>NC_090447.1:870422759-871672759 GCF_031143425.1 Pleurodeles waltl
GCACCTACGACATGGGGGAGGGGGGAGGCAAAAGTTACGGGGACACCCACCAAACACCCCCACCCCCACCCTCGCATTTTACAACATACACACCAATGCAGTCACAAAAATCACAGTAACAACCCACAACCCCCCCGGAAGAATGCAATGACAAAGCGAATAGCACCCAAACTTTGTATTTAGCCAATATACAACTCATTCAAAAATATACGGATATATATCACCAAATCTGTCATAAATAAATATACAAAACAAGAAGTAGTGCAGATATGTACACAACAATGTCCGTGCACTAACAGTCCAAAAATGCATGGGCGACGCCCACAATAGATACCTGACCAAAATCCGAGAGAACACTGCCGGGGCATCAGATAGAAACACTACAGGCACCTCAGGGGGAAGGGAAGGGGGGGCACCTCAGCCACATGAATGTGAAGCCAGATCCACAAAAGGGCTCCATGCCCATTGATGTATCCTGGGGAGTGCAAAGCCACAATCTCTCAAGTCTCTACAGTGGGTGGGTTGCCCACTGTGCCATCCTGGGGAGTGCAAAGCCACAGTCTCTCAAGTCTCACAAGTGGGTGGGTTGCCCACTGTGCCATCCTGGGGAGTGCAAAGCCACAGTCTCTCAATCACTACAGTGGGTGGTTTGCCCACTGTGCCATCCTGGGGAGTGCAAAGCCACAGTCTCTCAAGTGTCTACAGTGGGTGGGTTGCCAACTGTGCCATCCTGGGGAGTGCAAAGCCACAGTCTCTCAGGTAGATGCAGGTCTCCACTGGTTCTGGAGGGGGACTGGTGCCCAGACTGGATGAGTCTCCCCTTGGAAGTACCTGTCCTGTCACTGTCCCAGCTGCACATGGGAGAACGATGCCTGATGTGCCGGACTATTCATACCCACATGGTCTTTGCCCTGTTCAGCGGTCTTGACCATGGCGGTCTTGGCCTTGTTCAGCGGTGCTTTGCCATGGCTGCCTATGGACTGTTCAGCGGTGCTTTGCCATGGCGGTCTTTGCCCTGTTCAGCGGTCTTCACCATGGCGGTCTTGGCCTTGTTCAGCGGTGCTTTGCCATGGCTGCCTATGGACTGTTCAGCGGTGCTTTGCCATGGCGGTCTTTGCCCTGTTCAGCGGTCTTCACCATGGCGGTCTTGGCCTTGTTCAGCGGTGCTTTGCCATGGCTGCCTATGGACTGTTCAGCGGTGCTTTGCCATGGCGGTCTTTGCCCTGTTCAGCGGTCTTCACCTTGGCGGTCTTGGCCTTGTTCAGCGGTGCTTTGCCATGGCTGCCTATGGACTGTTCAGCGGTGCATTGCCATGGCTGCCTATGGACTGTTCAGCGGTGCTTTGCCATGGCGGTCTTTGCCCTGTTCAGCGGTCTTCACCATGGCGGTCTTGGCCTTGTTCAGCGATGCTTTGCCATGGCTGCCTATGGATTGTTCAGCGGTGCTTTGCCATGGCGGTCTTTGTCCTGTTCAGCGGTCTTCACCATGGCGGTCTTGGCCTTGTTCAGCGGTGCTTTGCCATGGCTGCCTATGGACTGTTCAGCGGTAGCCTAAGATGGCAGTTCAGATACTGACATTGGTGTGTGGCATGACGTTCCATCATTGCCCAGCGGGGCTGTGAGATTCTGGACCCTCCTGGGCTGTGACTCCGGCGGTTGCGGTGGTCTCCTGACCAGTAACGATACTTGAGCCCTCCTGGGCTATGACTCTGGCGGTGGTCTCCTGACCAGTAACGATACTTGAGCCCTCCTGGGCTATGACTCTGGCGGTGGTCTCCTGACCAGTAACGATACTTGAGCCCTCCGGGGCTATGACTCTGGCGGTGGTCTCCTGACCAGTAACGATACTTGAGCCCTTCTGGGCTATGACTCTGGCGGTGGTCTCCTGACCAGTAACGATACTTGAGCCCTCCTGGGCTATGACTCTGGCGGTGGTCTCCTGACCAGTAACGATACTTGAGCCCTCCGGGGCTATGACTCTGGCGGTGGTCTCCTGACCAGTAACGATACTTGAGCCCTCCTGGGCTATGACTCTGGTGTTGGTCTTCTGACCAGTAACGATACTTGAGCCCTCCGGGGCCATGACTCTGGCGGTGGTCTCCTGACCAGTAACGATACTTGAGCCCTCCTGGGCTATGACTTTGGCGGTGGTCTCCTGACCAGTAACGATACTTGAGCCCTCCTGGGCTATGACTCTGGCGGTGGTCTCCTGACCAGTAACGACAGTGCTGGCGGTTGTGTCTGGACCGCTGGAAATGATGGCGCACTTCTCTGCTGTGACACTCACAACAGGTTTGGGAGACTTCCTCTGGACCTTCCCCACCTTCTTTTGAGTTACAGATGACTCACCACTCGCCTTGGATCCCATTTCACTGTTTGTACCACCAGGAGTCTTGACACGGTCCCGTCGTCCAATCTCCAATTTCGGAGCCTTCACAGGGGGTGGGCTGACAGTGCCTTGGCTCCGGGTCATACTGCCTGCCCTGGTGGACGGGGCACTCCAAAAACCTGGAACACGCACCATTGGTACTGGAGGCATTTTGGCTGAGGCGCTACGACGGGACTGATGAATTGGAGAGGGGGTGGGGGCAAAAAGGTCAATTTGACAGAGGGACAGTTTCTGACGTACACTGGGATGGGTAGTTGGAGGGGCTCTGGGAGTGGAGGAAGAGAAGGTGGTTGTAGGAGGTGTCACTTTAGGTGTTTTGGGTGCAGGTGCAGGTACTGGAGGCTGTCGTGAGGTGGATGGATGTTGGGTGAGTGATTGACGGCGTTTGTGTACTTTGGGAGGGGGCGTCACAGACACACTGGGAGAGGACACAGGGGACGTGTATATGGCAGTGGAGGTGGTGAGTGCAGTTGAGCGGCTTGTGGTGCTGGGTGTCCTGGGGCGAGTCCTAGTGCCTGTAGATGTGGTGCATGCAGGTGTGTGTGTAGACGAGACTGGGAGGGAGGAGGGAGAAGAGAAGGAGGGGGACACAGTGGAGACAGTGGATGTTGCTGTGTCTGTATGGGTCTGATGCTTGTGTGAGTACTTGTGGTGAGTGTGGTGCCTATGTTTGCTTGAGCTACTTTTGGGTGTTGACTTGTGTGCATGCTGGTCTGTAGGTGTGCTTGGGATGGGCTGGGGTACAGGGGATTGGGTCTGGGTGGAGGAAGTTGGAGGCGGGAGGCTGGACACAGGGACAATGGCTGCCATCAATGCTGAGGCCAGAGATTGCAGGGTTCGCTGAAGGACAGCCTGACCAGAATGAATGCCTTCCAGGAATGCATTACCGTGTTTCAACTCTCGTTCTACACCCTGGATGGCATTCACAATGGTAGACTGCACAACAGTGAGTGACCTGAGGAGGTCAATGGCCTCCTCACTGAGGGCAGCAGGGGTGACAGGGGCAGGGGCTGAGGTGCCTGGGGTGAAGGTGATGCCCACCCTCCTGGGTGAGTGGGCACCGGGCGAACGCTGAGGGGCTGCTGGGAGGGCGGTGCTGGTAGGGGAGGTGGCGGCTGTACCTGTAGAAGTGGGGCGCACAGATGGTGCCGCCACCACAGGGGAGCTCCCATTGGGGGACGAGTCCGTATCGCTGTTTGGTGATCCTGTGGCCGACGTGAAGCTCCCCTCCGTCCCACTGGTGAAATCAGAGTCTGTGGTGTGGCCCTCCATGGCCATGTGGGATGCAGCTCCCTCGTGCTCCGGTGCCACTGTACCTCCGCCTGATGATGCTGATGTACAGAAGGACAGGGAGAGCAGAAAAAGGGTGGAGACAGAAGAAAGAGAGTTTTAGTGCATGGCATACCGCTACCGTTGGCGGACAAGACAAACGCAGCAGCCCCCTGCATTACGCAGTGCTCCTGCCCTCTGCACATGCAATTCCTGGGAAAAGGCCTACATGGCAATGGTAGACATCTGCCCACATGGATGGCAAAGGGGCAACTATACATCAAATAGCCTTTTTTTTTAGCTGGGGTAGAGTGCCACAAGGCCCACATAACGGAGGGGCCTTGCCTACTTAACTCGCCCTGGCCTAGAGACACCCACAGCCCACCACCCCCACCCAGACAGCTCCACAGCATGCAAAGTCCATTGCATGAGGTTGAACTCACCCCCTTGTGTCTGCTGTGATGTCCTTAAGCGCCCATCCAACTCCGGGTAGGCCACCGCCAGGATCCGGAACATCAGGGGGGTCATGGTGCGACGGGCACCCCTCCCACATTGGGAGGCCATCCCCAGCTGAGCCTCCGCCGTCTTCTTGCTGCAGCGGCGAATGTCCTCCCATCTCTTCCGGCAGTGGGTGCCCCGTCTCTGGTGGGCCCCCAGGGTCCGGACCTCCTTGGCGATGGCATGCCAAATGTCCCTCTTCTGGTGGGTGCTGACCTACATGACATGCACAAGGAAAGAGGAACAGTCATTACCTACTGCACCGTCGTTGTAATTGGCCCCCTCCGAACTCTATCCCTGTGGCCCATTCATCCCCATGCATGACTGTTCTATGTACTCTGCCCCCTTCCCTCATCCACCCAGCCCTCTCCACCCAGGCCTAGCCCATACAACGTGCTCCCTGTGTACTAACCTGTTGGTCTGGAGGACCGTAGAGTAGCGTGTACTGGGGGAGGACCCCATCCACAAGTTTCTCCATCTCCTGTGCAGTGAAGGCAGGGGCCCTTTCCCCAGACGCAGCAGCCATTGTCGCTTCCAGACCGAGGTCACAGCAGCACTAGCAGTGTAGGTCCTCTCCTGTCGAAGGTCAGGTATCTAGTGATTGAACAGATAGAAAATGGTGGTGACGTCCGCAGCGGTGCGCATCATCACCGCCAGCGCACCTGTTCATTGGCTCCTGGGACTCAAAGGGTCCAATGTTAACCAATGCAGCATTGCGCCGCGCTCTACGACCGCCTACCGCGACGGTGTGCAACGCCAGCGCAGTTACCCCACAATTCCATTGTCCCATTTTAGAGGTCAGGCAGCCGCCATTTTAGGGTCCCACATGGCTTAATTTACTACTGTGTCACACATACCGAGGCCTACATTCAAAACCTTTCCCGGATGGGTTAATTGTCTGGTGTAGTCTTGTGTATGACTGTGGGTACATACCTGGAGGAATGCTGACAGTTTTTTCGCTGTTGTCCTTCTCAGGCACCGTCAGTTGGGACATATTGGAAGATGGCGGAATCCACCGGTGTACCGACCGCTGGTGGACCTGTTGACAATGGAAGAGCGACTTGTCATCGTGACCTACCGGTTTGACTGTGCCACAATCCGGGAACTATGTACCCAGTTGGAGTCTGACCTGATGTCACCAATCCGCCATCCGACTGGAATACCCCCTGACGTGCAGGTGCTGTCAGTGCTCCATTTCTTAGCAAGTGGGCCCTTTCAGACAACAGTGGCCATGGCATCAGGGATGTCCCAGCCTATGTTTTCCAACGTCTTGTCCAGAGTGTTGTCTGCCCTGCTGAAACACGTAAGGAGATACATCATTTTCCCTGAGGTGGCGGATTTGCCTACAGTGAAAGGTGACTTCTATGCCCTTGGACATATCCCCAACGTCATAGGTGCCATTGATGGGACCCATGTAGCTCTGGTCCCCCCGCAGGAATGAACAGGTGTACAGGAACCGGAAGAGTTATCATTCGATGAATGTCCAGATGGTCTGGCAGACCAGTACATCTTGCAGGTAAATGCAATGTTCCCTGGCTCAGTGCATGACGCCTACATCCTGCGGAATAGCAGCATCCCTGATATGATGGGTGAACTCCAGAGGCACCGTGTATGGCTATTGGGGGACTCTGGTTACCCCAACCTGTCCTGGCTACTGACCCCAGTGAGGAATCCCAGGACCAGGGCAGAGGAACGCTACAATGAGGCCCATGGGCGGACTAGGAGGGTAATCGAGCGGACCTTCGGCCTCCTGAAGGCCAGGTTCAGGTGCCTCCATATGACAGGTGGGTCCCTATTCTACTCACCGAAGAAGGTGTGCGACATCATCATCGCCTGATGCATGCTCCATAACTTGGCATTGCGACGCCAGGTGCCTTTTCTGCAGGAGGATGATCCAAATGACGGTGTTGTTGCAGCGGGGGAGCCTGGGGAGCCTGTGGACAGTGATGAGGATGAAGCTGATGAAGATGAAAACGACAACAGGGAGTCAGTCATACAGCAATACTTTCAATGAGACACAGGTGAGTACAATTTCATGTTTCACATTATATTACATCTCACACGTCTACCTCTATCCTGTACCTACATTTCACTCCCTATTTGTTACCTGAGTTGTCCCCTTCCATTTCAGTTTCACTAATGTGTTGACCTACGTGTCAACAGCTTGCACCCTTGAAAGGCTTGTGATGTGTGACATAGGTATGTTGACCTTCCAATGGCTAACCTTTTTTAACTTTGTAATTGAAAATACAAAGTTCACAATCATTGACTGACTCCAATATTATTGAGGTTTCAACGGTGTTTATTGAAGTGCATAAAAATGTAGGGGGGTTGTGAAATGGGGAGAGATCATGGTGGAATAATGTCCATGGCAGAGTCCAGTCTATTAGTCTCACAGGTACATTGCACATCTGGCCATTGGAAGTGGAGCTGGGGCAGTTACAATCTGGACAGGGTAACAAAGTGGGACAGTGGGGGGACAATCAAGGTAGTCTTATTTCCTGGCGGGGGTCTTGCCATCTTGCTGTGTCCTGTTCCTGGATCTCAGGGCCCGCTTGCGTGGTGGTTGTCCGTCTGCAGGGGGTGTGGTGCTGGTGTGGTGGTCCTGTGGCCGGGCCTCCTGTCCACTAGCACCGGTGGAGGTGGTGGGCAGTTCGTCGTCCTGGCTAGTGTCAGGGGCCCCTTGGAGTGCCACGGTGTCCCTCAAAGTCTTTTGAATGTCCGTCAGCACCCCTACGATGGTGCCCAGGGCGGAGCCGATGGTCCTGAGCTCCTCCCTGAACCCCAAATACTGCTCCTCCTGCAGGCGCAGGGTCTCCTGCAACTTGTCCAGGACCGTTGCCATCGTCTCCTGGGAGTGGTGGTATGCTCCCATGATGGAGGATAGGGCCTTGTGGAGAGTGGGTTCCCTTGGCCTGTCCTCCCTCTGTCGCACATCAGCCCTCCCAGTTCCCCTGTGTTCCTGTGCCTCCGTCCCCTGGACCGTGTGCCCACTACCACTGCCCCCAGGTCCCTGTTGTTGTTGGGGTGGTGGGTTAGCCTGGGTGCCCTGTAGTGGTGGACACACCGCTGATTGACCTGTCCTGGGTAGGGAGGTATGGGTCCGCTGGGTGGGTGCTGTGCTGGTGTTCCCAGAGGGTGGCAGTTCGGTGTTGGGCTGTGGCTGGGCAAGGGGAACCGACTGTCCTGAGGCCCACGATGGTCCGGGCTGGTCATCAAGATCCAGTAGGGCAGAGCTGCTGTCGTCACTGTGGGCCTCTTCTGGGGGTGGAGTGGTGTTGTCTGGACCCTCTGGTGTGGTGACGGTCCTTCGGGTTCCTGCAGGGGTATGAGAACATGATTATTGCATGTGTGTGTTTCATGGTGTGCGATGGATAGGTGTGCGTGAACCCCAGTGCAGGCATTCCTGTGTGGGGGCTTCTGTGGTGATGGTTGGGGGGTGTTGTGGGTCTGTGCATTGGGCATGCTTTAGTGATGGGTGTCCATGCTTAGTTGTGTCATGCAGGTCTTGGGGTTGGGATGGGTGGTTGGTGTTATGGGTAGATTAGTGAGGAGTTAGGGTGATAGGGGAGGGTGTGAGGGTTGGGGTGTGTGATAGCATGCAGGTAGGGTGGGGGATATGATAGTGAAGATTAGACTTACCAGTGTCCATTCCTCCGACGACTCCTCCGAGGCCCTCAGGATGCAAGATGGACAAGACTTGCTCCTCCCATGTTGTTAGTTGTGGGGGAGGAGGTGGGGGTCCGCCGCCAGTCCGCTGTACCGCGATGTGGTGCCTGGATACCGTTGAACGCACCTTCCCCCGCAGGTCGTTCCACCTTTTCCTGATGTCCTCCCTATTTCTTGGGTGCTGTCCCACAGCGTTGACCCTGTCGACTATTCTTTGCCATAGCTCCATCTTCCTGGCTATGGATGTGTACTGTACCTGTGCGCCAAATAGCTGTGGCTCTACCCTGATGATTTCCTCCACCATGACCCTGAGCTCCTCCTCGGATCAGCGGGGGTGTCTTTGGCGTGACATGGGGTGGTGTGTGTGATGTGTGGGATGGTGTACGTGTTGATGAGTGTGGTGGGTGTAGTGGTATGTGGTGTTTTGTGCGTGGATGTTGTGTGGGTGATGGTGTAGTGTGCCTCTGTGTGATGGTGTTATCTATTCTGTGCTGTCTCTCTCTGGCCTTCGTCTCTAATTTGTGGTCGTAGGGGTTTGTGGGTGATGTGAGTGTGTGTTTTATATTGTATTGGATGTGTGGGAGTGGTGTTTGTATGTGTATCAGGTGTGTGTATTTCAAATTGTCCAATGTGGCGGTGTTTTGTATATGTGTGTGTATTTTGAGCGCGGCGATGTGTACCGCCAATGGAATACCGCGGTTGAAAGACCGCCGCGTGGATTTGTGGGTTGTAATAGCATGGGCGTGTTTCTGTTGGCGTGGAGGTGGAGGATTTGTTTCCGCATATTTATCGCTGACCTTTGGTGTGGCGGACTTGTGTGGGTGTCTGAATTTCGGCGGATTCCGTGATGTGTGTCATATTAGCTGTGGCGGTCTCCCGCCGCCGCCGCGGTGTATTGGCGGTCTTCGGCACGGCGGTAAGCGCCTTTTACTGCCAATGTTGTAATGACCCCCTATGTTTCTAAAAGTTGCAATACTTTTTAAGAATCTAAAACTATCTCTAGAACTTAATTCAAACTTTTCAAAACTTTTAAACTCTAAAAGAAATACTAACAGGGACTAACACAAGGCCCTAGCAGGACTTTTAAAATTTTTGAAAAATAGCTCAAATTTCAAAAATCAGTTTCTAATGACAATTTTGGGAATTTAGTCGTGTGATCAGGTATTGGCTGAGTGGTCCAGCAAATGCAAAGTCTTGTACCCCACCGCTGATCCACCAATGTAGGAAGTTGGCTCTGTATGTACTATTTCAAAGTAAGAAATAGCATGCACAGAGTCCAAGGCTTCCCCTTAGAGGTAAGATAGTGGCAAAAAGAGATAATTCTAATGCTCTATTTTGTGGTAGTGGGGTCGAGCAGTAGGCTTATCAGAGGGTAGTGTTAAGCATTTGTTGTACATACACAATAAATGAAGAACACACACTCAAAAGACAATTCCAGGCCAATAGGTTTTTATGTAGAAAAATATATTTTCTTAGTTTATTTTAAGAACCACAGGTTCAAGATTTACAAGTAATACTTCAAATGAAAGGTATTTCACTCAGGTATCTTAGGAACTTTGAATCAACACAATATCATGTACAGTTTCAGCAAAAATGGCAATAAGCTATTTTAAAACTAGACACAGTGCAATTTTCAACAGTTCCTGGGGGAGGTAAGTTTTGGTTAGATTTTGCAGGTAAGTAAAACACCTAGAGGGTTCAAAGTTGGGTCCAAGGTAGCCCACCATTGGGGGTTCAGGGAAACCCCAAAGTTACCACACCAGCAGCTCAGGGCCGGTCAGGTGCAGAGGTCAAAGTGGTGCCCAAAACGTATAGGCTTCAATGGAGAAGGGGGTGCCCCGGCTTCAGTCTGCCAGCAGGTAAGTACCGTGACTTCGGAGGGCAGACCAGGGGGGTTTTGTAGGGCACTGGGGGGGACACAAGTCAGCACAAAAAGTACACCCTCAGCGGCACAGGGGCGGCCGGGTGCAGTGTGCAAACAGGCGTCGGGTTTGCAATAGGTTTCAATGGGAGACACAGGGGTCTCTTCAGCGATGCAGGCAGGTAAGGGGGGGCTCCTCGGGGTAGCCACCACCTGGGCAAGGGAGAGGGCCACCTGGGGGTCGCTCCTGCACTGGAGGTCAGATCCTTCAGGTCCTGGGGGCTGCAGGTACAGTGTCCTTACCAGGCGTCGGGTCTTTGAAGCAGGCAGTCGCGGTCAGGGGGAGCCTCTGGATTCCCTCTGCAGGCGTCGCTGTGGGGGCTCAGGTGGGTCAACTCTGGCTACTCACGAGCTCGCAGTCGCTGGGGAGTCCTCCCTGTAGTGTTTGTTCTCCAAAGTCGAGCCGGGGGCGTCGGGTGCAGAGTGCAAAGTCTCACGCTTCCGGCGGGAAACGTGTGTTTTTTCAAAGTTGCTTCTTTGTTGCAAAGATGCTTCTTTCTTGGAGCAGAGCCGCTGTCCTCGGGAGTTCTTGGTCCTTTTAGATGCAGGGTAGTCCTCTGAGGCTTCAGAGGTCGCTGGACCCTATGGAACGCGTCGCTGGTGCAGTTCTTTTGAAGTGGGGAGACAGGCCGGTAGAGCTGGGGCCAAAGCAGTTGGTGTCTCCGTCTTCTCTGCAGGTTTTTCAGCTCAGCAGTCCTTCTTCATCTTAGGTTGCAGGAATCTATCTTGCTGTGTTCTGGGAGCCCCTAAATACTCGATTTAGGGGTGTGTTTAGGTCTGGGGGGTTAGTATCCAAAGGCTACTAGCCCTTAGGGTGGCTACACCCTCTTTGTGCCACCTCCCTGAGGGGAGGGGGGCACATCCCTAATCCTATTGGGAGAATCCTCCATCTGCAAGATGGAGGATTTCTAAAAGTCAGAGTCACCTCAGCTTAGGACACCTTAGGGGCTGTCCTGACTGGCCAGTGACTCCTCCTTGTTTTTCTCATTATCTCCTCCGGCCTTGACGCCAAAAGTGGGTCCGTGGCCGGAGGGGGCGGGCAACTCCACTAGCTGGAGTGCTCTGGGATGCTGTAATAAAGGGGGTGAGCCTTTGAGGCTCACCGCCAGGTGTTACAGTTCCTGCAGGGGGAGGTGAGAAGCACCTCCACCCAGTACAGGCTTTGTTACTAGCCACAGAGTGACTAAGGCACTCTCCCCATGTGGCCAGCAACATGTCTGGTGTGTGGCAGGCTGCTAAAACTAGTCAGCCCACACTGGAAGTCGGTATGGATTCATGGGGCATCTCTAAGATGCCCTCTGGGGTGTATTTTACAATAAAATGTACACTGGCATCAGTGTGCATTTATTGTGCTGAGAAGTTTGATACCAAACTTCCCAGTTTTCAGTGTTGCCATTATGGTGCTGTGGAGTTCATGCATGACAGACTCCCAGACCATATACTCTTATGGCTACCCTGCACTTACAATGTCTAAGGTTTTGTTTAGACACTGTAGGGGCATAGTGCTCATGCACTTATGCTCTCACCTATGGTATAGTGCACCCTGCCTTAGGGCTGTAAGGCCTGCTAGAGGGGTGGCTTATCTATACCTATAGGCAGTGTGAGGTTGGCATGGCACCCTGAGGGGAGTGCCATGTCGACTTAGGCATTTTATCCCCACCAGCACACACAAGCTGGCAAGCAGTGTGTCTGTGCTGCGTGAGGGGTCTCCAGGGTGGCATAAGACATGCTTCAGCCCTTAGAGACCTTCCCTGGCATCAGGGCCCTTGGTACCAGGGGTACCAGTTACAAGGGACTTACCTGGATGCCAGGGTGTGCCAATTGTGGAAACAAAGGTACAGGTTAGGGAAAGAACACTGGTGCTGGGGCCTGGTTAGCAGGCCTCAGCACACTTTCAAATCATAACTTGGCATCAGCAAAGGCAAAAAGTCAAGGGGTAAAGATGCCAAGGAGGCATTTCCTTACAAATGGTAATTCGATTAAGAACTACTGCAACTAATTCCATAGACCCAATATAACTTAGAAAATGCTATTAAAACTGAAAGGCAAAAAACAGGGAAAGCAGAGGACCTAGGTGGTCTGCCAAACAAGTTCCATAAACAGCTAAGCCGCATTCTTACATGTAATACTAGTGGCCCTGTTTAATGAACCCTGGGACAAGCAATTTACATTTATGATATTCACAGAAGCAAAGAGCCTGTCTGATATTAAAGCCAGGGAAAAAGCCCTCCGATTGCTGTAATTACCACCTTTCTAAAAGAAAATATTATCAGACCACTAAGAGGTTGGAGGAGTTTAAAAAACAAAATGTTGTTTCAAGCCTCTCTTTATTTGACCTCGAGGTCCATCAACAAGCCAAAACCAAGAGGGAAGGCACCAAACATATTAGTTACCCTGACATCGAAGCAGAAAATATGGGAAATTCAGCAGAAATCCAGGTTGAGAGCTTTCCAGCACCTGGACTAGGGAGTTCAGAGCACATATTGTTTGATTATCTACACAAAATTATTGGTCTAGCCGCACTTAAAAGATGCCTCAGGATTGGCCGCAGGGTAGGTTGAGAGCCTGTGACTGCAGCCTGGAGCTACGAGGGACAGAGAAGCGGTGCGGCGGTGGAGGTAAAGGATTTTTCTGTTAAATTATTTTTTAATTTAATTTTTATTTATTCCCCCCTGACCCCCATCCTGTGCTGCCCCGTCCCTTCTGGTTGCCGCGAGCCGCAACTGTACCCAAGGCCTGAAAATTAAAAGCTACTAGTGGGCCTGCAGCACTGAGTGTGTCACCCACTTAAGTAACTCTGTAAACATGTCTCAGACCTGCCACTGCAGGGCCTGTATGTGCACTCTCACTGCCACCCTGAGTTGGCATCTGAAACCTCTTACCAAGCCCAGGACTCCCCTTTTCGTACATATATGACCCCCCTAATGTAGGCCCTAGGTAGCCAATAGGGCAGGGTGCCATGTAAGCAAAAGGCAGGACATGTACCTTTAAGTTTTTCATGTCCTAGTAATGAAAAACTCCTAACATCATTTTTAGGGTCGAGCCTGCGTTGCATGCGCTCGCGCGTGCGTATCGCAGCGAGACGCTTTAGTGTTTAGAAAAGGGCTCGGAGCCCTGTCGACGTCACGTCAGTGTTTTTCATTGGTTCGTGGGCTTGCCCAATAAAATCTGCTTGCTTTCATTAGTCGAAGGCATGCATACGTCATGCCTTTTCCAGTGGCTAGCCCTCCTCGAGCGCATCGACCAAGTACAGAAAACATGCGAGGCTCGCTGTTTTCTGTCCGGCTTGTGGACTACTTTTTCTCTAATTTACTAGCGCGATTTTGCTTGGCAGAAGTTGAGCGCTTTACATAGTTAATTGGACTTTTTCGGGATATGTACATAAATGCACTTTTGCCGATAGGTGAAAAGTCGGGTTAGGAGTTTACAACGCTATCAGCTCTATCATGAGCAAACGCAAGACCCGTTGCATTGCAAATGCTTGTTCATTACTGCAAGGCCTGCCCTTTTCATAAGCCAGCATTGGGAATTCCTAATAAAGTCTTTAAGCTGTAATTCCTGATCTGAGAGAAGTAAATGCATCATATTTAGTACCATTGGAATGGTAGTAATAAATCCTCTTTACCAGTAAGGTTGGATGTATTATTAATATTTTTGAAATGCCACTTTTAGAAAGTGGGCATTTCTCTGAACTCTCTGCCCTGTGTGCCTACAGCCTATCTCCAATACACGTCCAGCTTGGGCTAGGTGACAGCTACACTTGTGCATTCTCTTCAGACACCAACAACACAGGATACTCAACTACATCTCCATTCATTTGCATGCTAATAGGTCTTCCTGGGGAGGAGGTTGGGAAGGGCCAACACTTGCATTTCGAAGGGTAGTGACACAAAGAGGCTGATTACCTCCCACTGGCAGTCTGGAGCTGAGGCTGACCTGAAAGGGGAACCTGTGCACTTGACAAAAACTCTTTTATAGTCAGCCCCTACATCAAAGGCGCTTGTCCAAATAAGTACTGGGTCTCTTGTCCCACTCAGATAGTACACTACTGTAAGAAACTCTGCTGGAGTACAGGCTGTGACGATAGAAGGATTGCCACTCTGCTGTGCCTGACTGATCCCAGGAACTGTTGCCCTGCTTTGCTGTACCCCTCCTGCTTCCTGCAGACCTCTGCCGTGCAAGAAGGACCTAAAAGACACCTCTAGACGTGACTCCAATGGCTTGCTTGCCCCCTGCTCTCTTCAAGGTCTCAGGGCCATCAAAGACCACGCCTTACATTTCAGCTATTCCACCCCTGCTAAACCACTGCCTAAGATAACCCCGGCTTTCAGCTCTGAGAGAATCAGGAGCCTCCCGCCAGACTCAGCGCGCTGTGAATGGTTCACCAGAGTTTTTGGTGGAGCCACCTCTCTGCTTGTTAGTAGACTGGTTTGCCCCTGCGGATGACCAGCCATGCAGCCAGAGTGCCGAGCGAAGGCACCTCACTGCTGCCATATTGAAGAGAACCGACGGCCTCTTCTGCCGAGTAGGAAGGATCCAACGACCGCTACCCTTCAGGAATCCCCCAGTGCAGCCTCTCCAGCTGAACAGGCAGGATCCAACAACAGCCGTTCTTCAGTCATCTCCAAGAATGGCCTCTCCAGCTGAACCAGCAGGACTGGGGAATCCCCCAGCGCAGCCCCCCCTTCAATGACGTGGGCCCTCTGGCTACCGTCAGAGCTGCCGCTGTGCCACAGAGCTTTGGAATTGGACTTTGGCCTCGGGACTCTGGAAGTATTGAGTGTGGTGAGGCCCTCGGGGTGCTCACTGTCAGTCCCCTGTTGTCTCCCGGCCCGCCCTGAATCGCTTCTGCAACCTATGTGGGCTGTGGGTGGGAACAGGCTTTTGCCGGGTCAAGCCTTCCTAAGAGGGGCGGGGCGTTCCTTTTTAACCCGAACTTAGCCCGTAATGATTAGAGCACTGCTTTCTCCTGACAACTTTTGAGAATAGTCTCTAGTGGTTTACCAATTGGATCTTTGTCAATTTTATCGTAATCCTTTTGCAATTATAAAAATGTGTCCATTTTCTATATAATCCTGTGTGGCGCTTTCTTTTTTTCGTGGTGTCTCACTGTAGTTATTGCCTGGATATTGCACAAATACTTCACACATTGCCTCTTAAGTTAAGTTTGACTGATCTGCGCCAAGCTACCAGAGGGTGAGCACAGGTTAATTTAGTTGTGTATCTGACTTGTCCTGACTAGAGTGGTAGGTTTTGCCTAGCTAAGGTGCATACCCTAGGCAACCAGAACGCCATTTCTAACAGTGCTAATTTGATTATCCTTGGGATTTATAAATGTATGGATGTCTTAAGAAAGACACAAAATAATATGTTAATCTATCTGATACTGGTATGAAAAACCTGTATATCTAATTATTCGAAGGATAAGAAAGTTCAGTCAATTTACAAATGGCTGGTAGAGAGCTAAAAGGAGGGCAGGTTCTATAAACAGCTTTCTATTAACATGAAAGTCTAGAAACTGTATTTTTGTTAGGCCAACAAATAAACATTTGAGCAAGTCAAATGATTGCAAGCCATTAGCAGATCTAACTGGATTAGTCAGACTCAGCTGCATTCTGCACATAATAGACCAGATTGTGAGTCAGTTAAATTACCTGCTAATACCGTGGTTTCTGGATCTCGCTTTTGAGGTTCTGGACTGCAATGTGTGTGTTTGAAAGAGCGGAAGATTCTTGTGAGGGCAGTGGCTGCGGTTACAAGAATAAATCTTACCTTTTGCGCACTTTTGTGTCCAGGTGTCTTTGTGTGCGTAAGTGTACTGCTGCAGCTGCTAAGACTTCACACTGGTGACAAGGATGTCACATTAAATAAAGCTAGTTAAGTATTTTCACCGAAGTGAAGATGGCGAGGCCCGAATAAACACAGTGGGAGACACTCAGAGGCAAGGCTGCCATTTATTCGTGTCCACATTTCAAGCAGTTAAGAAGGCTGGCATTTGAACTATCTCCGTGATGTAACAGACAGGAACTCAAGGCCTGGCTATTTGCCTGGACCCAGAAACACGCTGACGCTGTCATCATCATAACATTACTACGTTCTAAGAGAGAGGGGCGTGCAAAGGAGCCGGACATAGCAGATGCAGCCTAGCTGAGCTCTGGCCTGGAGCTCTTTAAATCTGGGGGCAAGTGACCTTGCTGCACTGACCGGCCTCACAGGGAAAGCGAAGAAATGCACCACATGTAGAACCATATTTATACTTTTTGACGCAAAACTGCGCTAACGCAGTTTTGCATCAAAAAAATTAGCGCCGGCTAACGCCATTCTGAAGCGCCATGCGGGCGCCGTATTTAATCAATGACGTTAGCCGGCGTTAGCCGCCGGCGCTGCCTGGTGTGCGTTGAAAAAAACGACGTACACTAGGCAGCACCGGCGTAGGGGGATATGGAGCTTGGGTGTGAAAAAATGGGGCAAGTCAGGCTGAGGCAAATTTTTCGCCTCAACCCGATTTGCGCAATTTTTTTCGACTCCCAACCCCCATAGAAATGACTCCTGTCTTAGCAAAGACAGGAGTCATGCCCCCTTGCCCAATGACCATGCCCAGGGGACTTCTGTCCCCTGGGCATGGTCATTGGGCATAGTGGCATGTAGGGGGGCACAAATCAGGCCCCCCTATGCCACAATTTTTTTTTTTTAAAAACACTTACCTGAACTTACCTTAATGTCCCTGGGATGGGTCCATCCAGCCTTGGGTGTCCTTCTGGGGTGGGCAAGGGTGACAGGGGGTGCCCCTGGGGGCATGGGAGGGCACCTCTGGGCTCCTTCCGAGCCCACAGGTCCCTTAACGCCTGCCTTTTACAGGCGCTAAAAAACGGCGCAAAAGTGGCCGTATGTCATTTTTTTTGACCCGCCCACTCCCAGGCGTGAATTTTGCCCGGGAGTGTAAATACGGCGCACATGCCGCGGAGTCAATTTTTTAGACGGAAACGCCTACCTTGCATATAATTAACGCAAAGTAGGTGTCCATGCTAAAAAATGACGCAAACTCTATGGACTTTGACGCTAGACGCGTCTAACGCCAAAGTATAAATATGGAGTTAGTTTTGCGTCGGAATTGCGTAAAAAAAATGACTCAATTCCGGCGCAAACAGAGTATAAATATGCCCCGTACTGCGCTCTCCACCTGCGCTGACACACAATGGGCTGTCTAGTGCTGATGCAGGCGCTCAGGCGTCATGGTGCAAGGATGCCTGCGTCACAGACAGGATTGTTTTTGTGCCGGAAGGGAGACCTTCTGGCACAAAAACAATCAATGGAGGCTTTTTCCTCTTTCAGAATGCAGCACACGTAGAAAGAGAAGAAAACAATGCGAAATAAAGAGATTTCTCCTTGTTGAGCCTCCCCATTGGAGACATAAGATATTGACACTTTCCCAGGTTTACAGATTTGTGTAAATCTGGCAGTGTGTCAAAACTCATGGTTGTTGCATGGGAAAACCCACCACAGTGCCCATGGAACCGAAGAAGCTCCCTGTAGCATGACTTGCTCCATGAACCTGGGCGGCGTAGGCCTGCTGGGAGGACTAATGTATGTGGGCTGGCTCTCTTATGGCCTGCCTCAGATATTGAGCCTGGGCAGTGCCCACTAATGGAGAAGCATGAGGTGCACTTTGGGGAGGTCTGGTAGGTGAGTGACACTACCTGGAGTGCAGAATACCAGGGCCAAGTCAAAATTCTGCCATTTAAGGACTGGCCATTGGGAAGGAGTAGATCGGATCCCCACTGAGTCAACCTTTGACTGTGTACTGAAGCTGGCTGTTAGAATGTTGTGAACCCTGGTGTGGAGGGGTGATACAGTGGGTCCCCCCGCCGATATGCGGGGAATTGATTTGGCCCACCCACTGCTCTCGGAGAACAATAAAAGCGTAATGATTCAACTGCTTCGGCATGTACGCATCCGCACTGCAAAATAGTCATGTCTCCAGGCATTATCTGTGCTCCACACCACATACTGGCCTTCCAACATGGCCCAGCACTACACTGGCAATGAAGTGGGTGCCGTGCCCTCACCCTCGCCCAATGCCCCCAACAGTTCAGCTATAGGGAGACCAAACTCCACCATGCGGCAAGAACCCAACAGTGTCATGCTTATCTCTGAAGAGCCCGATCTCACTGACAAAGCAACTTTTGCAGTAGCCCCCGCAAAGTCACACGATTGGTGCATTATTCCCCATCAGAGGACATTTCACAAGTCGGTGAAGGGAGCATGGATCAAGGAGATGGCAGTTGGGCACCTGCATGTCTGAGGCAGCCTGCAGCCCAGTGCTAAGTGCTTCATCTAGGCAAAGGTAGCAGCCTACAACTAAGCACCAGGCAATCCCGCCCAGGTGCCCAGCCTCACAGGTGAGCTACGCATCCACCATACCAAAGAGAACCCAGTGAGGTTGAGCTGCCTCCCTGGCATTGCTATCCATCGGCCAGGTGGCTGTTCTTAACGAACAGTGATCGTGCCATGAGGGGCCCCTCCCAACTCACCAGTGAGCCTGTGAGGCCATTTACGAAGCAGCACACATCAATGACATCATGGCCATGGTCCTTGCTATAGAACCTTTCATCATTGAGGGCATGCCCTCATCACAAGCACCCAAGTGGAGGAACGGGGTGAAACACCTCAAACTCTACTTCAAAGTTTTAGACCTAGAGGAAGAATGGCACTGCACCCTCCTGCTGCACCTAGGAGATAATGACATTCAAGGAATCTATTAAACTGTAGTGAGGGAGGCTCCCAACACATAGGCAACCCTAGTCATGGCCCTGAATGCACACTTTGAACCTAAGGAAAACAGAGACTATTAAATGTTTTTTTTTAGGCATGCACACCAAGAACCAGAAGACTCGCTTAACAGCATTCATGGCCAACTCAAAGAGCTCACGAGCACAGGCAGCTTTCACGACGAACAAGAAGAGATCAAAGGTCAGATCATCCATGGGTGTGCGTCTGCCAAACTAAAAGAGACTTTACTGCAAGAATCCAGGAAC
The DNA here is from genome assembly GCF_031143425.1 of Pleurodeles waltl. Classification (NCBI taxonomy): domain Eukaryota; kingdom Metazoa; phylum Chordata; class Amphibia; order Caudata; family Salamandridae; genus Pleurodeles; species Pleurodeles waltl. Next base: position 870,441,540 of record NC_090447.1, read on the forward strand.
TTACTCTGAGACATCGTGACCTTAGGAAGGTTGAAAGAACTATCCAAGGCCCAAGTGTCACATATGGAGGCTGCCCTCCACAGTGCTATCAAGACAGACCCCGTCAATGCCATCCAACTGCACTGCAACACTGAGACCCGAGAAGACCTTTGGAGGCTAGAAGGTCATGTGGACATTTCAAAGGACAGGCCCACAGACTGAACGAGTACCCAGCAAGAGGCATAAAATGCACAGCCTGTGGCAAGTACAATCACTTTGCCAAAGTCTGCAGGTCATCGAAATGCAAACCCTCAAAGGTAAGTGTTCAAGCTGTCATTGATACATTGAGTGGGACAGATGACATGGATGATGATGTTGCTGAATACACACAGTCTTTGCAGTCAGGTCTGCTCACTCCACATGCCACCTGCTCCGACAGTCCCAGATACAAATAGGACACGACCTCGTCACCGCAACGATCGACACAGAAGCTTCAGAAGACTTCATGTCAGCAGACACATACCATGCACTGGGGAAACCCCTACCACTTGGCAAAGCCAGGGTGAGTGTTTTTGTAAATGGCCAATCCCAGCCCCTTCCCATGCTAGGGTGTTTCAAGTCATCAGTGTCCCTTGGAGAAGGGAGTGTAGACACCACCATCTACATGGCAGAGAGAGGTCATAGCATGCTGGTCAACGGTCACACCATAGAAACTTTGGACTTGATCTCTTTTGCATTGGGTGTGCAAATCAAAGACCTGTGAACATCCTTGTGGAATTTAAAGAATTGTTCCAAGGGGTCGGCTGCTTGAAGGGCAAAGTCATGCTGCATCATATCCTATCAGTTGATACAGTCAATAGCTCTACATCACCAGCGCATCGCATTCCACCTCAGGCTGAAGTTGGAAGAGGAGCTGGACAAGATTGACCAAGCTGGCATCATTGAAAAGGTGAATGACCCCATGCTGTGGCTGTCACTTATCACAGTGGCAAGAAAGCAAAAACAACCTGGAGAAGTCCTCATCTGCTTTAGAAATGCGACCCCCAAATTTTGTGATCAAGCAGGGATGCCATCTGACCCCCATGGTTGACAACATCAAAGGAGAGCTCAATGGAGTTAAATGATTCTCAAAGGTTGACTTTTGATCTCAGTACCAGCAGCTACCAGTCCACCCCAACTCAAGGTAGACAACATTTTCTACCCATGTATGCCTCAGAAGATACTGACAACTCGCTTTCAGGATATCAAGTGATGAAGATGTATTCCAGAACACCATCCAGGAAATGCTTGCCAGCCTGCCAGGTGTCATCAGTGTCAGCGATGACATTCTGATCTTTGCCAAATCTATGAGGGATCACCACACATGCCTGTGAGGGGTTCTCCAAAGAATCTGTGACTCAGGGTTAACCCTCCACTGGGAGAATTGTGAGTTCTTAAATCATCAGATTAGCTTCTTAAGCTATACCTTTTTGGCAGAAGGAGTGGCGCCGGATCTGGCTTAGATGTGTGATGTGCATGAGACCTCAGCCCCCACCAGAGTGTCTGAAGTGAGAAGTTTCCTGGGATGATGAACTATTGTGGGCAGTTCATCCCAGACCTCTTAAGCCTCACCCAGCCTCTCCACAAACGCACAAAGACCGCGACTCAGTGGACCATGGGTGTGGCACAGGAAGAGGCTTTCAAACAAACAAAAAAGACCTTTCAGCAGACACAATGCTGTTGTACTTTGATCCACTAAAGCCAACATCCATCACAGTTGAAGCAAGCCCCCCCAAAATAGGGGCTGTCCTCACATAACAGCAACACCAAGGCACCTGGAGCCCCATAGCCTATGCCAGCAGATCTCTCACTGCATTGGAACAACGATACTCAAGATTGAAAAAGAGGCCATTCCCATATACTGGGCCCGCAGGCACTTTCACTTATACATCAACTGACACCCCTTTGTAGTCACTACCAACCACAAGCCCCTCATACCTCTGTTTCAAGGCTCAGCATCCAAACCACCACCTTGCACTGAAAAGTGGATGCTTCAATTTCAAGAGGACGATTGCTGGTTGGCCAGGTGCAAACAATCCAGATGATTACGTCTCCTGGCAGCCACTCAGAAAGAAGCAGAAGACACTGAAGAGAAGGAAGAATATGTCCAGTAAGTAATTAAGAGTTCAGGACCACTGGTGCTTTCTCTTGATGCACCACAGCTTGTGACAAAGGCTGATAGGTGTCTACAGTTGGCCATGGCAGTGATCAAGTCAATGAAGAGGCATGTGCTGAAGGAACACTTATCTCAGAGGAACCTTGAAGCAAAAAGAGTTTTAGAGTCCCTCAGAACCCATAGCTGACATCAGCGCTGTTTGATGAGGGGACTCCCCGATGATACTCACCAGCCTAACAGGCCAGTTCTTGCAAATTGCCCGCCATGGCAACCAAGGAGTTGATAAGACAAACAACGGGTTCAGGACCAAAGCCTGGTTTCCGGGCAAGGACGAGATGGTGGAAGAGGCTGTAAGGTTCTGTCAATGGTGCCAAGTATCTGGGCCCACAAAAGCCTCAACTCCTGTACTCACAGAGCCTGGGCCCCAGCAGCTCTGGTACTGCACCAGTTTGGACTTTGGTTGTTTCCCTGATGGGCGATACACCCTTGTCTTAATATACTACACCAAGGGGCATATTTATACTCCGTTTGCGCCGAATTAGTGTCGTTTTTTTCGACGCAAATTCGGCGCAAAACTAACGCCATATTTATACTTTGGCGCTAGACGCGTCTAGCGCCAAAGTATGAGTAAAGAGCGTCATTTTTTAGCGTGAACGCCTTCCTTGCGTTAATGAGATGCAAGGTAGGCGTTCCCGTCCAAAAAAATGACTGCGCCGCAAATGCGTCGTATTTATACTCCCGGGCAAAAATGACGCCCGGGAGTGGCCGGGTCAAAAAAACCTGCATTTGCGCCGGAATTTAGCGCCTGGGTCAGGGCAGGCGTTAAGGGACCTGTGGGCTCAAAATGAGCCCAAAGCTGCCCGCCCATGCCCCCAGGGACCCCCCCTGACACCCTTGCCCACCCCAGGAGGACACCCAAGGCTGGAGGGACCCACCCCAGGGACATTCAGGTAAGTTCAGGTAAGTATATATATATTTTTTTTAAATATTTTTTTTTGGCATAGGGGGGCCTGATTTGTGCCCCCCTACATGCCTCAATGCCCAATGACCATGCCCAGGGGACATAAGTCCCCTGGGCATGGCCATTGGGCAAGGGGGCATGACTCCTGTCTTTACTAAGACAGGAGTCATGTAAATGGCGTCTGGGCGTCGTTAAAAATGGCGCAAATCGGGTTAAGACGATTTTTTTGCGTCAACCTGACTTGCACCATTTTTAAGACGCCCTAACGCCATTTTTCCCTACGCCGGCGCTGCCTGGTGTACGTGGTTTTTTTCCACGCACACCAGGCAGCGCCGGTCTGCTTGCGCCGGCTAACGCCATTCAATAAATACGGCGCCCGCATGGCGCTTCAGAATGGCGTTAGCCGGCGCAAAGATTTTTGACGCTAAACTGCGTTAGCGCAGTTTAGCGTCAAAAAGTATAAATACGGGCCCAAGTATCCTTAAATAAAGCTCATGGAGTCTCAAGCAGCCACTGAAGTTATTCCAAAGCTAGAGAAGATAATTGACACCCATGGTCTTATGAGAGAGCACAAAACAGACAATTGGCCACCACTCCAAAACCAACAATTTTCAGACTATCTCCAGTCATGGGGCGTCAAACACCAAAAGATAGCCCCCCACTGGCCACAAGCCAATGGAGAGGTTGAGGGGTTCATGCACACCCTAAACACTATAATCCGCATCACTCATGCTAATAACCAAACCATAAAAGAGGTCATATAGGGGTTTCTTTGAGAGTATTGATAAACTCCACACTCCATTGACCAGGCAAGCCCCGGGGCATCCCAGCATGGGACGAGTAGTCACTAACACAATCCCTTGCTTCCCCGGTTGACCACAAGAACCTATAGATGGTGCCAGGACTTTTCAAAGGAGGAGAGAGACCAATAGTCGGACTAGTACAGCTCGAAGAGCTCAGCCATCCAATGTCCAGCCTGGTGACCTGGTATTTGTAAAAGGCTGACACCCTGGAAGTAAATTTACACTGCAACTTGAAGGCAAATCAGGATTGTTTTCAGAGAGGCACCATGATCACTGCTCGCCAACAAAAGGATGAAATCACACCGTAACATTGCGCTCTTCAAAATAGCCCTAAGGGATGTTAAGGAAGAAAACACCCTTCCTACACCTTTCGCTCCTTTGCCAGAGAGCGATGTCTCTGTGATTCCCATCAACCCCCTCATACTTGAGTGGAGAGCCCTGGCAGCCCTGACAGAGCCAAGATGACCCCTGTTACCTTAGAAGAAGCCGCTGATGAAGGTCTCATCTCCCCAGGACTCAGCTAGTCGAGGTAACCACCCAAGGTACTATTTGAGAGACTCTCAATCCTGCACTAACCACCTGCTTGAAGGACTTTATGGTCTGAGAACCCAGTGGAGCCATGAGCCACCCCAAGGAGATGGATACACCATTTATCCTGGTAACATGTTTATGGGATGATTAATGTATCCTTGACACATCTTCTGTTGTGTGTTGGTGTTTTGTTTTATTAAAGTTAAGGAGGAATGTAATGTTGTGAACCCCGACGTGCAGGTGGAGGGTTGATCCAGTGCTTCCCCCCTGCCGACATGCGGGAAATCGGTTTGCCCTGTGCTCTGCGCATGGAAAGCAACTGGGAGGACAGAAAGGAACTTGTAAAATTGAAGAGGCACTGTAGTGCTGCCTCCAAGTAGTGGATTTCTGATTAGCAAATCGCTAAAATTTGCTATTAGGAAATTGCAAACATGTGACTTTATGCATCTAGCCCCAAGACTCCAGGAAAGCAGAGGTTGGAGCAAATTTATATAAAGGAGGAAATTACAGGGGAATACCCCACCCCGAGGCAGCGAGGATAAACATACTAAGCAAAGCGTGGGGAATGAGGACTTGGCCAGTGTGTCTGCTGTCATGGGCATCAGTGTTTGTTATGTGGTCCTCCCATCCCCCAGCCTGGGATTCAGCCATTGCAGAGTCATAATGGGGTCCTGACCACAGGTATGATGAGCCAAAATTGACTGTAAAACTAGGGGCCTAATTCACAAACTACTTTTTGTAGTATGTTTGGTACTACTACAATAGCTCTACAAAACATACTATAAAATGTTATCCACAAACTGCACTTCTAAAGTACTAGTGCAAAAAAATTATATTTTGTAATACATTTTGAACTACTCAGTTAAAAGCCTTTTCGGCATTGAGTGCTAGCAAAACCATTAGAATCCATGTTTTGTGTGGCCTTTTCTGTTAAATGGACCTTTCAGAATAGGTTGTCATGAGTTTACAGGCCCTTAAAGCCAGATTGATCTGGATGAATCAAGTCCAGAATAATGTCCTCCAACCTGGTGGCTAGTATCTTAGTATAAAGCTTAACATCCAAGTTTAGTAAAGCTAACGGTAGGTAGAAAGAACATGCGTGAGGGTTCTTTCCGGGCTCAGGAAGTACTGTAATAAGGGCTTCTTCAACTGAGGTGATAACTGATTGTGAGTCTGCCATATAATTAAACAGTGTTCTTAAGTGAGGGATCAAATCAGAACTGAAAGATTTGTAAAAGAGAGCAGTCAGCCCATCTGGATTGGGAGCCTTCTGGGGTTTAAGTGTGGAAATGGGCATCAGAATCTCTTCCCTGGTGGTGGGGTCATTAAGCATCTCCTGAATATCTGGGGAGAGCTGGGAAAGAGAGATCCCATCAAGATATGCTTTTTGGGTGCATGTGTAGGTAGTATCAGCAGTATAGAGTTGCTTATAAAAATCGCTTGTTTAATCCGTAACTGGTGTGCTAAAAAAGAGCTCACTTTATTACTGTGTTCGTAAGAGGTTTTTTGAGATGTAGGCGAGTTAACTCGACTCTATTGGCATGAATGGCTTTAAGTTTGCCCCTAAGGGCTGTCACCTGTTTTTGGAGAGGAAGAAAAAGGGCTGCTCTATGGACTTTTTCCAAAGTAGAAAGTTCAGCTTCTAAGAGTAGCCGTTCTTTTAATTTTTGTTGTGTCAATGTGGATAACAGAGATATGCATTTCCCCCTAATGACTGCCTTAAAAACGTCCCAATTCATAGCATGGGACATGTCTTGGGGTTTGTTTAGGCTGAAGAATTCTTTTATAGTTTTTCGTATTTCTGTCCTGGCGGAGTGGTCTCTCATTAGGATGTTAGGAAAGTACCACCTACGGTGGCTAGTTTGTTGAACACTCCAGTCAAACACCTTCTCCAACAGTGCATGGTCTGAAAGAGCAATGGGGTGTGTGGTGGTGCAATGGATAACGTGACGTAGAGTTTGACTTGTGATTGTGTATTCAATCCTAGATTAGGTTAGGTGAGAGTGGGAGTAAAATATGTAGTCAAGGGTGGTGTAGTTAGTGGTACACCAGACGTCAATTAACCGCAGCTGGCAGAATAGACATTTCATAATTTTAGAAAATGTGCCTGCTTATGTCCGATGCTGATGAGAACAGTTCAGGGTGGGTTCCCATATGAGGTTGAAATCTCCCATTAAGACTATATCCCCTACCGTAAAGCCCCTCAGTACTGACAGGAACGTATGAAGGAATTCGGGTGGGAGCATAAATTGTAACTATGATGCATTGGCGGCATTGTATGAGTCCCTTGACCATTACATAGAGGCCTTCTCTATCAGTTTTGCTGCCCTGGAATTGGGTTTCTTGGAGGGCTAAAATATTGAAGCGTGTATCCAGTATATGTTTCCAAAGTTGTTGGCGTTTATTAGGGGAATTAAGGCCTTTAACATTCCAGGAGAGAGTGTTAAGAACCATGGTGCGTCATAAGGGTAGAAAGATGTATAGTGGCTCTTGCAGCAAGAGTAGTACTTTTAGTAAGTCCACGTTTTGTAGAGTATAGTAACTTCCCCTTAGGCATAACAATTGTCTCTTCTGATGCATCCCTTCACGCCTGTGTTAGCACCCTTCCAAATCATAGAATATCAAGCAACAAATGAAAACAATAGATACCATTATATAAATGGCTCCCTTGTGTTGTACAGTGAGAATTAAGAATAATGCATCTTGGTGCATGGAACAGGCACCCACTCGCCTACCTCACAATCCAATGTTGTGTATACTGAGAATCTATATGGTGTCCCAGCCCAGGTTTCCTGGCTACCGGGGCTCGGGCAGATGATCACGAGTATGTGTCCAAAGCAATGGACTGGTTAATCATTCATGGTGCCCCATTTATGACACTATCTGTGGGTGAGTAATCAAGAAGTTAGCCAACTCGCTCCCTATATACTTGTGCGTCAGTGTTGTGGCTGGGGTGTAGAAACATCAGGAGAGGTCTTCATCTCTTTCCGTCGCATCTTCCCCTTTTGTGAGGCTGTCATGATCCTAATCTGGGTGCGGGCCGGGGATCTGGGAAGACTCCTCACTGATCCATCGGGATCTGTTGATTCTGGTATTGTGTACTGCTGCATCTTTCACGGTTGTGAAGTGATGGGATTTGATGTGGAGCTCAAAAGCAATACCAAATGGGTATGTACACTTGCATTTAACTTGGGTTTTATGCAGGGCCTCTGTTACTGGTCGAAACTGCAGTGTGCCCTCCATTGTGGCGGGGGCTATGTCTTGGTAGAGGGCGCATGTTGCTCCTTGGAAGGAGATCAGTTCAAGCTTCCGAGCTGCTTGGAGGATTGATTCTTTGGTATTGAAAGAGTGCATTTTTGCTAATATGTCTTTGGGTCTCCTGCTTTCTCTCAGATGGTTTCACTCAATGTACCCGTTCAATTAAAATGTCTTGTTGGTCTCCACCCAAAATTTCTGAAAAGAGGCCAGTAACAAAGGTCCCCAAGTCAGGAACTTCCATGCCCTCCACCAGGCCTTTTATGTGAATATTGCCCCTTCTAGACCTGTTTTCAAGGTTTTCACATTTCAAAATGGCGGATTGTAGCAGTAGTTCCAGATGTTCTGAAGCCACTGCCACCAGAGCCAAACCCTGTTCCGACCCGTGGTGTTTATTCTGTAGATCCAGCATTCATGTGCCCACAGAATTGATATCTGATTGGAGAGAGGTCAGGCGGGAATTCAATTCCGACTTAAAGGCGTTGAAGGAGGCGGCTATATCTGCCTTGAGTTCCTCTCGTTGTTTGGTTTTAGTGCAGAGAGAGGACAGGAGGTCATCCTTGGTCAAGGCCATTGTAGTGTCAAAAAGGGTAAGATCAGCTGGGACCGGGTCAGAAGTAGGAGCAAAGTAGTTGGAGACCCTGTTACTTTGCGATTTCCTGGGTGCCATAAGATGGCTGGGGGAGGGAGCTAGAGAGTCAGTGATCACAATAGCAAAGAGTTGCAGGGAGCATGAGTTTGTTTCCAGGTTTACCATATCTCCCTGGCCCTAGGGACACCAGTGCAGTACCTCAGTCCCTGCCCCCACTCTGTCACTATAGAAGGATTACCGGTACCAGGTAGCCCAGACAGATGTTGGAGTCACACAGGCCACCAGGCTCCTGGGCTATATCTCCGTATCAACAGTGGTTTTCCCCTTTTCAAATGAGATTATATAGCATCTCTGCCCCCTGCTTCTGGGTGTCCAGAAATGTGATTATTTGCAGTAGGGGCATTGCAGCAAGCATACCTAAAAGGCAGTCGTCTCCGGAGGCAGCAGCACCCATCCATTTTCTCCCATGGTTCAGGCATCAGGCTTGATCAGGCAGTGGAGGGCCCCCATCCCTTCTTTTCCTTTTTGATCACCCCCATTAAATTATATTAAAGAAAGAGTGGTTAGCTCCCGAAGCAGTCCCTTCAAGAAGCAGGGGGGTTAGCAATTACAACACTCACAGGCCTCTTTAGGCCGATTGTCTACCTTCCTGAGGCCTTGTGTAGAGCTCTGTGGGAGTTGGGCTGCCACGGCATGGAACAGGAGCCCCTGCTGCAACCTTGCTGTACCCGTAGCGTGTAAGGATCAAAAGCGAAAGAGGGAGAGGGTCTCCAGTACCACAAGTCTCAGGCCCAATCGTGTCACTGCCGCCATGTTGGTGTAAGCGGCTCAGGAAAGTAGCCAGTAAAATCTTCAATTTTCTCTGAAAGTAGCAGAGAAGGAGCAATAGGAAGTCGAGTTTATAATCAGTGATCAGTTTGTAGGTGTCTTGCTCATGTTTATTCAATAAGCGAGCATTTAGGCCACAAGAAATTGATCCACAGGCCAACTAATATGTGTGTGCGGGGGCATATATGGGGCCTGGTTGCTGCTTGTAAATTAAACCGAGTACATACTTAAAATGTTTGCAAGCCACTAGGTGAAACAGATAAGTCCCCACCCCCAACAAGCCCAGACTATCCAGAATGCAAGAGTATTGTCACAATCTCTCCACTGCTAGGCACTGTCCGATGTGTGGCAGCTCTATAACTCTGCCACTTGTCTCGGCTCCTTTTACTCTCACATGCATGACAAATTTGTACCTTTAGATAGACTGGTAGGCACTAGGCAATTTGCTCATAGGTCACCACCCCAGACTATTTAGGCAGGGACTTTTTTGATTACAACCCTGGCTCAAGTGAAACAGGCCTATATTGAGACCGAGTGACATCTGGTTGCTGATCATTCAGTACAAGTGTCCCTGGAGAAACTTCACGATGAGAAAGCATTGGTAATGGAGAAACTCCATTAAAACAGTTGGACTTCACACACTGCTCACTCCCACTCTGAGGCAGACAAATCAGGCTGTCTCCTGGCCTGAATATTAAATGCTGAAGGAAAACATTTGCCTATAACACTGCTCCAAGATGAGGAAGGGTCCTTAGTGCTTTAGCACAATGCCATTGCTCAGGTCGTGTTTCAGATTTTTGGTCAATTACATTGAGTGGAGCCATGCAGAGCCAAAGTTCATGAGAGAGACTTTCGAGACAACCTAAATCTCCCTAAAGTGCCTATAGATTTGAAAGAAGAAGTAGATGACCCGTCACAGTCCAAGAAGTCAAAGCAGCCATAGGGTCTTCGCAAGTAGAAAGTTCCCTCATACAGACAAGCTCCATGTTGAATTTTCTAAGCCATATGAGTCGTCCCTAGCCCCAAATTACCCCAACTTTACAAGTAAGGTCTAACGCCTCCAACTCTAAGAGAGGCTGTCCTGGACTTAATTTTGAAACCAGGACTTGACCCAGATGATCCATGCTCTGATAGGCCGGTTGCCATTTTAAATTTAGACCTCAAAATCCTGAGGATAATACTAGTAGTTGTAAATAGTGCTTAGTCTTTTGGTCCACTCAGATCAAACTGTATTAATTGTGAGGGGAAATACTTCACATAACATCAGAAGGCTATATACAATTTTTAAGGTGCCCCACAGACATGGCCCTATACCCACTGCTTTAGTTATAACCCTGGAAAAGGTGTTTGATGTGCTGGTATGTGGCTATCTCTTTGAAGTGCTTCATAAATACAGTCCCTTTGATTAGAATTAGTTTGGGTAAGCTTATTTCTGCTCCTGCAATGGTGGGCAGGGGAACCACACAGAGATACCCCCTTGAGCCTCACCTGTATGTGCTTGCCATGGAACCACTAGCAATACAACTGGGCCTAGATGGTTAGACATGAGGTATCCCACTATCAGGTGGCATATAGACCATCTTGCTTTATGCAGATGATGTTCTCCTCTTTTTTAAAGATTCCCCCAAAGACCTGGCTACAGTTGAGAAGACCCTGGATGAATCTGGTCTACTCTTACACTTTCGTAAACAGGGGTGCTGGAGCAGGGATCTCAGCTGAATATCAGTTTGCGGGATATAGCTTACCACCCAGAGTCTTCGGCCAATGGACGTTTGATGTTAGTTGAGATTAAGCAGGAGCTGTACATCAATTAAATAACCATCTTGATTTCAAATATTGTTTTCAGTCAATAGTGAGTGTTGGTTTCAGTCAATCTGTGTTTTCTAATAGTGCATATTTATTTAAATCAGTATGTAATTTCATCATTATCGATAATGAATCAAAATGAGCAATTAATATATATCAGAATAAATGGATTAAGCGTGTTGTATAAAGGAATTATTCCCTATTCTAAAGGACGGATGGGTTGCAGAGAAAGAGGAAAAGTGTCAGTCAGAACCCATAAAGAACTCCACATAGAGAGGTTAAAGCATAAAGCTTCAGAGTCATAAATCAGTTATCAATCGAAGCAGAACTTCCCATAAAGAGAAGTTCTAGAAACTCAGTAGACTCTCAGAGCAGCCTAGATTCTAGCAGGGAAAGTGGCAAGTAGAATAGTCTGACCTACTCTAGGAACATGCATTCTTATAAAACAACGCAGTCTGAGACTTTGCAAACACGTTCTGTCTTCTTTCTTTACTCAATCAGCTTTCGATGTCTTCATGGGAACAGGAGCATTATGTTGTCTTCTCACCAAGGCAACAATAGTCCATACACAGCAACACTTAAGTGAATCATTTTTGTCAACTATTTTCTGACTGAAAACCAGTACTCTGCCTTGGCGATCTGCCCGCCCAATTCAAATGTTGGTAGTCCCATGGGCGAAAGCTCTCCCAAGTCTTGCCGTCGCCGCCAAGGATTCCCATCCACATCGATGGCACAATAGGAAATAGTGGCTGATGGCAGGACTCCAGCCATCCTTTCCACCATACAGATCTGGAAGTGCCTTACCGCCAAGCCATTTGTGGCTGTCCGACCACCACATCTGAGTTTGTGGATTGAAAGAAAAACGGGATGAAAACTTAAATGTTTTCCACAATCTACTTCCCTTTTCGATCAAAAAGGACCTTCCATTGTGGGTGCCACTGGACCACAGAGAAAACACGGCTGCCCGTCACCAGACTCAAAGGTAGGGAAGGTAGGAAACCCACATTGCCTGTGTACGTTGTGTTGACACCGCATATGACCTCAGGGAGCACTGCAGTCATGTACATGTCACAGTAATTTTTTTAATAACTGTGACACGCATATGTCAGGGACACGATTGGGTCAGACATGGGTGGGGACACACTGGTATACCACACATATCACACACATACACAACTTTGTTATTTTTGTGTCAGTATTCATTGCCAAATGAATTCTGGCACCAGAATGACTGTGCAATCACACTTGTCAACTGTGTCCATGTGTGCACATTGCAAGGGGACCTATACCTTTCATGTTGTGCTTCCAGTTGAGTATGTGAGTCAGTATGTATATGTGTGTTTGTGTTACAATTGGCTGGTCTAAGAGGGGGGAGCTGGAGTGGGTGATGTGGTTGTGTGGTCTGAGTATGTGAGCAACTTGCATATGGGTTCTGTGTATGTTCTGACGTATGTTGTGTTGCTGTGTGCAACGTATATGTGTGTGTTGTTGTGTGGTGGTCATTGCTGTGATATGTATAGTTGTACCTTTGTATGAGTGTGTCTGTGTAGAGGAGTGTGTAGCTTTGTTGGTTGTTGTGGTTGTATCATGTGTGGGTGAAATGTCAGTAGTAGTATGAACGTTGTGTCATAAATGTATGTAAATGTGTGTTTGCTGCATGTACGTGATCTGCTGTGATGGAATGGCAATGGATTTGAGTGTGTATGTTGTGTGTTGTGTCATGTGTGATGCAGGTGTACACATATGAGCTAGGTACAGTGTGTGTGTGTGTGTGTGTGTGTGTGACTTACCTGTATTCCATAGCCACTGCCATTGTCCGATTTCCATTGGGTCCAGTGATGGACTCCCTTGGCAATTCACAGGCAGTGCACCGCCTGCAGGACTGTAACATCTGAATATGGTCACAGGAATCCACCCACCTGATGGCTTGGAAGAGCACTCCGTCATGGCGGTGAGTGGCTCAGCCACACTACATCTAGATAAAGAGGGTGGAACACCGTCAATTTGACAGCGTGCTCGGGGCTGCCGCCGTGGCGGATTGGCGGTAAGACTGCCAAGATCTAAATCAGGCCCTAAACCTTTATACTACTAAAAACATTATGCAGAGTTGAACTAAAACATTTTAATACATTTATTGTACTCTATGAAAAATGTGCCTATGGGAGGTTCAAAACGAACTTTTTTTTACATTGTCATCGCTTTCCCAAGCATGTCAGCTTGTCAAAAATTCCCATTCTTAGCCTAGATCAGTTTCAGCTATTCAAATTTAATATGTATAAATGTGTCAGCCTACTACTTTTCACTTTACATGTTTATTCTGAACATTATTGCATTTGTTTTCAATAGTTTTAAAATGTGTTAGCAGGGGAAAGTCATGTTTGTTTTCTCTGTGCCCAGACACACGCACACTCACCAGAACACTGGGTGAGGATTCTATTAGATGTGAAGGCCATACTTTTCAGTTCTTGAGCATTCATATATTTCATTCAAAGCAAGACCTGTTGGAGGGCAATCTTTCCAAAGTGGTGCGCTTCCTTAGAAATCAAGAGGCCTTTTGACGGATGCTCCCTCTATCAATCATCGGTGGAGTTGCTATACCTAAAAAGATAATTCTGCCTAGTCTCCTATCCTATACTAATTTGTGACTATGCTGATCTTTCTCACTTGTGTTTTTGAGGCTTAGACACCCTTTTTAGGAGATCCTGTATGATGTAGAATTACAGCAAAAATTGATGAGAAATGAAAGCATTTCTCCTCAAAAACTCATAAATCTGGGGTAGCATCAAAATGCAATGCCCACAGCAACACCCATTACACGCCCCTTCCACGCAAAGTGCTGCTTGTGAAGGGGCTGTATTTACAAGGTGGTGCTAAGACACAAAAAGTGGCTTAATGCCACCTTGTAAAAATGGTGCAGTGCTTTGCTCCACCAGAGCGTCATCAAAAGTGATGCTCTGGTGGAGCTAGGTGCTCTTAAATATGCCCCTTTATTTGCTACAATATCTTTGGATTGAAGCATTCAAAGGAGGAAAAGGTTGTGATAAAACTCGCTTAATTTGCCTCATCCTGTGCTAAACATTGAAAAAAGGTAGTTTTCAACATCTTCCACACTTAGTTTATCTGATATGAGAGTGTATTTGTACAAGGCAACAAAGCCTTGTAAAGGATTCTGTCTTCTTGATTTTTTATGTCATATTTCACCTTATTTGTGTGAAGTAGACATTTAGGGGGTCATTCTGACCCTGGCGGCCGGTGGCCGCCAGGGCCACCGACCACGGGAGCACCGCCAACAGGCTGGCGGTGCTCCCGAGGGCATTCTGACCGCGGCGGTTCAGCCGCGGTCAGAAAGGGTAAACCAGCAGTCTCCCGCCGGTTTACCACTGCCCGTTGGAATCCTCCAAGGCGGCGCAGCTTGCTGCGCCGCCGAGGGGATTCTGACACCCCCTACCGCCATCCTGTTCCTGGCGGTTCGCTCGCCAGGAACAGGATGGCGGTAGGGGGTGTCGCGGGGCCCCTGGGGGCCCCTGCAGTGCCCATGCCAATGGCATGGGTACTGCAGGGGCCCCTGTAAGAGGGCCCCGCTTGTATTTCACTGTCTGCTTAGCAGACAGTGAAATATGCGACGGGTGCAGTAGCACCCGTCGCACCTTCCTACTCCGCCGGCTCGATTACGAGCCGGCTTCATCGTGGGAAGGACGTTTTCCCCTGGGCTGGCGGGCGGCCTTTTGGAGGCCGCCCGCCAGCCCAGGGGAAAACTCAAAATACCCACCGCGGTCTTCCGACCGCGGTACGGTATTTTGGCAGCTCCCGCCGGGCGCGTGGTGACCGCGCCCGGCGGGAGTCAGAATGACCCCCTTAATGGCTAAAAAATATATGATGGTTAGGAATCAAAATAAAAGTACACAATGTCAGCATCACATAAACTAACTTTGACAATATGGAAATGTAACAGATCACTAATGTGTAAACTGAGTTTTGATGGGTATGTTGACACAAAACAGAGAATTTTAAATGTATTTCCATAATTTGATAATTGGATCATTAGTCAATCCCAAATACTATTATTAGACTAATATACATGCATTTTAGCATTGTACGTCTTCCAAATCTTTCATAGCACACAAAGAACACATGTTAAATGCAACATGGAAGAGTTGAACAAAGCTCAAATGTAATACATGACAGGAAACCACTCTCAAACCCCATGTGAAAATACACTTACAATCTCTCTGTTGTTCAAAGTCTTCCAACTGAGCATGGACGGGTCGAACAGTTATCTACTCGGGCCCTCTGTATGGTACCCTCATGCAGGGACAACAAGACTGTGGCTGAGAGGACAAGTCTATAATGTCCTGAGTCTTCATTCAGTCACAGTGATGAAGGTCCTCCCAGCATTTGCAGCAGACCTTTTCCTGCTGGGTGTAGATACCCACTGCATTGCAGTGGATGGCAGTGTCTAACAGATTTTGGCCTAAGCTGCTTTCCTCAGTGAGATCTTTGGATCCCCATAAAGAGGGGTACGTGTTGACGACCCCCTTGTTGATGATTACTAATTCAGCATCACTGAATAGGGGGCCTTCTCATCAAGTGTTGAAAGCATTTTGGGGCAAGGGTAGTGCAAACAGCAGCAGGATAGGGGAGAATGGTGTTATAATGAGCAGATCTCCAGTTCTCCCAGTCCGTCTATCTCACGGGCATAGACTCACCAGTTCAGTCTCCAACAAGTTCACAAATGGCTTTAGAATATATAGATGCTAGTGAATCCCAAAAGGTATTCAATGTGCCTGAAGGATAATTGAAAGAGGGGGTGGCTGACGGGGAGCTGAGTAGCCATACATCCTACTCCTTGAGCAGTTGGCCATGCCACCCCTCCTATCATGATATAACATTTTTGGAAGACTATACAGGATAGATTGGAAATTTGGAAATGGTTACTGTGATGCTTGTTCTTTTGAAGCCAAACGTTATGTGTTTTCTGATGTATGGGAGGGCACAGTCAGGCTGGCCCATGGGATAATCAGTCAATGCCCGATCGGCTGGTCTGACAAGTCAGTATATAGGCCAGTTTTTTGGCTGTATCTGAGCCTGTGTTATGGTCTAACATAAATTAAAGCAAGAGTAGATAGTGGTAAATAAAGTGAAGGAGTTATGTCCATGCTTCAGCAGGCACCCCTCTGCAGCGACGACCGGTGGAGTGGGTCCGCTCTCCTGATGAAGTGCATGGATCCAGCAACACGGGTGAAGGACTGAAGTTGTCCCGATGGTCCTAATGTCCAGCTGTCCACCTTTGGTGGAGGTAAGAGCTTGCCTGCCCACGCAAGACAGTACCCCGGTGCACCACATGTTTTGCACTTGCCAAGACTTGTGTGCGACCTTCCATGAATTTCTTCATGTACAGCAGAGCTCCGGCCCCCAGCACTCCTTTCTCTGATGCACAGCTTCCTGAGTGGTTCTCCGGCGGAGTGGGATACCTTTGTTGTCATGCTGCGTGGGTCTCCATTTGCACCTTCCTTGTCCCCATGCTGTAGGGCTCCTGTGCATGCTGCCTGGTCTCCCGAGGGCTCTCTGAGTTGCTGAGAGCCCCCTCTGTCTGCCCCTCCTGGGTAGAGGCCACCAGGTCCCTCCTGGTCTGGGGCAGTACCATTTTCCACTAACTACGAGCTTTGCGTGTACCAGGGCTTGTTGGCAGAATCCAGCAATGCAAACCAGACTGCAATCTTCCATCAGGCGTGGGACATTATCTGCACCAACCAGGAACCTGCATCCATCTTCTTGGGTGCAGTACTGACTGTTCTTCTTCACCGGTGGTTCTTCTTTTGCACCTTCAGCCGAGTTAGCATGGGCGCCTGTTCTCCCTGGGCTCGTCAGTGCTTCATGGACTTGGTCCCCTTCATCCACAGGTCGTCAGGTCCAGGAATCCATTGTTGGTGTCTTGCAGTCTATTCTGGTTCTTGCATGCTCTTCTATCACGTGTTCTTTTGTGTTCTAGGAAACTTACTGTGATTTACCCCTGCTTTCCTGGGCTCTGGGGTGAGTTCTATTACTTACCTTTGGTGTTTTCTTACACTCCCAGCACCCCTCTACACACTACACTTGCCTAGGTGGGAAACTGACTTTCGCATTCCACCATTTTATTATATGGTTTGTGTTCCCCCTAGACCCTTTGCTATCTATTGTGATTTTCACTATTTCACTATTAAGGGATAACTGGACCTGGTATAAGGTGTAAGTCAAGTACCTTAGGTACCACTACAAACCAGGCCAGCCTCATACAAACAGGTAATGAGAAATGAGACTCAAGCTTATGTTAAAAACCCATAAATCACTGAAATATGCCAGCTGCAGTTTAATAAGCTAACTATAACTTGAACTTGTGCTCACATCGTGCACTGCTTATGACAAGTTAAATGGCATTTAGACTTTGGTGGATGAGAAACTCTGTCACAAACATGATGGATATCTTGTCCACCATATTGCAAGTGCCCTAGGATATAATGTACTTTTAATATGGCAAATGGGATATCCATCTCTTTTGTGATGAAATATCAAATCCACCAAAGTCTAAATCAGGTCCATTATGACTAAACAAAACTAAACATATAATAAATATAAAGCTCCTGGAAGAAACAGTGAAACCCTTTACAGAACTACTACAAAATCTTGTTCTGATACAGAAGTGATGAACCCTTACCTACCTAGTATGATATGCTTCATCTCTGGGTTCCACATCTAGCACTGGAAAGCATCCATGAGTAATACTGTTCACAGGGCTTTATAGTTTCCTAGTTATAGGTTCCCTAGTTTGGGTAAGAATATGTACCCTATATCGACATTTATGTTTTTCTTGTATCAGGCCTATGTTACAGTTGTGTGCGGAAGAGCGTAAAATGTTTTTACTGGTGTCTCACTACCACATGATTAAAAACAGAAGGGTCAAACAATTAACTCAGCTTCTCTGTTCTGTCAGCATTTTTTGGCACTCGAAGATTGCCACCACAGGATCAGGTGCCTTCCTCACTTCTGTAGGTATATCACATAAAGCATTATGAAACAGTCCCTGCTTAATATGACATGGTATTCAAATATATTCAGTATTTAGTTAGCTTATCATAAGAAGGGGCACTAGCAGTTGAAACAGGTCTTCATCATAAAACAGATACGCCTTGCGCAGAAACAGTGCAAGCTTCCCTCTTTCAGAGGACAGGTATAGCTAGAGCAGCACAAGCTTTTCCCATTATTGGGCAGCAGTAGTACATGCTTTGCTTCCTCATAAAACAGGTCATAACTGGTACAACGCAGCAATTGCAAAACAAGCGCCCCTCTCTCACAGCCAGCTACAAGTGGAATCCTCCATTCCACTGGGAAAAGATCCAACAGAGCACACCAGCACATGCGTTCATTGCTCACAGACAGTGCTTAATTTGAGCCAGTAGTTGCATGTGGAGTCCACTGGCGCTCACTTTTGGGACAAACTCATTTTTTCACCCCAATTGACCCTGAGCAAAGCACACAAGGAGGAAGGAAGGAGGAAGAGAAACACTGAAAAAAATGACAAAGTGAGAAAACAGAAACCGGCAAGAATGTGATAATGGTCAAAGGAGTGTCAGGTAGTGGATTAAACAGGTATGAGGTGAATCGATACTTGGCATCCTTGTTATCTACTTGTCATCATTCAATGGTGTTGGCTTTGGGCAAAACCTTGGTCCCTGGTTCTTATTTTTTTTACAAATTAAGCACTGCTCACAGAATTTGTACACTTAAGACGAGTGACGTGGGTTACGGACAGATCTCTGGGGTGGGTGTTTGAGTCACTGAGAGGAATGTGTAGGTGGATGAATGTGTGACTATGTGAGCTCGGACTATTCTCGCTTAGAATATATTCCACATCAGCACCCTGAAAGCCCTGCTGCTGTCAATCGGAGACCTAGGGGCATATTTATACTCTGTTTGCACTGAAATAGCATCATTTGTTTTGATGCTATTTCAGCGCAAACTTAACTCCATATTTAGATTTTGAGGCTAGACCTGTCTCGCGTCAAAATATTGGAGTTAAAATAATTTTTTGCTTGCAGAAAACTACCTTCAGTCAATGAGATACAAGGTAGGGGTTCCAGGGCAAAAAATGACTCTAAGGCCCTTGCACCTTGTTTATCCTCCTGAGCAAAAATTGTGCACGGGAAGGAGGCGGGCCTAAATAATGGCGCTAAGGTAAGTATTTACCTTTTTTTTTTAAACAAATGCCATAAGGGACCCAGATATGGGCCCCCATACATGGCACAGGGTGCAATGGCCATGCCCAGGGGACACTTGTCCCCTGTGCTGGCCATTGGGGTGGGCATGACTCCTGCCTTTACTAAGGCAGGAGTCATGTAACATAGTTTGTGTGGCGCCATAAAATGACGCTAATCTGGTTAGATTCATCTTTTTTAACTCCAACCAGCCCAGCATCATTTTTTGGTGCTAAACACCTGCTAACGCGTCCCTTTATGATATTTTATTACACATCAGGACTCGTTTTAGGCCAATGAATCTTTTGACCCAGTTGAGAGACACCTTAGGACGAGATAGCTAATCAATATATCAATCAATACATCAATAATGTCATCAATATTCAGCCATAAATAACCACACCTGGTTTAGTAGAATTTGATGAATTTTTATTCCCTATTAATTACAATCTAATAGCAAATGCGCTAATCTCAACACCAAGAAACACCAAGAAACATAATAGCATATTCACGATATGGCAACTTTGGTAAGCTTTCATTAAAGCGAGAATTACAAACATCAGAACATAACACGGCGTGAACATAGATCAAGTTTAGCAGAGTGTCAATAACACGTCAGTTCAACATAGCATAGTCTCGGTCGTTTGTCTATTTGCGTCAGTTTGATGAGCACCTGTCCTAACCACTGATTAGCATTCGCATGTTGGGCTTCATGCAAAACAATTTAGAACACCAATTTGGAAAACGTCTAGCTAAGGTCTCTGTCAAAAGCAAGCAGTTGGTACCTAGAAAGGAAAAGCAAATAGACAAATTACAATTGCATTGTCATAATTAGCCTCCAAGGATTAGATCAGCACACAGGTTCAGTCTTCGTCTTCAGGACATCAGTCAGATCGCCATCAGTCAGAACTCAGCTAAGGGGCAAAAAGGGCACTTCCCTCATAAGGAGGAAAAGTGTAAAAATGGACAATCTAAGGGCGAGGATGGTTTTAAGTAACCCACCAAGTCACCAAACTGAGTGGCAGAGTTTCTGGATCAATAGCATTCCCTAACCCGCCTAAATGACTCCCCGTGACATGGGTTTTTATCCCTTTTTCGATGTACATTCCCCCAAAATTCTATTAGACATTTGCTATACCCCACTATCTTTAACCTATCAGAAAATACATTAGGTAATCTTAATCTTCACCCCATATTGGTTTGCAACTCTTTGATTGGTCCTTATAATTGATGTCTTCAGAAGTGGCACGTCCGGTGAGACTTCATCCTTCTGCAATTTCTTTGCACATCTTTTGGTCAGCAGTTCCATTGTCTTCACCGGTTTGAATGACCTTGCACATTACATTAATCTACACTGTTTCAAATCGCTTTTAACATTTATTTTTCAAGACGATGAGAAGCAGTGGGAAACGGATCTACATGGTTACATTCATCTTCCAAGTCGAAGAAAAAGAATAAACAGGGTCATGGCCCTTTGTGAGTCAGCACACTAAAAATAGAAAAATGCATTTAATATGAGAGCTAGGCAGCTAAACTGCAGCTCATGCTAACTTAAGGCCTATGAGGGTTTCAATGCAGATTTAATAACGCAAATGTTAGTATAAGCTCATTTGAACGTAACATAAACATTTTGGTCATCATTATTAGTTTGCGTATACATTGGTGGCCACTCTCCGTGATCATAATTCAAGTACATATCTAAGCAAATTACTATTATTATAGTTTTCTATGCGGCAGTATCACACTTTAATTTATAAACATTTCATTTTAATATAGATTATATAAGCTACGCTCTCTCAGTCCCTCCTCTGATGACGTTCGTCATCACACAAACTTTTCCTTTTGACCTTTCACTTTAATTTTTCACCTTACGCATAATGCGCATTTCAACATCTTGTCCCTTGTGTGAACTTTCCCAAATTCCGTTGAACATTTTCTCCCTTTCACTTTCTTCATTCTTCCTGGTTCTCTTTGTCCAATTTCTTTTAATTTTATCATTAATTTTGCATGCTCCCAATAATCCTAATAGACAGGCCATAACGATTAATAGACCCCCTAATATTTTTGCAAGTACCCCATTCCAAATATTGCTAAACCAGCTTCCTACTCTGGCAATTCCCTTTCCAAATTTCTCCCACACTCCAGGTTCCTTCAAGTCCTTCAAATCTGCACTATCCTTAGTTAAGTTAGTAAGAATACCTCTAATCTTTTTACTATTATCTGGTATAAATGAGCAACAATGACGCTCGTTGAGCATCTTGCAGATCCCCCCACTCTTTGCTAAAAGAATGTGTAAAGCAAGCCGATTTTGAAGAGTCATAGCTCTTTCTGCAGCAAGTTCAGTATCCATCAGGATTATAGCCCCTGTAAAATTTGTCAGCATGTTATCCACAATAGTAGACAACTTTCGAATCTTTATGGAGTTTAAGATAACCCCTACTGAAGGAATTATGGCTCCAAATATGTCTCCAACGACAGCAGCCGCTGTCTCTCGTTTTTGTCTAGCATGTTGTAATTCAGACGTTTTAGGTATTTGCTTTAAGTCATCAATCTGGTAAATCTTTGGGAAAACTATTCCCAAATAACATGTCCCATACCATCCCTTAGGGAGACGGTAATAAGCAATAAATCCACAGATGTGATAGATCCCAGGGATCGCTGGATCCTGTCCATTTAACATGAAAGTCCATTTACTCTGAAACAAAAACACATGTCTGCATTCACTCGTTCCCACAAATAAAGTGTCATGCTCGGATTTTGGCCTATATATACAAAGCCTCCCTACATGCAGTGCATCTATAGCTAGTTTGCCTTGCGTCTTTATTGCAGTGTAAGCATAATCATTTGCATATGTGCGTTTTTCTAACCCTTTCTCTAATCTCTCTTTAAATGCTTTGCGTCTATCATCAGTGTGATCTAAAAAGCTTTTCTCTACAGGTGTCAATAAGCAAGTCAGGTTGTTGCGGTGTGTATAAGCTGTCCCAAATGTAAGCGTCGGTTCAAAGAAACCTCTCACTAATTTTATACTATGCGCTTTAGCTAACTTGTTCAGAAACTCAATCACAGGCACAAAAGAAAACACAACATCCAGATTTGAATAAAAGTATTGCACATGCTCTTGATTATAGAATCTTGTTAATAGCAAGCTACAACTTATCCCGTAGGTTAGCGGAAGGCTATGGTAAGTGACCCCTTCTTGTACTGATGAAGGAATCTTTGTGCACACATAACAGTTTTTCGCATCCATGGTCTCAACGTACTCATTCAGCAAGCGATAGAAGACATTAGTAGAAAGTTCCCCCTTTGAATTAGTTCCCTCATGCAAGTGTTTTGCATCCTGCTCAAACTTTTCCCACTGTGTTAATGTTGTAGTCTCAGGTTTTGAAGCAGTGTTAGTTGCTTTCTTATCCAACCACGGCATTCCCACAATCACTCCCACAATTATTATTGCACACACAATACCTAATATAAGACTCAACCAACCACACACCTTACCCTTCTTGTTACTACCTCTATTATAAGTCATGTCTGTCAAGAATCAGATAGCAGAATAACAATCAACTTGAGGACAATATAAAACTCTTCTTTTTTTTTTTTTCTTCTTTGATACAAAAGTCTCTTTCTCTCTGCGTGTATTTACAGCGTTTCAATCACTTCAGGACCCCTTTGTCAAATCAGATTAGCAGCTTGTCATAATCAGGTTCTCAAAGTCAAATCAGGTTATCAGTGTCGAATCCGGTAATTTATAAGTCTCTTTTTCTTTAGTTTTTCAGTTTTCGATTTTAACAAAGTCTCTTTCTTTAAGTCACTTCAGGTACCGTAGTATTGGCCTGGCACTTCTCGATCAAAACAGAACGCTAAGAATTCTTGTTGCCATTCAGATGTCGTTGCATATGCCCACTCATGACCTGCGTACCTTTTGTTTGCGGTTCTCTTTCTTTTCAATCTGCATTCACCTTGCAATTCTCCTTCACTCAGATCCTCTACTCGGGATGTATCAGTCTCTTCTGTTATTGTTTCACCTGGTACACTCTTTTCTCTTGCAGCCTGTTTCTCTGGCCAGTTATCTCCCTTATGCGTCATCTTTCTGCCTGTTCTTTCAGGACGCTGAACGGCACCCTCCTCTTGTACTATGGTATTTTCTCTTGATGGACCTGCAACTGGCTCAGGGGATGCCGGAGTACTGCGGTCTCTTTCTATTATTTCCCCTTCTTCTTCTTCTGGATCTGTAAGGCGTTCAAGTTCTAACCCGTATCCGTCTACTTCTGGGAGAACCTCTCCTTGATTTAGTTCTCCTGCTGCCTCTACTAAGATAGGCACACTGTCACCTCTCTCGAACTCGTTCACTGTTTGAGGGACTAGGCTGTTCTCAGTGGGCTCTCCTGCAGTTTCAGTTCTCTCTTGGCTGTTTTCTAGCCCTGATACTTCTCTCTCTGTGACTGTTGTGCCGGAAACTTCAAGTTCCTCATCAGATGGACACGTTACCCTTTTCGTGTGACTGGCATGTATCCAGTTTGGAACGCCTGCACATTTCACAGCAGTGGTTGTTGTCAAGATTACTAGATATGGCCCCTTCCAGCGCGGCTCCAAACACAACTTTCTCACGTGCTTCTTGACAACTATCCAGTCACCGGCTTGCAGGGTGTGACCTGGATCACCGATCGGTGGCAATGTGTTAGCTTCTTCCTGGTCAGAAAAAGAGCGAATCACATCAGCCAAGGCTTTGCAGTAGTCCAACACCATATCATCCGTGATATTCACTAGAGCATTTGCAGGTACTGCGGGAAACCTCATAGCTCTGCCCATGAGGATCTCATGGGGTGATAGTCCTGTCTTTTTATCAGGGGTGTTCCTCATCGACATCAGCACTAACGGAAGGCCATTTCATATAGGTAGCTGCGCACATCTTCGCCATTCTTGATTTCAAGGTACCATTCATTTGCTCTACTAGTCCTGATGCTTCAGGGCGGTAGCTACAATGCGGCTTCTGTTCAATGTCTAGTGCGGCACACAAGAGCTTAATCACCTCATTGTCGAAGTGTCTGCCCCTATCTGATTCTATAGAGACCGGAATCCCGAACCTAGGTATTAACTCCCTAAGCAGCAGTTTTGCAACTGTGAGACTGTCATTTCTACGAGTGGGGTAAGCTTCAATCCAATGGCTGAAAACACACACAATCACCAACACGTATTTCAATCCTCCACAAACAGGCATTCCAATGAAATCCATCTGCATTTTGCTAAATGGACCACCAGCTCTCCCTATGTGGCTCAAAGTTACCACAGTCCCTTTTCCGGCATTCATCTGTTGACAGATGATGCACCTGTGACAGGTAACCTCTGCGGCATGTCTGAACTTTGGGTTAAACCAATCGATTTTGAATGACCTGATCATTGCATCTCTTCCAAGGTGAGCTTGTCCGTGATAGAGCCTAGCAAATTGTGACAGAAGGCTGTTGGGCAAAACTAATTTCCCCTCCTCTGAGACCCACAAGTCATCAGCCCTCTGTACACATTGCATTCTTTGCCAAGAGCGTTTTTCTTCTTTGTTAGCATGACCCTGTAGTGTCTTTAACTCGTCTAGTGTATCGACCACCCTTAATGCGAGGTTCAGGCAAGTGTCATTTTCAGTTTGCGGTAACAATTCCCACTGATCCTTGAACGATATACAGTTCAATGCGCAAAACCTCGCGACTTGATCTGCATAGCCGTTTCCCATGGACATAAAGTCTTGTGACTTAACGTGAGCATTGCATTTCACCACGGCAATTTCAAGAGGTAACTGAATCACATGTAACAAATCCTTGATTTGTTCACCATTTTTCACAGGAGAACCAGAAGAGGTCATGAAACCTCTCTGTGACCACAATTGGCCAAAATCATGTACAATTCCAAATCCGTATCTGCTGTCAGTATAGATAGTGACTCTCAGATTTTCAGCTGCGTGGCATGCCTTAGTAAGGGCAATTAGCTCTGCCACTTGTGCGGAATACACTCTCTCGAGCCAGGAAGCTTCAATGATACCAGCTATGGTACATACAGCGTTACCAGCTCTCAGCATTCCAACTGAGTCTCTCAAACAAGATCCATCAACAAACATAATGCAGTCATTTTCCTTTAACTGTGCATCTTGAATATCAGGTCGTGGTTTGGTACACAGTTCTGTTACCTCAAGACAATCATGCTCAACTTCCTCTTCATTATTAACTTCAGTATTCTCAGCAGGAAGTAGAGTTGCCGGGTTCAACACAGTACATCGTTTCAACGAAACATTTGGCGACTCCAGTATAATTGTCTCATATTTGGTAAGACGAGCATTTGTCATGTGCTGAGTTTTGGTTCAAGTCAACAAAATTTCAACTGAATGCGGAACCATTACTGTTAGGGGATATCCCATTACTATTCATTTGCAAAATGGCTGTTATTCTTTCTTTCGATATCCTCCTGGACCCTTTTTCAATCAAGTGTCCTAAGTACTTTACTTCTTTCTGGCAGTACTGCAGCTTCTTGGGTGACACTTTCTGTCCATTCTTTCCCAAATGATTTAGTAAGGCAATTGTGTCATACCTACAGTCATCTCTTGTCCTGGATGCAATCAGTAAGTCATCAATGTACTGCACTAGAGTCGAGTGAAAAGGCAGTACTAAGGATTCTAAGTCCTTTTTCAATATCTGATTGAAGATGGACGGTGACTCAGAAAACCCTTGAGGAATTCTGCACCAACTGTACACCTTGTCCAGGAATTTGAAACTGAATAAAAACTGGCTGTCCTCATGAAGGGGTATCGAAAAGAAAGCTTGTGACAGGTCTACAACAGTGAACCATTCAGCATCACACGGGACTTGAAACATAATCACTGCTGGATTGGGTACTATCAGGCAACATTTTACCACAATCTTGTTTATTTTTCTCAAGTCCTGCACAATTCAAACTTTCCCACAAGGCTTCTTCAGACCCATTATCGGTGAATTACATGGGCTGCTCAACACTTCCTTCAGGACCCCCTGTTTCACAAAGGCTGCAA
Source organism: Pleurodeles waltl (assembly GCF_031143425.1). Classification (NCBI taxonomy): domain Eukaryota; kingdom Metazoa; phylum Chordata; class Amphibia; order Caudata; family Salamandridae; genus Pleurodeles; species Pleurodeles waltl. Next base: position 870,467,702 of record NC_090447.1, read on the forward strand.
TTATTTGTGACACTTGAATAAGAACATCTTGTGCCATGTGATATTGCGGCACCTGGGGAAATACTGCATTTGGTTTCACTTGTAATTTAACTGGTTCTACTCCTTTTATCAATCCCACTTCTTTTCCTGTCAAATCCCACACTTTCTCTGTCACTGTCCCTTGTAACTCAGCAGGTAAGTCGATCACTGTAAGCATCGGGAATAATGTAATCAAAGGGTAATCTTCATTTGCAGTTCCTGTCTCTAACTCTGAGAACTGACCATCATCCCCTTCATCATCACTGTTTGTCTGCACTTCGATTCCATCATTGGAACAGGTAATCGAACATTTTGTCTTGCACAGTAAGGGGCATATTTATACTCCGTTTGCGCCGAATGTGCGCCAAAAATTTTGACGCACTTTCAGCGCAAACGTTGCCCCATATTTAAACCCTGACGCCCGAGCCGGCGCACAAGGAAACTGGCGCTATGTGCGCCAGTTTTTGGAAGCGGCACCCCGCCCTGCGTTAATGACATGCAGGGTAGGCGTTCCCGTCCAAAAACAGACGCACACAGCGTTGCGTCATTATTTATGCTTCGGTGCAAAAATCACTCCCGCGCGGCATGCGGCGCAAAAAAATGGCGCAAAGCACGATTATCGTGAAATTTTAACGCCTGGGTCAGGGCAGGCGTTAAAATGGGGCAAACACACCTGTACTTAATCAGAACACACAGAACAAACAACAGAGCAGCAGAGCAGCAGAGCAGCAACAGGGAGACATGGAGGTGCTTTTTCTTCAGCGTGCACGTAGACGCAGAGCCCTGCAGCAACAACAGCAGCTACAACAACAACAGCAGGGACCCCAAAGACAGCGCAGAAGGCAGGAGAGGATATTCCGCCCAAGAACAACCCTGCATGGCCTCAGGGAACGGGACATCATCCAGAGGTACCGGTTGAACTGGCAGGCCATTCAGCAGCTGCTGACAACTATTGAACAGCAATTGGCCCCCACTTTAGTGACTCCACGCACTATCCCAACCGAAACAAAGCTGCTTGCCGTACTTCACCTGCTGGCAAGTGGCTCCTTTCAGACAACTGGTGCCCTGGTTGGTGGAATATCACAACCCTCATTCTCTGCCTTTTTACCCAAAGTACTGGATGCCATCATTCGCCTGACACCCCGCCACATCTGCTTCCCTAACACAGTGCAGAAGCAGCAGGAAACTAAACAGGGGTTCTACGCCATCAGTGGCTTTCCGCACGTCCTTGGTGCAATCGACTGCACACACGTACGCCTTGTGCCACCTGCTGCGAGTGGACTCCTCTACCGCAACAGGAAGCACACACATTCAATCAACGTGCAGGCCATAGTCGATCACAAAGGACTGATCACCAACATTGTGGCTAAATATCCTGGGAGTGTACATGACGCATTCATCTTCCGTCACTCCACCATCAACCAACACTTCCAGGATGGACGGTATGGCAATGGACTACTTGTTGGCAAGGACAAAAATCAAACTCATATACACACTGCCCAGAAACCCTCTAGGATAAACAACACATACACCACAATAGCAACACCTAGACAGGAACACACTGAGGTACTCACATCACTAGCCATGTTTCACAAGTCACCATTGAACCTCTCACACATTGGAATTTACTCTACAGCTTAGTGTGAAGACATTAATGACTGTGGTTGCCTAAATGTCACCTTGCAAATTTGAAGGCTCACAATAACCTGTACACTAATACAATGCATAAGTTTAAAGGGATGGGATGGCCTGGGTATGTTCATATGAACGTTTCTAATACACTTTCATGTTTCAACTCTGCATGGAACTATCATCACACCCCCAGTGAGGACACACGGACACCTGTATCACAAGTCACAATGCAAGGGAGGGCACACTGTACTGGAGAAACCAATACATCCTGCTGACAAACAGTTAGCCAACAAACACTTGCTCAGCCAAGGGAAAAAAACAATGCCAACGTTTTCACCAACAACCATAGGTTGTCACATTAGTACACAAAATAGTCACAGACAACACAACACAACTACTGCCATCAAAGATACGTACAACAGTGCCTCCTACATCTAATTGATACCATTCTGTGCTTCTCTTTCAGCTGATCAGGGGTATGGCATCCAGCCTTGGATAATGACACCATATGGGATCCCAAATACTGCTGCTGAGCGGGCATACAATGACGCCCACAAGAGGACACGCAGCATTGTGGAGCGGACCTTTGGGATCCTAAAGTCAAGGTTCCGCTGCCTTGACATCACTGGCGGTGCTCTACTCTATTCCCCAGAGATGGTCTGTAAGATCATACTCACTTGTGCCATATTACACAATATTTGTGTAAAAAGGAACATTCCCCTCCTTGAACCGGGCCCAGACATGCCTGAGGATGACGAAGAGGAGGATGCTGGCCTGCAACAGGAGGGGGAACAACCTAACACGGCAGCAGGAGTGCGTAGGCGCCAACAGATTGTCAATACATTTTTTTCATAATTTATTATAATCACTTGTATCCCACACTTGTAAATAAACACAGATAAGAGACACCACATCATGCTTTGGCCTATTCATTTCTGACCACCTTTATTTTGAAATTGATGAAGATGAATGTCGTCTCATTGAGCAAGAATGCTACAACTTTCATCACACCAAAAAAAAACATCACAAATGTATGCACAGAGGGTAGGATGTGACATGATACATTACCATACACAGAGCACAACAGGAGTACAAATGTGGCAATTACACATGCCGGATCCAAACAACTGAAACAGTCTCTCATCCAGCCCAAAATTGGAGATCATTTGAAAGTCACATCACACGTGTTCAGAGACAGGGTGGGACCATCCATGTGTACGTGACCATGTCATCAATGGCTTCTCTCAAGTGTGTGATATGAGCAATACCCAATTGGTACAACATCAGCTGCCACTAACTCAGGAGGAGACCTTGAAGTCACAGTGACAACATACACCCAGACAGGTGATAGTGGATCCACATTCCCACACACATGTACACATATGTCATACAATCAACCGAATAATTGAAAGTAGACCATCACAGTTGTGCCCCAGTTTGAACCTAGCAGGAAGATTGTAACATGCCACTAAACCAGTTTATGCAGAAAGGGACACAGACAACAACAAAATTATTCTCATTATCACATCTGGAACGCTGAGAGTCTTGCAAACATAGTCATTTGAAAATGGTATGCAAGTTTGCTCCAATTCATCATTACTGCAAACGTCAAATGGGCTAATGAGATGAATGAATGGTCAACAGTCATTCATACCATATGGCCTTACATTAGCCTGCTGCTGCAGGTTTGCCATGATATAATAAATATACTCCATGGATACAGTAGCTATTCTGGATGGTCAAATCCTAGGGTGCTGGGGGCCTAAGTCCACCTCCACCGCCCCCAAAACATACAAGAATCATGTACTTGTGAACTAAACACATGCATAAGGCACATGTGTGGCCTACATGTCATAAGTCCAACACAAATCTGAAACACAAAATCATAATGGGACATGGTTAGCCCCATAAAAACTGTAAGTGACTCTTCCACTCCCTGTTAGGACTACAGATAAAAGCATCACCATCCTAATTGTGGACACATTTTGGAGAAGGAATACATCATGGTATACCATCCATCATTCCAAAATAGCCATCAGCAATTAACCCAAATATGTTGACAAATATGGTCAATACATTAGTTAACGTCTCAAAAACATTACAGTGTGAATGCCTTCTATACATAAAACAACGGACATGTGTCATATCCAAACACAAATGTGTATCACATCGCACCGTTTGACCATGACAAATCACCTTTCCAAAGGTAAAAACATGAAGACATAAGGAAAAAATTGCTCCATATTCTACGCATACAGCATGGGCGTCATAATTTGTTCACGTACATGAGTGCACACAATGCAGAGTCAAATACGAATGTATCCAAAAGTGTCTTAATATTTCGCCTTCAAAGTATAATTTACATCATCAATTTTTTGGACTCTGCATCATGTGCACTACTGTACGTGGAAAAAAAATGACGCCCATGATGTATGCGTGGTAAAATTGACGTACATGGACAATATGTTGGTCATCTCATGTACATTAAAAATTATTAATATTCATATCATATTTTTTGACTCCGCATCATGTGCACTACTGTACGTGGAAAAAAAATGACGCCCATGATGTATGCGTGGTAAAATTGACGCTACATGGACAATATGTAGGTCATCTCATGTACATTAAAAATTATTAATATTCATATCATATTTTTGACTCCGCATCATGTGCACTACTGTACGTGTAAAAAAAATGACGCCCATGATGTATGCGTGGTAAAATTGACGCTACATGGACAATATGTAGGTCATCTCATGTACATTAAAAATTATTCATATTCATATCATATTTTTTGACTCCGCATCATGTGCACTACTGTACGTGTAAAAAAAATGACGCCCATGATGTATGCGTGGTAAAATTGACGCTACATGGACAATATGTAGGTCATCTCATGTACATTAAAAATTATTAATATTCATATCATATTTTTTGACTCGGCATCATGTGCAATGTAATGCGTCAAAAAAAAATGACGCACAACTGTGTATGCGTGAAAATATGACGCATAACGGGAAAATAAAAACGGCGGCCATTTTATGCAGGAAGTGATGTAATAGGATATCCTGTTTACCAAATCTGTACTGGGAGTTAACTTTCACTTTCACTTTGCAGTCTCAGATTTATCTAGACTGTGTGGTTGTGTGAAAGGTGTTGTCCTGTGTTTTACTGCTTTTGTGTCCTGTGTGCCTTGTATTTTGTCTTAGTGTCTATCTATTATTGTTGTATAACATTGTCTCAGTCTGTTTAGTCTTGTGTTGTCTATTCCTGTGATAGTTTGTATTGTCTGTGGGAGTCTGTTGTGGGTAGCATAGTTTGGGGGGTTAGTTGGGCTATTTTTCTCCTTCTTCTTTTTCTTTCACACCTCTATCTTTCCCCATTTCCCACTTTTACTTTCATATTTCATTTGTCCATTTTTAGAGCTCTCAATATGTCAGGTAGGCCTCGCCTGTCCAGGATGGGTGAAGACGAATTGGGGGGGTTCATATGGCTAGTAAGCCATTTCCTCCCACTGATGCTGGAGGCTGGGGGCCGTGTGATACAGGGGTATCACACGGAGGCTAGGAAAATCCGGTGGGAGAAGGTGCGCCATCACCTGGTCCGGGTCTACGGGAGCATGCGAAATGTCCATCAACTCAAGCACCGCTGGGCAGATCTGATCACCAGGGAACAGGACCTGCTGGACCACCTGGGACTCCGGATTGGTGGCCATGTTGGTGAGTACAAATCAATTACGTGGGAATAATCGAAATCTGTGTGTGAACATGTGATGATTGTTAGCCAATCTGCAAAATAAGTAGCTGACTGTGTGTAATGCTAGGGAAACCTAGGCCCATGGTTATACACATAAATCCCCATTTTTGCAACACATGTACACGCAATAACAGCAGTAAATTCCAACATCTATTTGTATTTTGCTAAGTAGTCCCCTCTCTGCGTCACAAAATGATGCAAATGCTGCGCTACAAAGGTATACATATGTGTCCTAATGTGTATTTGTTGCAGAATGTGTATGAAGACCAATGCTACCAGTCCGATGGCTCATTTTTGCAACACATACCAGATGCCTGTAGCTGCATGTAATGTAGTGTTGCATTTGTGTCAGAAAAGCAACACGTGAACGGCTCTATTTGTACTCTACTGGTCATAATGGCCAGTGACTACGTCATGTAGAAACAACATACCTACATATGTAGACGCCATAGCTAGACAGAAAATTAGATACACATGATGATGCTATACATGTGTGTTGGCTTCACGTCACATGAAGTTAGATATGTTGTCCACACATATGTCACATGTGTGTGTGGTTGCTGTGTGTTGAACATGTCCACCTAGCCTGTTTGATTGTGAGGGGTCATGCAGTCCTCATGGAACCAGTTTTGGAATGTCTCTCTGGGATGCACATGCTGAGATGTATGGATAACATTATTGGTGGGCCATACTAATGGAGGATTAACTTGGCCGACACATGACTGTCCTGGCCACTGCATGTGTGTAGTAGGGTGTGTCACTGTAGCAGGAGACTCATCCAATGATAATGTTGAATACAAAGTCATCCATGCAGTATGAGCATGTCTGAAAGTCTATCATTACCATGTCATATTCACACAGTGTCATTGTTACTGAAATTATTTGTCAGTTCACCCAGTCTGAGTATAATCTTCCTTTCATGCTTTACAGGTGGACCAGCCCCGTACACCGTGGGAGAGGTGGCACATTTTGACGACCCCGATACCTACAGTGAGTGTCGCCTGAGTGCCATTTTCATTGTTTGGTAATGAAGCATGATGGATTACTGTGTGTTCAAGAGGATTCATGATTTGATGCGCTGGCCGTTCTTTGGCATTGTTGTTTTAGTGTGATATCAGATAGGACTTCTGTTCCTGTAAAGCAATGCCTAGCCATCTCTCAGTTTGAGGGGCTGTAGGTCATTCCAGTTGGGCCGCAATGGGGAATGGTATGACTCTTTTGGAATACACTGGTCAATGTTAGACTTGGTCAGGGACTTGCCATGAACTGAGTCTGCATATCAGACTGACAGTCTCCCAGATAGCTTAGGCACATGGCTTGGATGACAAGTGCTTCTTCCTAGTTGAGGATGGACTGTGTACACTGTAGGTCGGATCTTCCGGGGGCATGTACTTCCACAAGGTGAACTAGAAGTATGTGTGACTTGAGTGCAATGGCCTAGGTGTTCTGTGGAATCATCAGAATGGGTGTTCTACCTCCTCTGTGTGTGCTGTAAAACATGCCTCACTGATAGTATGTCATGTTGGCCTAAGTCATATCATTTTGACATGTGTGGACCTGGGATGTGACAATGTTTGGCTGACTACAACGTGTTGCTAGCCCTTCATAGGTGTTGGGTGTGAAGGCACATACTTGTGGAACTTTCTATACACTCCTGGGTGTGCATTGAACATGGGATTGTTGGTTGTTCTTCCCACACCACCCACAAAGACTGGGATGTTACTGTGAAACAGGGTACCTAGGACTGTAGCAACCAGTATGTTACATGTACTTGACACCTTTTGTGACTTGAGTGAGTACCTAGGGCCAGATGTAGCAAAATGTCTACACGTTGCAAATGGCATAATTTTCTGTTTGTGATTTGCAAACGTCTGTTTCCTATTCCAAATTGTATTTGGTGGTCATGAACATATTAGCAAAATGCTTTTCAAATTGCAAAATATTAAGGGGTTTACCAGACCTACTTGCAACTCACAGTGGTAGGCAATCCCATTGGCAACCGAGTACGTGGTTGCAAAGTGAGTCGCTGTTATCATCCACTTGAAGTGGATGGTAACCCACTTGCTGACTGGAAGGGGTCCCCATTGTAAACCTTCACCTTTGTGAGTGGACCGAAATAATCCTGCGCAAAACAGCCAGTGGTCTAAGGGACCACTAATTACCGTGAAATGATCCAAGTTGAAATTGTTGTGATTTTTAACTAATTGCAGCTCATTTTCCTTTCAGGTAAACGGACTACACTTGGCGAAAAATAACTTGCTGTATTTAAAAGCAGTCACGTCTATGGAGTTCTGCTGTTCCCAGCAGGCCTCCATCCCCGTGAGTGCCCATAGTCGCTAAGGTGGGGCAACTTGGAACCCACATCATTGATGTTCATGAGGTGGGTTTTAGGGACCCCATAGCGACTCGCAGACGGTGTCAGAGACACCGTTCTGCATTGCAAATTGCTAGTTGCATTTTCAAAATTCCTACATCTGGCCCCTAGTGTGGACATATGATTCTGGGCCAGGGGTTCAATCTTAGCACACAACTCATTCCAAATGCCATTGAGTGAGGAGTGTGATTGTTATCACATAGAATGACATATGTAGTGAAGTCAGTATGCGGAAGAGCTGGTGCCATAATGTCTAATGCCTTAGGTATGATTTGGATGAGTAGTTTAGGGTGATGTCATCCACCATGTAGAGACATGGATATGCTAGGTGTGATATGCCCTTATGTATGCATGCTTCACATGTACTTCCTCTGAGCCTTTCCGTGAACTATGTTGTAACAATTGCTGCAACCAATACATTTCTAGTAATGGACAAATGACCCATTGTGGTATTCCACCCACTGCAAATCCAATGCTAAATTTTTCCCTTTTCTCTTCACAGCTGCAAACCTGAGTGCTGCAGATCGCAACCATTTTGAGCGCCGTGCGATGAGGTACAGGCACATCCTGCAGGTGCAGTGTGGGTATCAGAGGATGGCCCGCAAGTATCATTCGGATCGGGCCTCCGGGGCGTGGTGGGCCACACCACAGGCTCCCCCAACTGTGCCACCAACAACCACCGCCACTACATCCACCAGGTCTGCCCAAGTGGACCCAGCAACGGACCAAGCATCTTCCTCCAGACCTGGACCCAGCTGTGTGGTGGGAGCAGGGCTGTCCCGTGGCCACACAACACCAGCAAAAACATCCACCTCCACCGGCACGCAAACCAGCACTGACCCTCCTATCGACTCAGCGGCCTTCCAGGCATTGTCCCGAAAATTGGACAGGTTGATTAGAAAGGTTGACAACCTGATGGAGGACATGAATGAGGTCAAAAAGAAGGTGCGCTCCATCCGGCGCACACTACGGAGGGCAAATCTGTAGTACTTTTGCCCTCCTGAACTTTTACCCCTCCCCTCTCACCTCTTTCCTATTTTATACTGTTAGTTGGGTTTGGGGGGTTAGTTATAGGATAAGTATAGGTAATTAGCTTAGTTAGTGTTAGGTAAGAGGGTGGGGGGTCCTTATTCTTTCTATCTTATATTTTTGTGTGGGTGGGTGGGTGGGGGGCAATGTTGGGATTCCTGTTTAACAAAAAAAAAAAAAAAATCTAAAAAAAAATACCAAAAAAATATATGTTTGTTTAGGATAGTATAGTATGTGTGTAGGTTAGTAAGTGTTGTCCTGCATGTGTCTTGTCTCATAATGGTGGGTGGGGGGTTGATGTTTAGATCGTTTCGTTACATGTGTAGAGTAAGTTTAGCTTAGGTTAGTTAGGGACAGTTGTGGGTTAGTAGTAGTCAGGTTAGATTAGTGTAGGTTTACCTTTCCCTTAGTTGCCTCTTTTATTACTTCTTTGAAATAAAAATTTTGTTAACCCTTTACATGATGCGTTAGGTGCTACCTTTTCATGGCCTTGACATCAGTGTAGCAGAAAGTTTTAGTATGACATTTGTGTCCTATGCTTGCTATCCCCAGGCTATTGAGGTTTAACATGCCAGCTACCCGTGTGCTAACTTGGTAAATATCCACCATGTGGGAGAGCCACCATTGGTAGTGTGCATTGATCATCAAGGTTTGGGGTTGGCATGTATCCTACTTCACAAAGAGTGCTTCCAGACTTGTTATTGTAGGTAAATGGATAGGTCGGACAGCAGTGTGAAGTTCAGGGAGATCTTTGTAGATGAGGATTTGTTCACACTCTTGTCTTGTTGCTGTCATTGCTGACCTACATCATGTGTGTACTGATTCAGCATGACTTTCCTTCATGGAAGCATACGCCGTAAGGGTGATTGATGCAGTGTAATTTGTTTATGATTCCTTTCATTTTACAGCATTATTTCTAATTTTAGTATTGCATGGTGCCTACATTTCTCAGCCACCATTAGTTGTATAGAATAGCTATAGATGGTGCATCATTCTGTCCAACACAGCATGATTGTGTGTGCTTAGTCCCTTTATCAGTTATTTTCCTCAGTATAGTAAACCTATGATGCAATCCTGGCCACTGCACAGATGTTTCAGTATACATGAAATCAGGACAGTAGTATAGAGAATCAACATGGTTGCCACACAGCCACTTTGGAGTTATGTACTGCACAGTTGAAGTGTGAAATAACACAGAGACACAATAGGTGTGCAAGTGATATTTATTTTTAGGTGGTGTAGTGCAAAATGTCCATTCACAATGTTAGCTGAGTCCGTTCTGGTGCATTCTTACATGGTGATCCTACAGACGGGGTGTGGATGATGCTCCTGACATGCTGGGGTGATGTCACAGACAGTGCAGAGGAACAGGAATTGCCAAATAGTAGGACAGAAACATTCACTGCCAATGGGGACAAGTCATACAGTGGATTGCCGAACAGTCATTGAGGGTAGTTGTAGTGAGACTGGCATGTGTCAAAACGTAGGATCTTGGTCAGAGTAGGCCATGGTGCAAGGACTAGGGCTTCCGGGTACTCTTGCGTGTGAATGTTAGCTGTTCCATGTCTTCTTCTTCTGATGTGTGTGTTGCCTGGTGTATCCTTGTTGTTGTTGGTTGTGAAGGGGCAACACACACCTCAGTGTTAGAAGACATGAAGGCAGACATCCCGGGGGCTGATCCCTGTCGAGTAATGAAGGGCAGTACTGCAGCAAGGAGGGCCTGCTGGTTTTTCAGAATGGCAGCCACGTCGGCCCTGAGGGGTTCTATGTTGCATTCGTGCACACGTTGACTGGCTTGCAGTTGGAGTTGTTGTGTCAACTGGATGACAGCTGTGCAGATTTCCTTCTGTGTTTTTAAAAGTTCCTCCAAGAGCGATGTTCTGGCTTGCATTGCAGCTGCCTGATCAGCAGTTGACAACATGCACGAACGCAGCCCCTCAAGGCTGGCTGCCATAGTTTGCATCCCCACCCGCACCTCCTTGGCCAGCTCCCGCTGGACCCCAACGACTGTTCTTTCAAAGCTGGTGCCAGTGTCGTCAGAGTCCTCAGCTGTGTTGGAGCTGGCAGGTCTTACAATTGGGGTGGCGGGTGGTTCTCCTGTGGTGGCTGCTTCTTCTGTGCTCCTCCTTGTGACTGAAGGTGGGGTTTGGAGGCTTTCAAGGACCATGTCAATGGTCTCTTGTGGGAGGTTGATGGTCTCGTCATCCATGTCACCAGGGAACTCATGGACAGGCATATCGGCAGGAGATCCGTGTTCCTCTGCAATGAAACAGGGTACAATTAGTGTGTCTGTGTTGTGACAATTTTGCACTAAGATACAAGCCTTTGGATGCCTTAACTTTGTACTCTGTGTTTGTCTTGGTATCTGCTGTCCGTCATAGGGCATTGTTGTAGGCCTATGGCCCACCTGTGTGTCACATGTATGATATGGAGCTATCAGACATGTCTGCCAGGTCGCCTCGAGGTGTTGCTTTGTAATTATTTAGGAATAGGCGTTTTTTTGTCCTACTCCTCCCTCGGTGTTTAACTATTGTTATGGAGGGACATTTTGTTGGGTGGGCTCTCATTATCCTACATGTGATTCTTGGCTTTCTAGGCAGCAGGATAGCTAATGGTGTGGGGGACTAAGTTTGACCCACTTGTAAATAACTCTGTCACCCAGATATTTCATTTTGCTCAGACTGACTAGCAGTGCCTCTGGTCTCCCACATCAAAGGAATGTTTAGACATCCGAGCGCATGACATCTTTGGAAATTCTCAGGGAAGTGGTGGTCACTCAGATCCTACCCAATTCTCTCTTTTCCGGTATGTTCCCATACACAAATGACAAAGACAGTATTTGTTTAATATGAAGTTTCAGTGTACAACTGACTTGTAGAAATTTAGGTGTGAGCCCCAATAACCCAAACAATACACACTGTTAGAATTGAAATAGTCCGCAGGAGAATAATACATTAGTACACAGCTATCATGGTGCCTAACAGTTTCTACTCTCCCTCTGCTTGTTCTATGTATAGCACAGCATGTTAAGTTTGGAGCTTGCCTGTCTGAATCACAGGGGAGACATCATCCCTCATATCAGAGGAATGGGCTGGGATCTGGTTGTGCATCAGCAGCAAGGCAGGCAGCATCTAGTTGTGATTTTCTGTTTGGAAACTCCCTCTTGCGTGTCTTGGGACAAGGAAGTGAATTTAAAAGTCATATGTCATGGTGATGACAAAGTTTCCCTACGCAGGAATGGCAAACCTTAACCCCTACCACATCTATCAGCAACGTACCAGACAGTATCCTTGACTGGGGCACAGAGTGAATATGTTCTGGCAAACTCCAGTGCAGAAGTAGGCAAAACAGTGTGATTTGACTAATTGACAACACCTTAGGACTGACTATTTGCTACATTAACTGATTGGAAGGGCAATGAGAATCATTTAGTGCAAAGTGCTCTGAGGCTCTTAGATGTGAGCAAATGAGTATAAGTACATTCAGGGTAAGATGCACAAAGGCCTCCAGCCTGAGGCTAATGCGCAAAGTATACGTTTCACTTGCCACAATACACTTTGACTGACTGTGGGTGTTGTGACTGCCCGTCCAGCACACTTGCCTCTCAGGCCCTGCCCCATACACTTTTTATTCACATTGCATGAACTGTACATGTTACGTGGCATTACCTATGCATGTCAATGTTAGGATGTGGTATGGATGTAAACATTGTTGATGTTTGAATATGATGTGGGATCATGTGTGTCTTATTGGATTGGCCTGTTTATCGTATGAATGTCCTATTTGTTTGTCAGACTGTGCAGGTGTGTTTCAGTGACCAGTTGCCTGTGTCTCCTCCTCAATGTTGTTGTCTGAGCAGTATGACATTAGTGATGTAGCCTTGTTAGCCAGGCACGTGAGGGACCCTGACGTATGCAGCATGTGTGTGTCGTTAGTGCTGTGTGGCTCCTATTGCTGTTTACTTAGGCTTATGTATGTGTCAGGTATGGACATTCGGCATTTGAGTATACTGGTACCTTTGTCTTATTTCTAGGAGTAGTTTCGGATGTCATCCTCACCCCCTAATTTAGGTATGTATGTTCCAGGGTAGGGTTCCTGCCATTTGGTACTATAGCTGCACAGAGATGAGAGGTGTTATTGTCAACTGTTGTGGCAGTTACGTTGCAGTTGTTGTTTTTGCTACTGCATTACAGGTAGGGACCTAGTTGATGTAGAATAGATTTTGCAATACAAGTGCCTGGATGTGGATTTGAGGTAGTGGCCTTCCCACCTGTCACTGCTTTCCCTTGGCTCTCTTGTTGTAATTACAGGATGTCCCCATGGGACTGTTGTTGTTGCTGTATTTTGTCGTGCCCCAGCTTTGGTCAGTACTGGGCATGCCCCCCTGCCGTGCCCCTTTCCCCATGCCACTTCATATATGTGCTAAGTTACATGCATTGTGTAGTAGGTATCCCCCCCCCTGCTTACAGTCCCCATTATTGCATTTGAATTCCCCATGCAACTTACCCTGCATGTGCGTTGTGTCGTGGTAGTCTGCGCTGTCCAGTCCTTGAATCCCTGTGACGATCTCCTCCGGGATGACGGCTGAGACCATCTCCTCCATGTGGTCCAGGGCCTCCTGTTGTGCTGGACTCCCCCCTCCAGTCTGCATTGCTGCCTTCCTGTTCCTGGCCATTTTCTCTTTGGTCCTACGTTTGCAGTCATGCCAGCGTTTCTTACACTCGGTGACTGTCCGGCGTTCTTCAGCCACACTGTTAATCTTGTCCACAATTTGTTTCCAGATGGCCTCTCTCCTACTGAGTGGCAATTTAGAGGAGATGAAAAGTTGGTGCTGGTGTTCCGTCACCTCTTTCACCAGGATTTCCTGCTCCTCTTCACTGAAGCGACACTTTCTTTTTTTTTTTTAAATGTCCTGGTTCCTGTATGGATCCTACTGGCTGGTTCCTGGTCTGCTCTCATCCTCCTGGGGTCTGTTGGGGCATCCAGGATCCATTTTGGCTCTCCTCTGCTGAAAGGGCAGTTTTCGCACAAAAATGTAACGCAATAGCGTGAAAAAAACCAGCGTTTTCACGATTGCGCTGTTGTAAATCGACCCACAGTGATGTGCGTCGCATTTACGTTGGTTTCCTTTACGACAGACCGACGCTGTGTGCGTCACGAAATTATGACTCCCACCTGTTGGTTGCGCCGCCGTACGTCAAAGTATAAATTTGACGCCCGCATCGCGCTTCAAAATGGCGTTAGACGGTGCTAAATTTTTTGACGCAAAACTGCGTTGGTGCAGTTTTGCGTCAAAAAGTATAAATATGGCCCTAAGTCTCTTCCCAGTAGGGATACCGGACTCGAATCGCAGACTACAAACTTATGCAGTCCCTGGAAGTTGCCGATCTCAACTTGCACTGGATCTGTAATCGGATTTGTCAGGTACTGGTTTGCTACTCCGACCACCCTTATGGTACGCTCCGAAAGTGGTAATTTCGGAACCTCTGCACTTCTGACTGTAGAGCGTGTAGCTCCGGTATCAACCAAGAATTAAACTTTGCGACCCATTACCTTTCCCTCTACATAGGGTCCCCTCTGATCTACCTCTAGGGACGCTGCAAGCCTGCACTTTTCGCTATCTGAGCTGTCATCCAACCACTCCTCATTCATTCCATCTTCACCACGTAATGGGAATTGCTGTACTGTATTATTTTGACTCATCACCTGACCTGTGACCAGCTGAGGAAGCATCACCTGTTGCTGTCCCATCGGAGCCATTGGTAATTGCATTTGCTGTCTAGGTACCATGGGAACCTGCTGTTGTACTTGCTGCATTTGCGCTGGTTGAACACGCGGCATTTGCATTTGCTGCATGGGCTGTAACCCTTGCATCTGAATCATGTTATTTTGGAAGTTCGGGTTTTGATTTCTCAATTTTGGACCTTTTATATTTTGCAATGTACCGACATTAGTGCTTTGTTGAACGACACCATCCTGGACCACATTTGGGCATTCCCGCTTCCAATGCCCCATGCCCCCGCACGCGTGACATGGGGATAACCTTTTCATCCCTTGTGCATCATTTTGAATCACAACAGTATTTAGGTCTGGACTGCGATTCACAAAACCTCGACCACGACCTCTCGGTTGTGCCTGAAACACACCATTCCCTTGCGGTTGCTGCTGTATCATCTGTTGAACTCCATTTCCCTGCATGCCAGCCTGCGCTGCCCTTACCTGCATCACCATCACTTTCTCCTTCAACTTTTTCTGCTTCAGCTCAATCTCATCACTACAGTATTTCGCATACTGCAACACCTCATCAATCGGCTTCGCTTGCCAACAAATCAAATGATTCTTAATCATCTGACTACCTTCTGGTCTCAGCCCTTCAACAAATCTGAACACAAGATGGTTCATATCTTTCGGCTCAATGGTCTCAGTACCACTGTAATGTTTGAATGCTTTCAACAATCTCTCATAATAAGCATGAATTGATTCTTTAACCTCCTGCGAGGTCCGGTCGTTTTTCTGCCAATCAGTCACTTTCGGCGACACTTTCTGCTTCAAAAACTCAATCACTTTATGATAGTACTTCATCACCTCCTCAGAGGGAGCTCCGGTCACCTTATCCCTTGCCGGCTCCTTCGTCGGCCAGTCTACCCCTCTCTTGCACTCGAGCCACAAATCAGGCGGAACAATGATCTCAAACAAGGTATTCAAGTCTTCCCAGAGACACTTTGCAAGCTTCACAAACCTATCTGTTTGTTGATACCACTCGATCGATTTCTCCCTCAACCTGGGATAATCATTTGTAAAAGATAGGATTTCTCCTCTGGACCACGGCACATGGATTAAAACTCCACCAGCTGTTTCTCTCATGGGTAGTATTTTTACCGATTCCGTATCAGGTGAAGCTTTAGCCTGACTTGACCCTGGATGTCACCTTTCTCCTTATCTCTGCAGTATTTCTTTCAAATGCGCTTTCATTCCGGCAGACCTCATATGCTCGAAGTCTTTTGAGTCAAAGTCTAACCTGTAACTTCTCTTCAAATGTTTAGTGCTCTCAATATCAATGTTGTATTTGTCTGCCAGGTTTGCTAATCTCTGATGTACCTTGCCTACCTCTTTAGTAATCTTAGGGCACAGGTATCTCAATTCTGCTTCTGTGTATGACTCTAATCTGTTCACCCCCATTGTTCCTTCTACTAGTTCAGCAGCTTCCACCCCCAGTCTCACAAAGTTCAAGTACTCATCTCTCCCTATCCTTTCCGGTTCTACTGCAGTCACTGTAGTCTTCTGTGAAGCATAGGTCTTCTCTAACCACTCATTCAACTGTTGTACTGTAAAACCTTGCAGTGAAATGTTCCCTGCATGCATCATTGGTGATTGTGAAGCATTTGTACTTATCGTCTGTGGGGTTAGCACTCCTAGCCCTGCCTGTCTCATTGCCTCCAACGGTGCTTCAGCTGGGCTAAGGTTTAACAAGGACCTCGGTTTTTCAACTGCTTGCTCTCCTGGGGCCATTAACTGGGGAGTTCCTATGAACCCTCCTCTTATTGCATCTTGGGTCATCACTCCCTGATCACATACACCAGATTTACCTTGTGCATACAATGGCACCGGTGGACCAACGGTAATTGGTAATGATATTGCAGCGGGTGTCTGACCTGGTCCCAAACTTCGTGGAGCTGCGACTCCATAGGTCTGATCCTCTGAAGCCGGTGCAGGTATTAATGGAGGACCTGCTACTGGGTTATATCCTGGTATCAGTTGTGGCTATGGCTGGGGCAGCAATTGTGGAGTTGGCTCAATCTGCACTAATCTCAATTTTGTATATATCGGGTCTGGCGGCACTATCAGATTTGTAGTAGACTATAGCATTGGGACGTCTGGATAGATTCTCTGTATCTGCGGCGGAGGTTGCAACTGTATCTGCATGTCTGGCGTAGTGGGTACACTGACACCATTCTGTATCGGAACCCGTATCTCTAGTCTGTACCGTATCAGTAACTCCCTTCTCCTGTGTCTGGTTCCCAGGACCCGTACTAGTGCTCTGGACATTGTCGCTCGCCGCATAAGGTGGCGGGCGATCATGTAATATCCGATCCATGAATTCTTCATCGTCAGAATCATCTTCCTCTTCCAATGGTCTCTTAGTTTCCTTAGGCTTACTAGAGTCTTTGTCTGTTTTACAGGTGGCTTTCTTTCCCTGCGTCTCTTCTCCCTGTGTTATTGCTGGGAACAATTTCAATCCATCAACTATTCCCCGTCTCCACATTTTGCTCTCATTATCCCACCTAGCTTCTGCATAAGTCTTTTCTGCCCTTTTTATTATTCTTTGGAATTTTTCTTGTCTCTGTTTAAGAGCCATTAGATCCCAAGTCGCTAAAGCCTCATACTGAGCTGGCCTCGGAGGTGGTTTCTGTACGCTTAACATCCACCTCAAATTCTCTAGCACCCTCGTATTGAACGTCCCATGTTCTGGGAACGCTAAACATCCCTCTTTCTCTGTTAATTTGCGCCACTGTTTCATCCATAAACAAGGCACAACACATTTTTCCTCCATAACTATGTAAGCTGGAGTACCCTCAGGCGGTGTAGGCTCCCCTTCACTCGCCATAATGTATGTGTCTCCTTTCAGAACACTCTTAAAAGCTTTGACAAAGTTAATTTTTACGTCTTCTCTTATTTTGTATTTAATCAGAAGTGACTTTAGTTCCCAGGACACTCTTCATCCACCTTTCTCAACCTATTGCCTCTCACGGACGGCAGCCAATCCGTGCGCGACCCCTCTCGACAACTTACCTATCTCAGCACGGCACCACTGACGTCCCACTCACACACTGCAGCTGACAAAGTCTTGCGGCTCGTCCGCCCCTCACTGGATTCACACAAAACTAATGCAAAATTACTGCGAGCACCTTTAACAACAACACAAATCTTCTGGTTTACTACAGGAAGGGTAACACATTCGCTTCAGAATTTTACAGAGATTTCACTTGAGGCCTCGCCCGCTACTCTCACCTTCTCAATTCCCGCACACGCAAGCAGAATTCGACCCACAAAACCTACTCTCGACTTGTCAATGGTTTGTCCTAGTGCACTTTAGAACTTGCCAAATCTCCATCGAAGGTTTCACACATACAATTTGATTCAAACTCCACTTGTCAACCACGCCCGATTGACCTATTAAACCGCACAAATTACAACATAAACCCAAGTGTCTCCTACACTTTCAATATACTCCGGAGTCTTAGACCACGACGGGTCCGTACAAAACAACCAACCATGTGGATAATTTTGAGCACAAAGCGCCACACTCACATGAAGTACGCCTACTTCCCTACTCTCATACTGTGGAGTACGCCCACTCCTACTAAAACAACATTTACCTGGCCTAAATACACACAGATTTCACAATCACCTGCAAAAAGGCATAAGCTGAGCAAGTGCAAAACCCTATACCACACACACTATGACACTGAGAACATTCCCAACTCACTTAGGCAGGCTCTGAGATCCCGGGAAAGTCATGGTGAATTTAGAAACGCATCATACCTCCAATTTGCATTATCTCAGAAAAACTATTTAAACAACGATTCTCCGTCCTAGGGCCACAAAGGGCCAAACCGTTGCTCTGCTACCAGAACTGCTATCGCGTCCCTTTATGATATTTTATTACACCTCAGGACTCGTTTTATTCCAATGAATCTTTTGACCCAGTTGAGAGACACCTTAGGACGAGATAGCTAATCCATATATCAATCAATACATCAATAATGTCATCAATATTTATCACGACAATATATTTCACTTTAGTCACTTTAGTCAAAGTCATTAATCAATTAAAAAATGCCACCATGACCTTTTCAGCCATAAATAACCACATCTGGTTTAGTAGAATTTTATGAATTTTTATTCCCTATTAATTACAATCTAATAGCAAATGCGTTAATCTCAACACCAAGAAACATAATAGCATAGTCACGATATGGCAACTTTGGTAAGCTTTCATTAAAGCGAGAATTACAAACATCAGAACATAATACGGCATGAACGTAGATCAAGTTTAGCAGAGTGTCAATAACACATCAGTTCAACATACCATAGTCTCGGTCGTTTGTCTATTTGCGTCAGTTTGATGAACACCTGTCCTAACCACTGATTAGCATTTGCATGTTGGGCTTCATGCAAAACAATTTAGAACACCAATTTGGAAAACGTCTAGCTAAGGTCTCTGTCAAAAGCAAGCAGTTGGTACCTAGAAAGGAAAAGCAAACAGACAAATTACAATTGCATTGTCATAATTACCCTCCAAGGATTAGATCAGCACACAGGTTCAGTCTTCGTCTTCAGGACATCAGTCAGATCGCCATCAGTCAGAACTCAGCTAAGGGGCAAAAAGGGCACTTCCCTCATAAGAAGGAAAAGTGTAAAAATGGACAATCTAAGGACGAGGATGGTTTTAAGTAACCCACCAAGTCACCAAACTGAGTGACAGAGTTTCTGGATAAAATCAATAGCATTCCCTAACCCGCCTAAATGACTCCCCGTGACATGGGTTTTTATCCCTTTTTCAATGTACATTCCCCCAAAATTCTATTGGACATTTGCTATACCCCACTATCTTTAACCTATCAGAAAATACATTAGGTAATCTTAATCTTCACCCCATATTGGTTTACAAGTCTTTGATTGGTCCTTATAATTGACGTCTTCAGAAGTGGCACGTCCGGTGGGACTTCATCCCTCTGTAATTTCTTTGCACATATTTTGGTCAGCAGTTCCATTGTCTTCACCGGTTTGAATGACCTTGTACATTACATTAATCTACACTGTTTCAATTCACTTTTAACATTTATTTTTCAAGACGATGAGAAGCAGTGGGAAATGGATCTACATGGTTACATTCATCTTCCAAGTCGAAGAAAAAGAATAAACAGGGTCATGGCCCTTTGTGAGTCAGCACACTGAAAAATAGAAA
Source organism: Pleurodeles waltl (assembly GCF_031143425.1). Taxonomy (NCBI): domain Eukaryota; kingdom Metazoa; phylum Chordata; class Amphibia; order Caudata; family Salamandridae; genus Pleurodeles; species Pleurodeles waltl. The sequence goes on from NC_090447.1 coordinate 870,487,480, forward strand.
AATGCATTTAATATGAGAGCTAGGCAGCTAAGCTGCAGCTCATACTAACTTTAGGCCTATGAGGTTTTCAATACAGATTTAATAACGCAAATGTTAGTATAAACTCATTTGAACGTAGCATAAACATTTTGGTCATCATTATTAGTTTGCGTATACATTGGTGGCCACTCTCCGTGATCATAATTCAAGTACATATCTAAGCAAATTACTATTATTATCGTTTTCTATGCGGCAGTATCACACCTTAATTCATAAACATTTCATGTTAATATAGATTATATAAGCTACGCTCTCTCACACCCATCTCCCTTACCGCCACCCCTACCCGTCAATTTTTTTTTACGCTAGCCCAGCCCTTGGGCCGAATTGCTCCATTCCCATATTATGGCGCCCTGCTGGCATCCTGGAATGGCCCAAGCTGGCACTATACTTTTTTACACAAACCTGCGTTAGCGCAGGTTTGCGTCAAAAAGTATAAATCTGGCGCTTACTGTTTCTGGTGATTCTTTGTTGTTCCACGTACTGAATAGCAGCTCTGATGTAGAAGGAACTTGTTTTTTGGAGCAGCTCAACCACAGCACAGCAGCTCCCTCTAAGAAATGCTTTTCAGTATGTGTATACTATTCACTGTGCAACCTCAGCCTTGGTGCTGCACCTATTCAAAATGTTGAGGGCCACCAATGTATGGTGTTCAATTTGTGACGTGCAATATGGAAACTTTCTGCACACTAAGTCAACTTAAATGCATGAATAGCTTTATGAATGAGCCTCAGAGAGAGAGGGATTAAAATCGTGAACTTGTAGCTATGTGAATGATTTTTGTTCGAATATTCTTTTGTCACTTTCTTGAAAAAATAACTGTTCCATTCATGAACGAACGACAACTTGATGACAAAAACAAAGAGAGGGTGAGTAAAATGTATATCATAATGAATATGTCAGCTGACCCAGAAGAGGAAGTTGAAATATATGAGTAATTACAAGCAGCTGTGTGAGCACAAACACATAGGGAACTTGAGCTCTCACAGGAATTAGGAAGTGAAATTAATCACCCCTGTCCTTTCTTCCTGTTGCTTCACAATTATGTCATTTTCCCTGAGAGCAAAGGCGTAGAAAGGCAGGAAGCACACACCCAAATATGTCCCCACACACACACCACAGACATTCATGCACATTCACAGGAATTACATACATTTTTGTTTCCTATATTTTTGTTTAGCCGTTTTATCTTCATAGGTCAAAGAAAGGATGTTAAACATATGTTAGCTAATAATTAAAGTTTCTAATAGCGCTAGTCCAGATGTCTTGTGAGTGTGCTGATTTGTGGGAAAGAGTAACATGGACTAATCTATAACCTGTTCGTCTGTGACAGAGCTTTATATGTAATCTCTGTGAGGATGCTTCTTCAGATAAAAAGTTGGAGATATTTCATGGGAAACTTTCTCGTTTTCTTTGCACTGTATGGTAAGCTGGTATACCTTCTTTCCCGGGGTCTAGAAAAGTGTGCGAGGTGTAACCAAGACTTTCTGGCAGCGTGGCAAAGGTAAAATCTATCAGTGGGTGGCCATGAGAGTAAATTAAAAGATGATAAAAACATTGATAAAAATGTTGTTGGTGACAATGCCAACCTTTGATTTGCGAAACGGCGATCGTTTTCATAATAAGAAGGTTTTATTTGTATAAAATTCATAGTTGGTGTTAGGGTTGTGAGAGCTATGCATTTTTTTCCAACTGAACTCTTTCGAGGAGATTTCTAATAATAACATATGCCTGGAATCCATGGAGGTCAGTTCGCAAAAATGCCAGAGGTAGCGGAAATGACATCACATGCCCTTTGACCTTCACTTGCACACACACACACACACAATCCCACATACACGCTCACATACATAAACACACCCTCATCTGCAAACAGGCATCAGAACATTCTTTTAAAAAAAAAATGACTTACCTCATCTGCCAGGGAAAGGCCTAATCCAGCTAATTGTACTCCTTTTCAATTACAATAATAGTGAAAAATTAAATTTCTTCACTATTAGTATAACAAAAACTTGATAGAAAACAAGGAGAACGGCGTCCCAGTTGACATCCATAAATTCGAGCTATGGACGAGCAGCCGCTGTATTCCAGGCACTGATCTTGCCCCCTTGCTGCCAGTGATTTCAAAGGCAGTGCCAGGGATGACAAGGGGCAAGCCAAGGGTCATAGCTGTGACCCCTGGCGACCCCTAAATGACGTCCATGTTAGAATCTAATCGGAAAGGGTGTTTAGAAAACAGAAAGATGTGGCACATAGAAGCAAGGCAAATGATACGCCCTGTGAAAATGAATTTGCTGAAGTCTCTGCATCTCATATGGCTAATTAGGCATTTGTATGGAAATATTGCTAAAATGCACCTTTATATAATCTTCTAGTGGTGCAAATGAACATCAAAATCTCTATGGAGGGGCAGGTTTGCTTGTTACACCCATAGACGTTATTTAGGGACCGCAATGAGGTCTCATCTGCGTCCCCTTGTTTGCCCTTTGAGACCCCTGGCACTGCCTTTGCGACCCCGTCTTCAGAGGTGGCAAATTCAGGGGCATATTTATACTCTGTTTGCGCCGATTGTGCGCCAAAAATTTTGACGCACAATCGGCACAAACCCTGCCCCATATTTATACTTTGACGTCCGACCACGCGGGCGTCAAAATTCCACCATGTGCGTCATTTTTTGGAAGGGGGAACAAGCCTTGCGTTAATTATATGCAAGGTAGGTGTTCCCTTCCAAAAAATGACTTTAAAGCCTGTGCCCCATATTTATACTCTGACGTCATTTTGACGCACAGGAGGGGGTGGGCCTTAAAAAACGGCGCACAGCCTGATGGGCGCCGTTTTTTAACGCCTGGGTCAGGACAGGCGTTAAGGGACCTGTGGGCTCGGAAGGAGCCCAGAGGTGCCCTCCCCTGCCCCCAGGGACACCCCCTGCCACCCTTGCCCAACCCAGGAGGACACCCAAGGATGAAGGGACCCATCCCAGGGAAGTTGAGGTAAGTTGGGGTAAGTATTTTTTTTCGTTTTTTTTAAGTGTCATAGGGAGGCCAGATTTGGGCCCCCCTACATGCCACTATGCCCAGTGGCCATGCCCAGGGGACATAAGTCCCCTGGGCATGGCAATTGGGCAAGGGGGCATGACTCCTGTCTTTGCTAAGACAGGAGTCATGTCAATGGAGGTTGGGGGTCAAAAAAAATGGCGCAAATCCGGTTTGAGGCCTGAATTTTGCCTCAGACCTGACTTGCCCCATTTTTTTACACACAACCCCCATTTTCCCATACGCCAGCGCTGCCTGGTGTGAGTCATTTTTTTTTACGCACACCAGTCCGCAGCGCTGGCTAACGTCATTCCATAAATAAGGCGCCCGCATGGCGCGTTGGAATGGCGTTAGCCAACGGTAACATTTTGGACGTACAACTGCGTTGGCGCAGTTGTGCGTCAAAAAGTATAAATATGGGCCTAGGTATTTCCAAAAGCTGTTAAAGCTGTCCTATGTGGCCCACATTGGAACCGAGAGTAAAAACCGTAATGTGTCACGGTGTCCATAGACATCATGATGAAGGCTTTTTTAAAATGTGTCCAAGATAGTAGTAAGTTAGTCAAGCCACTATTAATATACGTCAATCACTCTCTATGAAGGTGGTCCTGGATCAGGGTTGATTTAAGTGTGCAACCTCCACTAACAAAGTATAGCCCATGATTCAAAATGTGCTGAGAAAATGAGCAAAACACATCATAAGCTATCGAATTCAGAAACAACAGCACACTACAGAATGGGTTTTCAAACTCAGAAGTGTGATGTTGTTTATGGGCCTGCATCTTCCTTGGCTATTTAGTCATTTGTAGGAAAATCGTGCTAAAATGCATCTCATTTGCAATATTTTATTTGGCCTGAGTGTTTCTTTTTCTTCGTCATTTATAGGGAAATTGTGCTAAAATGCATCTTTTTTGCAATCTTTTCTTGGGGCCTGAGTGCTGTTTTCCTTTTTGCTTGTGAATCTCAGGGACAGTTTAAATATAGCTGCATACACTAAGGCCCATATTTATACTTTTTTTGCGCCGCATTTGCGTCACTTTTTCACGCAAAAACGGTGCAAACTTACAAAATACAATTGTATTTTGTAAGTTAGCGCCCCTTTTGCGTCAAAAAATGACGCAAATGCGACGCAAAACAAGTATAAATATGGGCCTAAGTAATATGAGAAGTGCGCATAGACCATGGATGAGATGAATTTACAAAAACTCAGCCCAGAATGTAGACAGGCTTGAATGAAAGTACTGCGGGCCTTATTTATACTTTTTGGTGCAAAACTGCACTAAGGCAGTTTTGCCCCAAAAGGTTTTGCACCGGCTTGCACCATTTTTTAGCACCAGCTGGGCACCATGTTTATGGAATGGTGCAAGCCGGTGCAAAGGGTAGGCTAGCTTAAAAAAAAATGACGTTAGGTAGTTTTGAGTCAAAATAAATGATTCTGACCAGATTAGCATAATTTTTTGACGCTAAGGGGCATATTTATACTCTGTTTGCACTGAATTAGCGTCATTTTTTTAAAACTCTAATTCAGTGCAAAACTAACTCCATATTTATACTTTGGTGCTAGACCCGTCTAGCACCAAATTTATGGAGTTAAAGTCATTTTTTGAAAGTGGAAACCTACCTTGCCTTAATGAGATGCAAGGTAGGCGTTCCCGTGCAAAAAAATGACTCTATGGCCTTAACACCATATTTATACTCCCATGTAAAAATGGTGCAAGGGAGGGAGGAGGGGTCAAAAAATGGGGCAAAGCTTGCTTTGCCCCATTTTTTAAGCCCTGGGTCAGGGCAGGCGTAAGGGGACCTGTGGCCCTATTTCCATGGTGGAACACCATGGAATAAGCACAGAGGCGCCCTCCCTAGGCCCTAGGGGCACCCCACCCACACTAGAGGGACTGCGAAGGATGGGGGACCCCATCCCTGGTAAGTACAGGTAAGTGCATTTTATTTTTGAAAGTGCCATAACGGGCCCTGAAATGGGCCCCCACACATGGCACAGGGTGCAATGGCCATGCCCAGGGAACCCCTGTCCTCTGTGCTGGCCACTGGGGTGGTGGGCATGTCTCCTGCCTTTTCTAAGGCAGGAGTCATGTGGCATGGTAGGTTTAGCACCATAAAATGACGCTAATCTGGTTAGAGTCTTTTTTTTTTACTCTAACCTGCCTAAAGCCATTTTTTGGTGCTAAACCCTCTTCTCTTATACTGCCAGCCCCACCCGACTAACGTCATTTTTTTAAACTCTAGCCTACCCTTTGCACCGGCTTGCACCATTCCATAAATATGGTGCCCGGCTGGTGCACAGAAATGGTGCAAGCCGGTGCTAAACTTTTTGGTGCAAAACTGAGTTAGTGCAGTTTTGCAGCAAAAAGTATAAATAAGGGCCAATATTTAGTAAGTTTGTGCCACTTTTGTGTCATAAAATGGCGTTAATGCGGTGCAAAAAAAGTTTAAATCAGGGCCTTGGTGCTAGATGGGTCTAGCACCAAAGTATAAATAAGGAGTTAGTTTTGCACCGAATTAGAGTAAAAAAAATGACACTAATTAGGTGCAAACAGAGTATAAATATGCCGCAGAGTATTAATCTGCCCCTAAATATGGCGTTAAGGCCATAGAGTCATTTTTTTACATGGGAACGCCTACCTTGCATCTCATTAAGGCAAAGTAGGTCTCCACTTTCAAAAAATTACTTTAACTCCATAAATTTGGTGCTAGAGGGGTCTAGCACCAAAGTATAAATATGGAGTTAGTTTTGCACCGAATTAGAGTAAAAACAAATGACACTAATTCGGTGCAAACAGAGTATAAATATGCCCCTGCATATTTTGGAAAAGGCTATTGTACGGGTGGAACTTTTAGCAAGATAAGAAGTGGGAAGGGGATCGGGTGGGAGAGATGAGGGGGTTGGATGTTATAAGCCTTTGTTTCCTTTCTTTCATCTTTATTATTTGTTCTTTATGAGCATGGTATTATGATTTATACATGCAACTTGCAAATCAAAACTCAATTATTATGCACGGGCATAATGTGGCGCAAGGGTTTACAAAGTGGCGCACTTTGTAAATATGGCACAGCATTTTTGTCAACCTAACCCACATTCGCGTAAAAAAACTTAAACTAATGCTGCGCAAGGTGGCTATACGAGCTTCTTAATTCTGGCCCAGAATGAGATGATGAACTCAGAGAAATGAAAAACTAGTGAAAAGCAAATCAGAATATCAATTATCTTTGCATTGGCATCATAATCAAACCCTGAATGTGAGAGGTGAAGGAAGAAGCATTTTAATGTAAGGATGGTAACATCTTGTCACATGGCCAAATGTTTTTACATGTAGAATTTACTACTAACTGAGCAGGCAAAGGGCGCAAGCCTGACAAACTCCACACCAGAGATGTTTGAGAAGGTTCTCTTTTAAGCCCATTCGAGAAGTGTGTTAATTAATGCTTATACAGCACTATTTTCACATACATTTGCTAAAATGTCTTTGTTTCTGAAAGAAACCTCATGAATATTCCAATAAGTTCATGGTGTGACCATGGAAGTCCATTTACCAAAATGCCAGGTGTAGCAGAAGTGACATCAGGTGCTCTTTGACCTTCACTTTCACTCACAGACACATACTTACACATGCACACAAATTCACACTTACCCACACACTCTCTCACATAAACACACACCCCGAAAGCACGCATACACCATACAATTAAAAGCATTTTTAATTTCCTCAGATGCCATGGAATGGCATATTTAGGCTGTGCCCCTTTTTTATTGGCCTTATAGTGAATAATATCTTATTATTCACTATTAGTGTAATAAAAATTGACAGGAAAAAAAAGAGAGCGAGTCCCAACTGACTTCCATAAGGGCAAGCTGTCCCTGTGTTCCTGACACTGAGGCCCATATTTATACTTTTTGACGCACAACTGCACCAACGCAGTTGTGCGTCAAAAATTTTACCGCCGGCTAACGCCATTCCAACACGCCATGCGGGCGCCTTATTTATGGAATGACGTTAGCCGGCACTGCGGACTGGTGTGCGTAAAAAAAAATGACTCACACCAGGCAGCGCCGGCGTATGGGAAAATGGGGGTTGTGCGTCAAAAAATGGGGCAAGTCAGGTCTGAGGCAAAATTCAGGCCTCAAACCGGATTTGCGCCATTTTTTTTGACGCCCAACCTCCATTGACATGTCTCCTGTCTTAGCAAAGACAGGAGTCATGCCCCCTTGCCCAATGGCCATGCCCAGGGGACTTATGTCCCCTGGGCATGGTCATTGGGCATAGTGGCATGTAGGGGGCCCAAATCTGGCCCCCCTATGACACTTAAAAAAAAACGAAAAAAAATACTTACCCCAACTTACCTCAACTTCCCTGGGATGGGTCCCTCCATCCTTGGGTGTCCTCCTGGGGTGGGCAAGGGTGGCAGGGGGTGTCCCTGGGGGCAGGGGAGGGCACCTCTGGGCTCCTTCCAAGCCCACAGGTCCCTTAACGCCTGCCCTGACCCAGGCGTTAAAAAACGGCGCCCATCAGGCTGTGCGCCGTTTTTTAAGGCCCACCCCCTCCTGTGCGTCAAAATGACGTCAGAGTATAAATATGGGGCACAGGCCTTAAAGTAATTTTTTGGAAGGGAACGCCTACCTTGCATATAATTAACGCAAGGCTGGTTCCCCCTTCCAAAAAATGACGCACATGGTGGAATTTTGACGCCCGCGGGGTCGGACGTCAAAGTATAAATATGGGGCAAGGTTTGCGCCGATTGTGCGTCAAAATTTTTGGCGCACATTCGGCGCAAACAGAGTATAAATATGCCCCCAAATTCCTGAAAATACATTGGGCACTGTGAGGTCTAAATGTTGCAGGCGCTGACACGTTGTGACTGGAGATGAAACTCAAGCTCGTTCGAAGTTCTCTGTGAGACATCTCTTGGGTGCACCAGGCTCTTCCTCCAGCAGTGGCGGATGGAACAATAGTCCTTCCTTGACCACAGGCAGCAGCTAGGAGATGAACCCCACTATTCCTATTCGGGCGGTGAGGCTGAACAACGTGGCTCTTTGCAAGCCTGGAAAACTGAGTACCAGAGCTACTGTGAGAACCGTGCCTCACACGGGCACCATCAGGCCAGCAAAGATTGTGTTTCCTCACCTGTAACTCTCAGACTCTCTGGGGCAGGTTTACAAGCCCTTAGAGCCTCCTAACGCCGCCTTAGTGTAATTTTTTTTTATGCTAAGGTGGTGCTAAGTAGGCCATTCCCCCACACCATATTTACAAAGTGGTGCAATGCATGCATTGTGCCACTTTTCAACCCCTTGCTCCACATTATGCCTGTGCCAGTCATAATGTATGCAAGCAGGGGCGTTCCTCCGCTGGGAGGCCCGGAAAAATGGTACAGTGAGTTTTACAAGATTTCACTGCGCCATTTTTTCCATCATTTTTAATGCCTGCACAAGGCAGGCTTTAAAGTGATGCTCCTGTATTGGCCTATGGGCCTCCATGTGCTTTGCTGCAATAGGGCCAAACATTTTGGTGCTAGTGCAGCAAAGCACCACAATAGCGTCACAAATGTAGACTGCCATGGTGCACCTTATTGTAAATACGGCACAACCATGGTATCATTGGGGGGCACGGGGGCATAAGGAAAGTGGTGCATCTGGACCAATGCACCACTTTCTTGTAAATATGCCCCTCTGTTTCCTAACCTGTAACACTTGCTCATCCACCTTCATTTCTCCTAGTGATTCCTGCATTGGAAGTAATTCTTGTTTATTTCAATTCAGTTCAATTCAATTTGTAATTTTAAGTGCACTACTTGCCCTTAGGGTCTCAAGGTGCTGTTAGGTAGGTCCTCAAGATTCAGTTGAAGAGCCAGGTCTTAAAGTCCTTCATGAATTGAGGTAGCGATGGCGACTGCCTGAGGTGGACAGGCAAGGTGTCCCAGCATTTTGCCTCAAGGTAGGGTAAAGATCTCCCTCCAGCCGAGGACTTCCTTATGTGGGGTACGGTGGTGAGCGACTTCTAGGAGTAGTGGAGAGGTCTGGCAGGGGAGTAAAAGGTGATGCAGTGGTTGAGGTACCTAGGTCCAAGGTTGTGAAGGGCCTTGTAAGCGTGTACGAGGAGATTGAAGTTGATCCTCTTCTCAACGAGGAGCCAGTGATGATCTTTAAGGTGTCCTGTGACATGTTCTCAGCGGGGATGTTCAGGATGAGTCTGGCGGAGGCGTTCTGGATTTGTTGTAGCTTGCTCAGGTTCTTCTTGGTGGTTCTGGCATAAAGGGCGTTGCCGTAGTCAAACCTGCTTGTGATCAGAGAATGTGTTGCAGTCTTGCAGCAGTTGCTTGGGATCCATCTGAAGATCTTCCGGAGGAGTCGGAGGGTGTGGAAACAGGTGGAGGCGATGGAGTTGACCTGTCTTGTCATTGTGAGCACTGAGTCGAGGACGATGGTGAGGTTGTGTGGATGGTCTGTAAGGGTGGGGTCTACCAAGTGTGGAGGGCCACCAGGAGTCATCCCAGGGTGAGGAAGAGGGTCCGAGGATGAAGATCTCAGTCTTGTTGGAGTTTAGCTTAAGGCAGCTCTCCTTCATCCAGGCGGTGACTGCTTTCATCCCGTCTTGGAAGTTCTTCTTGGCCATAGTGGGGTTTTCGGTCAGGGAGATGTTCAATCCATAGTTTCTGACGATTGGGGTGAGCAGGGCCATGTAGTCGTTGAAAAGTGTGGGACTCAACAAGGATCCTTGGGGTACTCCACAGCTGATCTCTGTAGGTTCTGACAGGTGTGGCGGGAGTCTAACTCTCTGCATTCTGCCTGTCAGGAAGGAGTGTATCCACCAAAGAGCCTTGCCGTGTATGCCTGCTGTGTGGAGTCTGGTGCATGGGTTGTGGTGGGACACTGTGACGAAGGCGACCCAAAGGTCTAGTAGGATGAGGGCTCCAGTTTGGCCGCAGTCAAGGAGAGAGTGGATGTCATCTGTGGCGGCGAGCAGGGCCGTCTCGGTGCTGTGGTTAGTTCTGAGTCCTGATTGGGAGATGTCCAGTATGTTGTTGTCCTCGGTGTGCTGGCGGAGCTGAGCGTTGATTGCTTTTTTGGCGACCTTGGCTGGGAAAGCCAGCAGCGAGATGGCGTGGTAATACTTGAGATCCGGGGGTAGGCCTTGGGTTTCTTCAGCTGTGGGCAGATCTCAGCGTTGCTTCCGGTCCTCAGGGAAGGTGGCTGACTCTAGGGAGCAGTTGAATGTCTTGCGGAGCTTGGGTGCGATCAAGGCACTGGCTTTGTTCAAGATGCAGTGTGGGCATGGATTGGTTGCTGCTCATGATGGAGTGAGTCTCATCCATCGTGAGGGGGGTCCAGGCATGCAGGAACCATGGGGGTTCAGTGGATCCAAGTTGGGGCGTTGTTGGTGAGTTCGGAGAATCTTGGGGTCCGAAGCTGTCGTAGATAGCCTTGATTTTCTGATGGAAAAAGGCAGCTAGTCTGTTGCAGAGATGGAGTGGAATGGAAGGATGTTAGTGGCCTCAGCTTGTGTTTTGGCGAATTACTTGATGATGGTGAAAAGTTATTTTGTGTTGTGAGTAGTGGTGTTGATGCGGTCCGGCAGTGCATTTTTTCTGGTGGCTCTGATGAGGCCATGGTAGGATCTTGTGCCGGATTTGAAGGCTGCAAGGTCGTCCGCGGATTTGCAGTCCCTCCATCTTTTCCCCTGTGTCCAGCAGATGTGCTTCGATTCCTGGAGTGCGGGGGTGAACCAGCTGGCTTTCTTGGTGTTGTGTTTGCTGTGGTTGTTCGGAGTGGAGCTAGTGTGTTGGCGCAATTGGCAATCCATTGGCCAAGGTTGTGTGCTGAGGTGTTGGCATTTGTTGTGTCAGGGGTGGAAAGTTGCTGAAGGTGTTGATGAGTTGCACCTCAGTGGTCTGGTTCCATTTCCTGTGGGGGTGAAAGGTGGTGTTGATGTGAGCTGTAGGTGTGCTGATGGAGAAAGGGATGCAGTGGTGGCCGGTCCAGTGTAGCAGTGTTGAGTCGCCGCTGGTGGCGTTGCTGCTGGCGGAAAAGATGGGGTCAAGTCTGTGTTCGGCGATGTGCATTGGTGAGGTGACCAATTGCTTAAGACCGATTGTGTCAAGGTTCTCGAGTAGCAAGGAGGTGTTGTGGTCATTGTGGTCGTTGATGTGGAAGTTGAAGTCTCTGAGGAGTATGCAGTTGGTGGAGGCGAGTGTGTGGGGGCTATGAAGTTGATGATGGAGTCACTAAAGGCTGGGCAGGGGGCGGGTGGTCTGTAGATGTAGGTCTGTGGTCTGTAGATGAGAGTGCCGTGGATGGTGGCCTTTTGGGTGATGATGACTTGGAAGTGGAGGTACTCCATGAGGGTGGAGTGTCCTTGTGTATTGATTGATAGGCGGAGGGTGGTCTTGTGGGCGATGGCTAGTCCGTCACCTGCTCTGGAAAGTTGGTCTTTGCTGGGGACGGCGATGGTGATATCTGGTTCTAATGCTGCTGTGTTTGTCCATGTCTCGGTGAGGAAGGTGATGTCTGGGCTGGTGGAGTCTATCAGGTCCCAAAGTTCCACAGCGTGCTTGTGACGGGAGTGGATGTTGAGGAGGATGCACTTGAGGTGATCTGGATGGGTGTGCGACGGTTCTGCGGTTGGGGGGGTCTGGCATTTGGAGTGTGGAAAAGGTGCGGTGGCAGTTGCGGCAGGCAAAAGGTGCTTCTAGGGGAAGCGAGGTTGCAGGCGCTCGAACGTCCTAGGTTCAGTGCGCAGAGAGTTTCAGCTCCCTATCGGTGGATGGTGCAAAAACAAATGTCTGTGGCACTGGGTGCAGTCCTGGCACAGGCGGGCGCAGGCGGGCTTGCCTTTGGTGCACCTTTGGCGCCGCAGCGGTACAGCCATGCAGTGGCCACCCTTAAGAAGGGGAGGGAGTGGAGAAGGATTGGTCAGCTGGGGGGTGGGAAAGCACTTCGAGGGTGGGGCAGCGCGGGAGCAGCAAAGGGGCAGAGCACCTAAAGCAGAGAGGATCAGTAAAAAAGGAGGACAAACAGGAAAAACAGGAAAAGGAGGAAAGGCAGAAAAACAGACAGACACAGATGACTACTAGGCCACCAGCGATGAGGTGCAGGCGGGTGTCTGTGGGTGGAGGTGGGCCGCGAACACAGAGCAGGCAGGTTCTGTCAGGCACACACAAGCTGCAGCAGCAGCAGTGGCCACGCAGGCGGGAGCGATGGATGCTGGCTAGAAAACTCAGTGGATTCGCCCCTTACTGCACAGCGCCCACTCTTACAAAGGGGAGGGATGGGGGAGCAATTGGTCAGCTGGGCGCCAGGAGAGCGGGAAATCGCTTTGAGGGTGGTGCCGCAGGGGCAGTAGTGGTAGGAGGGAATCGTGGGAGCGGCAAAGGGGCAGAGCACCTGAGAGAGTGCAGTTAAATAATACATATACTAAAATGAAATGCTAATATATCAATGCTCAACGATGTTGCATAGAAAACAACAATAATAGTGATTTTGCGTAAACGTGCATTTGAATTATGACCATGATATGTGTGGCCACCAATGTATATGCGAACTAATAACAATAATGAGTAAAATTGTTCATGCTATGGTTAATCAAGTTTATATTAGCGTTTACAATATTGCATTAAAAATCTTATAGGCCTTAAGTTAGCGTGAGCTGTGGGTTTTAGCTGCCTAGCTCCCATATTAAAAGCATTTTTCTGTTTTTCAGTGTGCTGACTCGCAAAGGGCCATGACCCTGCAAATGTTCTTTTTCTTCAACTTGGAAGATTAATGTATCATTATAATTCTGTTCTCAGCTGCATGCTTGCTGCCTTAGTTTAAGTTTGATACACAAGATTGAAACAAATGTAGATTAATGTAATGTACAAGGACGTTTAAACCATGGACAAAGGAACGGCTGACCCAAGAGATGAAGTAACCCCCGGATGTGCCACCTCCGAAGACGTCAATTATGAAGACCAATCAAAATGTTATGAATTAATGTGGGGTGACAATTAGAATTACCTAATGTATAATTTGATAGGTTAAAGATAGTGGGGTATAGTAAATGTCCAATAGAATTTTGGGGGAAGGTATTACGGAAAAGGGATAAAAACCCATGTCACAGAAGGGTTGTTAGAACTAGGTAGGGAATGCTATTGATTTTATCCAGAAACTCTGTCACTCTGTTTGGTGACTTTGAGACTTATTAAATCATCCTCACCCATAGAATGCCCCTTATACTTCTCCTCCTTAAGAGGGAAGTGCCCATGTGCTTTTAGTTGAGTTTAGACTGATGGTTTTGACTGATGTCCTGAAGACGAAGACTGATCCTGCGTGCTGACCTAATCTTTGGAGGGTAATTATGACAATGCAATCTGTAATTTGTCTGTTTGCTTTTCCTTTCTAGGTACCAACTGCTCATTTTGATAGAGACCATAGTTAGATGTTTTCCAAATTGGTGTTTAAATTGTTTTGCATGAAGTCCAACATGCTGATGCTAATTAGTGGTTAGTATAGGAGTTCACTCAGACTGACGCAAATAGACAAACGACTGACATTACGCTATGCTGAATTGACACGTAAATGACATTTGCTGTATTCTGATCTATGTTTACGCCGTGCTATGTTCTGATGTTTGTGATTCTTGCATTAATGAAATCTTATCACAGTTGCCATATCGTGACTATGCTGTTATGTTTCTTGGTATTGAGATTAACTCCTTTGCTCGTAGATTGTAATCAATAGGGAATAAAATTCATAAAATTCTAACAAAAGGTGTGGTAATTCATGGCTGAAAGGTCATGATTGCGTCGTCAATTTGGTTAATGTCTTTATCCAAAGTAAAGTGCATTGTGGTAGTAAATATTAATGACATTATTGATATATTGCTTGACATATTGATTAGCTATCTCGTCCTACGGTGTCTCTCCACTGGGTCACAAGATTCATTGGCCTAAAACGAGTCCTAATGTGTAATAAATTAACATAGAAGGACGCGTTAGCAGTTCTGATAGCAGAGCAACGTTTTTGGCCCTTGGGGGCCTAGGACGGAGAATTATTGTTTAATTTGTTTTTCTGTGATAATGCAAATTGAAGGTATGATGGGTTTCTAAGTTCACCATGACTTTCCCAGGATCTAGGAGCCTGCCTAAGTGAGTTGAGGATGTTCTTGGCGCCATAATGTGTGTGGTTTAGGGTTTTTGCGCTAGCTAGCTTATGCTTTTTGCAGGTGATTGTGAAATTTGTGTGTAATAGGCCAAGTATATGTTGTTTTAGTAGGAGTAGGCGTACTCCGCAGTATGAGAGTAGGGAAGTCGGCGTACTTCATACGAGTGTGGCGCTTGGTGCTCAAAATTATCCACCTGGTTGGTTGTTTATGTACGGATCCGTCGTGGTCTAAGACTCCGGAGTATGTTGATAAGTGTAGGAGACACTTGGATTTATGTTGTAATCTGTGCAGTTTAATAGGTCAATCGGGCGTGGTTGACAAGTGTCAACACCAGGACAGTGCGCGCTCTACGGGCATCTAGAATGCAAAAACCCAACACTCGCAAGATAATGTAATTTATGCATTGTGATGATATGTTATTGTTTAACCTTTTGCATTGCAGAATTCCATCCAAAAGATTCATTTTTAAGGTGCTTATAAATACTGTATATTTGCAATGTATTGCTGCAGACATTCAGAGTGAGTTAGGGTGTGGCAGGGTGTGGTCCCTTTCCAGGGCCTTTCAGAGACTTTCCCTGCAACATGCCTGGGCGTGGTTCTAGGCGGGGCCAAGACTCTATAAAAGAGATTCAGCCCAAATCCCAGTGCTCACTATTCAGAGGTCCCGGTGCAGAGCAGCAGCTTCTTCCTGAGCTCCTGTCCCGGCGGCCTATTTGGATTTTCCAGTCTTCTGCACTCATCTCTCATTGGTGATCACTGTTTCCAGGCGGTAAGACGGTGTTTGGACATTTCCCAACACCGTAATTGAGAATTTTCGTATTCTTGATTTTAATTCTTAAATGAATAACAGATGACTTGTGCGCTGCCATTTTTTGACATTTGTATGGTGGTTTGCAAATAGGGAGGACGCGCAATTTATTCCATAAAGATTTGACTTCGTTATTACATGGTTGTTCATTGCGCGCTGATATTTCTTGACATTTACATGATGTTTTACGAGTTGGTAAAACGTGCAACTCGTTTCATGAGCATTTAACTTTGTTGTTCATTGCGCGCTACCTTTTCTTGACATTTACATGGTGGCATTCGAATCTGCGAAACGCGCGATTCACTTCTCGTGTGTAATTCATGCTGTTCATTGTGCGCTACCATTTTCTGGCATTTACCTGGTGGCATTCGAATCGGCAACACGCGCGATTCTTTCCTTGAGTGTTTTTTCATGTTATTCTTTGTGCGCTACCATTTCTTGCCATTTGCATGGTGGCATTTGAATCGACAAGACGCGCAATTCTTTCCCTGAGTGCTTTTCATGTTTTTCATTGTGCGCTACCATTTCTTGATATTTGTATGGTGGCATTTGAATTGGCAAGACGCGCAATTCTTTCCTCGTGTATAAATAATGTAAATTACTGTGCGCTACTATTCTAAGACATTTTCTTGGTAGCATTTCAAGTTGACACGTTGCGTGATTTATTCCTTGAATCTACATTGTGTGATTTCATGGTGCACAATCCTTTATGGTGTTTAATACTCATATAAAAATCTGCAATGTGCGCAATTCACTTCCCAATGTTTTTTCTGAGATGAACACAACAATACCAGAATTCTAGATGTAATGCTGTGTGTTCCTGATATGTATTCTTAAAAGGAGATTCATATGGTTGTTTAGAAATTGCTCAGAGTGTTTCCTGATTCTCATGCTAAAGAAAGTACTCGAATCTGAAAGTCCTATTTAACTTTTCCTGTTTCCTCATCAGGTATTCGGTCATCTAAAGCCTAGTCAGTTTTAGGACTATTCTAGGGTTGTTCATGTTTTTTGGAAAAGACGAAGCTTAGAGTTGTAGCATGGTACTGAATTCATGAGATGTAATTTTGATGTTGTGTTTTAACCTTTTGCTTCCTACAGGTCTCCTTCCCAGCTGTTCCCATCCTAATCCCCTTTTCCCCACTTGGACTCTCTTAGACTCTGTGATAAATCTAATCAGAGTATTGGAGCTGTCTTGTGGTGGAAGTGTTGGGAATGTGCACAGACCCCGAGGATCTGGTGACTCTGACAGAATAGTGAGCCCACAAATTATTATCCTCCTGGTTTGTGTATGTTCTCAGCATGGCCACACTGGACGAGCTAGTCAAGGCTATCAGCCAGCTCCAGTCAGAAGTGGTATCATCAAAGGATTTGACAAATAGTCTAGCTGAGAGGGTGAGTCAGTTACAGAATAAGGTTGAGAAGAAAGAACAAAGTCCCACAGGTGTGTCTTGGCCAGGTACTTCTTCTCAGACTTCTGGAGGTAATCCGACTAACATTTCCCTCAATGTTCCTTCAGCCATTCCTTTAGCTCCTCCAGAACGCTTCTCAGGTGATCCCTTGAAAGCGCAATCTTTTCTGGTTCAAGTGGAACTTCACTTCACCTGCAGACCACATACTTTCCCCGATGCCCAGTCTAAAGTAGCTTTCTTGTTGTCATATCTGTCTGGAGATGCAGCTACCTGGGCTATTCCTCTTGTGCGTAAAAATAGTCCCCTGTTGTACAACTGGAAAAATTTTGTTCGTGAATTTGAGACAGTTTTCAATCGTAGAACTGTAACACAGTCAGCAGATCGTGATTTATTAGACTTACGCCAAGGGAATCAGGACTTAGGGGGTACCGCCGCCCGCCAGACGGGAACCGCCAAGCGGCCGCCATGCGGCCGCAATAACGCAGCCCCCATTCCAACATTCCCGCCGGGCCAGCGGGAATGAGGCCGCAACACAGGAGCCGGCTCCTAATGGAGCCGGAGGTGTTGCGGCGGTGCGACGGGTGCAGTTGCACCTGTTGCGCTTTTCACTGTCTGCCATGCAGACAGTGAAAAGCAGGCCGGGCCCTGTTAGGGGGCCCCTGCACTGCCCATGCCAGTGGCATGGGCAGTGCAGGGGCCCCCAGGGGCCCCAGGACACCCCTTACCGCCAGCCTCTTCCTGGCGGTGTAAACCGCCAGAAACAGGCTGGCGGTAGGGGGTCATAATCCCCAAGGCAGCGCTGCTTGCAGCGCTGTCCTGGCGGATTATCACTGCCGGGGGAAAATCGGCGGGACACCGCTGTCCCCGGCGGTGCGACCGCGGCTTTACCGCCGCGGTCAGAATGGGAAATGAAGCACCGCCAGCCTGTTGGCGGTGCTGGGTCAGAATGACCCCCTTAGTGTCATATTTAGCAAACTTTAATCGGCTGGTCGCTGAGACATCCTGGCCTGAAGAAAAACAAGCAGCCTTGTTTTACAGGGGACTCAAAGAGGAGCTAAAAAACATCTTAGCGCAAATCGACCCACAACCTGCAAACTGTCAAGATTTAATAAACCTTGTCTTGAAGCTTCATCATCGTTTAAATGAACGAAAAGGAACACGTAAAAAGACTGAAAAACATTCTTGGCATGCTCATGATAACAAAGACTCAAGAACTCAGAGAGAAAGAACGCCGGAACCGATGGAAATTGGAACCATCAGGAGATCTTTGACCAAAGATGAAAAGGACCTATGCAGAAAAAATGGGCAATGTCTCTATTGTGGGTGGAAAGGTCATTTCGCCAAAGATTGTCCAATCAAAACAAAGAGCAAGCGAGGCCCAGTTCAGAAAGTTGCAACCAATGCATCAGTCGAGTCGGAAAATCTAAAGCACCCAAGTTGCAGAGAAGGGTTTCTCTTGGGTGTCACCGTGGATACTTCACAATCCAAACATCTAAAATTGGGAATAAGAGTTCAGGTCAAGAAAAAGACCTATTTCAAGAAGGCTCTAGTCGACTCTGGGGCTACCGGAAACTTTGTTGACGTCCAATTGGTTTGTGCATGGGGGATCCCATGTATTGAAAAGAAGACCCCAGAAACCATCCAGGCAGTTGATGGAAAACTCTTGACTGGAGGTCCGATAACTCTTCAGACTGTCCCGCCAAGAGTCTACCACATTGCCTGCAGTTCAAACCTCCAGAGCTATCATTGCTCCTGACAAGGTCCTATGTATCATAAAAACAGAAGATTTGTTTGAAGACATCCGCAATTCATTCACTGTTGAAAAATGGCAGGCGTGGGCCCAATCAGATCCGAAAAGATCAATCAAGCAAGGATTACCCTTTCACGATGCTCGTTTGTTCGTGCCCACTACCAAACTTCGCAAGATAGTGTTTCATTGGTTGCATGTTATACCTACAGCAGGTCACCCTGGTACTCCTAAAACTCTTGAATTAATCCAATGCAATTTTTGGTGGCCTACCTTAACAAAGGATGTAAAAACAATGGTAAACAACTGCGAAGTCTGTGCTCGCAATAAAACAAGTCATTCAAAACCGAAAGGGTTGTTACACCCACTCCCAACCCCAAGTCGTCCGTGGGAACACATCTCTTTAGACTTTATTACAGGTCTGCCAGTGGTTCAACAGCATTCAGTAATTCTGGTGGTAGTAGATAGTCTCACGAAATATGGACATTTCATTGCCTGTAAGAAATTACCCACCTCTAGTGAACTGGCAACTATCTTACTGAATAGAGTGGTTCGTTATCATGGACTGCCAAAAGTGATCCTCTCCGATCGGGGATCGCAATTTGCCTCCAACTTCTGGAAGACATGGTGTAAAACACCAAGTGACATCTACCCTATCTACTAGCCACCATCCTCAAACAGATGGTCAAACGGAGAGACTAAATCAGACTTTGAAGCAATACCTACGTGCTTACGCTGAAAAAGCACTAAATTCATGGACATCAATGCTCTGGTTAGCTGAGTTAGCCTACAACAACTCCTTCCACACTTCTACTGGCGTTACACCCTTCTTTGGTTTGTTTGGCTATCATCCTGACACCTTGCCCATTACAATTCCTCAAGAAAGTTCTCTCACTCCAGCTGTGTCAGAAATCATTCAACATTTGCATCAAACTCAGAAATCGATTCAACAACATTTAGAAAAAGCCAACAAAAAATACAAAAAGCATTATGACAAGAAACATTGTGAGGGACCGCAGTATCAACCTGGTGACAAAGTGTGGCTTTCCACAAAACATATAGGGGGTCATTCTGACCTCGGCGGTAAAATGCCCTTACCGCCGGTCATAAGACCGCCATAACACCGCTGCGGCCGCGGTCAACCGCCACGGTCATTCTGACCCACAACGGCCAAACCTCCAAAAATCCGTCCTCCACTGCAGCCCGCCACATCGGCGGGCAGCGATAAACTGGAGATGACCAAACCCCCATCGTCACGCCAACAGAAATACGCCCATGCCATTACGACCCACGAATCCACACGGCGGTCATTCAAACGCGGTATTCCATTGGCGGTACACACCGCCGCGGTCAGAATACACACACATCACCAAAACACAGCCACATTGGACAATTTGAAATACACACACCTGATACACATACACACACCACTCCCACACAATCAACCAACTATAAAACGCACACCCACATCACCCACAAACCTCTGCGACCCTAATTACTGAGAGAAGGAGAGAGAGACACAGCAGACAATCCATAGCAAAACACACTGAGGCACACTACACCATCACACACACCACATAGTAGCACAAAGCACCACTCACCAACACACTCCTCATCACATACACCACCCCACACCTCACCCACACCACCCCATGGCACCCCAAAGGCGCCCACGCTTTTCGGACCAAGAACTCCGGGTCATGGTGGAGGAAATCCTAAGAGTGGAACCCCAGCTCTTCGGCTCGCAGGTGCAGCACACCAGTATAGCCAGGAAGGCGGATCTATGGCAGCGGATCGTGGACAGGGTCAACGCGGTGGGACAGCATCCCAGGAATAGGGAAGACATCCGCAAAAGATGGAACGACCTACGGGGGAAGGTCCGATCGATGGTCTCCAGGCACAACATCGCGGTCCAGAAGACTGGCGGCGGACCCCCACCCACCCCTCCCGAATTTACATCGTGGGAGCAAGAGGTCTTGACCATCCTGCATCCTCAGGGCCTCGCTGGAGTAGCCGGAGGAATGGACTCTGGTAAGTCCCATCTCAACTACTATATCCCCCCCACCCCACCAGCATGCCAACCCACACCCCCACCCTCACCCCCAACCCCCCAGCACACATCCTCCCTGACAATGTCTCACCAGCACAACCCACCCATCCCAACACCAACTCCTGCATGCCAACACAAATCATGGGCACCCATCACCTAAGCATGACCACTGCACTAACCCCTCCCCCCCACTAAATACCCTCACAACACCTCCCTCCAGGGAATGCCTGCACTGGGGGACAAGGGCACCCACAACACGCATGCTATTGTACACACAGAAATAATAACCAAACTCTCTTACCCCATGCAGGACCCGAACGACAACACACCAGCCAGGAGGGTCCAGAAGTGTCCATCCCACCACCGGAACAGGCCCACACTGAGGATAGCAGCTCTGTCGACAGTGAACCTGATGACCAGCCCGGACCATCGGGGACCTCTGGGCAGTCGGTTCCCCTCAGGCAGCCACAGGCCACACCAGACCCGACCCCCTCTGCCGACACCAGCACAGCTCCCACCCAGCGGGCCCATGCCTCTGTCTCTAGGACAGCTCAATCAGCGGTGTGTCTGCCACTACAGGGCACCCAGGCTAACCCAACACCCCAACAACAACAGGGACCTGGGGGCAGTGGTAGCGGGCACACCGTCCAGGGGACAGAGGCCGGGGGAAACCGGGCAGCTCGGAGGGCTGCTGTGCGACAGGGGGGGGAGGAGAGGCCCAGGGAACCCACTCTCCAAGAGGCCCTCACCACCATCATGGGGGCATACCACCACTCCCAAGAAACGATGGCGACGGTACTGGCCAGGTTCACTGAGATCCAGGCACAGCAGGAGGAACGCTACATGGGGTTCAGGGAGGAGCTGAGAATCATCGGGACCGCAATGGGGACCATCGTCCTGGCCCTCCACAGGATAGAGGACGCGTTGCGGGACCATGGTGCACCACACAGGGCCCCTGTCACTAGCCCGGACCAGGAACAGCCTACCACCTCCGCCGGCGCTAGTGGACAGGAGGTCCCAACACCTCGACAGCCCCCCAGAACCCCACCTCCTGCTGAAGAACAACCACCCCGTAAGAGGAGCCTGAGACCAAAGAAAAAGACAGAGTAGGATGTCAAGACCCCCGCCTGCAGGACATACCCCCTCAAGTCTTCCCACTGTCCCACATTGCCACCCTGTCCAACCATGAACTGCCTATGCTCCATCCTTCCACAGGCAAAAGGACAATGCACCTGTGAGACTGAGAACTGGACTCTGCCATGGATATTCCTCCACCCCCACCCATCACCCTTAGAATCACATGTACCGATATCTAGCACTGTAAATAAATCACATTTTGCACACAAATCTGTTTTGAGTCATGCTGTATTATTGACAAATGTATTACATATTACTGTTCGATTTCTGTTCTGTCAATTAGTCATGACAACATACCAATGTCAATACGCTGTATTTCATGGGCGAACCAAGCAGAAGTCAGGTACTGAGTCAGACAGCACTGAGAAGGGAAGGGAAAGGCAAAAATTAATGAAAAACATCTGTGGGGAACTACATAAAGTACAGATGCAGGAGGCTATAAGCAATTGTGAAATGGCGTGGGTGATTCTTACCTGGGTGTTACTGGAAATACTGTTGTATCACTCTGTCCCTATTGTCTGTGTCGTCCTCTGAGTCTTCCTCCTCTTCACTCTCCACAGGCTCCACGGCTTCTACAACACCACCATCTGGACCATCCTCCTGCAGGAAAGGCACCTGGCGTCGCAAAGCCAGGTTGTGAAGCATACAGCACGCCACGATGATATGGCACACCTTCTTTGGTGAGTACATTAGGGATCCACCTGTCATATGCAGGCACCTAAACCTGGCCTTCAGGAGGCCAAAGGTTCGCTCAATCACCCTCCTAGTACGCCCATGGGCCTCATTGTAGCGTTCCTCTGCCCTTGTCCGGGGATTCCTTACTGGGGTCAGTAGCCACGGCAGGTTGGGGTAACCAGAGTCAACTATTAGCCACACACGTTGTCTCTGTAGCTGCTCCATCACATAGGGGATGCTGCTATTTCGCATCACATACGCGTCATGCACTGACCCTGGGAACTTGGCATTTACATGGGAGATGTACTGGTCAGCCAAACAGACCACCTGGACATTCATCGAATGATAATTTTTTCTGTTTCGGTACACCTGCTCATCGTCTTTTGGGGGTACCAAAGCCACATGGGTCCCATCAATGGCACCAATGATGTTGGGGATATGTCCAAGGGCATAGAAATCACCCTTCACTGTAGGCAAGTCACCCTCCTCGGGGAAAATGATGTAGCTCCGCATGAGTTTCATCAGGGCAGACAACACTCTGCTCAAAATCTTAGAAAACATAGGCTGAGACATTCCAGATGACATGGCCACTGTGGTCTGGAATGACCCACTGGCCAAAAAATGGAGGACTGACAAAACCTGCACCAGAGGGGGAATCCCTGTGGGTTGGCGGATGGGGGACATCAGGGCTGGCTCCAGCTGGGCACACAGTTCATGGATAGTGGCACGGTCAAGTCTGTATCGAAGTATTATATGGCGTTCTTCCATTGTCGACAGGTCCACTAGCGGTCGGTACACGCGAGGATTCCTCCTTCTCATCGCAAGTCCCAGCGGACGGTGCCTAGGAAGGACAACATGGAGCACAGAGTCAGGCAAACCACAGGTACGTACAGACAGCTTGCACAGTTAAAGAATGGCAATGGGTTGAAAGGCGTGTATGTGTGGCAATGCAAGGCCTAGGCCTGTGTGTCGCAGTCAAAATTAAGCCATGTGGGCCCTTGAAATGGCGGCTGCCTGACCTGTGAAGTGGGACAATGGGATGTGAGGTCAATGCGCTGGCGGGGCACATCGTGGCGGTAGGCGGTCGAAGACCGCGGCACAAAGCCGCATTGGTTAACATTGAAGCCTATGGGTTTCAGGAGCCAATGACGAAGTGCGCCGGCGGTCGCGGTACGCACCGCCGCGGCCGTGACCGCCATTTTCTATCTGCTTAATCACTCGAGACCTGATCATCCACAGGAGAGGACCTATACTGCAAGTGCTGCTGTGACCTCGGTCTGGAAGATACAATGGCTGCTGCGACTGGGGAAAGGGCCCCTGCCTTCACGTCTGAAGAGTTGGAGAAGCTCGTGGATGGGGTCCTCCCCCAGTATGCGCTACTCTACTGTCCTCCAGACCAACAAGTGAGTACACCGGGTGCTAATGGAATGGGGTATGCCTGTGTGGATTGGGGTGGATGTAAGTTGGTGGGGTGGGGGGCGAATGAGGAGTGCAACGCCCGACAGATGAGAGCATGTGCCATATGGCAAAGTGGGTGGGTGGGGGCCAATTACATCTAACATGCAGGTCATTGATGATTTCCTCCTTTCCACCCTGTACATGTCTAATAGGTCAGCGCCCATCAGAAGATCGAGATTTGGCGTGCTATCGCCAAGGAAGTCCGGACCTTGGGGGTCCACAACAGACGGGGCACCCACTGCCGCAAGAGGTGGGAGGACATCCGCCGCGGAACAAGGAAGACCGCAGAAACACTGCTGGGGATGGCCTCCCAACCTAGGAGGGGTGCCAGTCGCACCATGACCCCCCTGATGTCCCGGATCCTGGCGGTGGCCTACCCTGAATTGGATGGGCGCTTTAAGACATCACAGCAGACACAAGGGGGTGAGTATCAGCACATTCTCCTATCTTTCTGCGCAGTGGAGGCGTCTGGGTGGGGGAGGAGGGCTGTGGGTGACATTAGGCCAGGGCGCTTTCTGTAGTGTAGTCCTCTCCCTTAGGCATGGCCCTGTGCCCCCGGCCCCCACCTCTGTAGGGTGACAAGTACAGCCATTGAAGGTCCAGCATCTCCCATGTGCGCGTTTGACGTCTCTTGGCCTGTTGTCTTAGTCAGTAGTACTGAGTAGTGTACCCCGAATGCGCGGCTTAGTGCATTAGGCACCTGTGTCTGTCCTCTCCGCCAACGGTGTTGACATTGCATGCACTCAACCTGGTCTTCTTTTTTCTCCCCCCACCCTTTCTCTTCATCTTCTTGTGCATGTGTGCATTAGCATCATCAGGCGGAGGAGATATGGCATCGGAGCACGAGGGAGCTGCAGGACACAAGGCCCCGGTGGGCCCAGGAACAGACACCGAGGGCACCAGTGATCCGGAGGGCGAGGGGAGCACCACGACGGGGACCGCTGGTGAGAGCAGCGAAAGCGACACGTCCTCGGATGGGAGCTCCCTAGGGGTGGCGGCAACATCCGTGCCCCCCGCCTCTACAGGTACAGCCGCCACCCAGCGCACCAGCCCCGCCCTCCCAGCAGCCCCTCAGTCTTCGCTCCGTGCCGGTTCGCCCAGGAAGGCGCGCGTCTCCTTCGCCCCAGGCACCTCAGCCCCTGCCCCTGTTGCCCCTGCTGCCCTCAGTGCGGAGCTCATTGACCTGGTAAGGACGCTCATTGTTGGGCAGACGACCCTTTTGAATGCCATCCAGGGTGTGCAAAGGGAGGTGCAACAGAGCAATGCGTACCTGGAGGGCATTCATTCGGGTCAGGCTGCCCATCAACGAGCGTTCACTGCTCTGGCCTCAGCACTGACGGCAGCCATTGTCCCTGTTTCCAGCCTCCCTCTTCTGACTGCCTCCAGCCTGTCTCTGTCTCCTGTTCCTCAGCCTATCCCATCCACACCATCAGACCAGCCTGCACACACCTCAACACCCAAGAGCAGCTCATCCAAACACAAGCACCACAGATCCCGCAAACACTCACCCGAGCAACACCCAGATGCAGACATGCCAACAGCCACTGCCACCCCTGTGTCCCCCTCCTCCTCGTCTCCCTCCTCCCTCCTCCCTCCCTGTGACGTCTACACTCACACCTGCATGCACCCCAACATCAGCCAGTGCTTCCATCACCACCTCACCCTCCAGTACAGTCCACACTCGTGCAGTCACCACCCCCACTGCCATGTACACGTCCCCTGTGTCCTCTCCCACTGTGTCTGTCACCCCCTCTTCCAAGACACACAAACGCAGGCAGCCACCCACCCAACAGCCATCCACCTCACGACAGCCTACAGCACCAGCACCTTCACCCAATGACAGCACACCTGACTCTCCTACAACCACCTCCTCTACCTCCACTTCCATCTCCACTTCTCCTACCCTTTACCTTGGCCCTAAAAAACTTTTCCTGGCTAACCTTAACCTCTTTCCCCCCGATGACCTCCCCCATCCATCTTCAAAGAGTCCCAAGAGCACCGCAGCCACCACCAGCCCAGCTTCGGGTGTCACTGTTGTGCCTGGGTTCTGGAGCCCACCCTTTGCCAGCAGTGACACATCGATCAGCAGCAAGGACACGTCCAGCCCCCCCCCCGGCAAGAGGACCCGCAAAAACAAGGACCGCCGTGCGAGGACCGACAGGGCTGCCCCCAAGGAGCAATGTGCGGCCACTTCACCACCCACACCATCTAGGGGAGGCAAGGGCCCGAGAGCCCCATCAAAGGAGCGGAAGGGCAGCAGGAGCGCGGAGAAGGTGGACCCCACATGCCACATCCCAGCTGGGAAGGAGGACACTAAGGAGGCCAGGAGTCCGTCCCCGAAGGGTCCAGAAACGTCACGGTCCGAGGGCGACTGAGCAGGGAGTCGAGGCCAGGTCTGGCTCCCTTGACCTGCTGGATGAGCACCGCTGAACAGGGCCCGCGGTGCAGAAGAGCACCGCTGAACCGGGCCCGGCCGTGGAGAAGAGCACCGCTGAACAGGGCCCCGCCGTGGAGAAGAGCACCGCTGAACAGGGCCCGCGGTGCAGAAGAGCACCGCTGAACAGGGCCCGCGGTGCAGAAGAGCACCGCTGAACAGGGCCCCGCCGTGGAGATAGGCACCGCTGAACAGGGCCCGCGGTGCAGAAGAGCACCGCTGAACAGGGCCCCGCCGTGGAGATAGGCACCGCTGAACAGGGCCCGCGGTGCAGAAGAGCACCGCTGAACAGGGCCCCGCCGTGGAGAAGAGCACCGCTGAACAGGGCCCGCGGTGCAGAAGAGCACCGCTGAACAGGGCCCCGCCGTGGAGATAGGCATCGCTGAACAGGGCCCGCGGTGCAGAAGAGCACCACTGAACAGGGCCACGCCGTGGAGAAGAGCACCGCTGAACAGGGCCCCGCCGTGGAGAAGAGCACCGCTGAACAGGGCCCCGCCGTGGAGAAGAGCACCGCTGAACAGGGCCCGCGGTGCAGAAGAGCACCGCTGAACAGGGCCCCGCCGTGGAGATAGGCACCGCTGAACCGGGCCCCGCCGTGGAGAAGAGCACCGCTGAACAGGGCCCCGCCGTCTCAAGCACCGCTCCGCTTGGCCCTTCCTCTGAGGCACCGCTCCGCTGGGCCCTTCCTCTCAAGCACCGCTCCGCTGGGCACCGCCGTCTCAAGCACCGCTCCGCTGGGCCCTTCCTCTCAAGCACCGCTCCGCTGGGCCCTTCCTCTGAGGCACCGCTCCGCTGGGCCCTTCCTCTCAAGCACCGCTCCGCTGGGCACCGCCGTCTCAAGCACCGCTCCGCTGGGCACCGCCGTCTCAAGCACCGCTCCGCTGGGCACCGCCGTCTCAAGCACCGCTCCGCTGGGCCCTTCCTTTCAAGCACCGCTCCGCTGGGCACCGCCGTCTCAAGCACCGTTTATGGTTCACTGTGCCCACCATGCCTCCTCCTTGACCAGTGGAGACTGTCATCCACCTGATGGACTGTGGCTTTGCACTCCCCAGGATGGTCCAGTGGGCAGCCCACCCACTGTAGAGACATTGAGAGACTGTGGCTTTGCACTCCCCAGGATGGTCCAGTGGGCAGCCCACCCACTGTAGAGACATTGAGAGACTGTGGCTTTGCACTCCCCAGGATGGTCCAGTGGGCAATCCACCCTCTGCAGAGACTTGAGAGACTGTGGCTTTGCACTCCCCAGGATGGTCCAGTGGGCAGCCCAGCCACTGTAGAGACATTGAGAGACTGTGGCTTTGCACTCCCCAGGATGGTCCAGTGGGCAGCCCAGCCACTGTAGAGACATTGAGAGACTGTGGCTTTGCACTCCCCAGGATGGTCCAGTGGGCAGCCCACCCACTGTAGAGACTTGAGAGACTGTGGCTTTGCACTCCCCAGGATGGTCCAGTGGGCAGCCCACCCACTGTAGAGACATTGAGAGACTGTGGCTTTGCACTCCCCAGGATGGTCCAGTGGGCAGCCCACCCACTGTAGAGACATTGAGAGACTGTGGCTTTGCACTCCCCAGGATGGTCCAGTGGGCAGCCCACCCACTGTAGAGACTTGAGAGACTGTGGCTTTGCACTCCCCAGGATGGTCCAGTGGGCAGCCCACCCACTGTAGAGACATTGAGAGACTGTGGCTTTGCACTCCCCAGGATGGTCCAGTGGGCAGCCCACCCACTGTAGAGACATTGAGAGACTGTGGCTTTGCACTCCCCAGGATGGTCCAGTGGGCATGGTGGCTCCTCGTGGATCTGTTGTCGTGGACTCATGTGGCTGTGGTGCCCCCCCCTTCCCTTCCCCCTGAGGTGCCTGTAGTTTTTACATCTGATGCCCCTGCAGTGTTCTCTCCAAAGGACTCAGGTCTCCTGTGTGGGCTTTGCCCTTGTTTCTCAAGACTTTGGCCCACGGACATGCTGAATTCGTAGGATGTGCAGGACTTGTTACTTCAGTTATACACTGATGTGTATGTCATTAGTTTTGTTGTGGATATCTTTCATGGTTGTACGCTAATTTTCTGGAGCTTTTTGGTACATAAATATTTATTCCAAATATGATTATGTCCTGGCATTTTTCAGGGGTGTTTGGGTGGTGTCACTGTGACTTGGTGCTCTGCATTGGTGAGTACATAGTTGGGGGGGGGGTCGCATATGTGTGTGCCCGTAACCTTTCGTCCTCCCCCTCCCGTGTGTCGTAGGTGCAGTACTCACCGTTGTCGTCTGCGCCGGACTTCGTACTCGTGGTAGATGAGAAGGTAGACGAGAGCAGGTAGGATGTTTAATTCGGGTTCCATGCTGTCCTCCTTCCTCCTGGAGTGCGTAGTGGTGAGCGTTTTCCCGTCCATAGTCTGTTTCCGCCGTGTTTTTATCAGCGGTGCTCCCGCCCCGGAAAAGGTGGCGTATTGGTGAGTTGGAATAGTGTGGGCGGTACATTGTCTGCCGCCTGTCTGTTGGCGGTGACCGCCGCGCTGTTTGTTTGTACCGCCGTGGCGGTCGGAGTGTTAAGGTGGCTGTCTGTGTTGGCGGTTCCCGCCAGGCTCAGAATCCCATTTTTTTTACCGCCAGCCTGTTGGCGGGTTGGCCGCCGCTTTAACACCGACCGCCAGGGTTAGAATCACCCCCATAGACTTCAAGAAGAAGCACATGTTCAACCCCAAATTTATAGGTCCTTACACTGTTCTTCAGCAAATCAATCCTGTGACCTATAAACTACAATTGCCAAAATCATTATGGATTCATCCAGTGTTCCATACTTCCCTCTTAAAAAGGGTAGTCCAAAAGGTCCACCCTCATCCAGCTCCTGTTCTAGTACAGGGGGAAGAAGAATATGAAGTCAAGAAAGTGTTGGAATCTAAACTGAGAGGGCGTAACCTATGGTACTTAATCTCATGGAAAGGTTATGGCCCTGAAAGTAATTCATGGGTTTCCGCATCTGATGTTCATGCTCCAGTACTTGTGAGACGCTTTCATCGTCTCAATCCAGATAAACCAGGCCCTAGAGCACGCCTGGGAGAGGGGAGTACTGTCAACACCAGGACAGTGCGCGCTCTACGGGCATCTAGAATGCAAAAACCCAACACTCGCAAGATAATGTAATTTATGCATTGTGATGATATGTTATTGTTTAACCTTTTGCATTGCAGAATTCCATCCAAAAGATTCATTTTTAAGGTGCTTATAAACACTGTACATTTGCAATGTATTGCTGCAGACATTCAGAGTGAGTTAGGGTGTGGCAGGGTGTGGTCCCTTTCCAGGGCCTTTCAGAGACTTTCCCTGCAACATGCCTGGGCGTGGTTCTAGGCGGGGCCAAGACTCTATAAAAGAGAGTCAGCCCAAATCCCAGTGCTCACTATTCAGAGGTACCGGTGCAGAGCAGCAGCTTCTTCCTGAGCTCCTGTCCCGGCGGCCTATTTGGATTTTCCAGTCTTCTGCACTCATCTCTCATTGGTGATCACTGTTCCCAGGCGGTAAGACGGTGTTTGGACATTTCCCAACACCGTAATTGAGAATTTTCGTATTCTTGATTTTAATTCTTAAATGAATAACAGATGACTTGTGCGCTGCCATTTTTTGACATTTGTATGGTGGTTTGCAAATAGGGAGGACGCGCAATTTATTCCATAAAGATTTGACTTCGTTATTACATGGTTGTTTATTGCGCGCTGATATTTCTTGACATTTACCTGATGTTTTACGAGTTGGCAAGACGTGCAACTCGTTTCATGAGCATTTAACTTTGTTGTTCATTGCGCGCTACCTTTTCTTGACATTTACATGGTGGCATTCGAATCTGCGAAACGCGCGATTCACTTCTCGTGAATAATTCATGCTGTTCATTGTGCGCTACCATTTTCTGGCATTTGCATGGTGGCATTCGAATCGGCAACACGCGCGATTCTTTCCTTAAGTGTTTTTTCATGTTATTCATTGTGCGCTACCATTTCTTGGCATTTGCATGGTGGCATTTGAATCGACAAGACGCGCGATTCTTTCCCTGAGTGCTTTTCATGTTTTTCATTGTGCGCTACCATTTCTTGATATTTGTATGGTGGCATTTGAATCGGCAAGACTCGCAATTCTTTCCACATGTATAAATAATGTAAATTACTGTGCGCTACTATTCTAAGACATTTTCTTGGTAGCATTTCAAGTTGACACGTTGCGTGATTTATTCCTTGAATCTACGTTGTGTGATTTCATGCTGCACAATCCTTTATGGAGTTTAATACTCATATAAAAATCTGCAATGTGCGCAATTCACTTCCCAATGTTTTTTCTGAGATGAACACAACAATACCAGAATTCTAGATGTAATGCTGTGTGTTCCTGATATGTATTCTTAAAAGGAGATTCATATGGTTGTTTAGAAATTGCTCAGAGTGTTTCCTGATTCTCATGCTAAAGAAAGTACTCGAATCTGAAAGTCCTATTTAACTTTTCCTGTTTCCTCCTCAGGTATTCGGTCATCTAAAGCCTAGTCAGTTTTAGGACTATTCTAGGGTTGTTCATGTTTTTTGGAAAAGACGAAGCTTAGAGTTGTAGCATGGTACTGAATTCATGAGATGTAATTTTGATGTTGTGTTTTAACCTTTTGCTTCCTACAGGTCTCCTTCCCAGCTGTTCCCGTCCTAATCCCCTTTTCCCCACTTGGACTCTCTTAGACTCTGTGATAAATCTAATCAGAGTATTGGAGCTGTCTTGTGGTGGAAGTGTTGGGAATGTGCACAGACCCCGAGGATCTGGTGACTCTGACAACATGTCAAGTTTGAGTTGAAACGTATGTGTGAAACCTTCGATGGAGATTTGGCAAATTCTAAAGTGCACTAGGACGAGCCATTGACAAGTCGAGAGTAGAATTTGTGGGTCGAATTCTGCTTGCGTATGCGGGAGCTGATACAGAGAAAGTAGTGGCTGAGGCTTCAAGTGAAATCTCTGTAAAGTTCTGAAGCAAATGTGTTACCCTTCCTGTAGTAAACTGGCAGATTTGTGTTGTCATTTAAGGGGCTAGCAATAATTTGCATTAGTCTGTGTGAATTCATTGGGGAGCGGACGAGCCGCAAGACTTTGTTAGCTGCAGAGTGTGTGAGTGTGACGTCAGTGGTGCCGTGCTGAGATAGGTCAGTTGTCGAGAGGGGTCGCGCACGGATTGGCTGCCGTCCGTGAGAGGCAATAGGTTGAGAAAGGTGGGTGAAGAGTGTCCTGGGAACTAAGTCACTTCTGATTAAAATACAAATAAGAGAAAATCGCAAAATGAATTTTGTCAAGGCATTTAAGAGTGCTCTGAAAGGAGACGCATATATTGTAGCAACTGATGGGGAGCCTACACCGCCCGAGGGTACTCCTGCTTATATAGTCATGGAAGAGAAAGGTGTCGTGCCATGTTTATGGATGAAACAGTGGCGCAAATTGACAGAGAAGGAGGGATGTTTAGCATTTCCAGAACATGGAACGTTCAATACGAGGGTACTCGAAAATTGGAGGTGGATGTTAAGCGTACAGAAACCACCTCCGAGGCCAGCTCAGTATGAGGCTTTAGTGGTTTGGGATCTAATGGCTCTTAAACAAAGGCAAGAAAAGTTTCAGAGAAGACTAAGAAGGGCAGAAAAATCTTATGCAGAGGCTAGATGGGATAACGAGAGTAAAATGTGGAGAAGGGGAATTGTTGATGGATTAACATTGTTCCCAGCGATAGCACAGGGAGAAGAAACACAGGGAAAGAAAGCCTCCTGTAAGACAGATAAAGACTCGAACAAATCTAAAGAGAATAAGAAACCTTGGGAAGAGGAAGATGATTCAGTCGATGAGGAATTCATGGACAGATTATTACATGATCGCCCGCCACCCTATGCGGTGAGCGATGGCGCTCCAAGCACTAGCATGGATCCTGGGAACCAGACGCAGGAGAAGGGAGTTGCTGATACGGTACAGACTAGTGATACAGCTTTGATACAGAATGGTGTCAGTGTACCCACTGCACCAGACATACCGATACAGTTGCAGCCTCCACCGCAGATACAGAGAATCTACCCAGACATTCCAGTACTTGAGACTACTACAAATCTAATAGTGCCGCCAGACCCGATATATAGAAATCGAAGTTAGTGCAGATTGAGTCAACTCCGAAATTGCTGTCCCAGCCGCAGCCACAACTGATACCAGGGTACAACCCAGTAGCTGGTCCGCCATTAGTGCCTTTCCCGGGTACTTTGAAACAGACTTATGGAGTTACTGCTCCACGGAGTTTGGGACCAGGTCAGACACCTGCTGCCATATCATTGCCAATTACTGTCGGTCCACCAGTGCCATTGTATGCGCAAGGCAAAACTGGCGTATGTGACCAGGGAGTAATGACTCAAGATGTGATGAGAGGAGGGTCTATAGGAACACCCCAGATAATGGCCCCAGGAGAACAAGCAGTTGAAAAGCCGAGGTCTTTAATGGACCTCAGCCCAGTGGGAGCACCCATAGAAGCAATGCATCAAGCAGGGCTAGAGGTTTTAACTCCACAGACGATGAGTACGAACACCTCACAAACACCAAAGATACATGCAGGGAACATCTCACTGCAGGGTTTCACAGTCCAACAGCTAAACGAATGGCTAGAAAAGACTTATACTTCACAAAAGGTTGCAGTGACTACAGTCGAACCAGAAAAGGAAAGGCAAGATGAGTACCTAAACTTTGTAAGGTTAGGGGCAGAAGCTGCTGAATTAGTGGAAGGTACAATGGGAGTAAATAGACTGGAGTCATACACGGAAGCAGAATTAAGATTCCTGTGCCCCAAGATTACCAAAGAAGTAGGCAAGGTGCATCAGTGATTAGCGAACCTGGCAGAAAAATACAATATTGATATCGGAAACACTAAACTCCTGAAAAGAAGTTACAGATTGGATTTTGACTCCAAAGATTTTGAGCACATGTGGTCTGCGGGAATGAAGGCACATTTGAAAGAATTGTTGCTAAGTGCGCAAATTTGGGGTGCGATGGAAAAATGGGAAGGCAAGTGGGCAAAGAAAAGAGATAAAGAAAAGGGTGACAGTCCAGGGTCAAATCAAGCCAAGGCCTCCCCGATGTGGAATCAGTAAAAATATTACCCATGAGAGAAACAGCTGGTGGTGTCTTAGTTCATGTACCATGGTCCAGAGGAGACATCCTATCTTTTACCAATGATTATCCCAGATTAAGGGAAAAACCGATTGAGTGGTATCAGCAGACAGACAGGTTTGTGAAACTTGCAAAGTGTCTTTGGGAAGAATTGAATACCTTGTTTGAGATCATTGTTCCGCCTGATTTGTGGCTTGAGTGCAAGAGGGGAATACATTGGCTGATGAAGGAGCCGGCAAGGGATAAGGTGACCGGGGCACCCTCTGAAGAGGTGATGAAGTACTATCATAAGGTGATTGAGTTTTTGAAACAAAAGGTGTCGCCGAAGGTGACTGATTGGCAGAAGATCGACCGGACCTCACAAGAGGTTAAGGAATCTATACATGCTTACTATGAGAGATTGTTAAAGGCATTCAAACATTACAGTGGTACTGAGACCATTGAGCCGAAGGACATGAACCATCTTGTGTTTAGATTTGTCGAAGGGCTGAGACCAGAAGTTAGCCAGATGATTAAGAATCATTTGATTTGTTGGCAAGCGAAGCCGATTGATGAAGTGTTGCAGTATGCGAAATACTTTAGTGATGAGATTGAACTGAAGCAGAAAAAGCTGAAAGAGAAAGTGATGGTGATGCAGATAAGGGCTGCACAGGCAGGAATACAGGGAAATGGAGTTCAACAGATGATACAGCAACAACCGCAAATGAATGGGGCGTTTCAGACACAGCCGAGAGGTCGAGGCCGAGGGTTTGTGAATCGCGGTCCGGACTTGAATACCGTTGTGGTTCAAAATGACGTACAAGGGGTGAAAAAGATGTCACCATGTCACGCGTGCGGGGGCGTGGGACACTGGAAACGGGAGTGCCCGAATACGGTACAGGATGGTGTTGTTCAGCAAAGCACTAATGTTGGTACATTTCAAAATGTAAGAGGTCCAAAAATGAGACATCAAAACCTGAATTTTCAGAACAACCTGGTACAAATGCAAGGAGCGCAGCCCATGCAGCAGATGCAAATGCCGCGTTTTCTGCCAGTGCAAATGGAACCAGTACAACAGCAGATTCCCGTGGTACCTAGACAGCAAATGCAATTACCAATGGCTCAGATGGGACAGCAACAGGTGATGCTTCCTCAACAGGTCACAGGTCAGGTAATGAGTCAAAATAATACAGTACAACAAATCCCACTGCGAGGTGAAAATGGCATGAATGGAGAGTGGTCAGATGATAGTTCAGATAGCGAAGAGTGCAGGCTTGCAGCATCCTTAGAGGTGCATCAGAGGGGTCCATATGTGGAAGGAAAGGTGATGGGCTACAAAGTCTAGTTTCTGGTTGATACCGGAGCTACACGCTCTACAGTCAGGAGTGCAGAGGTTCCAAAATTACCACTTTCAGGGCGTACCATAAGGGTAGTCGGAGTAGCAAACCAATATCTGACAAACCCGATTACAGATCCAGTACAGGTTGAGATCGGCAACTTCCAGGGGCTACATAGGTTTGTAGTCTGTGATTCAAGTCCAGTATCCCTATTGGGAAGGGACTTACTGTGTAAGACAAAATGTTCGATTACCTGTTCCAATGACAGAATCGAGGTACAGACAAATAGTGATGATGAGGGAGATGAAGGTCAGTCCTCAGAGGAAGACACAGGGACGGCTAATGAGGATTATCCTTTAATTACCCTGTTCCCAATGCTTACCATGATTGATCTACCTGTCGAGTTACAGGGAACGGTAACAGAGAAGGTGTGGGATCTGACAGGAAAAGAAGTGAGACTAATAAAAGGCGTAGAACCAGTTAGAGTCCAGGTAAAGTCGAATGCGGTGTTTCCTCAGGTGCCACAATATCATATGGCACAAGATGTTCTTATCGAAGTGTCACAGATAATTGCAGATTTTCTAAGACAGGGAGTCCTGAAAGAGGTTTTGGGCAGTCCGTGTAACTCTCCCATAATGGGTTTGAAGAAGCCTTGTGGGAAGGTTCGAATTGTACAGGATTTGAGAAAAATAAACGAAATTGTGGTAAAATTTTGACCCGTAGTGCCCAATCCAGCAGTAATCATGTTTCAGGTTCCCTGCAATGCTGAATGGTTCACTGTTATAGACTTGTCACAAGCCTTCTTTTCAATACCTCTTCATGAGGACAGCCAATTTTTGTTCAGTTTCAAATTCCTGGATAAGGTGTACAGTTGGTGCAGAATTCCTCAAGGGTTTTCTGAATCACCGTCCATCTTCAATCAGATATTGAAAAAGGATTTGGAGTCCTTGGTACTGCCTTTCAATTCAACCCTAGTGCTGTACACTAATGATTTGCTGATTGCATCCAAAACAAGGGACAACTGTAAATATGACACCATTGCTTTATTGAATCATTTGGGAAAAAATGGGCACAAGGTGTCACCTAAGAAGTTGCAATACTGTCAAAAAGAGGTGAAATACCTACGGCATCTGATCGAAAGAGGGTCCAGGCGAATATCAAAAGAAAGAATAACAGCCATATTGCAGATGAACCCTCCAACGACAAAAAGAGATGTCAGGATGTTTCTGGGAATGGTGGGCTACTGTCGCCAGTGGATACCCAACTTCTCGATCATCTCAAGACCTTTGATAAAACTGACAGGCAAAGAGATCAAGGATGAGCCATATACCATAGCCTTGTCCAAAGAAGAGCTTGAGTCATTTATGGAATTGAGAGAATGCATGTGCAGGGCACCAGCGTTAGGCATGCCTGATTATACGAAGCCTTTTCTACTGTTTTGTCATGAACGTGATGCTTGTTCTTTGTCTGCCTTGACACAGGTCCATGGAGGTGCAAATCGCCCTGTAGCATATTTTTCAGCTACCTTGGACCCTGTCGCAGCAGCCTTACCGGGTTGTTTGCGCGCGGTTGCAGCAATTGGTCAGAGCCTTACGCAGTGTGAAGGCATAGTCATGGGATACCCCCTAACAGTAATGGTTCCACGTTCAGTTGAAATTTTGTTGACTCGAACCAAAACTCAGCACATGACAAATACTCATCTCACTAAGTCTGAGACAATCATACTGGGGTCACCAAATGTCTCACTAAAACGATGTACTGTATTGAACACGGCAACTTTACTTCCTGTTGAAAATACTGAAATTAACAATGAGGAAGAATTTGAAAACGACTGTCTTGAGGTAACAGAATTGTGTACTGAACCACGGCCAGATATTCAGGACACACAGTTGAAAGAAAATGACTGTATCATGTTTGTCGATGGGTCCTGTTTAAGAGATTCTGTTGGAACACTGAGAGCTGGATATGCCGTATGTACCATAGCTGGTATCATTGAAGCCTCCTGGCTCGAGAGAGTGTTCTCTGCACAAGTGGCAGAATTAATTGCCCTTACCAAGGCATGCCACGCAGCTGTGAATTTGAGAGTCACTATCTATACTGACAGCAGATACGGATTCGGAATTGTACATGATTTTGGCCAACTCTGGTCACAGAGAGGTTTCATGACCTCTTCTGGTTCTCCCGTGAAAAATGGTGAACAAATAAAGGATTTGTTACATGCAATTCAGTTACCTCTTGAAATTGCTGTGGTAAAATGCAATGCTCATGTTAAATCACAAGACTTTGTATCCATGGGAAATGGTTATGCAGATCAAGTCGCAAAGTTTTGTGCATTGAACTGTATATCGTTCAAGGAACAATGGGAATTGTTACCGCAAACTGAAAACTACACATGTTTGAACACTGCATTAAGGGTGGTCGATACCCTAGATAAGTTAAAGACATTACAAAGTTGTGCAAGCAAAGAGGAAAAACGTTCCTGGCAGAGAATGCAATGTGTACAAAGGGCTGATGATTTGTGGGTTTCAGAGGAGGGGAAATTAGTCTTGCCAAACAGCCTTCTGTCTCAGTTTGCCAGGCTATATCATGGATAGGCTCACCTTGGGAGAGATGCAATGATTAGGTCATTTAAAATCGACTGGTTCAACCTAAAATTCAGACATGCTGCTGAGGTTATTTGTCACAGGTGCATCATCTGTCAACAGATGAATGCTGGGAAAGGGACAGTGGTAACCTTGAGCCACATTGGGAGAGCTGGTGGTCCATTCAGCAAAATGCTAATGGACTTCATTGAAATGCCTGTTTGTTGAGGATTGAAGTACGTGTTGGTGATTGTGTGTGTTTTCAGTCACTGGATTGAAGCCTACCCCACACGTAGAAATGACAGTCTCACAGTTGCAAAGCTGCTACTTAGGGAACTAATACCAAGGTTCGGGTTTCCGGTCTCTATAGAGTCAGATAGGGGCAGACACTTCGACAATCAGGTGATTAAGCTTTTGTGTGCCGCACTCGACATCGAACAAAAGCTGCATTGTAGCTACCACCCTGAAGTATCAGGACTAGTGGAGCAAATGAACGGTACTCTGAAATCGAGAATGGCAAAAATGTGCGCAGCTACCAATATTAAATGGCCAGATGCGTTGCCCTTAGTGCTGATGTCAATGAGAAACACCCCTGACAAGAAAACAGGACTGTCCCCCCATGAGATCCTCATGGGTAGAGCTATGAGGTTGCCAGCAGTACCTGCAAATGCTCTAGTGAATATCACAGATGATATGGTGGTGGACTACTGCAAAGGTTTGGCTGATGTGATTCGCTCTTTCTCTCACCAGGTAGAAGCTAACACATTGCCACCGATTGGAGATCCAGGCCACACCCTACAAGCTGGTGACTGGGTGGTTGTCAAGAAGCACTTGAGAAAATCGTGTCTGGAGCCACGCTGGAAAGGGCCGTGTCAAGTAATCTTGACAACTACTACTGCTGTGAAATGTGCAGGAGTTCCAAACTGGATACATGCCAGTCACACAAAAAAGGTAACGTGTCCTGTTTAAGAGGAACTTGAAGTTTCCGGCACAGCGGCTCCGGGAAGAGAAGTCTCAGGGCTAGAAAACAGTCAAGAAGGAACTGAGACTGCCGGAGGGCCCACTGAGAACAGCCTCGTCCCTCAAACAGTGAATGAGTTCGAGAGAGGTGACAGAGTGCCTATCTCAGTAGAGGCAGCAGGAGAACTAAACCAAGGAGAGGTTCTCCCAGAAGTAGACATATACGGGTTAGAACTCGAACCCGGTACAGATCCAGAAGAAGAAGAAGAAGGAGAAATAGTAGAAAGAGATCGGAGTGTGCCAGAATCTCCTGAGCCAGCTGCAGGTCCATCAAGTGAAAACACCATATCACAAGAGGAGGGTGCTGTCCAGCGTCCTGAAAAGACACATCGAAAGAAGACACATAAGGGCGATAACTGGCCAGAGAAACCACTCTTAAGGATAAGAGACACACCAAATGAAACAATAACAGAGGAGAACGATACATCCCGAGTGTTAGACCTAAGTGAAGGAGAACAGCAAGGTGAACGAAGGCTGAAAAGAAAGAGAGTCGCAGACAGAAGATATACAGGTCCTGAATGGGCGTATGCTACAACATCTGAGTGGCAACAAGAATTCCTAGCATTCTGTTTTGACCGAGAAGTACAAGGCCAGTACTACGGTACCTGAACTAATCCAAAGGAAAGACTTGGTTAAAATCGAAAATCTGAAAACTGAAAGAGAGACTTTATAAATTACCGAATGTGACATTAGAACCGGATTGACTTTGAGAAACCAACAAGCTGCTAACCTGATTTGACAAAAGTGGTCCTGGAGTGAGTGAAGACGCTGTAAATACACGCAAAGAGCCGAAGAAAGTTTAAATCATCCACAAGTTGATTGTTAATCTACTATCTGATTCTATACAGACATGGCTTATAATAGAGGTAGTAACAAGGGAAGTAAGGTGTGTGGTTGGTTAGGTCTTATAATAGGTATTGTGTGTGCAATAATAATTGTGGGAGCGATTGTGGGAATGCCATGGATAGAGAAAGAGACTATTAACGCTACTTCAAAACCTGAAACTACAACACTAACACCGTGGGAAAGATTTGAGCAGGATGCAAGACACTTGCATGAGGGAACTAATTCAAAAGGGGAACTTTCTACTAATGTTTTCTATTGCTTGCTAAATGAGTATGTGGAGACCATGGACGCGAAAGATTGTTATGTGTGCACTAAGATTCCTTCATCTGTGCAGGAAGGAGTTACCTACCATAGCCTTCCTCTAACCTACGGGATTAGTTGTAGTTTGCTACTAACAAGGTTCTATAATCAAGAGCATGTGCAATACTTTTATTCAAATCTGGATGTTGTATTTTCTTTTGTGCCTGTGATTGAATTCCTGAACAAGTTAGCTAAGGAACATGATATAAAAATAGTTAGAGGATTCTTTGAGCCGACGCTTACATTTGGAACCTCTTATGCACATCGCAATAATTTTACTTGCTTGCTATCACCTGTGGAGAAAAGCTTTTTAGATCATACTGATGATAGACACAAAGCATTGAAAGAAAGACTAGAAAAAGGATTAGAAAAACGCACATATGCAAATGATTATGCTTACACTGCAATCAAAACACAAGGCAAGCTAGCTATAGATGCATTACATGTAGGTAGACTTTGTATATACAGGCCAAAATCTGAACAGGACAATTTGTTTGTGGGAAAGAGTGAATGCAGACATGTGTTTTTGTTTCAGAGTAAGTGGACATTTATGTTGAATGGACAGGATCCAGCGATCCCTAGGATCTATTACATCTGTGGGCTTAATACTTATTACCGTCTCCCTAAGGGATGGTATGGGACATGTTATTTGGGAATAGTTTTCCCAAAGATTTACCAGATCGATGACCTAAAACAAATACCTAAAACGTCTGAATTACAACATGCTAGACAAAAACGAGAATCAGTGGCTGCTGTCATTGGTGACATATTTGGAGCTATAATCCCTTCAGTGGGGGTTATCTTGAATTCTATGAAGATTCAAAAGTTGTCTACTATTGTGGATAACATGCTGACAAATTTCACAGGGGCTATACTCCTGATGGATACTGAACTTGCTGCAGAAAGAGCTATGACTCTTCAAAATCGGCTTGCTTTAGACATTCTTTTAGCAAAGAGTGGAGGGGTCTCCAAGATGCTCAACGAGCGTCATTGTTGCTCGTTCATTCCGGACAATAGTAAAAAGATTAGAGGTATGCTTACTAACCTAACTGGAGATAGTACAGATTTGAAGGATTTGAAGGAACCTGGGGGCATATTTATACTCTGTTTGCGCCGAATGTGCGTCAAACTTTTTGACGCACAATCGGCGCAAACCCTGCCCCATATTTATACTTTCCACCATGTGCGTCATTTTTTGGAAGGGGGAATCAGCCTTGCGTTAATTATATGCAAGGTAGGCGTTCCCTTCCAAAAAATGACTTTAAGGCCTGTGCCCCTTATTTATACTCTGGCGTCATTTTGACGCACAGGAGGGGGTGGGCCTTAAAAAACAGCGCACAGCCTGATGTGCGCCGTTTTTTAACGCCTGGGTCAAGGCAGGCGTTAAGGGACCTGTGGGCTCAGAAGGAGCCCAGAGGTGCCCTCCCCTGCCCCCAGGGACACCCCCTGCCACCCTTGCCCACCCCAGGAGGACACCCATGGATCGAGGGACCCATCCCAGGGAAGTAAAGGTAAGTTCGGGTAAGTAATTTGTTCCGATTTTTTTTGTGGCATAGGGGGGCCTGATTTGGGCCCCCCTACATGCCACTATGCCCAATGACCATGCCCAGGGGACACAAGTCCCCTGGGCATGGCCATTGGGCAAGGGGGCATGACTCCTGTCTTTGCTAAGACAGGAGTCATGTCAATGGAGGTTGGGCGTCAAAATAAATGGCGCAAATCCAGTTTGAGGCCTGAATTTTGCCTCAGACCTGACGTGCACCATTTTTTGACGCACAACCCCCATTTTCCCATACGCCCGCGCTGCCTGGTGTGAGTCATTTTTTTTTACGCACACCAGTCC
Organism: Pleurodeles waltl; assembly: GCF_031143425.1. Classification (NCBI taxonomy): domain Eukaryota; kingdom Metazoa; phylum Chordata; class Amphibia; order Caudata; family Salamandridae; genus Pleurodeles; species Pleurodeles waltl. The sequence continues at coordinate 870,528,473 of NC_090447.1, forward strand.
GCAGCGCCGGCTAACGTAATTCCATTAATAAGGCGCCTGCATGGCGTGTTGGAATGGCGTTAGCCGGCGGTAAAAATTTTGACGCACAACTGCGTTGGCGCAGTTGTGCGTCAAAAAGTATAAATATGGGCCCTGGTGTCTGGGAGAAATTTGGAAAAGGAATTGCCAGAGTAGGGAGATGGTTTACCAACATTTGGAATAGGGTGCTTGCAAAAATACTAATGGGTCTATTCATTGTTCTGGCCTGTCTATTAGGATTATGGGGGGCATGCAAAATCAATGACAATATTAAGAAAAATTGGACCAAAAGAACCAGAAGGAATGAAGAAAGTGAAAGAGAGAAAATGTTCAATGAAATCTGGGAAAGTTCACATAAAGGGCAAGATGTTGAAATGCGCATTATGCGCAAGGTGAAAAATTAAAAAATTAAAGGTCAAAGGGAAAGGTTTGTGTGATGACGAGTGTCATCAGAGGAGGGACTGAGGGAGCGTAGTTAAATAATACATATACTAAAATGAAATGCTTATATCAATGCTCAACGATGTTGCATAGAAAACGACAATAATAGTGATTTTGCTTAAACGTGCATTTGAATTATGACCATGATATGTGTGGCCACCAATGTATATGCGAACTAATAACAATAATGAGTAAAATTGTTCATGCTATGGTTAATCAAGTTTATATTAGCGTTAACGATATTGCATTAAAAATCTTATAGGCCTTAAGTTATCGTGAGCTGTGGGTTTTAGCTGCCTAGCTCCCATATTAAAAGCATTTTTCTGTTTTTCAGTGTGCTGACTCGCAAAGGGCCATGACCCTGTAAATGTTCTTTTTCTTCAACTTAGAAGATGAATGTATCATAATAATTCTGTTCTCGGCCGCATGCTTGCTGCCTTAGTTTAAGTTTTATACACAAGATTGAAACAAATGTAGATTAATGTAATGTACAAGGACGTTTAAACCATGGACAAAGGAACGGCTGACCCGAGAAGACGTGCCAAGAGATGAAGTAACCCCCGGATGTGCCACCTCCCAAGACGTCAATTATGAAGACCAATCAAAATGTTATGAATTAATGTGGGGTGACAATTAGAATTACCTAATGTATAATTTGATAGGTTAAAGATAGTGCGGTATAGTAAATGTCCAATAGAATTTTGGGGGAAGGTATTACCGAAAAGGGATAAAAACCCATGTCACAGAAGGGTCGTTAGAACTAGGTAGGGAATGCTATTGATTTTATCCAGAAACTCTGTCACTCTGTTTGGTGACTTTGAGACTTATTAAATCATCCTCACCCATAGACTGCCCCTTACACTTCTCCTCCTTCTGAGGGAAGTGCCCATGTGCTTTCAGTTGAGTTTAGACTGATGGTTTCGACTGATGTCCTGAAGACGAAGACTGATCCTGCGTGCTGACCTAATCTTTGGAGGGTAATTATGACAATGCAATCTGTAATTTGTCTGTTTGCTTTTCCTTTCTAGGTACCAACTGCTCATTTTGATAGAGACCATAGTTAGATGTTTCCAAATTGGTGTTTAAATTGTTTTGCATGAAGTCCAACATGCTGATGCTAATTAGTGGTTAGGATAGGAGTTCACTCAGACTGACGCAAATAGACAAACGACTGACATTATGCTATGCTGAATTGACACGTAAATGACATTTGCTGTATTCTGATCTATGTTTACGCCGTGCTATGTTCTGATGTTTGTGATTCTTGCATTAATGAAATCCTATCACAGTTGCCATATCGTGACTATGCTGTTATGTTTCTTGGTATTGAGATTAACTCTTTTGCTCGTAGATTGTAATCAATAGGGAATAAAATTCATAAAATTCTAACAAAAGGTGTGGTTATTCATGGCTGAAAGGTCATGATTGCGTCATCAATTTGATGAATGTCTTTATCCAAAGTAAAGTGCATTGTGGGAGTAAATATTAATGACATTATTGATATATTGCTTGACATATTGATTAGCTATCTCGTCCTACGGTGTCTCTCCACTGGGTCACAAGATTCATTGGCCTAAAACGAGTCCTAATGTGTAATAAATTAACATAGAAGGACGCGTTAGCACACCAAAAGCAGGAATGAGTGAATAAGTGCAAAAAGAGGAGAAACAGGAAAAAGGAGGAACAATAGAAAAAGAGACAGACACTCATCCCTGCTGGCCACTAGGCCACCAGGGATGAGGCGCAGGCAGTCCACGAACACAGACCCAGCAGGCTCTTTCAGGCATACACAAGCGGCAGCAGCAGCACAGTGGCCATGCAGGAGGGAGCGATGGATGCTAGCCAGAAAGGTCAATGTTTCAATGTTGGAGATTCTCCAAACTTCCCCCAACCATATGGCATGCTGGAGATTTCTAATACTTTTTCCAGTTATGTAACAGGAAGTGTCTGTTTATGTTATCCCGATCCAACATGGTGTCCATCTCATTATTATAAACCATTCCATCATGGCCACACCATTTTGTTTGTTATTTCATTTTTTTCTTGTCTGTTACTTCCTTTTTTGCCTTATAAAAAGAGCCTGGGTCTGCCATTCGTCGCATTACAAATGCTCCAGAGCTTTGTTGGCATGCTTTTTAGCTCTTAAGATCAATTGATTTTGTCTCTGACGTTTTTGTCCTATTTTTTGCCAGCTTTAGGTTTTGGCCTTCTTTTCTGTCTCCTCAACTCCAGCACTGTTCCATTTGGGTAGTGTTGGTTGTGAATAGAAGTCTTCAAATCAACTTTCTTCTGGATCAAAAATGCTCATCCTTGCCTTGGCGTTTTTTATTCCTTTTTCTTCCAAACGTGTGACCATTCTTGAAGACACTAGTTGCAAAATAATGTTATCTAGAAGAGACACACCCTTACGGTTGTCAGGCAAAAGAAGAAAGAGAGATCGTAGCATTCGGCTACTGAGAGTAAGGCCCATATTTGTACTCAGTTTGTGCTGAATTAGCGTAATTCTTTCTTACGCTAATGCAGCACAAACCTAACTCCATATTTATGCTTTGATGCTAGACATGTCTAGCACCAAAGTTATGGAGTTAACGTTGTTTTCTGGACGTGAAAACCTACCTTGCGTCAATGAGATGCAAGGTAAGCATTCCCGTCCAGAAAAGGACGATATGGCCTTTGCGCCATATTTATCCCCCTGTGCTAAAATCCAGCACAGGGGCTGGGGCCTTAAATAATGGCGCTAAGCTTGCTTTGCGCCATTATTTAACAACTGGGTATGGGCAGGGTTTAGGGGACCTGTAGGCATATTTCCAAGGTCAGAGACCATGGAAAGTGCCCACAGGTGCCCTTCCCTGGCCCCAGGGACACCCACACCAGAGAGACACCACAGGATGGGGGACCCATCCCAGGTAAGTCCCGGTAAGTATTATATATTTTTTTCTATTACTCCACTCGGGGCTCTGACTTGGGGCCCCTTGCACGGCACTTGCCCCAATGGCCATACCCAGGGGACATTTGTCCCCTGGGCATGGCCATTGGGGAGGTGGGCATGGCTCCTGTCTTTACTAAGACAGGAGCCATGTCCATGGGGGTTGTGCACCAGAAAGTGGTGCTACACTGCTTAGAGGCAATTTTGCTGCCTCTAAACAGTGTAGCGCCATAATTTGGCACACAAGCCCCGGTTTCCCCTACGCCTCCGCGTCCTGTTAGCGTCCTTTCCAAGGACGCTAACAGGGCATTAGCGCCATTCCATAAATATGGCGCCCGGCTGGCATCTTGGAATGGTGCTAGCCGGCGCTATACTTTTTCACTCAAAACTGCGCTAACGCAGCACTGCGTGAAAAAGTATAAATCTAGCCCTAAGTTTCTCTTACTGCTCAGGGCCTATATTGGTGTTTTCATTGTGTGACACATGCTGTGCAGTGTCCCTATGGCGATGTACTGCTATGTTTCGGACCTTTTTCGGAATTCCTTGAGAGGTGTAATGGGTACCCAGTAGCTGACTTGGATGCTAATTCCCTCATTCTGCCCCTTAATGTCAAACAAATGTAAACTTTAGATTCTTCTATCATGTTACAAGTGAGAATGTTTACATAACATTTTATAGATAGCAGAGTATAGCTCAGCTCGCAAATAATTGCCAAGAATCACACAGAAATCAGACATATACATCTTATTATTATGTATACTCCAAATATAAAAATGTCTCATTTGAATTCTTGGCACCCCAGCTTGATAGTTTCACTGCAGACATGGAAATGTCACAAATAGGCCTAAAAAACATTGCAGCCTGTCCTCAAACATTACTGAATTGCGTCTCTTGTGACGAGTCAATTGATTTTCAGGAAGAGGTCTAGTATGATGCCGTGAAACCTGGCGTGGAGCAGTGCGGCAGATCAGCAATTCTGTTTTTGCCTCTAATGTCGAGAAATTAGCCAGCCCATAAAGCAATGACATCTTGGAGACAGGTCAGTTCTCTACTGTGTTGTTCCGTGTTTGTCTGTTGTCACAGAGAATGCTGAAGTTTCTACACAAGGTCACAGGAAGACATCCTAAGAATACAGTTACACAGAATACTCCTTTCTTGTGCGCCCTGTCGTCTCCTCTCACCAGACCATCCCTTTTGTACAGAGTTTGCAGACCGAGTAGAAATACACAGACAATGAAATCGTTGAGTGTTGAACAGTGCGGTGTCTGTGTTCCATTTCTCACCAGTGGCCATTGGTATGTGTGGGGTGCAGATCTTCTTATTTGTAGGGAATTTTCAATTCCTCCTCATCCTCCCAAAGCCAGCATCGCTGGTCCCATTTAAATTACTGCAGACTCCTGAGATTTTATGTTACAGTTTCTGGCCAGGATCTGTGTCCAGCATGCTCTACACAGTGCCAAAGGCCATGTGCTGCCCTTTCAGTTCGATAGAGCTCGTGCAAGGTCTACACATAGATCCTGCTTAACAGAGCCAAACGTTATTGGCGGTGGCTTGGTGGCACATTGGGCTGGCTCAGGACCTGGCTATAGACCAGGTGCTGATCCAAATGCCGCTATAGAAAAATATCAATACACTGTTCCAGTAAAGAGGAAGGAAAACACAAAGGGAGGTCCTAAATTTTAGGGGAAAATAACCTCACACATCCAAAAGGATGTCATGCTTCATCATCGGTACAGCTCCTCGTCAGACCGGCGCTGCAATGTCTGACGGGCTCCACCCCAGATGGGGGGGCTCTTTGCCGGAGATCTTTTACAATGATGGTGCTATGACCCCAGGATTGAGTGGGGGGAGAAGAAAACAGGAGATCAAAGTGGAAAATGGTTAAAATTGGCTCTCACAACCTCCAATGGGTAAATAATTTATTGAACCAGTTGGAAGGTAGAGACCAAGATTAAAAAAAGAAGTGAAGTCAAACGAGTGAAATAGAAATAATGATCAATCACTCTATTGGAATCTAAGAGTGGAAGGGAGGTTTGGACAGTTTTCAAACCAACCCTTTTCATGGGTCAACATGTTTCGCATCCTAGTGGCCCATACGGGTCCATTGATGCTTCGTCAGGACCAAGCTAACTATCTATATCTCCTAATCAAAAGGGACTAATGTGTCTTCTTAATCAAAGTACCAGTATTACAGGTAGCTGAAAAAATATGAAACAAGCATCAAATCACTTACATTAGTCAGGTGCATATGTTTCCTAACTAAAGCCCACCCTCATTAGGGGAATGCGCTCCATAGGACCACGTGAACCAATGGTCGTGCGCAGTTGCAAGTCTGGCCTGTAATGCGACCTGGTATGGTGTGGTTTCCCAGGAACGACCGTCCACCTCTGGCCTGTCTGGCAACGAGATTCTAATTGCCCGACTCTCTTGCAGCCTTCCCAGCAGTTGAACCTGATGCTTCTCTCTCAGCCTCTCAAAGGTATTTAGTCTGTGTTCAATATACGCTGGCAAAGGCTTAGTCCTGCTGCTGATGCACCTACAAAGCGGCTCCTGGACCCAGAGAGCCCTCCGGACCAGGACAGAAAAGTGCATTCTCTGCTCCCTTCAGCTCACTGCCTCCGGGACTCACAGCCATCCTGCCATCAACCCCCACTGCACATGGCGAAAGGCCATAAACAGTAGGGGCTGGCCACTTTGCAGGTTGGCTCTCAGGACCTGGCTGTAGGGAGGGCCACAGTTAGAATAAAAAGTTATCCTTAGCCAGGCCATTTTACTAGACCTGCGGGTCTAGTTACTTGAATGAACTTCTCAACCTAATTGTAATGTACTTGACCCATAACTTGGTCTCCAATTGTGTGGTCCTCGGCCAATATTTAATTTTATGGAGACATCTTTTTCTTTATTATCACAAATAAGAGCACCTTCAAATATGCGATATCAGCATTTCTGCTGTACAAAAAATCTTTTTATTTACCAGACTAAATATTTGCCCTGTGTATAATAAGAATCGAGCCCACACATAGGGTGAACATGACCCCTGACTTGCCTCTTAGTTCACTAATAGAATTTTCATCAGGGCTTGAGCAGGAGTTCATGATTAAAAACTCACTTTTAATCAGCTGTTGAAGTGCATTAAGAAAAGGTATGGGAACTGTGATACTGCATTCAATGTGGGCAGGGTCAATGAGCATGGGAAGTGGGGTCAAAGGTGTGGCCAACAAAAATGTTGGTCTTTCCCCGTCAGGTAGCTACATATAACATAATATGCAGTTTAAATGAAAAATACATTTAAAAAGTTTTTACTCATTGGGAAATGCACCAAATTGAATTATGAATCCTCTATTAGTTAAGGCACTGGAGACGTTTCTGTGTAACCAGAGAGACACATAATTAAGTCTTAGTTGGTGCAGTGGAGAAAAGTGACTTGTGTATTTTTAGGGGCATATTTATACTCCGTTTGCGCCGAAATTGCGTCGTTTTTTTGGACGCAATTTTGACGCAAAACTAACGCAAACTAACGCCATATTTATACTATGGCGTTAGAGGCGAATAGCGCCAAAGTTCCCGGAATGTGCGTCATTTTTTAGCGTGAACCCCTTCCTTGCGTTAATGATATGCAAGGGAGGCGTTCCCGTCTAAAAAATGACTCCCAGGCCTTTACGTGGTATTTATACTCCCGGGCAAAAGTGACGCCCGGGAGTGGGCGTGGCTAAAAACGGCGCATTTGCGCCGCTTTTTAACGCCTGGGTCAGGCATGGCGTTAAGGGACAAGTGGGCTCAAAATGAGCCCAGAGTGCCCTCCCCTGCCCCCAGGGACCCCCCCTGCCACCCTTGGCCACCCCAGGAGGACACCCAAGGCTGGAGGGACCCACCCCAGGTAAGTTCAGGTAAGTTTTTTTTTTTTTTATTTTAATAATTTTTTGTGGCATAGGGGGGCCTGATTTGTGCCCCCCTACATGCCACTATGCCCAATGACCATGCCCAGGGGACAGAAGTCCCCTGGGCATGGCCATTGGGCAAGGGGGCATGACTCCTATCTTTACAATGATAGGAGTCATGTTGATGGGGGATGGGCGTCGAAAATAAATGGCGCAAGTCGGGTTAAGACGATTTTTTCGACGTAACCTGACTTGCCCCATTTTAAGACGCCCATGCGCCATTTTCCCCCTACGCCGGCGCTGTCTGGTCTACGTGGTTTTTTCCCACGCAAACCAGGCAGCGCCGGTCTGCTTGCGCCGTCTAACGCCATTCCATAAATACGGCGCCCGCATGGCGCTTCAGAATGGCGTTAGACGGCGCAAAACTTTTTGACGCTAAACTGCGTTAGCGCAGTTTAGCGTCAAAAAGTATAAATATGGGCCACAGTGTAATGAGATCACAGTCTGTGACAGAAAGCACTGTGAATATCTAATCAATTATTTTGCTTTACACACAGTATAAGATAGACTGTTAAGAAATTCACAAAATGTTTAAGAGAAAACGGTGCTTCCAAATATAGATTCTAGTAACTCCCAGAGTGTATGTAATGCATTTTTTTACATTACTGTCCCCTCAACATCTCCACTCCAAGTGTAGTAAATGTGATGAAAATACAATTAAAAGCATACACTTCTCATATCCCAGTTGTTAACTCTTTACACTACCACTTAAAAAGAATAATTAGTTGTCATCAGAAAGCTGTGAATGATTAGGTCAATGAATGCCAGTACCTGCTCTAAAGCATCCTTTACATTTGCTGATTAACTCATAGCACGCATTTGCATTTCTTCCAGGCAAGCAGACACCCTGGCAGAATGGCTTGTTTAGCTGTCTGTCCAGCTTCGGTTTCACCACACAGGAAACTCACAGAATGACACTTCAGCTGAGGCATTTCAGGTGTCAAAATTAACAGTCACTGGGCGGTTGTCTTTTTGCAATAAGTAGGGGAACAGTGTTTCATAAATCACAAAAGCTTGGGCACATCGTGCCTCTTTAATCCCGCCCACTCTGACCACTGATTTTAATAAATAAATTACTAAAGCATGATGTGGTAATGCATTGTCATTACAGACAGCACAGTTTCCATTGAAATGGCCACAAACCTTAGAACTAACATGCAGTTTTACTGAGAAAACTATGTAGCGTACAACCAACATTTGGAAATTGGGTTTCAGCAAAAATATTTATAATTTGCACATCACCAAGTAAAGTGTTCTGATTTGTTTTCATCCTATACAAATCTCTTTTTCACAACACAGAAATACAAAAAATTGACTTCTTAACTACTGAAATATATTTTGAAATGTTTGTACAGTTCACTTTTTACCCTTCTTGTGTTAGAAAAAAAGCCTAACATCTGTCAGCCTTTCATGTCGCCACTTTGCACAGCTCAAGTGTCACACAGTTCACTTTACAAAATCCTCTAACTTCACAGTCAGAGAAAGAAAAGTAAATGTAGTAAAATAAACTGACTTTTGACCTCTGTCTCTGAATGCAGAGCAAATGTGACAAGATAAAAAGAACATTTAAAGGCATCTTTACTGTTCATTCACTATGTGAGTGAACAGAATAGCTGTTATTTGTCAGACCATCAGAATGGGGTAGTCGGCCCTAAAAACTGCATGCCCTGATGAAATCTGACTCACCGTTGAGAGTGGGCGAGTAGATTTCTTGAGGCCTGTCGGCAGTATTAGAGACAGATCCCAAAACCATTGCGATGAGTAATCAGGAGAGTGAGTAGCCAACACATGTTGCTCTCTACACCAGAATATAACCATGCTAAGAGATGTGCACCTGGAATTCAGTGCACTTAAAAGGATGTTTGAATGCTGGTAGAAAGAAGTGAGTCCGGCACGATACCTGAAAATCTCTTTTTGATGGGATAGAGAAAGGGCCACATTTACAAAGAATTTGGTTGCAAATGGGCCGATTCACATAATTTGCCCATTGGCAAACACAAAAAGGTTTTTTTACATGTACAAACCCCTATTTGCTATTCATAACCTGTTACTGAACCGCAAATTGTGTTTGCAATTCAGCATTAGGAATGGGCGTGTTTAGGATGTCTCTTCCTAATGCCAATTTGCAGTGATATGTGTGAATGATTGCTACCGCAATGTGGTACAAAAGCATTCACATTTTACCACCTACTTCAAGAAATACATTCACATATGGGAAGAGGTCCCTAAGCGATACCTTACCCTTTGTGAATGTTTTTTTTTAAAAAAAATTAAGGGCCATATTTATACTTTTTGACGCAAAACTGCGCTAACGCAGTTTTGCGCCCAAAAAATTAGCGCCGGCTAACGCCATTCTGAAGCACCATGCGGGCGCCGTATTTATTGAATGACGTTAGCCGGCGTTAGCCGCCGGCGGTGTCTGGTGTGCGTTAAAAAAACGACGTACACCAGGCAGCGCCGGCGTAGGGGAAAAATGGCATATGGGCGTCCACAAATGGTGCAAGTCAGGCTGAGGCAAAAAAATCGCCTCAACCAGATTTGCGCCATTTTTTTACGACGCCCAACCCCCATTGAAATTACTCCTGTCTTAGCAAAGACAGGAGTCATGCCCCCTTGCCCAATGGCCATGCCCAGGGGACTTCTGTCCCCTGGGCATGGTCATTGGGCATAGTGGCATGTAGGGGGGCACAAATCAGGCCCCCCTATGCCACAAAATAAATTTAAACAAAATACTTACCTGAACTTACCTTTATGTCCCTGGGGTGGGTCCCTCCATCCTTGGGTGTCCTCCTGGGGTGGGCAAGGGTGGCAGGGGGTGTCCCTGGGGGCAGGGGAGGGCACCTCTGGGCTCATTCTGAGCCCACAGGTCCCTTAACGCCTGCCCTGACCCAGGCGCTAAAATCCGGCTCTAATGCGGGTTTTTTAGACCCGCCCACTCCCGGGCGTCATTTTTGCCCGGGAGTATAAATACGACGCATATGCATCGGAGTCATTTTTTAAGACGGGAACGCCTACCTTGCATATCATTAACGCAAGGAAGGTGTTCACGCAAAAAAATGACGCTAACTCCATGAACTTTGGCGCTAGACGCGTCTAACGCCAAAGTATAAATATGGAGTTAGTTTTGCGTCAAATTTGCGTCGAAAAAAACGATGCAAATTCGGCGCAAACGGAGTATAAATATGCCCCTAAGAGCGACCACTGCCTGCTCTTAAAAATGAAAAAAACTTTTCTTTTTTTTTAAACAAATCATGTTTCCCCTTAAGGAAAATGGGCTACAATAAAAAAAAAAGAACTTTATTTAAAAGCAATCGCAGACATGGTGATCCGGTGCACCCCAGCAGGCCACCATCCCTGTGATTTTAGCGATTCCCAATGGGTCACAAACCAAGGCCTACCTCATTAATATTCAAGAAGTAGGTCTATTTGCGACAAACTGAGAATCACAAAGTATGCCAAAGACACATTTGTACATTGGTCTATGTGATTACCAAATATTGAATAACAAAAATGTCCTATTTGGTAATCGCAAACGATTACTGTTGAACATGTGGCCTAAAGTTATGACTTTGTACCTGAGAGAGTGCACTATTCGTACAACAGAGTAAAACAAAAAAATTGTTTCGTTGCAAGAACACATGTCGAAAAAAACACTCATAATACTACTACAGAAAGCACTGCCAATGAGTAATTCATATAATAGCTAATGTATTTTGAGTTCACTAATGCGAAACAAGATTTTGGCAAAAAGATACAGAAGTGCCACTAGATGGCAATGTAATCTAACTATCGAAATTAAAATTATTTCTAGGAAAGTTATAGGGTCAAAACTAAATACTGGGCTGCGGTACTCACAACGTTATTGAGGTAAACTTAGATGTTTGACTAGATGTCATATTAACCTCTGTTCACGGTCTAAATGTTCTTCAAAAACCAGATCCTTTTTTAAACGAAAGTTGAATACAAGATTTTGATAAATAAAAACGAATCACTAAACTGCCACTAGATGGCAAACTATTCTAACTAGTGAAATTAAAGCTATTGTATAGGCACGTTGTAGGGCCGAGACTAGCCTGTAGATTAGGGGTGTAGAACATGTTTCTGGGGATTACTGAGGCACAGTTAAAAGTTTGACTGGATGTCATATTTACCCCTGTTCACAGCCTAAAGGTCCTCTGTTTTAATGAAAGTAGAATATCCAACAAATATATAAATTGTTCTTAAATGTCAGTGTAGAAGTACAACCAGACATATGAAAATGCATGTTGAATGACTTAAACCGTGATATGTATGTTCTCCGCCAAGAAACCTCGCCTCTGAAGAAGCTTTCACAAGGTTTTTCGGGTGGAACATGCATACATTTTTGACATGTTCAGGGAGATTTAGGGGCATATTTATACTCCGTTTGCGCCGAATGTGCGTCAAACATTTTGACGCACTTTCAGCGCAAACGTTGCCCCATATTTAAACCCTGACGCCCGATCCGGCGCACCAGGAAAATGGCGCTATGTGCGCCAGTTTTTGGAAGCGGCACCCCGCCCTGCGTTAATGACATGCAGGGTAGGCGTTCCCGTCCCGTTTATGCTTCCGGGCAAAAATCACTCCCGCGCGGCAGGCGGCGCAAAAAAATCACGCAAAGCACGAATATCGTGAAATTTTAACGCCTGGGTCAGGGCAGGCGTTAAAATGGGGCAAACACACCTGTACTTAATCAGAACACACAGAACAAACAACAGAGCAGCAGAGCAGCAGAGCAGCAACAGGGAGACATGGAGGTGCTTTTTCTTCAGCGTGCACGTAGACGCAGAGCCCTGCAGCAACAACAGCAGCCACAACAACAACAGCAGGGACCCCAAAGACAGCGCAGAAGGCAGGAGAGGATATTCCGCCCAAGAACAACCCTGCATGGCCTCAGGGAATGAGACATCATCCAGAGGTACCGGTTGAACTGGCAGGCCATTCAGCAGCTGCTGACAAATATTGAACAGCAATTGGCCCCCACTTTAGTGACTCCACGTACTATCCCAACAGAAACAAAGCTGCTTGCCGTACTTCACATGCTGGCAAGTGGCTCCTTTCAGACAACTGGTGCCCTGGTTGGTGGAATCTCACAACCATCTTTCTCCGCATTCCTGCCTAAAGTACTGGATGCCATCATTGGACTGACACCCCGCCACATCTGCTTCCCTAACACAGTGCAGAAGCAGCAGGAAACTAAACAGGGGTTCTACGCCATCAGTGGCTTTCCGCACGTCCTTGGTGCAATCGACTGCACACACGTACGCCTTGTGCCACCTGCTGCGAGTGAACACCTCTACCGCAACAGGAAGCACACACATTCCATCAACGTGCAGGCCATAGTCGATCACCAAGGACTGATCAGCAACATTGTGGCTAAATATCCTGGGAGTGTACATGACGCATTCATCTTCCGTCACTGCACCATCAACCAACACTTCCAGGATGGACGGTATGGCAATGGACTACTTGTAGGTAAGGACAAAAATCTACTTATATACTCACTGCACCGAAACCCTCTAGGATAAACAACCCATACACCACAATAGCAACACCTAGACAGGAACACACTGAGGTACTCACATCACTAGCCATGTTTCACAAGTCACCATTGAACCTCTCACACATTGGAATTTACTCTACAGCTTAGTGTGAAGACATTCATGACTGTGGTTGCCTAAATGTCACCTTGCAAATTGGAAGTCTCACAATAACCTGTACACTAATACAATGCATAAGTTTGAAGGGATGGGATGGCCTGGGTATGTTCAATTGAACGTTTCTAATACACTTTCATGTTTCAACTCTGCATGGAACTATCATCACACCCCCAGTGAGGACACACGGACACCTGTGTCACAAGTCACAATGCAAGGGAGGGCACACTGTACTTGAGAAACCAATACATCCGGCTGACAAACAGTTAACCAACAAACACTTGCTCAGCCAAGGAAAAAAAACAATGCCAAAGTTTCCACCAACAACCATAGGTTGTCACATTAGTACACAAAATAGTCACAGACAACACAACACAACTACTTCCATCAAAGATACGTACAACAGTGCCTCCTACATCTAATTGATATCATTCTGTGTTTCTCTTTCAGCTGATCAGGGGTATGGCATCCAGCCTTGGATAATGACACCATATGGGAACCCAAATACTGCTGCTGAGCGGGCATACAATGACGCCCACAAGAGGACACGCAGCATTGTGGAGCGGACCTTTGGGATCCTAAAGTCAAGGTTCCGCTGCCTTGACATTACTGGCGGTAGCCTACTATACTCCCCAGAGATGGTCTGTAAGATCATACTCACTTGTGCCATATTACACAATATTTGTGTAAAAAGGAACATTCCCCTCCTTGAACCGGACCCAGACATGCCTGAGGATGATGATGAGGAGGATGCTGGCCTGCAACAGGAGGGGGAACAACCTAACACGGCAGCAGGAGTGCGTAGGCGCCAACAGCTTGTGAACAATTTTTTTACTTAAGTTATTATAATCACTTGTATTCCACACTTGTAAATAAACACAGATAACAAACACCACATCATGCTTTGGCCTATTCATTTCTGACCACCTTTAGTTTGAAATAGCTGAAGATGAATGTCGTCTCATTGATCAAGAATGCCATTAAAATTCATCACACCAAAAATAAACATCACAACTGTATGCACAGAGGGTAGGATGTGACATGATACATTACCATACACAGAGCCCAACAAATGTACAAATGTGACAATTACACATGCCGGATCCAAACAACTGAAACAGTCTCTCATCCAGCCCAAAATTGGAGATCATTTGAAAGTCACATTACACGTGTTCAGAGACTGGGTGGGACCATCCATGTGTACGTGACCATGTCATCAATGGCTACTCTCAAGTGTGTGATATGAGCAATACACAATAGCTACAACATCAGCTGCCACTAACTCAGGAGGAGACCTTGAAGTTACAGTGACAACATACACCCAGACAGGTGATAGAGGATCCACATTCCCACACACATGTACACATATGTCATACAATCAATCTAATATTTGAAAGTAGACCATCACAGTTGTGTCCCAGTTTAAACCTAGCAGGAAGATTGTAACATGACACTAAACCAGTTTATGCAGAAAGGGACGCAGACAACCAAAATATTCTTCTCATTATCACATCGGGAACGCTGAGAGTCTTGCAAACATAGTCATAGGAAAATGGTATGCAAGTTAGCTCCAATTCATCATTACTGCAAACGTCGAATGGGCTAATGAGATCAATGAATGGTCAACAGTCATTCATACCATATGGCCTTACATTAGCCCGCTGCTGCAGGTTTGCCATGATATAATAAATATACTCCATGGATACAGTAGCTATTCTGGATGGTCAAATCCTAGGGTGCTGGGGGCCTAAGTCCACCTCTACCGCCCCCAAAACATACAAGAATCATGTACTTGTGAACTAAACACATGCATAAGGCACATGTGTGGCCTCCATGTCACAAGTCCAACACAAATCTGAAACACAAAATCATAATGGGACATGCTCAGCCCCATAAAAACTGAAAGTGACTCTCCCACTCCCTGTTAGGACTACAGATAAAAGCATCACCATCCTAAATGTGGACACATTTTGGAGACGGAATACATAATGGTATCCCATCCATCATTTCAAAATAGCCATCAGCAATTACACCAAATATGTCGTCAAATATGGTCAATACATTAGTTAACGTATCCCAAACATTACAGTGTGAATGCCTTCTATACATAAAACAACGGACATGTGTCATATACAAAAAAAATGTGTATCACATCGCACCGTTTGAGCATGACAAATCACCTTTCCGAAGCTAAAAACATGAAGACATAAGGATAAATTTGCTCCATATTCTACGCATACAGCATGGCCGTCATAATGTGTTCACGTACATGAGTGCACACAATGGTGAGTCAAATACAAATGTATCCAAAAGTGTCTTAATATTTCGCCTTCAAAGTATAATTTACATCATCAATATTTTTGACTCTGCTTCATGTGCACTACTGTACGTGTAAAAAAAATGACGCCCATGCTGTATGCGTGGTAAAATTGACGCTACATGGACAATATGTTGGTCATCTCATGTACATTATAAATTATTAATATTCATATCATATTTTTTCACTCCGCATCATGTGCACTACTGTACGTGTAAAAAAAATGACGCCCATGCTGTATGTGTGGTAAAATTGACGCTACATGGACAATATGTTGGTCATCTCATGTACATTATAAATTATTAATATTCATATCATATTTTTTCACTCCGCATCATGTGCACTACTGTACGTGTAAAAAAAATGACGCCCATGCTGTATGCGTGGTAAAATTGGCGCTACCTGGACAATATGTTGGTCATCTCATGTACATTATAAATTATTAATATTCATATCATATTTTTTCACTCCGCATCATGTGCACTACTGTACGTGTAAAAAAAATGACGCCCATGCTGTATGCGTGGTAAAATTGGCGCTACATGGACAATATGTTGGTCATCTCATGTACATTATAGATTATTAATATTCATATCATATTTTTTCACTCCGCATCATGTGCACTACTGTACGTGTAAAAAAAATGACGCCCATGCTGTATGCGTGGTAAAATTGACGCTACATGGACAATATGTTGGTCATCTCATGTACATTATAGATTATTAATATTTATATCATATTTTTTCACTCCGCATCATGTGCACTACTGTACGTGTAAAAAAAATGACGCCCATGCTGTATGCGTGGTAAAATTGACGCTACATGGACAATATGTTGGTCATCTCATGTACATTATAAATTGTTAATATTCATATCATATTTTTTCACTCCGCATCATGTGCACTGTAATGCGTCAACAAAAAATGACGCACAACTGTGTATGCGTGAAAATATGACGCATAACGGGAAAATAAAAACGGCTGCCATTTTCTGCAGGAAGTGATGTAATAGGATATCCTGTTTACAAAATCTGTACTGGGAGTTAACTTTCACTTTCACTTTGCAGTCTCAGATTTATCTAGACTGTGTGGTTGTGTGAAAGGTGTTGTCCTGTGTTTTACTGCTTTTGTGTCCTGTGTGCCTTGTATTTTGTCTTAGTGTCAATCTATTATTGTTGTATAACATTGTCTCAGTCTGTTTAGTGTTATTTTGTCTATACCTGTGATAGTTTGTATTGTCAGTGGGAGTCTGTTGTGGGTAGCATAGTTTGGGGGGTTAGTTGGGCTATTTTTCTCCTTCTTCTTTTTCTTTCACACCTCTACCTTTCCCCATTTCCCACTTTTACTTTCATATTTATTTTGTCCATTATTAGTCCTCTCAATATGTCAGGTAGGCCTCGCCTGTCCAGGATGGGTGAAGACGAATTGGGGGGGTTCATATGGCTAGTAAGCCATTTCCTCCCACTAATGCTGGAAGCTGGGGGCCGTGTGATACAGGGGTATCACACGGAGGCGAGGAAAATCCGGTGGGAGAAGGTGCGCCATCACCTGGTCCGGGTCTACGGGAGTCAGAGAAATGTACACCAACTCAAGCACTGCTGGGCAGATCTGATCACCAGGGAACAGGACCTGCTGGACCACCTGGGACTCCGGATTGGTGGCCATGTTGGTGAGTAAAAATCAATTAAATGGGAATGATAGAAATCTGTGTGTGAACATGTGATGATTGTTAGCCAATCTGCAAAATAAGTAGCTGACTGTGTGTAATGCTAGGGAATCCTAGGCCCATGGTTATACACATAAATCCCCATATTTTGCAACACATGTACACGCAATAACAGCATTAAAATCCAACATCTATTTGTATTTTGCTAAGTCGCCCCCTCTCTGCGTCACAAAATGTTGCAAATGCTGCGCTACAAAGGTATACATATGTGTCCTAATGTTTATTTGTTGCAGAATGTGTATGAAGACCTATGCTACCAGTCCGATGGATCATTTTTGCAACACATACCAGATGCCTGTAGCTGCATGTAATGTAGTGTTGCATTTGTGTCAGAAAAGGAACACGTGAACTGCTCTATTTGTACTCCACTGGTCATAATGGCCAGTGAGTACGTCATGTAGAAACAACATACCTACATTTGCAGACGCCATAGCTAGACAGAAATTTGGAAACACATGATGATGCTATACATGTGTGTTGCCTTCACGTCACATGAAGTTAGTCATGTTGTACACACATATGTCACATGTGTGTCTGGTTGCTGTGTGTTGAACCTGTCCACATAGCCTGTTTGATTGTGAGTGGTCATGCAGTCCTCATGGAACCAGTTTTGGAATGTCTCTCTGGGATACACATGCTGAGATGTATGGTTAACATTATTGTTGGGGCATACTAATGGAGGATTAACTTGGACGACACATGACTGTCCTGGCCACTGCATGAGTGTAGTAGGGTGTGACACTGGAGCAGGAGACTCATCCAATGATAATGTTGAATACAAAGACATCCATGCAGGATGAGCATGTGTGAAAGTCTATCATTACCATGTCATATTCACACAGTGTCATTGTAACAGAAATTATTTGTCCGTTCACCCAGTCTGAGTATAATCTTTGTTTCATGCTTTACAGGTGGACCAGCCCCGTACACCGTGGGAGAGGTGGCCTATTTTGACGACCCCGATACCTACAGTGAGTGTCGCCTGAGTGCTATTTACATTGTTTGGTAATGAAGCATGATGGATTACTGTGTGTTCAAGAGAATTCATGATTTGATGTGCTGGCCGTTCATTGGCTTTGTTGTTTTAGTGTGATATCAAATTTGAATAATGTTTCTGTAAAGCAATACCTAGTCATCTCTCAGATTGAGGGGTTGTAGCCCATTCAATTAGGGCGGCAATTGGGAATGGTATGACTCATTTGGAAAATACTGGTCAATGTTAGACTTGGTCAGGGACTTGCCATCAACTGAGTCTGCATATCAGACTGACAGTCTCCCAGATAGCTTAGGCACATGGCTTTGATGACAAGTGTTTCTTCCTAGTTGAGGATGGACTGTGTACACTGTAGGTCGGATCTTCCGGGGCCATGTACTTCCACAAGGTGAACTCGAAGTGTATGTGACTTGAGTGCAATGGCCTAGGTGTTCAGTTGAATCATGTGAATGGGTGTTCTACCTCCTCTGTGTGTGTTGTTAAACATGCCTCACTAATAGTATGTTATGTTGGGCTAAGTCATATCATTTTGACATGTGTGGACCTGGGATGTGACAAGGTTGGGCTGACTACAACGTGTTGCTAGCCCTTCATAGGTGTTGTGTGTGAAGGCACATACTTGTTGAACTTTCTGTACACTCCTGGGTGTGCATTGAACATGGGATTGTTGGTTGTTCTTCCCACAGCACCCACAAAGACTGGGATGTTACTGTGAAACAGGGTACCTAGGACTGTAGCAACCAGTATGTTACACGTACTTAACACCTTTTGTGACTTGAGTTAGTACCTAGGGCCAGAGTGAGAAAAATGTCTACACGTTGCAAATGGCATCAATATATGTTTGTGATTTGCAAACGTCTGTTTCCTATTCCAAAATGTATTTGGTGGTCATGTACATATTAGGAAAATGCTTTTCAAAATGGAAATGATAAAGGGGTTTACCAGACCTACTTGCAAATCACAGTGGTAGGCAATCCCATTTGCAACCGAGCACGTGGTTGCAAAGTGAGTAGCTGTTATCATCCACTTGAAGTGGATGGTAACCAACTTGCTGACTGGAAGGGGTCCTCATTGTAAACCTTCACCTTTGTGAGTGGACCAAAATAATCCTGCACAAAACAGCCAGTGGTCTAAGGGCCCAATAATTACCTTGAAAATTTCCAAGTTGAATTGTTGTGTTTTTAAACTAATTGCAGCTCATTTTCCTTTCAGGTAAACGGCCTACACTTGGGGAAAAATTACTTGCTTCATTTAAAAGCAGTCACGTCTATGGATTTCTGCTGGTCCCAGCAGGCCTCCATCCCCGTGAGTGCCCATAGTCGCTACGGTGGGGCAACTTGGAACCCACATCATTGATGTTCATGAGGTGGGTTTTCGGGACCCCATAGCGACTCGCAGACGGTGTCAGAGACACCGTTCTGCTTTGCATAATTGCTAGTTGTTATTTAAAGAGTCCTACATCTGACCCCTAGTGTGGACATATGATTCTGGGCCAGGGGTTCAATCTTAGCACACAACTAATTCCAAATGCCATTGAGTGAGGAGTGTGATTGTTATCACATATGTAGTGAAGTCAGTATGCGGAAGAGCTGGTGCCATAATGTCTCATGCCTTAGGTATGATTTGGTTGAGTAGTTTAGGGTGATGTCATCCATCATGTAGAGACATGTATATGCTAGGTGTGATATGCCCTTAGGTATGCAGGATTCACATGTACTTCCTCTGAGCCTTTCCGTGAACTATGTTGTAACAATTGCTGCAAAAAATACATTTCTAGTAATGGACAAATGACCCATGGTGGTATTCAACCCACTGTAAATTCAATGCTCAATATTTCCCTTTTCTCTTCACAGCTGCAAACCTGAGTGCCGCAGAGCGCAACCATTTTGAGCGCCGTGCAATGAGGTACAGGCACATCCTGCAGGTGCAGTGTGGATATCGGAGGATGGCCCGCAGATATAATTCGGATCGGGCCTCCGGGGTGTGGTATGCCACACCACAGGCTCCCCCAACGGTGCCACCAACAACCACCGCCACTACATCCACCAGGTCTGCCCAAGGGGACACAGCAACGGACCAGGCATCTTCATCCAGACCTGGACCCAGCCGTGTGTTGGGAGCAGGGCTGTCGCGTGGCCACTCCACTCCAGCAACAACCTCCACCTCCACCGGCACCCAGACCAGCACTGACCCTCCTATTGACCCTGCAGCCTTCCAGGCATTGTCCAGAAATTTGGACAGGTTGATCCGCAAGGTTGACAACCTTGCGGAGGACATGAATGAGGTGAAGAAGAAGGTGCGCTCCATCCGGCGCACACTACAGAGGGCAAATCTTTAGTCATTTTGCCCTCCTGAACTTTTACCCCTCCCCTCTCACCTCTTTCCTTTTTCATACTGTTAGTTGGGTTTGGGGGGCTAGTTATAGGATAAGTATAGGAAATTAGCTTAGTTAGTGTTAGGTAAGAGGGTGGGGGGTCCTTATTCTTTCTATCTAATATTTTTGTGTGGGTGGGTGGGTGGGGGGCAATGTTGGGATTCCTGTTTAATAAAAAAAAAAAAAAAAAAAAAAAAAAATATATATATATATATATATGTTTGTTTAGGATAGTATAGTATGTGTGTAGGTTAGTAAGTGTTGTCCTGCATGTGTCTTGTCTCTTAATGGTGGGTGGGGGGTTGATGTTTAGATCGTTTCGTTACATGTGTAGAGTAAGTTTAGCTTAGGTTAGTTAGGGACAGTTGTGGGTTAGTAGTAGTCAGGTTAGATTAGTGTAGGTTTACCTTTCCCTTAGTTGCCTCTTTTATTACTACTTTGAAATAAAAATGTTGTTAACCCTTTACCTGATGCGTTAGTTGCTACCTTTTCATAGCCTTGACATCAGTGTAGCAGAAAGTTTTAGTATGACATTTGTATTCCATGCTCGCTATCCCCAGGCTAATGAGGTTTAACATGCCAGCTACCCGTGTGCTAACTTGGTAAGTATCCACCATGTGGGAGAGCCAACATTGGTAGTGTGCATTGATCATCAAGGTTTGGGGTTGGTATGTATCCTACTTCACAAAGAGTGCTTCCAGACTTGTTATTGTAGGTAAATAGATAGGTCGGACAGCATTGTGAAGTTCAGGGAGAGCTTTGTAGATGAGGATTTGTTCACACTCTTGTCTTGTTGCTGTCATTGCTGACCTACATCATGTGTGTACTGATTCAGCATGACTTTCCTTCATGGAAGTATACGCCGTAAGGGTGATTGATGCAGCGTAATTTGTTTATCATTCCTTTCATTTTACAGCATAATTTCCAATTTTAGTATCGCATGGTGCCTACATTTCTCAGCCACCATTAGTTGTCTAGAATAGCTGTAGATGGTGCATCATTCTGTCCAACACAGCATGATTGTGTGTGCTTAGTCCCTTCATCAGTTATTTTCCTCAGTATAGTAAACCTATGATGCAATCCTGGCCACTGCACAGATGTTTCAGTATACATGAAATCAGGACAGTAGTATAGAGAATCGACATGGTTGACACACAGCCACTTTGGAGTTATCTACTGCACAGTTGAAGTGTGAAATGACACAGAGACACAATAGGTGTGCAAGTGATATTTATTTGTAGGTGGTGTAATGCAAAATGTCCATTCACAATGTTAGCTGAGTCTGTTCTGGTGCATTCTTACATGGTGATCCTACAGACGGGGTGTGGATGATGCTCCTGACATGCTGGGGTGAGGTCACAGACGGTGCAGAGGAACATGAATTGCCAAATGGTAGGAGAGAAACATTCACTGGCAATGGGGACAAGTCATACAGTGGATTGCCGAACAGTCATTGAGGGTAGTTGTAGTGAGACTGGCATGTGTCAAAACGTAGGACCTTGGTCATAGTAGGCCATGGTGCAGGGACTAGGGCTTCCGGGTACTCTTGCGTGTGAATGTTATCTGTTCCATGTCTTCTTCTTCTGATGTGTGTGTTGCCTGGTGTATCCTTGTTGTTGTTGGTTGTGAAGGAGCAACACACACCTCAGTGTTAGAAGACATGGAGGCAGACATCCCGGGGGCTGATCCCTGTCGAGTAATGAAGGGCAGTACTGCAGCAAGGAGGGCCTGCTGGTTTTTCAGAATGGCAGCCACATCCCGATGGTAGGCAGCCAGGTCGGCCCTGAGGGGTTCTATGTTGCATTCGTGCACACGTTGACTGGCTTGCAGTTGGAGTTGTTGTGTCAACTGGATGACAGCTGTGCAGATTTCCTTCTGTGTTTTTAAAAGTTCCTCCAAGAGCGATGTTCTGGCTTGCATTGCAGCTGCCTGATCAGCAGTTGACAACATGCACGAACGCACCCCCTCAAGGCTGGCTGCCATAGTTTGCATCCCCACCTGCACCTCCTTGACCAGCTCCCGCTGGACCCCAACGACAGTTCTTTCGAAGCTGGTGCCAGTGTCATCAGAGTCCTCAGCTGTGTTGGAGCTGGCAGGTCTTACAATTGGGGTGGCGGGTGGTTCTACTGTGGTGGCTGCTTCTTCTGTGCTCCTCCTTGTGACTGAAGGTGGGGTTTGGAGGCTTTCAAGGACCATGTCAAGGGTCTCTTGTGGGAGGTTGATGGTCTCGTCATCCATGTCATCAGGGAACTCATGGACAGGCAGATCGGCAGGAGATCCGTGTTCCTCTGCAATGAAACAGGGTACAATTAGTGTGTCTGTGTTGTGACAATTTTGCTCTAAGATACAAGCCTTTGGATGCCTTAACTTTGTACTCTGTGTTTGTCTTGGTATCTGCTGTCCGTCATAGGGCATTGTTGTAGGCCTATGGCCCACCTGTGTGTCACATGTATGATATGGATCTTTCAGACATGTCTGCCAGGTCGCCTCTAGGTGTTGCTTTGTAATTATTTAGAAATAGGCGTTTTTTTGTCCTACTCCTCACTCGGTGTTTCACTATTGTTATGGAGGGACATTTTGTTGGGTGGGCTCTCATTATCCTACATGTGATTCTTGGCTTTCTAGGCAGCAGGATAGCTAATGGTGTGGGGGACTAAGTTTGACCCACTTGTATATAACTCTGTCACCCAGATATTCAATTTAGCTCAGACTAACTAGCAGTGCCTCTGGTCTCCCACATCAAAGGAATGTTTAGACATCCGAGCGCATGACATCTTTGGAACTTCGCAGGAAGGTGGTGGTCACTCAGGTCCTACACATTTCTATCTTTTCAGGTATGTCCCCATACACAAATGACAAAGACAGTATTTGTTTGATATGAAGTTTCATTGTACAACTGACTTGTAGGAATTTAGGTGTGAGCCCCAATAACCCAAACAATACACACTGTTAGAATTGAAATAGTCCGCAGGAGACTAATACATTAGTACACAACTATCATGGTGCCTAACAGTTTCTACTCTCCCTCTGCTTGTTCTATGTATAGCACAGCATGTTAAGGTTGGAGCTTGCCTATCTGAATCACAGGGGAGACATCATCCCTCATATCAGAGGAATGGGCTGGGATCTGGTTGTGCATCAGCAGCAAGGCAGGCAGCATCTAGTTGTGAATTTCTGTTTGGAAACTCCCCCATGCGTGTCTTGGGACGAGGAAGTGAATTTAAAAGACATATGTCATGGTGATGACAAGGTTTCCCTACGCAGGAATGCCAAACCTTCAACCCTACCACATCTATCAGCAACGTACCAGACGGTATCCTTGACTGGGGCACAGAGTGAATATGTTCTGGCAAACTCCAGTGCAGAAGTAGGCAAAACAGGGTGATTTGACTAATTAACAACACCCTAGGACTGACTATTTGCTACATTAACTGATAGGAAGGGCAATGAGAATCATTTAGTGCAAAGTGCTCTGAGGCTCTTAGATGTGAGCAAATGAGTATTAGTACATTCAGGGTAAGATGCACAAAGGCCTCCAGCCAGAGGCTAATGCGCAAAGTATACGTTTCACTTGCCACACTACACTTTGACTGACTGTGGGTGTTGTGACTGCCCTGCCAGCACACTTGCCTCTCAGGCCCTGCCCCATACACTTTTTATTCACATTGCATGAACTGTACATGTTACGTGGCATTACCTATGCATGTCAATGTTAGGATGTGGTATGGATGTAAACATTGTTGATGTTTGTATATGATGGGGTATAATGTGTGGCTTACTGGATTGGCCTGTTTATCGTATGAATGTCCTATTTTTTTGTAAGACTGTGCAGATGTGTCTCAGTGACCAGTTGCCTGTGTCCCCTCCTCAATGTTGTTGTCTGAGCAGTATGACATTAGTGATGTAGCCTTGTTAGCCAGGCACGTGAGGGACCCTGACGTATGCAGCATGTGTGTGTCGTTAGTGCTGTGTGGCTCCTATTGCTGTTTACTTAGGGTTATGTATGTGTCAGTTATGGACATTCGGCATTTGAGTGTACTGGTACCTTTGTCTTATTTCTAGGAGTAATTGCAGATGTCATTCTCACCCCCTATTTTAGGTATGTATGTTCCAGGGTGGGGTTCCTGCCATTTGGTACTATAGCTGCACAGAGATGAGAGGTGTTATTGTCAACTGTGGTGGCAGTTAAGTTGCAGTTGTTGTATTTGCTACAGCATTACAGGTAGGGACCTAGTTGATGGGGAATAGATTTTGCAAGACAAGTGCCTGGATGTGGATTTGAGGTAGTGTCCTTCCCACCTGTCACTGCTTTCCCTTGGCTCTCTTGTTGTAATTACAGGATGTCCCCGTGGGACTGTTGTTGTTGCTGTATTTTGTCGTGCCCCAGCTTCGGTCAGTACTGGGCATGCCCCCCTGCCGTGCCCCTTTCCCCGTGCCACTTCATATATGTGCTGACTTACATGCATTGTGTAGTAGGTATCCCCCCCCTGCTTACAATCCTCATTATTGCATTTGAATTCCCCATGCGACTGTGTCGTGGTAGTCTGCGCTGTCCAGTCCTTGAATCCCTGTGACGATCTCCTCTGGGATGACGGCTGCGACCATCTCCTCCATGTGGTCCAGGGCCTCCTGTTGTGCTGGACTCCCCCCTCCAGTCTGCATTGCTGCCTTCCTGATCCTGGCCATTTTCTCTTTGGTCCTACGTTTGCAGTCATGCCAGCGTTTCTTACACTCGGTGACTGTCCGGCGTTCTTCAGCCACACTGTTAATCTTGTCCACAATTTGTTTCCAGATGGCCTCTCTCCTACTGAGTGGCAATTTTGAGGAGATGAAAAGTTGGTGCTGGTGTTCCGTCACCTCTTTCACCAGGATTTCCTGCTCCTCTGCACTGAAGCGACACTTTCTTCTTTTTTTTTAAATGTCCTGGTTCCTGTATGCTTCCTCCTGGCTGGTTCCTGGTCTGCTCTCATCCTCCTGGGGTCTGTTGGGGCATCTAGGATCCATTTTGGGTCTCCTCTCCTGAAAGGGCAGTTTTCGCGCAAAAATGTAACCCAATAGCGTGAAAAAAAACGGCGTTTTCATGATTGCGCTGTCGTAAATCGACCCACAGTGATGTGCGTCGCATTTACGTTGGTTTCCTTTACGACAGACCGACGCTGTGTGCGGCACGAAATAATGACTCCCACCTGTTGGTTGCGCCGCCGTACGTCAAAGTATAAATTTGACGCCCGCATGGCGCTTCCAAATGGCGTTAGACGGCGCAATTTTTTTTGACGCAAAACTGCGTTGGCGCAGTTTTGCGTCAAAAAGTATAAATATGGCCCTTATTGAGGACAACCCACATGCCAATGCGCCAATGCCAATGTCTAATCACATGTTGAGGATGTGTTTTCATTTATCAAGCTAGATCCGTGCTTTGTTACATTTAGCAGACATAGCTGCCACAGTTCAAACTTAACGAAACGATGTCTCAGGCGCTTGGAACAAATTCTGGCAGGGTCACAGATATCAGCAGGTTTTTAGTGGAATTGGGCTTGACACATAAGCTACCCCCTCGTCCCAACAATCTATTTGTGAACAAACTTTAGGCAATGATCTGTTTTGGAGTAGTCTGTTGTAGGGGTCACGTACCATTACATGATTGCGGCAAATATGGAAAACCTAAATATTTTCAAACTCTGTACATCTTTCCCAATATTTTGTGGGAGGTTGAGATCTCTGCTTCTGCATTGTGTGTGCCTACTTGTGAGAACGCCTCTGAATGACTTTGTGTACTAGGGGCCTGATTACAAGCACTCTGTTAAATTGTGATCCCTGCACGAACACCTCTTATAAGTTGTGCAATGTTTAGTGCTCTCGGTATTTACCAGGTGTGATAAAGTTCGTACCCTTCACTAAATTTTGGTAGGTCAAACCTTGTAGGATTCAAGGCTCAGGGACATACTTATGAGTGGGATGCGCAATGCTTGCACCACGCAACCTGGTACATGTGTGGCGCAATCCACTAAGTCACATTTTTGAAGCCGCGCAAAGCCACTTTGCGTGGCTTTGAATGGCTTCAAAAATATGAAGTAAGGCAACACAGTGCAAGTCACTGCATTGTCTTACTCTGTCCTGGGTAGGAGTTCCATGGGCTTTGCAGTGGTTGTTCCCATGCAACACCCCTGGATTTTGATGCATCCCTAGATTTACCAGACCATGGAAACCCGGGGATGCACCAAAACCTTATGCCCCCCCAGGGGCGGTGCAACAAAGAGAAATATCTTTATTTTGCCTCGTTTTTTCCTCTTTCTATGTGTACTGCACTCTGCAGCACAAATAGAAAGAGGAAAAAGCTTCCCAGGATTGTTTTTTATGCAGGAAGGTGCCCCTTCCTGTACAAAAACAACCATGCATCAATGCAGACACCCTTACACCATGGTGCAAGGGAGCCTGCATTGGCACTGGGCAGCCAAAATGACTCCAACACAGGGGGAAAGGACAGGAATGTGCCGTATTGCGTAAATACAGCACATTCCTGCCCTTTCCCTTGGACGCAGGGCAGCGCAGCAAGGTGACTTGCAGCTCTGCCCTACCCTAGAAATTCATGAATATGCCCTCAGTGTTTCCTGGGACATGCATATTTTGGAGTCATGAGCACTAAAATCTGCATATCATTCCCCTAAATGGAATAGGTACCACAGTGTCAGATTTATATCAGGTGCAATAATTTCCCCATCGGAAAGGAGACAATTGTAATCTGACCCATAATGTTTTAACAAAAGCAAGGAAGCAGTTTAATTATAAAGGGTGGCATAAATGAGCTATTATCCTAACGAGTGGGTGAAGAAGGCGATACCTTCCATTAAACTTTTGACAGGTGCCCCTCCCCGTGATGACGTAGGCAATGAAATAGGTAGTGACGTCGGTGCCCCTGCCCCGTGCTGACATAGGCCATGACGTGGGTAGTAATGTGGGTGCCCCCGCCCATGCTGACGTAGGCAATGACATAGGTGTAGGTGAGTCACGTGGGTTGTGACATCACAGGGCCACCTATTAGTCATGTGCCAGGGTCCTAGCTCTGGTGTCTAGGTCTATGGGCTGCGTAAAATGAGGGCCTTGCCGGTGTGCAACCTGTTTCATGGCCTAAGAGGACAGGCCTGGACATGTCAGACATTCAGGACCAAGTGGCTGCTTGGGGGCCTCCTCACAGGGCAGAGCACTGGGAGTGTAAGGCCAAACCTCCACACTGCTAGCTAATGCAAAAAGAGGGCCTGGGAAAATGCTGCAAAGGTTGTGACATGTAGTTAGCTTTATGTGCAACCCCTCAACATATTAGAGCCATCAAGGAGAGCATGTGAACTCTATGTGTTGTAGAGGCATACGCCCTTTTGAACCATTGAATATATATATATAAGGATTCGGCTAGAGCAGCATGCCAAAATGTGAACCATTTTTTAAATTGGTTGGCAAGGCAATATGAAGAGATACAATCCACTCACCAGAAAAGCTGGCTCCTCAGGGGCCAGGAACACTATCAATAGATATTATCAGACCCTAACACCTCTGGTGTTGGATGAGAATGCACAGCAGGCTGCCCCTAAAGATGGAGGTTCCGACGTTACAAGTTTTCAAGAGGAACTTTGCCAGCAGCTTGAAAAGCTCAGCCTCAAAGATTTGCAGCAACTGATATCCTCAATTTAGGTTGACAGCAGCTGCAGCGAAGCCTCGAAAGATGAACTGAATGATGCAATCAACTTTATCGACACTGAAGATGATGAAAAAGGTATAGCACCACAGAATTCACCGGTCTATGAAGACATGGGCTTTCAGGAGGACCCTGATCCAGAGGCAGTTGTCGTACAGCCGGCAAGTGTAAACTCCGAAACTGCTTATACACCAATGGACCTATGCAACTCACAAGATTTCAGAGCGGCCGCTGAGTGTAGCGAAAATGTTGAGGTTAGTAAAAAACTCTATAGACAATTATTGTGTACACACTGATATCATATTTTAACTAACAGTTTGTCTTTTGCTTTCTGTTTGAGTTGTAGAAAACAACTGCGAAAAGAGATGCTCTAGAGGGGTCTACGCCAAAGGTTAACAACGTAAATTTTTCAATTTTATGCTGTTCCAGACAATCTGAATGTATTACAAGCCAAAACAAAGATCTGCGTAAGAAATGTGTTTGCACCTACAATAGCATTGATTTTGAAAAGGAAACTCCAGGCGTACCGTATGATGCCATATGGCCTGTTAAAGGTTTTGTGGCGGCCGTTGTAAACACCTGTGTTAAACGTGACTATTATAACCTATGTCACGGGCATAAAATTAACGAGCCCCAGCAGGAGGCTCACGACTGTCTATACGAGTCGTACACTGCACGAACAATTCGACACACAAGGAGCCGGTCAGACCCACACATGGTATATAAGTTGTTAAGGGTGGTGTACGGGTTGTCAACTGTGAAGAAACATGTTCATGCAGATGTCTTCACTGCTGCGGTTAATGAGATCCGATACGCTGTTGAGCCCTGCTCAAAACTCGAACGTATGCAGGGGGTTTGTACCTATTTTGACAAAAGCTTGATAGAAAGGGTCATAGAAAGACGAATGTGTGATATTTATTATAAAAATAGAAGAATGATGTCTTTAGCCTCACGAAAGTTGTTTAAAAAAAAAATACAGAGGTCGTGGATAGCAGACCATAACTGTGTTTTTTAATGTTACATTTTAGTCACTTTTAGGACGAGAATCAGAGTGTTGTGGTGCAAGATGTCTATGAGTTACACCCCAGATACATCTGTATCTGGAGATTGCTATATGTGCTGGTTAAAGAAAGAATAGCTGAAATACACCCTGTGACTCTGCGGTATCTGAACATTTCAGAACCTCCGGCTAAGTTGCAGTATGACAGCCCTGTGTGTATCGCCAACTGGTGTATCAACTACCCACAACAGATAAATACTGGAGCGCGTACAAAGACCGTGCGCTCAAATTAAGACTTTCATCATTGACCGGGCTACACAGTGCTCTGGAACTTATGACTGAAGCTTATTTCACAAATAAAGGTTCTGTATTGTCTGACCTAGAACAGTATGAACTGTTGAATGCTGTCAGTATCTTGAGCATCCAGAGTTATAGGCGGGGACCGGGAAGTCATGTCTAGAGCTATTGAGTGTAAAGCTATAAAAATATCAAAGCTTGTGACTCTTGGTACTCTAGTAAAAGGAACAACTCTGAGTAATATGTGTAACATGTGTCCTATTATGTATACTTAGTCAAAAGGCCTCACAGTGTCCAGCAGCATTGACAGCTATAAGCTATGTACCGCGAAATGTCAATCAAGTAAACCGTGTTTATGTTATGCTGACACAATTGTGAATTTTTGTGATCTTTTTTTTATGTTTAATAAAACAACCTTACACAAAACAAACGTCTTTCATTTCATGGTTGTGGTGTGTGACAGCATGACAGGGGCTGGTTTAAGGAAGCTTTATTATGATACACTAGGGGTTGGAAGCTCTGTTTAGAAGGGCTTGAGTTGAAAATGAATCTGTAAACCGATCAGGGGTGAAGACATGGTTATCGGGGAAGAGGCGTATTCACTCCACAAACCAGCCAGGAGACGTTTTAAGAGAAGGGCCACAGTTGGTAGCGCGCAGCTAGATTATGAGTGGCAGGCTGACATAATCAGTCTTCAAGATCTAGCAAAGCAGAACAACGGTGCAATGTATATATTAACAGTCATAGACGTATTGTCTAAGTACGCCCATGCAGAAGCGTTAAACGATAAAAGTGGTACCACCGTCACCGCCGCCTTTAAAGTAATCTTTGTGAGAGTTCGAGTATTTCAAAAACTACAAACAGACGATGGAAAAGAATTTATAAACACATCTTTTCAGAAATTATTAAAGCAGCACGTTGTTCAGCATTTTGTAATGCACATGAGGCAAAAGCGGCTGTTGTAGAGCGTTTGAACAGAACTTTAAAATCAAAGATGTAGCGATATTTCACAGCCAACAATACCTATAGATACGTGGATGTTCTGCTGGCTTTTATAGATGTTTATAACACCAGTGACCATAGGACCCCCAAAATGTCTCCTGTGGAGGTAACGACTGATAATTCGTTAATGGTGTGGAGAACTCTGTACGGGAGGTGTCTTGCGGTGAAGGTCAAGAAACCTGTTTTAAAAGAAGGGGATCATGTCAGGGTTTCAAAGTTGAAGGCCGTCTTCACCAAAGGCTACCAACAGACATTTAGCAACGAGATATTTATAGTGGAAAGTGCAGAGTTTAAAGAAGGGGTATATATTTACAAGTTGAAGGACTACGAAGGAGAAAAGGTAATGGGTGTCTTTTACAAATAAGAGTTACAAAAGGTGCCCTATGATCCAAACGGGTGTATAGGGTTGAAAAGGAAAGGCAGCGGAGCTGAGAGACAGGTGCTGGTAAAATGGCGGGGCTGGCCCGAGAAATTTAACAGTTGGGTTTTGGACAGCTCGTTGCACGGGGTGAGAGGGCATGCTGTAAGCCCTGAGATCGAGACCTCCCCTTTCTATATTACGCTACCGTCCAATGCCTCGAAGGACATGTTCCCCAACAATCAGAGTTCTAATTACACAGTGAAACTGGCTAAACCGGTGGACCTGAAAGGGGCCTGGGAGGTGGCCCTAATGGAGATACAGTACCCTAGAACATGGAATATATTTACTGAGTACAAGGCTAAATTTTATATAAAGCATGACCAGGACCCTTTGAGTATCCACGCAGGATACCCTCATGGCTATTACCCAACCGTTACATCAGTGGTCGACACCATCAACAAATCTATAGACAACATTGAAACGTATACTAATATTCATCTAGTGGCGGATACCATTAGAAGAAAAGTGTTTCTTAAAGCCATGGAGCTCGATACAGTGTTTAACTGTTCAGGTAAATTACAAAGGGTTTTAGGGACCGTACAACATGTGAAAAGACAGGTGGATGCAGACCCTATAGGTCCTGATATTAAGGGTGGATGTTATACACTTTACGTGTATAGCGACATCGTAGAACCTCAGAGGGTAGGGGATAGTTATTCGCCGTTGTTCAGATGGGTCCTGGTGAAGGGAGAAAATAACACAATGGTTAATATACAGCATCACAAACTTGACTACATGTAAATTTCCCAAAAACATTTTGACACGATAACCATCATGGTCTACGACGATCAGTCAGAGCTGGTGGTCTTTAAATATGGGAAAGTTATTGTTAAGCTTCATTTAAGGCCGCGCCGCGACGTTGACTATTAGGTAATAGCGGTGGTCATCATGAAAACATACGGGGATCCCTCTACGTACAGGGGCTATTATAAAGTTCAGGCTGGCTATGGAGGACCACCACCCTACTTTCAAGGGGCCCCTGTTATGTACGGGTCCAGATTGGGGGGCTTCTTTCAGAGTTTGTTTAGAAGAGCCATGCCTTTTTTGAGAAAAGGGTATGAAATTGTACAACCTCACATTAAAGCGGCTGCTACAAACATAGACCATGACGTTGTGGGCTCTGTAATGTCAGCTGTCGACGAGCACATGAACAAACAGCCCCAAGAAGGAGCTGGGTTGTTCTACAAAGCGCAGGCTATTGTTAAAAGGAAGCAAAGGGCTTCGAGGCGTAGGGGCCCCCAATGCACTATAAAAAACAGAGGATTTCTTCAAAAGGCCCACACAAAAGAAGAGTCGTAAGACGGAAGAGATCTTCCAAGAAGAAGAGGAGACCACGCTCTAGTGTAAATATTTTTTTAAATCCGCTATCATGGCATGTACACTGCGCCTCAGGTGAATGTGCCAAATCTGAGCTAGATTTGTTTTCTCTTAAACCCACACAGACCAGCATCAAGAACAGTTTTTTCATGGAAGTATCACCTCTAGCCGCTCTGACACCTCTGGCACAATAGAGTTTTATGTGTTGGGGTCCACAGATATGTATTTGGACCTCAACAACACTCTGCTACACCTCCTCTGCAAAATAACCAAAGTGAACGGCACCAACATCGAGGCTGATGCTAAAGTGGCACCGATCGCCTACCCCGTCGCAACTATGTTTAATCAAGTGGACATTAACCTGGGTGATCGACTCGTCACGCAAAGTGATGACATGTACGTCTAAAGGGCCTACATAGAGAGTATTCTAAATTACAGTCACGAAGTCCTGGACACACAGCTTTCAGCGGAACACTTCTACAAAGATACTGAAGCACATTTTGAGGACCCGGCGTTGGACAGGGGCAACAATGGTTTTTAAAAAAGATCCAGCTTCGCCGCCGGCAGTAGGAAGTTTGACCTCCTGGGGCACATACTTTCAGACCTTTTCTTCCAAGATAAACTTCTAGTCAACAGTATAGATCTTAAGATCAAACTCAACCGCAACAAAGATGCATTCTGTCTCATCAGCGGCGATGTGGAGCAGCATAAACTGGTTATATTGTCTGCGGACCTGTTTGTAAAGAGTGAAAGTGTCACTGAGCGTCAGACTGACCCACGCTGAAGCTTTACAACTATCGAATGCCAAGTATGCCATTGAAAGAGTGGCTCTGAAGATATTCAGCATCCCTGCCAGTACTAGATTAACGCAGCAGTAAAATCTATTTCTGGGGAAATTCCCGAAACTCATCATCATAGGGTTTGTGGACAATATAGCTTTTAGCGGGCTGTATACCTCTAACCCTTTCAACTTCAAACACTACAACATCAACTATAACGCTTTGGTCCACGAGGAAGCTGTTATCCCCGCAAAACTGTTCACTCAGAGTTTTGGAACATCGAATTTTGTCAGGGACATCTTGGTCTGGTCTCGATAACGGCGGAATATCTGCGGGACTCAGGAGTCATTGTTTCAAGAGAGAGGTATGGAGCCGGCTACACGTTGTTTGCGTTTGACCTGACTCCTGACATGGAAGACGGTGACCACTACAACTTGATCAAAAACAGAAATCTAAAAGCTGAAATACACTTTACACAGGCACTGGCTACCAATGTGAACATGGTTGCATTCTCTGTATTCGACTGCTTTATCCAAGCCAATCACGCCGAACAGATTAAAAGACTGTAAAAATAGACACTGTGCAGATACGTGACTTCTTAAGCAGGCATAACTACGCTAAGAAATACTTTTTAGGTGTATTTCCTAGGGACGGGCTACCAGGGGAGAAAGACCCTGCACCCTAGTCTTTAACACCGACCCGCATTACAAGGGTGGTACACATTGGGCAGCCATGTTTCTGGATGTAGACAAGGTTATAGTGTTTGACAGTTTAGCAGAGTTCCCCAAGCATAATATTTATACAAAACCGATATTCAAATATGTAAAAAAAAGCATTGCCTGTGGTTGAGTATACCAAGTACAGGATTCTCTAGCCATCACAGCGGGGAACATTGTATGTATTTTATTAGTAAAATGTCTGAGGGTATGACGGTTAGAAATGTTTTAAATCTGTATTCCACCAATCTAGTAAACAACAATGGTATTGTTATGAAATATGTGAATGAAAACACAAGGACTAAGTCGAGGGTTGTTAAAACAGACTACAATGTTTGTCAAAAGTGTAAGGCTTTGTAACGCCGCTATTTGTACTGGTGGTTGTCCACAATAAAAACATTATAAACACAAATTGAGACTATGCATTTTTATTAACCCTCCACACAATTTAAAACCATTTTTTTTAAAAAGATGACTGATGACTGTTGAAAAGTTAGAAGTGTTTATTGCAGACAGATTTCACCACAAAACATTTACACGCGTGAAGAAATAAATGAAGCATAAATCTTTCGAGACGTGAACCTTTTAACAAAACTGTACATCAGTTCACATGTCATGATTACATTAGAGTGATAACCATGTGTTCATTTTGAACAATCTCTTTTTAGGTTCCATATGTAGAGCGTCGCTGCTCCTAGACGGTGTTAGCTGTGGAAAGAAAGGCGATGTCGGCACCGTGGGACTCATGGTAAAAACACGAGGGAGTGGATCATTCAAACTTAACTTTCAAGCCTTCGCCGGTGGTCAGCATTACCGACGATCATGGATGGAATGTTAAGTTCCGCAGCAGCACTTAGGAACTGCTCCCATCCTCTAGGAGCGCTTTGTGTCAATAGTGTTTTACTGTACGTGAGACCTCTGACCAGATCGTGCATGTGTGATGCAGCAACCTGTTGTCCCTTGTAAATGAATTCACCCCGGTCGTTCCAAGAGGTCAGATCTTTAGTGGCAGTCATTTCACTGAGCAGCATTTGCGCCGCCCCTCTATGCCTCAGACTTATATTTTTTAAAAGGTCTTAGACAAAGGTGTCCGCGGGGGCCGGGAGGCCTGGGTCTTGCGGCGCTACTGGGTCTGCTGGCGGCTGTTCAGTGTTGGGGGTATACAGAGTCAATTTGTTTTTTTCAGATGCTAATTGTTTGTAATACTGTAAAAAGTTTTGAAGGACTTCTGAGTAAAGCCCACCTTTGTCGTGTGGTTTTAAATCGGTTCGGTTCAAAATGGCTTTGATCTCAGCATCGACACGCTGCGTCTCGTTTCTGGGTATGTCCCAGACTTCAGTGGTAGAAGGGCCCAACTGTTCCAGCTGCTAGCCAGGCACAAGATACATTTTTTGGGCGTGCTCCAACAGGTCCTCGACAGGAGTCCTGTAATTAGGGGTATAGCTAAATCCAGCAGCGCACCTATAAAAGCTCCAGACTGTTTGAACAGTTTCTTTTTAGAAAGGAGCAATGCCCTTTTATTGCTGAGCTTCTTAATAAAGTGGCGCTTCTTTTTCAGCATGCGGAACTGGATAGTTGATATTGGGGCATTACCTTTTAGGGTCTTTAGGGCTATTTCTGAAATGGATGCTACTAAATCGTTCGAAGCAGTGCACAGAATAGCCTTTCTTTTCAGGAGGCTGGCTGTGACCAGCATTTTTAGGAGGTCTAAATTATGCCGTAGCCATGCCAACATAGTAGTGACCGTATATTACAAGGTTTAGAGTGTAAATGTTATAAAAGTCCTTTTAATGGGTCTTTTTATAGGCTCTGGGGAATGTTTTAGGTATGTAACTGATGGGGAAGCCAGGTGGGAAAATATCGGAGCGTAGTCTGTAGTCTTCTAGAGTATTGGGTTTCAAATCTACCAGTAAGTAGCTGTGGGGTTTTGCGGTAGCGTCGTTAAATGCTTCCACGAAAAACAGCGTGTTTCCGGGGTACATCTGTTTAGCTATAATTGATATCTGAAGCTTGTTGCTGCGGGTTTTAAATAAGACCAGGTATATGGCATTGAGAGTTATAGAACGACTGCTCTTACGCTTGAAAAACAAGTTCTGCACAATGTAGCATGTGCTCAGATCACGATGATGTGAATATTGAGTAAAAGCCCTCAATCTCGGGGTGGTCCCCACCTTCGCGCTTGAGATCGTCCACAACGACCATGTTTACAAGGTGTTTATGTAACAAGTGGTTTAGATTACTGGGGATGCCTTCTATAAATCAGGTGTGTGGGAACTTTAGGGATAGTTCAGTGTAATGATCTTGCCAGCAGGAATAAAGCTATATGATTGTGTTAGTGGTCTGAGACAAAACACTGGGAGCATTTTCTAACAGTTTCTTTATAAAATAACTTTTACCACTATTTGAGGGGCCTGCTAAAACGCAGGAGAATGGGTGTTGCAGCCTGGTGTCTATAGCGGTTGGGGTTCGCCCCTCTAATGTCTTTTAATAACCGTACAGTAGTCCTCGGTGAGGATCTGTTTATCAAACACTACTCACAGGGTTTTATACAACGGTTGTGTTGTAATTTCCCACTTTTATTTTGTATCTGACTATGTTAGGGTGATTTACGACTTTTGCTTTGTTATTTTTACGATCGCTCAATGCGTAGTATTCGTGCACCAGTCCCTTCAGGCTGTCAAAATGTATTTTAACCTGTTCTGTGCCTTGGACGAGATGATCTCGTCCAAGGCTACAGTTCCCCTGTGCCTTGGACGAGATCATCTCGTCCATGGCACAGGGGAACTTGGGGGCGCGCTAGCGCGCCCCCCGTACACCCCCCTTCCCCCCCCAGGCGGGGATGGAAGGGGAAGACCTTCCCCTTCCACCCCCGCCCCCCCCCACGGCAATCCGATGACGTCAGCGCGCGCTCAGCGCGCTGACGTCATCGAGTGTTGCCGGCGCGCTGGAAGCCATTTGCTTCCAGCGCGTCTTCGGAGCAGGAGCTCTAAGGTGAGTCCTCTCCGTTTTTGGGGGGCGGGGGGTTTGAGAAAACAGACATGGGGGGAAAGGAAAGGGTTTTTCCTTTCCCCCTGTGTCTGTTTTCTCAAGATTCCTGCTCCACGATCGCGGGCAGGGCCCGCGATCGTGGAGCAGGAATCTCCACTAGCCACCAGGGATTTTCTGTTTTACTAAATTTGGGGGCGACCCCTTGGGCAAGGGTCGCCCCCCCCGGGGGCAATTTTTATTTGGATTTCGCCCCCCCCCTGGGGGCAGATCGGACGTTTTTTCGGCGGATCTGCTCCCAGGGGGGGGGCGAAAACCACTAGACACCAGGGATGTATTGTTTTATGTTTGTTTTTGGGGGCGACCCCTTGGGCAAGGGTCGCCCCCCCCGGGGGCAATTTTTATTTGTATTTCGCCCCCCCCTGGGGGCAGATCGGCCGTTTTTTCGGCGGATCTGCCCCCAGGGGGGGGCGAAAACCACTAGACACCAGGGATATCGTTTTTTGTGTGTGTTTTTGGGGGCGACCCCTTGGGCAAGGGTCGCCCCCCCCCCCGGGGGCAATTTTTATTTGTATTTCGCCCCCCCCTGGGGGCAGATTCGCCGATTTTTCGGCGGATCTGCCCCCAGGGGGGGGCGAAAACCACTAGACACCAGGGATATATTTTTTTATGTTTGTTTTTGGGGGCGACCCCTTGGGCAAGGGTCGCCCCCCCCCGGGGCAATTTTTATTTGTATTTCGCCCCCCCCTGGGGGCAGATCGGCCGTTTTTTCGGCGGATCTGCCCCCAGGGGGGGGCGAAAACCACTAGACACCAGGGATATCGTTTTTTGTGTGTGTTTTTGGGGGCGACCCCTTGGGGAAGGGTCGCCCCCTGAAAGGGGGCACAGAGGTGTTGCCCATTTCTGCCCCCCTTGGGGTCCGATTGGCCAATTCTTTTACGCCCATCTACCCCGAGGGGGGCAGGATCCACTTAGGTACCAGGGACAACTTCTAAGTTCTTGGTGGTGGGGTGTTTGTCAACTGGCAAAGTATTTGTATTTGTGATTATAACAATTTATTTCTTCTTTTTCTTCTAGTTCAACGCTTTTGCTTCCTTTGCTGTGGATCTTTGAGGTTTTGGCAGTAGTTGTCCAGTGGTTTGCATAGTTGCATGTTTTAGGTAAGTGAACGCAATTTACTCCAAAGGAGTATTGTTGACATGTTTGTAGGTGGTGTACTAAATGCAGTATTGTGTGTTTGACATTGTCCTTAGATTTGAGCACAGTGGTGTTTGTGTTGTCATATGTCTAAATTGCTTTTTTCTTTTTTCTTTTTAGTGGGATATCATTGGTGATTGCAGAGTAGTTGCTTGGTGAGTAGCTATTTCAGGCAACTGTGTGGTATAGTTTTTTGTAGTACATAACTCTTTGTGATAAAGCTACACTTTGTTCATTACTTATTTTAGTGCTAGTTGTTGTTGGCAATCCATTTGTTGTTAGGATCATGGCTAGCCGCAAAGTGACCGCTCAGCAGGTTGTTCGCATGCTCTTTGAGTCGTCTTCAGACCATGATTACGACACTGACTCTGCATCTGAGGCAGAGGAGGAAGCAGGAGATTCTGGAAGTGAGTTTTCTGTCCAAGAGCATTCTTCTGATGAGGAAGCTACTCTCAGTGCAGATGAAGGGCCTGTGTTAGAGGAGGACATTGATGTGCCAAGAGTGCAGCAGCCTGGGGCTGCAGGGTTTCCCATTGGAAGACCTGACACCTGGATTGCCCCAAACATGGAGCAGCCACAGTTACCTGCATTTACTGGTCTCCCAGGGTGTAGAGTTAATACGGAAAACTTTCTGCCTGTCCAATTCTTTCACTTGTTTATGGACGATGTATTTTTGGAAGAGATTGTGGAGCAGACAAATGTGTATGCAGAGCAATATTTGCGGGACAACGCTGCCAGACTTAAGCCTCAGTCTAGAGCTACTCATTGGGTTCCCACATATCTGGAAGAGATGAAAAGGTTTTTAGGTTTGACTTTTTTGATGGGGTTGATCAGGAAGCCGTCACTGGCTTCTTATTGGTCTACTAGTCCCTTGATGGCAACTGCTATATTTCCTGCAACTATGACACGTAATCGGTATTTGCTTCTTCTTCGTATGCTGCATTTTGTAGACAATGCTTTAGCCTTGCCACGAGATCACCCTGATTGTGACCGCCTTTTTAAGATTAGGCCTGTCCTTGATCATTTTGTGGATCGGTTTTCAGAGGTCTATGTTCCAGGCAAAGAGATAAGTGTGGACGAGTCTTTGGTCCTTTTCAAGGGGCGTTTAGTTTTTAAGCAGTACATCCCTAGTAAGAGGGCACGGTATGGGATTAAATTGTATCTGCTGTCAGAAAGCAGTACAGGATATGTTTATAATTTCCGGGTCTACACTGGTAGGGATTCCAGTATTGACCCTCCTGGTTGTCCGGCCACTTTTGGAGTTAGCGGAAAAATTGTGTGGGAACTTGCTAGACGGCTGTTTAACAAAGGTCACCATTTGTACGTAGATAATTTCTACACTGGAGTGCAGTTGTTCAAGGAGTTGTTTAGGGTGGACACTGTTGCTTGTGGCACAATCCGTTCTAACCGCAAAGGCTATCCAAGGGAGCTTGTCTGTAAAAAACTTAAGAGGGGACAGTGCAGTGCCTTGCGGAATAATGAGCTGTTAGCTATGAAATTTTCAGACAGGAGGGATGTGTACATGCTATCGACCATCCACGATGAGAGTACTTCCCCTGTGGCTGTTTGGGGTCAGGTTGCGGAAGTGCGCAAACCTGCGTGCATTTTGGACTACAATAGGCACATGGGTGGTGTTGATAGAGTAGATCAGAGGTTGGAACCTTACACTGCTCTTCGTAAGTCGTATGTGTGGTATAAAAAGTTGGCCCTACATTTATTTCATTTGGCAACTTTTAATGCCTTTATTGTATACAAGGATTGTTCACCTGAGTCAAGGATGACTTTTGTTAAATTTCAGGAGTCGGTGATAGAAAGCCTTATTGTGGTGGAACCGGCAAGAGTTCCTAGAGTAGAAGTGGTGGAGGATGTGGCTAGATTGAAAGATCGGCACTTTCCAGATCACATTCCTCCCACTCCCAAAAAAGACATGCCCACAAAGAAATGTAGAGTATGTGCCCGGAGATCAATCCGGAGGGAGAGCCGGATGTACTGCCCCGAATGCCCTTCAAAGCCTGGGCTGTGTGTGCCCAGCTGTTTTAGAAGTTACCACACAAGGAAAAACTTTTGGGAAATACCGTGAGCGTAAGCTGTCTGTTTTATATTTTCATATGTTTCACGGTTGGCATCTGTCGTGTATTTAGTTTGAGGTTTTGTGTTTGTAGTTTAGTGCCTATTTTATAATTAGTAGTTTATTTGTTGTTTATAAATTAAAAAAAGTGATTGCGGTGTGCGTGGGGTGGCGCTTGGCTGGCGGTGTGCGTGGGGTGGCGCTTGGCTGGCGGTGTGCGTGGGGTGGCGCTTGGCTGGCGGTGCCAGCCAAACGGCAGTCCACTCTCCCATCAGCTGGTGTGATTCTTGTATCAGGCATGTGGGCGTATGTAAGTGATGGGCCCTTGAGTGGCGCGGTCTGTCGATGTGAGTGTTGTAATGTGCTGGGCCCGTGGCTGGCGGTGTGAATGGTCTTGTGCGTGTCATGTATGAAAGGTGTGTGAATGGACTGTAAAGCGGTTGGTGCCTTGTCGCGGCTTTACAGCTCACGAGCTGTGAGTCATTGGTTCACTTTTTTGCCTTTCAGTTATTAGCAGTGCATTTCATTTTTGTGAAATCTCTTGTTAATAAAATTTGATCCACTGAACCATCACTCACCCTCGTGCCAAATCCAACCAGTATGTGTTGTAAAAAATGACAAAACCTGCTCCGCTGTAATCAGGCGTCGCAGCACACCTGTGACACGCTAGGTGCCTCGGGTGGGACCCCGATGATGAAGCATGCCACCAACTTGGTTGGTGGGTGAGGGGTCTTCTTCACATAACCTAAGTGTGTTTCTTTTCACTATTTTAGTGTTTGGCACATCACGGACGTATGTGCACACATCAAAATGATATATTGCAAAAATACCTCTCCCTTCTATCTCTTCAGGTTTTGGGCCTTATTCTGTTGCAGGCACCTGGCCCACCCACACAAGTGAGGTATCATTTTTATCGGGAGACTTGGGGGAATGGTGGGTGGAAGGAAATTTGTGGCTCCTCTCAGATTCCAGAACTTTCTGCCACAGAAATGAGAGGAAAAAGTGTTTTTTTGGCCAAATTTTGAGGTTTGCAAAGGATTCTGGGTAACAAAACCTGGTCCGAGCCCCGCAAGTCACCCCTCCTTGGATTCCCCTAGGTCTCTAGTTTTCAGAAATGCACAGGTTTGGTAGGTTTCCCTAGGTGCCGGCTGAGCTACAGGCCAAAATCCACAGGTAGGCACTGTTTTCTTCAAAAATTTTGGTTGTGTCCACGTTGCGCTTTGGGGCGTTTCCTGTCGCGGGCGCTAGGCCTACCCACGCAAGTGAGGTATCATTTTTATCGGGAGACGTGGGGGAACGCTGGGTGGAAGGAAATTTGTGGCTCCTCTCAGATTCCAGAACTTTCTGCCACAGAAATGTGAGGAACATGTGTTTTTTTAGCCAATTTTTGAGGTTTGCAAAGGATTCTGGGTAACAGAACCAGGTCCGAGCCCCGCCAGTCACCCCTCCATGGATTCCCCTAGGTCTCTAGTTTTCAGAAATGTACAGGTTTGGTAGGTTTCCCTAGGTGGCGGCTGAGCTAGAGGCCAAAATCTACAGGTAGTCACTTTGCTAAAAACAGCTCTGTTTTCTGTGATATGTCCACGTTGTGTTTTGGGGCATATCCTGTCGCGGGCGCTAGGCCTACCCACGCAAGTGAGGTATCATTTTTATCGGGAGACGTGGGGGAACGCTGGGTGGAAGGAAATTTGTGGCTCCTCTCAGATTCCAGAACTTTCTGCCACAGAAATGTGAGGAACATGTGTTTTTTTAGCCAATTTTTTAGGTTTGCAAAGGATTCTGGGTAACAGAACCAGGTCCGAGCCCCGCCAGTCACCCCTCCTTGGATTCCCCTAGGTCTCTAGTTTTCAGAAATGTACAGGTTTGGTAGGTTTCCCTAGGTGGCGGCTGAGCTAGAGGCCAAAATCTACAGGTAGTCACTTTGCTAAAAACAGCTCTGTTTTCTGTGATATGTCCACGTTGTGTTTTGGGGCATATCTTGTCGCGGGCGCTAGGCCTACCCACGCAAGTGAGGTATCATTTTTATCGGGAGACGTGGGGGAACGCTGGGTGGAAGGAAATTTGTGGCTCCTCTCAGATTCCAGAACTTTCTGCAACAGAAATGTGAGGAACATGTGTTTTTTTAGCCAATTTTTTAGGTTTGCAAAGGATTCTGGGTAACAGAACCAGGTCCGAGCCCCGCCAGTCACCCCTCCTTGGATTCCCCTAGGTCTCTAGTTTTCAGAAATGTACAGGTTTGGTAGGTTTCCCTAGGTGGCGGCTGAGCTAGAGGCCAAAATCTACAGGTAGTCACTTTGCTAAAAACAGCTCTGTTTTCTGTGATATGTCCACGTTGTGTTTTGGGGCATATCTTGTCGCGGGCGCTAGGCCTACCCACGCAAGTGAGGTATCATTTTTATCGGGAGACGTGGGGGAACGCTGGGTGGAAGGAAATTTGTGGCTCCTCTCAGATTCCAGAACTTTCTGCAACAGAAATGTGAGGAACATGTGTTTTTTTAGCCAATTTTTTAGGTTTGCAAAGGATTCTGGGTAACAGAACCAGGTCCGAGCCCCGCCAGTCACCCCACCTTGGATTCCCCTAGGTCTCTAGTTTTCAGAAATGTACAGGTTTGGTAGGTTTCCCTAGGTGGCGGCTGAGCTAGAGGCCAAAATCTACAGGTAGTCACTTTGCTAAAAACAGCTCTGTTTTCTGTGATATGTCCACGTTGTGTTTTGGGGCATATCCTGTCGCGGGCGCTAGGCCTACCCACGCAAGTGAGGTATCATTTTTATCGGGAGACGTGGGGGAACGCTGGGTGGAAGGAAATTTGTGGCTCCTCTCAGATTCCAGAACTTTCTGCCACAGAAATGTGAGGAACATGTGTTTTTTTAGCCAATTTTTTAGGTTTGCAAAGGATTCTGGGTAACAGAACCAGGTCCGAGCCCCGCCAGTCACCCCACCTTGGATTCCCCTAGGTCTCTAGTTTTCAGAAATGTACAGGTTTGGTAGGTTTCCCTAGGTGGCGGCTGAGCTAGAGGCCAAAATCTACAGGTAGTCACTTTGCTAAAAACAGCTCTGTTTTCTGTGATATGTCCACGTTGTGTTTTGGGGCATATCCTGTCGCGGGCGCTAGGCCTACCCACGCAAGTGAGGTATCATTTTTATCGGGAGACGTGGGGGAACGCTGGGTGGAAGGAAATTTGTGGCTCCTCTCAGATTCCAGAACTTTCTGCCACAGAAATGTGAGGAACATGTGTTTTTTTAGCCAATTTTTTAGGTTTGCAAAGGATTCTGGGTAACAGAACCAGGTCCGAGCCCCGCCAGTCACCCCTCCTTGGATTCCCCTAGGTCTCTAGTTTTCAGAAATGTACAGGTTTGGTAGGTTTCCCTAGGTGGCGGCTGAGCTAGAGGCCAAAATCTACAGGTAGTCACTTTGCTAAAAACAGCTCTGTTTTCTGTGATATGTCCACGTTGTGTTTTGGGGCATATCTTGTCGCGGGCGCTAGGCCTACCCACGCAAGTGAGGTATCATTTTTATCGGGAGACGTGGGGGAACGCTGGGTGGAAGGAAATTTGTGGCTCCTCTCAGATTCCAGAACTTTCTGCAACAGAAATGTGAGGAACATGTGTTTTTTTAGCCAATTTTTTAGGTTTGCAAAGGATTCTGGGTAACAGAACCAGGTCCGAGCCCCGCCAGTCACCCCACCTTGGATTCCCCTAGGTCTCTAGTTTTCAGAAATGTACAGGTTTGGTAGGTTTCCCTAGGTGGCGGCTGAGCTAGAGGCCAAAATCTACAGGTAGTCACTTTGCTAAAAACAGCTCTGTTTTCTGTGATATGTCCACGTTGTGTTTTGGGGCATATCCTGTCGCGGGCGCTAGGCCTACCCACGCAAGTGAGGTATCATTTTTATCGGGAGACGTGGGGGAACGCTGGGTGGAAGGAAATTTGTGGCTCCTCTCAGATTCCAGAACTTTCTGCCACAGAAATGTGAGGAACATGTGTTTTTTTAGCCAATTTTTTAGGTTTGCAAAGGATTCTGGGTAACAGAACCAGGTCCGAGCCCCGCCAGTCACCCCACCTTGGATTCCCCTAGGTCTCTAGTTTTCAGAAATGTACAGGTTTGGTAGGTTTCCCTAGGTGGCGGCTGAGCTAGAGGCCAAAATCTACAGGTAGTCACTTTGCTAAAAACAGCTCTGTTTTCTGTGATATGTCCACGTTGTGTTTTGGGGCATATCCTGTCGCGGGCGCTAGGCCTACCCACGCAAGTGAGGTATCATTTTTATCGGGAGACGTGGGGGAACGCTGGGTGGAAGGAAATTTGTGGCTCCTCTCAGATTCCAGAACTTTCTGCCACAGAAATGTGAGGAACATGTGTTTTTTTAGCCAATTTTTTAGGTTTGCAAAGGATTCTGGGTAACAGAACCAGGTCCGAGCCCCGCCAGTCACCCCTCCTTGGAT
Source organism: Pleurodeles waltl (assembly GCF_031143425.1). NCBI lineage: Eukaryota > Metazoa > Chordata > Amphibia > Caudata > Salamandridae > Pleurodeles > Pleurodeles waltl. The sequence goes on from NC_090447.1 coordinate 870,572,789, forward strand.
TCCCCTAGGTCTCTAGTTTTCAGAAATGTACAGGTTTGGTAGGTTTCCCTAGGTGGCGGCTGAGCTAGAGGCCAAAATCTACAGGTAGTCACTTTGCTAAAAACAGCTCTGTTTTCTGTGATGTGTCCACGTTGTGTTTTGGGGCATATCCTGTCGCGGGCGCTAGGCCTACCCACACAAGTGAGGTACCATTTTTATCGGGAGACTTGGGGGAACATAGATTAGCAAAACAAGTACTATTGCCCCTTGTCTTTCTCTACATTTTTTCCTTCCAAATATAGGAGTGTGTGTAAAAAAGACATCTATTTGAGAAATTCCCTGTAATTCACGTGCTACTATGGTCACCCCGGAATTCAGAGATGTGCAAATAACCACTGCTCCTCAACACCTTATCTTGTGCCCTTTTTGGAAATGCAAAGGTTTTCTTGATAGCAATTTTTTACTCCTTATATTTCAGCAAATGAATTGCTGTATACCCGGTATAGAATGAAAACGCACTGCAGGGTGCAGCTCATTTATTGGCTCTGGGTTCCTCGGGTTCTTGATGAACCTACAAACCCTATATATCCCCGCAACCAGAGGAGTCCAGCAGACGTAACGGTATATTGCTTTCGATAATCTGACATTGCAGGGAAAAGTTACAGAGTAAAACGTAGAGAAAAATTTATGTTTTTTTCACCTCAATTTCAATATTTTTCTTTTTCAGCTGTTATTTTCTGTAGGAAACCCTTGTAGGATCTACACAAATGACCCCTTGCTGAATTCAGAATTTTGTCTACTTTTCAGAAATGTTTAGGTTTCTGGGATCCAGTATTGGTTTCATGACCATTCCTGTCACTGACTGGAAGGAGGCTGAAAGCACAAAAAATTGCACAAATGGGGTATGCCCCAGTAAAATGCCACAATTGTGTTGAAAAATTGGGTTTTCTGATTCAAGTCTGCCTGTTCCTGAAAGCTGGGAAGCTGCTGAGTTTAGCACCACAAACCCTTTGTTGATGCCATTTTCAGGGGAAAAACCACAAGCCTCCTTCTGCAGCCACTTTTTCCAATTTTTTTGAAAAAAACGAAAATTTCACTGTATTTTGGCCAATTTCTTGGCCTCCTTCAGGGGAACCCACAAAGTCTGGGTACCTTTAGAATCCCTAGGATGTTGGAAAAAAAGGACGCAAATTTGGCTTGGTTAGCTTATGTGGACAAAAAGTTATGAGGGCCTAAGCGCGAACTGCCCCGAATAGGCAAAAAAAGGCCTGGCACAGGAGGGGGAAAAGGCCTGGCAGCGAAGGGGTTAACTGTCTTACTGACTTTTAAAGTGATACCTTTGCCTTTCATGCAAACCCTGTTGCTAGAGGTTTTGTAACTATCGGTCTTGGCTCCAGAGGAGGTGTATTCGAGTATGTACTCATCCTTTTCAAGCTCGCTGGTCAAATCCCCTAGATAATCGCCCAGCGGAGCATCTTCATCACCCTCTTTAGTCACAAAAATAACAGAGTCGGTGTTGTGGTACAAACAATGATCCTACAACCAGTAAAGCTCTAGACGAGCGTGAGCTGATGTGAAGCACACTATGAAGATGTTTATATTGTTACATGTTGTGGGGTACTCTTTGGCGTATTTCCAGCATGGAACTGTCGTCTCATCGTCAATAAATTCACAACTGGACACATCATAAGACAGGGCAAATAGATACTTAAAAAGATTGTCTTGATCTGTGACGATGGATGTGTTTGACAAATTGGTACGCTGTGTGAATTTTCCCCACAAGGAATTGAGACAGAGCTTAGCTAACTGGCGTCTTGCAGGGTTAACCTTAATGAACTCAGGTCTCAGCATAATACCCTCGTGAGCCTGGTAATCAGCAATCTACTTTTGCTTCGAGGGCTCATCGATGCACCAGTCAGGACACCCCGATGCCTCATGTTTGTCTCTGAGAAACAAGTTGATGTACTCAGAAAACAGCCAGGTTGTGGTGTGTGGAAAGTGCCAAACTTCCTGTATTTTACCGAGGTGGTACCCTTTCTCGAGGGCCGTCTGCACCTCAATGGTACACCATGTCCCCTCCAGAAGCCTTTGCTCATAACTTTGTCTACACTCGCTAGTCTGTTTACTTTCAGCGCATGTTTGACATAGGGGGAACACTAGCTTGCTGTCTACTTTGTACGGAAGCACCGGGAAGTAAAACTTCAGCGGAGGGTGGATTTGACAAGCCTAAAGTACTCGTTGAGGGACTTAAAGTTCCTATATATGATCGTAGGATGCCCCACCAGGTACAACTTCACCTTGATCACAAACGGATACAGACCGGTGAAGTCATAGTAATGTCTTTTCTCACCCTTACCAGCGACCCGGTACAGCTGTATGGCGTTTGTACGACCACCGAATAAGGCGTTGTGGGGTCCCAAAGGTGCTGGTAACTGCCGGCTCTTAATAAAAATGCCCAGTCCCGCATCTTTTGTTAGCTCATCTAACCACTTGTGTTCCCAGAGGGTTCTCAGACCAAAGCCGCTGCTTCAATATACTGCGCCTTCGCCAGAGTACAACAATGCAGATGTTCAAACGTGGTGCCCCACAGTCTATTCTATCATTCGGTTTGTAACAACGCGGACACCCGTGGTAAAATCAACCGTTGAACTCAAAGGCAGTTGGTACTCCGTTAATTAACACATACCCGTCTAGGTAGTAGCGGCCCAGGCAGTATTCCCCGCCCTGCAACGCGTGTCTTTTTCTGAGGCGTACATGACCCAATGAATACACAGGGTGGAGTAAGGTTTCTGTTTACTATTATGTAGGTCAAGCGGTACTAGAGCTGTGGTTTCAGGTTTTAAAAACGTGCTGATAAATAGACATGCACATTGAAGCCAGAGTAATGTTCTTAAATGGGTCAAGGTATTCCACGATTTCTTTCCTCTTATGGGATTTGGTTTTGATAATCCTAACCCATTTCGTCATCTCCACCACAATGTGTCTGAAAAGGTTGCATGCTTTTTGCAGGATCATGACATCCACCTGACTGTAAGCTTTCATTTCTGTTTGAAAATGAAACCAATTTTCACGGTTTTTATCGTACCACTGTAGAAAGCTCTCTTTTTCAGGCGGCATCATGTACTCGATGCCGTAACTGTCGGGCGGAGCCATAGGACCGCTGTAATTGGAGTTAGTGGTCAGCAACTCCTCTACAAACTACGTATTGGCCTGAAGACCCCCATATGGCCAGTTAGGCCTCACTTATCTTCCCCTTACACACAGCAATCCCCCCTTAGGTAACTGTGACTTGTGTTTTTAAACATCATGCTCTATGTCCATGTACACCCTGCTTGGCCCTTTCGGTGCCTATGGGCTTCAAGATTTTTTTTTTTAAAAAGGTCACCATCGGACATTCCCTCTAGGTTATGCAAGGCTCTGGGGAAGGTGGGTGGGGGGTTCTGTACTTACACCGCTCCTCACTCTGAGGAGGCACATTGCAGCCCAGCCCCTCTTTTTGGATTAGCCAGCAGTGTGGAGGTTTGGCCTTACACTCCCAATGCTCCGCCCTGTGAGGAGGCCCCCAAGCAGCCACTTATAATAAATATCACACATTTGTCTTTCTATGACCCTTTCTATCAATTTTTTGTCAAAATAGGTACACAACCCCTGCATACGTTTGAGTTTTGAGCAGGGCTTAACAGCTTATCGGAGCTCATTAACCACGGCTGTCAAGACCTTAATCATATCAGCGTGAACACATTTCTTCATAGCTGACAACCCATACACCACCCTTAACAACTTGTATATCCTGTGTGGGTCTAACTGGCTACATATGTGTCGAATTGTTCATGCAGTGTACGACTGGTATAGGCAGTATGAGCCTCCTGCTGTGGCTCGTTAATTTTATGCCCGTAACACAGGTTATAATGGTCACGTTTAACAAAGGTGTTTCCAACGGCCGCTGCAAAACCTTTAACAGGCCAAATGGCATCAAAATCGATGCTGTGGTAGGTGCAAACACATTTCTTGCGTGGTTCTTTGTTCTGGCTTGTAATACTTTCAGATTGCCTTTAACAGCATAACCAGTAAAAATTTACGTTGTTAACCTTTGGCGTAGACCCCTCTAGAGCATCTCTTTTTGCAGTTGATTTCTACGGTTCAAGCATAAAGCAAAAGACAAACTGTTAGTTATAGGAATGATCTCAGCCTGTACACAATAATTGTCTACAGAGTTTTTTACTAACCTTAGCATTTTCGCTACACTCAGCGGCCGCTCTGAAATCTTGCGAGTCGCATAGGTCCATTGGTGTAAAAGCAGCTTTGGCGTTTACACTTGCCGGCTGTACGACGACTGCCTCTAGATCAGGGTCCTCCTGAAAGCCCATGTCTTCATTGACCGGTGAATTTGGTGGTGCATATCTTCTTCATCATCTTCAGTGTCGATAAAGTTGATTGCATCATTCAATTTGTCTTTCGAGGCTTCGCTGCAGCTGCTGTCAACCTTAATAGGGGATATGAGCTGCGGCAAATCCTTGAGACTGAACTTTTCAAGCCGCTGGCAAAGTTTCTGTTGAAAACCGGTAGCGTCAGAACCCCCATCTTTAGGGGCAGCCTGCTGTGAATTTTCATCCAACACCAGAGGTGTTAGGGTCCGATAATATCTATTGATAGTGTTTTGGGCCCCTGAGGAGCCAGCTTTTCTGGTGAGCGGATTGTATTTCTTCATATTGCCTTGCCAACCTATTTAAAAAATGGTTCACAGTTTGGCATGCTGCTCTAGCCGAATATATATATATATTCAATGGTTCAAAAGGACGTTCGCCTCTACAACACGTACAGGTCACTTGCTCTCCTTGATGGCTCTAATACGTTGACGGGTTGCACGTAACGATAACCACATGTCACAACCTTTGCAGCATTTGCCCAGCTCTTCTTTTTGGATTAGCCAGCATTGTGGAGGTTTAGCCTTACACTCCCAATGCTCCGCCCTGTGAGGAGGCCCCCAAGCAGCCACTTTGTCCTGAATTTCTGACACATCCAGGCCTGTTCTCTTAGGCCATGAAACATCTTGCACACCAGCAAGGCCCTCATTTTACGCAGCCCACAGACCTAGACACCAGGGCTAGGACCCTGGTACATGACTAACACGTGACCCCCTAATGTCACAACCCATGTGACTCACCTACACCTATGCCATTGCCTACGTCAGCACGGGCGGGGGCACCCACCTCACTACCTACGTCATTGCCTACGCCATTGCTTACGTCATCACAGGGAGGGGCACCTGTCAAAAGTTTGATGGAAGGTATCCCCTTATACTACTAATGTGTGATTGGGGTAAAGGACAAAAACAAGTATTGATAAAAACTGAGTTCGTGGATTTTAGAGATGTGATGAAAGCCAATGTAAAGATAACAAATATAAATAGTAAGTGAGTGTAATTGCAAAATGACATATTGGAACAATTAATGGAGAACAAGAGAAGAGAAAGAAAACAATCATACACATTATTTTAACATGAATATAGGGAAAACAACATGGTGCATATTTGAACCGATGCATAAAAATGTACAATCTTTATAATACTGAGAAATCCGTCACATTGTACTAGCAATGTCAACCAATGATAAATTATTTCTATGCTAGTATTCAGTGTAGAAAATAGCTAAATTTAATTCAATGATTTGGAACAAAAATCCCTAATAAACTTCCCTATAAATGAATTGAGCTGTTCATTCCACAAATGTGGTTGTGGTTCATACTTGTGCAAATAGTAGCCTTTTTCTGCTGCAAAAGAAAACAAAAGAAATGTTGCAATTAAAAAACAGAGTAAGTGCACTATTGTAATTCATATAAACCCAAGGGCATTGGGTGCCCTCTTATGGCAAAAGGGTAAACTAAAATGTTCTTACTCTACTTGACTCATCAAGAGTAACACCTTTGAATTGTTAAAGCATAGAGAAAGAAATGGCAAGGGTTGGAACTTGGATACCGTGTATAACGGGCCAGCTATGTTATTAGTTCATAGACGTCAACCCGTTACCAAGCGGTCAGGGTTCAACTGTTGAAAGAGACAAGTGGCTGATGTCACATGACCGAATGCTCCTGTCCTACAGACAGTACACTTAGAGCCTGATTTAGAGTTTGGCGGATGGGTTTCTCAGTCACAGACGTCTAGTCCGCCGTATTATGTTTTCCATAGGATGTAATGGAACTGTAATTCAGAGGACGGGATATCCCTCACATTTGTGATGGAGTAATCCCATTCATCAAACTCTAAATCATGCCCTCACTCAGGAGATGTGAACCACGTAAGCAGATTTAACTACCTTCTGGTCTGAGATGTAATCCCAGAGGCCTTGGTTACGAGTTTCCCAGTTTCATCTGCGCTGATTATTACACATAATAAATTACAAAATCCTACATCACGGTGTTCTGAATTTTTATGCTATAATTAAATTGTTTAGCAAGTTTTGTCAGCAAAAGGGCGCATATCATGAGGATGTTGGTGCTTACTTCACTAAAATCTGCAAGTCTCAGTATCTTCCAGAGATTTATCCCCTAGACAATTTTGGCAGTTTACACCTGCTGAAATTGATCCAGTGGTTGCAAATTTTATCACCTCTGGTATTTACTGGGCACAATAATATAAGCACAATTTATAATTCTGATATGGTTTGCTACAAAATTACCGCAATTACCAGAATTATACAGGCCACTTGTAATGAGAGCCAATGATTTTTATTGTACTCAGAGGCAGGAACCATGTTGCGTTATATTTATGGCCCAATTTATGCTGTGTCCCATGTTTCAAAAAGTTTGGAGGTCTTTGGGAAACCTCAGGGGGGTGTAAAGTTCAGTTTCATACAAAAGGAAATTTCAGTCACTAAGAAAAGGGCCAGCTAAAAGAGGTTACAAATATATCTTCAATTGACTATTGTTTTTTCCTCAAGTTCTCACTTCTGGCAAACGGATTGCACTGAACACTGAAGCCCTTATTCTGAGTGGTTTGATATTTCAGTTTTCAAATAAAAAACTCTTGTTTTCTGCTGAAGCAGGATTGCAAGTGCCCCGATAATCCTGACGATATAAAACCTGTTAAAAACAGTGGGAAGTATGTTCAGAATATAGACGCAACTAGGAAAAACATGTAGAAATCATGATGTTAGCACCAGTTTTCGCATGCAATTCTCCATTCCAGAGGTCACAACCCCTAATAGTCCTGGAAAGGCTTTTTATTACGCCACATTGTCTTTGTGTGCAGTATTATTGTGCCTTAATACCTCTCAAATTATAATGATGGGTTAGAGATTATGCAGTGGTGTTTACATACATCTGAAACCCAACCCAACCAACCAAACTGAAATGGGGAACCATCCTAGGAAGTAAGGCCCATATTTATACTTTTTTAGCGCCGCATTTGCGTCATTTTTTTACGCAAAAGTGGCGCAAACTTACAAAATACATCTGTATTTTGTAATTTTGCGGCTCTTTTGCGTCAAACCGCGGTGCAAATGTGGCGCTAAAAAAGCATAAATATGGGTCTAAGTGCTCTAGTAGGCAAATTGGCAGGTGAGATGATTTAAGACATAGGCCGTCATTACAACATTGGCGGTAAAAGTCGCTTACCGCCGTGCAGAAGACCGCCAAAACACCGCCGCGGGTGAGGAATTCCGCCACAGCTATTATGACACACATCTCGGAATCCGCTGAAATTCAGACACCCACACAACTCCGCCACACCAAAGGTCAGTGTTAAACTGGCGAAAACAATTCCTCCACCGTCACGCCAACAGAAACACTCCCATGCTATCACGACCCACGAATCCACACGGCGGTCTTTCAACCGCGGTATTCCATTGGCGATACACACCGCCACGCTCAAAATACACACACATCTCTAAAACACCGCCACATTGGACAAGTCCAAATACACACACCTGACACACATACAAACACCACTCCCACACACCCAATTCAATATAAAACCCACACCCACATCACACACAAACCCCTACGACCAGAATTCACGAACGAAGGCCAGAGAGATAGAGAGCACAGCAATAAAGAACCCCACCACACAGAGGCACACAACACCATCACCCATACAACATTCCACGCACAAAACACCACACACCACTACACATCACCACACACATCAACACTTACACCACCCCACACATCACACACACCACCCCATGTCACGCCAGAGACACCCCCGGTTTTCCGAGGAGGAGCTCAGAGTCATGGCGGAGGAAATCCTACGGGGAGAGCCACAGCTATTTGGCTCACAGGTGCAGCACACCTCCATATCCAGGAAGATGGAGCTAAAGCAAAGAATCGTCGACAGGGTCAACGCAGTGGAACAGCACCCAAGAAATCGGGAGGACATCAGGAAGAGGTGGAACGACCTAGGGGGAAAGGTGCGTTCTGTGGTCTCCAGGCACAACATTGCGGTACAGCGGACTGGCGGCGGACCCCCACCTCCTCCCCCACAACTAACAACATGGGAGGAGCAAGTCTTGATCATCATGCATCCAGAGGGCCTCAGAGGAGTCGGTGGAGGAATGGACACTGGTAAGTCAAATTTTAACTATCATATCCCCCACCCTACCTGCATGCTATCACACACCCCCACCCTCAACCCCTCCCCTATCACCCCAAATCCTCACTAATGTGCTAATAACACAAACCACTCATCCCAACACCAAGCCCTGCATGACACAAGTAAGCATGGTCACCCCTCACCAAAGCATGCTCACTGCACATACCCAGAACAACCCCCTAACCATCATCATACAAACCCACACACAGGAATGCTTGCACTGGGATACACGCACACCCACCCATTGCACACCATTAAACACACACATGCAATAATCATGCTCTCATATCCCTGCAGGACCACTAAGGAACGTCACCACACCAGAGGGTCCAGACATCTCCACTCCACCCACAGAAGAGACCCACAGTGACGACAGCAGCTCTGCCCTACTGGATCCTGATGACCAGCCCGGACCATCGTGGGCCTCGGGTCAGTCGGTTCCCCTTGCACAGGCACAGCCCAACACTGACCTTCCACCCTCTGGTAACACCAGCACAGCACCCACCCAGCGGGCCCATACCTCCGTACCCAGGACACGTCAATCAGCGGTGTGTCCACCACTACAGGGAACCCAGGATAACCCACCACCCCAACAACAACGGGGACCTGGGGGCAGTGGTAGTGGGCACACGGTCCAGGGGACGGAGGCACAGGAACACAGGGGAACTGGGAGGGCTGCTGTGCGACAGGGGGCAGACAGGCCAAGGGAACCCACTCTCCACGAGGCCCTCTCCTCCATCATGGGAGCATACCACCACTCCCAGGAGACGATGGCGACGGTCCTGGCCAAGTTTCAGGAGACCCAGCGCCTGCAGGAGGAACAGTATTTGGGGTTCAGGGAGGAGCTCAGAACCATCAGCTCCGTCCTGGGCACCATCGTAGGGGTGCTGAAGGACATTCAAAAGACCATGAGGGACACCGTGGCACTCCAAGGGGGCCCTGAATCTAGCATGGATGATGAACTGCCCACCTCCTCCGCTGGCGCTAGTGGACAGGACGCCCCGCCACAGGACCACCACACCAGCACTCTACCTCCTGCAGACGGACAACCACCACGCAAGTGGTCCCTGAGATCCAGGAACAGGACAGAGCAAGATGGCAAGACTCACGCCAGGAAATTAGACCACCCTGATTGTCCTCCCACTGTCCCACTTTGTTACCCTGTCCATACTTTAACTGCCCCAGCTCCACTTCCTATGTCCACATGGGCAGTGCACCTGTGTGACCAATAGACTGGACTCTGCCATGGACATTCCTCCACCGTCCCCCATCACCATTTTACAACCCCCCTCCATTTTCTAGCACTTAAATAAACACCCTTGAACCACAAAACAATCTGGAGTCAGTCTGTGATTTGGTAAATTTGTATTATCAATGACAGTGTCAAAATGCGTTTTCAATTGTAAAGCCAACATACCTATGTCACACATCATAAGTCCTTGAAGGATGCAAGCAGATGACACACGTTGGTAACCACACCTGTGAAAACGTAATGGAAAGGTACAACTCAGTGACCATATAGTGCTATGGAATGACAGACATGATAGAGGTCGAAGTGTGAAAGTGAATTTAATGGTGAAAAAGAAATGTTCTCACCTGTGTGTCACTGGAAATATTGCTGTATGACTGACTCCCTGTTGTCTATGTCTTCTTCCTCAGCTTCCTCCTCATCACTGTCCACAGGCTCCACAGGCTCCACAGCTGCCACAACACCGCCATCTGGACCATCCTCCTGCAGAAAAGGCACCTGGTGTCGCAAAGCAAGATTGTGAAGCATCGAGCAGGCGATGATGATCTGGCACACCTTCTTCGGTGAGTAGAATAGGTAACCACCTGTCATATGGAGGCACCTGAACCTTTCCTTCAGGAGGCCGAAGGTGCGTTTGATCACCCTCCTAGTTTGCCCATGGGCCTCATTGTAGCGTGCCTCTTCCCTGGTCCTGGGATTCCTCACTGGGGTCAATAGCCAGGACAGGTTGGGGTAACCAGAGTCCCCTAATAGCCACACACGGTGCCTCTGGAGTTCACCCATCACATACGGGATACTGCTATTCCGCAGGATGTAGGCGTCATGCACAGAGCCAGGGAACATAGCATTTACCTGGGAGATGTACTGGTCTGCCAAACATACCATCTGTACATTCATCGAATGATAACTCTTCCGGTTCCTGTACACCTGTTCACTCCTGTGGGGGGGGACCAGAGCTACATGGGTCCCATCAATAGCACCTATGATGTTGGGGATATGTCCAAGGGCATAGAAGTCACCTTTAACTGTAGCCAAATCCTCCACCTGAGGGAAAACGATGTAGCTCCTTACGTGTTTCAGCAGGGCAGACAACACTCTGGACAACACGTTGGCGTTGGAAAACATAGGCTGGGACATCCCTGATGCCATGGCCACTGTTGTCTGAAAAGACCCACTTGCAAGGAAATGGAGCACTGACAGCACCTGCACTTCGGGGGGGATTCCAGTGGGATGGCGTATTGGTGACATCAGGTCTGGCTCCAACTGGGTACATAGTTCCTGGACAGTGGCACGGTCAAACCTGTAGGTGATGATTAAATGTCGCTCCTCCATTGTCAACAGGTCCACCAGCAGTCGGTACACTGGAGGATTCCGCCATCTTCTCAAATGTCCAAACTGACGGTGCCTAGGAAGGACAACAGCGACCACAGAGTCAACAAATTTCCAGGTATGTACCCACAGATACACAGAACACGACACCAAACACAAAACTCTTCCTGTATGTGTGTTGAGTGTAGGCCTAGGTATGTGTGACGCAGTAGTAAATGAAGCCATGTGGGCCCCTGAAATGGCGGCTGCCTGACCTCTAAACTGGGACAATGGGATGTGAGGTATCTGCGCTGGCGTTGTACCCCATCACGGTAGGCGGTCGTAGACCGCGGCACAATGCTGCATTGGTTAACATTGGACCCTATGGGTCCCAGGAGCCAATGATGAAGTGCGCCGGCAGTGATGATACGCACCGCCGCGGACGTGACAGCCGCGGACGTGACCGCCATTTTCTATCTGTTCAATCACGCGATACCTGATCTTCGACAGGAGAGGACCTACACTGCAAGTGCTGGTGTGACCTCGCACTGGAAGAGACAATGGCTGCTGCGTCTGGGGAAAGGGCCCCTGCCTTCACTGCTCAGGAGTTGGAGAAGCTCGTGGACGGGGTCCTCCCCCAGTACACGCTACTCTACGGTCCTCCAGACCAACAGGTAAGTACCAAGGGAGCACGTTGCATGGGCTATGCCTGGGTGGAGAGGGCTGGTTGTAAGAAGGAAGAAGGCAGAGTTCTGGGACCATGAAGGAGTGTGAATGCATGTGCCACATGGCAAGGGTAGGGATGGGGGCCACTCACATCGACGGGGCAGTTGGTAATGACTTTTCTTCTTCCCCTGTGCATGTCATGTAGGTCAGCACCCACCAGAAGAAGGACATTTGGCATGCCATCGCCAAGGATGTCCGGACCCTGGGGGTCCACCAGAGACGGGGCACCCACTGCTGGAAAAGACGGGAGGACATTCGCCACTGGAGCAAGAAGACAGCGGAGGCTCAGCTGGGGATGGCCTTCCAAAGTGGGAGGGGTGCCCGTCGCACCATGACCCCCCTGATGTTCCGGATCCTGGCGGTGGCCTACCCGGAGTTGGATGGGCGCTTGAGGGCATCACAGCAGACACAAGGGGGTGAGTACACTCTCATTCTGGGGACTTTGCGCGCAGTGGAGGGGTCTGGGTTGGGGAGGAGGGATGTGGGTTTCCCTAGGCCAGGGCGACTTACTGCAGGCCATGTGCCACTCCACCCCACCTCAGTAGAGGGCCAAGTACAGGTATACATGCCCCTGTGGCATCCATGTGTGCAGATGTCCACCATAGCCATGTAGGCCAGATCCCAGGAATTGCATCTGTAGTGGCCAAGAGCACGGCGTAGTGCAGGGGGCTGCTGTGTCTGTATTGTCCGCCAACGGTAGCAGTAAGCCATGCACTCAACCTGTCTTTCTTCTGTCGCCCCTCCCCCCCCTTTTTCTGCTCTCCCTGTTCTTTTGTGCATCAGCATCATCAGTCGGAGGTACAGTGGCACCGGAGCATGAGGGAGCTGCATCCCACATGGCCATGGAGGGCCACACCACGGACTCAGAATACACCAGTGGGACGGAGGGCGAGGGGAGCTTCACGTCGGTCACCGGATCACCAACCAGCGACACAGACTCGTCCGCCGATGGGAGCTCCCTTGTGGTGGCGGCACCATCTGTGCCCCCCACTTCTACAGGTACAGCCGCCACCTCCCCTACCAGCACCGCCCTCCCAGCAGCCCCTCAGCATTCGCCCCATGCCCGCTCACCCAGGAGGGTGGGCATCACCTTCGCCCCAGGCACCTCAGCCCCTGCCCATGTCACCCCTGCTGCCCTCAGTGAGGAGGCCATTGACCCCCTCAGGTCACTCACTGTTGGGCAGTCTACCATTGTGAATGCCATCCAGGGTGTAGAAAGGGAGTTGCAACACACTAATGCATTCCTGGAGGGCATTCATTCTGGTCAGGCTGCCCATCATCGAACCCTGCAATCTCTGGCCTCAGCACTGATGGCAGCCATTGTCCCTGTGTATAGCCTCCCCCCTCCAACTTCCTCCACCCAGACCCAATCCCCTGTACCACAGCCTATCCCAAGCACACCATCAAACAAGCATGCATACACCTCAACACACACAAGTAGCTCAGGCAAACATAGGCACCACACAACCCACAGGCACTCACGCAAGCATCACCCACATACAGACACAGCAACATCCACTGCCTCCACTGTGTCCCCCTCCTCGTCGTCTCCCTCCTCCCTCCCAGTGTCGTCTACACTCTTACCTGCATGCACTACATCTACAGGCACTAGGACTCACACCAGAACACCCAGCACCACACCCCGCTCACCTGCACTCACCACCCCCACTACCATTTACACGTCCCCTGTGTCCATTCCCAGTGTGTCTGTGACGCCCCCTCCCAAAGTACACAAACGCGGGCACCCACACCCAACATCCATCCACCTCACGACAGCCTCCAGTACCTGCACCTGCACCCAAAACAACTAAAGTTACACCTCCTACAACCACCTCCTCTTCCTCCACTCCCAGACCCCCTCCAGCTACCCATCCCAGTCTTCGTCAGCAACTCTTCCTCAGCAACGTTGACCTCTTTGCCCCCACCCCTCCAATTCATAAGTCCCGTAGTAGCACCTCAGCCAAAAAAACTCCAGGACCTGTGGTGCGTGTTCAAGGTGTGTGGAGTGCACCGGCCACCAGGGCAGCCAGTGTGACATGGAGCCAAAGCACTGCCAGTCCACCCCCTGTAAAGCACCTCAAGTTGGAAAGTGGCCGACGGGACAGGGTGAAGACTCCTGGCGGCAAAACTGCTCACAAGGGTCCCAGGGGGATTGCAGAGTCAGCTGTGACTCCTCCAAAGGTGGTGAGGGGCCAGAAGAAATCTGCACAGTCTGGTAAGAGCAGCACGGCGGAGAAGGGCGCCATCCTCCCCGGCGGCCGGGACGCCACCGCCAGCACCTTCGTCACTGGTCAGGAGACCACCGCCAGAGTCAGTGCCCAGGAGGGCAGCAGTATCGTCACTGGTCAGAAGACCACCGCCGAAGTCAGTGCCCAGGAGGGCAGCAGTATCGTCACTGGTCAGGAGACCACCGCCAGAGTCAGTGCCCAGGAGGGCCCTGGCAGCCACAGCCCCGCTGGGCAATGAGGGACCGTCATGCCACACACCAATGCACAGGTCAGAGACCGCAATGGCAAAGCACCGCTGAACAGGGCAAAGCACCGCTGAACAGGTCAGAGACCGCCATGGCAAAGCACCGCTGAACAGGGCAAAGCACCGCTGAACAGGGCAAAGCACCGCTGAACAGGTCAGAGACCGCCATGGCAAAGCACTGCTGAACAGGGCAAAGCACCGCTGAACAGGTCAGAGACCGCCATGGCAAAGCACCGCTTAACAGGGCAAAGCACCGCTGAACAGGTCAGAGACCGCCATGGCAAAGCACCGCTGAACAGGGCAAAGCACCGCTGAACAGGGCAAAGCACCACTGAACAGGTCAGAGACCGCCATGGCAAAGCACCGCTGAACAGGTCAGAGACCGCCATGGGAAAGCACCGCTGAACAAGGAAAACACCGCCACATCAAGCATCGTTATCCCATGTGCAGCTGGGACAGTGACGGAACAGGAACCGTCACAGGGAGCCTGATGCAGTCTGGGCACCATTCCCCCTCCAGAACCAGTGGAGACATGCTTCCACTCCGTCTGTCCTTAACAGGATGAAGCACTCTGGGCACCAGTCCCCCTCCAGAACCAGTGGAGACATGCATCCACTCCGTCTGTCCGTAACAGGATGAAGCACTCTGGGCACCAGTCCCCCTCCAGAACCAGTGGAGACTGTTATCCACTTGTGAGACTGTGGCTTTGCACTCCCCAGGATGGTACAGTGGGCAAACCACCCACTGTAGAGACTTGAGAGACTGTGGCTTTGCACTCCCAAGGATGGTACAGTGGGCAAACCACCCACTGCAGAGACTTGAGAGACTGTGGCTTTGCACTCCCCAGGATGGTACAGTGGGCAAACCACCTACTGTAGAGACTTGAGAGACTGTGGCTTTGCACTCCCCAGGATGGTACAGTGGGCAAACCACCCACTGTAGAGACTTGAGAGACTGTAGATTTGCACTCCCCAGGATGGTACAGTGGGCAACCCACCCACTGTAGGGACTTGTGAGAATGTGGCTTTGCACTCCCCAGGATACATCAATGGGCATGGAGCCTCGTCGTGGATCTGGCGTGGTGCTGTAATCCGGCTGAGGTGCCCCCCCCTTCTCTTCCCCCTGAGGTGCCTGTTGTATTTCTATCTGATGCCCCTGTAGTGTTCTCTCCGTTTGTGGACAGGTATCTAGTGTGGGCCTCGCCCATGCATTTTTGGACCAGTGGTGCACGGACATTGATATGTGCATACCTGCACTACTTCTCGTAATGTATATAATTTTGAATGTGTATATATATATCTGTATATAGTTGGAACTGTATTTTGATACATTACAATGTTTGAACTGATTTCCTTTTATCTTTGAATTCTTCCGGGGGGGTTGTGGGTTGTTACTGTGATGTTTGGAAATGCATTGGTGTGTGTGTTGTAATGTGCGAGGGTGGGGGTGGGGGTGTTGCGTGTGTGTCCCCCGGACTTTTGCCCCCCCACCATGTTGTAGGTGCAGTACTCACCGTTGTCTTCGGCGCCGCCGTTGTTGGTGTTCGTAGATGAGCAGGAAGACAAGGGCAGGGAGTATTTGTAATTCCGGCTCCATGGTGTCCTCCTTCCTCGTGGAGTGTGTTGAGGTGAGCGTTTTCCCATTGCAAAAGCTGTTTCCACCGTGTTTTTATCCACAGTGAATCCGCCCCGGAAAAGGTGGCAGATTGGCAGGTTGTGATACTGTGGGCGGTACATTGTCTTCCGCCTGTCTGTTGGTGGTGACCGCCGCGCTGCTTGTCTGTAACGCTGTGGCGGGTGGTGTGTTAAAGTGGCTGTCTATGTTGGTAGTTTCCACCACG
Organism: Pleurodeles waltl; assembly: GCF_031143425.1. NCBI lineage: Eukaryota > Metazoa > Chordata > Amphibia > Caudata > Salamandridae > Pleurodeles > Pleurodeles waltl. Next base: position 870,588,950 of record NC_090447.1, read on the forward strand.
GTCATAATTCCCTTTTTTTGTCCGCCGGCCTGTTTGCGGTATTACCGCACCTTTAACACCGTCCGCCAGGGTTGTAATGACCCCCATAATGTCCTGTCTAGCAGAGCTGGTTGACTCTGGGTCATTAAACACTGTCAGCTCAATGACCCACTCATCACAGTTAATGTCCAAAAAGCAACTGGTGTCGGAAAATGTTGCAACGCAACACTTGGCCATTAAGAATATCAGCAACAAATGCCAGGGGCCTGTATCCCAAATCTCTCCAGCAGATATTAGGAATGTTTGGTGTTGTGAGCACACGGGGAACCACAGACACATAGAAGACATGGTGCCATCTATTGTGAATGGGGTCACTGTCTTTCAGGTTAGGATGGCACTAAAACTTGTCACAACAATAATTTTGGAACCTTAGTTCATACAGCATGACCAGCCCCACGCAGTGAAAAACACCCACATTGTTTTGGGTAAAAGGAGAAAGCCTTGACACGCATTTCAGGTTTTGGAACAGGAGCAACAGGTTTTTAAAGACGTCTTAAAGAGTTTGAGTGATATTTCCCAGGTGGCATGTCTGCCTACGTCTGGGTTAGAAAGCAGGCACACATTACGAGGCTGTGGGGGCATTGTATGCATCAAATGCTACTTTCCTGGGGCTCTTTGGGAGCCCATTTGGATGGGCCAGGGCCGCTGGACTTCAGATCTTTGTAGCTTCTGGAATTACACTCACCTTGAATTGATTTTCCATGCAAGTCTCAGTCAGTTGGTCTTGTTTCTCACAGTCAGGCCAGCTCTCTAGCTATCGAAATAGGCAAGTCCCTCTTCTTCCAAGAAGCAGGTAGTAGCCTTGTTGTCATCCTTTGATCAGAATACAGGGATCTGTTTCTGGCTTGTCATCCTCCCAGATATGATCACCTAGAGGTTTTCTCAGTGTCCAAAATGATTACAAAGTACTGGATATAGAGGGCGAGCACTTATCTGAAACATTGGCCAAGGTTGGGATGCCAGGGTCTCTTCAGAGGATTCATCATTTAAAACCAAACATCTCAGCCGACCAGAGGAAAGGGATTCTACAGAAGAATTGTTCTTGTCTTTGTACATTGGAAAGAGAGGAAAAGCAGACACTTTATATTTGACATTTTTCTGAGTGATACTGTTGGAAAGGCCTACGTCCTCCCAACTAACAGATACAGCTGCCAACCACCTGCCCCTGCCTTTACTGGTGAGGGGCAGTGAGGGAACACTGTGGGAGCATCCCAGACTGGCAGAATGGTGACCAAGACCCATCAAGACACCAGAAAGCACTTGCTAACCTGGAGCAGGGAAGTGCCCATAGAAATATTGTTCATAATGTGGATGCCCAGCATTTTAGGAAATGCAGTTGGGGTGTGTGGGTGTTGAAATGTCAGTTTACAATAGCAGGCTCTGTCGCAAGTAATTCAATACATTCTTGGAGCCACAGATCAAACATTTTGCTCTGACTTAAACATGTGTAATGTATATGATCTGGCCGCCAATCAATTTGATCATGATATTGGAGGAATAAGAGTTAGTGTAACGGGGATGTGTCTGTAACCTACACGTTTGTTCTTCAAAACTAGGAAACATTTTGCATTGTGGCGAGTGGATGCTAATTAACATACCCAGCTCTGACGGTATTGTGTGCTGTTGTTCTGTTATCTTATAACTGACAACTCAGTAAGAAAGTATTTTTAAAGGGCAGCTTAGCACAGTTGTCGGCACACTTTTGCGACTTTCAGCCTTTTAGGGAGCATATCATGTTTTTGTATTTTGGGTGCACCTAGTTTTAGCAGCAAAGGTTTTTACCAAAAACTGACTTTACAAGAATCATTCTGAGCAATTTGTGCAATCATTTCCTACCAGGGTGACCACCAATCCATTAGTTCTGCTGACCACACTTAAAAAGACCCTCTCCTCCCACCTTTAATTACATCAACAGTTCGAGGAATTACTGACACCCATGGGGTTTTGGGGGGTAGCTGACGTCCATAACTGAGTATACATGGTTCCAATACAAACACTTCAAATCAATTTCAACAGCATGAATGTTATAGAATGCACATAATTTATTCAAGACGATTAACAAGTCAGACATATTTAGGGGTACTGAACTATGAAAACAATAAAAGCTGTGTCATTTGCACACAACTGTAAAACAGATAAATGTATAAAACCAAAATACTGCATTTTGAATACCTCTTAATCAATCAGTATCGAGTAGAAAAAACCACAGCCAGAAATTGATCTACGTTTTTTTCACAGTTACATCTTTACATTTCTGTTCTTCTACTGCATAGCACTTGTCTTTGAAAGCCATGGAGCTCTATTAAAGAAATCTCTTCCAATATATTGCAATGGACTTCAATGAGTTCCTATTTTGATATTCTTTTTTTTTAATCTAAGTGTGACGAACCTGCAGGAAACAGGTAAAGATTATCTCCCTCCATGAGGCAACCCATAACTTGCGCATTGCCCACTGCTAACCTGCTCCTACCAATCACAACATGAGACTCCCCCCCCACCCAAGGGATTTCTCTCCCCTGCTCACTCCCTCCCTACACCCCTCCCCTGCGGCCGATCCCCCCATAGCCAGCACTCCATAACTTATTATGGCAACATCTTTATGTAAACAACTACCCTAGCCCTTGCATTACGCTTAAGAAACCCCACCTGCTGCTATCTCTTCAGTACTCTGCCCTCTTCCCTTCCCAGTTCCCATTTATGAAAATGCTGCCACTTGTTGTGAAACACTGTATGCTTTTGATATGCCTATGTTTACCTCCATGATGTGACTCTAGTCAATATACCTGTGAATGATATGCCCTATCGCAACTGTTGTACATGTTACAAAACCAAATAAAGATATTTTAAAATCATCTAGGTATGATGAAGTAACAAACAGGGAGGCTAGCTTTAAGAATCAGATTTGAAAATGGTGTCTTGAACATAAGTGTCAAAATCTATGGTCAACTGTTTTGGTTTTGAAAAAACTATATGGTGCCCTAAACAAGGAATAACAGACACCCCCATCACATTTCTGAAGCTGTTGGTCTCAAATCCACATTAACAATAAAACACACAGTTGAACCATAGATTATGCTAATTTCTTTCAGATTACTCTAAAGGAAGCAATATATATTCCAAAGCTCTTTTTCATGCAACATGGGTCCAGTGGTACATCACTTTGAGCACTGTGATGAAGGAAACAGTAGAAAACTATGGAATCAGGTGGCAAATTGATGGTGTGGCAATTATATGCAACAGATAGAAAAGGACCTGGGTCTTTAGCAAGAAAAGGAAAGGGAAAAAGAGAAAAGGAACAAATGTGACCTAACTATAATGAGATATCCCTTTTTAAGGACGATTCCCCTCACCGTTCATCATCGGGAATCTCCTCACACCGTGACAGCTGTTCACGGTCAGGGCTGCAACCTCCTCCTTGTGAGGAAGGAAATCTTTTCGATGTTTCAGAGATATAGAAGATACCTTTGGGTGAACTGGGGGGATGAAGAGATAGGCGGACATGAACCAGACAACCACCAGACATGAACCAGAAGAAAGAGAGGGTAAGGGTCGTAGACAAGGCTCTAATTACTCCTCTTCAGATGCAGATGATTGGTCACAAGACTCTGATTCTGGAACTAGTAGATCCAGTCACTGTGGCCGGCAAAGGAGTGGTTGTGGCAGGTGGGGTGGATGGTATTCTAGGACACCTACTCATTGATCGTGGCCCCTGAATCTGTGGGGCTACAATGTCAAACTCCCCATCCTCTCTTTTATAATCCGACTTTTTTAGAACATGGTCGAGGCAGCTCAAGAGGCAGGAGACGGCAACGACAAACACATGTACATTGGAGCCCCCCCCCACCGTTACCCTGCCAAACACGGAGTATCACAAAAGGGGACCCAGGACCAGGCACGAGCAGTGAGATGATCTAGTCATTAACCTGCGGCCTTTCCCACAGAGAAAAAGAAAGATCTAAGAATGATTCTTCAACTTCCCCCAGTCCAGGGACATTTCAGATGTAAAAATTGCAAAGCAAGCCAGTTTACTAGTGATACTAATGAAATCTTGTTGAACGGATTGGTACATCAACAAAACTTTTTTTTCGAATTGCAACACCAAGAATGTGGTTTATTGTATTAAATGCCCATGTGATCAGGTGTATATTGGACAAACATCACAACCAGTGAAGATGAGAATTTTGCAACACAGATCGAGGATTAAATGTGCAATCCGAGGCGCACCATTGGTGGAACACTTTTGTGAATTAAATCATAAACCAGATGATATCTGGTGGACAGTATTGCTAGTGGTACATCCAAAAGGAGATGGATGTCCAATATCTAGCACCTTGCGGAGAATGGAGGCAAGACTGATTGAGAAATACGGAACAGCGAGACAAGGGTTGAACGATTTGGATGGAATTTGGTCTTTGATCTAGAGATTTCTTTGTATTAAGAAAAATTATTGATTCTGGGATTATGCATCAAATATTTCATGTACAAGGGGGCCTTTCTAAATGTTGACTAATGAGACAACTATATGAGTTTATTAAGGATAGGATAATTGTGTAACATTTATGTATGTTGTATTTCTTGTGTGTTGTTGATAATGCTTAGTAGGGTACTGTTCATAAGATTGTGATCTTATGCAGTAGATAGCAATCCGTTTAATTGAAACATGTAGACATATTATGAAAAACGTATGTATGGTGAACAGGCAGTTGAGGTTTGCTTGACAATTGACACTCTAGAATTGAGTTGGATAAATGGTGCGAGAAAACACTATTTAAGATGATAGATTGTATAGATTTCGGAATATTAGGAACCAAACTAGAATAGAGCCATTTTTTTCACAATTTTTCTGATCAAAATGATGTAATCACCTTATAAGGTCCACGAATTGATAAACTAGGTGATTAGATGGCCACCTAGGTTCTTGATACAATGGTGAGTCTTGCTTCTTTAATATGGAGGCTGTAACTTCAGGTCCCAGGGCTATGACACGCGGTAAATCAGTAATTAAAGAAGCGAGATAAGTACAATCGCTTCTTAATTGCTTCAGTCCAAATTGAGAATACAAGAAAGAAAGGTGATTGATTGGAGAATAGTTATCTTTCGATCATACAGATATAAGCCCTGTAATAATAATAATAAAAAAACAAGTGTTAAGATGGCCACCACGTTTAGCGACGTGATCGCTATAACTTTCTCTGCATAATGGCCGCCATTTCAGTATGACTTGGTACGAATACGGTTAAGCTTGGCAGCCGCGAACAGGAGCTAAAAAAGCTTCCTTAATGGTCAGCGGAGCAAGGAACAGCAGCAGACAAGTACGTTCCCTAATTTTCAAGATCAGTAGCTTTACAATAGTATGACCTTGAGGTATTTAGGGGGTCATTCTGACCCCGGCGGTCTTAGACCGCCGGGGCCAGGGTCGGCGGGAGCACCGCCAACAGGCCGGCGGTGCCCCGCAGGGCATTCTGTGTACCGCCGCCGCACATCAGTGTACCGCCGCCCTTTGGAATCCTCCAAGGCGGCGCAGCTAGCTGCGCCGCCGAGGGGATTCCGACCCCCCATACCGCCATCCAGTTCCCGGCGGTCCGCCCGCCGGGAACCGGATGGCGGTAGGGGGGGTCGCGGGGACCCTGGGGGCCCCTGCAGTGCCCATGCCACTGGCATGGGCACTGCAGGGGCCCCCGTAAGAGGGCCCCTACAAGTATTTCACTGTCTGCTTGGCAGACAGTGAAATACGCGACGGCTGCCACAGCACCCGTCACACCTTCCCACTCCGCCGGCTCGATTACGAGCCGGCATCCTCGTGGGAAGGGAGTTTTTCCCTGGGCTGGCGGGCGGTCTTTTGGCGAATGCCCGCCAGCCCAGGGAAAAACTTAGAATACCCTCCGCGGTCTTTCGACCGCGGAGCGGTATTTCGGAGGGGGAAGTCTGGCGGGCGGCCTCCGCCGCCCGCCAGACTTAGAATGACCCCCTTAGTGTCTGTCTTCTTAACAAATAGTTTTCGACCCACTTACAGAGAGTATAAGAACAGACGGTGGATGTTTGTTGAGCCTACAACAAAAGGTCAGATAAGAGATCTCGAGCATGACAAAATTTACTACAGTCACTTTTAACTTTATTTCATAGACACAAGGTGTAATTCATCATAGAATGGGCGCTTACAACTACTTCTAAGTAAATAGAGCATGAGAACCACAATGATATTAATGTGGCTTGGTGGTTCATGACATCACACAATGGTGAATCCTTTTCTTTAAATAAGACTGCACACGGTGAAGGATTTTCAGAGAGTTGTGTTTCAGAACTATTAAATCAGTAATTTTTATTGTTTACATTTAATAGGCATTATTCTCTCCAATAGTCCTGAGGAGGCCCAAAAGTGAAGGGGCCGAAACACGTCGACTTTTCTGATATTAAGAGAGGTTGTAAGGAAGATTTATTTTACCCGTAAGGATTGTGCAACACATCTCTTGATAAATAAGGATGGAAAGTATACAGAATATAGATGTGTTGTGACATACGACCATCTCGTCGATGTGGATCTATTGTATAATCTATGGACATAACCACATTGTTTTCAAATAAGGAGAACAATGAGGAACTGTTTCTGGTATATAGGTTACGGCAGTATGTGTTTGTAAAGTTTTGTCCAGACATATTAATGGTGATTTTATACCAATGATTTTTGTCCTTTTTGTGAATAAATGAATTAATCAATATTGCCATTAATTTACATTGCCGATGATTGATTGAGAGTCTCATTGTGTGCAAATGAAGTTTTGAGATTTTCTCCTACTATTAGACCAATTGCTTACATCTAGTCATTAACCTGAGCTGCTGGGTACTAACACTCCTTGAAACCTGTGAAGGGCTTAGTTTTGTTCCAACAAATAAGGGTACTGAATTTCAAATTCACAAAGAGCTCCCACACTTACAGTAAGGTTACAATAGATTTTTGCAGACAACACTGACATTGACACTGGGGATGTGCAATCACACATCAGTCTAAGAAACAAATGGATTTTCAATCCTCTCTCCTACATGGTGCCACCAGAGTTACTGACCTTTGAAAAGGCAGTTTTGAAAGACTTTGAGAGCAACAAGAAAGTTGCTAAGCCACCCTTCTACAATCTTTCCAAAGAGGAACAGTCAGCCATTAACATCCTTAACATAAATATTTATATCACAATCAAACTGACTGATAAGGGTGGCGCAACTGTGATCCTCAAACAGCTTAATGTGAGGAAGTCTTACAAACCATATAAGTGTGACCCCACTAAACGACTACAATCCACTGTCAAGCTGATGGTTGAGGAAGTCAAAGATCGTGGTTGGAGAATGGCTAAAGAAGCAGATTTCCTATTTTATATGCTGCCTAAGATCCACAAACCTCAATGGCCTCCTCCAGGCATAGACATCCCGGCAGTGGGTCATTACTCAAACCATTTTCTCAGTTTGTAGACTTCTTTTTAAGACCCCTTACCTTCAGGATACTCAGAATGTCCTGAGACTCCTTGATGTCCTCACCTTCAAAACTGAGACTGACTTCCTTACTTCATTTGATATCGACTCTCTTCACACTTCCATTCCCCAAGATGAAACTCTTGCTACTGTGGAGCCCCTTCTGCAAGCCAAAACTCATGATTATTTGAAACCTATCTCTCTCATCATGAAATGTACCTATCTGGCAATGAAAGAGAATGTATTTCATTTTAAAGGCTGCCTGTATCTCCAAACATCCAGGACTTTCATGGGAAGTACTTTCACTCCTAGTTTGGTGACGCTTTGAGATGGAATATGTACTTTCACTTACCATTCCATAACATTCTCACACCAGGCTTTGGAAGGGATACATTGATGACATTCTTGTCATTTGGCATGGTGACACAACTTCCATTTATCGTTTAATCAGTGGCTGAACTCTCTTAATAGTTACTTGAGATTTACTTGTGAATATGACAAAGAGAAACTACCCTTCCTGGACCTTCTTATTTAGCCCTCAGCTGGCTTTCTAGAAACTGAACTGTGCAAGATACCTGTGGCATGCAATGCCTTATTATATAATAACAGTTTCCATCCCATATCTCTCAAGGATAACCTCCCTTTTGGGCAGTTCCTGCACCTTAGGCATAACTGTTCTATGGTCTAAATGTTCATGGAACATGCTAAAAGACTATCTATCCAACTATGAGGCAAACAGTACCCTGCCCCACTCATAAATGCCGCAGCAAAGACAGACAGGAACAATAATCAAGATGCTTTTTGGGATGTCAGGCCTCCCAAACCACCCACTGAGAGACTAGTATGTGGCAATACTTTTTGCAGCCTTTGCCACACAATTAAGAAATAAATATGCAAGAATTGTCACATTTTGAACAAAGGCAATAAGTCCTCTTTGCGTTCAAACACAGTAATAACATTAAGGCTAAGCTGGTTCACACCAGACCACCTATACAAAGTACCAGCAGGCAGGAGACTCCTTGGGCCTTCCACCTGTAAAAGGCCATTTTCCTTGTGGTTCCTTTGGAGAATGAGAGATGATGGAACATAACATGCACATTGACATTGGGACCAATACCTCTTGGGAATTGAGACAACATACAAACTGCAAAAGCGAGAAACTTGTCTACCTTATTATCTGCCTCTCTTTGTTGCACTATCTTACCATGACGACATGGAAAATCAAAACACGCATTACAGAGCACAAAAGCACAATAAGGTGTAGGAAACAGGCAATAAAATTGACAAATCAATTCACGAGAAAGGTCACACATGATGTATTATTACATTAGACAGTGCTTGACAAACCAACACCGCCAACATTTGTCCCTAACATTCTACAGGGTCTTTTCATCAGAGAACAAGAATGGATTTTTAGGTTACATAGCTACATCAACTGGCTGAATTATATTTTATGGTCAACCATTCTATAAAATAGACTTGCTTGCATTTAATTTTAATGTTTTTTATGCTGGTAATGATTTCCATGTATCTGGCCTGTGCCCACATTTACCAGCTTTTGTTCCTATCACGTCTGTCTTCTTTTCTCCTGGGGCATATACCACTCCCCTTAGACTGTCTTTAACTCTCTCCTTCAGAGACTGCTCCATCAAGCACTCTGTACGTGTAAGCGGGCTGAGTTTCCTGTCCACAGTACGATTTTTACCTCCCTCCTATATCTCCTTGATAGGATAGAGGGAACCCTGAGCCCCACACCAGGGTTCGAAGTTGAGGCACCATACCCAAAGACTGTGCATAAGCCTTTTCGCTTGTTTATTGCATGCATACCTGACTGTGACAGAATATGTTTGGTTGCAACAGCTCTTTGAATCTTTCTTTAAATGTAGGTAAACTGTGTTTTAGCAACATTTGCTTTTCTGTGTTTGGTGGCACTGAGTTGTAGTTGCCTTTGGCTTGTAATCTATCTGCATTCCTTTTTAGGTTGACTGATAGTGGATCCCTCCTTCTCTGAAATTACAAGTATACTACTAGGCGGTTTAGTATCATTTCACTTTGAGCACTTTTTTTCAGCAGAAGCATCTTTTACTTTGTGGTTGTGATGAATGCCACAACACCACTTTTGAGGGTAATATGGCAGAAACATGTTGACCTGCATTGTTGACACACGTAAGCAGAACTAACCCATTCCTGTAGTGTCTTTGATTTTAATCCTGACCCATGGACGCATGAGTAAAGGTATATGCCTACCCTGTTGCCAGTTTTAAATCACTTTTAACCACTATATCGTTTGTAGCAAGCTCTGCTTATATATTCACCCCCCAGTTCACCTAAGGATATCTTCTATATCTCTAAAACACATGCAAGTAGTCCTCCCTCCTAGTGAGAGGGTTTCAGCCCATATGGTGAACAGCTGTCATGGTGCGAAAAGATTCCCAATGATGAAGCATGCCACCTTCTTAAAAGGGGATATCCCATCATAGTTAGGTTACATTTGTTCCTCTTCTCTTTTTGTCTTTCTTTTTCTTATTAAAGACACAGGTGTTTTTCTGTGTGTTGTAAGGGTATATCTTGGGAGTTAAAACCTGCTTGTTCCATAAATCTCCCCTGACTCTCTCTTGTTGTGTTTGAGTGACAATTATATGTTTCATGCAAGCTATATTAATTGTCTGAAGTAGAAAATTGGAAATTGTGAATTTATGGGACAATTCAGTGTAATTTAATTTTTCAACCATAAAACGTAATTTCTGTAAAAAACCCTTAATGAAAGATTGTTCTCTCTCAAAAACGATGTGTTGAATCCCATAAAGGGATAACATTTTGACATTCTGAAAAGTGCCTTACTTTCACCACAGTTACTGAAATTAGCGCAAATTCCAGCCATAAAGATTTTAGAATGTGACAAAATAACGTTTAGCCACTTCTGTTCAAATTGTATAAAATTATGTTTTCATGAGAGTGGTAATATAAGGAGTCGTACCAATGGAAAATGATGTAGAGTTACAATAATTTAACTTGCCTGTGTGGACTGAATGTTGCTGGGATGGAAAATTTCTCCATATGGTAAAGGACATGCACCTCTGCCCTGACTGCCCCAACTGTATTGATGCCTAGATTCCTAATGCAGATTTTTGTTGTTATATGCAAACCCCAGATCGTGCTTGTGTGCAGGGACACACTTCTGTCTCAAGGATTGTGGTCTTGTGGACCAGAAGTGGCACCCAAAGTGCTACCCTCATAGGGGTGAAAGGCTACTGTCTCTATCAGGAGTTCAGAAGCACATGTGTGGTGGTGGAAGCATACCTTGTAGTGATCAGTAGGAGAGGAAAGATCCTTTTAAACCTGTGTCACTGGAGGGAGGCTTACAGGCTCACGTATTCAAAGTTCAACTGCTATTTGCTTAACTCACCCCTTGGCCTACATCTGGTTGTTGTGAAGGGCTGCACAGTGCATGAGTGGTGTACATGCTCTGGGTGTATGTGTGCCTGAGAAAGGTACAATATAGGGATAATGCAGTACTCTGTAGTATGTGCATGAATAATACCTGTGCTGGATGTATGTGTGCCTGTAAGTGGTACAGTACATGAAGGATGCAGTCTTGTGCAGTGTGTGCATGTTAAATGCATGTGCTGGATGTATGTATACCTATGGGTGGCACTGTACAGGAAGAGTACAGTGATATGCAGTGGGTGTAGGTAAAATGCATGTGCTGGGTGTATATGTGCCTGTGAATGGCACAATACATGGTAGACTATGAGTTCCATTTTGGGTGACCCGGGCTGCCTGGTAGAACATGAAGAGATAGAGTACTCTCCCAGATTTGTGTATTACTGCATTGATTACGATATGGTTGGACCTGGTTTCATACTTTCAGTCTGGGTTTATCTGGGAGTGCCATGCGCATGAGAGCTGGGTAGGACACACTGGTGAAGGGGACAGCAGGCTTCACCATACACTTCAAACGGTGTTCTTTGATTCAGAGAGAGGTCACAAGAAAAGGGCCTATGCACATCTCAGGAAGGAGATGAGGCTGATAGGGGAATCATAAAGAGTAGGGCTGAGGCTCTGGGCTAACCTTTTGATACACATGTCACTGTGGCCGACATCCACGTGTGAACTCTAGTCACTCCTGTGGCATGTGCTGTGAGGCTATCAGCTTTAGAGTTGCTCCTACTATGACAGACTGTTTTTATGAGGAAGAGAAGGCAGAGAAGTTAGCACTTCCAAAGAAAAAGAAACTAGCCCCCAACATAAACCTCAAAGACACCAACTGTAGGGGGCGTGGTCAAGATGGCGGCCATGGCGGACGCTTGAAATCGCGCTCCACTCCTGACCCCCACAACTATCCTGACCGGCGCTTCTGCAACACCCTCCACGCACACGTAGCGGAGGCGGTCTAGTGGTGCTGGAAGCGAGTGGGGCCGCGTGTGGTGCTCAAGGCGGAGTCTGAGGCCGCCGGACCGTGCGAGGCCTTCCCCGGGAGCTGAGGCCTGCAAATTGGAAGGTGCGAACTCGGGCGTGAGGTGCCGGAGAGCCATGTCGCTCTACCAGCGGACCGCGCGGAGCGGCGCTGAAGGAGGATCAGCCCTACGGAGTGAGGCTGCAACTGGTGGAGTGGTAGGTGGACCGCTGAATGCTGCCCTACATGCGTGGCGAGGGAAGGAGGCCGTGCGTGATAGGAAGAGCGCCCTGTGGGGCGCGAGGATCGCCATACGCTACACGAAGACACTCCGCTTGTGAACCCGATTGCCCCCCTTCTCCCCACATTGCCCACCTGCCTGCTACTCGCCCCCTGAGCTTCGCCCTGCGGTGCTACTGTGAACCTGCCAGCGGAGGTATATCCTTGGGCTAATCTAAGCCCAGAAAGAGCGACGACAGTGGTACACAAAGGAGTGGGGGCCTCTGGATGGACACCACACACAGCTGGGGGAGCTCGGAGGCAGCAGAGACGGGCACTAGGGTGGCACAGCTACGGGAGGGCCTGGAACTGTCACATTAAATGGGGCGGACTCCCCTCTGGCTATGAATAAGGAGAACTGAGCATTACATGGAGGCGAACCACAGGGTACTACACAATGACGCTGACACACTGAACAAGCCTATGCCTGCTTGTTGCTTGCCTGAGTGGGGACAATGCATGAAACCGGTGCAGACTTAGAGCAGTTGCCAACCTGGTCCAGAGGGTGTTGAACTGCCTGGCGGCGGTGAATCGAGCGGCACTTCTGTCATGGTGTTGGAAGGATGAATATACTGGGCGCAGACAGCCTACACTACAGGTCCAACACCTGTACAGGCACAGGAACGTTCTAGTCACACTACTTTTTCTGAGGCACCATCTTAGGTACTAAGTCTATGCTCTCTGGAGAGCACTCTGCAGTCACACTCGGGTCAATTTGAGAAGATCTTGCAGGCTATCATGGACACCAAATTGTCTCTCGATAATAGAATAGACACGGTCTCTCAGGATCTTAACCTACTCCGAGTGGACCACTGCAGTCTGGTGGAGAGGTTTGGAGTGACGGAGGCCACCCTAGACGCTCTGAATCCTGTGGTATCAGACCATCAGAAGCAAATACAATGATTGGATGTAGAAGTGAAAGCCTTACAGAGACGTGCGGAAGATGCTGAAAGTAGGTTTCGACTGAACAATGTTCCGTTCTTGGGATTTCCAGAGAGAGTGGAGGGGCACAGCACGGAACTGTTTCTAGAGCAATGGCTTATTAAAGAGGTGTTGAATGGTGTGGCGCCGAAGTTCTTCTCTGTGGAAAGGGCGCACAGAATCCCGCGTAAACAGCCGGCTCCGGGACTACCACCCCGCCCGCTAATAGCGCGTTTCCTCAAGTTCAGAGATCCAGGTGCAATTCTACAGCACTTCCGTAACAAAGGTCCAATAAGTCACGAGGGGGCCTCCATAACGACCTACCCGGACTTCACGGCAGAGGTGCAACGCCAGCGCTACTCCTATGTTAAAATTAAACAGCGTTTTCATGAACACAATCTCAAATATGCCCTGATGTTCCCCGCCAGGCTCCAGGTGATAGCTGAGGATAGCACTCACGTCTGTGCCACACCAGCCGATGCCTGGACGTGGCTGCATGCCAAGAATATAGCCCAATCGACGGTGGAAGAAGGGGAAAATGGAGAATGGCTATCCTCGCCGGTCCACAGAACACCCAAGAGGAGATCAAAATACTGACCCCTGCCTTATTAGCGGACACTGGTGTCCCTGCCATCTGGGGCGGGGACTTTAAGTGTGTCCAGATGTGCTGATGGACTGTTCAATATTATCCTTACAGGGTGCAGCGAGCAGGCGCAACTCTAATCTGTTGGCGGCTTGGGCCGATGACTTGGGAGTATATGATATGTGGCACATGAATCACCCGACACATAGAGAGTACTCCTTCTATTCCGTAATACACAAAATACACACTAGAATAGACCTGCTATGGGGAACCCCAAATGTGTGCTCCTTAGTTAAAGAGTCGGAGTATCTCGCACGTACCTTGTCCGATCACTCTCCATTGCTGCTGACTGTGAAATGGGACAGAAAGCATTCCACAACACCCACCTGCCATTTAGACCGTCCTTTCAGAGAGGAATTAAATACCTGTGTTAAGCAATATTGGGATTTGAATAGTGGCTCCACTGACTCGAGGGCTACGGAATGGGATGCAAATAAAGTTGTGGTGAGGGGACATTGTCTTTCGGCCTCTTGGGGAGCGCGCCGCTCGCTGTATATTGAGGTTGTCACTCTGTAAAAGGATATGCGGGCGTTGGAAATAGCAGTCGCACAAAATAGGGCATCGCCCAAATCCCTTCTCGATAAGCGAGTGCTATATGAGGAGGTGGATCAACGTCTCCGACGCCACGATTATAATTATCATCTTATGCGATTGCAGGCGGAGGGTGACCGTTCGGGGAGGCTGTTGTCATGGTGTAGGAGGCTGGCCTGGCTTGTAGTGGGTACCAGAGGTACTTACACCTTGTGCCAGGTCAAGTTATCCCTTATTAGTGTAAAAGAGGTGTTTCTAGCAGCTTAGGCTGATAGAAGGTAGCTATGGCAAAGCAGCTTAGGCTGAACTAGGAGACATGTAAAGCTCCTACTATACCACTGGTGTCATATGCACAATATCATAAGAAAACACAATACACAGATATACTAAAAATAAAAGTACTTTATTTTTATGACAATATGCCAAAAGTATCTCAGTGAGTACCCTCAGTATGAGGATGAGAAATATACACAAGATATATGTACACAAACCAAAATTATGCAAGTAATAGCAAAAGGAAGTAATGCAAGCAATGTAAAGTTACAGTGGATTGCAATAGGAGCACATAGGTATAGGGGCAACACAAACCAAATACTCCAAAACTGGAATGTGAATCACGAATGGACCCCAAACCTATGTGAGCTTGTAGAGGGTCGCTTGGACTGTAAGAAAACACTGAGGGTTAGAAAAATAGCCCACCCCAAGACCCTGGAAGGTAGGTGTAAAGTGCACCTACAACCCCCAGAGAGCACAGAAGTCGTGATAGGGGGATTCTGCAAGGAAAACCAACACCAGCAATGCAACAACAGTGGATTTCGGACCTGAGTACCCGTAAGACAAGGGGACAAAGTCCAAGAGTCGCAACAGTGTTGAGAGTGGGCAGGAGCCCAGGAAATGCCAGCTGAGGGTGCAAGGAAGCTGCCACCGGATGGAAGAAGCTTGGTGTTTTGCAAGAACGAAGAGGACTAGGAACTTCCCCTTTGGAGGATGGATGTTCCACGTCGTGGAGAAGCTTGCAGAGGTGTTCCCACGCAGAAAGACTGCAAACGCCTTGCTAGCTGCAAGGGTTGCGGTTAGGGTTTTTGGATGCTGCTGTGGCCCAGGAGGGACCAGGATGTCGCCACTTGGATGAGGAGACAGAGGGGGCACCCAGCAGGTCAGGGAGCCCTCACAGAAACAGGCAGCACCCGCAGAAGTACCTGAAAAGGCACTTAGAAGAAAAGTGAACCGGAGTCCACCCGAAGTCACAAAAGGGAGTCCCACGATGCCGGAGGACAACTCAGAAGGTTGTGCACTGCAGGTTAGAGTGTCGGGGACCCAGGCTTGGCTGTGCACAAAGGAAATCCTGGAAGAGTGCACAGGAGCCGGAGCAGCTGCAAATCACGCGGTACCCAACAATGCAGTCTAGCGTGGGGAGGCAAGGACTTACCTCCACCAAACTTGGACTGAAGAGTCACTGGACTGTGGGAGTCACTTGGACAGAGTTGCTGAGTTCCAGGGACCACGCTCGTAGTGCTGAGAGGGGACCCAGAGGACCAGTGATGCAGTCTTTTGTTGCCTGCGGTTGCAGGGGGAAGATTCCGTCGACCCACGGGAGATTTCTTCAGAGCTCCTGGTGCAGAAAAGAGGCAGGCTATCCCCAGAGCACGCACCACCTGGAAACTGTCGAGAAATCCGTCAGGATGAAGCGATACAAGGTTGCTAGTAGTCGTCTTGCTACTTTGTTGCGGTTTTGCAGACGTCCTGAGCAGTCAGCGGTCGATCCTTTGGCAGAAGGTGAAGAGGGAGATGCAGAGGAAATCTGGTGAGCTCTTGCATTCGTTATCTGGTGAGATTCCCAAAGCAGAGACCCTAAATAGCCAAAAAAGGTGGATTGGCTACTAAGAGAGGTAAGAGCCTATCATAACGAGTCTCTGACGTCACCTGCTGGCACTGGCCACTCAGAGCAGTCCAGTGTGCCAGCAACACCTCTGTTTCCAAGATGGCAGAGGTCTGGGGCACACTGGAGGAGCTCTGGGCACCTCCCCTGGGAGGTGCATGTGAGAAAGTAGCCTCTTTCTAGCCTTGTTACCCCCACTTTAGGCCTGTTTGTGAGTGTATGTCAGGGTGTTTTCACTGTCTCACTGGGATCCTGCCAGCCAGGGCCCAGTGCTCATAGTGAAAACCCTATGTTTTCAGTATGTTTGTTATGTGTCACTGGGACCCTGCTAGTCAGGGCCCCAGTGCTCATAAGTTTGTGACCTATAGGTATGTGTTCCCTGTGTGATGCCTAACTGTCTCACTGAGGCTCTGCTAACCAGAACCTCAGTGGTTATGCTCTCTCATTACTTTCAAATTGTCACTAACAGGCTAGTGACCAATTTTACCAATTTACATTGGCTTACTGGAACACCCTTATAATTCCCTATTATATGGTACTAAGGTACCCAGGGTATTGGGGTTCCAGGAGATCCCTATGGGCTGCAGCATTTCTTTTGCCACCCATAGGGAGCTCTGACAATTCTTACACAGGCCTGCCACTGCAGCCTGAGTGAAATAACGTCCACGTTATTTCACAGCCATTTTACACTGCACTTAAGTAACTTATAAGTCACCTATATGTCTAACCTTTATCTGGTAAAGGTTAGGTGCAAAGTTACTTAGTGTGAGTGCACCCTGGCACTAGCCAAGATGCCCCCACATTGTTCAGGGCCAATTCCCCGGACTTTGTGAGTGCGGGGACACCATTACACGCGTGCACTACATATAGGTCACTACCTATATGTAGCTTCACAATGGTAACTCCGAATATGGCCATGTAACATGTCTATGATCATGGAATTGCCCCCTCTATGCCATCCTGGCATAGTTGGCACAATCCCATGATCCCAGTGGTCTGTAGCACAGACCATGGTACTGCCAAACTGCCTTTCCTGGGGTTTCACTGCAGCTGCTGCTAACCCCTCAGACAGGTTTCTGCCCCCCTGGGGTCAAGCCAGGCTTGTCCCAGGATGGCAGAACAAAGGACTTCCTCTGAGAGAGGGTGTTACACCCTCTCCCTTTGGAAAATGGTGTGAAGGCAGGGGAGGAGTAGCCTCCCCCAGCCTCGGGAAATGCTTTCTTGGGCACAGATGTGCCCAATTCTGCATAAGCCAGTCTACACCGGTTCAGGGACCCCTTAGCCCTGCTCTGGCGCGAAACTGGACAAAGGAAAGGGGAGTGACCACTCCCCTGACCTGCACCTCCCCTGGGAGGTGTCCAGAGCTCCTCCAGTGTGCTCCAGACCTCTGCCATCTTGGAAACAGAGGTGCTGCTGGCACACTGGACTGCTCTGAGTGGCCAGTGCCACCAGGTGACGTCAGAGACTCCTTCTGATAGGCTCCTTCAGGTGTTAGTAGCCTATCCTCTCTCCTAGGTAGCCAAACCCTCTTTTCTGGCTATTTAGGGTCTCTGTCTCTGGGGAAACTTCAGATGACGAATGCAAGAGCTCAGCCGAGTTCCTCTGCATCTCTCTCTTCACCTTCTGCCAAAGAATCGACTGCTGACCGCGCTGGAAGCCTGCAAAACTGCAACATAGTAGCAAAGACGACTACTGCAACTCTGTAACGCTGATCCTGCCGCCTTCTCGACTCTTTTCCTGGTGGTGCATGCTGTGGGGGTAGTCTGCCTCCTCTCTGCACTAGAAGCTCCGAAGAAATCTCCCGTGGGTCGACGGAATCTTCCCCCTGCAACCGCAGGCACCAAAAAGCTGCATTACCGGTCCCTTGGGTCTCCTCTCAGCACGACGAGCGAGGTCCCTCGAATCCAGCAACTCTGTCCAAGTGACCCCCACAGTCCAGTGACTCTTCAGTCCAAGTTTGGTGGAGGTAAGTCCTTGCCTCACCTCGCTAGACTGCATTGCTGGGAACCGCGACTTTTGCAGCTACTCCGGCCCCTGTGCACTTCCGGCGGAAATCCTTTGTGCACAGCCAAGCCTGGGTCCACGGCACTCTAACCTGCATTGCACAACTTTCTAAGTTGGTCTCCGGCGACGTGGGACTCCTTGGTGTAACTTCGGGTGAGCACCATTTCACGCATCCTTGTAGTGCCTGTTTCTGGCACTTCTCCGGGTGTTACCTGCTGCTGAGAGGGCTCCTTGTCTTGCTCGACGTCCCCTCTACCTCCTGGCGCAATTTGCGACATCCTGGTCCTTCTTGGGCCACAGCAGCATCCAAAAACGCTAACCACACGATTTGCAGCTAGCAAGGCTTGTTGACGTTCTTTCGGCGGGAAAATACTTCTGCACGACTCTCCACGGCAAGTGGGATCCATCCACCAAAGGGGAAGTCTCTAGCCCTTTTCGTTCCTGCAGAAACCTCTGCTTCTTCTGTCCAGTAGAAGCTTCTTTGCACCCACAGCTGGCATTTCCTGGGCATATGCCCATCTCCGACTTGCTTGTGATTTTTGGACTTGGTCCCCTTGTTCCACAGGTACCCTAGATTGGAAATCCATCGTTGTTGCATTGTTGGTTTGTGTCTTTCCTGCATTATTCCTCTAACACGAGTTCTTTGTCCTTAGGGGAACTTTAGTGCACTTTGCACTCACTTTTCAGGGTCTTGGGGAGGGTTATTTTTCTAACTCTCACTATTTTCTAATAGTCCCAGCGACCCTCTACAAGGTCACATAGGTTTGGGGTCCATTCGTGGTTCGCATTCCACTTTTGGAGTATATGGTTTGTGTTGCCCCTATCCCTATGTGTCCCCATTGCATCCTATTGTAACTATACATTGTTTGCACTGTTTTCTAAGACTATACTGCATATTTTTGCTATTGTGTATATATATCTTGTGTATATTTCCTATCCTCTCACTGAGGGTACACTCTGAGATACTTTGGCATATTGTCATAAAAATAAAGTACCTTTATTTTTAGTATAACTGTGTATTGTGTTTTCTTATGATATTGTGCAAGTGACACTTGTGGTACTGTAGTAGCTTCACACGTCTCCTAGTTCAGCCTAAGCTGCTCTGCTAAGCTACCATTATCTATCAGCCTAAGCTGCTAGACACCCTATACACTAATAAGGGATAACTGGGCCTGGTGCAAGGTGCAAGTACCCCTTGGTACTCACTACAAGCCAGTCCAGCCTCCTACATTGGTTGTGCAGCGGTGGGATAAGTGCTTTGAGACTACTTACCACTCTTGTCATTGTACTTTTCATAAGAGAAAAATATACAAAACAAGTTCAGTGTATATACACATAGCCAAAAAGTTTTGCATTTCCTCTTTTCACTCTTTTCTAAGTGCTGAAAAGTACTTCTAACTTTCTAAAAAGTTCTAAAAAGTTTAAAAAGTTTTTTTCTGTCTTTCTAAAAGTTCTGAAAACTTTTTTCTCTTTTTCTATCACTTTAACTCTCTCTAAAAATGTCTGGCA
Organism: Pleurodeles waltl; assembly: GCF_031143425.1. NCBI lineage: Eukaryota > Metazoa > Chordata > Amphibia > Caudata > Salamandridae > Pleurodeles > Pleurodeles waltl. The sequence goes on from NC_090447.1 coordinate 870,608,609, forward strand.
CAGGCCAAAATGTTGACCTGTCTAAGATTGCATATGATCACCTTAGCTGGAAAGGAGCAAGGAGTCTCTGCATAGAGAGAGGTTTGAGTGTAGGGAAGAATCCTTCCTTGGAATTGTTACTTAACATGCTTAGAGAACAAGATAAGGCTAAAAGTGTCCCATCTGTTGAAAAAGTAGCTAATGGTTCCCAATCTGATCCAGGGACTCCCCCAGGTAAAGGTTCAGGAAAGAAACTTCTTAGCCTTCCCATTACAAGACAGTCTAGCATAGTTGGTACTGAGGTGGAGTCACATCATACAGATGATGTGCTCTCACATTACACTGTCAGCCAAGCTGTTAGGGTGCCCTCTGTAAGGGACAGGTCTCCTTCTGTCCATTCTCACCATACTTCTGTTTCAAGACATGTCCCTCCCACCCACCCTGATGACAGATTGTTAGAAAGGGAGCTCAATAGATTGAGAGTGGAACAAACCAGACTGAAGCTCAAGAAGCAACAGCTGGATTTGGATAGACAGACTTTAGAAGTAGAGAAGGAGAGACAGAAACTGGGTTTAGAAACCCATGGGGGCAGCAGCAGTATTCCCCATAGTCATCCTGCAAAAGAGCATGATTCCAGGAATCTGCATAAGATAGTTCCCCCTTATAAGGAGAGGGATGACATTAACAAGTGGTTTGCTGCACTTGAGAGGGCCTGTGTTGTACAGGATGTCCCTCAAAGGCAGTGGGCTGCTATCCTATGGCTATCATTTAGTGGAAAAGGTAGGGATAGGCTCCTTACTGTGAAAGAAAGTGATGCCAATAATTTTACAGTTCTTAAGAATGCACTCCTGGATGGTTATGGCTTAACCACTCAACAGTACAGGATAAAGTTCAGAGAGACCAAAAAGGAGTCTTCACAAGACTGGGTTGATTTCATTGACCATTCAGTGAAGGCCTTGGAGGGGTGGTTACATGGCAGTAAAGTTACTGATTATGACAGCCTGTATAACTTGATCCTGAGAGAGCATATTCTTAATAATTGTGTGTCTGATTTGTTGCACCAGTACTTGGTGGACTCTGATCTGACCTCTCCCCAAGAATTGGGAAAGAAGGCAGACAAATGGGTCAGAACAAGGGTGAACAGAAAAGTTCATACAGGTGGTGACAAAGAGAACAATAAGAAGAAAGATGGTGAAAAATCTCAAGATAAGCATGGGGATAAGGGTAAAACCAAAGATCCCACTTCAAATCTTAAACACTCTTCAGGGGGTGGGGATAAAACAAATTCTTCCTCTTCTTCTCAACCTACACAATTTAAAAAGCCTTGGTGCTTTGTGTGTAAAAATAGAGGCCATAGGCCAGGGGATAAGTCCTGTCCAGGTAAACCCCCTGAGCCTACCACCACTAATACATCAAGCTCTAGTGCCCCTAGCAGTAGTGGTACTAGTGGTGGGACTGCTGGCAACAGCCAAGTTAAGGGTGTAGTTGGGTTCACTTATGGGTCCATAGTAGAAACTGGGGTAGTCAGTCCCAAGACAGTTTCTGTCACACCTAGTGGCATTGGCCTTGCCACACTGGCTGCTTGTCCCCTTACAATGGATAAGTACAGGCAGACAGTTTCAATAAATGGTGTTGAGGCCTTGGCCTACAGGGACACAGGTGCCAGTATCACTTTGGTGACTGAAAACCTAGTGCACCCTGATCAACACATCATTGGACAACAGTATAAGATTATTGATGTCCATAACTCCACTAAGTTTCTTCCCTTAGCTATAATTCAGTTTAGTTGGGGTGGAGTTACTGGCCCTAAGCAGGTGGTGGTATCACCAAGCTTACCTGTAGACTGTCTCTTAGGTAATGACCTAGAGGCCTCAGGTTGGGCTGATGTAGAGTTTTATGCCCATGCAGCCATGCTGGGCATCCCTGAGGAATTGTTCCCTCTCATTTCTACTGAAATGAAAAAGCAAAGGAGAGAAGGCCTGAAAACTCAGGATCCCTCTCCATCAACAGGTAAAAAGGGTATCACAGTATCCCCTAACCACCCTACCATTCAGGATACCATTCCTGTGGTGGGAGAAACCTCTCCTGGGGTGGCACCTGTTCCAAGGGAATCATCAGCTGGCAAAGCTGGACTCCCTGAGGTAGAAGTACCTCTCTGTGGGATAACTAACATTGGTGAGGAAAAAGAGCACCATTTTAGTTAACATGGAACATACCTCCAACCCTCCCAGAGAAACTTTAGTGCAGAAACCCTGCACTGCCTCACAACACTTAGGACAGCATCCCTGCCCTAGTGTGGAGCTCATAGGACAGCATCCCTGCCCTGCTCCAACTCAAGAGAAACAGCATCCCTGTTCTCTCTTCCAGCCATATGGACAAAGTTTTTGCCCAGCTATGGCTTTTCTGAGACAGCATCCCTGTCTGGCATTTCCATCACTACAAATAGGTTCAGTGGACAATTCCCACTGCTCTAAACTAAAACTTACTGATAGAAACTCTGAAAATACATCTTCACATTGTTGCTTAGCTAAACAACTTCAAACAGGGTGGTTTACATCCCCAAAGGGAAGTAACCATATAGTGGATGATAAAGGGAGTAACCAGTCTATTGCAGAGCTACTCTCTACTTATCACCACTTAGACAATAAAGTCTCAACTGGCCAAGGTTAGCCTTATTGTCCTTCGTTTGGGGGGGGGGGGGTTGTGTGAGAAAGTAGCCTCTTTCTAGCCTTGTTACCCCCACTTTAGGCCTGTTTGTGAGTGTATGTCAGGGTGTTTTCACTGTCTCACTGGGATCCTGCCAGCCAGGGCCCAGTGCTCATAGTGAAAACCCTATGTTTTCAGTATGTTTGTTATGTGTCACTGGGACCCTGCTAGTCAGGGCCCCAGTGCTCATAAGTTTGTGACCTATAGGTATGTGTTCCCTGTGTGATGCCTAACTGTCTCACTGAGGCTCTGCTAACCAGAACCTCAGTGGTTATGCTCTCTCATTACTTTCAAATTGTCACTAACAGGCTAGTGACCAATTTTACCAATTTACATTGGCTTACTGGAACACCCTTATAATTCCCTAGTATATGGTACTAAGGTACCCAGGGTATTGGGGTTCCAGGAGATCCCTATGGGCTGCAGCATTTCTTTTGCCACCCATAGGGAGCTCTGACAATTCTTACACAGGCCTGCCACTGCAGCCTGAGTGAAATAACGTCCACGTTATTTCACAGCCATTTTACACTGCACTTAAGTAACTTATAAGTCACCTATATGTCTAACCTTTACCTGGTAAAGGTTAGGTGCAAAGTTACTTAGTGTGAGGGCACCCTGGCACTAGCCAAGGTGCCCCCACATTGTTCAGGGCCAATTCCCCGGACTTTGTGAGTGCGGGGACACCATTACATGCGTGCACTACATTTAGGTCACTACCTATATGTAGCTTCACAATGGTAACTCCGAATATGGCCATGTAACATGTCTATGATCATGGAATTGCCCCCTCTATGCCATCCTGGCATAGTTGGCACAATCCCATGATCCCAGTGGTCTGTAGCACAGACCATGGTACTGCCAAACTGCCTTTCCTGGGGTTTCACTGCAGCTGCTGCTAACCCCTCAGACAGGTTTCTGCCCCCCTGGGGTCAAGCCAGGCTTGTCCCAGGATGGCAGAACAAAGGACTTCCTCTGAGAGAGGGTGTTACACCCTCTCCCTTTGGAAAATGGTGTGAAGGCAGGGGAGGAGTAGCCTCCCCCAACCTCGGGAAATGCTTTCTTGGGCACAGATGTGCCCAATTCTGCATAAGCCAGTCTACACCGGTTCAGGGACCCCTTAGCCCTGCTCTGGCGCGAAACTGGACAAAGGAAAGGGGAGTGACCACTCCCCTGACCTGCACCTCCCCTGGGAGGTGTCCAGAGCTCCTCCAGTGTGCTCCAGACCTCTGCCATCTTGGAAACAGAGGTGCTGCTGGCACACTGGACTGCTCTGAGTGGCCAGTGCCACCAGGTGACATCAGAGACTCCTTCTGATAGGCTCCTTCAGGTGTTAGTAGCCTATCCTCTCTCCTAGGTAGCCAAACCCTCTTTTCTGGCTATTTAGGGTCTCTGTCTCTGGGGAAACTTCAGATAACGAATGCAAGAGCTCAGCCGAGTTCCTCTGCATCTCTCTCTTCACCTTCTGCCAAGGAATCGACTGCTAACCGCGCTGGAAGCCTGCAAAACTGCAACATAGTAGCAAAGACGACTACTGCAACTCTGTAACGCTGATCCTGCCACCTTCTCGACTGTTTTCCTGGTGGTGCATGCTGTGGGGGTAGTCTGCCTCCTCTCTGCACTAGAAGCTCCGAAGAAATCTCCCGTGGGTCGACGGAATCTTCCCCCTGCAACCGCAGGCACCAAAAAGCTGCATTACCGGTCCCTTGGGTCTCCTCTCAGCACGACGAGCGAGGTCCCTCGAATCCAGCAACTCTGTCCAAGTGACCCCCACAGTCCAGTGACTCTTCAGTCCAAGTTTGGTGGAGGTAAGTCCTTGCCTCACCTCGCTAGACTGCATTGCTGGGAACCGCAACTTTTGCAGCTACTCCGGCCCCTGTGCACTTCCGGCGGAAATCCTTTGTGCACAGCCAAGCCTGGGTACACGGCACTCTAACCGGCATTGCATGACTTTCTAAGTTGGTCTCCGGCGACGTGGGACTCCTTGGTGTAACTTCGGGTGAGCACCGTTTCATGCATCCTTGTAGTGCCTGTTTCTGGCACTTCTCTGGGTGCTACCTGCTGCTGAGAGGGCTCCTTGTCTTGCTCGACGTCCCCTCTACCTCCTGGCGCAATTTGCGACATCCTGGTCCTTCCTGGGCCACAGCAGCATCCAAAAACACTAACCGCACGATTTGCAGCTAGCAAGGCTTGTTGGCATTCTTTCGGCAGGAAAACACTTCTGCACGACTCTCCACAGCGAGAGGGATCCGTCCACCAAAGGGGAAGTCTCTAGCCCTTTTTGTTCCTGCAGAAACCTCTGCTTCTTCTGTCCAGTAGAAGCTTCTTTGCACCCACAGCTGGCATTTCCTGGGCATATGCCCATCTCTGACTTGCTTGTGACTTTTGGACTTGGTCCCCTTGTTCCACAGGTACCCTAGATTGGAAATCCATCGTTGTTGCATTGTTGGTTTGTGTCTTTCCTGCATTATTCCTCTAACACGAGTTCTTTGTCCTTAGGGGAACTTTAGTGCACTTTGCACTCACTTTTCAGGGTCTTGGGGAGGGTTATTTTTCTAACTCTCACTATTTTCTAATAGTCCCAGCGACCCTCTACAAGGTCACATAGGTTTGGGGTCCATTCGTGGTTCGCATTCCACTTTTGGAGTATATGGTTTGTGTTGCCCCTATCCCTATGTGTCCCCATTGCATCCTATTGTAACTATACATTGTTTGCACTGTTTTCTAAGACTATACTGCATATTTTTGCTATTGTGTATATATATCTTGTGTATATTTCCTATCCTCTCACTGAGGGTACACTCTGAGATACTTTGGCATATTGTCATAAAAATAAAGTACCTTTATTTTTAGTATAACTGTGTATTGTGTTTTCTTATGATATTGTGCAAGTGACACTTGTGGTACTGTAGTAGCTTCACACGTCTCCTAGTTCAGCCTAAGCTGCTCTGCTAAGCTACCATTATCTATCAGCCTAAGCTGCTAGACACCCTATACACTAATAAGGGATAACTGGGCCTGGTGCAAGGTGCAAGTACCCCTTGGTACTCACTACAAGCCAGTCCAGCCTCCTACAGTGCAGGTCAGGGGAGTGGTCACTCCCCTTTCCTTTGTCCAGTTTCGCGCCAGAGCAGGGCTGGGAGATCCCTGAACCGGTGTAGACTGGCTTATGCAGAGATGGGCAGCATCTGTGCCCATCAAAGCATTTCCAGAGGCTGGGGGAGGCTACTCCTCCCCAGCCTTCACACCTATTTCCAAAGGGAGAGTGTTACACCCTCTCTCAGAGGAAATCCTTTGTTCTGCCTTCCTGGGCCAGGGCTGCCTGGACCCCAGGAGGGCAGAAACCTGTCTGAGGGGTTGGCAGCAGCAGCAGCTGCAGTGGAGACCCCGGAAAGGCAGTTTGGCAGTACCCGGGTTCTGTGCTAGAGACCCAGGGGATCATGGAATTGTCACCCCAATGCCAGACTGGCATTGGGGTGACAATTCCATGATCTTAGACATGTTACATGGCCATGTTCGGAGTTACCATTGTGACGCTATACATAGGTAGTGACCTATGTATAGTGCACGCGTGTAATGGTGTCCCCGCACTCACAAAGTCCGGGGAATTTGCCCTGAACAATGTGGGGGCACCTTGGCTAGTGCCAGGGTGCCCACACACTAAGTAACTTTGCACCCAATCTTCACCAGGTGAAGGTTAGACATATAGGTGACTTATAAGTTACTTAAGTGCAGTGGTAACTGGCAGGCCTGTGTAAGAATTGTCAGATCTCCCTATGGGTGGCAAAAGAAATGCTGCAGCCCATAGGGATCTCCTGGAACCCCAATACCCTGGGTACCTCAGTACCATATACTAGGGAATTATATGGGTGTACCAGTATGCCAATGTGAATTGGTGAAATTGGTCACTAGCCTGTTAGTGACAATTTGGAAAGCAGAGAGAGCATAACCACTGAGGTTCTGGTTAGCAGAGCCTCAGTGAGACAGTTAGTCATCACACAGGGAACACATACAGGGCACATACTTATGAGCACTGGGGCCCTGCCTGGCAGGGTCCCAGTGGCACATAGACTAAAACAACATATATACAGTGAAATATGGGGGTAACATGCAAGGCAAGATGGTACTTTCCTACACAACCCCCCCCCCCCAACGAAGGACAATAAGACTAGCCATGACCTGATGAGTCTTCATTGTCTAAGTGGAAATATCTGGAGAGTCCATCTGCATCGGAGTGGGTACTCCCAGGTCTATGTTCCACTGTATAGCCCATCCCCTGTAGAGATATGGACCACCTCAACAATTTAGGATTTTCACCTTTCATTTTTTTTAGCCAAAGTAGAGGTTTGTGGTCTGTCTGAACAATGAAGTGAGTGCCAAACAGGTATGGCCTCAACTTCTTCAGTGCCCAGACCACAGCAAAGGCCTCCCTCTCAATGGCAGACCAACGCTTTTCTCTAGGGGTCAACCTTCTGCTGATAAAAGCAACTGGTTGATCCTGGCCTTCAGAATTAAGCTGTGATAAGACTGCCCCTACCCCTAGTTCAGATGCATCAGTTTGAACAATTAATTTCTTGGAGTAACATGGGCTTTTTAGGACAGGTGCAGTGCACATGGCCTGTTTGAGCTCCTCAAAAGCTTTCTGACAGCTAGCTGTCCACAATACCTTTTTAGGCATCTTCTTGCTAGTGAGATCATTAAGTGGGGCTGCAATGGAGCCATAGTTTTTAATGAATCTCCAGTAATACCCAGTGAGGCCTAAGAAGGCTCTCACCTGGGTCTGTGTTGTAGGGGGAACCCAATCCATGATAGTTTGGATTTTCCCCTGAAGTGGTGCAATCTGTTCTCCACCTACAAGGTGTCCCAGATAAACCACCTTTCCCTGCCCTATCTGGCACTTTGAGGCCTTGATAGTGAGGCCTGCCTTTTGCAGGGCCTCCAAAACCTTCCACAGGTGGACCAGGTGATCATCCCAGGTGGAGCTATAGACAGCTATATCATCTAGATATGTTGCACTGAAAGCCTCCAACCCTTGCAGGACGGTATTCACCAACCTCTGAAAAGTGGCAGGTGCATTTTTCAACCGAAAGGGCATCACTGTAAATTGGTAGTGCCCTCCTATAGTTGAAAATGCAGTTTTAGGTTTAGCATCCTCTGCCAATTTGATCTGCCAATACCCTGCAGTCAAATCAAAGGTGCTTAGATACTTTGCAGATGCCAGTGTATCTATGAGCTCATCTGCCCTTGGGTATAGGGTGAGCATCAGTTTTTGTTACCTGGTTGAGACCTCTGTAATCTACGAAAAACCTCATCTCCCTTTTTCCATCTTTTGAGTGAGGCTTTGGTACAAGCACCACAGGAGAGGCCCATGGGCTTTCAGAAGGTTCAACCACTCCTAGGTCAAGTATTTTCTGAACTTCTTGCTTTATGCAGTCCCTGACATGGTCAGGCTGCCTTTAGATTTTACTTTTGACAGGCATGCTGTCTCCAGTATCAATTGTGTGTTCACACCAAGATGTGGTGCCTGGCACAGTTAAAAAGGGTTCAGAAAACTGTCCAAGGAGATTTAAGCAGTTGTCTTTCCGTTCTGCATTAAGACAGTCTTTCAAAACTACTCCCTCCACTAAAGCATCATCTTCAGTGGAAGAGAAGAGATCAGGGAGAGGGTCGCTCTCTTCTTCCTGTCCTTCATCTGTTGCCATGAGCAGGGTGAGATCAGCCCTGTCATAGTAGGGTTTTAGGCGGTTGACATGAATCACCCTAAGGGGACTCCTGGCAGTGCCCAGGTCAACCGAGTAGGTGACCTCGTCCTTCTTTTCAACAATTAGATGGGGTCCACTCCATTTGTCTTGGAGTTCTCTTGGGGCCACTGGCTCCAACACCCACACCTTCTGTCCTGGTTGGTTCTGAATCAGAACAGCCTTCTGGTCATGCCATTGCTTCTGGAGCTCTTGGCTGGCCTGAAGGTTTTTACTGGCCTTTTTCATGTACTCCGCCATTCTGGATCTTAGGCCAAGTACATAGTCCACAATATCCTGTTTGGGAGCTTTTAAAGGTTGTTCCCAACCCTCCTTCACAAGTGTTAGTGGACCTCTTACAGGGTGCCCAAATAGGAGTTCAAAGGGGCTGAAGCCCACTCCTTTCTGGGGTACCTCTCTGGAAGCAAAAAGGAGGCAAGGTAACAGGACATCCCATCTCCTCCTGAGTTTTTCAGGGAGTCCCATTATCATTCCTTTGAGAGTTTTATTAAACCTCACTACCAGTCCATTAGTCTGTGGATGATAAGGTGTGGTGAATTTGTATGTTACACCACATTCCTTCCACATAGCCTTCAAGTATGCAGACATAAAGTTGCTACCCCTGTCTGATACAACTTCTTTTGGAAAACCCACCCTGGAAAAGATTCCCAGGAGGGCTTTTGCCACTGCAGGTGCTTCAGTGGTCCTTAGAGGAATTGCTTCAGGATATCTTGTGGCATGGTCCAGAACCACCAAGATAAACCTATTGCCTGAAGCAGTAGGAGGGTCAAGGGGGCCAATTATGTCAACCCCTACCCTTTCAAAGGGGACCCCAACCACAGGTAGTGGAATAAGGGGAGCCTTTGGTGTGCCACCAGTCTTGCCACTGGCTTGGCAGGTCACACAAGACTTACAAAAATCTTTTGTGTCCTCTGACATCCTAGGCCAGTGAAACAGGGGGACAAGCCTTTCCCATGTTTTGATCTGGCCCAAATGCCCAGCCAAAGGAATGTCATGTGCCAGAGTTAGGAGGAACTCTCTGTACTGCAGGGGAATGACCAATCTCCTGGCTGCTCCAGGTTTTGGGTCCCTTGCCTCTGTGTACAAGAGGTTGTCCTCCCAGTAAACTCTATGTGAGTCACTGACATCCCCATTTTGCTGTTTGACAGCTTGCTGTCTGAGACATTCTAATGTGGGACAGGATTGCTGTGCCACACTCAGCTCTTCCCTGGCAGGCCCCCTCCACCCAAAAGCTCAGCAGTGTCTGCTGCCAGCTCATCTGGTGAAGGTTCTGCACAGGGAGGAAATTCTTCTTCCTCAGAAGGAGAATCCTCTGTAGAGGGAGGGATAGTGGGTAGGGATTTACCCTTGCTACCCCTAGCTTTAGGGAGCACTTGGTCCATTGTTCCAGGATCCAAGTCACCCTATCCTTTTTGCTTTTTGGCCTGAGCCCTTGTCAAAGCAAAAATATGCCCAGGAATGCCCAGCATTGCTGCATGAGCCTCCAACTCCACTTCTGCCCAAGCTGATGTCTCTAAATCGTTCCCTAGTAGACAGTCTACAGGTAAATCTGAGGCAGCCACAACTTTCTTTGGACCAGTAACCCCCCCCCCCCCAGTTGAGATTCACAACAGCCATGGGGTGGCTAAGAGTGTTGTTATGAGCGTCCTTCACTTTGTACTGGTGACCAAGTAGGTGTTGTTCAGGGTGTAACAGTTTCTACATCACCATAGTAACACTGGCACCTGTGTCCCTGTAGGCCTGAACCTCAACACCATTGATTAGCGGAAGTTACTTGTACTTATCCATATTAAGGGGACAAGCAACCAAGGTGGCCAAATCAATGGCACCTTCAGAGACTAACACAGCCTCTGTGGCATCCCTAACAAGACCAAGCCCAACTAAATTACCAAAAGTGAGCCCAGCTACTCCCTTGGATTGGCTATTAGTAGGTTTGCTCCCACCACCACTGCTATTACTAGGGGCACTAGAATTTGCAGTAGGGGTTGTGGTAGTTGGAGGTTTGGTGTTTTTCTTTGGACAACTGGCATCAGTTGTCCAATGGCCTTTGACTTTACACAAATAACACCAGGGCTTTTTAACTTGATTTGAAGAGGATTTGGACCCACCACCCCCACCAGGGAATTTTTGTCGGCCTGATGAAGACTCATTTTTAGATTTGTCCCCACCCTTGTCAGAAGACTTACCATCCTTCTTCTTGCCATGCTTGTAACCCCCTGTATGAACTTTTCTGTTCACTCTTGTTCTGACCCATTTGTCTGCCTTCTTTCCCAATTCTTGGGGAGAAGTCAAATCTGAGTCCACTAGATATTGGTGTAACAAGTCAGACACACAGTTATTCAGAATATGCTCTCTCAGAATAAGATTATACAGGCTTTCATAGTCAGAAACTTTACTGCCATGTAACCACCCCTCCAAGGCCTTCACTGAACAGTCAACAAAGTCTATCCAGTCTTGTGAGGACTCTTTTCTGGTGTCTCTGAACTTAATCCTGTATTGTTCAGTGGTTAAGCCAAATCCATCCAAGAGTGCATCCTTCAAAACTGCAAAATTGTTAGCATCACTTTCTCTAACAGTTAGGAGCCTATCCCTACCCTTTCCATTGAAAGATAGCCACAATATAGCAGCCCACTGCCTTTGAGGCACCCCCTGTACCATACAGGCCCTCTCAAGTGCAGCAAACCACTTGTTGATGTCTTCCCCCTCCTTGTAAGGGGAAACTATCTTGGGCAGATTACTGGAATCATGCTCTTTAACAGGATTACAATCAGGAATACTGCTGCTGCCACCATGGGGTCCTAACCCCAATCTCTGTCTCTCCTTCTCCAAGTCTAGGGATTCCCTGTCTAGAGACAGCTGTTGCTGTTTAAGCTTCAGTCTGGTCTCTTCCACTCTCAACTTTTTGAGTTCCCTTTCTAACATGTTGTCTTCAGGGTGGGTGGGTTGGGAATACTGAGGACAAATTGGAAACAACAGAGGGAGATATGTCCCTAACAGCTTGAACTCTAACAACCTGGCCTCCAGGAACAAAAACATCCCTACTATGATGGGAGCTCCTATTACTACCAGCATTGCTCTGTGGTCTGCTGAGGGGCAGATTTGGAATAGAACCCTCCACACCTCCCTCAAGGGGTTCCCCTGAGTCAGAATGGGAGCTATCTACTAACTTCTCAGTTGAAGTGCCTGCTAGGGACTTATCATTCTCAATGAGCATGTTATATAGAAATTCTCTTGCAGGGTTCTTTCCTATCACTAGACCTCTATCAATGCAGAGACTCTTTAGGCTCTTGAAGTTTAAATTGTCATAAGTAGTATTGACCATTTTAAGAGCAGTTCCTACATCAGACATGATAAAAGAAGGTTTAGAGACAGTGAGAACAGAGAACAAGTTCAGGACTTTTTAAAGAACAGAAAAAAAAACTTTTTCAAACTTTTAGAAACTTTTTAGAAGTTTTGGAGTACTTTTCAGCACTTAGTAGAAAGTGCAAGAGGAGAAAAGCAAAACTTTTTGGTTAAGTGTACATACACTGAACTTGTTTTGTATATTATTCTCTTATGAAAAGTACACAATGACAAAGTGGTAAGTAGTTACAAGTACTTATCCCACCGCTGCACAACCAATGTCGGAGGCTGGCCTGGCTTGTAGTGGGTACCAGAGGTACTTACACCTTGTGCCAGGTCCAGTTATCCCTTATTAGTGTAGAAGAGGTGTTTCTAGCAGCTTAGGCTGATAGAAGGTAGCTATGGCAAAGCAGCTTAGGCTGAACTAGGAGACATGTAAAGCTCCTACTATACCACTGGTGTCATAGGCACAATATCATAAGAAAACACAATACACAGATATACTAAAAATAAAGGTACTTTATTTTTATGACAATATGCCAAAAGTATCTCAGTGAGTACCCTCAGTATGAGGATGAGAAATATACACAAGATACATGTACACAAACCAAAATTATGCAAGTAATAGCAAAAGGAAGTAATGCAAGCAATGTAAAGTTACAGTAGATTGCAATAGGAGCACATAGGTATAGGGGCAACACAAACCATATACTCCAAAAGTGGAATGCGAACCACGAATGGACCCCAAACCTATGTGAGCTTGTAGAGGGTCGCAGGGACTGTAAGAAAACAGTGAGGGTTAGAAAAGTAGCCCACCCCAAGACCCTGTAAGGTAGGTGTAAAGTGCACCTACAACTCCCAGAGAGCAGAGAAGTCGTGATAGGGGGATTCTGCAAGGAAAACCAACACCATCAATGCAACAACAGTGGATTTCCGGACCTGAGTACCTGTAAGACAAGGGGACCAAGTCCAAGAGTCGCAACAATGTCGAGAGTGGGCAGGAGCCCAGGAAATGCCAGCTGAGGGTGCAAGGAAGCTGCCACCGGATGGAAGAAGCTTGGTGTTTTGCAAGAACGAAGAGGACTAGGAGAAGCTTGCAGATGTGTTCCCACGCAGAAAGACCGCAAACAAGCCTTGCTAGCTGCAAGGGTCGCGGTTAGGGTTTTTGGATGCTGCTGTGGCCCAGGAGGGACCAGGATGTCGCTACTTGGATGAGGAGACAGAGGGGGCACCCAGCAAGTCAGGGAGCCCTCACAGAAACAGGCAGCACCCGCAGAAGTACCTGAACAGGCACTTAGAAGAAAAGTGAACCGGAGTCCACCCGAAGTCACAAAAGGGAGTCCCACGACGCCGGAGGACAACTCAGAAGATTGTGCACTGCAGGTTAGAGTGTCGGGGACCCAGGCTTGGCTGTGCACAAAGGAAATCCTGGAAGAGTGCACAGGAGCCGGAGCAGCTGCAAATCACGCGGTACCCAACAATGCAGTCTAGCGTGGGGAGGCAAGGACTTACCTCCACCAAACTTGGACTGAAGAGTCACTGGACTGTGGGAGTCACTTGGACAGAGTTACTGAGTTCCAGCGACCACGCTCGTAGTGCTGAGAGGGGACCCAGAGGACCGGTGATGCAGTCTTTTGTTGCCTGCGGTTGCAGGGGGAAGATTCCGTCGACCCACAGGAGATTTCTTCAGGGCTCCTGGTGCAGAAAAGAGGCAGGCTACCCCCAGAGCATGCACCACCTGGAAACAGTCGAGAAAGCCGGCAGGATGAAGCGATACAAGGTTGCAAGTAGTCGTCTTGCTACTTTGTTGCGGTTTTTCAGGTGTCCTGAGCAGTCAGCGGTCGATCCTTTGGCAGAAGGTGAAGAGGGAGATGCAGAGGAACTCTGGTGAGCTCTTGCATTCGTTATCTGGTGAGATTCCCAAAGCAGAGACCCTAAATAGCCAGAAAAGGTGGATTGGCTACTAAGAGAGGTAAGAGCCTATCAGAAGGAGTCTCTGACGTCACCTGCTGGCACTGGCCACTCAGAGCAGTCCAGTGTGCCAGCAACACCTATGTTTCCAAGATGGCAGAGGTCTGGGGCACACTGGAGGAGCTCTGGGCATCTCCCCTGGGAGGTGCAGGTCAGGGGAGTGGTCACTCCCCTTTCCTTTGTCCAGTTTCGCACCAGAGCAGGGCTGGGAGATCCCTGAACCGATGTAGACTGGCTTATGCAGAGATGGGCAGCATCTTTGCCCATCAAAGCATTTCCAGAGGCTGGGGGAGGCTACTCCTCCCCAGCCTTAACACCTATTTCCAAAGGGAGAGGGTGTTACATCCTCTCTCAGAGGAAATCCTTTGTTCTGCCTTCCTGGGCCAGGGCTGCCTGGACCCCAGGAGGGCAGAAACCTGTCTGAGGGGTTGGCAGCAGCAGCAGCTGCAGTGGAGACCCCGGAAAGGCAGTTTGGCAGTACCCGGGTTCTGTGCTAGAGACCCGTGGGATCATGGAATTGTCACCCCAATGCCACAATGGCATTGGGGTGACAATTCCATGATCTTAGACATGTTACATGGCCATGTTCGGAGTTACCATTGTGACGCTATACATAGGTAGTGACCTATGTATCGTGCACGCGTGTAATGGTGTCCCCGCACTTACAAAGTCCGGGGAATTTGCCCTGAACAATGTGGGGGAACCTTGGCTAGTGCCAGGGTGCCCACACACTAAGTAACTTTGCACCCAACCTTCACCAGGTGAAGGTTAGACATATAGGGGACTTATAAGTTACTTAAGTGCAGTGGTAAATGGCTGTGAAATAACGTGGACGTTATTTCACTCAGGCTGCACTGGCAGGCCTGTGTAAGAATTGTCAGATCTCCCTATGAGTGGCAAAAGAAATGCTGCAGCACATAGGGATCTCCTGGAACCCCAATACCCTGGGTACCTCAGTACCATATACTAAGGAATTATATGGGTGTACCAGTATGCCAATGCGAATTGGTGAAATTGGTCACTAGCCTGTTAGTGACAATTTGGAAAGCAGAGAGAGCATAGCCACTGAGGTTCTGTTTAGCAGAGCCTCAGTGCGACAGTTAGTCATCACACAGGGAACACATACAGGGCACATACTTATGAGCACTGGGGCCCTGCCTGGCAGGGTCCCAGTGACACATAGACTAAAACAACATATATACAGTGAAATATGGGGGTAAAATGCCAGGCAAGATGGTACTTTCCTACACATCGCTACTGTGAGAGGATCAGCAACACACCCCGATTGGGGCTCTACACCTGCCTGACGGAACTCTAGTCACCTCGCAGGAGGCAATCAACAATGCCTTCAAGAACTATTATACGACATTATACCGCGGGCAAGCGAGCTGTGATGCCAGGCAATTGGTGGCTTTCCTGGGTGGGGCCCCTTTTCCGCAGTTATCGGCAACAAATATGGCAACGTTGGATGAACCCCTCCAAAAAGAGGAAATAGGAGTAGCCATAACACAAATAGCCTGCAATAAGACACGGGGGGTGGACGGTTTGCCAATAGAGTACTATGCCACTTATGCACAACACCTGTTGCAGCAATTGTTGTCGGTGTTTGAAGAGGCGTGGGTTAATGGGGAACCCCACAGTCACAAAGAGAGATGCTGGAGGTGGTGCTCCCCAAACCCGGTCATGATCCCACGGACGTGATATCCTATAGGCCGTTATCTCTTTTTAACTTAGATTGCAAATTTTTGGGCAAGGTGTTGGCAAACAGACTCGCCCCCGTAATACACACTCTGATACATTAAGATCAAAATGTTTTTATACCGCGGCGCAATACGTTCTTGAATATCCGCAGACTATTGGGCATCATTGGAGATACTCCCACAGATGCATATGGTAATGTAGCAATGTCTTTGGATATAGAGAAGGCGTTTGACACACTAGGCTGGGACTTTTTGTTTGCCACCCTACGCTGCATGGGGTTTGGCCATGGTTTTGTATGATGGGTGCAGATATTATATGCTGGCCCTAGGCTAGGGTTAAAACAGGAGGAGTAATATCGGACAGCTTTCCCATTGGTAGGGGGACCAGACAGGGTGCCCTCTATCACCTTTGTTGTTCACCATTGCAATGGAGCTGCTTGCGGCTCGGGTGCACGCACTGGCTGAGCAATGGGGGATTTACCGGATGGGGATGCACCATATAATCTCCTTATATGCGGATGATGCGTTGATTTACCTGAAGAGGGGTGTGCCCACATTACCCGCGGTGATGTCTCTGCTAGACGAGTATGGAGAGATTTCAGGACTGAAAGTTAATTGGTCTAAGTCCTGCTTATTCCCTCTGGTTGACCTTCCTACCGAGATGACGGAGGAGCTTCCTGCGGGGAGGTTGAAGTGGTGTTTCGACACATTTAAATATTTGGGAGTGCAGATTCACCATAGACCTGATGACTTGAGAGATGGCAATTTGGGCCACGCGCTATGCTCCATGAAGGGCTCACTCCGGTTCTGGTGCTCGCTTCCCCTCTCCCCCATGGGAAGGGTGGTAATAGCAAATATGCTGGTGCTCCCCCGACTCCTTTATTACTTTTCAGCATTACCCATAGCTCTGTCTAGAAGCTTCTTCCGCGAGCTAAACAGATCACTGCTAGGACTAACATGGGGGAACAGTAGATCCCGAGTGGCGCTTACTAATCTGCAGCGGCCGTTGCGCGAAGGGGGGTTGGGTGCGCCAAATTTTGAACACTACTATGCTGCAGCACAGCTACAATGGATATTACACTGGATAAGTAGACCTGAATCCTCAGAGGCAGCATGGATACACACACAGCTACAGAGTATACCAGTGTACACCTGGCAAACAGACCGCACAGTGAAACATAACACCAACAATTGCTTGTTGAGAGCAGCACATGGCTGTTGGAAACGACATGTACAGAAAGGAGGAACTAGCCCCCCATACTCACCCCTCATTCTCCTGGATCAGATACCAGGAGGCATGCAATTGCTCAAGACACACCCCCTAACATTATGGGCGGAGGCAGGGATAGAGACAGTGAGGGATTGCTTTGATGGTGGTATACTGATGTCATTCACAGCTATTAGGGACCTTACCTCGGTGGGAACGGGACAATTTATTTTGTATTACACTATATGTCACCTCATTAAAACAGCATGGGTGGGGGGAGAACAGGAGCCTGCACCATCTCCCACATTACACTTTCTGCTCTCTGATGATGGATGGCCTATCAAAAGTGATTACAAATTTGTATAAAACCCTAATTGATACAGAAGGTAACAGACTTGAGGTGGCGAGACAGAGATGGAATACAGTTCTTCCTGCGCCTTTGTCCCCCGAGACATGGCTGGTGACCCTCCCTAGGTTTCGATATACCCAGTTTAATTTTGTGCACCAAACGTATCTGTCCCCATCTCGTATGCACCGCATGTACCCTACAGCTAGGCTGGCATGCCCCCGGTGTGGGTCACTTCTATCACATGGTGTGGGATTGTGGGCCCCTCCAGAAAGTTTGGCACGAGGTACTGGAAGTAGTCACTGACATCACGAAGCCTGTGTTCTCACTGGAACCAAGATCTTGTTTACTGGGGATTAGAACCAGAATTAAACAGGACACCTATATTCATAGGTTTGCCAACCTGGCATTTATTATGTACAAATGATCGATTGCCATGAACTGGAAGGCACCAAGTGCACCGGAAATGCATAAGTGGCAAGTCATGACATTGAGGTGGACACGTGCGGAACTGCGGGTGCTGCGAGTATTGCGAGATGGAGGGCAGGCACACACAGGTTATGACGTTTGGGATACGCTTGTTGCACAGTTGGAAATCAAAAATGATGAACGCCCGCCATGAATAGGGAGGTATAGCAGTAATGTCCGTTGTAAAATGTTAACAAAGCTGTTTTCTATCTAATTACTTGAGCCTCGGTTTATAACCAGCAGTAACTCAGATCAGATAGATGGTACTGCCTGACTGCGATGCAGAGAGAACAGTAACCCATTGCACAAAAAAAAAAGAAAAGGGGGAATGATACCGGATGCACCTTGAGTACACAGGGGCGAAACAACATATTGGAATGTACTGTATAATTGCCTTTTGAATACATCGCTTGTTACTCCTTGACAGATATATTTGTGTTACACTATAGAAAACAAATGCTTTGCTGACCCTTGGATAGTGGAATGCACAGACCCAGTTTTCTGTTCTTGCTTTTTGACTTTGGAATTATGTCATTTGGATTTGTAATTGAATATATGCACTTGAAATAATAAAATATATATAAAAAAAAAAGACACAGACTGTAAATCACATTTGGTGTCTGGGAATGGGCTGTACGATCGGGAGCTTCAGAACCCAATAATTGTCAACTGTCAAGTAGCCAGTCCGTCTGTGCAAGGAGAAGATGCTCTACAAGATGTCTGCCATTGACCAGGACCGGGGACAAATGCCTGCTATTGTACCTGCTGGGTGAGGACACTTCACCCAGGAAATCCAAGACCACCTGGCCCGGAGTCTGGAGCAGCAGTGCCTGCCTGCTTGCTAATACCAGTGTTCTCCTTTTGAGGCAGAAGAGAGCAATCTAGGTTGTGAGGTCCAACAGGGAGTCTTGTTGAGTGGATTCCCTAAGCAAGGTGTGAGGAAAAGGCTGCTGCATTGATTGTGTCATTGCCCGTGTGCAGGACAAAGTTGGTGACCCCTATGTGTCAGGAGAGGGACGCTGTGAAGTGAGCCGTGGACCTCACTGTGCCAATCAGGCTGAAACCTGTGTGCAGCAAGACACTGGTGGTTCGTATGCCAGGTGGGTGTACAGGAAAGTGAGCAGTCACCAGCCCTGTTCCGATCGGATCAGCGCCCATGTACAGTGAAGGATCGGTGACCCCCTATGCCATGAGGGGCCACAGTGGACGGATTGCTAAGTGAACTGGGCTGTAGCCCTTGCACGGTGAAGGGTGTGTGACCACGTATACCAGGAGAGGCTGCCATGCAGGCATATAGCTGTCCTGATCAGGTCGGTGCCTTTGTACAGTGGGGATACTGTGACCTGGTGTGCCCGGTGGGGTCACCAAGACAAGCAAGAAGTGTGACCTGAGCCAGATCTTCACAAGAGGAGAGAGGCCATTGTTGGAAGACCTGATCACCTAGACTGGAATGAGTGATGATTATCATTATCTTCCCCCCACCGTGGGATGTACCAAAGAATAACTATGTTAAGGTCCAGGGACTGATATAGGCATGAAATAGCCTTCTGGCTCAATGGTTGATCAAATATCATCTCAAACTGTGTCAGGTCTTGTGACCCCTCATGTCTGCATTACCCTGAATCTGCACAATGTATGCTTGTTTAAGTTTGAATCTGCCCACTCTCCTCAGGGACAAGGAAGTTTTGCATTTCTTTTCAAACTGGAGCCTACCTTTATCAAAAAGATGCGATAGCCTAAGCCGTCTGACCTTCACTGTTTCAAAAGGAGCTGTCAGTGTGGCCTGTTGGGAAATTAGGTTATTAGAAAGTGGGGTGAGTGGGACAAGAAAAGGTTAGCTCTCTGAATGTGTCAAGTTACCCCTGTGTTTCAGCAATATAAGCATAGTGTAGGAAAGTTGGTTACTGTGCAATCTATGGCCTGGGTGAAGCTAGAGCAGATTCTGTATTTGATTCAGTGAGAGTGTTTCTCTGGCCATAGCCAAGTAGTTTTTTTTCTGGGGCTGCATCCATTTGATTGCCGGGCTGATCTGAGCAGCTCCACGATACCATGGCATGCCAGGAAGGCCATATTCACTTTTCATTGGGCTCTCGTAGAGAGTTGCTCTTGCCACCCTAGAAGACCTATTGCCCGCCCCCCAAACAAACTGGAGGAGACGGGGTTGTAAGTCTTTCAATAATTACTTACAGATATGAAGTGGAAGGGTGTCTACCACATAGAAGAACGAAGGGAGAAAATGCATTTCAATGCTGTTGATTCTGGCTGTTCATCACAAGTCCAATTTACTTCACTGGTATAAATCTTTAAAGAGGACATCCATTAAGGGGAGCAAGTTACAATTTTAAAGTTTGTTGCACTGGGGTTGGAGCCATATTCCAGGTTATGTAGAGGTTTCTCAGTGCCTCCAAAGCCTGACTGCAAACTTGTCTTCGCTCTCTGCCCAGGATCAGCCACACCTTCCTGAAGATTTATTGTAGTCAATAGTAAATCCTGATTGCCTAGAAAATGTTTCTAGTTTTATTTTACGTGGGGCTATGGACTTAGCCAGCTTTGTAAGAAAACACAGGACATCGTCAGCAAAGAGCACCACCTTTTACATCTTTCCCTCTACCTCAATGCTGTTAATTATCGGGTTATCTATAATTTTTTGTATGAGTGGCTCCATCATCAGGGCAAAAATTAAAGGTGATAGAGGACGGCTCTGTTGTGTTCTTCTCATCAATTAAATGTGATCTGATAACAGGACTTAGGTCTGACGTAATTTGCAATGGCACAGAAAGTCATTGTTGGTCCTATAGGGGTCTTACAGAGCACCTTGTGAATATATCTCCAGCCCACCCTGTTGAAGGCCATTTCCGCACGTTTGGAGAGAAGAACCATGTGCGTATTCTGTTTTTTAGCTATGCGATCAAATTGACCGCCAGTCAAGTTTTCTCATGCGCATGGCACTCCCAGATAAACCCAGACTGAAAGTATGAAACCAGGTCCAACCATATCGTTAGCAATCTAGCGGCTAGGTAAAGATTTTAACCTTGCTACCTAGAAGGACTATGTGGTGATAAGATCCACAAGTCAGGGGAACATTCCCTGGAGTTAAAAAGACTCTCATGATTGTCTCCAACATTGTATCTGTTACAACCTGACTTTCTCTTAAATAATTGAATAGCTTAGCCTGTGCAGGGTAACCCAGCTTTCAGAGTGGAATACTAAATCACTGTCACAGAAGGACTAATACATATAGATAGATAGATAGATAGATAGATAGATAGATAGATAGATAGATAGATAGATAGATAGATAGATATGACACAGTTCTGTCTAATAACTCAAGGCTGCATAGAGAAGTTATGTATGTATGTTACTCCTGTTGAAAAATATTTCAGCATAATCCAAAAACTTGTGTGGAACTTAATGAATGCAAATCAACTGTCACCTGGACATAGAGTTACTCTTGAATACAAATATTTATAACATGTTCAATACTTCTACACACCTATGGTGCATTAGGAACATGTGTTTTGTAAACACTTACACCCATTAGCTTGTTACAGGCTGTACAAAATTAGGTAGTGAAGTAACATGATACTTACCTGCCACTATGTAAACTATAAAACAAACTAGCACACTCATTGGATGATGTCATCAGTGACGCCATCAAAGATGCATTTGAGATTTCATCAGTGATGTCATAAATCATGTCATAGGACATGTCATGAGTGATGTCATATGTGAAGTTGCAAGCAGCACTTGGCAGGGGCGTAAGTTATAGTTAGTGCTGCTGACTATAACTGATGAATTTCTGTACTTTTTTAATTCAATATGTTATTGTGTCATTGACAGATTCACCTAACTATAACCTTACTTTAACATTTGGATTTTCAGTGAATGTCTAAGGTGTTTTTTAAACGAAAACAGATCTTTTTATCTAACTATAACATTACTTTAACGTTTGTTTTTTTCAGTGAATTTCTAGAGTTTTTTTACCGTAAAGTAATACTTAATTACTATTTGTAAATACAACCCCTGCCTAAGATCATGAGCTGTGGGGTTGGCTGCAGGGCCTGGCCATAGGCCAGGCCCTGCACCCAGACCCCCCTGTAAGGTCAACCCCAAACTATGCACGGCCTTTGGTTGTGCGCAGATGGGGAATTGTCCATACAGCCTGACCTTGGGACCCCAAGGCCATTTTATTAATTAAAGGGCAGTAGGCTGTACCGACCCCCTCCCTGAGCCTTGTTAGGCCCTTAAGACGAATGTATGTCGGAACAACGCATGCTGGAACAACGCATGCCTGAACAACGAGGTCGGAACAGTGACCACGTTGTTACCACTAATGCTTTTACCACAAATGCCTTAACAACGGTTTTTCATTGTAAAGGCATTCCTGGTAAAGGCATTAGTGATAAGCATGCATGGTTCCAGCATGCGTCCCCCCTGACCCCCCACCCCTAAAATTTACCGCACCCCCACCCCCTCCCCTAAAACCAAGCCAACCCCCCACCCTTGCCCCTAAAACTACCCCAACCCTCACCTTGTCCCTAAAATTACTGCAACCCCCACCCTGCCCCTAAAACAACCCCAACCCCCAGCCCACTCCTGATACCTAAAGTACCCCAACCCCCACCCCTTAAACCTAAAACCACCCGCCCCTAAAACTACCCCGAGCCCACCACCCCGCCCCTAAAACCTAAACCCCCAAAACCCCACCGCCCCTAAAATTACCTGACCTCCCAACCCACCCCTAAAACCTAAAACGACCCCAACCCCCACACCATCCCTAAAACCTAAACTACCCCAACCCCCACCCCTCAAACCTAAAACCACCCCAACACCCCGCCCCTAAAATTACCCGACCCCCAACCCACCCCTAAAACCACCCCAACCCCACCCCTAAAATTACAGCAACCCCTCACCCCACCCCCTAAAACCTAAAACCACCCCAAAACCCCACCCCTAAAACCTAAACCACCCCAATCCCCCACCCCACTCCTAAAAACCTAAACCACCCGACCCTTCACCCCCAAATACTAAAAATACCCGATCCCCCCACCCCTACCTAAAACTAAAAATACCCCAACCCCCCACCATGGCCCCTAAAACTAAAAATACCCCAACCCCCCACCCTGGCCCCTAAAACTAAAAATACCCCTCCTCTCCCTCCCCTGCCCCTAAACCGCCCAACGCCCCCTCCCCTAAAGCTAAAACCCCAACCCCCCACCCTGCACCTAAAACTAAAACCCCAACGCCCCACCCCGCCCCTAAAACTAAAACCCCAATCCCCACCCCCAAAACTAAAAACCTTGACCCCCCACCCCCGCCCGTAAAGCTAAAAATACCGCTCCCCTCCCTCCCCTAAAGCTAAAACCCCAACCCCCCACCCTGCCCCTAAAACTAAAACCCCAACCCCCACCCCTAAAACTAAAAATAACCTGACCCCGCCCTCCCCCTAAAACTAAAACCCCCTGACCCCCC
The DNA here is from genome assembly GCF_031143425.1 of Pleurodeles waltl. Classification (NCBI taxonomy): domain Eukaryota; kingdom Metazoa; phylum Chordata; class Amphibia; order Caudata; family Salamandridae; genus Pleurodeles; species Pleurodeles waltl. The sequence continues at coordinate 870,631,556 of NC_090447.1, forward strand.
ACCCTGCCCCTAAAACTAAAAATACCCCAGCCCCCCACCCAGCCCCTAAAACTAAAACCCAACCCCCCACCCCACCCCTAAAACTAAAAATACCCCGACCCCCCAGCCCCTAAAACAGCCCCACTTACCTGACTCGTTGCGTCGTCTTCCTCAGCCGACTCCCTTGTTCTGTGCCTTAACCACACACGTGCGTGGTTCAGCACATGCGTGGTTAAGGCACAAAATAACGAAGTTGTGGTTAACGAAAGCGTTGTTCTGCTTTTGTTGTCCACGACTTCGTTATTATGGAGTCGGCGTTCAGAGCGTTTCTCCCTTAAGACCTCATCCTCCAGGGCCAGTTCTAAAAATAAAGGACAGGGGGGCCACAAGCCGCTTGAGCCTCATTAGACCCTAGGGACCCCACCACCCAGGGTTGTGTATTTTTTAAAGGGAGAGGGGAATACAGCCCCCCATCCCCAAGCCATTATTGAATCCGGGGACCCCCTCCCCCGGTCCCACTTATTTAAATAAAGGGGGGGATGTGCCCCCACTTCTCTGAGCCTTGTTAGGCCCTGAGGACCCCATCTCCCAAAGCCACTCTTTTAAATGAAGGGTAGGGGAGGCGCGTGCCCCTCCCTTCCTGGACTGATTTCAGCCCCTAGGCCTGGTGTTCTTTTGAGGGGGAGGAGGCATGTGTGGACCCCTTGATTTCTGCCCCGGGGACTCCATCCTTCAGGGCCCTGCCTCATTTTAGGGGGGCACACAGATCCGCCCTACCCGGGCCGATTTCGGTCCCGGGGACTACATGCCCTGGGACCCCACATATTTTTTATGGGGAAGGGGACACTCATACCCTCTTCCTGAGCTGATTTTGGCCCTGGGGACTCCATCCCTTAGGGCCCAGTGACATTTTATAGGGGAGGGGGCACACCCCGCCCCCCCCCCCCCTCGGGTTGATTTCAGCCCCGGGAACACCATCACCCGGGGCATCCACCATGCTTTTGTTGGGGACTGTTGGGAGAGCCCTTGCTGACCCAGGAATCTCCCCACATACACCAGGAGTCAGCACTGCTCCCCCCAAAGGGAGCAGCTACTAATATTGCTCCCTTTGGGCTGGAGCAATATTTAGCTTGGTTTCCCTGTCTGCAGTAAAACAGACCCGAAGTCCGGTCCCAGCGGGCAAGAGCATTTTTGAACCTCCCTCGCATTGGGAGCAAACTTGATGTTTGCTCACGCTTGGCAGGAGATTTGAAAATGCCCCTGCCAACTGAGAGTAAACAGAGGTTTCCGTGCCTACGCAGGTGTGGGCAGAGAAACTGCTATGTCCCATGGGTGAGCTCAAAAGGGCATAGCCTGTGGGCCGGCGCCAGGGGATGGGGTCCAAAGGGCCACTAATGGCTCAGGGGGGGTCATTCGGCGCCACTCCCTTAAAGTCATTGACCCCATCCTCATTGTATAAAGTTTTGGCCCGACAGTGGGCTCCCCAAGGCCTTCAGAGACTCGGGAGGGCCATGCATCTCCCCTTTTACCTTCATATACAGGACCCCCGGGGGTGGGCTCCCCTGGGCATAATGTAATTAAATGCTACCCATCCTCCATTTTGTTTTGTTTCTTTTCGATCCCATGGGAGTCTAGCGGGATCGTGACATATTTTGCTGATTCTTTTTGGCCCCACAGGGTTCCCTCTGTGTCTCACCCATGGGGTCTAGGAGGTCAGGGTATCCCTACCTGTCCCCATAAATATTTTTTTTTACAACTTCAGGACAGGGAACTAACCCCTTAAGTCCTGTAATGGCTGCCAGCAAAAAAAAAATCATGTTGCTGGGAGCCACTCGGAGTGCTCGCTCTTGTGGGAGGCTGACTCCCACAGCAGCGAGATGGCCCAAGGGAAATAAAGCTTCCTGGGCCAATCAGAATGCTCTAATTTTAAATTGCTGCTCCCGCAAGAGTCTTGCAAGACTCTCATGGATCCAACTGCCAAAATATACAAATATATTTGTCCCTTAATTTCTCAAAAACTACTGAATGTATTTCAATCAGATAACAAACAATATGATCTGTGGGCCAAGATCTGTCTTCCTGCCAGATGAGGTGAAATTCAGTGCAGCAGTTTTTGCTGTAGCCCCTCTTAAAGGAGTCTATGGAAAATGCTTGGAGATTTTGCATTTTGAGGCCCCTATTTTTTCTCAGCCCCCCACTTGTCAGATCACAGCACAACTTCCCATGCCCAAACTAGTCAAAAAGAAGTACTTTTTGGAAACTTTTGTGTAGCTTTTTCAAATAGTGCCAACGTTATTAGCAACACAAAATATTTTTTCCTATGGAAGAGCAGACCCAGCTATAACTACCTAGTGCCAAGTGCCACTAGGACCCAGGAGCTGGCTTCTAACGATCCTATCTTGGGGTGATGGGACACCGATTCACCCCTCATTACCTCATTAAATCCTGCTGTGCTGCTTGAGTGATGCAAGGAAGCACAGCAGGCAACTCAGCTTCTTTTAGTGGTATGAAGAGGGAGCTATTTAAACAGCTCAACTTCTGCTCTGGGTGCTAAGATAGGGTTGGAGGAAATGTAAGCCTGCTCTATACTGGGATTAATGTGTATGCTCAACTAACTTTCTCTCCAAAAAAGAAAGTCCTTGCACAGACAGTCCTTGAAAAAACAGGACTGTCTGGGCAAATCCAAGACATCTAGAGGGTCATTACAACCCTGGCGGACGGTGTTAAAGATGGGCCGGTGGAGAAAAAAAGGGAATTATGACTGTGGCGGAAACCGCCAACATAGACAGCCACTTTAACACTCCGACCGCCACAGCGGTACAGACAAGCAGCTCGCCGGTCACCGCCAACAGACAGGCGGGAGTAAATGTACCGCCCACACTATTACAACAGGCCAATCCGCCACCTTTTCCGGGGCGGATTCACTGTGGATAAAAACACGGCGGAAACAGCTTTTGCAATGGGAAAACGCTCACCTTAACACACGCCACGAGGAAGGAGGGCACCATGGAGCCCGAACTCCAAATACTCCCTGCGCTTGTCTACCTGCTCTTCTACGAACATCAGCAACGGCGGCACCGAAGACAACGGTGAGTACTGCACCTACGACATAGGGGAGGCAAAAGTCAGGGGGACACAAACGCAACACCCCCACCCCCACCCCGAACCTCACCCACTACAACACACACATTAATGCATATCCAAACATCACAGTAACAACCCACAACCCCCCCAGAAGAATGCAAAGACAAAAGGGAATCAGTATAACTATTGTAATGAATAAAAATACAGTAAGCTCATATATACAGAAATATATACACATTCCAAATATATACATCACGATTACTAGTGCAGGTATGCACAATTCAATGTCCGTAGACCAGAAATATATACACATTCCAAATATATACATCACGATTACTAGTGCAGGTATGCACAATTCAATGTCCGTAGACCACTGGGCCCAAAATGCATGGGCGAGGCCCACACTAGATACCTGTCCACAAACGGAGAGACCACTGCAGGGGCATCAGATAGTAATACAACAGGCACCTCAGGGGGAAAGGAAGGGGGGGGCACCTCAGCCGGATGAGTGCAAAGCCAGATCCACGACGGGGCTCCATGCCCACTGTTACATCCTGGGGAGTGCCAAGCCACAGTCTCTCAAGTCTCTCCAGTGGGTGGTTTGCCCACTGTTACATCCTGGGGAGTGCAAAGCCACAGTCTCTCAAGTCTCTACAGTGGGTGGTTTGCCAACTGTTACATTCTGGGGAGTGAAAAGCCACAGTCTCTCAAGTCTCTACAGTGGGTGGTTTGCCCACTGTTACATCCTGGGGAGTGCCAAGCCACAGTCTCTCAAGTCTCTCCAGTGGGTGGTTTGCCCACTGTTACATCCTGGGGAGTGCAAAGCCACAGTCTCTCAAGTCTCTCCAGTGGGTGGTTTGCCCACTGTTACATCCTGGGGAGTGCCAAGCCACAGTCTCTCAAGTCTCTACAGTGGGTGGTTTGCCCACTGTTACATCCTGGGGAGTGCAAAGCCACAGTCTCTCAAGTCTCTACAGTGGGTGGTTTGCCCACTGTTACATCCTGGGGAGTGCAAAGCCACAGTCTCTCAAGTCTCTCCAGTGGGTGGTTTGCCCACTGTTACATCCTGGGGAGTGCAAAGCCACAGTCTCTCAAGTGGATGCAGTTCTCCACTGGTTCTGCAGGGGGACTGGTGCCCAGAGAGCTTTGTCCTGTGAAGGATTCAGGTAGTGGATACAGTTCTCCACTGGTTCTGGAGGGGGACTGGTGCCCAGAGTGCTTCATCCTGTGAAGGATTCAGGTAGTGGATGCAGTTCTCCACTGGTTCTGGAGGGGGACAGGTGCCCAGAGTGCTTCATCCTGTGAAGGATTCAGGTAAGTGCTTCATCCTGAGAAGGATTCAGGTAGTGGATGCAGTTCTCCACTGGTTCTGGAGGGGGACTGGTGCCCAGAGTGCATCATGCTCCTCGTGACGGTCCCAGTTCCGTCACTGTCCCAGCCGCACATGGGCTAACGATGCTTGCCATGGCGGTCTTTGTCCTGTTCAGCGGTGCTTGATTTAGCTGTCTTTGCCCTGTTCAGCGGTGCTTGCCTTAGCCGTTTCTGACCTGTTCAGCAGTGCTTGCCCTGTTCAGCGGTGCTTGCCATGGCGGTCTTTGCCCTGTTCAGCGGAGCTTGACTTAGCTGTTTTTGACCTGTTCAGCGGTGCTTGCCCTGTTCAGCGGTGCTTGCCATGGCGGTCTTTGCCCTGTTCAGCGGTGCTTGACTTAGCCGTTTCTGACCTGTTCAGCGGTGCTTGCCATGGCAGTCTTTGCCCTGTTCAGCGGTGCTTGCCCTGTTCAGCGCTGCTTGCCATGGCGGTCTTTGCCCTGTTCAGCGGTGCTTGACTTAGCCGTTTCTGACCTGTTCAGCGGTGCTTGCCCTGTTCAGCGGTGCTTGCCATGGCGGTCTTTGCCCTGTTCAGCGGTGCTTGCCATGGCGGTCTTTGCCCTGTGCAGCGGTGCTTGCCCTGTTCAGCGGTGCTTGACTTTGCTGTCTGTGACCTGTGCAGCGGTGTGTGGCATGACGGTCCCTCAGTGTCCAGCGGGGCTGTGGGTGCCGGGGCCCTCCAGGGCACTGGCGGTGGTCTCCGGACCAGTGACGACAGTGCTGCCCTCCAGGGCACTGACTCTGGCGGTGGTCTCTGGACCAGTGACAATGGTGCTGCCCTCCAGGGCACTGACTCTGGCGGTGGTCTCCGGACCAGTGACGACAGTGCTGCCCTCCAGGGCACTGACTCTGGCGGTGGTCTCCGGACCAGTGACGACGGTGCTGCCCTCCAAGGCACTGACTCTGGCGGTGGTCTCCGGACCAGTGATGATGGGGCTGGCGGTGGCGTCCTGGCCAGCGGGGAGGATGGTGGCCTTCTCCGCCGTGCTGTTCCTCCCAGACTTTGGAGACTTCTTCTGCCCCTTCACCACCTTGGGAGGGGTCACAGCTGACTCGACACTCCCCCTGGGACCCTTGTGGGCAGCTTTGCCGGCAGGAGTCTTCACCCTTTCCCGTTGGGCACTGTCCAACTTCTGGTGCTTCACAGGGGGTGGACTGGCAGTGCTTTGGCTCCGTGTCACACTGGCTGCCCTGGTGGCCGGTGCACTCCACATACCTATAACACGCACCACTGGTACCGGACTTTTTTTGGCTGAGGTGCTAGTACGGGACCTATGAATTGGAGTTGTGGGGGTGGTGGGACAGAGGTCAAGGTTGCTCAGGAAAAGTTTCTGACGAACACTGGGATGGGTAGCTGGAGGGGGTCTGGGAGTGGAGGAAGAGGAGGTGGTTGTAGGAGGTGTAACTTTAGGTGATTTGGGTGCCGGTGCAGGCTCTGGAGGCTGTCATGAGGTGGATGGATGTTGGGTGTGTGGGTGTCCGCGTTTGTGTACTTTGGGAGGGGGCGTCACAGACACACTGGGAGAGGACACAGGGGACGTGTAAATGGTAGTGGGGTGGTGAGTGCAGGTGAGCGGGGTGTGGTGCTGGGTGATCTGGTAGTGCATGCAGGTGATAGTGTAGACAACACTGGGAGGGAGGAGAGAGACGACGAGGAGGGGGACACAGTGGAGGCAGTGGATGTTGCTGTGTCTGTATGTGGGTGATGCTTGTGTGAGTGCCTGTGGGATGTGTGGTGCCTATGTTTGCCTGAGCTGCCCTTGTGTGTTGACGTGTGTGCAGGCTGGTCTGATGGTGTGCTTGGGATAGGCTGGGGTACAGGCGATTGGGTCTGGGTGGAGGAAGTTGGAGGGGGGAGGCTAGACACAGGGACAATGGCTGCCATCAGTGCTGAGGCCAGAGATTGCAGGGTTCGATGATGGGCAGCCTGACCAGAATGAATGCCCTCCAGGAATGCATTTGTTTGTTGTTTCTACACCCTGGATGGCATTCACAATGGTAGACTGCCCAACAGTGAGTGACCTGAGGAGGTCAATGGCCTCCTCACTGAGGGCAGCAGGGGTGACAGGGGCAGGGGCTGAGGTGCCTGGGGCGAAGGTGATGCCCACCCTCCTGGGTGAGCGGGCACGGAGCGAAGGCTGAGGGGCTGCTGGGAGGGCGGTGCTGGTGGGGGGGGTGGCGGCTGTACCTGTGGAAGTGGGGGGCACAGATGGTGCCGCCACCACAAGGGAGCTCCCATCGGAGGATGAGTCCGTGTCGCTGTTTGCTGAACCTGTCACCGACGTGAAGCTCCCCTTGCCCTCCGTCCCACTGGTGTATTCTGTGTCCGTGGTGTGGCCCTCCATTGCCATGTGGGACGCAGACCCCTTGTGCTCCGGTGCCACTGTACCTCCGCCTGATGATGCTGATGCACAACAGAACAGGGAGACCACAAAAAAGGGGTGGGGAAACAGAAGAAAGACAGGTTGAGTGCATGGCTTACCGCTACCGTTGGCAGACAATACAGACACAGCAGCCCACTGCACTGTGCCGTGCTCTTGGCCTCTACAGATGCAATTCCTGGGATATGGCCTACATGGCTATGAGTGCCATCTACCCATATAGATGACACAGGGGCATGTATACCTGTACTTGGCACTCTACAGAGGTGGGGTGGAGTGGCACATGACCTGGATTCCGGAGGGGCCTAGCCTACGGAACTCGCCCTGGCCTAGGGAAACCCACAGCCCTCCTCCCCCCCCCAGACACCTCCACTGCGCAAAAAAGTCATGAGAATGTGAGTGTACTCACCCCCTTGTGTCTGCTGTGATGCCCTCATGCGCCCATCCAACTCAGGGTAGGCCACCGCCAGGATCCGGAACATCAGGGGGTCATGGTGCGACGGGGACCCCTCCCACGTTGGGAGGCCATCCCCAGCTGAGCCTCCGCCGTCTTCTTGCTCCAGCGGCGAATGTCCTCCCATCTTTTCTGGCAGTGGGTGCTCCATCTCTGGTGGACCCCCAGGGTCCGGACGTCCTTGGCGATGGCACGCCAAATATCCTTCTTCTGGTGGGCGCTGACCTAAATGACATGTACAGGGGAAGAAGAGAAGTCATTAGCAACAGCACCGTCGAAGTGAGTGGCCCACATCCCTGCCCTTGCCATGTGGCACATGCAATCACACTTCTACATGCTCGCAGGACTCTGCCCCCTTCCTACTGACATCCAGCCATCTCCACCCAGGCATAGCCCATACAACGTGCCCCCTGTGTACTTACCTGTTGGTCTGGAGGACCGTAGAGTAGCGTGTACTGGGGAGGACCCCGTCCACGAGCTTCTCCAACTCCTTTGCAGTGAAGGCATTGGCCCTTTCCCCAGACGCATGAGCCATTGTCTCTTCTAGACCGAGGTCACAGCAGCACTTGCAGTGTAGGTCCTCTCCTGTCGAAGATCAGGTATAGAGTGACTGAACAGATAGAAAATGGCGGTCACGTCCGTGGTGGTGACGTCCGCGGTGGTGCGTATCATCACCACCGGCGCACTTCGTCATTGGCTCCTGGGACCCATAGGGTCCAATGTTAACCAATGCAGCATTGCACCGCGGTCTTTGACCGCCTACCGCGACGGTGTACAATGCCAGCGCAGTTACCTCACATCCCATTGTCCCACTTTAGAGGTCAGGCAGCCGCCATTTCAGGGGCCCACATGGCTTCATTTACAACTTCATCACACATATCTAGGCCTACACTCAACACACATACAGGAAGGATATTGTATTTAGTGTTGTGTCCTGTGTAGCTGTGGGTACATACCTCAGGATTTGTTGACTCTGTGGTCGCTGTTGTCCTTCCTAGGCACCGTCAGCTGGGACATGTGAGGAGATGGCGGAATCCTCCGGTGTACCGACCGCTGATGGACCTGTCAACAATGGAGGAGCGACATTTAATCATCACCTACAGGTTTGACCGTGCCACAATCCAGGAACTGTGTACCCAGTTGGAGCCAGACCTGATGTCACTAATCCGCCATCCCACAGGAATCCCCCCTCAAGTGCAGGTGCTATCAGTGCTCTATTTCCTAGCGAGTGGGTCATTTCAGACAACAGTGGCCATGGCATCAGGGATGTCCCAGCCTATGTTCTCCAACGTGTTGTCCAGAGTGTTGTCTGCCCTGCTGAAACACGTGAGGAGCTACATCGTTTTCCCTCAGGTGGAGGATTTGCCTACAGTGAAAGGTGATTTCTATGCCCTGGGACACATCCCTAACATCATAGGTGCCATTGATGGGACCCATGTGGCTCTGGTCCCCCCCCCCACAGGAGTGAACAGGTGTACAGGAACCGGAAGAGTTATCATTCCATGAATGTACAGATGATATGTTTGGCAGACTAGTACATCTCCCAGGTAAATGCTATGTTCCCTGGCTCAGTGCATGACGCCTACATCCTGCGGAATAGCAGCATCCCGTATGTGATGGGTCAACTCCAGAGGCACCGTGTGTGGCTATTAGGGGACTCTGGTTACCCCAACCTGTCATGGCTACTTACCCCAGTGAGGAATCCCAGGACTAGGGCAGAGGAACGGTACAATGAGGCCCATGGGCAGACTAGGAGGGTGATCGAACGCACCTTCGGCCTCCTGAAGGCCAGGTTCAGGTGCCTCCATATGACAGGTGGTTCCCTATTCTACTCACCAAGGAAGGTGTGCCAGATCATCATCGCCTGCTCGATGCTTCACAATCTTGCTTTGCGACGCCAGGTGCCTTTTCTGCAGGAGGATGGTCCAGATGACGGTGTTATGGCAGCTGTGGAGCCTGTGGACAGTGATGAGGAGGAAGCAGAGGAAGAAGACATTGATAACAGGGACTCTGTCATACAGCAATATTTCCAGTGACACATAGGTGAGAACAATTATTTTACTAATACATTCACTTTCACACTTCTACCTCTATCCTGTCTGTCAATCTGAAGTAGTATCTGCTAACTGAGTGATACATTTCCATTACGGTTTCACAGGTGTGGTTACCAACGTGTGTCATCTGCTTGCATCCTTCATGAACTTGTGATGTGTGACATAGGTATGTTGACATTACTATTGAGAACTGATTTTGTCACTGTCATAGCTAATGCACATTTTCAAAATCACAGACTGACTCCAGATTGTTTTGTGGTTCAAGGGTGTTTATTGAAGTGCTAATTATTGGAGGGGGTGGCAAAATGGTGATGGGTGACGGTGGAGGAATGTCCATGGCAGAGTCCAGTCTATAAGTCTCACAGGTGCATTGCCCATATGGGCATAGGAAGTGGAGCTGGGGCAGTTCCAATCTGGACAGGGTAACAAAGTGGGACAGTGGGAGGACAATCAGGGTGGTCTCATTTCCTGGCGGGGTCTTGCCATCTTGCTCTGTCCTGTTCCTGGATCTCAGGGACCGCTTGCGGGGTGGTTGTCCGTCTGCAGGGGGTGGGGTGCTGGTGTGGTGGTCCTGTGGCGGGGCGTCCTGTCCACTAGCGCCGGTGGAGGTGGTGGGCAGTTCATCATCCATGCTAGTGTCAGGGGCCCCTTGGAGTGCCACGGTGTCCATCATGGTCTTTTGTATGTCCTTCAGCACCCCTACGATGGTGGCCAGGGCGGTGCTGATGGTTCTGAGCTCCTCCCTGAACCCCAAATACTGTTCGTCCTGCATGCGCTGGGTCTCCTGAAACTTGGCCATCGTCTCCTGGGAGTGGTGGTATGCTCCCATGATGGAGGAGAGGGCCTCGTGGAGAGTGGGTTCCCTTGGCCTGTCCACCCCCTGTCGCACGGCAGCCCTCCCAGTTCCCCTGTGTTCCTGCGCCTCCGTCCCCTGGACCGTGTGCCCACTACCACTGCCCCCAGGTCCCTGTTGTTGTTGGGGTGGTGGGTTATCCTGGGTTCCCTGTAGTGGTGGACACACAGCTGACTGACGTGTCCTGGGTACGGAGGTATGGGCCCGCTGGGTGGGTGCTGTGCTGATGTTACCAGAGGGTGGAAGGTCAGTGTTGGGCTGTGCCTGTGCGAGGAGAACCGACTGTCCCGAGGCCCACAATGGTCCGGGCTGGTCATCAGGATCCAGTTGGACAGAGCTGCTGTCATCACTGTGGGCCTCTTTTGGGGGTGGAGTGGACATGTCTGGACCCTCCTGTGTGGTGACGTTACATAGTGGTCCTGCAGGGGTATAAAAGCATGATTATTGCATGTGTGTGTGTCATGGTGTGCAATGGGTGGGTGTGCGTGTACCCCAGTGCAAGCATTCCTGTGTGGGGGCTTGTGTGATGATGGTTGGGGGGTGTTATGGGTATGTGCAGTGGGCATGCTTTAGTGATGGGTGTTCATGCTTAGTTGTGTCATGCAGGGCTTGGTGTTGGGATGGGTGGTTTGTGTTATAAGTAGATTATTGAGGAGTTGGAGTGATAGGGGAGGTGGGGTGTGTGATAGCATGCAGGTAGGGTGGGGGATATGATAGTTAAGATTTGACTTACCAGTGTCCATTCCTCCACCGACTCCTCCGAGGCCCTCAGGATGCATAATGGTCAAGACCTGCTCCTCCCATGTTGTTAGTTGTGGGGGAGGAGGTGGGGGTCCGCCGCCAGTCTGCTGAATCGCGATGTTGTGTCTGGAGACCACTGAACGCACCTTCCCCCGTAGATCATTCCACCTCTTCCTGATGTCCTCCCGATTTCCTGGGTGCTGTCCCACTGCGTTTACCCTGTCGACGATTCTTCGCCATAGCTCCATCTTCCTGGCTATAAAGGTGTGCTGCACCTGTGATCCAAATAGCTGTGGCTCTACCCGTACGATTTCCTCCACCATGACCCTGAGCTCCTTCTCGGAAAACCTGGGGTGTCTTTGGCGTGCCTGGGGTGGTGTAGGTGATGTGTGGGGTGGTGTGTTGTGGTGTGTGGAATTTTGTGCGTGGATGTTGTGTGGGTGATGGTGTTTTGTGCCTCAGTGTGGTGGGGTTCTCTATTGCTGTGCTCTCTCTCTGTCGCCTTCGTCTCTGATTTTTGGTCGTAGGGGTTTGTGGGTGATGTGGGTGTGTGTTTTATATTGTGTTGGGTGTGTGGGAATGTTGTTTGTATGTGTATCAGGTGTGTGTATTTTGAATTGTCCAATGTGGCAGTGTTTTGGAGATGTGTGTGTATTTTGAGCACGGCGGTGTGTACCGCCAATGGAATACCGCGGTTGAAAGTCCATCGCGTGGATTCGTGGGTCGTAATAGCATGGGTGTGTTTCTGTTGGCGTGACGGTGGAGGTTTTGTTTTCGCCAGTTTATCACTGACCTTTGGTGTGGCGGACTTGTGTGGGTGTCTGAATTTAAAAAAACAATTGTTTTTTCATATAATTACAAGTCTGCTGGATCAGTGGCTTGTAACCTAATATCTTATCTGCCTTACCGCCTTTTTCATAGCACCTCTGATCGGTGAAGAACATTTTCTTAGCCGTTTCTCCTATTGAAAGTTGTTCCAGTTTACTGCGTGCTCTCATTAGAATTCCCAGCATATGCAGTGAACAATCCGCTTTATGTTGTGGCTCAACAGTTTGGATTGTTGATTTAAGATGTAGGTTTCTCACCTTTCATAATCACTGTATGTGATATCAGCTCCCTTCTCAGGACCGCCTCAGCTGCGTCCCACAATGTGGAAAGGGAAAGTTCTCCTGTATCATTTTCTAGGCAATAGTGTATCACCAATTGCTGTCCAGAAAGTAATAGCTCTTAAGGCTTTCTCCGCTTAAGCTCTAAGTTTGTGGAGTCTGAGGCCTTGGTTTCAGGAGACCTAGGGCCTGATTTAGAACTCAATGAATGGTTTACTCCATCCTAACAGTGACGGATATCCCATCTGCCAACATCTAAATCCAATTGCAGTGGTTCCCAACCTTTTGACTTCCGTGGACCCCCACTTTATCATTACTGGAACTCTGGGACCCCCAGTGAATCATTATTGAATCCGGGGACCCCCCACTGTCATTATTGAAAGCTGGGGACCTAACCTGTTAATATTATTTAATTTTCGGAGGAGTCACGGAGCCCCTGAGGAGGCTTCGCGGACCCCCGGGGGTCCCCAGACCACAGGTTAGGAACCACTGTCCAATTGGATATAATGGGATTTCGATTTCAACAGACAGGATATCCGTCCCCGTTGTGACCGAGTAACCAGTCCGCCGAGTTCTAAATGAGCCCAGCATTTAGGTTTACATCCGTTTACTGCTTTCAAAGAATTCAAATCATTATCCCTCACCTACATCCACTGGCCGGTGAAATGAGTTATAGAGGGAAGGAGGCAAACAAACTAGGGGTGGGCGGGAAGGTGTGAGTGGGTTTGGTCCAATCATCCTATGGTGGGGTGGTGGTAGGCAGAAGGGGGTAATAAAGTCCCGTGGTGGGGAATACAGCGCTACCATTCTTTTTTTTCTTTAGTCCTTATAATGTCACCATTGAGCACCTGCAAGATTACCGCCATCCCGTATGCTCATGGAAAACACATCCCTCTAGGCCATGGGATGAATTTCCCAGTCTAACCGAGTCAGAGGCGACTAATCATCGGACAAGAAAATATGTCAAACACATCAAAACTTCAGCAGATCCCAAACCCTTTCCCCATTCCCCTTTGCTTCTCTTTTTTCTACTTCCTTTAAAAAAAGGACAGATCTTTTCCAAGCATGCCAATTATGCGAAGAGGTTTGAGCCCATTTCTTGCAAATTTCTCTCCTTGCAAGTAGTATCAGGTAAAACACTAGGCCTCTATGGTGTAGATTAAAATGGAGGCAGCCCACTTCCTGAGCTGCTATCCCAAACAAGACCAAAAGTGGGCTCACCTCAATAGCAGTGCCCAAAGAACCAGAGATTGTCTTACCCACCGCCGTCCAAAATTCCTCCAGTGTCGAGCAGGAGGCAAACTTGTGGACATTGTCCACCTCGCTGCAACCACACCACTTACATTCAGAAGTTGCACTGCCTTTTATCTTTCTAAATTTCAGGGGCATCCAGTACGTTCTATGAAGAGTAAAAAATTGGTTTAGTCTTAGGGCAGCATTAACCACTGAATATAAAGTAACAAAGGATACTTGCCATAACTCCTCCAGTTCCTCATCCGGCAAGTATCCACTCCACCCGGCATACAATGGTTGCATCGAATCCTCCACAGCCAATAGAAGATACTGGTACCATCATGCCGCTTCCTTTTTAGGGCCCCCGGTGTCTGGAGGTCTAATTCCATTTGGCTTGGTTTGGGGCCCACATCCCCCTGATTCTTAAGCTACCCGTTCACCTGATCAATCTTGAATCTAGATATACTCCCCTCCATCCTATTGCTCCAAAACTCATATGTCAACCTTTGTCCTTTGTTTACTAACTGTCCTCATCTAATAATCCCACATTGTTTTAAAAGCAAAGTTAGACTGTCCAGTAAACACTCAGGGGTCCCCAGTGAGTCCATGATGGGGAAGAACCTGCTATAAAGCCCGATACCTAGGAGGGATCTAATCTCATACCAGATAGTAGCTGCTGCCTGTAATTATTTCAGCCTATGTTTCTTGACAAATGTTGGCGCCCCAAATTTATAGGAAAAACCTTCCTTGGGTAAACCTGCACGCATTGCTCTAAACATAACCCCCAGTGGCGACTCATCTGGATTAATTAACAACATCCTATTATTCTTCAGCTAGTAGGCCCAACTTTAAAGCTGGAAATCCGGAAGGGCCCATCCTCTTACAACAACCTTTCTCCTCCATTTTTTCTAAGATAAGCAAATACCTTTACTAGCCCAGATAAACGTGGTTATGTTCCCTTGCAGGTTTAAAATAGTTTTTTATCAAACGTTAGCAGGATATTATCAAACAAAAAGGTCATTTTTGGCAGGATAGACATCTTCACTAAATAGGTCTGCCCATATATAGTAAGTGGAGGATTTCCCCATTTTATTAACACAACCCAGAGCTCACTGGCCACCTTCTCCAAGTTTATATCTGCCATTTTTCCCAAATCCTGTTTTATTTTTATGCCTAAATACCTCATCTTGGAAACCCTTCTAGGATCCCCACTATTATGATTCCATGTAATTATTTCTGTTTTTCCTTCATTTACCTCATAGCCGGCAAGCTTTGAGATAACCCTGGCTTCTCTCATGAGATTCGGGAGGGCAGAGGTAACATCGGAGGTATATAGCATCAAATAGTTTGCATATAAAGCGATTTTTCCTAGAGAATTCACCTACCACAAAAGGCTTTATCTGCTCATTTAATCTCAAACTCTCCGCAAAATGCTCAATATAAAGGTAAAAAAGAACAGGTGAAAGGGGGCAGCCTTGTCTAGTCCCTCTTTCTATATTCACTTCTGAAGATAGGCTACCATTCACCAAAATGTTTACTGTTGGTGCGCTGTAAATCTTCGCCAACACATTTGTTAGTAATTTGCCTATTCCAAAGTGGGTTAATACCACCATAAGATATTGCCAATTCACATGATCACACGCCTTGGCGGCATCCACCGTCACAACTGCTAGTGGTAAATCCAGAGTTGGGGCCAGATCAATGGAGCTGATTAAAGTGTGATTAAGATCTCTCATATTCCTACTGGGCAGGAACCCCCTCTGATTTTGATGTACCAAATGGCCCACAACTTTATTTAAACGAGCTTCTAAAATGCTAGTAAAAACTTTGTAATCGCAGTTAAGTAACGATATTGGGCGATAAGATTGACATTGTAATGGACTCTTACCCAGCTTCAATATTAATGAGATTTCAGCCTCATTCCAAGACCTTGGAATTGGATCACTCTCTAGCAATATGGCGTTATACAACTTTACCCAGACTAGAACAATAACCTCCTCCATTACGGAACAAAGTTCACTGGATATCTCGTCAGGCCGTGCCGCTTTTCCTTTCTTCGCCTTTCCAATTGCTGCCAAAATCTGGCTACCAGTCATCTCCTGGCACAAAAATTGATCCTGCTCACTAGACAGTTTCAGAAGATGTTTCTGCAAAGCCACGCTTCTACTGCCTCTATGTCTGACTCCAAGTTTTCTCTACATGACTCCTGGAAGAAGATTTTGAAAGCAGCTTTTATCTTAGAGTTATTTTCAACAACCAACCCCGAGTGTCCAACCATGATCTTCTTGATGTTGTTCTAGCGCATATCTACTCTAGATTTCCAGGCCAACAACTTTAAGTTCCCATTGCAGTGATATTTTTTCCTCCATCTTAACCCTGAACTCTAGCTGGAAATCTTGCAAATACCCCAACATTTTCACCCTTCCTGCTTCATTTAATGTTTTGTTTTTTAGCACCTCTTCTATTCGCCAAATCTTCTCCTCCAATTGGACCTGTTGTAATTTCTCCCGCCTTCCCCAGTGGGCTGCTAGACTTAATATTGCCCCCCTTAACCAAACCTTGTACGTATCCCATATCACATGTTTTGGAGTAGTTGACTGATTCCAGAAAAAGAAACTCCTTAGATTGTTGTAAGATTATCAACTATCTCTGCCTGTAACAACATCCTTCTATCGATTGTCCACCGCCATTCTTCCCATACATTCTTCTGTTCAATTTTTAACAACAAGGATGAATGGTCTGATAGATGGATTGGGAGGTGGTCTAGTCCAATAACTCTCACCATCTTCTTTCTTTCCATGAAGAAATAATCTAACCTTGAATAATGTCTGTTCTTATTGCTGTGGAAAGTGTATTCCCTTCAGTTCCCTTTCTTTTTCCGTAAAACATCACATAAATCTAAATTCTCCATCATATCCAACAAATAAGCTCTCACATTTGGGGAGCTGATATGTATCCTCTCTGAGGACCTATCTGGGGTATTATCCAGTAAAACATTAAAGTCCCCTCCTAATATAATGGGGGCCTTGAAATGAAGAATGTTTACAAAGAGCTGAGATAACGAGGTGATATCGTCCATATTTTGTCCATAGTAACTTGTTAAAGTGTACAAGGAGTCATAAACCTTTATTTCTGCAATTATCCATCACCCTCCTTCATCCGCCTTATACCGAATTAAACTTGACCCTGATTTTACTTTTAGTACCCGGGCAATTCCTTTAGTACAATGTACTTGATCTGTTGATTCAAAGCTCTCCAACCTTCAAGAAAAGATCCTTACATTCCTGTCTCAGGAGATGCGTCTCTCAAAGCGTAATTATCTTGGCAATGCTTTCTTTTAAATATTGTAAAGCTATTCGAGGCCTTTTAGCAACACGTAGCCTGTTTACATTCCAACTGAGGATCGCCCACATTTTCGAAGTATTTATTTCACCCAAAACCATTCCTTCCATTACAGTTCCTGCCATAACCTGTAGCCTATATATCTAGATGGTGCATCACTCTAGCTACTAATCACCTGACAACGATTGAGGACATACATTTTGTTATTTTCTCCCACTGCTCCCCACCACAAGTGTCCCCCCCCCATAGGAACCCTCCCAACTAAGTTGCTAGGCAATTCCTGATGCCTATTTCACCCAACCCTAACGAAAACTATCACCACTCATTCATACTTTTAATTTCTGTTTGGGTGTCCCCCTCTTTATTTGAGCAATAAAATCTCCTACATCTACTAAATCTGAGAAGTTGTGCATCTTATTTTGCCACACAACCTTCAAGATAGCTGGGAACCTCAGATGTGCCGTAGCTCCCAACTTTTTTAGATCCTCCAGTCTTTTTCCCAGCTCCCACTGTCTGTTGGCTGTCTCTTTAGAGATGTCAGATCCAATCCAGAAAGTTACCCTAGCGCTTGCAGTGAGCCTGATTTAAGAGATAGTCCAAATATTTTCTCTTTCACAGAATATGTGAGAAAATTCACCAAAATTCACCAGATTCTTCTGAGTATTTTTCTGCCCAGGGTGTTCTTTAAAAGGGTATCTATGCACTTGCTGAATTTCCGCCTAGAGGTTATCTATTGAACTGTCTTGCAGGAAAGAATTCTTCAACAAGTTGACTACAAATGTTTTGATATCCGCCCCTTCCATCCCTTCTTTCACCCCCAGGATTCTGACGTTATTTCTTCTAGCATTATTTTCTATTATTTCCAGTCTCAACTTCAGGCGCGTCACCTCCCGGGCGTTTTCTTGCACCTCAGTTTGAAGGCCGTGAAACCCCTCTTCCAAATTCTGAGTTCCCTGAGTTAAGTTCTCTATTTTAGCTTCTAGGCTGGAGCAGGTAGCCTGAATCCCTTTCTGGTTTACCTCCAAGATTGCAAAGCACTCTTTAATCTCTTGAGTTAGTTGGGCGAGCAGCTGCTGAACCAGATCACACCTATTAGGCCCATCATTCTGTGTACCTACGTCTTCCACATCCAAGGACTCGTGATGCGTATTACTCTCTCACATGAAAACCTCCTTTTTAGCTGAATCGGAGACGTCCACAGCCAAATCTACAAATTTATTACACGTTGTTAGCATTGTTATCACTGGGAGGTCCAGAGTGGTAGATGACTTAGCTGAGCCAGTTCTCCCAACTTCCACGTCTCTCGTTTTTTGACGGTGCTCTGTTGTTTCCTTCTGCTTTGCCCTGTCCTCACTGAGGTGGCCACTCATATCAGTTTCAGATTTTAAAGTAAGTTTTTAGAGAGGGAGTAATTCTCTGAGAGCTTTTAGTTAAAAGAGCCTGTTTCTCAATGGGGAGAGCCCTTGCTACTGTTTTTGCAGAAGGATTTTTAGAGTGGGGATCCTTAATTGAAGGACTCCTTGACCGAGATTTAGTTACCCTAACAGGCACCCTTACTTTCAACTGTTCTAGGCCAGCACTGTCTTTACCGCCACCCTCCTGAATGTTACGAGACCATAGAGTCCTTAGAGAATATCTGTCAACACAGCCTTGTAAGGATTTATTTCTTCCCTGCCTCTTTTAAGATACGCTTGGAGCACGTTGGAAACTTAAGCCAGCCCCTGCACCTGGGTCCAGCTCACTGTCTAGAGGTTGATCGTCATTCTCCATTAACAACCAAAGATGCCTGCAAGCTTTGTCCGCTGCAACCCTCTGCTTTAATTCTTTTCCTCTGTCCCAGCACTTATCTCCCTTTCGATCCGGCAGTTCTGCTTTGTGCTGGCTCTGCCACTGTCTCCCTTGACGTGACATCCTGCTCTGCAGCCTGCATTGCATAGCGCGTTGCTCCCAGAGCGTGCCGGATGCCACAACCAAACATGAAACCCCCGCAACCACCATCTGCAACCTGCACTGCCATTCCTGTCTTCCTGAACCAACGGTGAGTTTGGGGGATGGGTTGGACTCGTGTGCTGCTGCACTGCTCACATGGCGATGTAATCAGTGAAAGGGATATCAACCGTGGCGAGGCTTCCCCTCAGGCGGGTGTCTCTGACCAGCTGTTAGCCAGCCGTCATGTTCCTGCGCTCTCACCTTAACTCCGCTCTCACCCTCACCTTCAGCTCTACCATTCCTGTTGCATTGAACATGCAGTAGTCCTGATGTGGTCTTGGAATGGGTGCAGGTACCAAGGTCTGCTCTCACTAGGTTAGTCAGTATTGCTCTCTGCATTTGTGAGTCAAAGCCCTTGTAGGTATGCTGGACAGGACAATTCATGTAAAAATTACATGCATGGTCCTCATAGCTTCTCAAAGTGGGCAAACCTGTAGTCTATAGAAGCTGTTAATTTTTCCATGCTCAGCCGATCCCAAAGCTTATGTAGTCAATAAGCATGAGTCAGCATCTTGTCCATACCCCACTTTAACAAAATAACTTGCTTGGCCGCGCATAGCCCTAAGGTAATTGCTTTCCCCACCGGAGAACACAGTGGATAAGACAGAGAATTGGGAAGTTCTAACAGTATGTAACTGCTGAATTTGAGTATTTCCGATGCCCAGAATTTAATTGGCTATTTATTTTAAACCCTGGACATTGAGTGTTATCAATTTTATGTTAGCTATTTATATTGTCAGGTGTCGGCCGAACAATACTCCTCATGGGAAATGTTAGTGCAGCTTGTGGGTTAGCTGGATAAACCCCCTAGCATTAGAATTAGAGACAAGGAGTAGCCTGTGAGTCTGTAGAAGTTAAACACTGAGCCTTCCCTGCAAATGGCTTGCTAACTTCCTCAGTCATCCCCTTCCACCTTGTATTGAAATAAACCTAAATGTTATGACCGTACTATCAAACATAGGAAACAATAAGGAAAACACACTGTGGAGGGCCCAAAAAGTAGATCTGGAAGTATGTTTGCAGACATCTCTGTGAGTGTGGGTCAGCATCCAAATCAAAGGGCAAGAGGCCTTGTCGGGACCACACAATGTGATCCGAGGCCTAAATTATCTTGTTGCATCTTCTAAGTCGCAAGAGCGGCAAACAAGAGAAGAGGAAAGAGAATGGTAGTACACTTGCTATTATCGAGGCCAGGAGAAGTGGGAGATACTAATAAGTAAAATGTCACAAATCATGGGAAAGAAAGTAGGGCAATCAAACTTTTCAAGAATTGTGGCCCTTAGCCAAACAATCAGACTTCAGATATATGTGATTGCTGTTCTCTTTTTCAATTTTGTCTCAATTTGCATGTTGCTCTTTGGCTTTGGGTGTAAGAGGTTTCTCCCAAGTTGATGAATCATTGCATTGATCAGAAACTCCTGGCTCAGCATATGAGGACAACTCTGGCATTATAGTGCCTCCATTTATAAGGCACTGATTTTTTTACGAAGAGTGGTGGTGACCTCAGCAAACATTTTACACCTGAATAAAGTCACAGGTGTCAAGTCAGAGTGAGTGTGTCACCTTTGGATAGTATGGGATCCTGAGTTTGTGCTGTTGACATTAGGCCTTCTGTCATCTTGGATAAGTGCACCCTTGGTGAGACATCCACAGGCAAGTGTAAATTGGTTTGATAGACAGGATAGATCCGGTGTGAGCAGTATAGGAGTATGTTGTCTCCTTCAGTATCTGAGAGGATTTGAAATAAGAGGTTTTTGAAGTGTTGCTTTAGTTCAGCTTTAGGGAACTCAGCATTGATGGCTCTTATCCTGACACTATTTCTCCGATGACAGCTCTCACTATCTTTTAGTTTTTCTAGAATGAGGACGTTCTGGGCTTTGAGTCTATCTAGCCGTTATCTGATGCTGTATTGTCATTGGGCTTTTTTGCCTATGAACAGGTTGAGTTGGTTGACCCAGGTCTCTGTTTTTTGCAGGTTCTTATCCATATCTGATATGAACTTTGCCTAATCCTGTTGTATGGTCAACATTTCAGATTTGATTCCAATTAGAAGAAGTTGTATGTCAGCTTTCGTAGCGGGCGTCTGGATTGCCATTCTTTCAGTTGTCTCTGCTGAAGACTGGTTTATCCAAAAATGACCAGGGTCTAGGCTCTCAGTTCTATTGTTCCACTGTGCCTGTATAAATATAGATGGGATTTTGGATATTTTTGACTTGGAGCTAGTCATGATGCACAGGGGGGTGACGTACATAAGAGGTACTGGAGTACAGTTTGAGAAACACTGTACTTAGCATATGAACCAAGGCAAGACCAAAGAAGCAGGTAGGCCAGCCCCTCTAGGTTCTCAGGGGCAGAGTAGTCAGTCAGTCACATTTGACTTTATTTCAGCTCTTCGGCCATAAAAGAACATAAAAGAAATACAATACATAAGACTGTGACAGTAAGATGATGCAATTCAATAAAAATAATTTTGAGATAAAATTCATTCAAGGTCCTAAAACATATTTCAAGTATTTAGGGCCATATTTATACTCCGTTTGCGCCGAAATTGCGTCGTTTTTTTTGACGCAATTTCGACGCAAAACTAACGCCAACTAACGCCATATTTATACTATGGCGTTAGAGGCGAATAGCGCCAAAGTTCCCGGAATGTGCGTCATTTTTTAGCGTGAACCCCTTCCTTGCGTTAATGATATGCAAGGGAGGCGTTCCCGTCTAAAAAATGACTCCCAGGCCTTTACGTGGTATTTATACTCCCGGGCAAAAGAGACGCCCGGGAGTTGGCGTGGCTAAAAACGGCGCATTTGCGCCACTTTTTAACGCCTGCTCAGGGCAGGCGTTAAGGGGCCTGTGGGCTCAAAATGAGCCCACAGGTGCCCTCCCATGCCCCCAGGGACCCCCCCTGCCACCCTTGCCCACCCCAGGAGGACCCCCAAGGATGGAGGGACCCACCCCAGGGACATTCAGGTAAGTTCAGGTAAGTATAATTTTTTATTTTTTATATTTTTTTTGGGTGGCATAGGGGGGCCTTATTTGTGCCCCCCTACATGCCACTATGCCCAATGACCATGCCCAGGGGACAGAAGTCCCCTGGGCATGGCCATTGGGCAAGGGGGCATGACTCCTATCTTTACAATGATAGGAGTCATGTTGATGGGGGATGGGCGTCGTTAAAAAATGGCGCAAGTCGGGTTAAGACGATTTTTTCGACGTAACCTGACTTGCCCCATTTTAAGACGCCCATGCGCCATTTTCCCCCTACGCCGGCGCTGTCTGGTCTACGTGGTTTTTTCCCACGCAAACCAGGCAGCGCCGGTCTGATTGCGCCGTCTAACGCCATTCCATAAATACGGCGCCCGCTTGGCGCTTCAGAATGGCGTTAGACGGCGCAAAACTTTTTGACGCTAAACTGCGTTAGCGCAGTTTAGCGTCAAAAAGTATAAATATGGGCCTTACAATTTAAAATAAAAGCAATCAATTTAACACAAGAAATTCCTAGCAATTCATAATTGTAATCTCCTCCTTCAGTACGATATGCACCCTAGCCTCAGTTTAATCCTATAAGTACCCTACTATTTAATAATAAGGAACAACTCTTAATAAAGTGACAGTGCTTTCCTTTAGATCCTAGCATTAAGGATATGCTGAGGAAACCTTCACCCTTCTAACTCCGATATATAACATCTTCAGCAAATAATAAGAGTGGGATTTGGTCTAGGTTCATCTTTCCATCTCTACTTACAGTATCACATTCAAGATTAAGTGGGTTATTACAACTTTGGAGGAGGCGTTAATCCGTCCCAAAAGTGACGGTAAAGTGACGGATATACCACCAGCCGTATTACAAGTCCATTATATCCTATGGAACTCGTAATACGGCTGGTGGTATATCCGTCACTTTACCGTAACTTTTGGGACGGATTAACACCTCCTCCAAAGTTGTAATAACCCCTAAATATTAAAATGTTTAAAAATATTTTCATAACGCAACCTACCAATTCATGCGATGCTACATCATATCATTCTGCAATTGTTCTTACCCTTCCCCGAGGTGTCGCTATCTATAATTTGACAAATTGGGCCTGCCTAGCTATGAGATCATTTATATTTATTATGAGCGTATCTTATCACATAACCAGATTATAAGGATAATTTAACCCCTATCCAATACCTTTTACGATATTATGCCGTGCATAGTACACTCCCACACGTTGCTAGGTAGCCTACCCAATGTGCTCCTCTAAAACACCTTGTATTTCGATTAAAAATCGGCCTAGGGCCCAAGTCACATTTAAAAATGTCATATCTACCAAAAGGTTAAGAGCTTGAACCCGATTAATAATATTATATTCCAGAAAAATTGGCTTTAGAAACTTCTTGCGTGAATCTAGGGGCAGAGTAGTGTTGCTGCTGATTGGCTCTCCCTGACCAAGCTGTCTGTGCCCCTCATTTGTAGGTAGCGCGGGTCAGACCAAATTAGGTTTGTTCACATAAGGCCGAGGTGTAAGCACAATGGCTCAGCATGACTTCTGGCACCGGTTATAGCAGTAGCTAATGGGTCTCATTGCCAGGAGACTCTTCAAGTCAAGAAAATACTTGGGGCCCTGCCTCTCATATAGTTGAGATGGATCAGCACGTCAGAAAGTTCTCCCTAGGGAACAGATTGCCCCCACCTTCACTCCATGTTTGCATCCTCAGTTCAAGACACTTTTTTTTTTGTGGCTCTAATCGTGTGACTCCATAGTCCCTCACAAGGATGTTTCATCACCTGCGTAGATGGAAAGCAATGTTTGTTGTGTATTTTTTATGCCCCTCATTGGGCCGCCTCCACCAAGCCCGATCCCGGGGCTCTGGTATTGTGAGATGGGACATCGATCTACTGCTCATCCACCAAATACCTCTACCGGGTATTTGGTCACTGCTCCGCAGGCCCCTTACTGGATAGCCTCCGCACTACCCACTGCCACTGAAATTACGCTGTAGGTGTTATGCAGTACATTTTGTGATAGTATTAGTTCATTATTTTGTCATTTTGAAACTTAACACTGTCTGCACACTAGCTGCACTTCATTACTACTGTTTAACACCTAAATATAGCAGTAAGCAAGTCAACCCTTTCAAAGGGCCTTCCCTGTGTGGCAACAGGTGTTGCTGCATTTTTTAGTAACTTTTTAACAGATCATGAATTAGGTGGCAAATAGCTGCAGCCGCAAAATCACACAATTCCAGTGGCCCTTGCTATACCTGATCCAAGCGCTCTGGGACTAGAGGATCTGCACCAGAGTTCCAGTCACCTTGCACCAGCTTTCACCTCTCTCAGGTATCAGTCTGACCAACACAGGGGGTGAGCTCTAAGGCGGGCACTATCTTGAATCATTACTGGAGTCCCCATCATTGTCTTGAAATACTTCAAATCATTATGGTATCGCCATTAGGAGACAATTTCCAATGGGGAGATTTATTTGGTCTCTCTCTCCCGGCCCCTGCGACTGCTTCCATTGGTCCCTAACCTGCCCAGCAGGTGCCCAGTAGGAGCTCAGCGAAGGCACATCTTGATTGGTCCTTACTATGTCCTGTATCACTTACATTTTAACTTTTTAACAAATATGTTTATATTTGAGAACTAATCAAAGGATTTTGGTTTTATGACTCGCAATTTGCGATCCGTTTGGAAATCGCAAATTGCGAGTCGCAAAACAAAATATACAACAGTGTTAAGCATACTGTTAGCGATTCCTAATGGGGTTGCAAATGACCTAACTCATCAATATTCATGAGGTAGGTTGCAATTTGCGACCCCATTGGGAATGTCCGCACTCACAGGGGTGGTGGTCTGCTGCGGATAGCAGACCACCATGTCTGTGACTGCTTTTTAATTCAGTTTTCTTTTTAATGCAGCTAGTTTTCCTTAAAGGAAAAAGGGATGCATTTCAAACACAAAAATGAAACGTTTTCCTTTAATTTTTTTGGAGTAGACAGTGGTTCGTGGGACCACTACCTACTCTGAAAAAATATTTTTTCTTTCATTCACAAAGGGGAACTGGTCCTGTGGGGACACCTTCCCATTTGTGAATGGGTTACCACCAACTTGAAGTTGGTGGTAACTGTGATTGTTTTGTGACCACATTCTTGATAGCAAAACAATCTTACATTCCGTTGCAACTCGCTATGAGGAAGGGACGCCCTTGACACGCCCCTTTCTAATAGCGACAAGCAAACCTATTTTGCAAGTCAGTAACAGGTTACCGACTCGCAGAATAGGTTTTTTACATGGGGAAAAGGATTTCATGCATCTAGCCCTAAGTTTTTTTTTTGGTTTCACTTGGGAATGGCAACTGCTAATTCAAAACTCATTTGGTTGTAAGAATTAGCGATTCGGAGGAGTTTTAAGGCAGTGAACTGTTTGAGATGCATTCTTTGGTTGGCAGATTAGGGCCGAGTCAGAATTTGTTTTATTTTTTATTTCTTTTCCACCTGAAACCTTTCCTAAAATCGAAATGCTTTACAATTTCATATAACAGTAATCCCCACTCTTAAGATAAAAATAGAATTTTCATAATTAAACGTGAATGAAAGATCAGATTGTAATAAAGTCTTGAACATAGGTACTATTCCTCCAAAAAAAAAGAAAGATGATGTACAAATTCACAGTCTTGGGGACAGTTCTTGCAAAATGCCTGATCGTCACAGACTGGTTACATCCCTGAGCTCCAACCAAAAAGGCATGGGAAATGGACGTGTTAAAATGGGTCCTCACAAAAATAATCCTATATTAGGGCTTCTAGGATAGACAATAAAGTGAAAGAAGATCTGGCTTCCTGGTGCCGTATTATATAAAGTGCACTGTGGGCCCAGTAGGTGCATGCATCCCCTTTGTGCGCCCCTGTAGCACGTTGATTACATTATAGCTGCAGACGCTTGTGCAGTGCCTTCTGTAATCCAGATACAGCTGGCGTGCATGTGGCACCAGCACTTTACTAAAGGTGTGTGCCCTCATTTGTATGGGGGGAATATGTGTCAAAACAATGCATGCTGGAACCACGCATGCCTGAACAACATGGTCAGTTCAACAACCTTGTTGTTACTACTAATGCCTTTATCACGAATGCCTCAACAACGATTTTTCATTGTAAAGGCATGCCTGGTAAAGGCATGCGTGGAATGGCATGCATGGTTCCAGCACGCGACCCCCCTGAAACCCACCCCACCCCACCCCTAAAACTACCCCAACCTCCCACCCCACCCCTAAAACCTAAACTACCCCAACCCCCGACCCACCCCTAAAAACTAAAATTAACCCAACCCCCACCCCTCAAATTACAGCAACCCTGCCCTTAAAACTACCCTGTCCCTAAAACTACCCTGCCCCTCCACCCCCCTAAAACCTAAAACTACCCCTACCCCCCACCACCGCCCTAAATTGTTCCTTCCTGAACAAAAACAATCTCCCCCTCAACGCAGCTATCCTTGCACTACAGTGCAAGAGTGGCTGAGTTGGTGCACAACAGCAAATTTAGCGCCGGCACAGGGGAAAACACAGGGGTGTATTGTATTCTAGTAAATACGATGCACCCTGCATTTTGAAAATGACAATGCACGACGCTGCCAAATTCAGCGCAGCGCTGGTCTCCGTCATTTTCCATTTAATCTGGCCATCAGTGTGCCACCCATGGAGCCCTTTCAGAGGGACATAAGGGAGGGTCCTATGGACCCCTCCAGACATCCCTCTGCATGTAGATATCACTGACTGGGCCTGGGTGCAGGGGGGTCAAGTTTGCAGCTCCCTGGAGCAGTGCATTATCAGTAATAGGGAGTATCAGCGCATCTAGTTAAAGGTTATATCACTATGCAAACAGGGACAGTAGGCCTCGCTGTCATACTGCTCCTGGACTGAAATGATCCATAATCTATTAATCCCTCCAGACACCCAATCCCTGTAGACTGTAGGGAGCTATTGACATAGGACTATGGAGCAAAAGTACTGGGATTGAGGTCCTGGGTCATGACATCATCAGGGAGTTAGTGGAGAGTACACTGGCTTATATATGCTTGGGGGGCTTCATATTTTTTGGATCTTGATGAAATGTTCTGGGAATAACGGACCTATCTGAGCAGATTTCTTACCTCCTTCCCTATGTTATGTAATTGTGCATATTTTGGATCTTGTATCAATCGGATTGTCAATGCTGAATATGAGACTTTTGTATCATCTTGAAAATTAGAAAGCTAATAAAATACATATTTATTGAGTTAGCTGAAAAAGATTAAGTGAGCCCCCGCATTTAAAAAGTGTTGTTAACAGGCCAGAGTGGTAAAAGTGTTCAGTAAGTTTAACTGTCATGTTTTATTTGATTTTCACATTGCTGATAACTGTCAAGGTACGTCACTGCAATTTCCGGCGAAAATCACTGACACCTATAGACTTGCAGAAAAAAACATATAAAGATGCAAAATTCATAGGAGATAACCATGTTATCTTCACATCCCCTTCTTTGTACCGCATTACTTGCTGAAAAATGAGGAATGTCAATCTGTTCAGGACAGGAAACAAAAAAGGAAATGCTAGCCTGATTCCTACCAACCATCAACTGGGTGTAATAAATAGGTTATCTTCCCAGAGCTCTTCCTGCCTTATTTCCTCTTAGAAATGGAAAAGGAACAGGTATGCAGGTGTTCTAACTGAGCTAACCTCCAATGAATGCGCTAATGTTTCTGGGTTTGGGTTTGGGTAGCAGGTTAGCACCTACATGGGAGCAACTATTGGTACGTAATGATGGAAGGGATCCCCAAGCCTATCTCAAATAAGGTGTTTTGCTGATAGCACATCTCATCTAGGGGAAGACGCGTCTTGCTTGTAATTATTGGATGTATAGCAGTATCCTACAGTGCTAGACTTTTCAAAATACACTGTTTTGTATGGACCGATTCATGCTCATAATCATTCAGAAAGTTAGAGCGGGAGAGATCTGTGTCAGTGCATGCGCAACGCTGGGTGGCACATGCGGGTAATTTGGCATTGACCAGCTCGCATGCATTGTCGGTGGGAGCAGGCATAGTCTCTAAGCACATGCACGAAACCAGGTCGGTTTGCACATGCGGGTACTTTCATTTTGGCACAAGGGAGAAAGTGCAGGTGAAGGAGTTTTATCTTACATTTAAAGGCAAGACGCTGAGTGATTACAGTTGAACTTGAGTACATATTTCATGTTGAAATCTTGAACAAGCATGCTAGAAAATGGAGACATAGTTCTTCATCTCATTTCTCCTTGAGTGGATCCTCTCAGTCTTCTCCTCTCGCCAAGAGGAGCAAGGGAGGCACAAGGAAAAATAAATGATTAAAAGGTTAATCCTAGGGACATTATGTTCTTTAAGGAACAAGCAAAATATCAAAAGCATTTCTGACTGGGAGCCTAGGTACTTTCACCTATCTGAGTCAGATTTATCTGAGGATGCTTCTGCATCTGAGGAAAAAAGAGAAAGTATATTTCAAAGGAGTTATTACCAGGAGTTGTTCAGCCATGCTTGGAAGAACATGGGATTGCCTGTGGAGGAGGTGGGTCATTCCTCCAGAGAAATAGGCCCTCATTATGACATTGGTGGTAAATCCTGCTTACCGCCACGGTGACGGCTGCCAACATACCCCCACGGTGGCAAATATCCGTTCATCATATTATGACACACACACACCAAGCCAACAAAATACAGCCACATACACAAATCCGCCAGCCCAAGGGTCAGTGATAAACTGGTGGTACCAACACCCATACCATTATGCCAACAGAACAACGCTCATCACATTATGACCCACAAATCACCATGGCAGACATTCAATGGCAGTAAACCATTGGCAGTACATACCGCATACAAAACACCACCACATTGGCCAATACTAAAGACACACACCTGACACTCATAAACACACCACACACCCACAGCACTATAAAACAAACACCCACATTACCCACAACCCTTTATGAATATAAATCATTGCCACGAGACCAACACCAAGACCACTGCGACAGATAGACACACACAACACTTACACCCATACATCCCTCACGCACCCCACATCACACACCCCACCACATTACTCAACACACTGTCACCAACACACACCACACAACAACCATGTCCCCACACAGGCTCCCCTGTTTCACTGATGAGGAATTACGGGTCATGGTGGAGGAAATTGTCAGGGTAGAGCACCAGCTCTTTGGAGCACAGGTACAGCAGATATCCATTGCAAGGAAGATGGAGCTATGGTGGAGAATCGTGGACAGGGTGAACGCCATGGTACAACATCCAAGAACAAGGGGCGACATCAGGAAGAGGTGGAACAACCTATGGGGGAAGGTACGTTCCACAGCAGCAAGGCACCATCTCACAGCATGGGAGGAGCAAGTCTTGGCAATCCTGCATCCTGAGGGACTCACTGGAGAAGTTAGAGGACTGGACACTGGTAAGTCAACAATTAATACTTATCACCTCCCATACCTTCATGCCATCTCACACCCTCACCCTCACTCCCATCACTCCACTCCATCCCACATACTGCACCTACATATATGACTAACCACAGTGCCAAGCCCTGCATGCTATACCAATGCATGGACAGCCCTCCCAGCCCTGCAAGGATACCAATCACCAAAGCATGCACAGCATAGGGAAACTAACAATCTCACAATACATCACCATACACAAGCAAAAGGTGGCAGGGCAACACCAACGATAGAGGGAAAGCCAGGGATGTGCAATATGTCACACACATAAAGCATAATACATCACTTACATCCCCACAGTTACCCCAGCCAATGTCAGCGGAGAGGAGGTGCCACGACTATCCAGTCCCCCAACAGAAGATGCACCCAGTGATGACAATAACTCTGGACTTTAGGATCTGGGTGACCTACCTGGCCCATTAGGGACCACTGGACAGCCGGTCACCCAAACCCACTCACAGTCCACCACAGAGCCTCCCCCATCAGGATCCAACACCACAGCACCCACCCAGCGTACCCACACCTCTGTCCCCAGGACACGTCAATCAGCAGTGTGCCAACCTGTACAGGGACCCCAGGCCACACTTCATACCCAAGACAGTTATGAACCTTGGGTCAGTGGCAGTGGGCACACCGTTCAGGGGACAGAGGCACAGGCCAATAGGGACACTGGGAGGCCTGCTGTGCACCAGGGGAGGACAGGACCAGGGAACCGACTCTCCAGGAGGCACTCTCTGAGATCCTGGGAGCCTACCAACATTCCCAAGACACGATGGGCCAGATCCTTGACAACATGCAGGCTGCAGGAGGGACAGTATCAGGGGATCAGGGAGGACTTGCAGGCCATTAACACCACCCTGATCTCCAAAGCAGGGGTGACATGGCCAACATCATGAGGGAGGCAACAGCACACCAACAGGCCCCTACCACTAGCCAGTCCATTGACCAGCCCTCCACTTCCCCTGCAGCGAGTAGGCAGGAGGCCCCGCCACAGGACTCACAGGCCACCAGCACCCCTCCCCCTGCAGAAGGTGAACCACCCCACAAATGTTCCCTGTGAACCAGACAGAAGCCAGAGACACTTCCCAAGACCAGCGCCAGGAAATGAGACTCTCCTGATTGCCCCCCTTGTGTCCCACTCAGTCATCTTGTCCATTTTCAACTGCCTTTGCTCCCCTTCCTATGGCTCCTTGGACACTGCACCTGTGCTACAAGAGAATACACCAATAGTCATAGGAATGTGCATTTGCACTGCCTCACCTGTGTGTCATTGGAAGTACAGATGGATAACTGATGTTCTGTTGTCCTCATCCTCAGCCTCTTCATCCTCACTGTCCTCAGGGTCTACTGCTGCCACAGGGGCATCTCCAGTCTCCTCCTCCTGCAGAAAAAGTACGAGGTTGTGCAACATGCAGCATACCACTAGTATCTGTCAGACCTTCTCGGGTAAGTAGCACAGGGATCCACCTGTCAGATGGAGGCACCTGAACCTGGCCTTTAGGAGGCCGAAGGTCCTCTTGATGATACGTCTGGTTCGCCCATGTGCCTCATTATAACGTTCCTCAGCCCCTGTCCTGGCATTTCTCACAGGGGTCAGCAGCCACAATAGGTTTGGGTAGCCAGAGCCACCTGCAAGTCTTGAGGGAGCACATTTAGCCTCACACAATCCTATGGGGTTAACACCAGAAGGCATACACTAATATACAGTGGGTGGGGACCAAGGCTCGCCTATTAGACACACCCTGTGCCTCTGTAGTTGGGCCATCACATTTGGGAGGCTGCTATTCCTCAGAACAAAGGCATCATGCACCGACCCAGGATACTTAGCATTACCGTGGGAGATGTACTGGTCCGCCAGGCACACCATCTGCACATTCAGTGAGTGGAAACTGTTACGATTCCTAAACACCTGTTCATTCTGCGGGGGTGGACAAACACAATATGTGTACCGTCAATCGCCCCAATAATATTGGGGATATGTTCCATTGCATAGAATCCGGCCTTCACAGTGGCCAATTCTTCCACCTGGGAGAAAGAAATGTAGCTGCACATGCATCTCACCAGGGCAAACAAGACTCTTGCCACCACGAATAAGAACATTGGCTGTGACATTCCTGCTGCCAAGCCCACTGTCACTTGGAAAGAATCAGTTGCCAAGAAATGGAGCACTGATAGCACTTGCACAAGAGGGGGGATCTCAGTCAGCTGACAGATAGATGAGATCAGGTCTAGCTCTAATTAGGCACACAGCTCTGTGATTGTGGCCCTGTCCAGTCTATAGGTGAGGATAATGTGCCCGTCCTCCAGTGTAGCTAAGTCCACAAAGGGTCCGCATCGGTAGGTATTTAAGGGACACAAGAGTGAGTAGGCTGTCACAATTGGAACAATGGAACCACAACTTCAGTATGGCGAGGTATATGCCAATCTAATCTGTGACTCAGTTAAAGTCGATATGACTGTTCCCCCCTGAAATGGCGACCACCTGTCCTGTATGTAGGGACAGGTGGAAGTGAGATGTAATTCCGCCGACGTTGGGCGTTGTGGCGGAAGGCAGTCTTGCACCGCCGTGCAATTCCTCATTGGATTATATGGGGCTCTATGGAGTACAGTGGCCAATGGGGATCTGCACTGGCGGTGACGGTGTACACCGCCGCGGACTTGACCGTCATTTTCTATCTGATTCCTCACTTGTTTCCTGACCTTCAACAGGAGAACACCTACACTGCGTGTGCTGCTGTGACCTGTGTCTGGAACACACCATGGCTTATGTTACCGGGGAAAGGGCCCCTGCCTTCATTTCGGAGGAGTTGGAGCGACTGGTGGATGGGGTCCTATCCCAGTATGGACTGCAGTATGGGCTTTCAGACCAACAGGTGAGTACACATTGGGCATGATGCATGTGGGAAGGATGCATGGGGATGTGTGTGCAAGCATCATGTCATTGGGGACAGCGGGGGGAAATGCCTTGTGGTGGTGTACATGGTGTGCGCTGGACGATAGGAGTGCCAATGGTGATGGAAACACATAAGGTGGACCATATGTGTAACTGGCTGGGCTGTTTGTCTAATGGTGTTCTCCTGTCTGTATTGCCTCTGCAGGTCAGCGCCCATCTAAAGAAGGGATTATGGCACGCCATCGCCAAGCACGTGCGGACCCTGGGGGTCTCTGGCAGGCAGAGCACCCACTGTCAGAAACAGTGGGATGACCTGAGACGCTGGGCACAGAAGACCGCGGAGGCCCAGCTGGGAATGGCCTCCCAATGAGGAAGGGGTGCCCATTGGAACCTGACCCCCCTGATGGCCCGCATACTGGCGGTGGCCTACTCTGAGCTGGATGGGCGCTTGAGGGAATCATAGCAGCTACAAGGGGGTGAGTACAGTGGGTATCATTACAAAATTTGGCAGATGGGGTGGGATCCTGGTGGTGGATGTGAGTTAGTGGGTGTCCCTAAGGCCAAGCCAGACATTGCAGCGTGGGTCAACTCTAGGGTAATAAGTGTATATCAAATAAAGGTAACCTAGCTTGTTAGCAGTCCATTTCAGGCAAGGCATCGTGGGCCCCAGGAGGGGGCAGTTGGCGGTGTGTGGCCCTCATCCTGCCTTAGCATCTAGCCATATCCCCGGCAGTGCAATGCATAGTGCTTAAGCCTGTTCCCTGAGTGTGACAGTGCTGTGTATGCCAACTGTGGTGTTGGTGCAGTCACTGACCCAGTGATTCCTTTGTCTCTCTCCCTCCCTTTTTTGTTCTGTCATCCTGTCCTTGTGTGCATTAGCATCATCTGACAGGGATGCTGGGGCACCGGCGACAGAGGGAGCTGCATCCCACAGGACCCAGGAGGCAGAGTCCACTGATGCCAAGGGAACCAGTGGGACAGTGGGGGAGGGGAGCACTACGGCGGAGACAGGAGGTGACAACACAGACTCAGATACCTCCTCCGATGGAAGCTCCCAGGTGGTGGTGGACACCTGTGCGACCACCCCAGCTGCAGGTACAGCTGCCACCCCCCATACCAGCACCACCCTCCCAGTAGCCCCTCTGCCAGTTGCCCGTGCCCGCTCAAGCAGGAGGGTGGGCATCTCCTTTGCCCTAGGCACCTCAGGCCCTGCCCCAGTGAGCCCTGCTGCCCTGAGTGAGGAGGCTATTGACCTCCTGAGATCCATCTCTGTAGGGCAATCAACCATTGTGAATGCCATCCAGGGGCTGGCATCCCAGATGCAGCAATGCAATGCGTTCGTGGAGGGCATTCACGGTGGATTGGCGGCCCAACAGAGATCGATTCAGGCTCTGGCCTCCTCTCTTATGGCAACCATTGTCCCTGTTTCTACCGCCCCTCCTCCAACTACCACTTCCCAGTCCCATTCTCCTCAACCCCAACCTATCCCAGGCACACATACTGACAAGCATGCACACAAGCCAACACCCAAGAGTGGCACATGCAAACACAAGCACGACACCACACTTCATCCCACAAGCACTCACGCAAACATCAGACAGTTGCAGACACAAAAACATCCACTGCCTCCACTGTCTCCCCCTCCTCCTCTACCTCCCTCCCAGTCATGTCCACACTCACACCTGCATGCACTACATCAACATCCACCACCAGCATCACCACACCAGGCAGCACACACACCTCAATAGCAGACACCTGCACAACATCCATGCACGCGTCCCCTATGTCCCCTCCCACCCTGTCTGCCCCCCCTCCAAAAGGACACAAACGCAAGCACTCATATACCGAACAGCCATCCACCTCACATCAGCATACTGCCCATGCACCTGCAGCCAAATCCAGCAGACATACACCTCCTACAACCACTCCCTCAACCTCCACTCCCATCACTCCTCCCTCCTCTTGCCCCACCATCCTTAAGAAGCTTTTCCTTGCCCAACTTGACCTCTTCCCTCCCGGCCCTGCCATTCTGGCTGTAAGAGCAGGGTCCCAATGACCCTGCCCAGCACCTCAGCCAAACAGTCCACGAGGACAGTGGTGGCACAACCTAGTTGTGGTGGGAAGGATACCACACCTCCAGCCACTAAGGGGAAGGAGCCTGCACTTCCAGCCAAGAAGGAGAAGGAGCCTGCACCTCCAGACAAGAAGGGGAAAGGAGCCTGTACCTCCTGCTTTGAAGTGGAAGAAGCCCTTGACTCCTACCCAGAAGGTTAAGGACCACGTGCAACCTGCCATGAAGGGGAAGAAGCCATCAACCCCTTCAGGAAAAGTAAGGAATCCACACCCCATGTCATGGAGAGGACGAAGCCCTCTACTCCAGCGGAGGCTGTCAGAGTGACACCTCCACCACCACCAGCGGTCACGGGCCCCCACTGACAGCTGAGAAAGTGCAGCCATCACCACCTGTAGAGGCTGCACATGAGGCACCTCCATCTGCCACCACACTGCAGCCATCACCACCTGCAGAGGCTGCCCAGGAGGCACCTCCATCTGCCACCACACTGCAGCCATCACCACCAGCGGAAGCCATGTAGGCAACCCTCCCGGGGCTGCTGTACGAGGGGCACCCTCCAGAACCAGTGGGCAAGTCACCCACCTGAGAGACTGTGGCCTTTCACTCCCCAGGACAGAGAAATGGGCATGGAGCCCCCTCCAGAACCAGTGGGCTTGTTCCTGACTTTGGCTGTGGTGCCCCCTCATCCCCCTGAGGTGCCTGTCCACTTGCAAACTGTTGCCCCTGCAGAGTTCTATCCGAATCTGTGCCCCGTGGCCATGTGGGCCCTTTTGACATTGGACTGGGTAGTGTCCCTTTGTGTACATATCGGTTTCACCGACAATTCGATTATTTATTAGCTGTTGAGATTAATACATTCACCTTGGTGCATTCCTGTTGTCCTTGCATTATTCTGCCATGTATCGGGTGCAAATTGTTTTTCGGGTGCAGCTGGACGTGTGTATGGTGTGTGTGTGTCGGGTGTGTGTTGTGCGTGTGTGTGTCACTGTTATCTTCCTCCCTCCCTCCCTTTGTGCTAGGCGGCTGTACTCACCGTCGTCGTCATCTTCATCCACGTTGGTGTTCCAGGTGGAGCATAACGTAGAAGATCATCGGAAAAACTTGCAGTTCGGGTTCCATGGTGGCACTGTTCTTCCCTCTGCCTCAGATGGTGAGTCTTTTCTCTTCAGTGATGTGTTTCCGCCAGGCTTTTGATGGTGTTGGTACTGCCCCAGAAAACATGAGGGATTGTAGGGTCTTAATATGGTGGGCGGTACTTTGTCTCCCGCCTGGCTATTGATGGTGACCGCCGGCGTGCGTGGTGTTTCCGCCATGGCGGATGGTGTGGTACATTGGCTGTCTATGGGAGTTATCACAGCCATGGTCATAATTTGGTGTTAATTACCGCCACCCTGTTGGCGGTATTACCGCCACTTTATCACTCACCGCCAGGTTCATAATGAGGGCCATAGTATTATAGCAATTTAAAAAAAAAAAAATTGGGATTGCATATTTATCAGTATGTGATGGAGGTTACACTGAATGTACGAAGAGACCCGGACCAGATTAACCTTCCAAGCATAGTAAAGTGAAAGTAACAACCTTTACAAGGATTTCATTGGTGGCTGATGTCGGACATCCTTCCAAGGGGTTTTCCTTTCAGATGGTTCCACTGTTGGTACTAACAACAGATGCTAGTGCCATAGTATGAAATGGCACTCTCAGAAACTGGTCATCTCAGTTGGGAGGAGGGAGTTAACAGCGGAGTTCAAAGTTCTACTCCACTTCAAACATTGCTTTCTCATTGCCATTGAAGACAGACAACCTGGTGGCACTAGCCTACATCAACCATCAAGGCAGCATGCACGCTCAATCCGTGAACAGGATTGCATGCTCCCTAGGTCTGTGCAGAGGTACATCTTCTCTCAATTGCTTCAGTGCACATCAAGGGATTAGACAATGTGAAAGCAGATGCACTGAGCAGGGGATTTCGTTCATTTTCGAGTCTGTTCAACGCAACCTTCCTACCGAAATATTTTAAATTTAGCACCCCATTCATAGACCTTTTTGCAACCAAGACAAACTCTCTTCTTCCGAGGCTCTGGTTGAGATTCCCAGAACAGGGAGCCTGGGTGGGTGTCTTCCCTTCTTCTGAAGTCAACAAAAGAAACATTGTCTCTCTTCCTACAGTTTCCATTGATTCTAAGGTTATTATTGAAGATCAAACAGGAGAAGGCTCAAGTGGTGATAGTGGTACCCTTTTCACCACAAAGGAAGTGGTTCCTGTTGCACTAGGAGATGGCAATTCTTTGTCACTGGATCCTTCCTCTTCTACTCCAGTGAAGATCTCCAGCCCTTTACTTCCTCTAACTCTTATTGTGTAGGTCTGTAAATTGAAATTTTAACTGTTTTGTGTCGGTGTTTACCTCTTCATTAGTAGAAGTGAATCAAACTTTAAGGAAGCCATCTACTCTGAAGTCTTATTGAAGACATTGGGGTATATTTGACTCTTGGTGTTTAGAACATTATTTAGCCTCGATGTTTTGTCCAGTCTCTGCTATTCTTAGTATTTGGCTTCAACAAAAAGTTGCCCTTAGGCTGTTTGGTGATTAAGGCTATTAGTGAAGCAGATTCTTCCATCCTTTAGTATCAATAATTCTTAGTTCAACCTGATCTCGTTACAGTCAGTATGGCCCACACACACTCCCGGATCGAAGCCTTTGCCGATGCTTTGGATTACAGAAAATGCGCTGGGAAGCTGCCCTTTTTATAGCACCCAGCAGTGGTTGGTGGGATTAAGGTTAGCATTTCCTGTTTTGATTTCTGTCCTGAAAATTGTGTAATTCCTCATTTCTCATTAAGCAATGATAGCGAAGGTTCAGAATTGTAATTATGTAGGAATAATGTTGACATTAACTTAAGATAGGATACACTTTTAACACAAAGGCCCAATAAATTTGTTGAAGCAGTTGATGTAGTTTTTACCTTTGCAGGGAAACTCGGCCATAAATCCATAAAAGAACTAATAATGCTATACAAAAGTAAGTAAGTGTCTCTCGTTGAGCATTTATGGTGCTGGAGTATGGGATTACATTAACCCAAGGATCCTGCAAAAAATCGAAAATACGTTTTAAGCAGGTTTTTAGCAATACTAAGGAGACTGCTGGTTTTATTATCTGCTCAGAAACAGACCTTTGTTATTTGGAAGACCTGATCACTAATTCACCTTTATTGGTATGAGTAAAGATCTGACGTTCTCCTCTAACAAAATGTTCTTGCCTAGCCATAGACCTATTTTAAAACAAGATCGAGCGGAGCCCTCTTTGGCCTATTTCAAGAAATCTTTTCTTGAACTTGGAATTCCATTTTTTTCTCCCAGTGAAATTGATAATAAATCCAAGAAAACAGTAAAGCTCTATTTCTAGAACATAAAAGTGCCACCAGATACTCAAGTGTTGAAAATGGAATCGCCCCTTCATCGCTTGGCGATAACTACCACAGATGGGATTGAGCTCTACCTATTGTGGACAGCCAATCATGAACAGATTTTACTTAACCAGCTTATAATTGGGCACTGCACACTTTTTGGTGGCCCTCCTACAATGTTGTAATCCTAGTGGTGCATCTAAAGTTTCTGCTAAATATTTGAACTCTCTGCACTTTATCAGTACCTTAGCCAGATTATACATTCAAATGTTTTAACCTGTATCGTGTTTCTGTTCATTTGCTTATAACTTAAACCTTATGTTTTGTGGGACAATCGTTTATGACGATTTGCCTCATAAAGGTTTTTGATTACTGGGACAAGGACTTTACTACCGTTCAACCTGAAAAACCTGCCACCAGATGTCAGCATCCGAAGATATTTTTTTCAAAAACCTGATCCAAAACAAAACACTAGAATACGCGGTAGATTATTCTGCATACGCCCACTAGAGGGCGGTGGTACCACGTCCTCCTTCATAACTGGAAGTAGAGTTCCAGGGAAGCAGCTGGGAAAGCTAAGCCCCGCCCGCGCCGCAGGTAGACGGAGAGGTGCAAAAAAGAGAAACCGAGGAAGGGGAGCGCAGTGCACCTCTGGGAGCAACCTAGAGGATAGCGAAGGATCTGAAATCGGTATGCGGGGAAAATGGAGCGCGGTCAGGAAAGCTGAACGAGCAAAGTACAAAAAAATAAAGTGTACGGAGGAGGCTGTTCTCCCTCCCCTCTGCCTCGTCCTGCCTGTTGCGCTCCCCGCCTCTCCATGAATCACTGAGAGGGAAGTGCGAACCCGGGAGCAGGGAGCCGGGAGCAGGGGACGGGGCACAACCAGAAACCAAACCACTCCTCCCGCTGCAGCCTGCGCAACAACACTGGCCCTGGAGCCCGCAGCCCCCGCCGAGGGGATCTCAGTGCGAGGTACGGCGAGAGGGGCAGGGCCTTGGGGCTATTGGAGCAGCAGCAGCCCCGGAGCTGAGAGAGCCCGGACAGAACAAGTGCACTGGGTGGGTGTGTGTGCACCTCCACAAGAGGAAGTCTCCCGCTAGCGAAAACTAGGAAGTTATCCTGTTCTATTTTGGAAAGAGGAAGGAGCCGAGGGTCCCGACAGGAAAAAGGAACGGAAGTAGCGCCTCGTGGCCCGTGTGCTGCGGAATCTCCCTGACCGTCACTGGGAGTCATTACCAAGAAGGCAGAGAATGCTATGTTTTGGTTGATGAACCATCGCAGTGGATTCAAACGGGTAATAAATCTGCAGGTCCACTTTGAAGAGAAGATTATTGGTGTTTCAGGCAAAGGACCAAGTATTGCTGCTGACAGCCTTCTCTGTTGATTTTGAAGACATTTTTCTTCCGTCAAGTTGTTATGATTATCATTATGGATTGTGTTTGTGCCTTACCCAGCCTGGTGGCTTTGGAAATGCCTTCCTGACAAAAGTTATATTAACTTTACTTGCCTTCTTCGAAGGGACTGTTGTTTTCCCCTGTGGCTTTAGGAGTTTGGCTGAAGTAAAGTGACAGAGCTGGTCATCAGTGTTCAACTTATGCAGAGGATCACATTTGACACCAGTTAAACGAAGAGTATTACTAGTGGAGTCACTTAACTAATCTCCTTGCTGGTCATTGTCCAAAAGACATCATTGGAAGATCCTGAGTGTGAATATGATGATTAGGTCAAGGCGACAGCCTTCTTCGGACTAAAGCAGCTTGTTTTGATTGCTGGTCTGGTTGTACTGTTGTGGTTGCCTGCAAAGGCCATGGAGAATATGGAAACCAGAGGCAGCCAGGAGCGGTTTCTGCCTGACCGAGGCCCAAGGGTGTCTCATGGGTATGTGGAGCAAGGCCCGCTGGTGATGGTAGTCGAGCACAGGGCAGCAGATGGCTGGAGACTGGTGGAGATGCTGCTGTCAGGGGGTGCTCCCTGGGGATTTACCCTGAAAGGTGGAAGAGAGCACGGGGAAC
Source organism: Pleurodeles waltl (assembly GCF_031143425.1). Lineage (NCBI taxonomy): Eukaryota > Metazoa > Chordata > Amphibia > Caudata > Salamandridae > Pleurodeles > Pleurodeles waltl. The sequence continues at coordinate 870,671,023 of NC_090447.1, forward strand.
CCCTTATCATCACCAAGGTAAGACCTCTCAGCTTGGAAACATCCACCTTGTCCCCTGCTGTTCATTTGATCACGGCCTGGCAAAGCTGTTCTACTTCAAAGTTCATCTGGGTCTGGCAGTAATCTAAATGATGATCCAGAAAAGCATTTGGTAATTTTGGTGTTCATTAAATTTGATCTTGCAGAAGCGCTGTACATTAAGAGAAACTTAAATGGCCTGTCAAGTGTTTAACTGCTACTGACTGTACTTTATGCACTCTTTCACAGTGCAGTTTATCTTTTTTCACGTGTGGTATTTATTTAGAATTTTTCTTGGATATCATGGTTTAGTTGTTTGCTAACTCTTGGAGACAAAGTGAATCCTCGATGAATGTGAAAAGCTCACTGCAGTCATGCATCTTGCCTGTCGATTCAAGCAATCAACTCTAATGGCTCACTTCATGAATCATTTACAGAAAAATCGCCTCTTTCTTGAAACAGTCTCATGGTGATTTTAATAATTTGCATGTTTTAACATTTGGCCTTTATGAATCCAGTTAAGTACAACTACATTTTCGGTTACTTATTATAGGGTTCAGGATACTAATTACTATAAAATCTCTAGAAGTTCCTTGACATGGAATGTGACATCACGCAAGGCCCTGCAAATTGACAAGCCTTATTCATTGTGTTCAGTGTCTGTTAACTCAGCTGCAGGAAGTGTTTGCTTTATTAAAATGCTGTGCTCACTTTATTATTTTATTTTTGTTTTCTGGACACTAGTATGAAGTCTGAATATATTTAAGTACCCTCATGTTGCAGGATCCTTTGCAAAACGTATGCCTTTGGTCTGTTGTAAAGGCAGAATTCATAAGTTTAGCCATCCTTTAGTTAGTAATGTCCATGTTGTTGCTCATTGTGTCTAACAGGACTTGCATGTTTGCTTCTCTTCTCTCCACTGTGCAGACAGTGAGAGCTAATCGGACTGAGTGAAGTAGAATGTAGCAGTCTGCTTGTTGAAACCTCTGGTCCATTTGGTCCTCAACAGTTGTCATATTTTGGTAAGTTGTAGAGCATGCTCAAGACCTGATTCACAAATCCTTTGATATGAGTAAGTGAATTACTCTGGTTGCACACCTGGCTTCCTCGTGAATTCCAGGAGCAGTCTTTGTTATCTTCTGGAATTAGGAAGAAAGGCCTGAGTACAGCAAATGTAGGTCTTTGCAAATAGGACCAACATGTTTTCAGTACATGAAGTTGTGAGAAAAATGCAAAGAGATGGAAACATTTGTAATGGATTAGTGAAATGCCTGCGATTCTCTAGGTTAACTGCTGTGGATGACTAAACAAAAGATTGATTTTGTTTCTTCGGTTGCTGAATATTAGAATTTAGGGAATTTATGGCATTGATTCCAAAGAAATCTCTTAAGATTATGATCATAATTGTGACCAAAAAGTTGTCATCATAATGGAATCCTATTCCATTGTGAGGATTACAATAGCACAGAGATCTCCAGGTCGACAACTGAGAGTCGGACTTTAAAAGTGACAATCAGTCCAGCAAATGACAGAGCATATTATTAAAACACACGCCTTAAAAAAAATCCACTGTGAAGGACAACATTGCTGATCTTAATAGGTGTGCATTTTTAGACCCAACAAAGGAGAAGAAAATGCAGACATATTAGTAGTACTTAAATAAAGGAAAATTGATTCATCTGTTTGAATCTCTTCTAAGTCTTCAGCACATTAAAGTGGAAGTTGCAGAATGGAGTTTGATGGTGTTGTGTCTGCCTGCTATTATTTTGGTACAGTGCGATGACATCATCCAAGTTATTTCTAACATTCAGTAATTTTTGATCTATTTGGGCTACAAAAAACATTTTAGTCAAAATCTACAGATTATGCAGCAGGCAAAGGATTATGCAGTAAATCCATAACTCTGCGAAAAATGCCAAAGCCCCAGAATCAAACAGCTTCAGTGGACCTGGTTTATATTATTGAAACTGTTAGCAATTCTTGAGTTTCACTTAGAAGTGTTGTTTTTGTCCTCTTCCTTGAAGAGTATTTTGTCTATTTCTATGAATAGGATACAAGTTAAACATAAATCTCAATGGTAGAGGTTTTTCTACTAGGAGATGCTTAATCGTCCGGGCTTGACAACAAGGCTGTCGGCAACACCTGTAGCTGACAGTGTACATAGAGATGGATTTTGATTAATTATTCTCAATTAGTGACTTATTTGGGTTGGCTGCCATCAGCCATTGCGTTCAGATAACATTCATCACACCCAAGAGGAGTATACCTCCTTATTCTGTTGGATGTTTGGTGTATCATTCCACCTCCCATGAAGTAGTTCTGTTACAGTGCATGAAGGACTGTTTTAATTTCTGAAAAGAATACTCAGTCCTCCCACTTTTTGTCACATTATGTTCTTTATCTGTTTCATGAGTAATGTACAGAAAACAGCCCTTTATGTTATTATATTTCACCAAGAGACTCATTGGTTCAGTTTATAGAAAACCTGTGAGTTGTAAGCATTCCAAACTACCACCCCTTCAGTGGTTTCCATGCAGGGAACAACCATTTGGCACAACTGGCAATCCTGTTTAGCCACCAAAGCGATTTATTATGCCCACCACCTCCCCTGCGCCTGCCATACAGGCTGCTGCTAACATACAAATTCAGTGTGCCTGGTGGCTGTGTTATGGTTGCTTTATAAAGCATTATATAGTTTGTTGTATGGAATAATACCCAGCCTTGCATTAAAACGATTTAGGCACATAAAAAGCTTTAAGGTAAATTTGTCAAAACAGTAAAGTGTGAAAACTAATAACGACTGCTTATAAGACCAAGGGGAAGGGTCATAAAGTAGTCTAGAACAGATTCCAGAATGAATGATTCACAGCTAGTATCAGTGAATGTGATAAAAAGACACATTTTACATACATAGCTATGGGTGTGGAATTCCTATAGCCCACTCCCAGGACATATTGTTTGGAGTAAAGGACAATACGATTTCTTGTTTATTTTGTCCTTGGGACGAGTAGGACCAACCCCCTGCAGAACGAACCCTTTGGCTGCCAGTTAACAATATCACTTTATAGATCACAGAAGGGCATTATCTGCAGTTAAGATACTTGTGTCTATATGTTAGTGCTGTTTGAACTTGTATATATGGTTCATTAATGCAAAGTCTTTTTTATAAGGGTGAGCACTCTAAGGAAATGTTGTAAGCAGTGTCAGCGCTAATGACAGCGGATCCAGTATAAACATTTGTACACACACATTTGAAGTGTTTAACAATATGAGGCTACAAATAATGCTCCCAGAATGCTCTCTGATTGGATGCAAATATCTGCAGAAGCTTGAAAGCAAGATGGATGATCTTTTTCTTTCAAAATAAAATGCTCACAGAAAATCCAACTAGGAAAAAAATGTTTTGGTAAACTACTGTGAAATTATAGTTACCATTTTTTGAAGCACCATTAAGTAAAATGTGTTGATGCATGCTAGTATTTCCCAAAAATATTCATAATGGAAAATCAGTGCAACTAGTTTCAACGTGATGATGGGAAACTTGAAAATAAACAAGTTTTGGCAAAGTCAACAGGTCTGATATGGGTGGTCAGCCTTTTGGTTTTGTCAATGCGTGCCTTGTTTTTACATGTTTTTTGTAAAACATTATTATTGTGGGAGCTGCGGGGCCCTCCCCATTATAACAAACATTGGCAAAAAGCAATAATATTTTTTGTGTCTCAAAAAGCACACATTGCTACAGTAGTCCCTGGCAGTGAACAAAAATACTCTGTGTGCCAATATGCTCCTTGTGAAAGAGCAGAAGCCAGTCGATAGGTAGAGATAGAATTTAATAAAACCAAAAGGCTTTGGTTAACACCAGAACTAAATAGGGGTCACAAGAGTGCACCCAAGATGTATGTCCTTGAATTAGTGCAGAATACAACTTTGATGAATTCACAGACATTTACAGAAGTAGTCCAGGAAATTGTACTCTTGGAAAATATTTGTGAATTACATTGTAGCCTGAGTAGATTTGGTCTTGCGAAAATCTGTTGAGCATTTACTATGTCACTTATTCTCCAAACATGTTTTTTTAACCTGCCTTTGTCAGGTGTACATTTCCAACCTTTCTCAGTATGGGGAAGGATTAGAGTAGAACTTGTTAAAGCAGCCAAAACATGCAAGTTGGTAGGTTTGCGCAGACTCAAAAGAGCATTCCAACCCTAGGACTATTGCTTAACACTACCTCCAGCCCCTCCATGTAGATTTGCGGAAAGCTGGCAAAAACAGAATTGCCAGTAATCAAACACTATTATAGTATGAGCCCTGGCATAGTCAGAGAGGCTAATATCAGAGCTTTTACATAATGAGATTGCTACCATAATTGTCACAGCACTACTTGGCACCAAAGGGACAAGTGAATTTTTTACAGGACAAGTAGATTTATGAAGGAGCTTGTCCCATGGACAAATAGATATTTTATTAAATTCCACACCCCTGATAGCAAAGGTGTGATTTGTATTTGCAGCAAACTGAACTTGCAATATGTAGGGTGGTCAAACCAGAGAAATTTCCACGTGGAAGGCAGCAGTGATTCGAGATGCCTCTGCCATCTAGGAGGCAGATGCAACAAAAACTCATAAAGACTATGTTAAGAGAAATGTCATATATATATATATATTATATATTTTTTTTTTAAAGACACCTTACTGCAAAAAAGTAAATGAAAACAAAACTCTTTGCTTTTACCTGGCCCTTCTGCTATCTGCTTGTGATTGATAAGCAGACTAAATGATGACTATTCAATTTCAAAGAACATTCACTAACCAGTCTTCTTGGCCAAAGATTCTGTACTGGTTACGGCTGTGAGAGCAACTTCTTATGCAACAGGTAATGACAAAAGAAAGACCTCATCCGCATATATGTATGAAATTATAATAAATATTCTGTGATGCAAAAGATATGTTACTTGCCACCAGCCTGGCATCACCCTGCAATCCTACTGCAGGAAGTGGGCATTAAGGAAAATATGAAGAAAGTAAAAAAAATGAATAATAGAAATAAAAAAAAAAATTGAAAGCATCTTTTCTTCTTTGCATTGTGTCACGAATCACCAACTGTGTGAAGTAGCTAACAAAGAGCAACAGTCCTCTTCATAGTCCCATTCAAGGTAGTGTCTTAAGATACAACATGCATCAATGCAGGAAGAACCTCAGGAGAGTGGACCAGTTAAAACTGGTAATACCAGTAATCGTTCTCACACTGACACCTGTTAATAGTACCAGCCAGGTGCTACAGTGCAGCATGATGCAAAGGCAGAATGTGTACTTCACTTATCAGACATGATCAAGGGCAGGAGCATGCCAGGACTACTTTGGGTATGTCAACACTTTCAGCCCCGCTCAACCACTCTTTGCTACCTCTTCATTGCCATAAATTCCTTTGATATTACATTTAACCAAGAACTCTTATCTCTCAATAAAGTACAGGTATCCTTTTGTTCTTCCGAAGGACAACTGACAATAGGTATTTTTTTGCAAACAGGCAGCTTACACTGTGTGGTAGGCTGAGATAACATCCAGTAAAAAGCAGCAAGAAATATTAAGAGCAGCTGAAGGCATCCTGGCTCAGAGATGTAAGTATGAGCGTGGTAATGCATGTTACCCAGCATGGATGCTTGGAGAAGTGGGATGGGCCGCAGTCATCCCAAAAGTAGGAGAAGTTCTGAGCCCTCTGCTGGGTTGCCTGGAAATGATGCAGAGAGCCTTCTAATATTTGGGGCTTAGCTGCAGCCTGGATGGATCAATTATGGTATACCGCCTGGAACTGGTGGGTGTGATGAAGTTGACGATGGCCCTGTATCTTCATGCATTTTCGTTTGTGGTTACCTTTTTGAACTTTAAAATGCTGCTCCGTTCTCAACGTTAACTGTGTTTATAGGCAAGAAAATATCATAATATATATTTTAACTAGCAATAGGAAATCAATTGCAGCATAAAACTGAGCTAGAAAATCGTGGCAGAAAAGAAAAGAAAATACATGCAGACATCCCAAAAAGACTGAGAGGTTCTTCATCTTTTGAGGTTTGTGAACCCGCAGTGAATAACTGCTGGAAGCCAAGGATTCCCACCTAAGCAATTTCTACAAAGTTAAAGTAAAAAAAAAAAACAATCCACAAAAATACAGAAACAAAAATACATCAAACACATACACAACTTACAACATAGTTTATGTCATTCACAAACAAAAGAATACACAAATCTGAATTTAAATTTTAACTGGAAGGTTGGAGCTTTTCAGTATCATGTTTTATTACTAACAGATGAAGTGATGTGCTAGAATCTAGCATATCAATTTGTCGTATTTGCTTTGTTGGAGCACGCTCTCTTAGTCCGATCATGCAAGTGCTTTATTTGAGGCCACAATTTCCCCCTACTATTTTCTGTCTGATGCACTTGCACTTCTTCTGTAGATCAAGCTAAGGAAACAAATTTAATTTTTATCCTCCAATTTCATATTCCTTCAAATGTACAGAGCGTTTTACATTTTTCGTATCTGGCTACCTTTTATTAATCTGCTAAAATTGTTTAAACTTCTAAACGGTAGTAGGCCCCCGAGGTATGCGTTGCAGACCACCAAAAGTATGCTGAAAGCAAGTACCCCAAAAATAGTAAAGTGATAGCAAAAAAAGTGAAAAGAGGGAAACAATAAAAAACAACAAGGGAATTAAATAAAGGTGCATGAAAGGGAATGAAGAATGAAAGAAAACAGTAGGACAGTAAACCGGCTATGAATATTATAGTGCCATGAGTAATCGTAGGTCCGTTGTTCCAGTGTAATTCAATGGATTAGTATTGTAATTGCACCCATTACTGTGCTCTCTACAAGTCATAGAAATTCTGGAGGGTTAATGCTCAAATTGCAGAGATTTTCCCGTTCTGTTAGTCAGACATGCCAGCCAGAAATAGATCAGTGTTTTCAGGCACTTGCTGTAGGAGATTCAGCTTAACCTCATGTCACAGGTTCAAATCCCATTGAGATTGCACCATAACAGCAGTGCTGTGGCAATGTGTGGTATTTTTTGAACAGCGAGAAAACATTGCAAGCTCCCAAATTTGGAAAATATATTTAAATCACAAGTCATTTTTTGGAAAATCAAATAAAAGCATGTTTAGCCATGAGGTAAGTGTGTCGATGGACTGAATATTTTCTAATGCAGGTACATGTAGCTCAATGGCCATCATAATATTTTCAAACTATGGTTTAACCCTCTTTTCCGCGATGGATGTAATGGTTACGTCCTTGGCTGAGGCGCCAAGGGCGTAACCGTTACGTCCACAGACTGGCGCATGGGGGGGGAGCGCTAGCCTCCCACCACCCTTACATGGGCAGGGATGGAAGTGGAATCGCTTCCCCTTCCACCCCTGACCCTCCTAACCCCCGTGACGTCTAATGACGTCAGCGCTCAATTGCATACTGACCTCATTAGAGGCCACCCCCACCGTGCTGGAAGCTCAGCTTTCAGTGCGGATCGGAGGAGAAATACGAAATCATTTCTCTTCCGATCACGTGCTGGGGGCGGGAGAGGCATCAAAGGAAAGGAAAGGCCTTTCCTTTCCTTTGATGTCTCTCTGAGCATTTCTGCAGCCCGATCGCAAAGCGATCGGGCTGCAGAAATGCCCACTAGACATCAGGGATTTTGTGTTTTTAGTTGTTTATTGTGGAAATTGGCATGAGGGGAGCAACCACTTGAGCAAGGGTCGCTCCTTGGGGGGGGGGGCATTTTTATAAGACCACTTCTGCCCCTCTTGGGGGAAGATCGGCCCATTTTAATTAGGCCGATGTGCCTCCCAGGGGGACAGAAACCACAAGGCACCTGGGATTGTTTTATTTTTTTTTATTTTTTACAGATGGGGAGTGTCCTCTTAGGCAAGGGTTGCTCCCCTGGGGGGCAAATTTATTTTAGGCTAATTCTGCCCCACTTGGGGGCAGATCGACCTTTTTCTATTATGCCGACCTGCACCACTTAAGCACCAGGTATTGGTGTGAGTGTTTTGTTTGGGGGGGCAGCCCCTTGTGCAATGGTTGCTCCCCATGGGGTCACATTACTGTTGGCCATTTCTGCAACCCTTGGAGGCAGAGCGGCCTATTTTTGTAAGGCCCATCTGCCCCCAAGGGGGGCAGAAAGCCCACCTGAGACCAGGAAGATTTGTTTTTCAAAAAAAGAGGGTAGGAGTATGGCCATACTCCAACCCCAAATAAATGGGGCCAGGGTTGTTCTGCCCACCGGTGAGCAGATGGGGCAATTAACCTTGATCCACTCCCCAGTGTGGCAGAAAGCATACTAGCTGCCAGGGAAATTAAAAAAAAAAAAAATAGTGGGGTGGTGAATACCAACCAGTATGGGCATGGTTATGCCCCCCCCCAACCCCAACTGAATGGGGTAACAGTCTTTCAGCTCTCACTCGGCACACTAAAACATCTTATCCCACGGCAAGCAAGACGACATTTGATTATTTCAGGTTTTGGTTTTGAGAGCCATGAGAGCTTGTCTAACTCTCAAAATCGTCCCACTTGGAATTGTGAGGGCTTCACTTTTTGGACTTTGGGACGCTGCCATGTAGAAAAATCTACGAGACCTACACACATTTGAAAACTAAACATCTGGGTGAGTCCAGGGTGGTGTGCTTCACATGCACCCTGCACCATTTTCTTACCCACAATGCCCTGCAAACCTCCAACATTGCTGGAAATCACACAATTTTCCCACATTTTTGTGATGGAAACTTCCAGAATCTGCAGGAATCCACAACATTTCTACCACCCAGCATCTATACCCATAAAAATTCTGCCCCACTTGTCAGCCTTGAAACATTGTTTTTCCAAACTGCCCTTTTGGACCTGCTTTGGTACCTCCTCAATTTCGACCTGTTTTTGGCTCTTCCTGTCACTGGCACTTGGCCCACCTACACAAGTGAGGTATCATTTTTATCAGGAGACTGGGGGGAACGTTGGGTGGTAGGAAATTTGTGTGGGTGCAGTGATCCCACACAGAAATGTGGGAAAATTTGATTTTCTTTTTCTTTTTTTTTTTTAGCTAAATTTGAGGTTTGCTGAGGATTCTGGGTAAGAAAACATTGGGGGGTCCATGCAAGTCACACCTCCCTGGGCTCCCTCGAGTGTCTGGTTTTCAGAAATGTCTGAGTTTGGTAGGTTTCCCTAGATGGCCGTTGAGCCCAGGACCAAAAACTCAGGTGCCGCTCTTCATCCCGCCTCCCCCCCCAAAAAACAGGTAGTTTTGTATTTGATAATTTTGATGTGTCCACGTAGTGTTTTGGGGGATTTCCTTTTGCGGGCACTAGGCCTACCCACATAAGTGAGGAACCCTTTTTATCAGAACACCTGGGGGAATGCTGGGTGGAAGGAGGTTTGCACAGGATTCTGGGTAACAGAGCCTGGTGAGAGTGCCTCAAGTTACCCCAGCCTGGGTTCATATAGGTGTCTAGTTTTCAAAACTGTCCAGGTTTGCTAGGTTTTCCTAAGTGCCGGATGAGCTACAGGCCAAAATCCACAGCTAGGCACTTTGCAAAAACAGATCTGTTTTCTTTGGAAAAATGTGATGTGTCTATGTTGTGTTTTGGGGCATTTCCTGTCGTGGTCACTAGGCCTACCCACACAAGTGCGGTACCATTTTTATCGGGAGTCTTGGGGCAATGCTGGGCAGAAGGAAATGTATGGCTTCTCTCAGATTCCAGAACTTTCCATCACCGAAATATGAGGAAAAGGTGTTTTTTTTTTGGGCCAAATTTTGAGGTTTGCAAAGGATTCTGGGTAACAGAACCTGGTGAGAGCCCCACAAGTCACCCCATCTTCGATTCCCCTTGGTGTCTAGTTTTAAAAAATGCACAGGTTTAGTAGGTTTCCCTAGGTGCCGGCTGAGCTAGAGGCCAAAATCCACAGCTCGGCACTTTCAAAAAAACCTTCAGATTTCAATGCAAAAATGTGATGTGTCTATGTTACGTTTCCTGTCGTGGGCATTAGGACTACCCACGCAAGTGAGGTACCATTTTTATTGGGAGACTTGGGGGAACATAGAATAGCAAAACAAGTGTTATTGCATCTTGTCTTTCTCTACATTTTTTCCTTCCAAATGTAAGACAGTGTGTAAAAAAGACATCTATTTGAGAAATGCCCTGTAATTCACATGCTAGTACGGGGATCCCAGAATTCAGAGATGTGCAAATAACCACTGCTTCTCAACACCTTATCTTGTGCACATTTTGCAAATACAAGGGTTTCTTTGATACCTATTTTTCACTCTTTATATTTCACTAAATGAATTGCTGTAAACTCGGTATACAATAAAAACCCATTGCAAGGTGCAGCTCCTTTATTGGCTCTGGGTACCTAGAGCTATTAATGAACCTAGAAGCCCTATATATCCTCGCAACCAGAAGAGTCCATCAGACGTAACGGTATATTGCTTTTGAAAATTTGACATTGCAGGAAAAAGTTGCAGAGCTAAACGTGGAGAAAATGGCTGTTTTTTTCACCTCAATTTCAATATTTTTTTATTTCTGCTGTTATTTTCGGTAGGAAACCCTTGTAGGATCTACACAAATGACCCTTGCTGAATTCAGAATTTAGTCTACTTTTTAGAAATGTTTAGCTGTCTGGGATCCAGCATTGGTTTACCACCAATTTCTGTCACTAACTGGAAGAAGGCTAAAGGCACAAAAAATGGGATAGGTCCCAGTGAAATGCCAAAATTAAGTTGAAAAATGTAATTTTCTGATTCAAGTCTGCAGTTTCCTGAAAGCTGGGAAGATGGTGATTGTAGCACAGAAACCCCATTGTTGATGCCATTTTCAGGGAAAAAAACACATGCTTTCTTCTGCAGCACTTTTTTTCCTGTTTTTTGCAAAAAATCTAACTTTTCTCTGTCTTTTGGCTAATTTCTTGGTCTTCTCCAGGGGAACCCACAAACTCTGGGTACCTCCAGAATCCCTAGGATGTTGGGGAAAAAAAGGACACAAATTTGGCGTGGGTAACTTATGTGGACAAAAAGTTATGAAGGCCTAAGTGCGAACTGCCCCAAATAGCCAAAAATAGCCTGGCACTTGCGGGGGGAAAAGTCCTGGCAGCGAAGGGGTTAAAAAAAAAAAACAATGCAAAAACAACTGTAAACATCACTTAAGTATGTTGCTGGAACAAATATTTCATATGCAGTTACATGTAGGTCAAACAGCAACAGGATATGTACGCAATATATATATATATATATATATATATATATATATATATATATATATATATATATATATATATATATATTTCTTTTGGCCCCCCCACCAATGAAGAATAATTTTCTCCCTGTAGAAAATGGAACCGATCTCCTTTCCTCACCTTTCTAATATAAGGGTCTTCCCCCTTCCTATCTAGGAAAGGAATTCACTCCTTCCTTGAATATGTCTATTTTGCATGTTGTAATTCAGCAGGATCAATCTACATTCTTCATAAAACAAAAAAGAATTAAACTAGAAATTGGGTTGATCGTGTAAAGGATGAAAAGCCATCCACTGGTTTGGGACCAACAGGAGGCTTCGATGTGGGATATTTGAGTGACATTTCCTGCAGAGTAGCCGGCTATCATGATTTGCTATGCAAATTACTATGTGCGTTGCAAAGATGCGGTGCAGACTCAATGAGCTACCCACACAGGGATTAAGGAAACATAAGAGCTCTATTTTGAATGCACACAAACATATGTGCGCGTACACCGCAAAACCTCCGCTCTGTGCAGTGCCCTCTTTGCAGTCACTAACCAGCAATTTGCAACAGTTGAAAATCTCCCATAATGGAGGAATTTCCATGCCTGAAGTCCCATGCGTGTTTCATAAAATCCACTACATTTGACTATCAGAGTCAAGATAAGGGATTTTGCGGATCAGATTATATTTTTGCAATCCCAGGGCGGATAACTCCCCATTTTTGACAGCTACCCCATGTCCGGATCTACACTGTTTTTGTTCCATATGCCCACTCATAAACAACCTTGAATGATCGAGCAGGCGTGCACCGTATGGGTGCTTTCACCCTCCTACACTTCTCTCACTCCAATCTTTAAAAAACATGCCTCCTGTCATACCACACTCCACAACCAGGGCTAGCATAACTGGCACCCTGTCAAACCCTCTCTCAATAGTCTTAGGTTTTAAAATGCTTATACATAGCATTTGATTTTGAGTTCTAAGATGCCAGGCTGGACTGCATGATCCTTTATTGCTCCAATCTGTAAGGGAGTTTATCTAACACCACATGGGGGTTGTTAAGTCTGGCTAAAATGTCCAATAGCCCAAAAGTAAGCAAATAGAAAGGGTGGTGACAGAAAAAACTCGAGGTCCTGTGTTTTGAAGTATATTTGAGCTTAGCATCATCCTTATCTGCAACTATTATCGACAATGGAATTTTATACTGTGTGGCTCTGGTGGCATTAAGGACACAAATCACATCCTATTCATAAAAACATTAAAGGAACCTGTTATTTTGTCAGTGCTTGTTTTCTTTTGTGTTTACTCTATACTTTATTTTGTGGTCATCCCGTGATATCTGCCTGACAGAAGAAAGCATGTTGTTCAAACACAGTGAATGAGAAAGGTTGTTTGAAACACAGGCATTTTGCGGCAGCATTGATTGTGGCCTAATCGGATGGCCATGACAAGTTCCAAGGTTTAGAATCCTCATGTGATGACCTCGTTTTTGACTACGTTTTAATTGTTGCAGACATTAATTTTTATATCACACAAGTGCAAACATGACCTTTGGTTTTAGTGCAATTAATTAAGCCGGAGCATGTGATGCAAGTTAAAGACTGGAAGCTGTTTGAACACTATAGATGAGATCGACAATCCACTTGGGAGGAGGTGCCCCCTAAAATCTTTCAGGGAGTGCTTTCATACTTGTGACTTCACAAAGTAGTACAAGAGAGTTGAAACAAAAAGAACTTAAAAAAGCCTTGGATTACCACTAACTCAGTTCTTTAATTTTCAGCCTGCATTGTATTTTGTTAGGTCTGTTGTGGGCACAGCTTTAATTGTTTTGCTAGCTTCATGTATTTATCTCTCTTCAGCCTTTGGTTTATTCAACTGTAATTCACATTTTACTTAGAACCACCAAAGCAGTGGGTCAGTAAATCTACCCATTGGCCCTCTTGCTTTGTGAGGGCGATATGTTACCTGATCATATATGCATAACCTAAAAAGAAATGCACTTCAGTTACTTTGCCAGTGCTTTATTCATTATCATTGTTGTTGTATTTTATACCTTCTATGTATTGAAACATTATAACTTTTCTTTGCTCTAGATTACAATTGGAAAGTGTTTCTATGCCCCTGCTTAGTTCACCTACCTTCTAAGAAGCATTGGTACTGTCCTGTTACCACCATACATGATCGAAATGTGTTTAAAATGTAAAATTCGTATTGCAAGTGTATGGCTACTATGGTTAAGCACTGGCATGTTTTGAATTCTTGTGTTTTTTTGGCATGTATTTGCAAAACAAAAAAAACATGACCAGTATGCCAGCTTGTCACAGCCACGCTTTTTGGCTTTACCAGTGCTTGCTTTCGATTAGTATGGTGATTTCAGCACTAGGGCACCCAGTTGTAAGGTCTTTGTTACTCTGTGCAAGCATTCTTCATCAGTCACAGGTGGTTGGTATGAGAGGTGGCCGAGATTGGGGTACTGTATGGTTATGGCCTAGAGAAGAGTAGACTGAGTGTTTTCTGGCACCAATTTTGTACTGGGATATGCTATATTGTTATAATGAAGAAATGAAGAATGACTTGAGCTGCAACTTTGGAGGTTAGTGTTTGATCTGACTGGAGAGAGGTTGTCCTTTTGCTTGATGGTGAAGAATACTTTTTGTCAGTATCTTCTCCAACGATTTGTCATCCTTATACTCCAACAGAAAGCCACACACATTTTAGACAATGAACAGTATGCACTCAGCATCTGTGTTCAAAGAGCACTGCTAAGGTTTGCTTTTGTAACGTAGCACTTCAGTGCAGGTGCTCAGGACATAGCTGTAGTCCAAACAAGTTGTTCAGTTCATAATCTTTATTCGGCTATACCAAAACATAAAACGGTGAGCTCATAAAAGTTGGAAATAAAAGAAATTTAAGTAGTTAAAATACAGCTGATACTTAAAACAAAATTTAGAGTACGATAAGACTTTTCCTGACATGGATAGCTTTTAGGAAATAGTTTGCCACCCTGTAGCATACATTCGGGGAGTCTAAGGCTAATAGGCATTTCAATGCTTCCTGATGAGTTCTTATATTAAGTGCATGGAAAAGTGGTTTAAGATAGGTGACTCTAATGTGCTCATAAAATGTACAGAAAAGGACGAAGTGCAAGGTGCTTTGTTTGCTAACTGCATCACAGGGGCATCTTTCTGAATCTAAAGGGGCAATGGCTGCAATGGGGAAATGCTACTAAGTGGTGAGGTATACCCAGTCTAAGTCTGGTTAACACAAACCTGTGCAGCGTGTTAGTGACCATGGAAAGATAGCCAAATCTACTCACATCCAAAGAGAATGAGGAGTAAAAACCAACAATTGTATTGTATTGTAATAGCATTTATATAGCGCTTACTATCCCGGACGAGGCGTTGAAGCGCTTTTCGGCGAGTAGCACGCTACTCCGGAACCCAACAAGAATTAGTGATGGATTATTATCGGGAAATATGAGAACAGTTTTAGTATTATTATGAGTTCATTTGAGCCGCGGATATGAGAGTTTGTTAGTTAGATTGACTGGAGTAATGGAGGGGTGGAGGAGGAAGGAATCCAGAAGTGTTAATTGGGAGTATATGGTAATAGGATTTAGGCTTGGGATAAGTAAAGGAGGATGGAGGAGGGAAGAGTCTGGAAGGGGTTAGGGAGATCATAGTAGCAGGGTGAGATAAATGAGGGCGAATTTAGTAGGGTTGTTTGGGAGGTCATGGTAGTAAAGTGAGATTTGGTGAGTTAGATGTGGAAGCGGAGGGAAGAGCTTAGGCAGAGTTATTTAGGAGATGAAAGTAGTAGAATGGATTTGGGATGAGTCAGAGTGGGAATGGAGGATAGATTGATAGAGACATGACATATGATGATGGGTAGATAAGACAATGGTTTTAGTAGATTCAGTTAGCTTCCTTGTGTCTGCCTTAAATTCCATGAAAGTGTCCTTGATTTTTAAAATGACAGTACGTCCTCTGGGTTATGTTTTACAGATCTGTTAAAAACAGATTTAAAGTAGGATTCAATAAAAGCTATCCACGGTATACACATGGCATTATCCGGTTTCAGACAGTCTAGTATAAGATCTTTAGTAAAACCAGTGGCTTCCTTAGACCATATACTATGTCATAAAAGCAGGGGTCTCACCTGTAGCACATCTTCCAAATATTGTAAACCCATTTTTTGGTGCTTAATCCAATTAGAGGCTGATGTGGGTAGACATAACATACTTTTTAGGAAGCTATTCTCCTCTAATTGTAGGGGAGCACTTTAGGTGTGGCCCCACACCCTGGCACCATACGCATCCGTAGAGACAACTCTGGCCTTATAAATATCCAACAAGGTGCCAATGGGGCGGATCCCTAGTTTGCTAGCAAATCTGAATATAGCACCCCAGTTTCTTCTACCCGAACAAACCAGCTGGTCCCCCTTACCGTTGCTAGAGAATAATACCCCCAGATAGTTAAAGCAGTCAACTGTACTAATCTCCATATTCTGAATGTAAAAGCGTCTGCATTTCTTTACCAAACAGGTTGATGTTGCGGTATGCTGCCTAGGTCGCTGCAATTCTAACATCTGGTGGCTTTGAATCATTGGGCCAGGTACCATTGTGAAAGTCCTGTGCGTTGGGAGCACCTTGTAAGTCCTGTTTGTGAATCCACCATTGTATCTTGGGCCAGGTTTAACGTATATTCTCCTTTTGTAACTCTTCGCTGTAGTGGAAATTAGCCCTGGTAGTGTTGAAGATGCAATAATCTCATGCTGGAGAGGTGTTTTGAAGTAATTACCAGTGACAGAGATTGATTCAAGCATTCCACCCATCTCTTTTTTCTTTCCTTTGTGTAACATCCTACGTGCAACGAGTACACCCATACATGGATCTGTGTTCACTGTACCATAGGACTCTAGCAGTACCCTGCAGACGAGGCCCAGATATGATGTTACCAGACTAGGGTTGGTTGTGGTCCCGTTCAGAATGGACCTGGCACAGCAGGTATGGCCGAACTGTTCCTTTCCTGTTCCTGTCTGAGCAGGACCAAGTTGATTTGCATAAGGCTGGTTCTTGTCTGAGGTGGCATGGTGGGCAGAAGAAAAAGATGAACTGGATTGTAGCCTGAAAAAATGTATAGTGGCTGAGATTGAGGGCCAGATGTAGCAAGGCTTTTGTGCCTCGCAAACAGCAAAAACGCCGTTTGCGAGGCACAAAAGCCTCTACGCGATGCAGAAACGCATTTTGTGAGTCGGAACCGACTCGCAAAATGCGTTTCCGACTCGCAAATAGGAAGGGGTGTTCCCTTCCTATTTGCGACTCACAACGCGATGCAAGTTGATTTGCGACTGTGAAAGCGGTCGCAAATGAACTCGCAGTTACCATCCACTTGAAGTGGATGGTAACTCATTCGCAAACAGGAAAGGGTCCCCATAGGACCCCTTCCCCTTTGTGAATGATCAAAAAAATATTTTTTCAGAGCAGGCAGTGGTCCTATGGACCACTGCCTGCTCTGAAAAAAACCGAAACAAAAGGTTTCGGCTTTTTTTTCTAAGTGCAGGTCGTTTTCCTTTAAGGAAAACAGGCTGCAGATGTAAAAAAAAAACTGCTTTATTGCAAAAGCAGTCACGGACATGGAGGTCTGCTGTCTCCAGCAGGCCACCATCCCCGTGAGTGCCCAGACTCGCTATGGGGTCGCAGTTTGGGACCCACCTCATTAATATTAATGAGGTGGGTCTTTGCGACCCCATTGCAAGTCGCAGAAGGTGTCTGAGACACCTTTCTGCATGGCAAATTGCGAGTTGGAATTTGCGAGTCGCACGGACTCGCAAATTGCAAGTCGCAATTTGCTTTCTTCCTACATCTGGCCCTAAGTCACATAATTTACCCAACACTTTTTTGTTTTCTTTAGCTTTGCGTTCTGAAACTCCATATTGAAGCCTTTCTGATCCACAAAAATATTTTCTTACTTTCAGAAGGTAGGATTTAACCGTTCTGTTCTTACATTGTCACCTGATTATTCCTTTTATAGTAGCTTGGATGACCGTGAGTTTTATCTCTATACAGCCCTGCCAAGTTTCCCATATCTATGCACGACTAGCTGCTCCTATCCAGGTTTTTTCTTTGCATGCTGGAACTTGTAGACTACACTAGAAATCCAAGGCTACAAGTCCTCGAATGTAAAAATAAAAAAATCTGAGCTATATCAGATAGTCATGCATAAAGCTAGACAACTTGACAACTAATGCTGCACATTATGATGGCATGGTGCAGACCTCCAGTACTCCTTAAACACAGCAAGTAAATGGCTGAAGTGATTTGTGTGTTTGAAGCACCAGTATTCCAATTGATCTCCTCAGTCGGCTGTGGCCTCTGGTGATTCTCCACTTTCCCCTACACTTGGCGTGGACTACTGTGCCATCCTTTGTGAGGGACAGGATACCCACAGACATATTTATTTATGGCTCCACTAACAGTCGGGTGGTTCTTTACTTGGATTAGCACATCCTCTTATTGTAAGTTTCAATCAAGTCCATTTGATTAACTTTGAATTGGAGTGTCAGTCCCTACTACAAAGGAAGAATTCCATAACTACAGCTGGCTTTTCCAAAATGCGATGTAAGACTTCAATCTTGGTCCACCACCTATGGTTCCAGTGGTGTACTTAACATTTACCAGTCATTCTTTTCTGGTGTGATAACCCAATGAAATTAGTTCAACCAAACCCACACTAAATGTCCCAGAAATCATTAATGTGGTAGAGCTAAGGTAAGCACTAGCTATGAGGTGTTGCTTACACCCGGAGACACACAGAAACCCTAGCAAAAAAGAGTTATTGACAAGTTATCAACATCGCCTGAATGCTGTTTCTTTTTGCAGAGGATTCGAAGTCATACCCCTGCCGGTTATACACAGATATCAGCAGAGAGTGAGTAACTATTGGAATCAATATTCCCAATTCCCTTCCTAAATCTACAGGTCCCAGCATACTTAATGCTTTTGCTGAAAGTCTCCCTCAGGACGGTGCTAGTCGAAAGCTGTTGATAACCTCGCAGAAGGTCAAAAGAGGCGTCTGAAGAGAGTTATCAGCCTCTTGTACCTCTAAACAGCATCTCCGCTCCTTCCTTTGGCCTCTCTATGCAACAACCAGAGAGAACAGATCCAACCTTTGGTGCTGTGCCTGATTAAATTGTTCATTTGGTACTTGGTCAAAGTTATCCGTTTTATTTTTTAACACATCCTTCCTGATCGTCACTGCGAGCAAGCGAGCTCGAGCCTGTTTGGGACTGAATGATTAGCTCTGACTTGACTCTTGCTCCTTGGGGATTGGCGACCGAAAATAGATTCAGGCCAAGTATGGCCAATAAAACCTTTTCCATCACTGTTTGTTTAGAAAAGGTAAAGCACCAAACGCAGGGCAGCTGAGCACACGTAATGTAAAAGGCGCGTTTCTGCTGTGTTTGTGTCTGCAGCTAAACTGCATTCCTCTCGCTGAGGTCCCGTGGAAAGTCAGGACTCTTTGTTTTGTTAATCATCTTAATAGCCGCCAGTGAGGTGATGGCCCTCTCCTCCTCTAAATTGTGGGGGGGATTGTGACTGTAACATAAAAGTAGTGCACTGTCTTCTCTTACACTTAACACCAGAAAGGTATTTATCATATATCTTGTGCGTTTAAACTGGCAGGTAGGGCTTGTATTAAACGGAGTGTACTGATGTAGGCCAGCAAATAGACGAACACCAAGCATTGCCCCTTGGTAGTAAAGGGACAGAGAATGAGTTTATTTCGAGTGGCGAGCAGCACAACACGTAACCAGGAAAACTTGGTGTAGACCCCCGCTTCCACACGCGACCAAGTTGTGTGGCCCCACACGTATCACTTTCAAAGTTCACCCTGTCTCGTTTTAATCGATCCTAATATTTGAGGCCACCTTAGGAGGTTCCGTTCAGGATGTGTGCTGTAGACAAAACTTGCGTATGGTTTAAGAGACAATAATGTTGACTCACATAGAACAGTATTGGCCACATATAGTGTACGTGACAACCTGACACCGCATGGTTCACTCATAGCAGTGTCGGTAAGGCTTGTAGGTGAGCAAAGGTAATGTTTAAAACCTACAACTTTCACAAATGCCAATCGTCTAACGTCATCAAATGCACAAAAGTGAAACTGATGTCCAAGAAATGGTCTAATTTTAGTCTGAAAGAGTCTTTATCTGATATTACATGCGTTTGCTGTAACATGTGTGTTCCCAGTTAAGTGATGGCTCGCGCTGTGGCCCTTAGAGCTAAGCGAGAGCCCGGGCTCGAACTCGGCACTCCCGACTTTTGTGTATGGTCCCCTTCTGCTACGTTTAGCTGGGTCTGGCGTTGTTTTTCGATTATGGCCTTGCTTGCAGCTAAGGGGCTGTTGTCGAGCTTCAGACAGCAGTTCCAGAGAGGGCTTGTTTTGTGTGCGCGCGTGTATTATTAAACTTCAGCTGCCATTACCTCACTCACCTTCGGATCACGTGCCCTAAGTCATTCAGTGCATTACCCAGGAGTTGAACGTGGCTTTGTATATTTTATAGGCGGCCTACTGCCAAGGTATTCAGTGTCAACATGCAAATGCGCTCCGTTTGGTCTCTCCATTGTTTGCGAAATTTTAGACCACCTAATTGCGGATTCAGGTCACCGCTGAAGCAAAACCACGTTCAAAGCTTTTCTTTTTTAGACATCGGCCGAAACTGTATTTTTGTAATATATCTGCGCCAGTGCGTTTTAAACAAAATTATTAAAACCCGAAACAAAGCTTTAACTTGCAAACTTTCATGGACTTATATATTCAGTTTAATTGGAAAGCATCTAGGGATAGTGGATTAAATCTCTTATTTATGTTAATGGTAAATTATATTGTCACCTGGTTTGTATTGTACAACCGGTCCAGCTTTATAGTCTGTGGAAATAAAACACAAGAGTGAATACAAGAAAAAACACTGTTTTGTCACCCTGGAAACAAACGCCTAAAACAAGAAATACTAGCACAAAACAAATAGTGGGTTACTGAAGAAGTATTTCATTAGTGTTTTTCTAAATAGGGCAGGACTCACTTTTTCTGAGAGCTCTTTGAGCAAGTTCTGCATTTGAACGCCTAATGATGTGCTTAGTTTGAGGGTACTCCTGTGCGGTATTGGGTTTGCAACCCCCCCCCCCCCCCCACCTCAGTCAGTGTCTTTTTGTTTCCTTTGTTAAGTTGTGGTTCCTGAATCCTCTGTGTTCTATCCCTGTTAGTCTAGTTGTTTTTTTTATTTTATCTATTTCCTTCTGTGTGCCTTTTCTTTCAATGTGTATCCACACTGTCATTCTCCATGTATTTACTGCTCCCCCAGTTCTACGTTTTTTGTGGTTTATCACTTCTGAGGTCTTTTATGACATCACCAACTTACATGAGTAATGTTTCATTGACTGCATCATTGGAGTGCAGGGTGTGACGGAGTTTTCAGCTTCCTTGATGGTACTCTTACAAATTGATTATGTCACTTGTAAGGGTTAAGGTGCATGTTATGTGTTCTGTTCACAGAGTCACTTAGGAGCGTTTCTGTGTTAGAGGGCCCGGTTGGATAACGTCTTCAATAGAGGCTTTATTAGAAAGCGAGTGCAGAAAGGAGGCCCAGTAAGGGTCACATTTGCAGAGGAAACCCAAATTGCCTTATGTCTACAGTGATAGCCCAGTGGGTTTCAACTTCACACTAGAGGCCCAATTAGTATTGTGTCAAGTAATGGAGTCCCAGTTACGTTCCAGTCAGTGCTGAGGACCGAGCTCTGAGCAAGGCTTCAGAGGATGCTTAGGCCAGGCTATAATGGCAGTGGATGTGCAGATAGGACTACTTTTGTGCCTCGAGGCCATGTGAGGATAAATCCTTTATTGAAAGTGCTTTTACAGTTATGATTCCAGTGGAAGCCAAGGATGCTGAGTTACTCTTTTGAGCCCTCTGCCTTCGACCACATTTTGTGACTTTTAACTCCTCAGCACTCTCATCAAGACCAATATTGGTGACCTTGTACTCCTGAGGACTTTGTGCATTATGTCTCCCACTGTGATTCCTTACAACAGAACCCACTCACTGGTCTATATTGTGACCTCTTACTCGTAATCCCCTCCAGTTCGCCGTTGACACCTCTCATAGCTGGGCCTCCTACATCACCCTTCTATTGTCTTGACCTGTTAATTTGGAACTCTTTGCTCTTATATTCACCTGTTACGCCTTTGCCCTTCCTCCCAATCACCTCTTGAGATTTGTTCCTCCTGAGTTTCTTGCATCATCAGTCTCTTATTGTGACTTGTTATTCCTCTCCTCAGTCGCATGTTGTGATCCTTTACTTTGGAGCCTTCACTCTACATCCCCAAGTCATGGGAGGCCAACTCACCCTGCGCACAGCCTACGGCCTGCAGTGACTGCTGATCGCAGGGTGTGGTCTGTTACCAGACTCCTTTTTTTTTTTCTTTCTTCAAATATTTTTTTCGTATTGTCCTACAAGGGATGCTGAACTGGGTACCATGGTACCAGCAGCCCTTTTTTTCTTTATTTTCTTTTTTTTTTAAATTTAATTTGCAACGTCCCACCCTGCCTCCATAGCCTTGGGGTTGTATGGTGTGCCCCCCACCAAGTTAGAGCCTTTTATTTTTTTTCAGGGCTCCTGTAACGATAGCCACTGTACCAAAATGGACAGCTGGACAAAAATCTCCCTTTTCTAATCAGAAGCCCCCCTTTTTTATTATTTTGTATTTTATTTTACTCTGCAGAACCCCCAGAGCAACCATCTAGATATACCTCACCTTTCCTGAACATTAACTACTTCAAGCCCAACCACAGCCCCTCTTTAAAAACGAATTTCTCTAAAATGGCTGGATTTACACCAAAGAGCATACTTTCTGAGGAAAGTTTTAACCTTTGCCAAATTTACTGTAATTCCGTTCAACCGTGTTTTTCTGTATCGGAGAGTTCATATTATTGTCTAAATAAACATGGGAAATTACACTTTTGGTCCCTCCCCTCTTTTACTTGGCCCCACTTGATGGATTTTGATGGTTGAGCATGAATCTGTCCATGATGGAGATGAAGTTAATGAACTTTTTTTTTGGAAACTTTCATGCAGATTCTTTAAACTGCTTGACAGTTTTAACAGCTCCTGTAGAGGCAAGTCTAAAGATTCTTACTCCCTCGACAACTACATTATTTCTTCCCATATCACTGCAATTAGCACAGCGTCCTTGATTAATGTCTTTCGCAAATTGTAGCGATTCCTGTGGTCCTCAATCATACACTAGCAACCACTTCTTTAAAGCAACACCATTGATATTGCTTAAACTATACTAACGTTTGTACACATAAAACTTGCCTTCTATCATTCTTTTTTCTGTAGATCATGGTAGTTATAGGGAGAACCATACAGCTCTAAAGGTGATGCTGCAGGTTCTCCCTTCTGGCCCACAAGCTTGGATTCAAGCACTGTGATAGTAACAGAGGAGCATTGAGCTTCTTTGACAGAAATCATTTTGGAGTACATTTCGTAAACAGTCAGTTAAAAATAAAACGTTATGATGAAGAACACAATATTCTAGCCTTAACAGTTCTAAAGAGATGACCTCCAAACAGCACACACTGGAGAGTGGGGGACCATACCAAGACCTATTCCTCCCATTCTCAAAAGGGCCTCGCAGCACCCCTATCCCCCATACTGAACCCCCCTCCCCATTTGTGAGGTGGGAAGTTACTCTGGAAGTGACAGAGACAACCATACAACATTCCTGCGTTAGTGAACTTATTAGTTCTCTGGCCATATTTTTTGCAGTACATAAACACAACATTAAAAACATTTCCCCAATATTCTTGCATATTATTTACAGTATGTACACTACACATTTTTATGGGGAATAACTAATATATGGAATCTCCTAACAATAGCTCTCAAATGAGTCATGGTTGCCCAACCCCTAGACACCTATGGCATTGATTGTTCCAATTGCCTTGGGGCTGTGATTTCCCCCCCCACCCAACAAGTTGGCCATCACAAGGCAAACTCTCCTGTTCCTTCAAGATAGAGGGAACATGGTCCAGCATGAAATCTGGACCCTAAATTAACCATGCCAGAGCATATCCAAGAAGGGATCTTTCACTTAATTATTTCTGTATTTCTTGCTTGTCCCGGAGAGGATGTGGGATCCCATGTGTGTTGGCGGTTGTCAGGGGCATCCAGGCAAAAGCCAGGTAGCGATGAGCAGGACAGTGCCCCTCATTTAAAGTCACCTGGCTACCCCTTCCGCCCACCTAGGCAACTTCGCCACCCCACCTGCCAGCCATTGGTTTGCGTTGAATGGGCCCACAGGAAATTTAAAACATAAATACAGTGGCCACCATTGGCTGCCGGATTCAGACGGTACAATCTGGCCCACACCTGTCTTTGGGACCCTGCATTCTGGCATTGCCCTAGTCCAAAGATGGGGCAAACACTTCACTAGAAATGAAGACTGCTGGTACAATTAAATTGAGTATGGTTCGTCTACTTTAGGTTCATGGATAGAAATGAATGGCCCATAGTTATCGTATGGCCAGTGTCAGCATCATAGAAGGTCTTTTTGGTACTGAAGATTTTTAAAGTAGGATTCATTTGTTGTAATAAATTATGGCTCCTTTGGTTCTTTGGCTGTTCATGTGTTTCTTTTTTGCATGGTCCCTTGTATTTTCTTGTGGGCCAAGAAACAAGCCTGGGGTTTGAAGTACACTTTTATTTCCATTTTTGATTAACACAGTTGATTATATTTTGTGCCCCCGGGTCCCTTGGCTATGACTACATCTAAAGGTATACAACGAGACAAAACAGTGCTGTATTTCAGTTCCTGTCAGATAGGAACAGTTTTTTTTTTTTGGCTTCATTTTCTTGACATATTTTCGGTACCCGTTGGTCAAGAGTGAAAGCTGTAGTGTGTGTGTGTTTGGGGGGGGGGGGGGGGGGGGGGGGGGTGTGCAAACTGAAGTCAACAGGATTGGCAGAAACGTGTGAGGATACTGGTGAGCCAGCTGGGACTGGACAGACCCTCTTGTTGTTTGGCTTCTGTGCGATTGGCAGAAGTTCTTTGTAGAGGGCATTTGGCCACATCCTCGCCACTAGAACTGAGCTATCCATTTACACTTTAGATCCATGTAAAAGAGTTACAGTTCATTCGTAGATACCATGTGCCTGGGGCCGGGTAAAGAGAGGGTTTGTTGTGGCAGTAGGCATTGTCAACTTAGTGCAATCAGCAGGCTTAAAAAATGTTTTCATTTCTAATCATACTGTCTACTTTGCAAGAGTGTTGAGAATTTACTTACCTGAGGAAAGCCGATGCACATTTTGAATGTAAGGAGAAGTTTAGGCTCGCCGGGAACATGTTTCTTAAAGTTAGCACCCTGGTGGGCTCTGGGGATTAGAGTCTGCAGTGTCATGCCAAGCAGGGAAATGTAGCTGGTCAAACATTTAAAAATACAGTGTGAAAGTGCTGCGGCTCACAGCTGAGGACTTAAGTCCCACAGAATTCTTCTTTACAGGCTGATGATGTCCATCTTTAAGCTATAGGACTGCACTGAAAAGTTGAATTTCAGGAAATCTTAGACAATTTATGGCTGGAACAAATTAAAGTTAAACCCTACAAAGGCATTAATTGAGCTGGTATGAGTAGAGTACCTGCCAACTTCAGTTCTCTGGCTTTACACATTTGGAATTCATTATGAATATTAACCCATCACATGATGAACAAATTCAAAACGGAGTAGACTTTTGTCTTCTGAGATTTCTAAGGAAGATTTTCATGTTTAATCACCTGCACTACAGCCAGGCAATATTGGTTGTGTAATTGTATTGAGTTATTACTAGGCAGATATGTGAAACATTTGAGTATATTTGATCAATCGTCTTTAACATTTATAAAAAAACTGGAGTTTCTACTTGCTGAATCTCCCAAAAATCTTTCTCCATTTGGATGTGTGTACCAATACAATCTTGCACGTGACTCCTGAGGGTGTCTGGCAGTAACTAAAATGACAAGCATTTACAATGCAACAGGTCTTGCGTTTGCTCATGTTAGAGCTGATCGCGTTGTAAACTCCTAACCCGACTTTTCACCTATCGGGAAAAAGTGCATTTATGTACTTAACCCGAAAAAGTGAAATTAACTATGTAAAGCGCTCAATTTCTGAAAAGCGAGATCGCGCTCGTAAATTAGAGAAAAAGAAGTCCAGGAGCCCGATGGAAAACAGCGAGCCTCGCATGTTTTCTGTACTTGGTCACTGCGCTCGAGGAGGGCTAACCACCGGAAAAGGAATGACCTATGCGTGCCTTCGACTAATGAAAGCAAGTAGATTTTATTAGGCAAGCCCACGAACCAATAAAAAACACTGACGTGAAGTTGACAGGGCTCTGAGCCCTTTTCTAAATACTAAAGCGTCTCGCTGCGATACGCATGCGCGAGCGCAGGCAACGCAGGCTCGACCCTAAAAAATTTGACCACAGAGAGTAGCGTTTTGACGATGAATGCTTCACAGGCCAGGAATACTTTTGCCGGATAGTCGACCTACTGCTTTTCAGTAAAAAAAATCCAGACCTTTCTATTTAGATTACAAATGCATATCGAAAATGGGTTTTAAAAAGGTGACTGTCGGCTTCCTCTGTTGGTTCTAAGAAACCCAGGGGCAATACACACACTATAAGAGAATTTTAGTATACAGTAACATTAGTAAAACATGCAGCAATTTAACCACTAATCCACGTTCTAATCTCCTAGCTGTTTCTTCTGCTGCTAGACTGGTTCTACCCTTGTGTGTTCTTTTCAGGCGTGGTTGCACCTATTCAGTGACCAGAAATTGTACTGATTCAATTCCTAACTAGCTAGCACTGCAGCACATGGTGGTGGTGTGGTGCCAGAGCACTAATCTTAAAAGACCTGTTGTTGCTTTGAAAACCATTATCAGTAAAGTGTTCTTGCTCTGTCTGCATTAAGTTGCTTCTCAGAAGAGTTATTGATTTGATATGCTTTTTCTTCTTTTTTGGTGTCCCTCTTGCCTGTATCTATGTATCTTTCATGTGGTGTCTCCCAGAGGTCTTTACTTGTGTTATTTAGTTCCTCTGTCCATCCATCCATCTTTCTTGTGGTGTCCCCCAGGGGTCTTTACTAGTTTGATTGGATGTACTGATTAGATCTCCTAATTTAATGCATGTCATTGTTGCAGGTGGAAGCTTTCCCCCCCCGGTCCAGCAATTACTTTAAGTAGATGATGATACCAGTTTGAGATGGAAAGTGATGGGAATCCGTCAGTTACCTGTTTGATGCCTTTCCTAGATGCACTGAGTGGGTGGATCAAATTGTATCAAAGTTTTTTCTTGGGGTCATATGAAACATTAGACACTGAATGTGGCCTGCGCCTTATATGGCTGTGTGTCAATTAAATTCATAACCTTTATTTCGTAAAACATATCTTAAAAGTACACATCATTTATCACATTCTATCACAATATAAGATCACAACGTACAGAAAAATTAAAATACACGAAACTATTAAAACCAAATATTACCTGTGTTAAAAAATCCTTTCAGTGCTTATAATATTCATATTTCATTAATAACACATCGATATGTCAAAATATTCCTGTTTATATTACCCCCACTTGAAAATCTTGAATATAACAATAACATTCAAACACTTAAATTATTCATATTTAGGTTTATCTAAAAACCTAGCTCACTTATACAAGAGACTAGGAAGGAATCGACTCACTGAATACACAATGGGTTTTGCTGTATTTCTTCTGAATAAACGCAGCACCACCTGATATTTCGTAACCCCTAGAGATCAACAGATAGGTTGAAGCCGTCAACGTCATATTTCCCGATACCTAGGGCACACCATAAAAATATTATCCACTGACTCAGAGGCCAATTTACAAACGGCATAATACAGATGTCTGTCTTCCGTACCATGAGCTACTAAATGTATTCAAGGACAGGCAGCCTATAAAAATGGTATATGAACACAGTAAGATCACATACAATTTTTGGATCTGAAGATATTTACTGGGAACTGCATAGTCCACTCTAAAATATATTGTAAACCTACAGCTTGCAATGCACTACTTCATGCTGATAGTTCACACCCTAATACCCAAATAAATGCTGTAACTTTTGGAGAAATTACTCCGATAAAAAGGAATTGCAGTAAAGCAGACCTATGTGAATTGGAATTGGATTGCTTAGAAAAGGGATTCATTAAAAGGGGTTATTCTAAGCAGATCATAAAAACAGCTAGAAATAAGATCAATAAACTGCCGAGATTGTCTCTTTTGAGAAAACGAAATAAGACCAAAAATCCAGCATCACAGAAGTCTATATGGTTCGGTACACCTTTCAGTCAGAATAGTCAGGACATTTACAAAAAATTTTCCAAACATTGGAATGTCCTGTACACTGACTGTACCTTGAAGCAAATCCTACCATCTAAACCTAAAATGATTCACAAGAGGGGCACAACTATTAGGGATTTAGTTTGTAAGAGTTTCCTACCACCGGTTAAGGAAAATTTGGAAACATGGCTACCTGTGAAGCTAACTGGTTTCTATAAATGTAGCAAATGCAATATGTGCAGTATAGCTCTGCACAAAACAATTTTCATTGTAATGGTAGTAAGACATATAAGATTCAGACTTTGATTAACTGTAATATCAAATATGTTGTTTACCTATTGTTGTGAGATTGTGGCAAACTCTATGTAGGGAGTACTATTAGGTCCCTAAAAGAGAGGATTCAAGAACATAAGCATTCCTTGAGAAACAATGATCCCTCATCGCCTATAGTCGGTCATATTAATAAGGAACATCCAACATCAGAGGTTCCACAGTTCAAATACATGGGTATCAGCCAGACCCCATACATCCTAAGGGTGGCAATCGAGAGATCGAACTCAGAAAAAATGAGGCTAGGTGGATAATTAGACTCGGGAGTATAGAACTGGGCATACATTTGGATCATGAGATGCAACATATTTATTAACTGTATGGATTTTGTATTGAATTAGATGAGTATGTTTACGTTATTGAATATTTATGTCTGTTAACATAATTGAAAATAATTTTCTTTATAAATTGAAAATGATCACACATTTTTATGTCTCACTTGCACATTGGTATGTCTTAAATTCTATATGGTTTCTATTTTCCTTTCTCCTTTGTTTCATTTCATTTTAATTCTTCACATCCCAAAGATTGTGATACTAAAAAGCATGTTTTGGTCTAGCCATATGCTTTTATTCGACCATCATAGCAATGTAATGGTTGGTGATTGAAATCATGACATTTGTTCTATATGGAGAAACAAAATTTACTATATAAAGGTGCTTATATTGCACATAATTGTGTCATAAGTGACTAACAATAATGTTGATCCGTATCTTCTACTGTTGTTCTATTTTGTTTGTAATAACAGACTGACCAATTCCACGATGGACTGTTATGTATGAGTCAGTCCTATTTTGTTTCTTAACTGAACGTAACTCATTCCAAAATGGTTGCCATATAAGAGTCGATTACTTCTGTGAATTTCGATCTATATGGGAAGTACGGGCGTCCAGTTTTAATAATAATTTTAGTGCATGACTATTTTGTTATGACTTGTGCGGACTAATACTGTAAGAGTGTAACAACTGGCGAGTGAAATTTGAAGTTTTCCACTACTGTGCTTTGGAATGGCATGCTGGGGTGGTTCCACTTGCGGTATACGCAATTTCAATATGGCGACCGCTATCATCAGGACGTTTTCAGACGTTTTTTGATGACTCTCTAGAATGCGTCTGGTTCGAGTCTCCCGCTCTTTATGAGGAGATGGCTTTTCTCATTTTGGGTCGACTGGTGGTTAATACGGATGCTGTTCATATTTGTGGTCGGACATAGACCACTAAGGTAAACAACATTCTTTTATAATGGAAAGTATAGATTATTATGTAGATAATTGAACTACTATTAACATTGACCACATAGGAATTATAGAACATATATTATTATTACCATGAGTAAAGTTACTTACATTACACCCAATTGAAAATGTGATGATTCTAAATTTATGATATTGTCTCCTGGAGTTCGTATTATTATTTACATTTGATTGGGTTGCTCTCTTGGGTAACAAGTTATATCATTTTAAATGGACTGTAGTTTCAAGAAGGACACATCAGTTTATGGCTGTCTGAGTCATCGCATATCACAAGCAGGGGCGATGACATTTTCAGTGAATTCTAAGTCGTAAATCAATGCTGTTAAGTAGTGGAACTGTGTAGTCCTCCAATGCATCTGGTGTTATCTGTTTCTGGAATGTTAGTTTATTTTTACATAGATGTATTCAAGGTTTTATAACATTGTGGCATACCTAAATCTTAAATAAAGACTTTTAGCCAGGGAAGGGGTTACAGTGTCCATGAGGTGCTCAAACATCGGGCAGTATTATACTAAAATACAACATTCTGGTAGATGGCCCAAATTGACCCTGCTAATTTGATACTCCAAAATGTAGCACCAATAAGCCGACTTTACAACTTGCCTATCCGTCTTGCAAATTAACTCAGGATTATCCCAAAATGCATCTAGCTTCAATCTCTTGCACCAGGTGTGTATAATTCTCAACCATGGTACTTTTATGGCACAATCAAATCTTATTAGATCACGTAGGCAACCTCTATAAACAATCAATTCTGGTGTTGTCCAAATACGTACCCAATAAAGGAGAGGTTTCAACTGGACAACATCTGATACACCATTAATGCCTAAATCATAGCGCAATGGGATAAGCGGTGTACTAGCAGAAACAACCGCCAAGGCCCTAAAGAAATTGTTTTCAGACACTGACAACTTGTATGTGCTAGTATAGCCCCAAATTTCAGCTCTATAAATTGCGGCACTCAAGGTCATGTCACGGTAGGCCTCAAGGACTGGGGAAATGGATTGGGTAAATTTTGCTTTATGGAAACGTAAAATTGCGTTAGACCTGTGTGGTAGTATAAGGGAACTCTTATTAATTTGAGAATCCCACTTGAATTTATCCGACACATTAATTCTCAAGTAATCAAAGCAATACACCCTGTTAAGGATTTCAGTACCCGCCTTTACACAAATAATGTTAAAGCTCTTGCCAAAGACCACATATTTAGTTTTCAAACAATTTATCTCTAGGCCCCTATCTTCACAGAATGCCATAAATTTAGTCAGTAAAGTTTGGAGGCCCATAGGTGATTTGGAGATTAACAACAAATCATCTGCAAAGAGAAGAATCTGGATTTTTTCCCGTTCAGGGAAGGCGAATCATTAACACAATGCCGCAAGGTCTCAATTGCATCATTTAAGTGTAGGATAAATAGGGTGGGGGCAAGTACACAACCTTGATTGCATGCCCGAAGAATAGGAATCCGAGACGTCAGTTCACCCTGCTCTCACCGCCGAATTTGAGCATGGTTCCCATCATATAATCTGATCACAATTTTAACAAGCTTGCTGGGGACACCCATGTTCCTTAACACCCCCCAATGATTATAACGGGGGATCAGGTCAAAGGCGGCTCAAAGATCAACAAAAGCTACATAGAGCTTCTGTTTACACAAAAGTACCTGCTTCCAATTTTGTGTATCTCCAGGCTTTTAGCGTTGAACGTAAATGTTACTTCTTGGCTGGACAATAGTTAAACACTATTTTTAATTTTGCAGTGTTAAATTGTAGGTGGAAAAACGATTGATGCTGTCCATATTTTTTTTCTGGGTTGATCAGCAGGAAAGAGGTTTCCAATTCGTACACCAAAGCACTGAAATGCATTGCCCTCTTTAATTTGGGCGCTAGATAAGCACTGGATGTTCTTAAACTCCATGTGGAATTTGAATGCTAACTTTCCTCTTATATGGTACTTCTGCCTCTTAGAATCGCTGCATATTACAGTTGTCACTTTTGGTCAGTTTATTGATGCTCAATTTTCCCGACTTCCGAAGGTTAGAGGCTATGATGGTCTTGCAAAGGTTTTAATTTTTGATCTGCAAAACATATCAGATGTCTGTGACGCATGTTTCATTCACTAAGCCATATTGTCTGCAAATAGTAATAGAGGAATTTTATAAGGGTGTATCTGGTAATCCTCAGTAAGTTTTAAAAAAGCACACAAAAAAAAACGAGTCGTGAGTACATTTCATTCCCGTGTTTTTTTTTTTCTTCATTTTTAGGAAAGGGCTCACCCCCCTACCTATTAAGATCATTATTCTGAATGCAGTGGGAGTTACTGAAGGTGCCGGCAAGACCTTCAGGATCCTGTTGCGTGCATTTGCTATACTGATGTTTTGGCTGCATAAAACGTATTCAGGACATTCTCATCTCAGCCGATGAGTCGCCTTGTAATGTTTCTGTCTGGAAAGGGGCTTATCAGAGTTTTTTTTTTTTTGTTGCACAGATGGAGTTCATCAGATCTTGTCCATGGAGTCAGATAAACAAACCATTTTCCATGATAATTCATGAAAAGAAGTCTGTGTTTGCAGCATGGCAGCCAAATTTAGATATGTCTATATACAAACTCCAAGCTCTGAGAGACCTGACAAGTAGGCCTCAGGCGGTGAGACACGCCAGTGGAACGTGAGATGGAGGCTCGGCTGGTGTAAACTGATTTCTTCGTGTTTGTTATGCCTTATTGACCTTTGAAAAGCAGGGGCCACGCGTTTGGAGAATGGGTAAAAATACCACAGCGCATCCAGATCTGGCGTGCGCGCTTCTGTCAGGTCCATGCTCTGTCGCTTAACCTGGAGCTAGCCTAGGCCTACATCTATTGAAGTCATCACGTGTGTGACCTGGACAATTAAAACAGTGCTCTCCTCTAAAACATTTTTTAAAGGATCTTTTTATTAGTTTTCAGTTAACAATATGGCCAAACAGGAGCATAATAGAAAGGAGTACAAATGCAGGTATTAATGCAGACATCTTCACCACTTAATAACCAAAACAATTAAGAAAAACCAATAACGGCAAAGTCACCTTGTTTCATAATCTCATCCCCCAAAGTATAAAGACATTTCAAGGAATCCAGTCAGTTGTCCCACCCCCATCACCCTCTCCCGTAGTGTTCTCCCTCCACCCCTTCTCATGCAGTGAAGTAATACGTGACCACTAGAGGCGCATGCGAATGCACCCCATATATCTCTCCCTAAGCAGTGTACGCGCCCTCCTGTGTTCACTCCTCCCTGCATCTCCCAGACATATCAGACCCTCCGGTACCTATGGGTCATCTGCTGTCCCCTCCGCAGTACCTGACAGTGGACCCAGTCTTTGAGATGGGTCTGTATCCGGGCATTGCGTGTCCCGTGTTCCATCCCTCCCCGGCTGTCCTCTGAAATTAATGCATTTTCATTCTGCTCACGTGGATGAGCACAGGTTCTCAGAAAAGATACATAGTTGTTTCTTCAAAAACGTGTTCCCACTGTAGGTATGTTGGGGATTTGTATTGTTGGAGGATACGTTTAAATGTCGATCCAGAGGTGGCTATTTTATACATCTGGATATTTTACAATTTAGTGAGCTGGAAAAGAGCATGATAAAGTTGCACTGATCTGCTTTGCATATCACTTTCACCAACATCCATTCTGCCTTTTAATTTTGAGTTGGTCTATGTTTTAAATTGACTCGACAAAATCATGTGCCCTTTTACCTACTAGACAGGTATCCTTGAGCACAGTACTCCCCCATAGGTGTTCATAGCATCTTCACAAAATTTTGAGTGCCCTCCAACTGTGACACTGCCATATTCTGGCCTTATCCTTTTTCGCTCTCTCTACCAAGCTTTCCTGTCCTTATCCACCAGCTCTGGAATGTATCCCTCTGGCACGTTGCCACGTAGCCAGACAGCATGCCAGTGTTAGGCCCTAAAATCTAATTTATTCTGTTGGTGGTTTTCTCTCTTTCTTATTTCCACTCGTTTTTATCTGGTTCTACGGTCAAGATGCCATGGGCAAGAGCTTAATTAACAGATACTTTCACTCATTCACTCACTTATTAATTTGATAAGTGGGTGGCTTTTTCCACCTGCAGGCCAAACCTAAAAAAGAATAGAGAAAATTCTAGATCTATCTTAAGGTGGGTGATCATGGAAACAGATTGTTGGGTTTTATCCTCCTTTTGTGGAAATGCTATGTGTACCTGAGGACTGGAGACTAGTGTATACCCTATAATAAACACAAAAGACAGACTAGATAAACTTCTGATAGACTTCAAGAAACAGTACAGCAGACTAGTGCATAAGTAACACAGAAAAGACACTGGTGGGAAACAGTGTCTATGAGAACTTAAAACCTGATGCTTACAGGCGTACAATGCTGCATTTTAAAATCATCCATAGGAGATATTCTGTTTCAAAACAGTGCATACACTCATAAAGGTGCGCTTCTACTACCTCTCTGACAAAAGACATGTTGTTCTTCCTCCCATCCTTACAGATCTCAGTTTTGCTTTAAAGCACTCCAAGCAATCCCAGATTGGTCACATTCAGAAGAATAAACGATCACCAAGTAAATAAGTTCCATTTTAATTTCAACTACGTTGAATACCCCTGCTAAAAATTCTGACCAGGTGTAATTTAATGGGGCTAGCATGCTTTTTTTTGTTCGTGTTTTAAATGTGTTGGGATAAAACCAACCTGATTGTGGCTTTTTCGCAAGGAACAGCATGTGTTTTAATGTAATCATGCTCTGGGGAACTAGAATATCATAAACATTCATTGTGGATCTTGTTTCATCTATTCACTTTTATTGGTAGGCAGCCTTTTAGAGCACAGTTTAATATCCGTCACTAAATCATGAATTTAGCAAAGGATTTCACATCAGTTGTGCCAATTCGTGTACCTCCCGGGATAGTACCCTAGAAGCCGCCCGAATCTTGAGTTTCACAGCATGATTAGTACCTATACACTAAAAGGTGCACACGTTTACACTTTTCATGCACTATCTAAACTGGTTTGATCTTTCAAGTATGGTGCCCTCTAGTATGCTTGTCTGCCTAATCTTAAAATATTTCCACAGTTGTAATTACTTATGTTTGCTGTTTTTCTGGCACGTTTTATGAATGTATGTGAATAACCTGAATTAACCCACTTTCTCCTTTATTGGTGCCTGGACGGCAGTTTTTGCTACCCCTGATGAATGCTGTAAATTCAAATTATTTCTGTGTTTAAACAGGGGTATCCCTAGAACCATCATCTCTTGGGACCATGCACAAAAGTCAGAATTGATGCAGGTTTTCTTCTATATTTGAAGTACATTTCTAACTTTTATTGGATTTACAAAACACCCTGGGAGGAGTACTGGTAAACTACAGCCGACCGTTACCGATTCCCATGAGTAGTACAAATATTTTCTAGTTGGTGGAAAATTAGCATTAGTAAATAAAGGGAAATGTGCATTTGCACATGGAACTTAGTTTTTTTTTCTCTACTTGTATAATGTGTTGCTATGAAGAATCCCTCTCTACACTCCCCGCAAAGTATTTTCTTTTAATTACTGAGAAAGGCACTTAATTCTGGTTCCAACAGGAAAAGCGTTACGCACTTTTCTGAATACCCACAGTTTGTTTGTCAGTTTATGTAGTAATCACGACCCAAAAGCGCTCACTTTTCCATAACACCCATAAATGTGCGATTCTAAAAGTCCATACACATTTTTTTTTTTATTCAGGCCATTAAAGTTTTTGATTTAGTGATATCACGTGATTCTGTCTGAGAATATGAGAGCCAAGGTTCTGGAGAGCAAGTTTGTTAACCCACTTGTTACGCGACACAGCCCCACCCTTTAGGGTAGTACTAGTGCATGGATTGCTGCTGTTGCCTGGGGGATGGATAGGGGGGGGGGGGGGCTGGCAGTGAATGGGTGTCTGCATTCAAATTCTGTACTCCTGTAAAACAGCCCTTTCTGTCACCTCCAGCACATGTTCCTGGCATATGTGCTAACTTCATTATCTGTCACCAGTTTTCGTTTTCAATAGTCCCCATGCTCCAGATTCCACGCTCTTAGCCCTTCTTCTCAGACCCTTTCCAGTGCCCTGTGACATGTGCCGGCGGGAAGCCTGTTGCAAGAGATCTGCATAGCCGGTGCCCGGTCTCCTAGCTACTCCGGCTCGGAGAGGAGAAATGCCTCCTGGCTCTTTATGTGCGGCGTGGCGCTGAATTTAAATGGCCTCGCGCCTTTCCCTGTCGCGGGCTGCTCCTTTCAACCACTTCCGCCCGGTCACTAGGCAGCAGATCCCGGGAGGCTCCGGGAGTAAGGCGACACGAGGCCAGGCAGCCTCCAGAGGGATCCAACCCCCTTTCGATTACGTAAGAGCTCTTCCTACCAGGAAACTGGGGGAGGGGAAGAGCTGAGGGAGGATGGCTCTCTAGGAGGTGTCGCCCTTACCTCAGGAGGCACGTTACTTTCAGAAGGCGCACTGCTGGCAAGGAAGCAGAGCTCTGATAAAGAGTAACAAATGCAGGTGACGTCATGCTTCCTGTGTTGGGCCATCGATTTTCAGTAACTTTACAAACATGTATGAGAAGGTTTAACATGTCTATTTTCCTTTTCATTTGTGAGGACTGAGTTGGCCATTTACGACCTGCAGATCACTCCATTTGTGAGCTCGAATCCTAACGTGGCAGCCAGCCTTCCATCCTTCCTGGGTCGGTAAACTGAGTACGTTCAAAACAGGACAGTTTCGACGTTAGACGCCATACAAACATGAGTCATTGTTTTATACAAAAAGATACATTCCCACTGGAGGCATTTGTAAACCGCATAGATCTGCGTTGGAGACCACGGGTAGTCCACAAAGAAAATGTCAAAATAGGAAAATAAGGTAGACCTGTTTGTAGTCCCCTGTCGACCTGCGTGTGCTTAGTAAGCAGGGTTAAGTGAGCAGTAACACTGAGCTGGTGTCATTTTACCCACCCCTGGGCATTGCATGTTGTCGCTAATTATGGCACGTGAACTCTCACACGGATTCTGATACTACCCCCGGGATACTTGGAGTTGTCTTTGTACCTAGGTTAATGCACTAGGTTTGTGCACTGAACATTTACATTGAAAACATACGGTTACTGTAACAGCACTGGAAAGGCGCCGTCTTCTTTCCGTGCATATTTGCCCTCCATGTCAAAAGGCATCCATAGACATCAGTGGGTCACCCTCATTTAGAACCTATTGTCACCCTCCGAAACTGTTCATTTGCGTGCACTGTAATGGGATCACCCTCTTAAGCACCTGACTTCGGCCCCATTGGAAAGTCAACCGATTGTCAACTATGCTTAACACTGGTGGGTTTCTATTGCGCGCATTTCAGTGTTCCTTTAAACAAGTCTTTTGCCCGGGAGTGGTAAATGGATCATCCTTTGTAGCACACCGATGTCTGCCTTTTCGTTTTTTTTCCTCAGTCAGCACTACAGTAGCATTGTTATTTTCATGACACGGGGTCATTGGAGGCTGCTGCCGGGGTAAAGCTGTAAATTATTCAGCCTAAACGCTGCGGCTTCTGTCTCCGCAGAGGATCAGCTTAAAGTGACAGATGGCGTGCAGCAGAGAGGCCGAGGCGCTCCATTGTCATGCACTGCTCTCTCCTGTCACGAGGGGTCTTGCAGGGGACCACATGCTGTGCTCTTCCAGCGCTTGAGGCATCGCTTGTACTTGGGGAAACCCCACATTCCTCTTGGGAGAATCTCCTTAACTGGCGTAACTGGATGTGCCGTTTTTATGTGAGACAAACCCGTGGACAAGAAAAGAGTTCATCATAACTTCCAAAGACGTCCCTTGCTGGCTAGCGCCCCGGGCGGGAAGAAATGTTGCTCCCTTGCCTACTGCTGATAAATGAAATAAGGCCCTGAGGGGGGCGTCCTCTTCAGAGGTCAGTCCCAGCTTACTTCCGATCAGTGACTGGGCTCACAAACATCTGTATAATGCCCCGCAACTCCCTCTTTACACTAAACACTGAGCTCTGTAACGCAGGTCCCAAGTTGTTTGTCGGGAGGGAGGGTATTGGAGTGTGGGCGCACTAAAAAGGGGGTGGGTGTGAGATGGGAGGAGAAGGAAGGGGATGGTAGTGTTTAAAAACGACATGTGGCATGCTTAACAATAATTAAAAGCACTGCACTTTAAACGGAATCATTGGTGCAAGGTTTACACGGGCACTAGACTCAAAATATGTCCTCCAATCCCAACAAATTAATATCTAGTAAGATACTTGCTTTCATGATAAAAATAGTATTTGGATACAAAAACAAAGTGCAGTTTGACCCACACACACATTACACACTGTCTTAATGCTGGCACTCTGTTGTTGTCCGGGTAAGGGCCCGAGACCCACTTTCCTGTCTATTGGCAGTAGATATTCCCAATTTCCGCAAGGTAACTTATAGGTTAGGCCCTGGGAGTGAGTAGGAGTCTTAGAAGTTTATTGATTGCTTTTTAGAAGTCATAATGCCCCAGCGCCGTAGCATTGTTAATGAGAGCAAGTTCCCCCAGGCCTCTGCGGCCCTGCTATGAGTCTGGGATAAGACCCAGGAGCATTCGCAATCTAGCATCCCAGTAGACAGAGCCAATCCTGGTGATGAGCGCTAGTCTCGTCACTGCAGGCAAGGTGGCTGGGTGTCCACCGCGCTCCTCCAGTGGTGGGGGAAGGTCCCCTGATTCCATCAGCAGGTCTTGGGCGGTCGCTTGGTATCCAGTGCGTAAGTAGATACTCTGGCATCACGGGTCAGAACCTGCAACGCTTCTCAGTTGAACGCTGTGCCAGGACGACAGCCCTCCTTTTTCTCTGCAACCCCCACCCAATATACAGGGAGTGCAGAATTATTAGGCAAATGAGTATTTTGACCACATCATCCTCTTTATGCATGTTGTCTTACTCCAAGCTGTATAGGCTCGAAAGCCTACTACCAATTAAGCATATTAGGTGATGTGCATCTCTGTAATGAGAAGGGGTGTGGTCTAATGACATCAACACCCTATATCAGGTGTGCATAATTATTAGGCAACTTCCTTTCCTTTGGCAAAATGGGTCAAAAGAAGGACTTGACAGGCTCAGAAAAGTCAAAAATAGTGAGATATCTTGCAGAGGGATGCAGCACTCTTAAAATTGCAAAGCTTCTGAAGCGTGATCATCGAACAATCAAGCGTTTCATTCAAAATAGTCAACAGGGTCGCAAGAAGCGTGTGGAAAAACCAAGGCACAAAATAACTGCCCATGAACTGAGAAAAGTCAAGCGTGCAGCTGCCACGATGCCACTTGCCACCAGTTTGGCCATATTTCAGAGCTGCAACATCACTGGAGTGCCCAAAAGCACAAGGTGTGCAATACTCAGAGACATGGCCAAGGTAAGAAAGGCTGAA
This sequence comes from Pleurodeles waltl, assembly GCF_031143425.1. Taxonomy (NCBI): domain Eukaryota; kingdom Metazoa; phylum Chordata; class Amphibia; order Caudata; family Salamandridae; genus Pleurodeles; species Pleurodeles waltl. Next base: position 870,709,709 of record NC_090447.1, read on the forward strand.
AGACGACCACCACTGAACAAGACACACAAGCTGAAACGTCAAGACTGGGCCAAGAAATATCTCAAGACTGATTTATCTAAGGTTTTATGGACTGATGAAATGAGAGTGAGTCTTGATGGGCCAGATGGATGGGCCCGTGGCTGGATTGGTAAAGGGCAGAGAGCTCCAGTCCTACTCAGACGCCAGCAAGGTGGAGGTGGAGTACTGGTTTGGGCTGGTATCATCAAAGATGAGCTTGTGGGGCCTTTTCGGGTTGAGGATGGAGTCAAGCTCAACTCCCAGTCCTACTGCCAGTTCCTGGAAGACACCTTCTTCAAGCAGTGGTACAGGAAGAAGTCTGCATCCTTCAAGAAAAACATGATTTTCATGCAGGACAATGCTCCATCACACGCGTCCAAGTACTCCACAGCGTGGCTGGCAAGAAAGGGTATAAAAGAAGGAAATCTAATGACATGGCCTCCTTGTTCACCTGATCTGAACCCCATTGAGAACCTGTGGTCCATCATCAAATGTGAGATTTACAAGGAGGGAAAACAGTACACCTCTCTGAACAGTGTCTGGGAGGCTGTGGTTGCTGCTGCACGCAATGTTGATGGTGAACAGATCAAAACACTGACAGAATCCATGGATGGCAGGCTTTTGAGTGTCCTTGCAAAGAAAGGTGGCTATATTGGTCACTGATTTGTTTTTGTTTTGTTTTTGAATGTCAGAAATGTATATTTGTGAATGTTGAGATGTTATATTGGTTTCACTGGTAATAATAAATAATTGAAATGGGTATATATTTTTTTTTGTTGAGTTGCCTAATAATTATGCACAGTAATAGTCACCTGCACACACAAATATCCCCCTAACATAGCTAAAACTAAAAACAAACTAAAAACTACTTCCAAAAATATTCAGCTTTGATATTAATGAGTTTTTTGGGTTCATTGAGAACATGGTTGTTGTTCAATAATAAAATTAATCCTCAAAAATACAACTTGCCTAATAATTCTGCACTCCCTGTACAGGAGTCAGCTATACATATTTGAATAGAACTGAAAATTTCCTATACAGATGTTTCCCCAACAAGTCATTATTAAGTCTCCAAATGCAAAAACAACAGATGATGGACAGAATGCAGAACATATCAAACATTCACCCCCAGTCACAGAGCTGGGTTTAATCCATCATTTTTTTTGCTTGCCTTGCCATTCCAATTTGGACCCAGCCATATGCAAATCAGCCTTGACCCTGTTCCCCCTGGGAACAGTCCAGCCCGAACTGCCAGGCCAGGTCTTCCCTTGACCAGAAACAAGCACCCTGGGACCCCGGTTTCAGGGTATCACCCTTCATCAGCCAGGCTAGCTTGAATCTGATGGCAGAGCAAGCACAGGACCCACATCGGGGCATACCCTTCCTACTAGGGGCAACAAATGCAAAAACAACAGATGATGGACGGAATGCAGTAATACTTAACTTGAAGTCGACTGGGTGGCCTCCCCTGTATTTGATATATGTATCAATAAAATAAGGATGAAAACAATCATGAGCATTTAAAAAAAGTTTTTAGTCAGCAGCTGATTGTTGGTTCAAGACGGAGCATGATTGTAATGCACACAGTCACAGTTCGTATTGAAACACACTCTGACCTGAACGAACAACCAGCTTCTAACTGAAACACGTTTGAACTCCTTTTAACTTGCAAGAAAATGATATGCTTATGCCCACTTAAAGGTGGTGTCCTAAGTTCTGCATGATCTATGCTTTTTTACACACGCAGACTACCCACAAGCCAATCCAGGCTGTTATTTCTTCCATCCACTGCCTTACGTGGACAAGCACTTACAGCCTTCAAGCACATACATTTCTTGAATTAGAAAGGGGCAATGCCCGCACTTTTCAGCACTGCTGACATACTCCCACAGATAGAGTACTACTTCCCAAAAAGCAATGTTAATCCAGTTACTACTTCTGCCCCACCACTTCTGCTTAGAGTCCTGATTTCACATGATTTCCTATTGATTTATGAATATGACAGCAACTTTATTCCGTATGTAGTTATTAAAACATGCAGTTGCAGAGGAAATAGATTTGCTAAATTCATACAATGTGTACTTGTTTGTGTTTTTTATCTATTAATATAGAAGTACAAATCATTACAGGTGAGCGAGCAAAGAGTCTGGGTCTGGCTTTGCTCATACAGCAAACCACGTAAAATATATTAAGTCGCTTCACATTTTTTTAAAAAAAAGTGTATTTCTTTAACGTATGGAAGCTTTGACATTACTACGCCACCTTATAGAAGGAAGGTGGGAAGTACTTATTAAAAGTGATTTAAAAATGAATTTAGAACTATTCCTGCCTCCGTCCCCACAATAAGGACAGTGCCATCAAGTGAACCAAGAGGCAAGACAGTTGTGATGTAAATCCTTTATGTTGCCCAGGTTATTATAGAGCAACATTGTAGTCTATTTAATGAAGCGCTATAAGTTTTTATGCAGTCGGTATTCTGAACTCACATTTTTTAAAGTGCTTTCGTACGGGAATATGAAGAAAAAGTAGTTTTGGTGAAATAAAGTATTTTCCTAAGATCACACAATTTAAGCGAGAATGCTACAGTTTATCCAAGTTTTCTGGTTTCACTTTGAACAAATCAGCCACTAAATGGTTATCTATTTGTATCCCCTTTTTAGGTCGAGCGTGCAAGTGCTTTGACCTGTTGTAAGTATTGTGGGCTTTTAACCACCCCATCTCACGCCCATCACTTTAATTCTTTCCTGGGCTTGCCTTTCAAAAATCACTTGATGTCATTGGTAAATGCTTTACGTTTGTCCCGCCTTGAGGCTGCTTTTGTCACGCCTTGCAGACTGTCCATGTAACATGGATTAGCAGATTGCCGATATACTTCAGTGTAGGCAAACTATTATTTTCTTTTGTCTCTCCCCTTCGTGCTGCATGGCAGCCTTGGTGGTCACAGCGCGAACAGGCACAATAGTGTGAACCCGATTGGCGGTATTGGAACGCTGGTCACATTGTTCACATGTACCTAATCAGAGTCATTTCTTGTGGCTATCCTCTTAAAACACTTGAAATTGGAAAATGCTTCACATAAAACAGAATTCCTCAAAGGAAAAGCGACTCTCTTGCCACAATGGAAGAGCCGAAACTGCAGGGCAATAATGCTTTGCAGGGCATTACTTTTACTAAACATTTTTGCTCATAACTCAGCCTGTGGTGGTTGTAGGCCACCCTCAAAACAGTCACCCAGACGTGCTCTTTCTGTCTACATAATCTCTGGGTCTCCACACTATAACCCCTACCACCATTCAACTTTATAAGCTTTCTCATGGCTGAAACATTTGTTTTATAGCTAGGAGAAGTTATGTTTTATGAGCCTTGTTTGTAATATCATTGCAATAGGCCTGCTAGCCTTGAAAATGTGTATTGCACTACGCTCTCTAGGGGTTACACATGGTTACACTTCATTAATTTCTCCCATTCTTTTTTTCATGTGCTTATGCTCCCAAATGCTATTATTATTGTGGTGGCCTCTAGGGGCTATTCTGAGCATTTCAGTCAGCATACTATATTCGTAACATGAAAACTCGCCTCATAATGCTTTGCAGGGCATTACTTTTACAAAACATTTTTGCTCAAAACTCATTCTGTGGCAGTCCTAGGACAATGGGACCACCTTCAAAATGCTCTTTTTGTCTACATCGTCTCTGGGCCCCCACACTAGGTTAGTGGGGACCCCAAAATAATAACCCCACTCACCATTAAGTGTCTTTTAAGCTTTCTCATGGCTAGAACTTTTGTTTTACAGCTGGGAGAAGTTTTGTTTTAAAGGCCTTATTTGTAAAATCATTGCAGTAGGCCTGCTAGTCCTAAAAACACCCTCTAGGGGCTATGTATACGATTACACTGCATTATCTCCTCCTGTTTTTTTTTTCATGGGGTTATGCCCTCTAGGGCAGTGTTTTTCAACCACTGTTCCGCGGCACACTAGTGTGCCGCGAGATGTTGCCTGGTGTGCCGTGGGAAAAATTCGAAAGATTTTTAAAAAGTCAAATTTTCGCCCACTAGGGCGGCGGGCGCCGGACTGTAGGACATTGTGAACGGGTCGTTACGACCACGTCCACGCCAGCGCCAACCAGCTTCTCGCCAGGAAAGCCCGACGAGTCAGTTGCGCGTTCCCATGTCTCCATGGGAACGCTCCGGGCATCGATGACGCGTTTCTCTGTTTCCAGGGAAACGATTGAGGACTTCCGGGACAGCGACGGTGAAAAGGGGCCGGAGCCGAAAGACGCGGAGAGGGAGAGCGCGACGAGGTCAGGACGAGACGAAGGAGTGAAGGAAGTCAAGTCAGGAAGAACTGGAGTCGAGGAGCGGGACGAGGAGGACGAGAGAGCGGCAGTAACGAGAGACAAGGAGAAGGAGGTCTACCACGGAGAAGAGCCGGAGCAGAACAGCAGAGGAGCCAGCCACGACCCAGGAGGGTCGTGGCTTGCAAAGGTACGGTCCCTCCTGGGGACGCGGGAACCTAGATACAACAAAGCGCTGGCTCAACAGTGGAGGTACTGAGTGATATCTCTTGAGCCACACTGAATGTGAGTCTTTAAGCCCACAATCCTTCTGGATTAAGCCTGACTGTCCACCCTCACTACTCTGAAAGTCAAGTGCCTGAACTAAAGGGATTGATTTTTCTGGCTATCCAGTTTGGAGTGCACCAGTACTGTGATCCTGTGACACCAGTGGTAAGTGACATGAGCCACACAGGGTAATATCCATTAATCTCTGACTGTCCCAGGGCCCTAAGAGAAAGGCCTTAAAGTGGGCCCATTGTATTTAATCTCTTGCCTCTTCTCAACTGTGAACACAGGAATGTGTGTACTGTATGTATGCTTCATAAGCCCTGCAACTAATGGTACAGCTGGTCCTGCTTGTGGTTGAGGCAGTATTGTTTTAAAGATGATTAAGGAATCATTATGTTGAAGAATAGCTTCAATGTTCCATGTAATCACTGCCCAGTTGTTGACCTCCCTGAATGTTACTATAACTTCCCCCCATGTAAATCTGGTTTCGAAGCATGTGTGAAGTTTTAGGGAAATATGTATACCCAACCGAAGTCAGACATTGTCTAGCATTTACCAAGGAGGAACAGCCGAAGTTGTATGTCGCGGCCATTATTTTGCTGGTTTTGTCTGAGGCAAGAACCCTTGGGGCTTTTCCCACTAGTCTTTTTCTGTATGGGATGCTCTGCTTGGGTCTGTGTTCTACGGGATGCTCCTGTCTGGGGAAGTTCTCCTTTCAGCAACCATTTTAGTGTCTCTGTACCCAAGCCTGTCACACCTTTGTATTGTGCATTGTGAAAGAAATGGTATTACAGGTGATGGAAGGTTACACATATCTGTGGTCTAGTCACAGTGTGTGGCTTCCAGGGACCCCGATGCTGCATAAACTTGCTGCAGAGGTGCTGAACCAATTTGATGTCTACGTAACCAGATGCTTCTAAACCATCGTCTCCGAGGTTTCAGATTGAACTCAGTCTCCAAAACCTGATACTTGACCCTTGAAACTGCTCGGTTAGTGTTAAAAACACCATGCTATCTTAATCCTTCTGGCGTGTGCATTGACAGTAGATGGAGACTGGGCTCCATGCAGACGACTGTATGTTGAAATATTGTGGGGCAAAACATTTGAGGCCTAAATATCGAGAACCAAAATATTGTGGTTCGGTACACATAATAAGTACAGTTTTGCTATGATAGAGTCCACACAGTTTAAATAGCGGCTCTGATCAAAGCAGGTCCCTACTTCAATCTAGATAGCCACAGAAAGCACACTTCATGTCCTAGATGTGGAGAACCATTATTGGAGACTGACAGGCCTTTCATGACGTGTGTGAGTTACCTTACATCTCCCTCCCTGAGAGTCATTTGACGGCTATTAGAGACCCCTCACCATTACCCGTTATTGCTTGCACCGGGTAACTCCACTATGTACCTGTCACCCCGCAACCCCTTCCCCTCTTCTACGGTAATAGAAACCCCAGAGATACCCTGTCACTTACCTTGGTATTATTTCTGTTTTTCTTGCCGGTAATACTGGAGCCACCAGAGCCCACCAGAGCCTCCAACCTAACTATAAATAGCTCCGGTGTCACTGTTACACTAACAGGAGGAGGACAGGAGGAGACATCGCAGTAGATCGCCGATGAGCAGAAGAGCGCCAATGGATCTGGATTTGGAGGAAACATGAGCAGAAGAGCAGAAGAGCGCTGACTGATGGATCTGGATGGAGACATGTGCAGAAGAGTGCTGAGTGTGACGGACAGCGGCTATCTGGAGGAGACAAGCGCAGTAAGTACTGAGTGACAGTGAGATACTGCAGTGATGGACAAGTTTTTGAAAAGGAAAGAACTGGACTCTGAAAAAAATTTGGAGCCAGATGAGAGCCCAAGTATGAGTGGGGATCAAAAGAAAGCAAAGATGGTTAGCTCAAGCAAATTCTCTGGCACAAGGCAATATAGCGAAAGCTATATTTCATTTGGATTTACTTTCACCAGAGATGCAAACAAACCAACTCCACTGTGCGTGGTGTGTGGTGAAAGGCTAGCTAACAGTGCTATGGTCCCAAGCAAACTTAAACGCCATCTCCAAACGAAACACCCTTCGCTTCAAAACAAGAATGCAGACTATTTTGTTCGCCTGCATGAAAACACGGAGAAAGAGGCAACTTTCATGAGAAAAACCACAAAGGTAAATGAAAGAGCTCTTAAAGCTAGCTATCAAGTTGCTGAACTTATAGCCAAGTCAAAAAAGTCGCACACTGTGGCAGAGACATTAATACTTCCCGCCTGCAAAGCTATTGTAGAGGAGATGCTCGGACCTGAAGCAGCTAAGGAAATAGCCAAAGTCCCTCTCTCAGACAACACAATTTCCAGACGTATTAATGACATGTCTGCAGACATCGAAAGTGTGGTTTTGGAAAAGATCCGTATCAGTGAGAAATTTGCATTGCAACTTGACGAGTGTACTGATATCAGTGGACATGCTCAACTCTTGGCCAATGTGCGTTTTGTTGATGGTGATGCAATTAGAGAAAACTTCTTTTTTTGCAAGGCATTGCCAGAAAAAACAACAGGAGAAGAAATTTTTCGGGTCACATCAGAATACCTTGAACAAGGAGGACTTAAGTGGGAAAACTGCACAAGTGTCTGCACCGATGGAGCTGCAGCCATGGTCGGGCGCACCAAAGGCTTTGTAAGCAGAGTGAAGGAAAGAAATCCAGATGTTATTGTTACGCATTGTTTTTTACACCGTGAGGCCCTCGTAGCCAAGACTTTACCAGCAGACCTAGTTCATGTGTTGGATGATGTTGTGCGCATGGTAAACTTTGTAAAGTCACGACCGTGAAAACTCGCATATTTGCAGCTTTGTGTGAGGAGATGGGAGCGAAGCATAAAACCTTGCTGTTTCATACGGAGGTCCGGTGGTTGTCGCGTGGCAAGGTCTTGGTTCGTGTGTATGAGCTGCGGGAGGAACTTAAAGTGTTTCTGACAAATGAGAGGTCAGATTACGCAAAGCTGCTTGCAAGTGATGAGTGGTGTGCAAGGCTGGCATACCTGGCAGATATATTTCATCATCTGAATGAACTGAACACACGAATGCAAGGCCGAAATTAAAACCTGCTTACAAGTACAGATAAAATAAATGGATTCCGTTCAAAGGTGCAACTCTGGCATCAACACGTGGAAAGTGGCAATCTTGAAATGTTCACACTCACCAAGCAATGGCAAGGTGTTCACACTGCTGCACTGTGTGAGAAATAGTTAAACATTTAAAAACTCTTGAGGAGAAGTTGTCATTTTATTTCTCTTCAGTCTCCACTGAATGCCTTGACTGGGTTAGGGACCCTTATAGCTCAGTATCAGTTGGTGGAAAGGACATGACTTTACAGAAGCAGGAGGAACTAACTGAACTGAGACAAAATCGTGGTTTCAAGCTAAGATTTGCTGATCTACCTTTGCACAGTTTTTGGTTGGATACTGCCAAGGAGTTCCCCCTTCTGGCAAACAAAGCTATTTTGACATTGCTCCCATTTTCCACTACATAACTGTGTGAGATGAGCTTTTCAAGCATGATTGCTATAAAAACTAAATACAGAGAGAGACTGAGAGCTGTTGACGAAGAGCTACGTGTGTGTCTTTCTTCGATTCCAGCCAGAATATCAGCTTTGTGTTCAGCCAAACAGGCCCAGGTTGCGCACTGAATAAAGTATTTTATAATTTTTCATATTTCTGTTTACTTACTATTTCATAATAAAGTAATTATAAAATACTTTCTTTGTGTTTATTTGATTCCTATTCAAGAGAATTACTTTATATATAGTCAATATAGGCACAGAGTTAAATTTTTGTAACATTTTCTAATAGTGGTGTGCCTCGTGATTTTTTTCATGAAACAAGTGTGCCTTTGCCCAAAAAAGGTTGAAAAACACTGATATACACAACATTTACATTGGTGAGCTGCGACAAGATTATCAGGAGGGTCAGCAGTTGTAAACAGAATTAGCATGGGTAGAGTGGAGGGTTGGAAGATCGGGGGATGAGAAAGGTAGTCATGTCTCAGGTAAGGTGGTCGAAGAAGTAAGACGGCTGAGGAGGCTTGGCCTGGCTTCTTGCTACACAAAGGTCATGACGATTGCTTTGTCAGTTCTTCTTTCTCTGGGCAGCTAAAGCGGGCGACGGCAGTTACAGAATCATTGAGCCACAGATGGTTTAACTTTATGCCGCACTGTGACAACCGCGCAAAACCAGGGCAGGCTCCCAAGTTTAGATACCGTAGTAGATCTCGAAAACTGGAAATTTATGTGAAAATTTATGGCTAATGTACAAGAACCAAAGGTTCACATGTGTCACGTGGCCTTGGATTCTGGTAAGCTCACCTCACACCCAGTAGTTGAAGATGTCTATAATTAGGCGTTGAGCGGAACTGATAATTAATAATTGCTCAAACTGTAAAAGACATTGCCCTACTTTAAAGTCTTGAGTGAAGCAAGCAGCGTGTGAGGCGTTTAATGGCACTGGGCAATGGCTGTAAAGGGAAACCATGTTTAGAGACTAGTAGGAAGTTTTTCCAGCTAGAAGGTACGAGGTAAAATTGCATGAAAAAGGTAATCAAAGTGAGCTTTCAAAATTGAGAAAACTTTACACCGTCATAGCATAGCTTGAGCTTTTGATATCCAAAGGCATACAATGAACTTGTTGTCTTTCACATCCTCTCTACATATAGTCACTGCATGAATCCCACTCCTAGTTCAAGAAGTATCTTAGTACCCTTATAATAACGCGCTCAAGCGTCAATCGCAGAGCCGCCACTGCTTTCCTCAAGGCCGAAAGATGTCCATGAAACTCGCTCCACAATTTGTGTTCCACGTCAGTTCGAAAAGGGTCACTTAGAGGCATAATTGCCCACTTTAATACACATTGCCAAATGTGCTACTCTATAGAACTCATATTGATTATGTATGGAACACACACCATATTGGCTTCCTGGCACTTAAATTACCTGTATTTTTCACACAGCACAACATGTTCCATTTTTTTACTTGTGATAGATGAATGGCTAAGTTAACTCTGATAGGATTCAACTTCTGTCCTGCGGGACAAACACATATCATGGATATCTGTAGTGGATGCTCATCCTTCTGCTGTTCATTATCTATTTCACATGACAACTGAGGCTCATCACTTGAAGCCTTTTATGCATTTAGTAATGTTATTTACATCACACCTTTTCCAAATTAAGAATATATTGTATGTTCCCTCCTGCCCACTCCCACTCAGATTACCCTCAATCATTAACTTCTTGTTAAAAAAAGTCGCACAAAATGCCCTTGGACAATAGGATAGTAACCTCGGCAGACTACACACTTGTTGGGGAGTAAACTTGAGAAATATGTCCTTCTTCAGATGCCAGCATAGGAGAGTGATGTAGTTCTGCTGTGTTGTAGAGGTTAGTTCTTCTCTTCAACTGTGTGGTCCCTGGTCTAAGGTAACAATGTGAAACACAGGGTTTACACTGGTTAAGGAACCCTAATGAAGTAATTAGACTCTAGCTCTTAGTATGCCATACCATTAGGCACCCTCTTAGACTCCTCCAATGTGGGACTGCATTGTTTTCACTTTACTTTACTTTGCAGTATGCTTGGGCTAGCTGTCTCTTATGTGCAGCCTTGAAACATTAGGATAATGCAGATCAAATGTGATCTGCTCAGAGCCAGTAATATATACATTTTCCTTATCTGTCTGCCTTTTGCCGATTTCTGGCTGAATGTATGTATCTTAAAGTCCATTATTCTTAGCTAAGGTATTAAGATAAGAAACTAGCTGCCACTGGTGATTTTTAAGACTTCCCTACTGATAGTTTTTTTAAATAAATACGTTATTGTTTTGTAGCTTTTCACAGGCATACACAAACCACAGCCCACCTAATCATTTCACAGTAAATTGACATATCTTATTCATAACTTGTTTATTCCCCCACATCCAAAAACATAGTACTCCCTTTATTTGCCCCATATCTGCCTTTTTATGTTTGCAAACTCTGGTGGGGTAAATGGGCCTTTCTTGTTGAGCACACCAGTCCACCTCCCTTTCATTCTCAGCCACGTTGGGGTGGTTTGTAGGCCTCCATTTCCGAGCAGTATCTAATTTGGCAACTAATGTTGCAACCTCAGTAAACGTGTGCTCCATTCTCAGGTCCTACTAAATACTCCAGCAACCCCAACAAGGCAACCCTGGGGCTAAGTTCCAGTGGCAGGTCCAGGAATGACTAAAGTCCTCGCCCTATCTTCTGCCACTATTGGATCATCTCCGGGTAGGTTCAGACCACGTGGAAAGAGTCTGCCCCAGGTGAGGAACACCTAAAGCATTTGACCTTGGTAATCTTACCAGCCTGATGGAGCCAGAGGGGGATCATATATGTTAGGTGCAAGTAATTAAGTTGAAACAGTCTTAAGGCGTGTGGAAATAGCTAACTCAAGGGGGGGGGTAATCTAGTCTCTCTCCACTCTGCGTCTTAGAGCTCACCAGCCCACACTACCTATTTTCATCTCAATCTGGAGATATGATCTGGGTCAGTAATGACAAGGGATAGGTAAACTTGTGAAATGGCATCCTTGTGAAGCTTCTCAGTCAGCAATTTGGCTTTAGAGGGCTTAAGTCCTGAACGTCCTTGTCTGGGGGGATGTTAGCTGAGAGTGTGCGTTGCAACTGCAGGTATTCACGAAACTGAGTGCAGAACAGTTGCCATTGCTCGTGTATCTCCTCAAATGTCTATGGGGTTACCCGCCCAGACATCTCGGAGATGGGTGATTCAAATCTTCTCCCACTTCGAAAACCCTCTAGCTTTGCGGTATAGTGCAGCTATTTCCCTTGCCAGAGTGTCTTCCTTCTCGCCAGCCTGCATTCCCAATCCATGAGGCCGAGTGCCACTCCCCAATTCAGGAATATTTCCTGGGTAATCTTCGAGAAGGTTTGAGGAATTGGGGCCCCATAAAGTATATCCATTAGGTTGTCAAGGCCCACCAAGGTCAGCTCTGTGTGGTATTTCGGATCATACCACCCCCTTTGAGCCAGTCATTAATCTCAACCAACTGTGAGACCATATTATAATATTGTAGGTCTGCCATTCACACTACTGACAGTTTTTAGCTGTCTGTTGTTGAAAACCATTAGGGTACTATATCAAAACTTAAACTTGGGGTGGACTTTGGGACAGCTCATTGGTTACCATTGGCTGGCTTTTGTGCTAATTTGTTTGCTTGCTGCTTATTCCATGGTTTCCTTCATCTTCTTTTGTTTGTTCCTCACTTGGAGAATAACTTCATTATCCTCCTTTTGGATGACTTGTATTCTTCCATTGCTCATGTTCGTTAATCTACTTTTTTGCTTTTGCTTTCTTACTCAATGAGATTGCTTGCTTGTGTTTTCTTACTGTTTTCACTGTGTGCGGCTTTCTTCCTAACCTTCCCACCTCCCCCTGCGCACTGTGTTGATGGTTGTTCATTCCCTCACAACCCGACCTGGTTAGCCTTCTGGTTGCACATTTAAAAACACAAAAACTTTTTTTTTTTAAACTTATGCCCACCACATTTACTCTGTTGCTTACCCCCACCCCGGTGTAATTCATGCTGCTCTGGGGCCATTTCTCCCCTCGTCAGCTAACTCCACCGCCCCCTCGCCCCCCTCCATTTGTGTATTATTTTTGGAGGGCTTTGCAGCTACAATTTGTTGATGGGATGCTCCTTTTGGAAAATGCGATTCAACCCATGTTTAATCTATCTTTTGTTTTATATACCACTCTAGGATTGGTGTCCTTTGTCATGCCATATACATTTGCATGCATAGAGATGCATGCACATGCATACATTATCATGCGGTGCCACCATAGCATCATGACAAGTACACACAAAGCGTGATGACACATGTGCAATTGTTTTTCTTTTTTTTTTTTGCTAGTATAGCACTGCTGTGCATTCCGGTATCTACAAAATTTGTGACATATCATCTACAGGGTGTATAAGGACACACAAATATGCAATTCACTATAGCTCAAATTCTGTTCCATTCCCATTCCCTTTAGCTGTGGTTACTTGATCTTTGGGAGAGAGCATTCCTCAAACGCAAAGAGTAACTTTGCAGAGATGTCGCCTGACACCACAGTCTTAAGTTTTCTGGTCTATGGTTTCTTTGAGGTAAACTCAAGATAATCCATGTGGCATTTAAAGGATTGTCATATGTTCTACTGCTTACTGCTGCTGTTGTTTCGACCGAACTTTACAAGATTAAATCCTGTAATTTTCTTTTCACACTTTTAGGTTTCCAAACCCTTCATAAATTGGCCTTGATGATTTTTTGATCCTCCTTCCGGAAGGAGGGCCAAAAGTACAGAGGTGTATTAATCTGCCACCCTGATGCAAAGATCCTTGTAATCATTTTACCAGTGAAACTTCCTGGATCAGATCTGGACTTCAATGTGACGCTGAAGGATAGTTACCAAAATAATGCAGCAAATACTGAATTCCCAGTATCTTCTCCACCAAAATTGCACCGGATAAATCTGGTGACATGTTCCATTGAGAAGTAGCAGAAAAATGGGGAATTAGCCTGGAAATTGGGTATGCTAACTAATTCTTGCTGTAAGACCCAACTTCCAAGGGTACCATCGGGATCCTAGTCTATCATATTGTAATTTTTCCTGCATCCAGGAAACACTGATTCCTATTGTATCCAGCTAAAAATCAGTTCATTACTATGAGCAACAAAAGTGCTCTTTCCTATGAAAGCAGAAAAATGGGGGCAAGACCTACATAGACGTATGAAGTAGTACACATTTTTATTAATACATTGCATTTGCTACACTTTCATTAATACATTGCATTTTCAGAAGACCTAATTTCAACAATGCTTATGTTTCCATGTAGGGCTGTGCTTCCCCTGCCACTAGATTCACAAGTGGAGAAATGTATGAATTCTAGCTTTGCACATGCGATTTACCTAGAGCTCCATATTTTGGGAAAGTCACAAAATCACAGATAAAACTTTCTGTCAAGTGTACTCCTTATGCCTTGCAATCCACAAGGTTTACCACAGGGAAGTAACAAGTGAAAGACTGACAGAAACCTACATTTTTTGCAGATTTTACTAGTTTCTGCTTTTTCACCTGGTGCAAAGTATTTTTCCATATAGAGAAAACCCTTCTTCTCTATACACTCTGAAAATAGGAAGGGAATTGATTTTCATACACCCAATTTGAATACTGTATAGGCATCATTTTTATTTTTTTATTAGTATATATGTTGGAAACTATTGTTAATAATGAGAGATGTTTGGCTTTGACATTTATTACCCCGTTCCAAAATGGCCGTCCATTTGCCTTACTGTGAAAATACTCTTATTTCTACTACAATTCAATAACTGCTGCAGAGGAATATCCCCCACAATTGCAGGTTTCCCAAGGTCATTCATAAGAATTACTGAGAGAAAAATTATAAAATCTGATTCTGTAACTAAGGAAGCAGAAAAATTGTTGTCTCGTCCAACCTTTTGCTGCCGCAAAATATTTTTTGAATTAGGACTAAAGTGACTGGGCTGAGGCAGCATCTGTCGCTTATCAGGAGCATTACTTGGTAAAATGTTCTATCAGGGATGAGTATGCTGCCAGCATGAGTGACGTTTCTAGGAATGATTTCATGGTCTCTTGTTTTTCCTAATATTTACTTAGTAAACAATCCCTTTGTCAGTGTTCCGTTACATCTCTTGCCAGGATCCTAATAGTAATTTTAATGTTTGTGATGTTTCCTAATCACATGGTTTCTTTGAAGGCTTTGCCTTGATGTATTCTCTTCTCAAACTTAAGATAGTATTCTTGTAGGGTGTCTTTTAAATGTAATGGGTCGTATCTTTAATTCAAAATAAGTGCAACATTAAACTGCACACTCTACTTAAGTGGTTTTGACTAATGTGTCAGAAATTTGCAAAGATGCTAAAGTTAAAAAAAAAAAAAAAAAGCCAATGGAGATTCCTGCCCAGAGTTTATGTGAGAATTCTACTATTTTTTGCCCCTTATAAAATTAGCAGCACATGGAAACTCTAGAGTTTGTTACTACACTATTAAAAACATCGTGCCAGACAGAATTCCTGCGAGAGGAATGCAATCTGCGTTGGCTTGTTACTAAACTAAAACACTTTTTTATTTGATCTGCAAAACCTTGCATAAAACTGAGGTTTCTTCGCCTGTCAAGATATTTAGTTAAAAGAAGATATGGTCCTGATTACGAAAGCATATGTTTTCAACAAAAGAGTCTTTGGAAATAGGCCTCAATCTGAATGTACAAACACTTTTTGGGATATTTTTTCCACAAAATATCACTCTCTTTATTTTGGTTACTTCAATTCAAAGTTTGCAGTGTAAATTCCAGTATACTGAAAATTAAAGTCTGACAATGTAAATCAGGATACTTTCCTACCTCGTCAGGGAAATGAAGCACCATACAAATGCAGTAATACTATACTTCTTGCTGGGTGAGCGAACAAGAAGAAACTGGACAAGATGTAGTGGAGCGGGTTATGGGAAGGTGGTAAGGACAATCATAGTATTGAAGAGCGTGATGGGAGGGAGAAAATATTGGCACTTGGTAAGAAGGAGGAGTGGCAAGGCTTGTTGCATAAGAGTAAGAAGGCTTGGGTGCACCTTCACTTGAAAAGGTTATCAGTGGAGGCTCATTTTACGTATTCAAGGAGTGCTGACAATCCTTTAGTCTGATGCACAGATCAACTGGATTTCTTGGTCGAGGTGGGCAACGGTGGATTCATCACACTGCATCAGTCCAAGTTTACTTTTAAAAAAAATGAATGCTCGTCACGTCCCAACCCATATTTTCCTGAATTTCTCTGGAGGAGAATCTGTAGTTTGGCTCTATAGCTCTCTCTTTGTGGCAGCCTTCATAGTCGAGATATTGAGAACTTTTAAAATGTGCCTGCTTTTCCCCCACAGTATAAGGACATGGTTGTAATTTGTAAGTATCTCTTCTTCTTTTTCCACATTTTTTCAAAAAGCCCCTTTTCTGTTCTTTTTGCATATTGTTTCCCCTTAATATCTCCTGCCTCATCTCTAATGTCTGGCAGCTTTCTTGTTGATATGATCTCGATTCACAGATACCTGGTTGTCTTGCTGATCATTGTATTTTAGGTTCTAGTTAAATTTTAATTTTAGGACCAAAACGTTTTTTTTCATTTGATTCTTAAAGTAACATACTTTCACCTACGTTTGACCATTAAATGGTGAGTGTTTGACCAAAGTAGTTGTCAGTTTACCACTCTCAACCCTTCCCCCACCATACTGACCCAGAGTCACCAGCCCATGTTAGGCACAGAGGGCCTGATTATGACCTTGGCAGAGGGTATTACTCCATCCTAAATGTGACTGATTTTCCATCTGTTGTGTTACAAGTTCCATAGGATATAATCAGGCCTTGAGTCTCTTGCACATAGGGAGGTTGTCCTATCTGCCATAAGATCCCTGATTGACCCACATCTAAGTCCAAAAACAATCCTCTGTATGCATTATTGGCAGTACTGTGAGGAATCGGGTACGGTCAATTATCTAACTTCTGAAGATAGGTAGATTAGGAATGTTAGCCATAACTTTCTAAATTCATGCCTATCCCTTCCAGCGTTACAGAGGTTTTCTTTATCCACAGAAAATTTTAAATCATGCATATCCATTCCCCAAGATCTTGTGGTCTCACCTTTTCTACAGAGCTGTGAAAGACTATTTTGCTGCGCACAGCACAAATGATAATGGTTTAACCCTTGCGGAATACAAGGGGTAAGTCTGCTTTTTAAGTATACCCAGGAACACGTGTGCTAGTACCTTAGGGATGGCAAACATGAAAATAGCATCTAGCGACTCGAGGACCCCATGACCAATACAAGTGTAGTTTCGGGCAGTGCCAATGCCGCTGCATCTGGCTCCCTATCCCAGTCACATCACCAACAGCACTCATCTGTTCTATGATGATCTCAGACTTGGAGTCCAACAGGTGTGTAGTGTCAGTATGTCATTGTTTTGTATTGTTGCCTCCCCCACTGCCTCCATCTAGAAGTTGTGTTTGCCCTGTATTTTATCTCCTCCCATTCTTTGTCTAAAGTGGTTGGTTTATCTCAATTTGCCACCTCTTCTGCATCTGTGGTCTTCCCTCTATTGTAGCAATTAAAAAGAATGTTTAATTGCCAGAAATCAGTCTCCTCTCTCCTTCTTTAGTAATAAGCCTTTTTCAAATCGGATGAGCCTTCGACTATCACGTGGTCAAATATTGGAAGGTAGGGCTTAATGAATAATCTGGTGGTAGAGGAAATGTTCCAATTATGGTAGACCAAAACCCTGTTTAAGACCTCACTTATGATTCTTCAAGCAAATCTCCTACAGCCCTTTAGGAATCGAATGTCTGCATTTCCAGTGTTGATGTGAAGTCCGGTTTGTCCAATATCGAGGTGGGTTGAGAAGGCAAAGAAGTAAGACCATGCTGTGTTACCACTTTGTCCCATACTGCCTGTGTTTCTCTGGTTACTAGCAATGAGTAGCAATCCCAGCCATATGCTGCCTCACCAGCCATTGCATTTTCTAGATATGCTTAACCCATCAACTGTTTGATCCAGGAAGCACCAGTGCTTTTAAATATAACACATCCCCATTCCATCATAATTCTAGCCTGGGGGAGTCCCTGCTCAGTAGTATTACTTTTTCATTTTGAACCCATGGACATTCATCATCCACAGTACTCACCGTTTTCATAGATTTTCCTTATTTCTTGTACTTTATCAATTCTGACCAATGTCTCCTGATATCTGAAACAAGCCAACAAAAGCTACTAGACAGATTTCTAGATTTCCCGCCAAACAAAATTTTAATTTCCTCCTTCAAATTGTCTTTTATCGCTCCCGATCCTTGTTTTTTTTTTTTTTTTAAGGTTCAATAAGGACCATTTCCTTTAATTTCAATTTTAAGATGGGCATGATATTGCAAAGTTCTTTTTTCCTCCACCCTTTTAGCTTTGCCACTTTTGACATAGACGGCATTCACTGCTCACTAATATCATGATTATTATAATTATGATACCTATGTGTGTTTTTCAAAATTCTTGATACTTAAATTGACAATCACCATTGCTCACACTGTCTCCACTCCTCAATGTTAGGCTCCAAATGTTACTATACCTGATCGGCTGAAGTATAGATAAAAGCCCCTTGAAATCCTCCTGATCATTTAGTTTTCTGATATTTTGATCACAGACATGGTGTCCTGGTCAACTTTGCCCAGATAATTAATTTTCCTTTATTTTGCCTTTATGTATAACCTTCACCCCCCACCACCAAATTGATAAGCATTCAGCATTTCCAGGCAGACAGATTTCTTCCAAATTGGAAAAAAAGTAACTTGCTGCTTTCTGTTGCTGAAACTCCTCGTATATTTGAGTTTGTATTGATGCCCACTATGTTCAGCTGAAAGTTTATGCTTGTACAGCATGGAATGTTGGTTGTCCTCGTTGGTTCGGATTGTTTTAACCATGGAGACTTGCTAAATGGTTCATTTCACATGTTTTTCTGCTTTACACTTTTTCTGATTGACAACTGGTTTACAAATTTTCTATGTTCAAGTTTATGCCCCATGGTTTTGTTTGTTAGCTCTCTTGCATGAACGTTGTTGGGTTTCTCCCGTATTGTTAGCTATGTTGTAGCAACACTTTGAGTGCAGATGTTCGACCAGATGTTTGCATGGTGGCAGATTTCAATTATCTTGCTTCCAATAAATATGCTTTTTGGTTCGTGGATGCAATTTGATGTGATCTGGCTCCAGAATTAACTTCATTGAATCTAATGTGACAAAAAACTCCTAATAATGGCACAATGTAACAGGAATACTGTCTCCAATAAACTTTTTAGTTCGAGCCTAGGCAGCGTGCATGCGCTCTCTCTCGAAATCTACTTCTGTGGGCTTTCACCACACCCATCACATGCCCATCACTTTCATTCCTTGACCTGTCTTTCAAAATTCCTTTGGTTTCTTTGGTAAACACTTTACTTTTGTCCCGTCTTTTGGCTCTTTTGTTCCGGCCCTGGAGACTGACCCTGTTACATGCATTATTGCATGATTGTCCATATAGGTCGATCGGCGAACTACTTTTTTTTTTTTGCCTCTGCTTGTTTTGTTTGTTTCCTGCTCATGATCAGCTCCGTATCTGCAATGGTTCGTACCTGGGCACTTGGCTTGTGTCTGCAAGATGCACTCACTGATGCCTTTTGCCAACCAGAATCGAGCTGTGAATGAGTGTGTAAACAAACTTTTTTCCTGATAGGCTTTTGGAGCACGCACGGCTCAGCGCCATGCTTCATGTTTCATATTACTGTACTTTTTCAGTTAACTGCTCTTTGGATTGAAACTTAAGTTTTCTAGTTTTACTTTGAACTACAGGGGGAGAGCTGATGCCGAGACTTGAACCCAGCTTCCCAGTTCCAAAGTCGTCAGCTCTAATGTTATGGCACATCCTCTCTACAAGACAATTGGCATTTATTTAGGGTTGCGTGTAGCAATTGTATAGCTCTTCAATCCCTGGCAGCACAGCACCCAGGATAATGTTGCTGCAGGGTTAAACACTTATAAGGTCCCAAAGGCGAGACCTATAGCCTATGCCAATGCTTGTTTTTTAAATGCTGTTTTGGGACATACATTGTCAAGCATAGCAGAATCCATGTTTATCATAATTAGATACTTTTGTGTGCTACGTTAAATGTTTGCGTCCTATGTCTGTGCCATATAATATATATTATGGGCTTACCTACACGGCCTTTAGTCGAAAGTGTTTTAAATGCACATCTTGCAATATAATAATTGGAAAGCCGCGGAACAGCACTGACGCAAAATACCACTTTTTGCATGTTTGCTTTATTTTGCCCGCTATTGTGGGGAATTTAGTTTTTTTGCTGTCCAGTGAATACCAATACATTTCTGAGCCAAATACGTTATCCGTTAACCCGCCTAGGTGAGCTTCGCAACAGTTGTGAAGAATGTTCTTTAGAGCTCCACGTTGAGGATTAAGGGCTTGCAATTTAGATTTTCAGTTATACATACAGCACGGTGTCCAGTGTGAAAAAGGACATTCAAATTTAAAGTTATCAACAGAACTTTTCTTTAACCTGGAATCGGGTCTCATGACTTAGTTCCATAGGCCGATCTCTGCTTGGCACCGTATACGTTTTGAAGCAGTGGGCAGAAGCTGAAGGGCTGATAACATTGGTGCATGACGGGGGAAGCCCGCTCCTGACATGGTGGCATCCCAGCAAGAGAGAAAAGGCTCTTGTTAGGGAAGTATTAATAACCCTTACCGTAGGGACTTGGGGAGATGACAATGACTGGAGAAGCCCAGTATGTGAAACACATTCTCTGGGCTTCTAAAAAAAATGTAAGTGGGAGGGGGGGAGGGGGCGCTGACTTAAGCTATGCCCTATATTAAAAAATATATATATTTTAGATTGTAACATTTACCACTTTAAACGCTGGGGCAAAGTAGTGTGTCGACGTTTGCTGGAAAAAGAACCGTTTTCTTCGAACTCATTCACGTTTAAGAAGAAATGGAGCCGTGTGCTGAACTAATATTTCAGTGTCACCTTTTCTGTAAATTGTTGCTACGCTAGCACGAACTGTTGTCTGTCTTTTAAGACCCTCACACCCCCCGCCGTCAACGCCTGCCTACTAATGTCGTTCGTGCCGCCTTCCATGCGGTGCTGATTACATGGTGTCCGTCCAGCCACTTCAGAAAACAGCTGTCTCCTCCCCCAGGCTGGTAAAAAGGTCTTAATCTGTCGGTTTGGGATTCCTGGGATGAAACATGCCTTATCCTCCCTCGCCGAGATTGAACGTGCGCCCTTCATGATGGTGCTGTAAACCTCAGCTGGCTCTTGAAGCCAGGGTCGTGACTGAGCCCGTCAGCAGCCGCCGCGCCCAACTGCGTAGGCGTCACACCAGCTTCTTACAGAAATCAGTTCAATGCAGATCTCACTCTTCTTGTCAGGATCACTTTGAAAAAAATGCGATTGAAGACGGCGTCACTCAGACCTCGGCCTTCTACTCTGATTGGTGGGTCATGGAGATCACTTGCACCGTTCGGGTGGTGAGGTACAACATGGCATTTGAGACCGCTGTAGCTTTCTCGCCTCTCTTGTTGTTTTGGAGAAAAAACATACATAATATACACAGAGGGGACGGGCTTTTTGGTTAGCGGGCTTAATCTATTTGTTTGTTAAATTGTCATTAAATTACATTTTGAGACCCCTCCCAAGCCCAAACCTGTCCAAATTCAAGCCCAACGCAGACCAGTATCAGCCCAAAAAACTGCCCAAATTTGCAAACCTCAAAATATGCAAAAAACAGTCTCGCAGAAACATTCGAAGCATGATTCTAATTTTTATTCAATATGTACACAATGAGAGCAGGCTCAATGGGCGCCCTTGCACTTCTGCAATCACGTCATAATTCTATTACTACTGATTTTGAAGATCTCTCCCCACTATCATCATCTAACTGATACGTCAGTCATCACAAATCTAAACCAGAAACTGGCATTGATTGCTGATCTTTACAAAAACAGGTTATAGCCCATCTCCAAGATGTTTGGCCGCAGGAATGTTGAAACCCCTAAAGTAACATGACTTCCAAAACTGTAAATTTCCCTGATCTCACAGGATTAACACCACAAAATGATACACATGCAAAGAAACCACCATACAGTTAAAGCAATCCCAGCATGACTTGTTTGGCAAGCTGTAAGGGTCTTCACAGTACAACAAGAGACCCACTTCAAGAGACAGTCACATACTCTGACCGCCCCCCTGCCATTCACTTTCAAGCCTTTCACCATGACTACTTATTCTAGTATTAAACACCAGTGTCACATCTTTCTCCACCTTTCCTCGTGTTTTTCTTTTCTCCTGCTCCTTCAGCAGAGCTCTGAAGCTGCATCGGGGATACCAACAGTACATAAATAACCTATAGCATAGTGCCAAGAATTAATCACACAACACAAACTCTACCAAATTACAATCTACAGAGCACAATGTATACCCTCTTAAACTGGCCACATATATTCAATGGCATGACACGGTTCAGAAAGTTTAATTCAGCAATTTTTTATTTTGAAGATGCTGTATCCCAGTAGCTGCGCCGGCCTTAGCTTGTATCAAAGCTTGGCTGTCACAGGTATGGCTAGGAGGCACTGCTAGTCTGAATCCTAGTAGGGAATTGTAAGGAAATGCCTCCTTGGCATGGTTACCCCCTGACTTTTTGCCTTTGCTGATGCCACGTTATGATTTGAAAGTGTGCTGAGCCCTGCTAATCAGGCCACAGCACCAGTGTTCTTTCCCTAACCTGTACTTTTGTTTCCACAATTTGCACACCCTGGCATCCAGGTAAGTCCCTTGTAACTGGTACCTCTGGTACCAAGGGCCCTGATGCCAGGGAAGGTCTCTAACGGCTGCAGCATGTCTTTTGCCACGCTTGGGACCCCTCACTCAGCACAGACACACTGCTTGCCAGCTTGTGTGTGCTAGTGTGGATAAAATGACTAAGTCGACATGGCACTCCCCTCAGGGTGCCATGCCAACCTCACACTGCCTATAGGTATAGATAAGTCACCCTTCTAGCAGGCCTTACAGACCTAAGGCAGGGTGCACTATGCCATAGGTGAGGGCATAGGTGCATGAGCACTATGCCCCTACAGTGTCTAAGCAAAACCTTAGACATTGTAAGTGCAGGGTAGCCATAAGAGTATATGGTCTGGGAGTCTGTCATGCACGAACTCCACAGCACCATAATGGCTACACTGAAAACTGTGAAGTTTGGTATCAAACTTCTCAGCACAATAAATGCACACTGATGCCAGTGTACATTTTATTGTAACATACACCCCAGAGGGAACCTTAGAGGTGCCCCCTGAAACCTTAACCGACTACCTGTGTAGGCTGACTAGTTTTAGCAGCCTGCCACACACCAGACATGTTGCTGGCCACATGGGGAGAGTGCCTTTGTCACTCTGTGGCTAGTAACAAAGCCTGTACTGGGTGGAGGTGCTTCTCACCTCCCCCTGCAGGAACTGTAACACCTGGCGGTGAGCCTCAAAGGCTCACCCCCTTTGTTACAGCACCCCAGGGCACTCCAGCTAGTGGAGTTGCCCGCCCCCTCCGGCCACGACCCCACTTTTGGCGGCAAGGCCGGAGGAGATAATGAGAAAAACAAGGAGTCGTCACTGGCCAGTCAGGACAGCCTCTAAGGTGTCCTGAGCTGAGGTGACTCTGACTTTTAGAAATCCTCCATCTTGCAGATGGAGGATTCCCCCAATAGGGATAGGGATGTGCCCCGTCCCCTCAGGGAGGTGGCACAAAGAGGGTGTAGCCACCCTAAGGGCTAGTAGCCATTGGCTACTAACCCCCCAGACCTATACACACCCCTAAATCAAGTATTTAGAGGCTCTCAGAACGCAGCAAGATAGATTCCTGCAACCTAAGAAGAAGAGGACTGCTGAACTGAAAAACCTGCAGAGAAGACGGAGACACCAACTGCTTTGGCCCCAGCTCTACCGGCCTGTCTCCCCACTTCTAAAGACACTGCTCCAGCGACGCGTTCCCAGGGTCCAGCAACCTCTGAAGCCTCAGAGGACTACCCTGCACCTAGAAGGACCAAGAACTCCCGAGGACAGCGGCTCTGTTCCCCAAAGACTGCAACTTTGCAACAAAGAAGCAACTTTGAAACAACACACGTTTCCTGACGGAAGTGTGAGACTTTGCACTCTGCACCCGACGCCCCCGGCTCGACTTGTGGAGAACAAACACCACAGGGAGGACTCCCCGGCGACTACGAAACCGTGAGTAGCCAGAGTTGACCCCACTGAGCTCCTACAGCGACGCCTGCAGAGGGAATCCCGAGGCTCCCCCTGACCGCGATTGCCTGCTTCAAAGACCCGACGCCTGGTAAAGACTCTGCACCCGCAGCCCTCAGGACCTGAAGGATCCGACCTCCAGTGCAGGAGCGACCCCCAGGTGGCCCTCTCCCTTGCCCAGGTGGTGGCTACCCTGAGGAGCCCCCTCCTTGCCTGCCTGCATCGCTGAAGAGACCCCTTGGTCTCCCATTGAATCCTATTGCGAACCCGAGGTTTGTTTGCACACTGCACCCGGCCGCCCCCGTGCCGCTGAGGGTGTACTTTCTGTGCTGACTTGTGCCCCCGCCCCCCCGGTGCTCTACAAAACCCCCCTGGTCTGCCCTCCGAAGACGCGGGTACTTACCTGCTGGCAGACTGGAACCGGGGCACTCCCTTCTCCATTGAAGCCTATGCGTTTTGGGCACCACTTTGACCTCTGCACCTGACCGGCCCTGAGCTGCTGGTGTGGTAACTTTGGGGTTGCTCTGAACCCCCAACGGTGGGCAACTTTGGACCCAAACTTGAACCCCGTAGGTGGTTTACTTACCTGCAAAAACTAACAAACACTTACCTCCCCCAGGAACTGTTGAAAATTGCACTGTCTAGTTTTAAAATAGCTATATGTCATTTATGTGAAAACTGTATATGCTATTTTGCTAATTCAAAGTTCCTAAGTGAAGTACCTTTCATTTAAAGCATTACTTGTAAATCTTGAACCTTTGGTTCTTAAAATAAACTAAGAAAATATATTTTTCTATACAAAAACCTATCAGCCTGGAATTGTCTCTGAGTGTGTGTTCCTCATTTATTGCCTGTGTGTGTACAACAAATGCTTAACACTACCCTCTGATAAGCCTACTGCTCCACCACACTACCACAAAATAGAGCATTAAAATTATCTCTTTTTGCCACTATTTTACCTCTAAGGGGAACCCTTGGACCCTTTGCATGCTATTTCTTACTTTGAAATAGTACATACAGAGCCAACTTCCTACAGGAATGCTTGGGCGGGAGTGTGGTGTTGCATGTGGAAGTGTGTGATGGTGAGGCACATTTGTACCTTCTGCTACTTTTAGAAATATGCTACACAGTGTGCTTAGGGTAGGGTGAGAAGCGCTAAAGGAGCACAGAAGTAGCAAATGTGCCTAATCCAGTTTTGCAAACTACTTGGCTTCTATGTATGCTCAAGTGAAAGATAAACGTTGTTCAGTCAAACCCTTTACGCACAAATAATTCTCCTGACAACAAATGCTTTAAGAGAGTGTTTTCAAAGGGCAGGCTTTTTAAGGACCTGAATTGCTTTGATTGGAAATAGAATGTATCTGCTCAGCGCTGGTGCAGTACTTTTGAGTGGAGAGTACAGTGCTTAATTTGTGCTTGTTGTTTTCGGTGTAGAGCACCAGCACTTGTTTTTGAAGGCTGGCGCTTAATTTTTTACCTCATGCATTTATTGAGAGCAAAAGACACATTTGGCAAAGATGGAGGAAGAGAAAAACAAAAAAGCGTCACAAAGGGAGAGAGCAGAAAGCTGCAGGAGTGAGCTGAAGGGGCAGGGAGGGGCTGTAAATGGATTGAAGAGGCTCGAGATGGATTCAGGATTACGCTGCCTCAGCATTCCGTGTTCACACGTTTAATTGCAGCAGCTGCGTATTTAAGAGGAGGACTTTGGGTACCAGCACATTTTTATTTACAAAACACTGGAAGAGTAGCATCACTTCTTATTAGTAACAAGTACTCTGGGATAGTGAGTAGAAGCCCGTCAGCATATCCATTTAAAGTACAGCTTTAATAGAACCAGCGTATTTATTTTAGAAATTAGCACATATAAAATATAAATGAGCTCAAGATTAATGCCCTGGAGCAAGCAGTACTTTTTTCTAATATTCACCCACCTCGAATGAGCCATGCAGACATATGTCACTAACTCCCTTCTCCCAAAGAGGTATCATGAGAAGGCAAAGGCTTATGCTGGCGATGGACAACAGCACAGGCATCATACCTATTGTATGCTGCAGCCAGCCTCAGCCTTTGTCTGCAGCTTCAGATATGTTGCTAGTGTTTTGCCTCCGACCTCCGGAGGCTGAGCGCACCCCTTTGTCACCTTTCCTCTGAGGCAGGTCTTCAAGCAGGACCTGCCAGATATGAGCAAAGGAGTGGCGACTCTTCACTCAGGTGTGGTCAAAGAGCTGCTGACAAGCTTGATCCTCGAATCACCTCCAGGCAACCAGTCTCCTAACTCACTGGAGGATTGGACACACACTGGGCCTGGGCACCGGAGATTTTCTTCATTTTCTGTGCCCGCTTTCAGTGTAACCAGACAAAAGACAATAATAGTTTCGTAAGGCGCCGCCTTACTGAGGAAAAACACGCACACAGGGCACATCCCAGCCCAAAAATCAGTCACCCGCCACGTCGTTTTATTCCCACAGAAATGGGAAACATGTCGCCCATTTGTGCGGGAAGTAGCCCAGTCTGGCAACACTGTTTGCTAATTGGCTCCCTCTACTTTGAGTGTCTGCAGAAAGCACATCCACATTTTTCTTATTCGTCCATAAATAGTTTCTTTCACTTTAATGACAAAGTTGATTCAAAGTGTGCTTTTCATATTTATTTTTTATATCAAGCTTAACGGTACAGCCACATCAGTAAATGTTTTTTTTTTATTTAAAATGTTTATTGCAACTTATACTGCTGTGATTAGGTGGTGCTGTTCTATCTTTTTTCTTTTTCTTTTTATTATGTAAGCTTGCTTTTAAAAAAATGTATTCGTTTGTTAAAGCCAAACATATGTTTTTTTTTTTACAGTGCTTATTTCTAATTGGGACTAGGTGACAGACAACTTCCCTGGTAACCAGAGCTTATGTACACCAGTCAGTTCGTGGTAAAATACGAGCGATGTGGTATAGATAGCATCTCTCCTGTCTTTGTAAACCTCGTGCTCCTGTTTAAGCCAGGCCAAGTATTATTTCACATATTCTGGTAATTATATGAACTTGATTTTTCCTATTGCACTTTGCATCACATTGTTTCAAAGTTATAAGTGATGTCAACAAGAAGTAAATGTGTTATCCAACTTAATAGTACTCGATTTACTTACCCTGGAAGGATCAACGTCTGAGTTGACCTCGTAGAGATTTACCCTTGTCACCTGCTTCTTGCCGCATGCCTTAGGAGGGAGAGCTTAACTCACGGAGCTACTGGCTTAGTTGGGTTTGTGGGCTGTTTATCCACAAGGCATGAACGGAACTGTAAGTGTTATTATTCCCTGTTCCCTGCGCTTGTGCTGTCCCATTTATGTACAGATTTTAAAGCAAATATCCACTGTTTATTAATGATGAGGCAGCTAGCATTACTAATAACACCAGATGTTGCATCTGCCGGGTCTTCTTTGTTCAGACTATGCATACAAGACAAATCTAAATTTCATCACTAGCCTCAATTCTTGTATCTGTGCAACAGGTAGCTGAATGCGCACATACGCATGAATGAAAACATTCTAATATTCATATGGAGACTCATCACTAACAAAACATTCTTCCTCTCACCATCTTTCTCTTCCAGTTTTACTTTGCCAGCCAATGTTTCATTTTCCATATCCATTCTTTCTTTTATGTTCACCAAAAATTTTCAGTTCAATAGGAATATTTGTTTCTTTTTTTCACAAGGCAAGTTTTTACGGATAATAGAATAACTCAAATTCCTCATTTGATCCTACTGGTTCATTGCCCAAGAACACTCAGTCCACCATATCTCTCCCCTTAAGATCTGAAAATATATGAGCATATATGTTCTATGCACGTTTTGTTTCACTACTTCCCCTATTTAAATGTGCACCTGCACTTACCGCTTGTGTGATCAATCATTCAAAATATATTGCCACAGTTGATTTCAGTTACATGTTCCTAATTGTAGATGCGCGTCCATTGATTCGTATTTTTATTTTTCTGCTGGTTTGTCCAACATACTATAGTGCATAAAAATGTGATTTAATCTCAGCCACTGGTAATTATTCGGGGCCCGCATCCCTACCCATCGTTGTTTTGCACACCATGAAAGGTCAGTTTGGAACCAGCCATATGCAAACCAGTGCTCTGGTGGGAACAGTCTAGACTGAACTGCAGGGCCAAGTCCTTCCTGAAATGCAACACAAGAAACCCAGGACAAGCTTTGCCTTAGTTAGGGCTCAGCAGCCAAGTGAAGCTTGGTTCCAGTGACATGGTGAGGTATGTATCCTGCAATACCTCCAAAGACGTTTTTAAAGCAAAAAAAAAACACCCTATTCCTTCAGGACTCTCTCTTTGATTTTGCCCAGGGTCCTGTGATTTTGGCGTAATGGACGGATTGGACAATCTTCATCTCTGTTCGTTCAGTTGCCAGTCCTCTGCATAGCCATTTATGTAGATGACATCACTGTTAATCTTTTCATTGATTTCCAAAATTCAGCAAGCTGCCCTCTCAATGATATTGATAGTTATGTCCTTCTCTTCAGCAGAGCAGACATACTGTTAATGTGAAATATATTTAATTCATCCCCTAGTCCAATAACTGTCAAGGGGATGGGGGCGAAGAACAAAGATTTGTTTTTCCACATGTAGCTGTGGCTATAATTGACCCTTATTCATGAAATCAGGATCTGAGGACATTTATGTGCACAGATTGCACAGTGGTGTGTGATTGCCCATTTGGGAAAGGGTTGTGTACTGCTGGCATGTCCTGTAGCACTGCTCTCTACGTCTTGTGCTCTTGTGTGCTGCAGCAAGCTTCTATACAGTGTAACCAGTGAGGCCTGATCTCATGTGGCGAGCCATTATACAATGTGGGCCTGCTTGTAGTTTTGAGGAGATGCGAAACAGCAACACAGTAGTATCTGGGCTTACTAGTGATCCAATGCCTCGTTTGCCTCCCCCAGCAGAAACTACTTTTGTTGCCACTCTCTGAGCTGGTCAGTGCATGGCACCCCCATGCCTTCACGTGCCAGCTGTCTTTTGAACATTTTCCTCGTAGTGAGCTCCCGATAATTATGCTGCCTACAGTCCCCATGGAAGAGTGCCTACTAATTATAAATATATCTTTATATATATCACTTCATGACACTGTTTTTGCTGTTCTAATCACAGTCAGTTGCTACGTTATGTGGAGCATGAGATTTAAGATATTGCTAAGGAACTACTGCCTGCCCCTGTGCCACGTTTTCGGCTGCCACAACAACAAATGCAACAGCAATATCACCATTTGAATGGATCACTATCAAACACCTATTCACATAAAACAGTCCCTTGTGGTTTGGAGGTTTCCCGCTGACAATGCAATTGGGCACCTTTTGATCCTGTATGCCTCTAGAAGAGGTGGTGGTCTATGTCAGCCTTGGGGGGGGGGTCTAGTTTGTGGAGTCAGCACTCTACAAGAGAAATCCATATTTTGTAGTAGGTATAACTACATGTCTGTGTGCCAGTAGTACTTACATTGGTGGTCTCTCCTTTGTAATGTGAATGTATCAGGTCTATTGGTGAGCAGGAGGATATAGTATTCCCCATATCTAAAGTTCCATATCCTATAAACAGTGATCATTTTTACCCAATGTACTCTAGGCCTGTGGGATCACAGGATTTGGCCTCCCCAGATTTTATTGGATTTAAAGTGCATTTGGGCATATTTATACTGACAAGTGCTGGGATGCTCACCTCCTTCCGAATTCAAAAGCACTCCTTGGTTGTAGTTGACGTTTAAGGAGGCAAGACAGAATCGTGTGCACCTTTTGGTGCACATGACTGTGGAATTATCTACATTTTACAAAGTTCCTTTTAGATGTTTTTTATGGAGTTGAGATGTAGCCCTTTGTTTAAATCTATAATATAGGGCCATTTTTTTTTAAATGTCCTAAGCTCTTGTTGGAGTCAAAGGGCATTCTATGGGCTGCTGAGAATCGGACATACCAGGATGACTGATGTCTGCCTTGGGAGCTCTCAGTTCAACAATTAAATAGCCAAAAATTCTGCCTTTGGGAATGAGAATTCCATATTGCCAGTATTACGAACAACCCTGCACAAGGACTTTAAGAAAGGGATAAAAGTGTTCCGACTAGAAACTGCATTCAGCCGTAAAAGGGAACATCCCAGTATGAAGTACGAAAGAATGCAGGGATTTAGATGATCGAGGGCCACTTATGTTATTACAATTATAAGAAAGACAAGGAGTGCAATTCCTCCACTTACCGGTAACCATGTTAGTCCATTTATTAAGGCTATTGGAATAGATACTCACTGTTTATCTATACATTTATGTACGGGGTAGGTTCCGTGTATTTAAGTTGTGATTGTTAGTTTACATTTATGTAAAAAAAAATATGTTCACAGCATTAATTCTATTGTTATCTCTTTTTTCGTGATTGTCGTGGGCTATGCTATATATTTTTTTTAATATAAAGAAAAATAAAAAAAAATGTGTGTGAAGGATACTAGTTACCCCACAGCCAGCGAGAAAATCGGCTCTCGCTGATCCACTGTTCTCTGTTATCAAACTGATATTATGCGGAGTCCACAGAAGAAACTCGAAGAAAAGTAGGAATTCGATGGAACAAAAAAAGAGAGAGGCAGATTTTTGGGAATAGGCTTCTGATTTGATACCCAGAGATCACCCCAAAATGGAAAAGCATGTCTCTTTGTATAGTCTTTGTGTCACACTACAGACTGCCCAGAAGATTTGTGTTACGGAAGTCTTTCCATCAGAGCCTAAAAGACCTGAGGTCACTATTACTTGTCACATTGCCATCTTAAAGATGTTGAGGGCCCAGGCAAGAAATATTTGGGGGCCCCTAGTTGGAACCACTTTAAATTTTATCATCCATTTTTTTGCTAATTCGAGCCCTACTCTTTGGTAACAATATTGACTTATACGGTAAAGTTTAAGATGCAAAAATACATACACCTGCACTAGCAAAAAAGTTTACTTCCCTAGGGGCACCTTTGCATGTGGGGGCCATGCGCAATTGCCCACCTTGCTCATGCCTTAAAATGTGTCTATCACTTGAATGTTAATAGGCAGTCTTAGACATTATGTGGATTCACCCCTGATTTATGAGAAAATGGATGTTACGGGGTCAAGGGCTAGAACAGGACTCTCCAACCTTTTCAGAAATAGGAGCTACTTATGTTCAGTGAAAATCATGCTGAGCTATTATTTGCATGTTATAATGACCACATCAGACAAGGTTAACTAAGTGGCCAGCCCATGCAATATTTTCAGCAGAGATCACCTCAGTGCTTCAGGCATGGTTGCCAGCACTAATGCAAAAGAGGTTTTATCAACTTGCAATGCCTCTAAATGGGTAATACATACCAATCTTGCAGTGCCCCTGTTACTAAGGTTATAATATGAGTAATAAGCCTCTCCCACGCCAAATGATTTATCACTCAACTTTCATCTTTAAATATATTTTTTGAAGTTCAACCATGTTTCTCCAGACATAAGCTATTTAAACTTGAATACACCCTTTTCATTTTTGGTATTCATATGTGAATTAATTCAAATAAAACATTTAACTTACTGGGCTGGGATGTACATAGGAGAGCTACTTGCATGTAGCTGGAGAGCTACAAGTAGCACATGAGTTACTTCTTGGAGAAGCCTGGGCTAGGGAATAGAGCTATTCCCGTGCTAGCAGGCTTACTTCATTAGACTGGCACACAACATTGGCTCAAAAGACGTTGTTCATGGACATGCATTTCTCTCATTCGATCTGAATATGAATCAAGTACTAGCTGTGGGGGGGATGCAGGATTGAATAAGGAAGAGGACTGCATCTCAC
Source organism: Pleurodeles waltl (assembly GCF_031143425.1). Lineage (NCBI taxonomy): Eukaryota > Metazoa > Chordata > Amphibia > Caudata > Salamandridae > Pleurodeles > Pleurodeles waltl. Next base: position 870,741,033 of record NC_090447.1, read on the forward strand.
CAATCCTAGAATCACTATAACTAGCCCTTGGTGTTGTTGCAAGAGAATTGAAGGAGGGAATGACATAGTACTTTTGCAGGCAGTGCTTTAAATGGAAATACAGAAGTGCATGTAACCACTCTGGAGAGTACCTGTTTGCTCCTGAGAATTGCTATTACGCTCCCCTTAAATGTATTGAACTCCTGCTGAGAAGTGCAGGTACTCTCCCTTCCAAATTAAACAAATGGCAGTACTCAGTACTGGACAGTACCTGCCCATTTAAAGCACTGTTTGTAAGGATAAGCTCTTAGAATCCCCTCCCTTTTAACAAGAGCCCTGGGTTCTGCTGGAGAGCCCAGGGGTTGGCGTCTGGGTAGTGCATAGCAGTAGGAGGTCACTGGTTGCACCAAACAGGAGAACTTGCTGCAGGAAAAAAACAAAAGCATAGTAGGCTGGGCAGGTGGTAAAGACAGCTGTGAACTTTGGGCCCTGATGTAATGTATGTTTTTACTATTTTGTTTGATCTTACCTTTCTTCCTTAGTATTTGAAGATGTTTGTTAGTTCTCTTACTAAATGTCAGTACATGACACAAGAGTACTGTTTATTGATAAACTTTTTTTTCATGGTCATCTGTTCCCTTCTGTTCCCTTTGTGTATGTAAATGACGACGAGCTCACCTGACAGCTCTGCTTTTGTCAGCACTTTCTGTTCCCATTGCATTCTCGAAGCTTCCTTGGGCCCCCCGTGTTGCTGAATGTACCTTTGCCCTTGTGAGACGGACTGGGTGTTTTTGTTGTGAAGGACCTACTTGTGTTTTGTTTATTCTCCTACAAGTTGAGTTCAGTTACGTTTGCAGCAGCTGGTCATACTATATTCGTTTGATTTGGCCGCTCAATTGCAAAGCTCTTCTTGCTCATCTGAAACCCGGAGGGCCAGAATCAAGGTGTGCAAAAAATTCACTACGTCCTTACTGACAGAAGTAATCTTGCGAATGTAAACGTTAAACAAGGAAAAAACCCTCCGGGCATGGATTTACTCATCGCAAGTTTTAGTGGAAGAACTGGAAACAGTGATGGGAAGAGGATTATCTATAGTATATGTAACAAGTGCTGACAAAGTCATAACTTAGTGGGTATTAACTAGCATTCTATTGAATTCCTCTACCCCATGTACACACCCAAAATTTAAATCTCCACAACTACCACGAGGAAAAGGGGAATAGGTATTTGCAAGAGGGGAAAAAGAGAGTGTGCGTGTTAATAAAGAAAAATATTAATGCGCTGCTGTTGCACTTTATGAATAACTGTAAATATGCATATTTTTCTGCCAACAGAAAATATCCCTGTTCTAAGGTTGAGCGCACGCATTTGAATCTAGTTTTTCGTTGTTAGCTGCACATGCTGTGGGGTTTTCATGCATCGCTTAAAAGTAGTAAATCCACTCAAACCGTAGGGGGAAACTTGTATAAGGCATATATTTAACGTGAGCCTGCTGTTTAATTGTGAATTCTTGCATTTAATCTCACGGGGGTGTTAACTCTCTGACTGGCCCTCTTCACATCCCCTCTGCCAACACCTCCTCCCGACCGGTCAGGGCTTCACTTGCAGCGGGGGCTTTGCACGGTTGCAGGGTATTAGTTTAAACCTGTGAACCCCGCTGGAATGTTTCCCTCCGCATTCCTCAGTCGCAGCCAGCGCGCCGCAGGAGCGGTTTACCCTCATTCCAAGCCGGGTCTCGCTGCCCGGGGTGCGGGCGGGGCAGCGGCCGGAGGGGGAAGATGACGCTGCAGAGTGAAATAACCGTCTGATGGTCCTATCAGGGTCCTTAGGGGAACGTCAAGGCCGTTACCTCTTGTGACAGTGCCCAGTCTCTCGGAAATCCCGCCTGCGCCATCTGGCGTGCTTTCGGTCTATTTTAGCGGCACGCAACGCCATTTACACAGCCTGTAACAATGCTGCTGCTGGGGCCGTTGTAAAAAGAGGTCTGGGGGTGTTTATTGTTCTGGCACGGTGACCACCTCTAGAGCCACCTGGCTCCCGACTGCCGAAGCCTTTGGGTCGGAGTGCAAGTACAAACTAAAGTTAATGAAGTTAAATTTTTCTAATAATCTTTTCGTTGTTTTTTTTCCTCTCAGATTGCCGGGGGATGTAATTCTCGGAAAACGTAGTTCAATTCTTCGGGATTGAATTGAGTTTTGTGGTCCCCTCTTGTTGAATATCTGCGTAAATACGTTTCACCCTGGCGTACATCTCAAGGACCACCCCGGTACCTTTTCTGGTGTTTACATGTCGCAGCTTCAATCTCTCTTCACTGGAGCCATACAGTTTATATTGGACTCTGGAAAGTAACGCGACAGTGTGGCTGTCAGTGCTGAATCATATAGGCCGAAACGCACACTATGCTCTGCCATGGTTAACTGTTGTTTGTTACATGGTATGAGATATTTGACATTTTTGAATTTCACATTGGATAGCTGTTCTTGCCCCTTATGTGGAGGTAATGAGCAACCCATTATGAAGCTGCGTTGTTTTATTTTTCTTTCTTTATAGAGGTCTATTTTCTGTGGCTCAGGGCTGTCACGATGTGTACGCCTTCTACAAATGAGACGAAGTACTTTAAGGGTGCACTGCTGCAATACATTTAATGGGAGAGTACTGGTACTCCTCAGGAGCAAACAGGTGCTCTAAATAGTGAGTACCTGTAATTGTATATTTCCGCTTAAGGCACTGTGCGTACTATTCTAGCCTGGAAGCTCCACAAGAGCCTTTATTTTCGATTATTGACAGTTTTTGTAAGCCCACGCTCATGTTCTTAAAGTTCAGTGACTAAAGTGTTTATGTGGGAACAGGTGCGTATGTTACAGCAGCTGGTTCAAAATTGTGTACAGTGTGGAAGGAGGCCATTTGCATAAGCTTTATTCTCCAAATTTAACGCTGCGACTTTTGCAGTCATCTAGTGCTGCAATAACGATATGATGAGGTTGTGGTGAAAGGAGATAATGGGGTTGGCCAAGGAAAGGAGCAGGTTGTTTTATTAGCAAGTATCTAGAACATTGTAGATTTTAGTCCTTTACATTATCTTTTGAGGTGTGTGGGTGGCAACATACTTTACAACAGAGGTGCCTGGTTGTTGCAAGAAATAGATGTTTAATCATGTTAAATCTTATATAATTTTCAATGATTTCCGGTTAGGTGGAACTTCCAGATATGGCTTTGTATATGAACAATAGATTACCAGTTCCCAGAGTTAATCGTTAACATTTGTTTTGAAATTATGATTGGTTTCAGGTCAATTTGAGGGGTGAGTGGAACTTGCGGATTTTCACTCAGTGGAAATCTGAGGAGTTACATAAAACCTCCACAAGATTTTGCGGAGTTCTGCCAACGGGTGGAATGTATTGCAATTTAGCGCAGGTATCACTGGCAGTGCTAAAAAATCAGCACAAAATGCACCTTGCATTGAGCAAGAGCACACAGCCTTTCAAGTTGATTTTGCTGCCACTCAAGTAGAAAATCTACTGATCTGCAGCAAATCTACATTAGCGGTAGCCCTCTGACAGCGTCTGCCCATATAAAAAAAATCACACTCGGTGACGTCATAATCTTGCTCGTATTTTCTGGAGCCTCGCAGGAGAAAAGATTCACCATGCGATTGGTGGAATTTGGTTAGAACTCTGTCTTAGATAGTAACGCGGAGTGACAAGAATTCTGCCAATTCCTTGGGCGAATGAAACATTCCACCCATTCTTAATCAATTGGTGTGGGTTGTGAATACCAGTGAGTGATTAATGAGAAGAAAGGTGGTTTAAAATACAAAAGTGCGAATGGAAATCCTCTTTATTTTGTCATTGGGTCAATGTTTCATAGCCGTAAAAAAGAGGATGGTGTGGGTGTAGAGGTCCTCTCCAGCCACCTATCATCAGTCCAAGTCCAAACTGATTGAGGCCCAGTAATGTGCTCTGGAAGCCCACTGGCTCCATTGAAGAGCAGGAGGGTGGAGTTCAGGGACTGAAAGCAGGATATTTCTTCCCCAATTGTACACCGGAGCTCGGTAAAGGGTACTGTTTTAGTGGCCTCTCGCCCCAGTCAGACTACATGGCCACATCTGTCTTTACTGTGGGCACACATGCAGAGAAACCCACTAGGTCTGCCTTCAAACCCTTGGAAGGGAAAGGTGAGGTGACTGGAGAATAAGGGAAAAGAGCTCTCATGTGCCCCAGGTCAGCCCTGTCTATATGGCCACAACCAGCTTAATTTTTTGGAACAGGTCTTGCGACAGAAGCCCCACCTAGGCCAGGCATTACAGTATTGGGCAATTTGGCTTTCTTGTTGTAGGATTTATGCCCCCATTGGCGTTCTTCTGAGTATGCCTTGAGATCGCGTTCGGAGAAGTCCCAGAGCTTTAAACCATTTCTCTAATTTTCTGTTTTGCACGAGGATGTATTTATTTCTTAGATAGACTCCGAGGCATCATCATTTTCTTTGAATTTGCCTGCTTTTGCTCTGGAGAGTGTTAAGTTCGAATGTTATCTGCAAACTCTATTGTGTCCTTCTGTTATACTCTTTAGGAGCAGTCACTGATATGTCTGACTGCATTGATATATACTTCGAAGTGTCTATACATTAAGCCTTTACTGTTTCTCTGAAACTTTTTCATAATATGCATGGAAGGAAAAGCAGGGAAATAATTCTGTTGGTCTAGGTTCACTTCCACACCGTTTTTTGGTTGTTGTTGGGCCTCACACTATATCTGTCAACACAGCGGCTGCAAAAAGCCCAGAACTGGTTTGATGACCAGAAAGAAGTGGCTTTGTAATACCTTGAATTTTCTTAAGCACATTGACTGGTTCTGAAGGGTTAAACAGTACATTTTAAAGCACTTAGCCTGGTCCGCAAAACATTCAGTGACTACTGCTCCACTTTTTTCTCATATCGCTATTGATACTATGTCCTCTCAGTCTGCCTTCATTTTTTGAGTTAGGATTTATTAAAAAAAATATCGTCACTGTAAACCCCAAATTGGGGCCAGGAACTAAGGCTTCTGCCTATAGAGCTCAGTCTCTGTTAACTCAGAAGAAATTATTAACTTATATGATGTTCTGTAAACATTTGAAGGTCCTTAACTGGATAATTCACAAGTTAGTGTTTATGTTTTCAAATATTTCTCAAATGATGAGTAAACAGAAACAATGCCCGACTCCCCCTCTTTGATTATGTACCAGTTCTCCTCTGGTGCACCATTTTTTGTATTTTCACAAAAAACACCAGCTCAGCCTGTATTCATCAAATAGAATCCAATCGAAGAAGTATTTTTCTGAAGAGAAGAAGTTTATTCCGTGTGGCATTCAAATAACAATTCATCCAACATCCAGATGGTCTGAAGATGCCTTAAATACTACTATAGATAATATGAGGTGAACACAAGATTAAAAATATATTTCGTACAGTTTGAAGAAATTCCATAGCCTTGAGAAAGTGGTGCACCTGTGAAACGAGTATTACAACAATTATCAGCTGTTGGATGTTTGATGAGTTGTTATTTCAGTTATATATTACGAAAGTGCAAATTAAAAAAAAGAGTAAATAAAGGACAGAGGGAGTGGGTGGGCTGTAATGAAGTAGTGAATGGAGGAGCAGGTTACAGCAAGGAGGTAAAGAGCATCGTATGTGGGAGAGCGCAACACAGAGCAAGGGAAACACAAGAAAGCATGTAGCACACGAAAATGACAGCAATATGTGTAGTGGGGGAGAAGCACAAAAGGGCTAGAACAACAAAGCGCATGCATGGGAGCTGGGAGAGAAGTGCATGAGCAAGAAACAGAGAGGGCAGGGGAGTTTTTTTTTGGGGGGGGATATGCCCGATGGAAGTTAAAGTGGGAGCTGGAAAACAAAAGCACTCTTGTAGAGTGCTTAACCAGAAAGAAAATAAAAACATCCCTAAAAGTGAGCTATGAAAGACAGTAAGATAGATGCTATGCTCCATTTGAGGGACAAACACAGAATGAAGATGGTGGGACAAAAAAGTAACCTAGTAAGCAAGCAAATGAGAGTGACAAAGTCAACCAATGACAAGTAGTAGGCAGGCTGTAAGCCCTTCTAAATTCTAATGATAAGCCTGCAAACGGGCTTTTGCAACCAGACGGCAAGTGCTGTCTGGCAGGGTCATTCTTATAATGAGGAATGCTCTCTGTATCCCAAGGACTTAAAGAGATATGGAAAATCATTCAAGGTTATAGAGCAAATGGATTATGGACAGGTGGGGAGATCAGGTGCCCCAAATTGACACAACTGGCTGTGCAGTAGTCCAACAGCAATGTAGACTTTTAACAAGCTGTGATGCGCCACTACACCATCAGTTACCCATAGAGCGCTAAAATAACGAACACAAACAGCTGTGTTATATCCTGAAAGAGATGAGACGTGCTGCGAATTGGCACACTCAAAGAAACCTTAACGGCTGTCTAGTCTGATTTCCGAGTCTACAAGTGGGGAGTGGACAAGCGTAATTTTGGTTTAATTCCTGAACGTTATAGAAATCATTGAAACTTGTAATCAAGATGATATACTCTATGTTTTTTAACATTATTAATGTAAAGTGAAGCACCAAAACATATTATTGAAAGTTGCATTCACTAGAGTCTCTCATATAATGTTTGCATTTATTCTGGATTTGTAAAAGTGCACTTATAATCGTGTATTCTGAATTTGCACTGACTGCACTGCTAAGTTAGCTTGACCAAGGGCCTCAAGCATTTGGTTCCTTTTGTTTAACCTTCATTGTGAGTTTTGCTTGTGCTGCAATATATTAGGGGCGGGTCACTGTTCGAACCACAATGTCTTGAGGTTCTTTCTGAAGAGCAGGAGGTCTTTGGTTTTGCGAAGGTAGGTAGGAGAAGGACCTGCCTCCTGTGGTGGTGCGTTGGATGCGGGGGACTGTGGCTAGGGCGAGGTCGGCTGATCGGAGGTTGCGTGGAGTGTGGAAGTTCACTCTTTCGTTGAGGTAGGTTGGGCCGGTGTTGTGGAGGGATTTGTGAGCGTGGATGAGGATCTTGAATGTGATTCTCTTGTCTATGGGGAGCCAGTGAAGGGATTTGAGGTGTGGTGAGATTCGTTCGTGGCAGGGGAGGCCAAGGACCAGGTGTGCAGCTGTGTTCTGGATTCTCTGGAGTTTGCGTTTGAGTTTGAGTGTGGTGCTGGCGTAGAGGGCGTTACTGTAGTCTTGTCTGCTGCTGATGAGTGCATGGGTAACTGTCCTCCTGGTCTCTGGGGGAATCCATTTGAAGGATTTTTTTTTTTTAGAGTGCGGAGTGTGTGGAAGCAGGAGGAGGTTAGGGCATTGATTTGCTATGTCATTGAGAGGGAGGGGTCCAGGATGATGCCGCGGTTGCGTGCGTGGTTTGCGGGGGTGGGTGCGGGCCTAGGGCGGTGGGCCACCAGGAGTCGTCCCATGTGGGGATTGTAGAACTTCCACCGAGGTCTCCACTATGCTGACACCTTCCCATTTACCCAGCTCTAACTAGGGTTTCCTGACTTTAACTTAGTTTGGGATTAATTTCAATTACTTTAGATTTATTCATGTATAGTCAAGAGGACTGAAGCTTGTACACTGATCATCAGCTTCTATTTCTCATCTTTTGTATTGCTTCAACTGAAATTCTTGTATGCCTCATGCTGTTGCCATTTAATTTTATTAGACATTTCAATTCACATTTGGTGATTCCGTACTTATATAGTATGTTTTTGAGATTTATCTACTTTAGTTTGGCCCTTAAGCTGTAATAAAACGAATTTATCTTTACTTAGAGTTACTTTGACATTAATGTGTGACCAAATGTATTACACTGTTAATTGAATTTGTATTGAACCCAACTCTCATTTACCACTTAGGCATACTATCCCAGGAGAAATGTTAAGAACAGGGCCCAGCGCTCCATCAGGAGCAGTGGTCATTACTACCTGCAGCTTAATTTGCTCTGCCTGTGACAGCTTCTCAAACAAGCATTTGCAATGCAACGAGTCTCGCGTTTACTCGAGTTAAAGGTATTAGCGTTGTAAACTCAGACCCGGACTTTTCTTGCCACATATACTGAAAAGTAAAACAGTTTCCCATAAGGTAGCCGACGGCCGCCATGAGCACAAAGCAGACACACAGAAGGAAACAGGAGTTCGCTCGCAGTGAAACGTATCTGCAAAAGTGCAATTATCCATGTATCCGGCAAAAGTGCAATTATCCATGTAATTGGCAAAAGTGCAAATATCCAAGTAACAGGGTAGATGTCATGCAAAGCGCTCTACTACTGCCCAGCGATATCGCTCTGCTTACAAAATAAAGAGAAAAAATAGTGCAGAAACCATACAGAAAACATGGAAACTTGTATGTTTTTAGAAGTTGGCCGGTGCGCTCAAGGCAGGCTAAACACCGGAAAAGGCATTACGCATGCATGTCTTTCACTAATTAAATCAAGCTAATTTTAAAAGACAAGCCCACGAACCAACCAAAGTGATGGGCTTGACATGGGCTTGGTTAAAATCCCACAGGGAGATTACACCAGGAACAGAGCAATTTGCGCTCAACCCTAAAAATGGCTTGTCAGATCTACCCTGTTCCCCTCCACAGACTGCTATATACCAATTTGCTTCACTCTGCCTTCCTGATTGGCCAACAAATGTGGCAAGGTCGGAGGGCAAACAGTTTAACTAGGATTTGGCTGCTGCATCATAAGTAATGGTCTAATGTGCACCGGCTGATGGCACCACAAAAGGGTTATCCTCTTTTTTTTTAATTGCTATTTATCAATTTTTTTTTTTACACAGGTACAATTATCACATTATATCATGCATCTGTTCAAGAGCGCTTCAAATCTTTTCTTCAGCTGACCACATCAGTTCATCTTTCTTCATCAAACCTAAAATAATCAATTACGATTCACCTTACATTACTTTTTATCCAATTTGATAGTATTCCACCCCATTTTTGTGTATATGTGTTTGTGGCCCTAGCTATTATAGATCTAGTTATTCAGACCCTGCACCATATTGTCATAAATGATTTTCCGTCCAACCAGATTCTGTTTTTTTTGCTTGATGTGTTGTCTCTAAGTGACTCATAGGTGAGGTAGGACTTTGTCTATTTCCCGCTGTTTTGATGGCAAAAAAGAGGGGTGGCAGCCAGGCCAGTAATCGTCTTGGATGCACTACATCTTTTGGGGGGGGGAGGTTCATCAGTTTTTGCTTTGCACTCCTAAGAGAGTGCCCTAGTGATTATAAGCGGTACCACTACCTGTACGATTTTAGGTTGAAGCTTACTGGACAGCTCTATGGATGCTAAAGACTTCTTGGGGACATTCTGAAAGCTGACCTATGAATACATTCTGCCCGATAACCATTTGTTTGTGGTTTGTAACTCATGTTTGCTTGCTTTCTATTTGCTGGCTTTATTTATTTTAGGCTGTCCAGCATGTCTTTGTCTCTTTCGTGGAGCATAGCCTGTTTAGTGTATTCTTTCACAAGTGCTCACTTTCTGTAAACAGGCCTTTAAATGTTGTTCTTACCTTGTCATATTTACTGTGCATTCAAACACAGGGGGCAAATATCAGGCTCTGTCTTCCAGAGGGAGCTTGGTGTTTACTTTTCTTTCTCTGACTTTAAAAACTTTAAAATGAGAGGATTTATCTGACAACCTAGGGTGTGAATGAAAGACCTTTGTATAGCACACAAAAACATGTAAATGACAGTAAATGAACTGTGCATATATTTTGGAATATATTAGAATTAAGAAAGCAGAAATGAAGCACATTTTCATTTAATTCTGAAGTACGGTGGAAACAAATATTTTAATATAATCAAAACAAATCGTTACACAAGGTGAATCAATTTCCACACATTATCTTGTTTATTAGCTGTATAGTTTTATCTGTAAAACTGTATGTCTGTACTGTGCAAATGTAATGGTTGTTTCATTCGAAAATGTGTTGCCTTTAATGGCAGTGCACTACCACACCTTGTATACTCCACTCTGTGCCACTTCAATCTATGACACTCTACTCCACAAAGTGCCACTCTACGCCCCTCCACTCCACAAAGCTCTACAACACTCCTCTCTATGCCATTCTGCTGCACACCACTCCACAACAATCTGTGCCACTGTACCCTACACCACTCCACATTACGACTCTATGCCACTCTGTAGCACACTATGCCACTCTACTCTACTACACAATAAGCCCCTTTACTCCACTATATATCACTCCATGCTAAGCCACTCCTCTCGAATCTACAACACTTCAGACCACTCCACGCCCCTCTGCTCTACGACACTCTATGCCCCTCCACTTTGACTCTCTATTCCACTCTACGCTCCTCCACTCCACAACATTTAACTCCACTCTGCACACCACCACACTATAATTCTTCACTCTAAGACCCTCCACTCTGCAAACGTCCATGCCACTGTATGACACTCTAAGACCCTCCACTGTAGGCCACCCTACTCTACTCTGCAGCACTCCATGACACACTCTACCAATCCACTGTATGCCACTTTACTCCACTCTGCCACTTTACTCCACGCTATGTCACTTTACTCCACTCTGTGCCACTCTGCTCCACTCTGTGCCACTCTGCTCTATTCTACTCCTCTCCACGACACTTTACTACACTCTGTGACACTTTACTCCTTTGTACTCCATTCTGCAACATTTGATTCTACAACACTTCACACTACAACGCTGGCAATCAATCAAGGCCATTCCACTTTTTGCCATTCCCATCTTCGCCACTCTGCTCTTCGCCACTCAACTCCACTCTGACACACTACTCCACTCTGAGTCTACGCCCCTCTACAGCACTTTACTCCACTCTATTCCCCCCACTCTGCACCCCACCACTCTGTGACCCTTCACTATGTGACCCTCCATCCTTCATCCCTCCACGTGACTCAGTGCCACTGTACTACACTCTACAACACTTTATTGTATGCAACCCTACTTTACAGCACTCCTTGACCCTCTCTATAAATCCACTGTATGCCACTTTACTCCACTCTATGCCACCTTACTTTACTCTACTCTATTCTACTCCTCTCCACAACACTTTACTCCTCTCTACTCCATTCTGACATTCCACTCTACAACATTCTATTCTATGGTACTCCACACTTCAACACCCTGACAATCACTCTGTGCCACACCACTCTTTGCCACTCTAAGATGCTCCACTCTTCATACTCTACTCCACTCTGACTGTCTATGCCCCTCTACCGCACTTTACTCCAATCCTATCCATTCCCCGCCACTCTGTGCCCTCCCATTTTACTGCCACCACTCTATGCCCTTTCACTCTGTGACCCTCTACCCTACAACACTATGCCACTCCACTAGACTCCACACCACTCCACTTTACAGCACTGAAACAACAGTTCTAAACCTGTCTGAAAAGGCCAACCCGTTACAAACAAAACAAGACTTTTGTTATTTATCTTTAATATAATGAGTGTAGTTGAAAACACTAATGTTGATTTTAAAATGCAAAGCTGTGCTACACATAGGATCTACCGTTTCCTTTGGGAGAGACTGAGGGCCTTATTACAACCTTGACGGGGGGTTTGTATGTCACAAATGTGACGGATATCCCGTCACATTTGTGATGGAGGAAACCCCTCCGTCAAGGTCGTAATAAGGCCCTAAGAGTGTACATTTTGGAATCAGTATGGCTAAGTATGCACTAGCTTCGAACTGCCACAGTTTGAAGATATCTTCCTTGTTAAAAGGAATGGAAAATAACTGGAAGCCTGAGCTCTCTGAATCAGTGCTTAGTTTGAGCCAGTAGTTTCCTCAGTGCTCATCATCTGCACGTAGCTGTTGACTTAGGCACTTATGACAGTCTGCCACATGGTGGTGTGGGTTGTCTAATTTAGAGACAAGCACAACAACAGTTGTTTATTAATACAATATACATAAAAATGATTACTATCTGCTACCAACACCATTCTTATAACTTTGAGGGCCTGGAATAGTCAAAAGTGTCACACTTGTAGGAGTGTGATGCTTAGTAGGTGTGTTGTTACGGTTATTGGCAGCATTGACAGTGGGCCCTGCAAGCAGAAGTGGCCTCCTGACGAGGGCCCTATCATTTATTATTTTATTTTATACAAATTAAACACTACTTTTAAATCCATATACTCCTTTACCATGCTTCAGCTAGGCACACACTGACACAAACAAAATAATTCATGAAGATAGCAGAAGTAAAAAAATGAAAAACAAAATTGTTGGCATATTGGATGACCTGACCCAAAGAAGAGTCTCTAAAGTGGTGTCTGAATAGGTGGGAAATGTTGAGCTCAGTCTTTACTGATTTGGAAAGGGACAACAAAATAGGATGGCCATTTGAGAGGTTAAGGTCAGGCTCACGCTTAAGTCCTAACAAAAGCATTAAAAAGGCTGCTCGAGTGATAAATTATTACAAAAATAATTTCTCTATATATAAAATGCATGCATTATCAACTTCAATGTGTAATGAGTGATCATACATTTTACACCTGAAATAGTATATAGCACATTGCAGAAGAGGTGGTAACCTGTTGATTTCACAAAGTGAGGAAGAAATACTCTTCTGGGGTGGCACCACTCTATGTCTATTTAAAAAATAGTAAAAACATACCGAAGTAGTAGTAGACAAAATAAGTTTATTTGTTGACCTAAGTATCTTATATTAGGGCAAGAATTTTTTGTGAGTGAGAAAGTGTACAGATTGAATAGTTTTAACTGAAGTATTGGCACAGCCAGTAGTTCTTGCCCATGTAAGAGCTACTAGCTTTGCCATTGTCTTTTAGCCATGTTGTACAGTGACATGGCTGTGCAGAACGGCTAAAGTAAAGTTAGAAAAAAGTACTATGATTCGGCAAACTGTGACTTTATCATAGTCTTTTTTTTCTGGCGGGTGGAGTGGGCAATTGTAGGAGGCTGGCCTGGTTTGTAGTGGGTACCTTGGGTGCTCACACATTATACCAGGTCCAGTTATCCCTTATTAGGTAAGTAGTAGTGTTCTAGCTGCTTAGGCTGATAGAGGTAGCTATAGCAGAGCAGCTTAGGTTGAGCTAGGAGACATGCAAAGCTCCTGCAATTCCACTTATAGTTACACAGTACTTATAGACAATTAAAGGCAATACTCACTGTTACGAAAAATAAAGGTATTTATTTGGGTGACACAGTACCAAAAATATCTTAGAAACAATACTCCTTCTGGAGGTAAGTATTATACACAATATATACACTAGACACCAAAATTAGACAAGCAAATAGTCATCGAACAACGCAAACAGTAGGAAATCCTATAGAATGCAATGGGAGAAAATAGGTCTGGGGCAAGACAAACCATATACTAAGAAGGTGGAATGTGAATCTCGAATTCCCCCCTAGACAAGTGTAGTGTGTGCAGAATCGCTGGCAGAGTAAGAATACAGTAAAGGTAAGTAAATTACCCCACCACAGAGCCCAGAAAAGCGGGAGTAAAGTACTGCAAGTTTCCTTAGGACACACTACTCCTCGTTATTGGGATTTTGCAGCAGCCAACCAAGTCTGCAAAGAACAACTGCTGTATTATTGTACCTGTAGACCTGCAAAGGAAGGGGACCAAGTTCAGAAGTAGAAAGAAGTTCGAGGAAGGACAGGTGCCCCTGCCAACTCAGAAGAGGGTGCAAAAGAAGAGTCCCCAGTTAATTGAAGACTGCAGAAATGCACCCTAGGAAGATGCCAGCGGGTTCCTGCATGGTGCAAAAGATGTCCCACAGCGTGAAGATCGTTGCAGATGAGATTTCGTGTTGGAAGGCGCCAACAAGCCTTGGCTACGACAAAAGTGTGTTTTATGTCAAAATGGTGCTGGATGGACCCAGGAGGGACCTGGGGGCCTCAACTCTGTGTGGGGAGGAAGAGGGGTCTCTCAGCACTTTAGAGAGCCCTCAGGATGCCAGCCAGTACCCTCAGAAGCTGCAGGATCCGGATTCAAAGGAGGTGCAAAACGCAGTTGATGCAGCACAACAAAAGAAGGTCCCACGCCGCCAGAGAACAAATCAGCGAGTTGAGCATCGCAGGGTGGAGTGCTGGGGCCTGGGCCAGGCTGTGCACAAAGGAATTTTGCAAAGAGTGCACAGAGGCCTCAGGAGGTGAAGAAGACACAGCACACAGGGGTACTGTCGTTCTCGGGGAAGGCAAGGTCTTACCTCCTCCAAATTGCGTCAGCAGGACCTCAGGACAGTCTGTGTCGATGATATCCACCCTCTGTGTCCTTAGGAGCACACTTGTCGTTGTGAGAGGAGTCCCAGGGTACCGGTCGTCGTCTTGGAAGGTGCCTGCTTGGAGCAGGGGAGTGACTCCATCACTCCACGGGAGATTTCTTTGGATCTTCTGGTGCAGGATGGAGAAAGGGAGTCCCCAGAGCGTGTACACCGTGGAACCTGTTGCAGCTGCTGACTTGGAGCTGAGGTTGCTGAAGAAAAGTTTCTCTTGTAGACACTTTGTTGCAGTTACAGCGTTTCTATGAGCAGGCTGCGGTTTATCGGAGGTCAGAAGAGTCTGAAGTTGTTGCAGAGGATTCCTGAAGGAAACTTGCAAGGAGAATCTGAAGAGAACACACAGTAGAGACCCTAAATAGCCTTGAGAGGGGGATTGGCTACCTTATCAGGTATGGACCTATCAGGCGGGGTCTCTGGCGTCACCTGCTGGCACTGGCCACTCAGAGCCCTCCAGAGTGCCCCCACACCTTGCAAAGCAAGATTGCTGAAGTCTGGGACACACTGGAGGAGCTCTCGGCACCACTCCTGGGGTGGTGATGGACAGGGAAGTGGTCACTCCCCTTTCCTTTGTCCAGTTTCCCACCAGAGCAGGGGAGAAGGGTTCCCTGAACCGGTGTTTACTAGTTTATGCAAGAAGTGCACCATCTGCGCCCTTCAAAGCATTTCCAGGGGCTGGGGTAGGCTACCCCTCCCCAGCCTGTAATACCTATTTCCAAAGGGAGAGGGTGTAACACCCTGCTCTCAGAGGAAATGCTTTGTTCTGCCTTCCTGGGCTGCCCAGACCCCAGGAGGGCAGAACCCTGTCTGCGAGGTGGCAGCAGCTGTAGCTGCAGTGCATGCCTCAGAGAGCTGGTTTGGCAGTACTGGGGTCCATAGTGGAGCCCCCAGGATGCATGGAATTAGCTCCCCGATACCAGATTTGGAATGGGGGAACAATTCCATGATCCTAGACATGTTACATGGCCATATTCAGAGTTACCATTGTGAAGCTGCATATAGGTATTATATGTAGTGCACACATGTAATGGTGTCCCAACACTCACAAATTCCTGGGAAATGGCCCTGAACTATGTGGCGGCACCTTTGCTAATGCAAGGGTGTCCTCACACTTAGTAACTTTGCACCTAACGTTCAGCAAGTGAAGGTTAGACATATAGGTGACTTATAAGTTACTTAACTGCAGTGAAAATGGCTGTGAAATAGTGTGTGCACTATTTCACGCAGGCTGCAATGGCAGTCCTGTGTAAGGGTTTGTCTGAGCTCCCTATGGGGGGGTAAAAGAAATGCTGCAGCCCATATGGATCTCCTGGAACCCCAATGCCCTGGGTGCCTAGGTACCATATACTAGGGACTTATAAGGGGGGGGGGGTCCAGTATGCCAATTGAAATTGGTAAATGAAGTCACTAGCATACAGTGACACATTTAAAATCAGACAGACCATAAGCACTGAGGTTCTGATTAGCAGAGCCTCAGTGACACAGTTAGGCACTACACTGGCATGCACATTAGGCCACAAACTGAGCACTGGGGTCCTGGATAGCAGGATCCCAGTGAGACAGGCAAAACACACTGACATATAGGTTATCATCTATGACCACTGGGGTCCTGGCTAGCAGGATCACAGTGATACAGTAAAAACACACTGACACACACTCACAAACAGTCCAAAGGTGGGGGTAAAGATGCTAGAAAGAGGCTACTTTCCTACCCCTCCCCCCAAACGAAGGACAATAAGGCTAACCTTGGCCAGTTGAGACTTTATTGTCTAGGTGCTGGTAAGTGGAGAGTAGATCTGCAATAGAGTGGTTACTCCCTTTATCATCCACTATAGGTTACTCCCCTGTGGGGATGTAAACCACCCTGTTTGGAGATTTTTACCTAACCAACAGCGTGAGTGTAAATTCTCAGAGTTCCTATTAGTATATTTTAAAGTTGGGCAGTGGGATTTGTCCACTGGGCCTATGTCAAATGCAGGAAATGCTAGACAGGGATGCTGTCTCTATAAAGCCATAGCTGGGTAAAAACTTTGTCCATATGGCTGTGAGAGAGAACAGGGTTTCTGTTTCTCTTCAGTTGGAGCAGGGCAGGGCTGCTGTCCTATAAGCTCCACACCAAGACAGGACTGCTGTCCTAAGTGTTTAGAGGCAGTGCAGGGCTGCTGCACTAAGATTTCTCTGGGAGGGTTGGAGGGATGCTCCATATTTACTAAAATTGTGCAGTTTTGCACATCTTAGTAGTTTCACAGAGAGGTACCTTTACCTCTTGGAGTCCAGCTGTGGTAGCTGATGGCTCCTTTGGTACAGGTTCCACCACAGGAGAGGTTTCTCCCACC
Source organism: Pleurodeles waltl (assembly GCF_031143425.1). Lineage (NCBI taxonomy): Eukaryota > Metazoa > Chordata > Amphibia > Caudata > Salamandridae > Pleurodeles > Pleurodeles waltl. Next base: position 870,757,635 of record NC_090447.1, read on the forward strand.
ACAGGATTGGTATTCTTAGTGGCAGGATGGGGGAAAGGGATACTTTGATACCCTTCTTACCTGTTGGTGGAGAGGGATCCTGAGATTTCAGGCCTTTTTGTCTTCTTCGCTTTTTCATTTCACCAGAAATGAGAGGAAGCAATTCCTCAGGGATACCCAACAATGATGCATGGGTACTAAACTCTACCTCAGCCCCACCTGAGGCCTCTAGGACATTCCCTAATAGACAATCTACTGGTAAGCTAGGTGATACCACCACCTGCTTAGGGCCAGTAACTCCACCCCAACTATGTTGAACTACAGCTAAGGGGAGAGACTGAGTGGATTTATTGATATCAGTAGCTTGGTACTGCTGTCCAAGGAGGTGTTGTGCAGGTGACATCAGGTTTTCAGTCACCGAAGTGATACTGGCACCTGTGTCCCTGTAGGCCTGGGCTTCAACACCATTTATTAAGATTGACTGCCTGTACTTATCCATGTTAAGGGGACAAGCAGCCAAGGTGGCAAGGCCAATGCCACCAGGTATGACAGAAACTGTCTTGGGACTGTCTACCTCAGTTTCTATTATCGTCCCAAAAGTGAACCCAACTACACCTTTAGTTTGACTATTGCCAGTAGTTCAACCACTGTTACCACTACTGCAAGGGGCACTAGAGTCTGATGTCTTAGTGGTGGTAGGCTCAGGGGCTTTACCTGTGGAGGACTTACCCCCTGGCTAATGGCCTTTATTTCTACACACATAGCACCAAGGCTTTTTGGGATTGTGTGAAGAGTTAGAAGATGATGAAGAGGTTTTATCCCCACCCCCAGAGGAGTGTTTTGGACCTGAAGAAGGATCTTTTTATATTTACTTTTATCCCCATGCTTGCCCTGAGACTTTTCACCATCTTTCTTCTTGGCATCCTTGTCACCCCCTGTATGAAATTTTCTGTTCACCCTTGTTCTGACCCATTTGTCTGCCTTCTTTCCCAATTCTTGTCGAGAGGTCAGATCCGAGTCCACAAGATACTTATGTAACAAGTCAGACACACAATTATTCAAGATATGATATCTCAAAATCAAGTTGTATAGGCATTCATAATCAGTCCCCTTACTGCCATGTAACCAACCTTCTAGGGCCTTCACAGAACAGTCTACAAAGTCTGTCCCATTCCTGTGATGACTCCTTTATGGTCTCTCTGAACTTAAGTCTATACTGTTCAGTGGTTAAGCCCTGACCATCCAAGAGTGCATTTTAAAGAACCTGGTAATTATCTGCATCATCCTCTCTGACAATAAGAAGTCTATCTCTCCCCTTGCCAGAGAAGGATAACCAAAGGATAGCAGCCCATTGTACATGAGGGACCCTCTGAACTTTGCAGGCCCTCTCAAGTGCAACAAACCCCTTGTTGATGTCATCACCATCCTTGTAAGGAGGGACAACTTTGTGCAGATTCCTGGAATCAAATGAAGGTTCCCTAACATTTGTATTTCTAAAACTGCTGCTGCCACCATGGGGAACTAACCCCAAACCCTGCCCCTCTTTCTCCACAGCCAGGGATTCCCTAAGGCCAACTGCTGCTGCATTAGCTTCAGCCCAGCCTCCTCTAACCTCCGCTTTCTGAGTTCCCTATCTAGGGACTGGTCCTCAGGGTTAGAATTGTGTGAAGCCTCTGAAATAGAGGTAAGATGAGAGTGTACAGAGGTAGACCTATCTCTAACAGGGGCCACTCTAGTGACCTGGCCTCTAGGGGTGAAGGGAACCCTACTTCTGTTTCAACCCTTACCACTACCAGTTATACTAGGGGGCTTGTTGTCAGATAGGTCTGTGGAAGGACCCTCCCCAGGATTGTCAACTTGCTCCTCTGACCTTTCCTGGTTGGAGTTATTCTCTACCTCTTCCTCAGTGCTGATTCCCTGGTCATCCTGGAGGAGGAGATTTAAGAGGTACTCCTTATTGGGGTTCTTCCCAATCCCTAATTTTATTTCAGTGCATAGCACCTTCAAGCTTTTATAGTTTAAATTGTCATAGGTAGTCTTGACAGCTCTAGGGGTGGCTTCTACAGAAGACAAATTGGAAGAAAAAAGTTTAGGAAACACACTGACACACACAAACAGGTTAAAAGTTGGGGTAACGATGCTAGAAAGAGGCTACTTTCCTACAACAATCCTGACAACAGGAGGGAGGATGTTATGGAAGAAATGGGCAAGGGAGGGAATGGGATTGAAACGAAAGTGCTTTGTTGGGCACATCATAGCTCTTCTTTTATTATGTTAGGTGGAAGGGAAGGAAACACAGACAACAGAATGGATGGGGTGGGTCGAAGGGGCAGAAGCAACAGGGGTTGGAGGGGAATAAGCAACAGGAGCACCAAGCTGGTAGGGGTAGAAGCAACAGCACAGGGTAGTGGGAAGGGAAGAAGCAACAGGAGAACAGGGTGGGTTTGGAGAAGAAGAAGCAGCAACATGGATAACAGGTAGGGGAAGAAAATAATGAAAATAGTACCTGAATCACAGCACGAGCAGTGGATGCTAATCAATCTAATTCAAAGAGTAGTTGGTTCATGCTCCACATCAAAGAAAAGGAAGTGAAACAGACCTGTTCCGGCCAATTAGGAGGCAGCAAAGAATGGCCAGTAAAGCCAACAAATGGTGAGCAGTGGGTTGGCTCTCTGCCCCTTATAGTATATAATACCTCTTGTAATGAAAGTGAATGCGCTGTTGGCAGGTGAGACCTAAAAAGAGGCTCCCTCCTAAGTGGGCGACCTGCGCAAACTAGTGCAAATGTGAAGGTACATGCAACGTAGATCTGTTGCTAAGAGTACCATACTTATTTTAGTGCTGTAGATGTGGATACATTGAAATGTTGATGTACTTGTCCCTGTTGTTGAACTCCATTACATTATATGGAACGTGATCTTTGTTTCTGACAAAATGTATCCATGGTAATTCATCTCTGACGGGCCTATGTGGAACTAAGCAACCCATTGAAGCGTGGCTGAAATGCTCATGTTCATAGTAGACATTTTTGTGGTTTTTAGATGAACTATCAGAAACTGCCCAGAGCCATTTTCCTATTTTAAAGGCAAATGTAAAGGTTTCTCCTTTCGTTTTCTTTTTTTTTTACGCTCCATTAGTCTTTGGCAGCCCAGGTATATCGTGTGACTCCCTTCTATCCCCGGCCCAAGCTTTGCTAACTGTTTTTGTAGGACTTGGATGGTACTTGTTTGCGGTGAAATATTAACGTTATGAGGAGTAATGCTGTGGGGGGAGGATCGGTAGGCAGATAGAACGGTTGAAGAAATCCAAAGGCCATCATACAACACTGCATAATTTGCAAGCATGTAGATAAAACTTTTGTAGGAATAACTTACTCTGTGTGCAGCGTGACGTTTTCCCACAATACAACGACCTATGGACAGGGCTCTGGAACTATGCGATTGTGCAGCTGCTGTGGTTTTCGCATAATTGTTGATTTGCCACATTTGCCACATAATCTATCATTTGCTGCATAGCTTGCAGATTTTAATAAAAGTCTGTTTCTAGCTCGTACGGTGTTAAAAGGTACTAAAAACGCAGAGACGCGTGTTGATGCGTAGTGGAAGGCCCTTCGCAAAGCTTGACTGGTCACCTTCTGTTGCTTATTGCTATATCTGGGTGTTAAACTTTCTTAATTAAATGCAACCAATGCCCAGGCAGTGTTAACAAGTGTCAAAATGTCAACATAATGAAATAATACTAACCCAACATTCTTCCCAATAGGCTGCATAATTTGCCTTTTCTTGCTGCATAATTTAGTCAACACTTCTGCACAACTTGGCCCTCCCCTGCCACAAAATCCCAGTGGCCCTGCCTCTGGGGTTGAAAACTGCTCACCTACACAGTGAAAAGAAACTTGCCTGGCATTTGACTTTTACTTTAAACTGTGCTCTGTTGCAGATAATGTGGTGGAGTCAGTGCTTTCATTTGCGTTGTATTGCTGTCAATTTGGTTTGGTACTGTGTTTGGACCCCCTCGGTTCTCATCATACTCTGAAGACAGCAGGGGTTTGTAAGAAATGCCTACTGGATACCCATGTTGGCACTCAAAGAACTATTGCCCTACCTTTCCATGTCCCAGAATAATTCTTCGAGCCTATGACAATGGGTGGGAATGGGCCTTTCTCTCGCGCATTAATGGGGAAACGCAAACTCCACCTTCTCGGCTCTACATAAAGCGTTTTTTGAGGGCAGATCACTGAGGCATGGCATCAATTAAAGGTTGGAACCTGAATGCCTACCTTTTCAGGGGTCTCTTTATTTGCTGCTCGAGCCTGTGTGGTCCCGATTTTCCTTCTTCAGGAAATTAAATTTAGTAATAGAGCGTGGCACATCTTTCAGCACTGTTCCGAGGTCAGGTGCGCCGCTTCTAGGGTCAGGTTACTTCCTTTACAGTAAGCCGCCATTACGCTGCTGATAAATAGAAACCCAGGCTGTAATCCTTTCAGGAAGGTTATACCTGCTCACCACGTTGAATAGCAGCCATTGAGAACGGGTGCATGTGGTCCCGTTACAAAGTTAATTATAGTAGGCAAATGCATTTTAGTCAAAGATTCAAAAATACATTTACCATTTGGCCTCTTCCAAAAAAGAGTACTGTATGTGTTTGGTTGAAAGCTCCCATTTCTGATGGCTGAACGTGCCTTGTGATTGATTCTGCATGCGTTTCTCTCTTCTTAGAACTTAAGACAGAAATCAATAAAATGTATGTTGATTGAGCTTAGGTTATAACCTTTTTTCATTCAATCATTTTCTGTAGGTTACTCCGTGATTTTCCACACCTCTGACGGCCATACTATGAAATATCTAGGCGCTACCTTATACAGGTTGTTGTGCCCCCATATGTCATGGAGGTCTCCTGCACCTCTGACAATAAGTTATGGTGCTATTATTATCCTGTTGTGAGTGAGTGAAATATCTGTTTACAGCATCTCCCTTCCAGACTCAATATGACATTCCCTATAGATGTGATGTTGGTTATCCTTTTGAGTTGATGGCTAACACCTAGGTGTGTGGACAGACTGGGATCTTGGGCAGAAATCAAATTGCAGTCACTGCGTGTACCCATCTACAGGCAAAATTCACAGTAATAATGTATCTCCAGTCTTGTCCAGAGGGCCCACCGTCAGCTTAATATTGAGCTATCTCATAAAAGTAAAATCAGAAATTCTTTTTACTCTGTGTCGAGCAAGAGCAGTGTTCATATTCTGTAGACATAATAGGATTTTTTCTCAATGTAATTAGAAAATTGGGATATTAAAATGTTTTTATTTCAGACGTTGTCCATTATAAATGCTGAGATCGAGTGTGGGTGGGATTACACACCTGAATGGAGAGGGAACAAACACTTAAAATAGAGATTGGTCAGTTACTATGATTACTATAGAAAATTGGTTCAGTCCAACGTGGGCACATTTAACAGTAGGGTCAAGGAATGCTTTCGACAGCATTTTTGGAATAATCACTCTTAGAAGGTTTCTCGGAATTGGGCTAAAGTCAAATACATCTCAGGTTCGAAGATGATTGGTCAGCATAGTTCTGTAACAGCAGTTTAGGTTATGATTAAGATAAATTGTGCCTTGGAGCAAATGGCTCAGCAAAGGGTTTATTTTTACTATTATTACTTCACTGGACCTATTCTGTGTTTTTAGGAAGAGCAGGAGCGCAGGCAGAGTGAATGGCCTCAATTTGGAACAAACATCTTTGTTTAGCTACAGTCAGATGTTAGGTAATGCTCTGATGTTAAGTGATGCTCTGATGTTCAGTGACATGCCTCAGGTGCAGCTCATTTTTTTTCCTTCACTGTGTTGTGTTTTTTTTTTATTGCCGTTGCCCCCATATGCCTTTATCCCCATTTTTAGGTCTCGGCTATAGATTTCTTTAGCTATCAGTTTTCAGAATTGTGTTCCCAATGCATAGATACTTAGAGGATTTCGTGGCCCAGTGCACTTCATTTTTACTCCTTTGCTCCTCCTCTCAGTCCCCATTTATTCTTTTTTTTTTTCACAGACCCAGCAGCTGCAACATGCTGCAAAAATACTTGCGCCTTTTTTAGGTCTATCCTCATTCACAGGGCACGTGTTGTTTGTTGCGAGACATATTGTGGCTTTCCATGAGCATAGAGGTTCTTGGAGCCTGCCTATTTCAACTATTGATTGGCTTTCTGGCTACTCTCATTGCCTGCTTCTTATTGGTGACCCAGCTTGTCATTTTGTTTGTCCCTCCGATGGAGCAGTGCGTCTTTACCATGTGTGTTTTTGCCTGGTGTGAGTGCGCGATGCCACAGAACTACTTTTTTCTTCTTGTGTAAGAACTCGTAGAGTGTGCATGTATTTGGAGCTGCCTTTCCTGTGTACTTCTCTTCCCCCCTCACTCTTTCCTGTCCTCGTGTTCCCACCCACTGCGCCATTTTGTTCACCCCTGTGTTTCTCTGTATTACATCCACTCCCCAATGTTGCTTTTGTGTCCCCCCTGCCCCCCCACATTGCGTCTGCTTCCCCGCCCACTTAAAAAAAAAAAAAAAAAAAAGCCTGTGTATAGTTTTTTATTTTGATTTTTTTAGTTACATATCTGACTTGGATCACTAACTAAAAGCAAAAAAAGCAGCTGCATTATTGTGTAGACACGTGAATGATGTTACGTAAACCTACAGATCGGCGGAGGGTGCCATGTAAAAAAATTTATTTTTTGTTTTACCGTAGCCATGCTGATTGCGCAGCATCGGAGATGCTATGGCTGTGCAGCATGGCTACCAACCTGTGGCAAAACCAATAGGTCACAAAGACTAGACCTATTGGCTTTGCCAATGCTTGTTTTGTTTTAATGTGCATTTTATTTTCCTTTAATTAGTTTACGATCCTAATTTGACGGTCCATATAAGAAGGGCCAAAAAAATGGTCACCTCTCTTTGTTATGAGAGAGTAACAGAAGTGGACCCATATTACAGGTCAGAGGCAAGGACAGTTCAGTTGACAGTAAAAGGGAATATTTTGCTCTGGTTAGCACGATTGTAGGCTGTCAGCACTTTGACTTGGAGGCCATGTGGTTTGCTGTATTTAGTAAGCTCAGTTGTCGCTGAGGTAAGGTTCCACTGCGGGAAACTATCTGGAGAGGATTAGGGAGAGCAGGCTCGAGGACATTTGGCAAGTTTCACGGTTCTGTGTGGTCTGCACATATTGTGATATCCTTGCGGAAAGAAAATGGCTATAGAACGTAGTATTACAATAACAAGTTGTGCAATGCGCTTGTGAAACTCGTATTGTTTTGGCATCAAGCAAGCACGTGAATCAGTTGGCTAAGGCCTGTTACTCGAATGTTGTGTTAGGTGATAGTGGTCTCCTTATATCGATGTTCGTTAACAAGCTGCGTTGTTAAACTAGAAAATGTGTAGTGGCAAGTAAAACGTTCTCAGGATTAAACTGGTTTTCCGTTTGTAAATATCCAGACCTCTTTTACACATGAACCACAAGGAATGGGTAAAACAACGTTGTAAACGTCGGCTTGTTGAGATAGCCGTTTAAAGATCAGATACATCTACGTTCTCATCGCTGTCATTTTGCCCTTGTCAGGAGGGTGAGAGTCTACCAGTCCTGATTGTTCTGCCGCAAGCGCTAAGCATGCTGGGACATGCAGTTTCACTTTTTCCAATATAGTTAGGCCCATGTACCATCCCTGCTACAACTTCTGTGTGCCAGCTGGGCAGTGGGAGTGCAAGTGCTGGTGTTAGACTTTGTTAGTGATGTTTAACGCCTACCCAATACTGTGGCCAAATGCAGGACATCTTACAGTGCCTCTGAATTCTCATTCCCTAGACTAATAGGACCTTTTCTTTTCAAATTTCTAAATATCATTGCTCTCTTTAAAAACAACTGATGTTCATATTTTTCTCTTTACATATGTATTGGCAGATAGTTTTACTTTCGATGGGATTTGATTTACAGGGTGGTGGTGGTTGCTTTCTTGATTATTAGTGGGAAATAACGATTTACAATTTGAGTATGGGTGGTGGGAAATCAGCCTATGCACAGGACTGCAATTGGGAAGATGGCCTTATAGCTGATTCTTCTAGAACACACAGCGATAAAGAGTTGTATTGGTATTCCCTTTTTTGGTTCACTCTCCTTGTTAAAAAAAAAAAAAAAAAAAAAAAACTATTGTTCCTCAGATTCATATGGGAGCTAGACTGGTAGCTCCTTTGTACTATATCTGCTTTAAAACTTGGGGCCTGAACTCTTACCTAGCACCCTTCTTTTGCCATAACATTCGGATTAGCAAGGCTTTTGGGGCCACAGGACAACTTTGTTGCATCGTCCATCGTCCTTGGCTGATATCTGCTTATTGTTCTAAAACTTTATGCTACTTTTGCTGCGGTGTTTTCTTTGTTCATACTAAAACTCATTTCATAGCACTAGATGCTGCACTGTTTTCTCATGCTACATAGCTGCACGTAATAGCTGCCAGTATTACTTCATTTGACCGTACCAACATACAGGCCTCAGAAGAATGAGAGCTACCATTGTCCCTGTTGAGATTCAAACTTGTCCATACAGGCTCTAAGGATTTCAAAACCTTGCTGTGGGGTGGGGTGGGGTGGGGTGGGGGTGGGGGTGGGGGTGGGGGTGGGGGTGGGGGTGGGGGGGGGGTGGGTGTGTGTGTGTGTGTGTGTGTGTGTGTGTGTGTGTGTGTGTAAAAAACATATTGTAAGCACGACAAAATAAATGGCTTCCTAACAAAAGAGGTCCATAAAGCATTCCAGGAAACATTGCAGAAGGCAGAGCGAAATTAAAGAAATGACTCCTGTATTAGTTTCCTTTGCCTTGTCAGCTTCAGTCAGCCTGATTTTATGTCCCGCTCGGTAACGTAGCTTTTTACCTATTGTTATCAAAGCTTATGGGGCTTAGCTCCTCCGAGAGCAAGATATTTTTCTTTCATCTCATTCTGTTGCATCTCTCACCTCATTCTGTTGGATGTTTAATGTATCTTTCCGCCACCTGTTCAGTATTTACTTTGCCATGCATGACAGACTATTCTGCTTCTTAAAGTACATAGAATCACACAAGTAATTCTTGCTCCCTTAGATGCACTGGTTACAGAAAGCAATATATGTGTTTTTTGTCGCTACTGCATGCTTTTTATGGAGCTGTTGCCAGACAAAAGTGTGACAATCGCAAGAGAGGTGCTTTGGTCTTGCCCACATGTTGAGAGCCAGGAGTATGATTTGATTGGGCAGAAGTTGTGTGCTTCCATAAATAAAATGCCTGCCCACCACACAGTTGTGATCATTATGTTTACTTGTCAGCTGCCTAGGCTAGAAAATTCAGAGGCACACATTTTACATTGTGTTGCTAGAAAAAATGTCTTAGATAACTTATGGTGTTTTCTCTAGCAGCACCACAGATAGGAGGAGGGCAGTCATTAACCTACATGGATTTTCTGATCTGGCTTGTCAGTGCATCCGTCACCTGTGCATTTAATTTCCACCGATATCATTCTAGTTCTTTGCTTTCACACAAGTACATATCCATTCCCATTCTATCTATTTGTAGTGCTTCACATTAGCTCGTTTGCATATTTCTTCCAGGGCTCAAAGTGCAGGTCGAACCGGTTGGATTTTCCACTGTTTGTTTTCTCAGAACTCATCCTGGCCTCCAATGGCTTCTGTATTTCTGTATACAGCGGCGCCAAGCAGTAGGGTGTTATCCCAGTAATAGCCTTACCGCTCCTCTAATGTGCATGTGCTCTGTGAGATTTATGCGTTTCACGAGATCTAGAGACAATGTTTTCTTATTTACAACGTTTCATCATAAAGTGAACTGGAGGTTCACAAGAAAGATGCAACTTTAAAGAATAGTGAAAAGCCGGGCTTTGATGTTGGGAGTATATCAGGTGCCTCACTAAACCTGCCATTAGTTCTCCCTTTCCACAGGAACATTCCTCCTCTCTTTGATTCTGACGCTTAATAAATTCCGTGCAGGGGCGAACAGGAATTTTGCTCTCCCTTAAACATTCTTTGAATATTAACCGTTTCATGGCGGAGAGCGACCGAAGATTGTAAGATGATGGCTGCGAAGGTCATATCACTCTAGTATGATGCTTTCACCAGGGCTGCTTTACACCCCAAAAGCCTTGCCTGGAGGAACGCACCTGTGAAGAGAAAAGGAAGGGCTGTAAACGGTAAATACAGGGTCTGTCAGAAAGAAAGGAGCATTTGTATGTTTTTTTGTGAACTTCTATATAGCCTGATATGTTTTGATAAGTATTTGTTTTCCTGGTAACACGAACCAAAACAGGTGTAATGGAGTGCTTTAAATAGTGCATGTTGTGTTTTTTTTTTTTTTTTGCATTTTTTCCTGGTTATGTTTTAAGTGCTTTTTAATTTTGACCTGTTGGCGTTGTTGCACAGGACATACGTTTACATGTGATTCAAAATAATTACTGTTTGTGTGCCAGATTCCATCATTGTTTTTGAAAGGTCTATTTTGCCCACAGATTTCAGTGTTCCTGATGCTCCAGAGAATGTGTCTGTCTTCCACATTCCTACGGTGGCCTGGCCAATATAGTATTGGCATTAACAGTCCAAAAGCAGGCCAGTAGCAGGAGCTCTGAAATTGGGCATACCCCCACCAGATACTCCTTTTAGGAAAGGGAACCAAAAAGTGTTAAAGGCAAGGACTGAATACCCGTGGTTACTTTCAGTAACCCGGTGAAATTCGGAATTGTAAATACCCAAGTGGTCGGTTTTTTTCTGTGCTTCCCTGATAAAAAAATAAATAATAATAATTAATTTCCAAAAGTCGGAATCGGTGGTGGTTAGTAAATTTTGAAGGTGATCAGGTGTAAACAGTTTCCGTAGCTTAACACTGAGTGATCCAGACATTTCCTCCAGGGTAAAAGGGGGGGATATGTACAAGAAAAATAGAAGAAAGGTCTGCCTCTGGAAAAAAAACATTTTAGGAAAAAAGAGCGTTATTCGCTCCAATTTCCAGATGAATTGACCAAAAAGTCAGTTTTTTTAGGAACTTCTGAATGTGCACTCATGAAACTTTCTTGGTGTGCCAGATATGTGCACCCCTCCTTAGGATGCTGAGGCGTAGTCCACCCCAAAAACCATGAATAGAATAGTGGCAAAAGGTTTCACTTTTTCTGAAATCTACAGCAACCCATAGACAGTACAGCTAATCTGGGCATGCAGTTTTACAAGGCCTCCAATAACTTTCAGATTTTAAGAAAGAAATAACCCCTTTTTCAGTAAATTCCCAGTTGTAAATTATAACTGAAAATATACTTGGAACGAACATGATCTGAAATAGAAAAGGTACGGTACAGCTTAGCTGAATTGTCGATCTCAGCTTCAGACACACTGGTTGCAGAGGCCATAGAGTTGCTTACAACCGACATATCCATTGAGTTACATCTATTTTGCCAAGACCTGGCCTCAGACAGTAGTATTAAGAATTATACCACAAAAACATATGTGCATTTAAATGATCAAATGCCTCAACAGCAGTGCCACTGGAATTATGTGACAGGGGAGAACCCAATTTCTATGATTCAGCATGGACAAATTATGTGGCAAGAAAAGGCAAAGACTGCAGCATAATGTGGCACATTTTCTGATAGTATTACTTCATTATTTGGTCATTATTACACCAGGTTAGCACTGTCTGGACAAAGGCTTTGCCTCATGTGTACCAATTTAACACCCAAGTTCAGCTGTAAGCAACAGATAAGTAAACAGTCAACCTTTGCAAAGGACCTTCCACTGCATGTTTAATAATGTTTGATCCGTTCTAGCTAGAAACACATTTTTTGCTAAAATCTGCAGATTATTCATCAGATGGTGAATGATGTTGCATATGCTGTAAATCCACAATTTTGCAGAAAACGTTGGGGACGTAAAAAATGCATAATTCGAGTGGCCCTGCTGAACACCAGTCACAAAGTTATAAGCAGAGCCGGAACTGCTGTCTGATAAAGAAGCAGTAGCACGTGAAAAGTATTTCTAATTTATAACAAATTATGATTCAGATATCAATTTGACATATATAAAAGAAATTCGGTGGGAACATTTGCTCACACTTAACAACTTTTCATTCTGGAAAAATAATCGCAGATCCCTAAAAATGCCATGTTGTCAAAAACATATTTTCCTGCAGCTTTGCAATTACAGCGAAACATTGTTCCCCAAAAATCAGCTTACCATTTACATCAATTATTCATGCACGTCAGTTTCACCTGAACGATATTGGCCATAAATGCCTATTTACCACCACATTCCAAACATGAGAACCAAATAGCAGTGTAATATTCAAATGTCAGTGATGTCCATGAGAAGCCATGGATGGGACATTATGCAGCAGGTGCCACTATTAAAGCTAGGATGGGGATCACCAAAAATGCATGCTGCATGTCAGGATCATCATTATGCTGAAGATTACCATGATAATGTAGAGCATGCTCACCATTATGTCAGAGATGCCAAAAGGTATTCCAGGGATGACCACCAGTGTGCCAGTAATTCTATTCTATTCATGAGTTCTTATAGAGCGTGTGGCTACCCGGAGGCCTCCAGAGCTGCCTAAGTAAGCAGGAAGAGAATTCGTTATCCAAAAGCCAGATCTTCAAGCTTTCCAAAAAGGAAGTTCATACTCTAGGCAGCGCCATTCAAAAGGCAATAGGTTCCAAAGTCGAGGGGGGCAGGTAGGCAATAGACCGCCCTGCCCCCCCAATGGGCCCTCTGTATCCTGGGCACCTTCAAAAGATGAGCAGAGGATGAGCGAAACAGTCTCTCAGGAAGATAGGAAATGGCTAAAAAACGAACCAGGGCAGGGCACTTGTTATTGACAGCCCCGTGAAGCAGGCAGACTGTTTTGAACTGCACTTGGCATGTCACTGGGAGCCACTGTAGATCTATTAAGGCCTTGGCCACAGGCAGATGTCTGGGAATAATCAGCAACAGAGGAGCTGCTGAATTTTTTGTGGTCTGTAATATTTTTGTGACATAGGCGGGAGAGCCAAGGAACAAGGCATTCATTCCTATAGTCTAGCTGGGATAGCACCAGGACCTGTACGACCACTCTTCTGGCTGAAAAGGGAAGGAAATGGAGAACTTTCCATAGCATTCACAGAGTGACAAAACAGCTGTCAGGGAGTTTTGTGGCATGTTCACACATGGACAACCCGTCGTCTAACCAGACGCCAAGACTCGTTATTGACTCTTTAGGGCTGGGAAGGCTGCAAAGGTAGTCTGGCAGATAGCTAGGGACTAGGGAACTAGAGTGGTTCCCTAACCGCATAATTTCTGTTTTGTCCTTGTTTAACTTCAGCTTGCAGGTGGACATCCAGTAGGCAACTTCCTACAGGCATAAGGATAGAGAAGACTGGCCCTGATGGCCATTCTGGGAAGATGGACATCACCAGCTGTGTATCATTGGCGTAGGACACCAACGAGAACCCATGAGCCTGAACATTCTCAGCCAGATGGTGCACATAATTTGTTAAAAAGGGTAGGGCTCTAGGAGGAGCCTTGAGGCACGCCATAACAGGAAAGAACTTTGGTTGAGAAAAAGGTCTGTCCTTAATCTGAAAAGAACGACTCTGCAGAAAGGACATGAGCCAGATAAAGGCAATGTACTATTCTGTAGTTATGGCTATAGTAATGGCAAGGATGCTCAGAATATTAAATGGATGAAAATCCTTCACCATAAGCACAATTATTTCTGTGTTGGCCTCCACTAAACGAAGGACACTCCTTCTCCATAGACATCAGTCATCCATGCAAACGTCTGGCAGGTTCTGCCAGGCGTTTTACCTGCATTTAACTTCCTATATATGCAACTCTGTTCTTCAAATGGTTTTTCACATGGAAGCTCTGTGGCATGGCTGTCTGGTCCATTCAATGGGCTGAATTTTAGGGGTCTGAGCCAGGCTGAGTAATGGCCCGCTAAGCCTCCTGGGCTGTGCACATAGAGACCTCCAAGCTATAGCCCTCCGCATTGTGAGTCCAGAGGAAGCTTTAATGCCAGCAGACCACAATCATTTAGGAACCAGGAAACAGGTCAGTGTTGGAGGCACAGGAGTGAGGGCAGAAATGGGCACAGACAGCAGTGGATACTATACGCTCACTGTACCTTACAGGTCAGGGGTCTCCAACCTTCTCCATAGGGAGAGCTACTTCTGCTCAAGGAAAGTCCCCCCGAGCTACTGACAGATTTTATCACTGTAAAGTATGAACACATCTGTTAATGTTACACTATGTCCACCATAAGCAAGACTATCAGCAGTGACAACCCAAGCATTCAGGGCAAGGTTAACAGAATAAATGGCAGGAAAAAGATTGTCAGTATTGAATGTCTCCACCTGACTAATAAAGTACACTCAGAGCATCACATGGCCTCAGATTGAATTATCATTCAACTATCAACTTTAAATGTGTTTTGGAATAACATTAGTTTTTCTTCATCAGCATACCAGTTTGTAAAAATACACATATTTGTTCACCACCTTTGATTTTAGGCAATAAATCAGATTTCCAGAAGATAAATCTTTTCTGAAAAAACATAATTTTACCTCTTAAAATAGCAATTTTCATTGTTAGGAAACTCACAGTTCCCAAACATTAGCTTCTAATTTTCGAGTACTCCTGTACAACTACCTCACTTGGACATATTCTGCTTCAAATGCACATGTATTAGAACCATAGGCCATGGATGCTAACCACAACGCTAAGGATGCCTGTATTAAGCCAAAATGCCAAATATTATATCAGGGACACCGTTGTGACAAAGCTGGACACCATAACGATCAGGATGCCTACCATATATCAGACATAGCCATTATTTTGTCAGGAGCAGACCACCATTATGTCAGGGATGTCAGGGCTTAAAGTGGGCCTGTCATACCATTAATATATCAGTGACGGCTGCCAGTATGCCACAACTATATTAAGATGCCCAAAATATTAAAGGATGACCATTAATATGCATCTATTATGCTATGAACAGACACAGTCGTGCCAGAGGTGAACCCCTTTCGATAGGGGCTAGAATACACTTATGGCGGTCCTTGAACCAAGCTTAGTGTTCGGAGAGGC
Source organism: Pleurodeles waltl (assembly GCF_031143425.1). NCBI lineage: Eukaryota > Metazoa > Chordata > Amphibia > Caudata > Salamandridae > Pleurodeles > Pleurodeles waltl. The sequence continues at coordinate 870,772,743 of NC_090447.1, forward strand.
TAGAATACACTTATGGCAGTCCTTGAACCAAGCTTAGTGTTCGGAGACCAACATTGTTTATTAGGGATGGACATATTGATACGCAGACACATACACAAATGAATGCATATGAGATTCTTGCTTTTCTCTGCTATGGATCCATACCATGTAGTCCTCAGCCCTTTGGCTGATCATGCACTTAACGGACATGTTTTCACACTGGTTCCTGCAGTCTTAGTCGTCAGTGGCTCAGCACTGGTTATTACTCCGGCTATTACTAGCACTCTTCTTTCATGATCCATTGTTCACACTCACGTGCAACTGATGGATCACAGCCTGCAACATGGCCAGTCTCCTTGTGACTTAGCTGGATTGAGAATTGATGCAGATCGTCATGTGGCAGACCCCACAGGCCGACACAGTGTGTGTTTGAGTGGTATTATGAGGTGCTGACATTGCACTGGCTGGCTGTCACTCTAAAGGTCTTGAAATAAGCAGATCACAGATTCTCTAAAAGTGATACTGAACTTAACGTCACCTCTGAGAGCACCTCTGAGGGTGCTGGCAAGTTACCAGTAACTCCTGAGCTACTGGGAGGCCCCCTGATATAGGTGTCACCTCTTCTTGTGTTAAAATCAGTCTTTAGTGATCATAAGAGGAAGAAACCTGAAGGTTTGATTGAGCTTCTGTCCGAGTAGGGCTTTATCTTATTTGTGGAAAAATAGAGTGTGTGGAGAATAATGCCAAGTACTCTTAGATGGAACAATGATGATGTTAAAGTGTGGTCATAACTTGTGGTGCAAAGTTCCCACAGTCTCTTGTTTACCAATGGTAGGCTTTACATGCTACAGCAAGAAGATAAACAGAAATGAGAAATAATGAATGACGTTTTATTCCTGTTAAAAAAAAAAAAACTCAGTCTCCCCCCTTATCATACATCAGAAATATAGATTTAGGTTCATGTGAAATCCACATTAGATAATATAGGTTTATGGGTATCTGACATCCATTTACTAGGAAGCGGGACCCAAGAGTCATGGTCGACTGTAAGACAGAGCACAAGGAATGATGCTCAATATGAAGAGGTATCACAGCTGTCACTGTATCGGACACCATAAAACACCGCTCACAGAATATGCATATTGGCAGTGATTGATAAAGTCTGCAGTAGTAAATACTCTTACAGGAGGGAAAATGAAATGACAACATTAATGATGATTAACTTTGTTAACTTTGATTTTTTTTAAATTATTGAACAGTGTTCTAAAGTGTGTGATGTTTGTAAGCTAACAGGAAGCAAGTAGGAAACTTGTAGACTGAGAGGTGAGCATTAATGCAGATTTTAAGCCCTCAATCCTGTTAACACTTTAAGGCCTATTATATGAATTACCTCTATTCCTGCAACTTGTAATTAGATCCTGTTCCGTACATCCCTCAGATATATCCTTGCCCCCATACTCCTTCTGTACAGAACCCACCCACACCCCCAATTTCATGCATAACTGACTTACACACTTCATATATTTGGAATATGTTGAAACATTTGAGCTTTACTACAAGCTCTCTATAATTGGCCCTCCAAGTAGATCGTTGTTAATATATTAAAGAAAACTTGTGTATGGTTAGAGAGAGGGCATTGCGTGGCTTCTTCACCTTCCTTCCGTTTGCTCCCAGGTCTTCAGAGGCTGTGCACTTAGAGAGCGTGCTGCGTTCCATTTCACTTGATATGCCTATTTTTTCCTGGCGTGTGGCATTCATTCTTTGTTATACAAAATGTGCAATATTGACAAAAAAGTGCTAAACAGCAGTAGGAGTTTTAGATCTCCTTCAAAGTGTAGCTTTATTAGTTTTTGGAATTCAGGAATTCCGATTGAAATCAGCTTGGCAAGTTGTGCCTTGGCGCAGGGTCCCACAGATATTACTCATTAAATTACTTGATTTCTGAGTTTGGAATCCATTCCCATTGTACAGAGTTCTGCATGACGGGAACTCCCCACAGGGGGAATTTTTTCTCCTATACAAATGCATCTTTTCTTTGCTTTTTTTTCTCTGCGTGGAAAAAAATCAGCAACTTTGCAACGGGAAAAGGCCTTTAAGAGGATTTTTTAGGTGAATTTTTACCACTCTTCTTCCTTCTTCTGGCACGCCTTCAGGCCCCAAGGATCCACAGAGTCCTGAGGTCAGGTTTCTGCCAGCGGATCCATCTTGGATACTGTCTGTGCCTCTTAAATCTGTTTTGTTTCCGCATTGGCCCCAGAGCCCTCTTCCTAATCCAACATCATAATCCACTCTGACCTCTTAGATGCTGTCCAGTCCTACGCTGCTGGCACTGGAGGAGAACCCCGCTGCAATAGCTGCGCCCGACTCCGATCCAAATTCATCTTGTCTTTGAATGAGGTTGCATCCCGAATCCGTACGACATACCTGGTCCCAGTTCAGTACACTTCATATGGAAACATGATTTACTTAGCAGCTGCCCTCCAGCGCTCCAAGCTCTCCGCCAACTTTAAGGCTGCGACTCTGATCAGGGTCTACCAGGTTTTGGAGCAAACAAAAAAGATGAAAGGAATGACTTTCCCCCACCTTGTGATGATGACAGTCTGGTCACGGACTTACAAGATGCCAGTGGGTTTGACATTTCCCATGATATGTCATTGAGTTCTCCCCTTCGAGAGAGTGCTTCTCTTGCTGTAGTCCTACGATATGCAGCTGAGGAATTGGATTAACAACTATCACTGATGGAAGTGAAAACTAATTTTCTAAAAAACGTTTTACGGCCTGGACAAGCATCCTCTGAGCCTTTATTGCCATTCAGTGAAGTCCTGTCTGACACTGTAATGGGCACCTGGTCTTGGCCTTGTCCTGTTCCACCAGTGTACGGGCAGAAAGCGCACAGACGACCCTGACTTCTTGACACAACATCCTACCCCAGAAAGTCTGGTTGTTCAGGCTTCCACCAGCACATTATATCCCCACTCATTTTCTACAGCCATCCCCTCCTCCCCTGCCCCCAGGCAGAGAGTCGAAAAGAGAACTGAGGCATTCAAGGAACAAATATTCCGGTCGGGCAATCTACTTCTTCGGTCTGTTAATGCCAGCTGTTTACTGGGTAGCTATTCTGGTCGGGACACTGCCAGTTGTTTGGGCAGGACAATTGGCACACACAAATGAGATCCACGGGCTTCTCTGGTGATGTGCAAATATCACTTATGGGTATGCTTTTCGGCAAGTCTTGTCTCTTTGTTGAAAAGGCCCTTATCAATATCCTTTAGGCAGGTCTTGCCTCTGGTGAAAAGTTACAATCCGCACTGGAACACTTAAAGAAAGCTGGACAGCAGTGTGTTCCTTGTACTCCTGTATAACAGTACCCTCAGTAGTTTCTTCCAAATTGAAGCTACTCTAGAGATTTGGCATACCTGCAACACCAGCGCAGCCCCCTATGTCAGCCGCCCCCCCACCCACCCCTTACGCACCCTAGTCCTTTTGGGATGAGTGCAGGGATACAGGAGACAAAGTGCACACCACTAGGGGTAGCAACATTTCCAAACCCCACCTCTGCGGCATCAACTTCCAAGGCTTTTACTTTTTTCTTCAATGGCACATGACCACTCTGTGTGAGGCACATCCACTGTATGGGTTCTTTAGATGGTTAAGCTGGGCTGTGTGCTGCTGGTCCTTTTCGAGCACCACTTCATCTGTCCACATCAGAGTGGCATTCAGAGGAGCAATGCTCCATCTTGCTTCAGAAGGTACAAAGGAGCCGTATAGATTGCGCTGGCCATGGAAATAGGGTCTGGCTGTTACTCCAACTATTTCGTTATGCTGAAGGGTGGAGGCCTATGTCCTAGTTTAGATCTTTGCCCACTGAATACCTTCCTATGGAAGGAGAAATTGAAGATGCTCCTTTGGCCAGGCTCTGTCTGCCCTGGGTTCAGGTGGCTGGATGGTGGCTTGGACCTGCAGGACACCTACTTTCATGTAGTTGTCCTTCAGTCCCTCAGACACTACTTGCAAATCATGGTTGGCAAGAGTCATGTTCAATTTGCTATGCTCCCCTTTGGCTTTACCAACTGCTTTCAGATGTTCACAAATGTGATGGTGGCATTTGTGATGCTCATCTGAGTTTGGGCATTCCAGTCTTAAACTATCTCAACTACTGGTTGTTGAAGGCGGGCTCCCACAGTCAGTTGTAGACTACCTTTAAATAACAGCAAATCTCCTGACATCATTAAGGTTTACTGTCCATGTGCGAAGTCACACCTGACTTCTTCGCAAAGGCTCCATTTAATTGGAGCCATTTTGTATATGGTTCAGTTCTGAAGCTTCTCTCTATCACAAGTCCAGTACATTTCGCTATGAACCAGATGTTTCAACCTCAGTCCTTGGTTTCAGTGAGCGGGGCTGTGAGGCACTTGGCTTTTTGTGGACTCCTACACCCTGTATGTCAGCTATGCTGACATATGCAGGATCTGCAGTTGAACCAGAAGTCTCAGTCGCCCTAGCCCTAAGGGAACCTGTCAGATTCCATCTGGGTTTTGAGGGAGACTGCAAAAGCCCTGCAGTGGTGGCCGCTCAGCTGCAATTGGAGTTGTGGGTCAATCTCTTGGTCCTAAAAGCCTTTCAGCAGTTCTTCAAGGGAAGGCTGACTCAGGTTCTTACGGACAACACCACTGCCATGTGTTACTAGAACAAGCAGGGCGTCCTGTGCCAGGAGGCTCTTCATCTCTAAAGCTGGCAGGAACATTAGGGGTTTCCCTGATTGTGAACCACCTGACTTGATCTTTTAACTCCAAGGTGGACAAACTCACCTGACAGCAGCGCCTGGTGGGTTCAAATGGCAGTTAAACACCCAGGTGGCACAGGCCGCCTTCCAGCAATGGGGAGAACGCACTTCAGCAGAGTAGTGCCCTGCACCGGAGCTTGCACAATCAACACCTTCATGCGTGGCGAGCAAGGGCCAGCAGTTGACTGTATTTGATCTCCCTCCTGAAATTGTGGATGTTATCCTTACTGCCATGCGTCCCTCGACAAATTTTGTCTATGCCGGCCGTTGAATCAAATTTGTGGCCTAGTGTGTCATCCCCAATACCAACCCTGTTACAGGCAAAACTGTTGAACGTCATGTTATTTGTTTTATCTCTTACCCAGCAAGGAATTATAGTTAATTCAGTATATCAGAGGTTATTTATCAGCCCTTTCAGGAAGTATGATGAAAATGTCTTTCTTTGGTAGTGAGCCTTCCACCGTCTCTCACACGGCCTTTAAATCTGAGCCTAAATGTCACATTTCTACATCTTGTGAGCATGGGTAAGGAACAGACATATTTTCCTCTTTTAATAATTAGTGAAGTTGGATGGATGTGACAGCAGTGAAAACAAAGAGCCTTTAAATGCATTGCATATCAGTGGTCTAGTACAAATGCGAGGGATAGTGCTGCTGGAGATTTTGGAGGTAACGAGTGTATTAATATTCTCTCCGTAACCTCTTTTTGGACCTATTAATCCACGGATCTTGTGGCCAGATCCTCAGCTTGTCAGACCACCTACTAGCCCACCTGCAGCAAAACATAGCACCCATCACAGTCACAACCCAGCCATACTTCTGCCCTTTTGCAGTTTAGCAACACAACCTCCATGACCTGCTTACGCATTCTTGTCAGCACTTCCAATGGACAACTTCATCCTTAAATAACTTGGCCCTGAAGAATTAACAATGGGAAACAACCCCATTAGTTCAATTTAGCCTACTTGGTTCATTTGAAGAAACAAAGTCCAATAGTTGGCAAACCACTGAAAAAAAAAAAATAGAGATCCTCCCAGATTGCCACAGTTCATATTCTTGCACCCTTCCAATCCGGTTTCTGCAGTGGATGGAGCAGAGAAACCGTGGCCCTAAAATTCCTGTACAACATCCATCGCAATAGATTGATAATGGAACAAGGAAGGTACTGCTACATGAAATACTCAGACATGCAATAGACACATCAGCCACATACTATCAGAGGGTATACACCCACGTATGAACTAGGATGATGTACATATGTGAATGCAGGTAAGACACGGATATGAATGCATGGAATCTATGGTTCTACACAAGGAACACACGGTACCTGGGTCAGTGAATATACATCAGGGAATACACTGACAGTAAGATTGGAAATACACTTAGTAAGATTGAGAAGTCACTGGAAATGGTCCGTGCAGGTGCAGACGGTGGTACAGGGAGGCTCAGATTCCCATACATGGTAAAGATTTTACAAGTGACAGGTACGCACAAACAGTGTATTGCAGTTTGGATACAAAAAGGTGACGGGGAGACACACTCCAAAGCATAAAACATGCTGAACACACTTCCTAGCTGTTAGAAGGTTCCGAGCCCCCTGTATTTCGCCCACCGCAGGCAGATCCCACTCGACAGTGTGACCGTCTGAACAGTCACCTCCCAGTGCCAAGCTGCCTTGAAAATATCAAGCATTGCACTACATTGGCCACATTTTCAGCTACTTTAATGCAAATGTATCTTATGTGGATACTACGAAACTCTGGCGTGGCTCCAGCCTCTGGGGCCGTAACCCTTCGTGGGACCTCAAGTGGATCTTTCAGTTTAGTGTTCCACGGAGTGGTTCCTGTGCAGCTCACGGTTCTGCTGCTGCTGAATTCTCTGTAGCCAAGCTCAGAGTAAAATATGCAGAGCAATAGAAAGCCCTTCGGGTATTGAATCCTCCTCACTATAGCACACCTGTTAAAAGAGAAATCAATTCAGTGCAGTGAGCCAGAGATAAACATTAAACAATTTCGGAAGACAAATAAAGGGACGAAAAATATTGTTCCACGAGCATTGTTTATAAAAAATAAAAGCTGCCTGCAATCTGACGAAGCATCCTACAAAGAAGCCAATTAAACTGCTAAGGGTAAATCTCACGGTCGTGGATTGGTAGCACATTGAAAGGAAACACGAACAAAATAATAGTAAAAACATATTCAGAATAATTCAAAGTGAACCGTGATGATACAGAGAGCAAGTGAAGACAAGGGGAACGAAGAACAAACAGTGAAACTATTCAAAGCATCTGAGACCACGTGCTGGCCAGCAGGGGTGGTGGAAATGCCCGAAACTCCCCTACTAACAGCTCCAGATGGAGGCAGAACTCTTTCAAAACGGAATAAGCCAAGAAGATGAGACTGAAGAAAGATTTAGAATGCAGAAAAAACAGAGCGAGGAAGGCCATCATGGTGTACAGGCAAATTAATGTAGTGTCTGTAAAGCTGCTTTAGTGTTACAGATCGGAGTTCACAACTGTCTACCAAATTTCCTTAGTAAATGTTGATTTTGCTAGTCTTTGCTACTAAAATCAATTCAGGACCAGTAGATCAAGGATTCATTGTTAAACCGGACAACATCTAACAACGAGAAATTAATAAAACAAAACATAAAAGTATGACTTTAATTATTACACATTTAAACCAAAGTTGCAGTCTTCGTTTATATCTGAGCAGATACCCATATTGAAAACGAAAACTGTGACAGAAACCACTTAAACAGACTTTTAGCATGTATTTAGTGATCAAGAAGAGAGCTCTTACCCAAAGAGCAGCAATAAAAGAGATGGTTTGTGGAATGTTAATTGCGGGGGTTGAGACATTTATGACTCCAGCCAGTGGGGACTCCCTACGTAACGCGGATGTCCAGGATAAGAAGTCTGAAATGGTTGACCTAGAGGATCTAATGCATCCTCATTCCCCTGAATGGACCTCTGCAGAAAAGGTAGCCAGCCACCTTTGTTGATGGACAGACTGCACAAACCACTGGGTAAAGTAATATACAATCTTTTTGGGCAGAGTGCCCTGTCCAGCGCTAGACAGCAAAGACGCATGAAATAGACCATATGATGGCCACTTTTCTGGCCAAATTTATCAGGGACCCAAAAAAGGAAATTGACTACTCTTGCCAATCCTGTCAGGGTAAACTCCTGGATGTGACAGGCCCCCTGACAAAGATCCTGGACATGGCCAAGGCACAGGGTGCACTTATATCACCAGAAATCCTTTCAGGCTGGGTTCAGCGAGCCATCATCTTCCTGGGGAATATTAACTGCGCCTGCTCAACTGAGAGCCACAGGTTCCTTCTGAATAAGATTGATCTGAAGTTGGGAGATTTAGCAACCTCCGAGACTGGTCATGTAGCTGAAAGGGGCTCCTAGGAGAACCCTTCATAATGGAGCTCAACAAATCGGCTCCACATCATTTCCTTAGATAAGGCCCAATCCTTGATAAAAAAAGGTCTCTTCAACCCTTGGGTTTTCACAGGCGTTGGCCGTGGCAGGGGGTGCTCAGCCAGCCACCCTCAATTCCAAGCCTCCTCTTGGTGTCAGGGCTCCAAGTGGGGAAAATGGCAAGATACAACCCGATTCAGGGGTTTCTTCTCCACCAGAGGCTATGCTACCCTCATCACCGAGGCTGCAGAGACAGTTCCAGAAGAGGTGGTAACTCGGCTAACACCCTCAATGAGCGTACACCTAATTTCTCAAACAAGGTGGTGGGGACAGGTTAGCATGATTCGTGCGTAATTGAAAGGTGGTGACTTCGGACTCCTGGGTCCTTCAACCAGTTCTGGGTTTCCACATAAAGTTCTACTCATCCAACTTTTTTATCTCTTCCCCAGCCACTATTCTTCTCAGCTCTGCCCTCGTCAATTTTGAGGGGGAAGAGCTACTCTCAACAGGGGCTATCATTCATTCGGCACTTCATCCCAGTGGATTCCTCAGCAGTTTATTCCTGGTGGAGAAACAGGAAGGGGGCCAATGTCCTGTAATAAACCTACAGAAGTTCAGTGAGTAGTTGGTCTTCTGTCACCTCCTGAGACCCAGTGGTTGGTGTGCCTGTGTCTCAAGGATGCTTACCTCACAATCTCAAAATACCTACCACATCGTCAGTTCCTCCAGTTCCAGTGGAGACTGAAAACCTTCAAATTCACAACCCTCCCTTTTGGCCTATCCTCCGCCCCTTGTTGTTTTGACAAAGGCTCAGAAATTAGTGGTGCAACACTTCTGGGCCATGGTTGACTTCCTTTAGTCTCTGGAGTTTACCATTAACGGGACGAAATTGATGCTAACTCCAACTCAGACTCTCACATTCTTTGGGTTTGTGGTGGATTCGGTCGAGACTAGCTTGAGCCTTTCCCCCAGGAAGATCTCCAAAATCCAGTGCAAACTCTGCAGAACCCTTTCCAAACTGTCCACATCTCTCCGGAAGATCACAAGGATAGTAGGCCTTCTGTCCTTTTCAATACAAGCCATATTTTCCAGGCCCATGCATTATCAGGACCTCCATCGGCTGAAGGCATCTCACCTTCACAAGAGCCTCATGTACTCCAAGAAGATTCCCCTCTTGGACGACACCGAAGACGAACTTCGTTGGTGGCTCACCCACATGGAGACCTAAATGGGCGTGCGATTGTCGGCTCCAAACCAAATATAGTGACAAAGTCAGATACCAGCTGCACAGGTTAGGGAGCACAATGTGGGGATTTTGCCATCAAAGGCAGATGGTCCGCCGCAGAACAATCCTTACATAACAGTAGCCTCAAGTTGATGGCTGGCTCCTTCATGGTGAGATGTTAGACCAAGGACAATATTGTGTCCTTTTAAAAGGGGGAAACATGGGGGTGGTCCCGGTTTATCAGTTTTCTGGGCAGCACCAAATCCAGAGTCCTCTCAAATCCAGAGCTTCTGGGAACATTGCCTAGAAAACCTCATCTTGGTGGTGGTGGAACATCTTCCAGGTATGACCGACTAAGTGGCAAACTGGCAGTTGAGTTACCAGAAACACAAGCCTTTGAAAACTGGATCTGACTGTGTTTTGGGCTCTATCATACTGCTGGGGCCTGTTCACTGTGGATCGCTTTGCACGTCGTCCTGGATCACCAGCTTCCCAGATACTTCAGCGGGAGACCGGATGCCAGTGCAGTGGCAACCAATGCCTTTCTGCAGGACTGAGCTGCGGAGAAGGGCTATGCTTTTCCCCCTTTTCAATGATAATGAGGATTGAAGCCCAAACTCGAAGACAGCAGGCATACCTGGTGGTGGTGACCCCAAGTTGGAGGTTTCAAGTGTAATTTCCAGTTCTAGTGGAACTTACTTTGAATTTTCCAATCCGTCTTACACTGGCTCCGGATCTCCTCAGGGATACCTTTGGGAACACTCACCATCTGGTGTTGGAAAGCACTCTACACCTTATAGTGTGGAGGATTGCAGGGCTTGATGGTAAGACCCTGGCCTTTCATGAAACGCTGCAGATCTCCTCTCCAGAACTTGAGCCCATAGCACAATCAAAAGATACCGGTCAGCTAGGTCTTGTTGGCTGGGGTGTTGTCAGGAGAGACACCTATATCCTGTTGGGGCAGATGTTGTTGCCCATATCCTGAATTTCCTGGCCTCTCTTGCCTCGGAAGGCGTGGTTTACAGATTGGTCAATACTTTTAATTTAGCAATATCACCAGGACATTCACACATTGGTGGTCACCCGGTGGGGAAGCATCCAATGGTCAAGAAATTGCTCAGAGGCTGTCCCTTCCTACGGAACTGAGGTATTCAGTTCTTTATGATGTCAATAAGGTGTTGAATCTCTTGTTATATTGGCCTTCGTAATCTTTACCTCTCAAGTAAGGAGATATCAGTGAAATTGACTACTTTGTTATGTCGGTGTCTCAAAGGCGGGTGTCTGACGTTAGGGCCATGGAGAATACAGGGAGAACTTTCAACCCAGATGGGGCTACCTTTCATATATCCCAACGCACCAAGTATAACTTATGCATCATTTCATATAGTGCTTTCACAGATTCCACCAAATTATGTGTGGTCCTTTGTATTAAGGCATATGAGGCCATGACAGAAGACTTTCGTCTAGAAGACTTTCGGCTGCCTAATGAACAACAGTTACTCGTCATCAGAAAGCCACATAAGGCTGTATATTCTCCTGTGATTGCAAAGTGGGTGAGATGGGCCATGCAGGAAGCTGGCTTTGACACTAAATTTTATGGTGCACATTCCCCCAGAGGTTCCATGGCCACTAAGTCATTCACCCTTGGGGCGCGCCTAGAGAATATCCTTAACGCGCAAACTGTTCTTCAAACTGGAAATTAAGAGGTTCTATTTCAAACCAGTCCCCTCAATTGCGGCTCTGGAGGGTGACAAGCTTTAAACTATCATGATCCTTGCCTCCATTCCGGACATAGAATGTAAAATTTCCTAGTTATCGTAACAGAAATTTTCAATTCTGTTAAGGACACAGTGGTGAGGATGAGCCCACCCAATGCTCGTTTATCATTTACCTCACCCAGCAAGAGACAGGACTTCGGATTGTTCCACATAGGGATTTGATTATTACATCTTTCAGTAAACTGTGCTGTCTTTCTTGAAACGCTTATAGTTTGATGGTTGAGCGGTTGTTCATCTTATGAGCATTGCTTCTTCTACTGGTTGTTGTTTCCCCAGAGTATTTGCGGTTTTAAGGGTAGATATGTTACTTTGTTGGTGCTGAGTCATCTAAAGAGGATTAAACCACATAAATTCCAGCTTTAGTCACAGGAAGATAGGAGGAGAAAGTGCGCTCGTCAAGAGACGCGCTGCCTAAGAGGTACACGACCTCTAGCCACCAAGTTTTGTTTTTGTTGGAATGCTGAAAATACTGTATGGGTGCAATCCAAGCCTAGGGATTCTGGTGGTGGATTTTGGAGGATCTGATGGAAGAGGCCATAGGTGTAAGTTTCTAAGACTTTGTATTTTGTTTGGAGTACCTCTGATACTTATATTGTTCCACCTGAGATGATTTTCCAAGTCCTTCATTATGTCCGCCAGTTCTTTATGGTGTGTTTCTGGATTGCCAGTTTATGTGACAGATTGTCCCGGTCTTGGACTATGGTCGTTTCATCGTTTTCCACCTAATCAAAGTGGGTTTCAGATTTTTGGATAGAGTGGTCTAGCTCCGAGATTGCTTTATTAATATCTTGGTGCTATGTTGTTATATCTTTACATAATTCTGGTAGCAGTGCTTGGACATTTGCTTTGGTTGCTGGTGTCTGCACGTTAGTTTCAGGTATTTTACTGTGGTCTCTCTGTTGAGAAATTTCGATATTATCATGACCCTGATTTTTGTCAACTTCTTGTGCTTGAAGCAGATCCTTAATGAAAGACATCTTGATGTTTTTCGCTTTTGCTGTGCAGCTCTGCACTGGTGGCTCACCCTGGACTCAGGAACCTTGTTGATATTAGGAATCAAGTCTAGCATTTAATACAATAATTTTCTGTACCATTAAATGTAATAACCTTGTACCTTCAATTGTTTTCAACCATACAGTCCATGGTCGTAAAGTGAAAGCCAATTTGCCTCAAGGACCTTAAAACGGCCTCAGCAAGAGCACAGTATTGGCAGCTGTTGCCATCCGGGGCTCAGGAGGCCTTCACCGTTGATGCATGCTACTTTAGGGACCTGCTACTGACATTGGGTTTTAAGCCACCCGATTAGGAGAGAGTTGTCCCGTTTATGCAGCTGCTGGGACCTGGTAATGTGTTACTTCTAAGTGGTATGGGACTATTTGTGATGTCAGCTCCTTGTCAGAGTTCAGGCTGTCAGTGACAACCTTCATCATCCATGTCAAAGGCCTGCAGTCCAGTTTCACTGCAATGGCTGTATAACAGGGTATAGTATAATTTCCAGTTAATGTATTCTCTCTTATATACCAACGCAGAGTGACTAATTGACCCTAAGCACAGCAACTGGATGGAGGCAGTGATTTCAGATGTAGGATTCAGAAGGACTTATCAACTTGTTCTTGAAATACAGGTTAGATATGTCTCTGAGCTTTGTGGCACTTAGGATGCCATATTGTGCCCTGTTCCACTTTGTAGCCCCTGCTGCCTTGTCATCCCTTTCGAAACACTCAGTTTCTGGTAATCTTCTTACCATATTTTCCCTTTTGAAGTCGAGCCCATTCATTTTAGCTTGCTTCATGAACTTCAGTTGTGACAACTTCCTCTTCTCAATATTGAAGCCGGGTGGTGCTTTAATGCGCTCTACTCCCAGGCACGGCCCTCATCTTGATTGCGTCTCCGCTGCCCATGCGTTGCCACTTACTTGCTCGGACAGCCCTTGTTTGCGATTTGGATGCTCAAAAGGCCTGTTGTTTGCCATCACGAGTTGATTTTTGCCTTGGGCCCTGGGATTCTGCTATTTCATGCCAAGGCAAGAGCTCACAATTCAGTGCTCAAGCAGGACATATCTTCTCCAGTCTGCACCCTGACCATGCCCCTGGTAACATCCAATGTTTCAAAATTATGTTTTTTCTTTAAGTGAGAGGGGACATGAATATGCAAGCATTATTACCAATGTGCCCTCTTTTCTTTAGATGTTTCTAAAACAATCTTATCTAGATGCCCTCGAAAATCCTTAGAAAGAGATAAATACAAAGATAATTTGTAATGGGGTGAATATGTTTTTATGAAATGTCATTCATGGGTAGCACATTTAATTTGTTATTTATTTAGAAGAAGTCAAGAAGAGACAGAAAAAGCTGCAGTTTTGACAGATACTTCTAACCACAGATACATTCCTTTTTTAATTACCCAGGTGCCAGAATAGATCCAGAAACATCTTTGCAATTGCTACCAATGCGTTGGTAGGTGGCACCATCAGACCCCATGGTGGTCGCATCCCGTATTTGGAAGTGACATTGCTGGCCTATATTTAGGTGCCGCTCCTGTAGCCCATTCGACTTCTTCTGCACCCTTAGAAGCGAGAGCAAAATACAAGACTACATTTTTGTTACAGGCTTCAACAAAAAAGTTGTTTTAGTGACTGTGTGCTAGGATATGCCTCCCCTGACAGCCATAGAATGCAAGCCGTGCTAGACCTCCAGGAAACAGTTGAGGGTTAAGGACCCACATGAGTCAAGCCTTCGGTCTGATTTGAAGTCATGAGTGAAGTGATCCCTGATGCATCCAAAGCCAGGAGCAGGAGACAAAGCTGTATGCCTCTTAGCACAAGAAATAAGACCAGGTGCACTCTAAATCTCAGGCCTATTTCTGGCACAAATCCCGGTCCCTACCGCCATCCTCTGGATGCATCTCCTTGAAAGTATGAGAAGTGCAGATAGGAGTTCTCTCTTTGTCGCTTCTACTCCTAGGAGAGATCATCCAGTCTACACTCAAAAAGGACTTTACTGCCAGATAGTTGTCCGATTCTGATCCTATTTCCCAGCTGGTGCAGGTGCACCCCATCTGGCTATCTTTGACTTTGCAGCAGGTTATAATCTTCAAGGAGGATATGCTGCAGCTTTTTTCGATTATCCTGGTCCACTAGGAGAACCTGTGGTCCGCATGGAACCATCAGTGCCCCGAGTTGGATGGTGTTGGCTTCCATGTTGCTGATCTACCCCATTAAACTTCGGCCCACCCTCCTGCCAGCACCAGGTTGCGTCTCTACTCCTTTGTCAATGGTCACACAATTTTCAACCTATTCCGAACCGGCCCAGTCTCCAGAGCCACTGGTTCCAGATCTGACTCTAAGGTTCTCAGGTACTGCCCGTAATGTGAGAGGATTCTCTGGCAGTGTCTTTGCCTTGGCACCATTCTTCTCGGTGCTTTGAGTCCATGTTTGTTTCAGATTGAGATGTGATACAGGACCTTCAGAATGCTTCACGTAATGAGGAGGAAGCTGACAATTTGTAACACACTCATACCGATTCTGGTCTGTATTTATACTATCAAAATGTTAGTGGTCTTGATACCTCACCAAATACAGAATTGGACTCTCTGTTGGGACTGCCCACTGGGGAAAGCACCTCCTTTTTGTTAGTGGTCCATATAGCCGCAGAGGTGTTGAAACTGCAGTTGCCAACTGTGAAAAAAAATGCAAATTAGCTTACACCAATTTTATAACCTGGCCCTTAAGACAGCCTTTGCTACCTTTTGGTGAAATACTGATGGAAACCCTAATGACAGTGTATTGGTAACCAGGAAGTAAGTCACCCCATGGTGAATGCCATAGGTCTTCTCTGGATAAGATAGCCTTTTTGGCACTGAACACCACGCTGGCTTTGGCCTGCAAAGTGTATCTATATGCCTTCCCTACTGCTTCGCCTGATAGAGATTTAAAGTGCATTGATGCATTTGACAAACAGGTGTTCTCATGTTTCAGGTTGGTAGTGTGTTCTCTGAATGCGGTCTGCTGCGGTTTAAAGTTAGATGTGCTGTGGCCCACTTCTTGGGCTTGCTTTGTCAGACCCACCGATGTCATGGACAATGCCAAAATTTCAGGGGTTACTCTTGGGGCTTGGAATACAGGCAGATGCTGCCATCTCACCCTGTTCAGCTGCCTTTTAGCACTTTTGGGGCACAGTTGGCATGATGGTGGCAGAGGACAGGCCCACCAGCAAGTTGAGTCCTCCTCTTCATCCTCTCTTGTCTTTGTCACCACCAAGCTGCTCCGATTCCACCTTCTACAGTCATCTTTTGCACATAGGGGGCATAATTAAATTGTGTCTCCCCCACTGGCATGCGGTTGCCTCGGAAAAGTTAATCCTGTAGGTTGTTTGTCATGGTTTCTCTCTTCCCTTGCTATCAGCCCTCTCTCCAGTATCTCCTATTTTCTCCCAGACTTTGGCAGTACATTCCCCTATCCTTACAGAAGAGGTTCAGTCCTTGCTGGCCAAGGGGAAAGAGAGTCCCCAAGAGGGAGACGGGAAAATCATACCAGTTTTATTACTTCTTGGCAGACGACGGTGGGCTCAGGCTGATTTTTGACCTTTGGTTCTTGAACTCCTTCCTTTGGAGGGACTAATTAAAGATACTTATCAAGCACATGTCCTCTCTGTCATAGACCATTGGGAACTGAATTGAGGTCCTTGGACTCACAGAACCTGTACTTTCATGTATCTGTCCTGCAGTTCCACAGCTGTTTACTCCACTTTGTAGTGAAGAACTTCAGATTCACTGACCTGCTTTTCGGCCTCACTGTGCCCCTCCCCCAGGTAAATAAGAAGGTAATGGCGATTTTTGTCGGTCGTCCTCACAGGTCGAGGCTGCATATGTTACCATACCACAACAACTTGCTGTTGCAGGTGGGCCCTTCCAAGATTTTCACAGCTGCCCTGTGGAACAATCTCACAACAATCTTTAATGTGGTTCTTTATTAACAAGCTAAAATCTTACCTTTAGCCAGTCCAAAGGATTTCCCTTTATGGGGCTGATCTGGACATTTTGGCATTTACACCCCTGCAGTGAGCGTGGGACATTCAGGATATGATCCTGTTGTTTCTGGCTCATTGAGCATTTTGACATGGATGGGTCTTCAGCTTTTTGGGTCAACAGCCTCCTGCATCCTCTGGGTGCCTTATTCCCCTTGGTTGTTACATGTAGTCTTCAAAGTGTAAACTCCACTTAAACGGGCTCAGGACTGGGAATGCCTCTCAGGCAGCATCCATGTGTCGAACAAGGCAGCCCAGGACGTTCAATGGAGGCTGTGAGACTTCACCAATTAATAATGCTACTATTCTGTATCAGATCCAGTTATGTTACTTTAATTTAAATCTTAGCTCAGTCCTCGATCGGTGTAGCACAGAGCAGTCAGGCTCAACTAAGGCTTATCTCAGAGGAAACAAGCATAAAGCATTTATCTGTACCAAAACAGTCAATTAGGTAAAAACACCGCACAATAAAAGTCCCACTCCAATTTATAAAAATAGCATTTATGTTTACCTTTAAATAGACACCAAAACGACGACAATCTGATGAAGTGAACTGGAGGTATGATTTTTGGGAGTTTTTTAGGCGTTTTAGGGTTTTTCAGCGCCAGAAAGCACCAACCACGGGTGTCTGGTTGCGTTCAACCAGATCAAAGTCAAAAGTTAAGGTAAATGGAAATGGACTGCGGGTTGGCTACAGGAACCAGGTTTGTCCCAGTGAAAAGTTTACCTTCTGAAAGAATTCTGGACGAATTTGCTTGTTGGCAGGGAAGGCTGCTGACTTGATTTGACAGAGGGTTCAGTGGCAGCATGGTGCTGCTTGGCATCGATCCCAGTGAAATCCTCCATGTTGGGTATTAGAAATGTTTCTGAAAGTGGAGCTGCTTTTGGGTGCGGGGTGGGGGGTGCAACCAAGAAGTTGAATCTTACCGGCAGTTTGATAACAGCAGCTGCCATTCATTCGGTGGTGCTCCCCTGGCAACCGGTGGTTCTTTTGTGAAAATTATTGAAACAGTTTCTAAGTGCTTACTTTTGCAATCTTGAGGGAGAAGAGAGTATACTCTAATTCCAGCCAAGGCTCCGAGACCTTTTGGGCACTACTTGGTAAGTTACGACTCAGTCTCTCAGAAGCCACCAAGAGAGTCCAGGGCAAATCCACTGGGAAATGGTCTTTGTGTTACTTCTTCAGCTTTAATGCACATGTAGCTTAACAGGAGGCTAGCCAACAAGCCATCAGAGTCCATTCTTCTATTCTGGGTTCAAGCAGGTCTATTCCTTGGGGTTTCTCTCCACAGGAAAAACAGCAGGTGCAGTCCTTTTGAGTGCCACAGGTCCAGCAGTGCTCTGAGGAAGGTAGCCAGGATTTCCACTTTTGTGCCTGCCATGAGCTTGTGATTGGGAGAGAATTCCTGACCAATAGCAGTAAAATTCTCATGTGCAACCATGCACGCTCTTGTATCACTTCTGGGGGGGTGGCACTAAACAAACCCTCAGCCCAAATCTGAGATGTCAGATTCTTTGTTCCCCGGGTCAGAGTTGTGGGCACACCCCTGAGGTGTGCCTAGGGAAATTAGGAATTCCCCCTTCAAAACCAAATCTGGGACAGGGTTTTCCCCCACACTGAGATTCCTGTTACTGTGGCTACTTAGACAATGACAGGGGCATGCCTAGGTGTGGGTTACACACCTGTGAAATGGGTGCCCTTTTGAAACTCGTACAGTTGGTGGCTATAACCCCCCAGACCTCCTCCTAGCCAAGGCCCCTTTGTTCACTTTCCTGAGAGCAATTCACACCTCAGTAGGATATCAGGTGGCAGTTGGAGATTATTCCAAAAGGCAGGACAATGCCGGCTTTCTAGAAGTGGCAATTTCAAATCTGACTTTGCCATCACATTGGATTTTAAATTCCTATTAATTTGGGTCTTTGAATCATGGGTCTAGCTATTCCAAACTGAAGTTATACATTATAAATTGTTATAATGTAACCCAGTGCTTTTATATGGGACAGCCAGCCTTGTAAAAGTTAAAAAAAACGTTGAAGATTTTTCACTGCCAGGGCAAAACGTACATGTGTCAGACTTTTTAAATACCATACTCCCTGCTCTAAGGGCACTTAGAACCTACCTTGGGGGATTTATCATTATTAAAAAGAAAGGTTTAGTCATGACAATGGGCTTATTTGGTCAGGTTGAACTTTCAGTTTTAAAATTGCCATACTAGCCTGCAGTGTCATGCCTAGAGACATGTTTTCTCTTTGACGCTGTAGTGAGGACATAATCAATGCTGCGGTCCACTATTGACCTTTAACTTACAGGACCTAGATACAAAGAGTAGAATATATTAGTGACTTATAGGTAAGTTAAATATTCCAATTAGGTACTAGCCAACTGCACATATACTTTAGCGGTCCGAACACATATCCTGGGGGATGTCAGCGCTTCCGAGTTCAAAGTCAGTAAACCTGCACCAAAACTAACAAAAAGTGGGGGTAGAAAAATTGGGGTGATGCTGCAAAAAGGGCCTTTCCTCACATGGTGGATAGAGGTCTCGGCTTAGGAGGCCACCTGGACAAGTTGCTTCAGCAGAGACCTGAGGCCTCTGATCTCCAGAGGCACCACATCAGTCTTCTAGAACTGCATGCAGTCTGGCTGGCTCTCAAGACCTTTTTTGCTTCCATCAGGAGCAGCTGTGTTCAGGTTCTGGCGGACAACACAACCACCATGTGGTACTGCAGCAGACAGAGTGGTACGGGGTCACTTGTTCTTGCCAGCAGGCTCTAAGACTGTGATGCTGGTTTGACCTTTGGGCAATTTCTGACTGTTAACCATGTGGTAGGATTTGTGAATACAAGAGCAGACATGCAAAGCAAATTGAATTTAGTCCGCCATAAGTAGCATCTGCTCCTGGAAGTAATTCATGGCTTCTTGTCCTAAAAGAGCATGCCTTGAGTAAATATTTTCATTACTACAGAGAATGTCCATTGACTAGTCTTTTGCGCTCTGTAGATTCCACCTCAGAGCTTATTAGAGATGCTTTCAAACTTCCACTGGGACTTTAATCTCTTTTACCCATTTACTCCTCTATGCTAATTTTTTAAGTTCTGAAGAGGTCAGAAGGACTCAGGCAGGGTTCATCCCGCAAGGCCTGGTCTGTGCTCAGAGAGTCTGTTACCCCTTCCAGCTGCTTCAGAGTATCTGCCCTCCTCTTCATCTACCTCGTCAGGATGGTGTGCTCTCCCAACAACAAAACAGAGTTCTGTATCCAAACCTGCAGTCTAGACCTCCATGCATAGAGATTAACCTGATTTCGGTTTATCATCACTTAGCCACATAGTGATACTATTCTAACTGTTGGGCAAATTTTGTGGCCTGGTATAAGGAGAGTTGGGTCATACCGTTCAGGCGAAGTTTTCTGATATTCTAATGTTTTGCTGCCTTTGTCTCGGTGAGGCTGTGCTGTGGGCACAGCCTTGCCGGGTCAAAGGTATATTTAGTTACTGTTTGGTTAAAGGTTATTTGTTCAGTTTTCTGCATTTGCCTTTTGAGCCTTCTCTATTGAAATAACTGGTTGAGATGCATTTGTGAAGGGTCTTGCATGTATCTTTCCTCTTCCCCCTTTATTATGCCTCAACGGGACCTTATCTTGGGCCTTTTATTCTTGATATGTACCCTGTTGAGTCTTTGCACAACTATTCTTTGAGGTTTCTGACCCATAAGACATTCTTTTACATTGCAGTCACTTCTTCGCATTGCTTCAGTGAATTGCAGACACTGTTGTTGCAGCCTCCTCCTACCACTTTTATCTCGCACAAGTTGGTACTTCAAACTCTGACACCCTTTCTTCCGAAAGTGGTGTCACCCTCCCTTTGGGACAGTCCATCATATGCCTTGATTTCTTCTCTCTGCGACATTTCTGTAGGCAAAAGAAGAGGCTTCACCAGTTGGATCCCCAGAGAATCCTTAGTGGATATATTGATTGTACTTTGGAGCACTGTGTTAATTACCAGCATTTTGCTACAAAGAAGGGAAGGACAGTTCAGAACTTGACATTATTAAGATTTATAGTCCTCTTCTATACATTGGCCCACAAGGAGCCATCCAGGGGCCTTTAGGTTCACCCCACTAGAGCCAACGCTGTCACTATAGCTGTCATTATAGCCAGGCTACTACCTCGCACCGTCACCAAGCGTCTATTTTATCGACTCTCAGCTCTGCAGAAGAACAAATTACTTACCTTTAGTATTGCTCTTCCTTGTGGCTACTCTACATAACAGCAGATTCCTCAATGCCCTTCGTCCTCCCCTTTCTGTGACATGAACGTCTAGGTATTTATACTGTTCCATATGAGATTCTGCACACTGTGACAGTACTCAGTCTGTTACTAGTGTGCCTCATCTGAGGGCATAGAATGCTTAGTAGTAAACTAACATCAGCACGCAGTGGTGGTGTCTGTGTGTGCCACTTCTGGAGGTGGAGCATGTCCCTCGAGGAGTTTGATGGCGCCACCTGTTGGTGCTTGGAAGCAATTGCTAAAACGTTTATGGATCAAATATTTTGCCTAGAGGGATGTGAAAGGTTCAGGAATCACTGGTTAATGTATTCCTCAGAAAGAGTATTTATGGAATGTACGCAGCTTGTTCTCATTTTATTTACAGGAGGAGGCCACAAAAGATCACCTTCATTTTCTTTATGATGTAGCTGGAACCACCTGACTCTTATTCAGTTAAAATCTCCAAGTGGTATTCCCTTCTAAAAAGTGCCCCTTATTCTTAGCTTTGATGTACCAATGTAATCTTTGGGCACTGAAAATTTACGGTACTGTCCTGGAACAAGGAAAAAGGCCCGTCACTTCTAAAAAGCAGAGCAATATCTAGAGTTTTGGAGTTCCCAGACTGTTGAGGGAAAGCACTCCCTGGAACACACACTTCCCATTCCTTGAGTGGGATTTACTCATGCGCAAAAAACTGGTGTAACTATCAGTAGTTAGACAGATGCAGCTGTATCAGGGACTCTGGCTGTGACTTGCCCCATGCACTCCACCAGAAGGTAGTGAGTCCCATTTTCCTTGTTTGCATTGGGACCTGTAGCAAGCTTGCTATGCCTATGGAGCAATATTATGTGATTGTGGTAGGAAATTGCACGAGTAAAATAATTCACAACAGTATGATCACCTTTTGTGATTGTCTTGCGCATGTTAAACCAGCCATTTGCTTAAAGCAGCATTGTGAATTGGTCCCCATACACAATATTCAGGGGCATAAATGCGTCGTGTTGTTTGGGATATAGGAATTTGTTTTCCGAATCCTAATGTCTTTAGCCAAAGTTGTAGCTAGCTCATTTCAATACGTATTTCTTGACCCCGCGCATGTGTTAGGCGCATTGGCTCTGGAGTGTTTTTCCCTAATGGAGTACATTCTGTTCCAGTGGCTGTCTTTTGTTTTTTCTTCTTTTCACTGAACCCTTCCCATGATTCCCTGGGCTCTCCCTGTGTGGCCTGAATCTAATGGTTGATGCTTTCACAGAGAGTATTACCTTAGTGAATTATGTGCAGAACCTGATATTTCAGGTAAGGAACATTAAGTCCCTTTGGCTTAACTCACTTTGAGCAATGTAAACCATTGGACACATTAACCTTTTTGTACATTATCACTTTAATTTTAGCAGGATTACAATACACCCTTGCATCGACATGTTCACGTTTCGAGTAACTCGAGAAGAATTCGTGGTTTTAATTTAAGATTGCATAAACTTGATGCTGGGTTTTTACTTTGTCTCAACATGCACTGAATTTGATTTTACCTTTCTTCAACTATACTTTAACAAAAATTAGATTCCATGATATTTCCTGGAATGGTGTTACTTTTCTCACACCCAGTCCCTGTCCTCTGTTAAAAACTGGCAGTTAAAGCATTCAAAATGATCTTCCAGCAGCTGAAAGAAGCGCTGTTCATGTGACCATTTTAGAACTCTTTGAGAAATCTCGCAAAATAGACAGACAGGGCAGAGAAACTAATATTTTTCAGTTTAATATTTGGAAATGGTGGCTGAGAAGCTCAGAGGTGGAGCTGCTGGAGGGAGGAGATGTGGCCTGGCAGCTAAGCTGCTGACTTTAAATCTAGCGATTTTCTTGCATGATTTTTGTCAAATCAATTAATTTCTCTTTGCCTAAAATATAAATATGTGAAAGGTTATTTAGTTGAAATATGTAATTATGTACAGTGCTGCACATCTAGGTTTACCGTACACAAATACCTTTAAATGCATATGAGTGATTGATGTCTCTGTGGCAAGACTGAGAGTCCAGTGCCTGAAGTCAACACATTGCATCTAGTTCTTGGATGGTGGAGGCTGTAGCAAGGCTGAGGACGTGGTGCTTCTTCAATACGTATTAAAGCCTATGATATCTCTATGCTCAATGTAGGAAGAGCTAGTGCTGACAGCTAATCTAAGGAGGAACTTGTGCTGATGGCACATGAAGTGCCCAGAGCTGCGTCTCTGTTGATGGACAGAAACCAGAGAAGGTTTTGGAATAGCTGTCAGGGGCACGTCCTTGGCAAGTTAACATCAGCACTGAGCAGCCAGTAACTAACTCGACGACAGTGCTTGAGGTGAGGCTGATGGGCCTGTGACTGACATGTCTGAAAGTGGTAGCAGAACTGTGCATGATAAATCTGAGGAAGAACTTTTTCAACTGCGTTGGGACTACAAACAATTGAAGTCTGCGCCTATTGAGAACAAAAAGAGAACGGGGAGTGTTTTTGATGAATCTTGCAGGACTAATTCGGAGAGAGACTTTAGAGGGGAAACAAGTCAGCACCATGTTGCTCTGTAGCAGGTCCGTTGTCAGGCTTCAAACGCTTGTCCATTCAATCCATCAGTCAAAAGAGAAATGCAAAAAGAAGAATTTTCAGCTAAATAAGCTGAGTTTAGAGTCTGCCAATTTTTATAGACTGTTATTTAGGTCGAGCGCACAAGCGTCCTGATCTAATGTAATCAATCTATCTGTGTCTTTTACCCCCCCTACCGCACGCCCATCACTACCACTCGTTCGTGGATTGCCTTTCAAAAATCCTTTGTCATTATTGGTAAATGCTTTACATTTGTCCTTCCTTGGGGCAGTTTGGTTACCGCCTTGGACATCGACCCCGTTACATGGATAATTGCACTTTTGCCGATACTTATGGCTGCAAGCAAATTTTCTTTTCCTTTTGTATCTCTTTTGGATGGAGGAAATATCGCTGGGAGATTGAAATCAACTAAAATGGTTTTGTTTTGGTTCATGGTAGCAACGCATGGAACGCATCTATGGATAATGGAGCCTGGAATTTTAATGGGCAAAAAATGCACTTAGAAGGTGAGAGGAATCTCCACCTCTCTTAAAAAAAATGTTTTATTTAAAAATAGAACGTACAACCTGCCCCACAAAACTGAAGCGTTTTAAAATTTAATAATCTGGAGTTTTTAGAAAAAGTACATGTTTGTTTTTTATGTACCTCTAGAAAGGTAATCTGAATATCTTAACTACTTTAAACCAGTGTGCATTCGATTCCGAAGAACTCATTGTTTCATGCTGTGTCCTTTTCCTCGGTACTCTACAAACAGGTCATGTTGTGATTCTAGGTTGGTTGTAAATTTGTAATTGCTGTGTACCCTGCCCTCAGCCCCTCTTCATGAATGTTTTTTTTCTGCCATTGCAACACCTGACTGGCAGTCTGCAGTGTCAGGTCTGTGTGTCAGAGCTTCTGTCTTGTTCATCTTTCTAATGGAGGTGGAAGTGGATCTATGCTGCCGGCTGTGAGGCTCCCTGATCTGCTTTCCCTCTGCCTGGAGTGCATCTGGGCGCTTTTGCTGTGTTCTAGGCACAACATTACTTTTCCAAATCTTGCTCTTCTGCACTGTTTCCAGTTAGGCAGACTTGTTGCATTATTTTTGGTCTGTCAGGCAAAAAAATATTGCTTTATCATTCTCTTTTTTTTTCTAGAAAGAATGCCAATTTTAAGGTCTGATCTGGCACTTTATTATTTTGAATTTCTGGCGTCGCCACGTGACAGCTGCAAACTTTGTCCTCAATGTTCTATTGGCACTACGATTGCCCTAATAATCTTTCCTCTCTTTCAGTGGTACCCTAATTCTAATTTATGGTGGGTCTGTGTTCAGTCTAGTCAGAATTTGGCCCATTTTCTAGAATTTTATGGTTTCCCACTTCCATGTTGCTTGTCCAGCATGTCAGTTTTTCCCACCGTGCTTGTTTTTCCTCGTAGGAACTGATATGTGATGCTTTTGCTGTGCTTAGTGGCTGTTGTTCAAGCTTAGGATACCATTTGATGTTTCCTTCATACCACTCAGTTTTCCCCATTAGCTGGGTTGTAGTCCAGGTTTCTCTGATGCTGCGCCTCTCCCTCTGTATACCTTGGACTTTTTTATGTCTGGTGTGATAGCACAGCTGTCTGCTGGAAGTATTGTGACCAACACCATGAAATATGCCTAGTTTGGGTTTTGGCTCCTCCCTTCAGAGTGTTACTGTCAGGCTAATGCTGTTTGATCCGCCATTCCACGTTCCAGGAAGTGCTTTGTTGGGAATGCATGAGGGAGTCTATTTTACATATGAAAAGTGCACTGCGTCATAGCGCTGTTTGTCATATGCAGTTCTTTATCTTCTGCTTGCATCCTATACAGGAAACAATCTTTATATGTTGTTTTTCCCAGTACTAGCACAGCCAGTAAGGCAGGGTGTAATGCAGTAACCACTAGTTCTCCGTGCTATAGATATACACAGCACTTGTGAATGCTTGTGTTTACTTGCTTTGGCCCAATAAAGCGGGTATTGACGCTGCCAATGTGTGTTTTCACTTTGTAGAGGAGTTGTGTTTCTGTTTTGGAGAACAGCTTTACGATCCGGACTCAGCCAGCTTAAATCTGCATTTATAGCACCCCCACTGGAGCTCTCCTGCTGATCCAGATCTCTCTGGTGGAAAAGCATGGGATCATTTTGTGAAATAAACAAGCCCTAGTGCCAACTGCACACAGTTTCGTTCTGTGGTTCTATCTACATCTAGAGGCAATAAAGTAAGGCTCCTGTGACGCTTGGGTGCACATCCACGATTCTCATTTCTGTACACAGGGCATCACATGGAAACACAAGTGGTGCAACTCTTAACCCATGCAATTCTCAGTTTGTCTCCACTCGTTTTTTTTTGTTTTTTTTAAACATTGGAAAAAACAAAGTAGTTCTCGGAATCCCCATGCTAGCTGTCCCTCGTTGATTGTGAGTCTCTTAGCATCCCATACTCCCAACAAATCCAAAAAATCGCGTGTTGACTTTCACCCCTTTGGTGAGCTCGAATAAAGGTAGAGATCTGTTTTACCCCACCAGTAGGGCTCTGATTGAATGTCTCCCTCTGCTAGTGGGATCATGTATCACACACCTTTGGACATTTTATGCTTGGTCAGGTCAGTATGGCTGGAACTCATTCTGGGAGGCGTGTCATACTTATTCAAATGAGATAATCAAACAGGAAAATGAAGGGCTGGGCATCAGTCGTGAAGGGAATAGGGAGATCGAATAGTGTAAGGACAGTTGCGGTAAAAGTTTAATTTTTATAGTTTTGCTTTTGCGAAGTCGACTCACTGACGGGATACATGGTCGAACTTGAGAGGAACCTGTTCTGCACTTTCTGGTCTCAGCACCCCGAATCCAGACACAGCAGTTAGAGTGCAAGTGCCCATAAAAATGAAGAAAAAATATTGGAAATAAATGTGAAATGAAAATCAAAAGGACCAGCAATGAAACTTTCAAATGTGTTTGATTTTCCCCAAATCTCCCTGGTGATGACGGTGATCAAACTCCTTGAAGAGCAAAGGGATTCACCTGCCTGCTGTGTCAGTCCAGACTTAAACCTTTTTCAATGTTGCATGTTGAGCTTCTTAAAAGAGAGGGGGTCTCTAGTAACATGTTGCTGCCAATGACCCCGGCTCTCACGTTGGCTTCTCCGCAGTAATATTCAAGGGCACTGTCCGAATGGCATTTCTGTTTAGTCTCAAAAACTTAATGTGGTTAAAGCTTAAGCTGGTTGCATGGTACACCATTACAAAACAGCGGGTTAAAGTGTCAGTGATCTCAGGAAAGCTGTGAGACCTGTACTGATGGTGTGATAGGAGATTTTGAGCTCTTGAATCCGGTCTGAAAAAAGGGAAA
This sequence comes from Pleurodeles waltl, assembly GCF_031143425.1. Classification (NCBI taxonomy): domain Eukaryota; kingdom Metazoa; phylum Chordata; class Amphibia; order Caudata; family Salamandridae; genus Pleurodeles; species Pleurodeles waltl. The sequence continues at coordinate 870,799,151 of NC_090447.1, forward strand.
TGTTTGTGATAGTGTTTGGATTACTCTGAAGCAACATGCCTGATGCTATCTTGACAGGCTAAATATCTTGAGTCACCAGTTCCACATTTCTGTTTTTAGGTTTGGCGTTAGTCATGGTGTTCTATTTGTAATACATTCATTAATAGGCATAATTTACTTATGGTGGCTTTTTTATCCAGCTCTCTTCATCCATTGGTTTATTGCATTCATATTTTTCTTCCACTCAGAGCGTACAGCTTGGGCAGTGACACAGTCAGATTGGCCTAGAGGATAGTCAGGCAGTGCCTGATGTGCTGGTCTAAAAGGTCAGTGTGTGGGTAGTAGTTTGGCTGTTTTTGGGACTGTTTTATGGTCTACTTGGCCGGGTTTACTGTTGATATCCCTGGTAATTAAACAAACGTTGCCTGCAAGCTCAGATCCATGCAGTCTTCCATACCTTCCAAAACAACAATACATAGTTTCTTTACAAGTCGAAAACTGTCCCAATTTCAAACATGGGCCACTTTTTTAGCTTTATGATTCAGTAATGGGGGCCACTTTTGTTCTGGTGCCTTGGCCTATTTTCAATCCCAGTCCGGCCATGGGCAGTGGGTCCACCCACTTCAGCCTTAGGCTAGTTTCACTGTGAGTGATGGCATTATTCCCTCGCACAAGGAGCACATCTGCGCGCAGTCGTTTTCTTAAGTGCCTGCAACTACTATATTGCAGTATGTGTTTTGTGAGACCAAAAATTATTTTTGCTTTTAGCCATTTTCTTTTTTGACAAGCGTCAGTCAGCATCCATAATAATAAAGTTTTGCAAAAACCATGACAAAACAAAACAAGTGTTGACAAAGCCAAAAGACTGACAGCTAAAGTTAGACCCTTTAGCTTTGCAAATATTTGTTTTGTATTTCTGAATGGTTTGTACATCGAAATGCATTGTTTGCATCCCTGTTATTTGTCCCCAATCATTGATTTTATGTCTTAGAATTTCATGCAAAAGTGTAGTCAGCGCCACTGAAATAATGTGGCAGGAGAAGGCCAAATTATGCGGCAGAGTTGAGTAAATTAAGCAGCAAGAAAAGGCAAATTATGTACCATAATGCGTCATTTTGTAATAGCATTACTTTATTATTATGTCATTTTTAAACTTGGTAACACTGTCTGGGTATTTGTTGCACCTTATTAGTACTCCTTTAACATCCAAATATAGCAATAAGCAACAGAAAGGTGTAGTCTAGCTTTGCTAAATGGCCTTCCACTGAGCAGCAACACTTGTCGCTTCATTCGTGGTAACTGTTGAACCGTTTGAACTAAAAACATTAAAATATATATATATATATATGCAGATGATATGGCAGATGATGGATTATGTCGCAAATCTGTAATTATGCGAAAATTGCTAGGCTGCACAATCTCATAATTCCAGTGAACCTGAGTATAGCATACAAGTATGCAAGCCTGTTTGTGTTGTGGCTAAAATGTTGTGATTACAGTGTGTTTCAATTACAAATGCAGTATTGATAGAAATGTAAATGTATCAATTATGCCCCTTGAAAACAAATTTAATATTTACATTAACTGAAACAACAACCCTCAAATCTATCCGTTACATTTAGACCATCCTTTAATAACCCTAACAACTTAACTAAACTAATATAAACGTTTTCCTAAATTTCGCCCTAAGCTTATCCCTTACCATAGACCTTAACCACATTGCTTATTCTAATCCAAACCCTAATCTTCAACCGTCATCCAAATCTACCATTGCATGATTGTTTGCTTAGTTCGTGTTAAATATAATTTACCTATATTTTATGTAAAACGGACATTTTGTAAAGTAAATTAGAAATACGCACACTGTGTGACTCGAATTTTATATGCCGCAACCATTTACCACTATATTTTGGCAGCAAACCAGGGGCCGTATTACAGAAAGTGCCCTGGGAGGGCAACGGGCATGTGCGAGCCTTTGCCACAGACGCTTGTGAGGCTCTTCCTGTAATACAGATAGCACTGGTGCACATGTAGCACCAGCGATATCTCGAGGGTGTGCCCTCATTTGCATGGGGGCGTGGCCACGAGCAAATGAGGGACTCTATTTACCTCTACTCCTGAACTATACTATGGACGTGTGCGCAAGGGCAAAGAAGCTGTCAGGAGGCACACTAAAAGTGCCCCACAAACATTTGGCACACTGTTAGTGCGTCCCCTGATGACAGCCCTTAGGAGGGGGTAAAGGGAATTCCATGCCCCCTCCCCCCACCAGATATCCATTTGTAGGCTGGTGAAGTCACTCACTGCACCCGCCTGCAAAGGGATCTCTAATCCCCCTTTAAAATGCAGGGGGCTTGTCGCCTACACAGCCAAACGCAGAGCAGCTTTGAAGCAGCCGCTCCGTATTTCACGTGAATGTGCATTGCACCCGGGCAGCACAAGCTCACGGCTGCCCTGGGTGCAATGCACTCACTGTAATATGGCAGTAATACTGCACACTTTTCCTGTTTGCGCACAGCACACCTATCCAAAAGTGTGCCGTGGAGCAAACAGGGAAAGGGCGCTGTATATGTAATACGGCCCCAGGTGTGTTGCAATACTTTGTATGGTGTAGAAGAGCTTTGGAAGGCAGAGGGCAGCTAGGCTGTGTTTGTAGGTCTGCAACGGTTTCACTGTGTCCTTTCAATTCTTTAAATGGAGAAGAATTTGTGTGAGGGAGTGGTGTGTTTGTTTAACAAAATATATTGTGGAGAAGTGACATTTGAGATCTATGTAGAGGATAGGGAAGAACGTCACAGAGTGAGAGGAATATGGTGATGTCTATATAAAGAATAAAACATGCAAGAGCAGGGTTGTGTAGATAGCTTCCGTCATGAGTAGGATGAAGAATGGAGACGGCGAGCTGTACAAGAGAGAGATGTTTGCACTGATGTGAAATGACGTGTTCATAAGGGGAAAGTGCTTCCCAATGGTATTGTATGTTCATGGGAGAGTTGCTTAAAGGGAGGAATGGTCCATTTGCTGCAAGAGGATGTTTAACACAAAAAGGTGCGTATCAGTGGGCAAATATGAGAAGGAAGCTATAGAGGTATACGTAATGGAGAGCAGAGGAGATAGGCAAGTAAAAAGGTCAAATCCAAGTGAGGTGTGGGGATTCAGGGGCAGTTCAGGGAAGACAATATGATCCACAGTTGAAGAAATAATTGATGGATTATTAAAACGTCCTAGAATTGTAGCTACCTTAAACAGAACCAAGCAAATGTTTTTTCTTGGGTTCCTCCAGTCTTCAAAGACCATACTCGTTTGTTTATAGTTAACTTCTACCTAGAGTATATCAACACAATTTGTATAATGTAATGGATTTTCTACATTGGTCATGATTGCACAGCAGAAACTTCAAAACAAAGATGTGAGGCTCATTCACTGTTGTCTGGAAAGGAATCACATTATTATTGCCCAAAACATCTTGTCCAATTTCCCTGCCTGTGCCTAAAATACATGCATGATAATAGTCGTCACCTGTAAACACATACACAATTATATCTTTCCCAGTCTATCTGCTAGTCAGTCTTCGAAATACAACTTGTTCCTTTGGATGCATCAAAAGCAAGTTAGCACAGCATTCGGATAAGGACTTTTCTGGATTTGGCGATATTAGTTTGAAGGATAATCTCCCATTCCTTCAGATTGAAACTCAAACACTCAGTCTCTCTGTGTGTGCTCTTTTTAATGGGGTGGCCACTTTCTTGGTTCTAAGAGAATAGCCAGTTATTGTGGTATGGTACACAATGTAAAAGCTCATATTCCGATTTGTGGGGGAGTCATGTATGTGAGATGGTTGGCTAGACAGCAGATGACAGTCAGTATGGAGGGGAAGAAGATGAGACAGGGTTCAGTGGCTTTTTAATAGTGTGTGGAGTAGGTGGGGAGATGAGAGACGTGTACTTGGGGTAATACCAAGGCTTGTTTTAGGGCAAAGTTTTTTATGTATGAAGTGTGTTGGGAGATGGAGGAGAACGCTAACATAGATTCATGTATAAACAAGGAGGATGAAGAAAAAGCTCATTCCCATCGAACCTACATCTGCCACTGAGCAAGAGAGTGGGAACTTAACAGGAGAAAGCACATAGGGCCTTATTTATACTTTTTGGTGCAAAACTGCACTAAGGCAGTTTTGCCCCAAAAAGTTTTGCATCGGCTTGCACCATTTTTTAGCACCAGCTGGGCACCGTATTTATGGAATGGTGCAAGCCGGTGCAAAGGGTGGGTTAGCTGAAAAAAAAAATGACGTTAGGCAGTTTTGAGTCAAAATAAATGATTCTGACCAGATTAGCATCATTTTTTGATGCTAAGGAGCATATTTATACTCCGTTTGCACTGAATTAGCGTAATTTTTTTTAAACTCTAATTCAGTGCAAAACTAACTCCATATTTATAATTTCGTGCTAGACCGGTCTAGCACCAAATTTATGGAGTTAAAGTCATTTTTTGGAAGTGGAAACCTACCTTGCCTTAATGAGACGCAAGGTAGGAGTTCCCGTGCAAAAAAAATGACTCTATGACCTTAACACCATATTTATACTCCCATGCAAAAATGGTGCAAGGGAGGGAGGAGGGGTCAAAAAATGGGGCAAAGCTTGCTTTGCCCCATTTTTTAAGACCTGGGTCAGGGCAGGCGTTAGGGGACCTGTGGCCCTATTTCCATGGTGGAACAATATGGAATAAGCCCAGAGGTGCCCTCCTTAGGCCCTAGGGGTACCCCCACCCACACTAGAGGGACTGCGAGGATGGGGGACCCCATCCCAGGTAAGTACAGGTAAGTGCATTTTATTTTTGAAAGTGCCATAGGGGGCCCTGAAATGGGCCCCCATACATGGCACAGGGTGCAATGGCCATGCCCAGGGGACCCCTGTCCTCTGTGCTGGCCACTGGGGTGGTGGGCATGATTCCTTCCTTTTCTAAGGCAGGAGTCATGTGGCATGGTAGGTTTAGCACCATAAAATGACGCTAATCTGGTTAGAGTCATTTTTTTTTACTCTAACCTGTCTAAAACCATTTTTTGTTGCTAAACCCTCTTCTTCTATACTGCCAGCCCCACCCGACTAAAGTCATTTTTTAAAACTCTAGCCTACCCTTTGCACCGGCTTGCACCATTCCATAAATATGGTGCCCGGCTGGTGCACAGAAATGGTGCAAGCCGGTGCTAAACTTTTTGGTGCAAAACTGAGTTAGTGCAGTTTTGCAGCAAAAAGTATAAATAAGGGCCAATATTTTGTAAGTTTGTGCCACTTTTGTGTCATAAAATGACGTTAATGCGGTGCAAAAAAAGTTTAAATCAGGGCCTTGGTGCTAGATGGGTCTAGCACCAAAGTATAAATATGGAGTTAGCTTTGCACCGAATTAGAGTAAAAAAAAATGACACTAATTCGGTGCAAACAGAGTATAAATATGCCGCAGAGTATAAATATGCCCCTAAATATGGCATTAAGGCCATAGAGTCATTTTTTGCACGGGAACGCCTACCTTGCATCTCATTAAGGCAAAGTAGGTCTCCACTTTCAAAAAATGACTTTAACTCCATAAATTTTGTGCTAGAGGGGTCTAGCACCAAAGTATAAATATGGAGTTAGTTTTGCACCGAATTAGAGTTAAAAAAAATGACACTAATTCGGTGCAAACAGAGTATAAATATGCCCCATAGTGTAATGTGCAGGCTTGTTGGAAGATGAGACAGTAAGTAGGCATAATGGAGAATGCCACCTGTGAGAAAGTGAAATATTAGCGAGGGCGGCTAGAAGTTGATCACAAGTAACATAGCCACTAACCTGTTAGGTCCAGTGAAAGGTTTCAGTAATTAAAACCTAACCTGAGCTCAGTCTCTGGTAGCTATGACACAAAGCTGACAGACTTAAGTGGAAGAAAATGATTAAAGCATTTAAAAGTAGCAAAACAGTCAAATGGTCTAAGGCAGTGGTTCCCAACCTGTGGTCCGGGGACCCCTGGGGGTCCACAAAGCCTCCTCAGGGTGTCCACAACTGCTTAAAACAATTAAAAACGATTATTAGTTTAGGTCCCCAGCTTTCAGTAATGGCTCAGTGGGGTTCCCCAGATTCCAATAACGATTCAGTGGGGGTCCCCGTGTTCCAGTAATGATAAAGTGGGGGTCCACAGAAGTCAAAAGGTTGGGAACCGCTGGTCAAAGGCACAATATAATAAAACTCCCACTTACGTTTTTGAAAAGAGAGAAACATTAATAAGGAAAATGACACCAAAATGACAAAAAATCCACAAAGGGGAACCAGAGTTAAGACTTTTGAAAGATTTTGAGTGGAAAAAGCACAAAGTGTCAGTGGTAGTCGGTGGTCGTGATAGACTGGGACCTACGCATGATTTGAGGCCAACTGCAATGGAGATGTGGTCAGATACACCAAGTGGATTGGTCCTAGTGAAAATCTGGAAGTCAAAAAGTTCGAAGAAGTTTCTGAGTCCCACTTCAAAAAGAGACTTTGTCACTTTATTGAAGAAAAGATTTAAAATGTCTTCTAATTTTTTCAGAATACAAACTGTCCTTGAGTGGGTCGCTGTTGAAACTGTACCCAAAGGCTGGATACATAAAGCTGCTTGGTCCTGCTGGTGCTCTGGCGCTTTGGAGATTTCTTGCTGAAAATGTTCCAAGTCCACACACAGAATGGGACTTTTTCAGAGGTGATGGGAGCCTTAAGTGAGATAAAGTTGAAATTCAGTCCGATGGCTAGGAACTTTGGGTCGGATACATTATTGCCCGTGGGCCCTGCTATAGCTCTGAAGGGAAAGTTTTCAAAAGTTTCCAAACTTCCTTCCAGTTCCCAACCACTGGAATACATGTATAGGACCCCCAGGGCCTCGGGGGAGCTCTTAGAGACTCTTAGGGTGTCAGACAGAGGCCAACAACAGGGCCTGGTCCAGTTCCCATTGGTCAGGTGGGCACTTCAGAAAAAAGTCCTCTTGCACCTTATTGTGTCCCTGTAGCCACTCAAAAGCTCAGCCGTCTGACCACTGGAGTCCACTTCTTTGTCCTGGGTACAAATGGAAGCAATCCTAGCCCTTCAAACCTCCCTGCTGGTCTCAAACAGCAGATTAAGTCCATATTCTGTTCTTCAACAAGCCTAGAAAAAACTTTGAAGCAGTGCCTTGTGGGTGCCACATTTATAGTTGGCAATAGTTGGTGGGTGAGGGTGACTCCTGGCTCTTCCCTAACCATATGGGGTAAATGTTCCCAGCAGAAACTCTACCCACTTCTGCAGCAGTTGCTGTTTTCCCTACTCCGACCAACCCCACTGTGCACCTTAATCCAAACGTTTAAGATGGGGAATCCCTACTGCCGTCATACCAAGCTGCTGGACTCTCCCAGAGGTATGGCTAGGGGAATAAGTACCACCCTCCTCTATGGTCATTCAAATTCGGATCTGGGGATAACTTCCCTCCCACTGGGTTTAGTGCCAACCTTACTGGAGGACGAAAGGCTGCTGTCTCCATGTCTCCTCTAACAATTACTTGTGAAAGGACAGATCCCCTTTCAAGTTAGTTAAGTTCCTGTGTCCACCATAATAGGTCTTCCTGCAAGGGGAAGAAAAATATCTACCCACACCCAGGTCATTGTCTCTGCGCTGGGAGCAGTTTTCAGACCTCGTTCACACGAAGTACAGGCTGGGAAGTTGCTGGAGAGCTAACGCAGGGTAAAGATAATTTTTTTATGTTACATTTCCCATAAATTTTATTAAAATCCGACTTAACCGTTCAATTGGCATTTTTATTAAATAAAAAAATAAGTCTTTGACTGGAGTTTGTAGCTGGTATAGGTCACAAGTTATAGATTAAAGTGTATTATCTATACTTTCACCTCTCCTGTGTGCCAGTTACAGTACAGCCTGACAGTGACAAAGTCATTTTGGGCCTAGTCACTGGTAAAACATGCAATTTAAAATGGCACATATTTTACTGTATTAAATATTATGCACCTTGCTGGCAGCAATTCGTGCATAGGGCTGTCATATATATTATAAAAAATCAGGTTTTCATACCTGTCAAAAGGGTGATTTTGGCAGTTCTGTGCAGCAGGTTTCAAGCTGCTGCTGTGAGGCTAAGCAAGATAGGTCTAAAGCCTTATTGTCACTGCCACTGTAGGGGATGGCACCACAGGTGCTGCAGTTGACAGCTTGCATTGAACTTTCCATGCCATGAGTGCAGTTTCTATACCGTATCATATACTCTTGCCTTATAGGAGTGTTAAATAAGCAAGTCAGGTATTATCCAATCTGTATGTTTTAGGGGTCACAGCACATCCAATGGACAGCAGTGTCCCTGTCTGCAGTCTAAAAACTAGCCATAAAATTCACCCAAAATTGGGGTGACTATCCAAAAAGGGGTATTTTCTCACAAGGCGTACAAACTAATTGTGAAATTTTAAGATGAAAACGACTTCTGATTGCAAGCAGAATGTCTCCTTTGTGCTAAAGAAACTGGTATGGGGAAGTAACTAAAACAGGAAGTTGAAGCGTACCACTGTTTTCCCTAGACAAGGGGGAAAAAAACTGAAGCCAATAATCAGTAGCTACATAGAACAGGAAGGGGCATATATAACCTGGGCGGCAATGTTGACCCCCTGTCTCATCTCTTCCGGAGCTGCTTTGGGAGAAGACCTGGCCTGGCTTTTCTTACAAGTTTTAGAAATGGAGGGTTATAGAATAAATGTCCATGTACCATGTGCATAGTAAATAAGAGTAATGAAGAAACACGACTGTAGTAATATTTGTCTGCAAAAATGTTAGGTGAAAAACAATTTTACCCCAGCAATTTAAGGCATTTATGATCCAACATTTTTCGTATATCTCCAAAATGTTACGTAATCTGGGACAGTCACCACAAACAATTCACTTCCATTGTTTGGGGTCCCTTCAGATTGAGTACAATTATGATTTCCGTGAGCAATTTTACGAGAGTGACAGTATTTAGGTTTTTGGTCAAAGAGGGAATAACATTATGCCTCCACCAAGAAAATCTGATGCTGCCTGTAAACTCTGACTCTTTCCGTATGAGTGTAATGTATGTAGTATCTTGTATGTCTTTTTTTGCAACAACATTTTGTTTACCAATTTTCCGTAATGAACTATTGAAAAATGCTGAGAAAGGATACATTTATCAATTTGAAAAGTCTGTTATCACACTTATGTCTTTCTTGTCCTGGTATTGCCTTATAAGGAATAGAAATTCTCGATTTGTTTGATGCCTCATGCTGCACTGCTCTGTGGTCTATAACTAGATGATACTGTTCTTAAATCTTTAGAACTGTGTTGTCATATTAAAATAGTATGAAATACGTCCACACGGGCATGTGTGAAGAGTTAGGTTTGTCACTCATAAAACTGTTGGAGAGCATTGAAGCAGGAAACTAAATTTGGGCCCGATTCTTAAGTGCACAAACTTTTCACTCCATTTACAGACAATCTAAATCCTAAATCGAGATTGTCAGACTTTTCCTTGTGCATAGTGGATTTGCAAATGCAGAAATACCACAAGTATGGTGGGTGTCTGGCCTCTTTAGCTTTAAAACTTGTTGATATCCATCAAATTTGCAGGTTTGTGTATATTCACAGGATATTTGCATATGGATAGGCACCTGGAAATGCTCCCAATTTTTCTGCTCTCAAACGTGTTTTTCTGGTGACTGAAGGGAAGAAACAATAGTTTATCAAAATAATTTGTTTCTCCGTTGAAAAAATAATGCTCATTTGCCTTACATTTCCACACATTGATTTGTATAGTTACTACAAATTCTCAGTTTGTGAATATTATCCATGTCAGCACAGCAAAATTCTATATTTTTGTTCCAAGTGTTGGGAGCATCCTACGGCAGCATATTTCTGTTATTTTCATGTGCTCCCTTTTTGGTAGTCAGGCTATTTGTGCCTCTTAAATGGCGGTCCCTGTGTTGGAGTAGATTTGCACAGTGGAGATCTCTGGTACAAGCTCATGTATAAGCTGCACTCAAGCGGATGGACCCGAACTGCCAGATTGAGGCACAACAGAAATCAAATACTGTAAGTGATATAAAGCACATGTAACCACACAAAAAGAAAGGAGAGTCATGGATTTGCAAATCTTGAATATTTATTAATGAATTAGAAATGTTACACTAAAATCATTTAAAGTAGTTGGAAATCAGTAATCAAAACATGAATGTATTAATCAATATAACTTGAAGCAATTCAAAATAACAGTTACAAAGACAAACTGTTAAGAGTTGTCATAGAGTGGATCAAAGCAGGCCCAGTTTCTCATGAAGGGAAGATCCCGAATTATTTTAAGTTAAAAAAGTTGGGTAAGTTGGAGAGAAGTCAGAAAGAAGGTGTCAGCAGGTAAAGCCTGTAAAGTCAGAATCAAATGAAGATTCAGTCAAGTGAGTGAGAAAGGAATATGCCTAAAAGCTTAACTCTTTCAGGCAAGCGTACTGAAAGGGTCCACTCTGAGGAGTGAAACAGGCATCTGAACTAACTCAACAATGCATAATTACATCATGTCCTCTCCAAGAGTTTCAACTCCCTACGGTTCCCAAGAAGTGAAGCAATCAGGATCGAACCTGTTGCAATAGTAAGCTACGCACCCAACGTGGTCTCTGCTGCATGACCTTCTGCTGGATATCTTTAGCTGGATGATATAATTCGGTCAGGTCGTTCCCACTCGCAGGTGCGGGCTGATTATTTCACTCTCTAAGGAACATACACGGATAAACATTCACAAAGAAACTAAAACAAATGATACATTTAATTAACGCTGACTGGCCCAGCTTAGCTCCTGCAACGAGAAAGAGATAAAATACAGAGCAGGCAGAAGGCAGGACATCTTCACACGAGCCTTTTTTTAGATCTGTACTAACTATAGTCATCTTAAGTTGATTGTCACACAGTGTCATAAGTGTGCATGCAGCACATTGATGTAAATATGTGAAAAGAAATTAGAAATATTACGCAAGGATACATATACATATATATGATTTTTGTTGATTCTAGTTGGCAGCCATTTTTGGGCAGTCTGAACGCACTGGAACTCACTTTGGCACTCCTAGCAGGTTGGCGTTGGTTTAGTGTTTTGGCTGCTAAACTGAAGTTTTAGAGATCTACTCTCGTTGCTTTTTACTCTGTTAAAATGAATGACCTTGTTGTTAGCACGTCCCAAATGTAGTAGTCGCCTCCGGCATCCTCACGAAAGAATAGCTCATGCTGAAACTTAATATATCATTTGCGGAATAACAATTCAGTGTAGCTTTGTTTCCGTTGCTGAAGGGTCATATTTGTTTCAGTATGGAAGAGTGTCAGATCATATTGTGCCTGTGAGCGCCCAAGCAGGCAGCTTGTTTTACGAGTGCTTGTCTTTTGGTTTATTCAAGATTCAGCCCTTGAGCACGTGCTAGCTGTCAACTGGAATTTGAAATCCAAACGGACATCTCGAGTAAATGTGCCTTCGATTCCGAAATCTGTGCTTATGCTAAATGGTTGCAACATACAGCTCAACTAAATTTTCTTCCATTGTCCCATGTTCAAATGCTACTTCTGACGCAGTTTGAATCTGCCATTAAGTAGTGCGGGCTGGATGAAACAGAGGCTGCGGGGCAGAGAAAGAGCGAGACACACTCTAGCACAGACATTGAGAAAACTAGACTGACACACCATTGAGAAGGCGAGACCTTGACGCTGGGATAGTGCAACACACATTAGAGCGGGAAGTCACAGACGCAAGGACAGGGAATATCAGATGCCGAGCAGAAAGACACAAGGAATCCCAGATGTCAGGACAGAGAAAAAAGTGAGATGCCAGGCCGGAGAGCAATGGATGCCAGCAAAGAGAAACACTGACACTGGCAAAGGGAGATTCTGACAGTGGAACCTGGAGACACTGACATGGACACCGAGTTAGGGGGACATAAGAATGCTGAGACAGGAAGGCCCTGATATGGAAATATGACAATGACGCACACCATAGGTTAGGAAGACGCTGCCACTGTGGGAGGTAGGTTTACTCACATTGGGTCAAGACACTCTTTCTAACACCTGACAGCATTGCTTATTTCTGCTTTATCTAGCCATACCTCTACAAGCGTCAACATCTCCTCAGCCATTTTGTCAAACACAGAAGGAGTCCCCGGTCTCCAAAGGTTTGCAGTGTCCTATGATCCTCACATATCTGCAAATGCCTACAGCACCTCAAGCCACACCTGTGCAGAAGTCCACATTATTAAAAACCAGAAAGCAAACACACATTGTGACATGCATTCAGAAAACAAATACATAACATAAGAAGGAAAGCTTTTCAAGCTTCATGGATGTCCTTACTTGATTGCACTTTGCATTTTGGGACTTGATGAAAATAATCTGGACATTTAAGTTTGTTTTGCAAAGCATTGTGAATCAAAGATGTGACTACTGTAAAACTAAATTTTTCAGGCTTTGGCCATATGTGATATATATTGTGAGAAACCATGACTTCTTATATCCGAGTTCGGTCCTGACTGCAATAAAGGAAAAATATATGTGTTTGGTCCTGACTGTAATGAATGAAAGAAAAGTACTTGCTCTAGGCATTTGCCTCACTGAAAGACTGTGTATGACTTTCTTCAGCATCAGTGGCCCCTGGAGGAAGTGCGTTCTATGGGCATTACTCGCCTTCAAAAAGGGAGCCATTCTTCCAGCAAGCATTGGTAAAGCTAGTAGGTCTTCATAGTTGTTAAGTATTCCTTCCTGCAGCTCAATGAACGCACTCACATGCTGGCAGAAGGATACACCTGAACAGCATAAACAGTATTGCAAGAGGGATGAATGCTTCACTCAGCTGAGCCAACACATGATTGACAAGGTACCAAGCCAGTGACTGAAAAAAGATAAGTCGAAGTAAGCCATTGCAGTTAAAGAGTGTACTTAAACCCCACTCTAAGTCTGTTGTATCCAGTAGGTCTGTTTGCTGCGCTGTCAAGATCCAGGCCTAAAAACGCAGCAAATTTGGTGACCGGCCAGCGTAAACATATAGAGGCCAGGTTATGAAGTGGGAGGCAGAAACTCTGCTGCTATAAAGAGAGCCCAGCAGTCGAAAGGAGTGTGCCTCTGATGCCATTGTAAAAGCAGAGACCCAGAAATGGCAGGCTTTTCAGTCAGTATGGCAATTGCGAACGATTGAGAGGCTAAGCTTGGCATTTATTGTGAGAGGCATGACTGACTTAGTGAGCCCAGGCTTTGCAGCTAGTGAGAGTAGCCAAAGAGACTAAGAGGCCAGGATCTGAAGCTAGTATGACAGATGTTAGGAACCAAGAAAGGTCTAGGCTTTGCTGCCAGTGATAGAGGCAAACGAAACCAAGAGTTATGCTCTGAAGCCACTACGAGAGGACAGGCAATGCTGCCATTGTGAAAATGGAAAGCTGGAAAGGTCAGGCTTTGCTGATATGTACGAAAGGAGATGTGTTACTACCACCAGTACCCGCACCTTTGTATGCCTTATGTTCAGAGAAGTAACCTCTATATTTTCAGTTCCACCTCGGCTCAACAAAGATGTACCACGTAAATGACCATCAGCATTAATTTTGTGAACATTTCACCCTGACTGGCAGCTAGCGGGAGCCTAACACCTTTATGGCAATGCCATTGCTGGAGTATATTTTCCCTCGAAGGTTTTATGCTAGGACGGGGTCGATGAATCAAATCATCCGGCATGTGAAGACACTAGACGTTAGAACTTCAATAATCAAACACATTTACAAGATAACTCATTTAGTCACACAAATGAAACTCCAAGCTAAAATAAAATTCACAGGGCTTCAATACAAATGAATGCTTATAGTGACATAGATAATCCTCAAAACCAAACTATAAAGATACAGAATCATAATAGGTTGCCCAAACCTCCTAAAAAAGTTCAGATGGTCTAACATCAAAAATACTAAACACTCATTGACTGCAAGACACAAGAGCAATACAAAAATCTGAAAAGGAAATAACATGCACTGCCTAATCCTGTTAATCCTTTAGTTGTTCTAACTTGCAATTCTTAATCACTTAAACAACAGGAAACCCTACAATTTAGCAAATCCATTTAGCATGTGCTGGGACAAGCACGTGGCAAAAAAAGACAAAAAAGCAGGTAACAGGTTAATAACTAAAGTAGGCAAAAAGTAAGTTAGAAGGGAAAGCGTCAACATTTCAGAAGCTCGGACAGGAGTCTTCTTCTTTGGGTCAGGGAAAAAAAATCTTTCTAAGTCTCAGCAAGACATTTCAAAACGTCAAAGAGTAGAGCAAGGAGTAAAGAATGGAAGGGGTTCTGAACAAAGTTCAGCTGGTGAACGGTATATTAAAATTCTTAGGGTATGATAATTTGTCCATCCATCTCTCCATATAACTGAAAAGGTAGAATTGTTCAATGGCAATGCGATTCAGACTGCAACATCAGTGAGAATTCTCAGGATCTTCATGTGAACTGTTTCCATCTGTACTCTCCCATGCAAATGTGTAACATTTTATATGTATGTTTATTCCACAGTTCTTATATATTCAGGTCTCAAGGTTTAACTCCTAAGGCTGCTATGCATAAAAGCATAGACTATCTATTTCCAAGCTAGCTTTCTCATGAGAACAATATCTGAAAGAGAATTCATGTTAGCAAGAATGGCTAAACATTTTCTGCACAGTAACGAAGCAGGGCCTTGCAGGCCTCATTTAGTCTAATGCAAGTGAATTAAAACAGCACATTCATTTATGGATTTAATATTCATTTAACCTTCTAAACCATAAATTCATTATTAATAAGCTACTAGACTTATTCATATTACAATAAATTCAAAACGAAAAGACTTTGTTTACACTTTCATATAACTATAACACATTACTACATTTATTTAAGTTTGCTTGTTACATTTTCCACATGAAATCTAGTATCTTTTTAATGCAAACTGTTAGCTTTCATCATGAATTGTAACATAAAACAAAATAATTATTTAAGCATAAAGTTAAAACGCTATACCACATTGGTTTCAAGTAGTGACCTAGAGTGATTGCAGGTTTAGATGGCTTTTCAGTTCACTACCTTACAACTAAACTACACGTACTTTGATAAACATAATGCATAGATTGTCATGCATAGATGATCACTGTGACACAAGAGACAATACTACATTTGCTGCTACTTCCCCATCAAGGAAACATGTAGGTTGTCACTTTGCAAAAGCTATTAAGAGATAAACTATGTTTTGGATCCTGGTTTCTTACTTTTCCAAGCTTGTTTGAAAGTGATGTGTGTACGCTTTAAGAACCTATTGATCTACATCACTATATAAGTAAATATGCTAATAACTATAAAGCATTTACAGTAAGTATGTTTTACTACTCAAATTCTTTTAACATCCTTAGAATAATGAACAATTAAGAAAATAAGGTTGTAAAGTTATGCTTCAGAGTTTTCATGTAGCTCTTTGGGGCTGGTTCATAACACAATTCACTAAACTCACTAAGCTGAAAAGAATGGTAACTTGTGACTTGTGGGCAATGCAGGAATGATTCAGTAAAAATATTAACACACTGAGCTTTCTGCAACTGACCTTGATGCTATTGTATGGGCTGCGCTTTGCAGCAGGCACATTAATCCTCTGTGCTGTTTTTGTGACTACATTGAAAACGGATGTCCCCTGCAAGCTTATTCTCCACTTGAGAGATCTTACTGATCATATACCATGTAACTTAAAGGGTACACAGAGACAACAGCTGCAGGCGCCTTAACCTCCAATAATACGTAGCCTGTCTGTGACCAATTAAGTAAGCCAAAGAAAATGTACGGTCCCATTCGACCTTGTTGAAAATGTTGTGGGGGGTCGATTTCTTCAAAATAAGTGTACAAATTCATTGCCAGTCTAAGCAATTTATGACAGCACTACTCGTGATCCGATCCCGCTTTCTTCTTCCCCAATTTATTAGATCCTGGCGTAGTTTTTAGGGTCGAGCCTGCGTATCGCTTGCGAGACGCTGGAGTAATTAGAAAAGGGCTCGGAGCCCCACCCATGTCACGTCAGTGTTTTTCATTGGTTCGTGGGCTTGCCTTTTAAAATCTGCTTGCTTTCATTAGTGGAAGGCATGCACACGTCAGGCCTTTTCCGGTGGTTAGCCCTCCTCGAGCACAGCGACCCAGTACTGAAAACATATGAGGCTTGCTGTTTTCCCTCCACTTTGTGGACTACTTTTTCTCTTTTTTTCACAGCGCGATCTCGCTTGTTTAGCAGCGCGATCGTGCTTGTTTTTTTTCCATTAAATGAGGCAAGAAAAGTCCGGATGGGAGTTTACAACTGCTAATAGCTCTAACTCAGAGAAATGCGAGACCCGATGCAGTGCAAATGTTTGTTTCCATTTCTTGCTTTGGGCATATATATGCTGTGCACGAGGAAAGTTTGGCAGTAAACAGCTGTCTGTTCGTTGCCATAGCAACCGTAGAGTCCATCGAAACTTGTTTCCCTGAACAAAACCTGCAGAATGGGCACCATCTTTTCATCAGAGCTCCTTTTAATTGCGGGATTTGTTGTCTCTTTCTCTGTGCGCTTTGTCGTGGGAAGACCTAGTATATGATGATTTCACAACATTTAAAACGTTTTGGCAACACTGGGAAGCCGGAGCTTTGAGTCTGATTATCAGGGGAGCTCAACAAGACGTGTTTAAGCAACAAACGGACAAAAAATGATTCGAGTATAGAAGGAGGCGCCATAGGAATTTGTCTTCACTCAGCAAAAAGTATAATAAAAGAAATCAATTTAGTGGAACCACTATCTCTGTTTTTAATTCCTCTTTGTGCTGTGCCTGGTAATGTATCTGCGTCTGCCTTAGAATTTTAAAAGTTCTCGCATAAATTCTTCGATATGCACCCTTTTTGCGTCAGCGTTTATATTTCCACGAGACAGGTAGCACTTGGCCTCTTTGCTTCTTTACCTCAGAATGTATTACACAACTATCTCTTTTAACGAAAGCCACTTCCCACAAAACTTGACACTAAGGTCATTATTACTTGTGGGCTCTTAATTTCAGTAGGGCAGGTAACAGCAGTTACGGGATTTATCGGATTTATAAGGTCAACAGTTACACCCCGAATCTCACAACTTTAATGCAAGCGAAATCTCTAGGTGAGTTTATGGCCCAAAATGAGTAATTAAGGGGGGAGAATTCATCCTGGAAATAGACTCTCCCAGTAATGCCTCTTTTCTTAGTGGACCCTAAGGGTCCAACTAGTAATATGCCAGATTTTCCACACCCCTTGACATACTGTACCCTCCGGTATACGTACCTCCGGTATACATACCTCCAGTGGTGGGGAAAAAACGGTCTCTTTTTTTGAACCACTTGTAATGAGGGCCTAAGTAGATCTAAATACATTTGGAGAAAATGTGCTCATGACCAGTACCACAAGACAATCAATTATAGTCGTTTCTGCACCTCTAGGGCACCCAGATATAATTATGAGTTGCCCACTTTAAACATGTTCTTTTGATTGAGCTCCGCCAACTGAGCCACACCTTCGTAATATTCTCCAGCCCAGGGGTCGTCCATTACCCTATAGAAGAATTGGAAAACTCATTTGCCGTGCTTTCCTTGCCATATGCAGTTACACTATGGTGCTGGTGTTGCGCAGTCACTCAATTGTATTTTTCTTCAAAAACCTAAAAATGCATGATAAATGTGCTTTGCTTCTCTTGTTTTGGCCAGTAGTAGCGTAATGCTTGGACAACGATTCCTCTCACAAAACTGACTGGAGTTAACGTACTAATTTCCATTTAGGGTACATGTTTAACTCTTTGATCCCAATTTAGTCAATATTTTTGCAGTGGATGCATCATGGGAAACACTTTTTCTAATGCAGGCACCTATGAAGCTCTGTCAAAGATAAAAAGGACTGCAATTCAGAGAGTTGGAGGGTTTTATGTGTCTTTCCTTTCAAAGAATTGTGCTGGCCTGGGACTTAATGCTGGAGATGCATGCATTTATAAATCTGCAGTTATCATGGACAAAGATGACCCATAGTCAGATCAAAGCAGACAGGTTACTGAGCAAGAACAATGACTTAACCAATAAATACACATCCATCTCTTCTGCTTGTCTTCCGACCCTCTAATTCTAGCATCGGCTCAACTTCCAGGGTCTGGTTACTGAAGAGAGGAGTCCCTTTGACCCCGCCTACCCCCTTCTCTTGACTTATCCTGGGAGAAAAGGATGGCTACGCTTGTCACTAACCCTTCTGACCCACATGATCTGCTCTGATGCAAAGCCTAATCATGGGAGTTCAGCTCTAATGTAATATGGCACCTTCCTAACTCACTAAGTCTGTCTCAGAACACGAAGTGATAGGCAGGAACATCAAAGTCATGCCTAGACCTTCTTAGACTGAACATTGCTGGAGTAAAAGCCACAGCCACTTGCAGCAGGACATCTACAAACTTTGCTTTTTTACATCAGCCACTGAGACAAGAAGAAGCCTCCACCTTCCTGAAGGTTTCTTCCCTGGTCAGGCCATCATTGTGGTCAGCTCACTTCCCTGCAGGACTTTCGTTGAACCCTCCATGCTGCCACAGCCTTGTGGCTCCGTAATGCTTTAAGATGTGGTCTTATTCTTACTAAGATGGTGCATTTAATTATTCATATACTTTTTATATAGCGCAAACCAGACGTCAGAGAGTTTACATAAACATTGATGAACAGTACAACCATTCAGTATTTGGAAAATTAAAGTGGTATCCAGTAATACTGAGTGCTAAAGATAAAAACACGAAATAAAATGGGGGAAATAGTCCATAAGGCAATCAGGAATCTAAGAGTCGAAAGCTAGTAGGTGTGATTCAGGGAGAAAATGAAGACAAGAGTTCAGACCCCCGTCTATTTGATGTGGTTCCGTAGGAGCTCCAAAAAGAAGACTTGGGTTAGAGACATCCTTATTAGCTTGTCTCTCGCAGTAAAACCTATACCCCAGAAAGTTCACTCAACATGCTACAATTCAGTCCAGGAACCTGAGCTTTGTACACACATATTTACACTAGAATTATTAACACACCTGCTTATGTAATCAGCTGTCTGAAATTGAAATGAGTGAAGATGCTGGGTGTTCAGATGGAAGCCCTCTCTAGCATTCAGTTATCCTCCCTTTTCTCTTATGTAAATCTGTCTCAGTCAGGATGGCGATGTCTGGATCATTGACTGAAATGCAGGCATTACATATCCTATCTGCTCTTGGAGGTCCAACACATTCAGCACCTTCAGAGATTCAGTGCTGGCCTGTTCTAGAATCTGCATTGTACGTTTGCATCTTGTACATTTTTTGTCCCTCTAGAAAGCGGCAGTGTGCCCGAAGAGTGATGTACAAATCACAAGTCTCTTTCATACACAGTAAACGTGAGGGGAATGAAACTTTCAACTTGACTGTGTTCTTGTATCAGCATTGGTTAGGCAAAATCGTTTTGTTATATGTGTCGTTTATCTACAGTCTAGTGAATAATTTGCATTCTATTCAATTCAGAGCTCCAAAAAGTACTTTTTTCTTTTTTTTCTATTGAAAATTTGGCATCACTGGATTTGTAGTTCATCTATTCAAAAACTCTTTCAATTTTTGTTCTGAACCTTCCCAAAAACATAAATTAACGATGAAACTTTTTACAGTTGAATGTTTTGTTTAAAGTGAGTTGATGCTGATAGCCAACGATTTTCACCTCGAGCTAAGGAACAGCCCATAGCTGCTCTTTTTATTTGAAGGAAGAATTCCTCTTAAAACATAAAGATAGTTTGCGTAATTTCAGTTTCAAGTTGATGGGAAATCATTGCAGACTTACCCTGCTCTCTAAGTATTTGTCAATCATGCCAAGGAAGGCTTCTTACATTATGTTGGTGTAAAATGACTCCACATCCAAGGTGACCAAGACCTGGTTGAGTTCCTGAATTCAAAGCCATCCACTGATACACTAGGTCTGTTGCATCCCTTCCTTGCTCGTACCAGGTGGATGATACGAAAGGCTTCAGACAAGCAACAACAATATTTCAAGATGAGGCTTTGAAAGAGTGTAGAAAAACATAAAAGACCAGATCAACAGGTAGACTACGTGCCCACACAAGCAGTGCTCACATTTGAAGACATAGCCCGCTCTTTACCCTGGGCTGGAGGCTTCACTTTCCCTTTTCTTCTGAACAGAGCACACGGGATCCCAGCGTGATGTGATATATGCGGAATGCAGATCTTTCATTCTAGGAAACATGCAGACTTGAAACTCTTCAGCTCAGACCCACCCTTGCTACTTTGCTTTATTAAAGTATGAACTAGGACTTTTGAGTTGTCAGATCTCTCGTCTTCACTTGACTTCCATGAATGTAGTTCCATCCAGGTGTAAGCCTAGGGGCGGACACCAAGTGGGGAGTGCACTCCATCAGCTCCTAAGTCATTGAGCTACCCACAAACTCCAGTGATGCCTATAAACTGTTTCTCCAAGTGGCCCAGTATGATACTCACAAGGCACTTCAGGTTTTTATGTCAGCTAATTGTTTTAGATTTTAACTTAAACCTTTCATTTCATCTTAGAGATCACCTTGACTAAAGAGGAGCTATTTATCCAAGGACATATGGAAGGAAGTGCAGCGTTTGTTTTCTCAGATCCACACCAGATAGCGTATGTTTACCCCGACTCACTCCTTCCGGATTTCAACACATTTCCAAAACATATGATCCAGCACACAGCCAAGTTTGTTGTTAAAACATTTGTGGCGTAAGAATGCTCACATTCTTACTTACCTGCTTCCTCTTCGCAATTCTAAAGCATGGGACTCTGTGAGCAATGAAACCATTCAGGCCCTCATTCGGAGTTCCCCTGATTTAGGTGCAGGGAGACCAGAGTGTTGGAAACTCCGATTCCCACCAGTATGCCTGCTCCCTTTGGGATCACAACAGGCCCAAATCTACAAGTATTCAACTCAAGCTCCTGTGAGGTTCTAAGTGTATTCAGGGGCTATTCAAAGTGCTGGGGCATATTTGGGGGGCGATGGCATAGCATGTTAGGGGAGAGCGTGTGCTGCGCGCCTCAAGCAACCTTTAGAACGTGGATGTGGGCCGCGGTGTAGCAGGTGTTTGCTGTCCCTGCAACATCGCACAGAGGTCTGATGCATCTAGGGCCAAAATTGACAAATGTGGAGATTGAATTTCCTCTAATTATAGGCACAGAGACATCAGGAAGCTTAGAATGTCCCAGAAAGGTCCCCCAAGGGATACGTTTTTGGGTCACAGGTAAAGCATGCCCCAGTATGTTTTATAATGCTAAATTATACTATTATATATCGTAAATCCTTGGCAATTTAAGGTTTACAGAACCAATACAAAGTGTGCAGAACAAAGCATGCAGGGTGCCAGTGTGAAGCTAAATCGTGTGCTTAAGAACTCTTCAATCCATTTCTATTTGTTTTGTCAGGTCTCTGTTTTCAGTGCCTCTCAGGCTTACGTTGTGGTTGGTTTCCTGCTGCAGAACTAAAGCTTCTGGCGGAAAGTGCGCCCCTGGGTCTGTGCCACTGTCGGGTACAGTTTTGAATATAGAAGTGCTGAGCAGGGGCTTCTCCACATAAAGTGGCAAGTGGTGGCTTCGGACGTTGTTGGGTTAGCGGAGTTGCCCCTCCTGCCTGGTTATCCACCCTGTGTTCGCTCCCTGTTATTTAATTGACGACAAATTCCTCGCCCAAAGTTTCTTGTCAGATTTTTATTGTTTTATGAACTGTACAAAGTAAATTGCTTATTTATCTGTAGATTCTAATTTGTCGAGTGCCTACCTGCTGGTGGTACCCTTGCATGTTGCTGTAGTTGGTTACATTGACCCTAAGGTTATATTTCATTTGTTAGTTTAAAACCACATCAGTTAGGTGTGCAAAACAGACTTTTACATAACTTCTACCCGCATTCTCAATATTTTTTGCTTTACAACAGGTTATTTTTCCCCTTTGGGTCAGGCGATTTCGCTCCTCTTTGGTTCTCGTCTGCACTGGTATTGCAAAACTGAAAACTGGCTTTCGTCAAGCTAATTATTTTCTTTATGAATTGTTTTTCTGCTAGTCACAACGCAAATTACCTAAATGGTGCTGTAGTGACATAATAATGACATATTTTGCAGTATATAGTGCCACACAGCAGTAAACATTAACTGTAAACCTTGGTGAGGACAGAATGGCAGTTGGGTAAAATTTAATAATTAATTTAGATTTAATTTTAAGCTTTGGTGGTAGCAGAAAACCACTGCAGTTTCTCCTATTGCTGTTAGGTGTAAGAACTGTAAATTGCCCTACTGTGTTATGTGTTAACATGATATAATATTTTATATTTGAGGTTATGCATATTTGCTTGTTTTTGGCTGTCTCTGCTACCTCATGCACTTAAAGCTGTAAAATTTGAAGATTATGTGCGTGTACACACATACATAGCGGGACTTTGGTCAGCTCCTTTCGCCCACTGGTCTGTTCGGCTGTCATTCACTTTTTGCTTCTGCTCTCTGTGCCTTACAGCACACAACATGGGACAGGGGCAGCCCACTTACGCTATTGATACTCTTGCACTGTGAATTATGGCATTTTTCCAAATTGCATGTGCAAAGAAGCGTTGGCAAAACAAATACGTCTTGTATATGCGAGAGCTATTGGCTTTGGCAATATGTTCTATCCATGTTGTATACCAGTATGGCTGCTGTTTAGCATGGCTAAAAGTAAAGTGATGTGGTTGGGGGTAGATTGGACTGGGCTTGATTGAGGGTAGGGTAGAATGGGATAGATTGGGGTAGATTGTAGTGTGGTAGATTCGGGGAGATTAGAGTGGATTGGAGTGGGGTAGATTGGGGTTGACATGGTATTTCGGGTGGGGTTGACTGAGGTAGATTGAAGTGGGATAGATTGGCGTGGTAAATTGAAGTAGGGTAGATTGGAGTGGAGTGGGGAAGAGAGGAATGAGGTGGACAGGGGTAGATAGGAGTAAAGTTGGGTAGATTGGAGTGGCATGGCATAGTTTGGATTAGAGTGGGGTAGATTAGGATGGAGTGGGGTAGGCTGGGGTAGATTTGAGTGGAGTGGGTTAGATTGGAATAAGAGTAGGGAAGTTTGGTATAGATTAGAGTGGGGTACGTTGGAATGAGGTAGTTTGGAGTGAGGTGATCGAGATAGATTGGAGTGAGGTAGAGTGGAGTGGGATTCAGTGGAGTTGAGTACAGTATATTGGAGGGGTATAGTGGGGCGGGGTAGAGTGTAGTGAGGTAGGTTGGGATAGAGTGGAGTAGAGTAGATTGGAGAAGAGTGGAGTTAAGTGGGGTAGATTGGAGTTGGGTAAATTATTGTGGAGTGGGGCACATTGGTGTAAATTGGAGTGAAGTAGATTGGAGTGGGTCAGATTGGGTGGAGTATGATAAATAGGCATGTAGTGGGGTAGATTGGATTGGAGTGCATTCAGGTGTATTGGAGTAGAGTGGGGTAGATTGGAGTGGGGTGATTTGGTGTGCAGTAGGTTAGGGTGGGGTAGATTGGAGTGAAGTTCATTGGAATGGGGTAGATTGGATTTTGGTATTTGGGGTGGTGTGGAGTGGTATATATTGGGGTGGATTGGGGTTGATTGGGTGGATTTGGGGTAGATTGGGTGGAGGTGGGGCAAGTGGAGTAAGATGGGGTAGTTCAAAGTTGGGTATAGTGGGGTTGGGGGAGTGGTGTAGATTGGTGTTAAGTGGCATGAGTAGATTGGGGTACATTGGAGTGAACTGGGTAGATGAATGAGGTAGATTGGGGTAGAGTGGAGTGGGGTAGATTGGGTGGGGTAGAGTGGGGTGGGCATATGGAAGTGAGTAGATTGGGATAGATTGAGTTGTATTGGAGTGGAGTGGGGTAGATTGGAGTTGGGTAGCCTGTGGTAGATTGGACTGGTCTAGGTTGGGGTAGGTTGGAGTGGGATAGACTGTGGTAGATTGGAGTGGATTAGAATGTAATGGAATAGATTGGGATAGTTTTGTGTGGAGTGGGGTAGATTGGGGTGGAGTAGGATAGATTGGAGATGAGTAGATTGGTGTAGATTGGTATGTTGTAAGTGGCATAGAGTGGAGGGGCATAGATTGGAGTGGGGTGGTGGGACGTGGAGTATTGTAGAGCAGTGGTGGCCGGCAGCTTTAGGAGGGAGGGGGGCGGGCGGGAACCACGCACGCACATCCATTAACAACACTCATACCATTCAAACATGCACGCACCAAACATTCATTTTAAAACATCACTCAGACTCATTCTTTCACACACACACACACGCACGCACACACACACACACACACACACACACACACACACACTTACCTTCAGCTTCCAGATCCCAGGAGGTTTGGGACTGCTGCCTTCCCTCATTGGCTGAGGGAAGGCAGCAGTCCCAGCCTCGTCAGTGAGACTGCTGACCCCACCCCACTCTGTGACGAAGTGTCACTGATTGGCACTCGCCCTGGGCGCTTCAGGGCTTAAACGTGAAGCACCCAGGGCGAGTGTCAATGGGTGACGCATTCCTCGTCGCCCAGGGGAGGGCCTCGAGGCACCTTTGCTGAGCTGAGGAGGTCACGCCCATAGGAGCTGTGACCTCCTCAGCCCAGAAAAGTTCAGCTCAGGCAGCCAGGAGTCTGCGCAAATCGTGCATGGCTCACTCCTGGCTGTCTGAGCTGAAAATGAAGAGTGTCTGTCAGGCTGGCCTTTGTTCAGCCTGACGGACACTCTTCATAAGGGGCAAAAAGTGGGGGGGGCGTGGCCCTTCTGCCCTAAAGGACGGGCCGCCACTGTAACAGAGTGGTGGCAGAGAGTGGAAAGGTATGGAGTGTAGTGGTGTTGAGTGGAATGGTGTAGTGTGGAGTACGCATGGTGTGGTAGGGCACTACCATTCCATTACATGCAACTCATTTTTAATATAAATGACCATTATAATTGCACAGCCATACAGTTTGACTGCGAACAAATGATAATGTGCGCAAATGTCATCACCTTGTGCACTGATGTGTTTTGATCATAATCAGATATTTGTTCCCATCACACTTCAGAATTACAAAAAGTGTGCTAAATTTGTTCTTTCCTAATTCTGATATACAGGGAGTGCAGAATTATTAGGCAAGTTGTATTTTTGAGGATTAATTTTATTATTGAACAACAACCATGTTCTCAATGAACCCAAAAAACTCATTAATATCAAAGCTGAATATTTTTGGAAGTAGTTTTTAGTTTGTTTTTAGTTTTAGCTATGTTAGGGGGATATCTGTGTGTGCAGGTGACTATTACTGTACATAATTATTAGGCAACTTAACAAAAAACAAATATATACCCATTTCAATTATTTATTATTACCAGTGAAACCAATACAACATCTCAACATTCACAAATATACATTTCTGACATTCAAAAACAAAACAAAAACAAATCAGTGACCAATATAGCCACCTTTCTTTGCAAGGACACTCAAAAGCCTGCCATCCATGGATTCTGTCAGTGTTTTGATCTGTTCACCATCAACATTGCGTGCAGCAGCAACCACAGCCTCCCAGACACTGTTCAGAGAGGTGTACTGTTTTCCCTCCTTGTAAATCTCACATTTGATGATGGACCACAGGTTCTCAATGGGGTTCAGATCAGGTGAACAAGGAGGCCATGTCATTAGATTTCCTTCTTTTATACCCTTTCTTGCCAGCCACGCTGTGGAGTACTTGGACGCGTGTGATGGAGCATTGTCCTGCATGAAAATCATGTTTTTCTTGAAGGATGCAGACTTCTTCCTGTACCACTGCTTGAAGAAGGTGTCTTCCAGGAACTGGCAGTAGGACTGGGAGTTGAGCTTGACTCCATCCTCAACCCGAAAAGGCCCCACAAGCTCATCTTTGATGATACCAGCCCAAACCAGTACTCCACCTCCACCTTGCTGGCGTCTGAGTCGGACTGGAGCTCTCTGCCCTTTACCAATCCAGCCACGGGCCCATCCATCTGGCCCATCAAGGCTCACTCTCATTTCATCAGTCCATAAAACCTTAGACAAATCAGTCTTGAGATGTTTCTTGGCCCAGTCTTGACGTTTCAGCTTGTGTGTCTTGTTCAGTGGTGGTCGTCTTTCAGCCTTTCTTCCCTTGGCCATGTCTCTGAGTATTGCACACCTTGTGCTTTTGGGCACTCCTGTGATGTTGCAGCTCTGAAATATGGCCAAACTGGTGGCAAGTGGCATCGTGGCAGCTGCACGCTTGACTTTTCTCAGTTCATGGGCAGTTATTTTGCGCCTTGGTTTTTCCACACGCTTCTTGCGACCCTGTTGACTATTTTGAATGAAACGCTTGATTGTTCGATGATCACGCTTCAGAAGCTTTGCAATTTTAAGAGTGCTGCATCCCTCTGCAAGATATCTCACTATTTTTGACTTTTCTGAGCCTGTCAAGTCCTTCTTTTGACCCAGTTTGCCAAAGGAAAGGAAGTTGCCTAATAATTATGCACACCTGATATAGGGTGTTGATGTCATTAGACCACACCCCTTCTCATTACAGAGATGCACATCACCTAATATGCTTAATTGGTAGTAGGCTTTCGAGCCTATACAGCTTGGAGTAAGACAACATGCATAAAGAGGATGATGTGGTCAAAATACTCATTTGCCTAATAATTCTGCACTCCCTGTATTTTAAATTATCACCACAGTTCACTTTTGTTGCGTGCTAGAAAAAATACCAACCTTCAGCCTCTCCTCACACATGGTTACCCAGCAAGATTGTCACGTAAATTCTTTCACTTTGACTTCAGGGATAGAAAAATAAACACCAAGACAGACCCTGACATTTGGCCTTGGTCATTGAATGCACAACACATGTTTAAAGATAAGAAAAAGACTTAATAGCCTGTTTACAGAAAGCGAGTACTCAAAAGGATAAAGTAAACTAGGGATGCTCCACAGGAGGGACAAACTCAAGCTGGACAGCCTAAAGCAAATAAAGTTAACAAATAGAAAGCAAGCAAATATGAGTTACGAACCACAAGCCCATAGTAATCAATGGGTAAAATGCACCTATGCTCTTAGGGGAGCTTTTAGAATGCCCACAAAAAGTAATTAGCAAACCAGACGGCTGTGGATTCAACTTAAAAAGAAGTGCTTTTAAGTGCCAGGGCTGGTTGGCCAGTATTTTATATTGCCAACATTTCTTTCTGCTTTTCATTCCTTTATTTTTAATTTAGTCATCCTTAATTATGTTTTAAGGCTGCAGTAATTAAACAATGATATTACAGGTCTAGGTTGGTGTGTGTGATGAAGTAGTGTGCCAGATTGACCACACTGATTAGTTACGCAGGGTTCATTAATTGAAAGGCCTGGAAACCCTCATCCTCTACTGTGCCATGCCTCATCATTGGGTTTTCGCACCTCACCCCAGACAGTGTGCTCTTGTTTTCTAAACACCATATTCAAAGAGTAGTTGTTGTCTTTTCCCTGATGTTTACATAGTTCATATACGGTGTAAATTGCCTTTTGGAAGACTGATGCATTATTTGGCTGTGTTAAAAACCAGAGGGGTTGTCTATAGCACTTTTATATTTTTTTGCGTTGACCTGTTTCTTGCCTTTTAGGTGCCCTAACTGGGTCAGTTCTTCACAACAGGGGAGTCCCTGCTTTATACATCCTAACCATCAACCTTGTTTCAGAACATTTATTTGGTGGTGGTGATCAGCAAAAACCTGGAGATGAAGCATGCATCAGTAGTGATTGAGGGTTTAGCATCCTTTTATCTAATGGCCCCTACATACATTTTCAGTGTTGCCAAACTGGCACACTACCCCATCACCTCATTGCTCGTACACCAGTGTAGACCTGTTATTCCTCTTAGTCTTTTATACATTCTGATCAGGAAGATGGTGGACAGATCTCAGTTATATCCCCTCTCGCTCATTCCTTTGGGAATGCTATAGTAATTCAAATCCACTTTTACCTTAACTGAAACGTGCAATTTGCTGTAATATGCATTAAAGCTGAAAATATTTTGTTTTAGGTACATGTGTGCCAGGAAGCACCTGCACTGTTCTATTAAACGTCTGTGCAATGATTTAAATTTATAATTGCCGTGTGATTGCTGCAAGCATTTGGCCATTATGTTCAGGGGAAATATGTATTTATTTCTATTTTTGTACCCCATGTTTCAGTAGAAAAATAAAAACAAAAATAACAATTGCACCAGCATACCAAGGCCACTCTTTTTAGCTTTGCCAGTAATTGTTTGTTCAGGATTTTCCATTAAACTGTATTGCACTTGCACAGACAGGTCTGCCACGTGCCTCGGCATCTTGTTCACACTTAAAAAAAAATATTGTTTAAAAAAATTAGGCATCTGATTGAAGTCTGGCTTGCACCCTGCTGGCTCTGTGGTGCAAAGTACAAAGGTCCAAGTATTCAAGGATGGGTTCCCAAAGCGGTGCAATGGGGTTTCTATTCTGTCTACTCAACATGCCAAGCTTTTCCTATTGGATCAGATCTCTTCAGTCAGTCTTAAAGAGTTCTCCCCGATTTGTTTGAAGAAACACAGAGATCTGAGGAATTTCAGTAATGCGCACATGCTGTGCTTTTTGTTCGGGATTGGATGGATCCTAAGCCTCGACTCCATTTTGTTTAATGAGGAGTGACTCGAAAAGTATTGATTACACAAGATATCATTGTTATAGGCTGGACAATAATCTGCTGTGCTACAGTATTGGCCTACTCTCGTAATGGAAAATAAAAAAGGGTTCATGTGTGAGGTAGGGATAGGGGTCCGGATTGAAAATGACTGTCAATTTCTGTCTGACTGTTAATAGAGTCTTGCATTGTCTCCTCTTTGGCCTACACAAACTGAATGATTGGACTAGAGTGGGGGGAAATGTTCTTTGAACCCTGTCTACAGTTTCACCTCATATTTTGAGTTTAAACACAAGGGATGAAAAATAGGAAATGTGGCAGGATTGGTGCCCATGTGGTTGCACGGGGTCTGGCATCAAGAATAAGGCATTTGGAAGCTTGAGATATTTTTTAGTGGTGCTAGCAATGTAACACATGTTATCCCCACTGGGAAGAAAATGAGGAGGAAGGCTTAGGGACGTTCATTGTGGTTTGCTCTTTAGAAATATTGCTTGCCTTAGATCTCAATTTCTAGTAAGGTTCTATAGACAAACGCCAAGAATTCTAGAGCACATTATGTGACTAGCCTGTCACTGTTCCCCGATTCTATTCAGTAGAACAGCTGCATGTTCCTTGCCACCCCTTCTTACTCTTTCTTTTATATGTACAGGTAGGCCCATTCTCCTATCTCCCACCTAGCCCTGGTGCCCACCCGTGACAGGCTTTGCCTTTCCATTGTACCTGTCGCACACGCCTTCCAAACAGCCCTATAACCTGTGGGGAGAGGCGGGGGCGACCTGCCCATCAATGAGGTTATCTTGCACATTGAGAGAGTAAAAAACTGTTTTCTGCACATTCCCTCCCACAGGACAGTCAAACATCCTGCTTATCTCTGCAAGTGGGGGGACCTGAGGCCTCTGGGGCTATTAGTGCTTGATAAGTAAACCCAGCCATACACTTCGAAACAGTCCAAAATGACTTCACCTGAATCAGTCAGAGAAATGTGTGGAGCCTAAAAATGAAAGGACTAAATAAGATGTACAAGAGAGGGCGACCTTGCATCACTTGAGTATCCTTAATATGATCAGGTAAAAGTATTATATAAAAAAAAAAAAAAAAAAAAAAAGAGAACAGATTCATATGGGTAACTATTCAACAAATACTGAAGTATTAATGTTATCAGATGTTCTTAGTCAGCCAAGAATCTAAACAACACCACTTTTTGAGCATTACATTTTTATACTGAGATTTAAAAAAAATTAACATTTAAAGGTTTTATCAGACAACAATCTTTGCTATTTGGAAAGTTATTGAAAAATAAAAACAAATGTTAATTCTACATGGTCATAGTTTTATTATACCTTATACACACATTTAACATCACCATATTTGAGAAAAAGGCTGAGTAGCCCTGACTAGCCACTGTGTGCCCAATTAATCTATTCCCCCGAAAAACAATCTTACTTGATAATGTTACAGTTTGAAGTGCAATAAATCATTTTGATTTTTAATATTCTTTTTATGTTTTATGTGTAACTTACGCTCTGCAAAAAGCAGTGTTGGTTAGATAATTGTGTGTACTAATGCTATTGGCCAACAACTATATTAACACTTGCTAATTAGCCGCAGAACCCCGTTTTTTATAGATCCAGGGGTGTGGAATTTATTAAAATATCTACTTGTCCAGGGGACAGGTTGCTTCTCAAATCTACTTTTCCTGTAAAAAGATCTACTTGTCCCTTTGGTGCCATGTAGTGTGGCGACAAATTATGGCAGCAATTAATAGCCTCTCTGATTATGCCAGGGCTACTACCATAGTAGGGCTTGAATACTTGGAGTTTCAATCCCTACTGTAGCAATTTCCTTATTTTGCCACCTTTCTGCAGATCTGCATACTGGGGCTGGAGGAAGCAGTAAGCAATAGTTCCAGGGCTGGAATGCCTTTGAGTCTGCAAACCTACTAACCTGCATGTTTTAAAGATTTTTACCAGCTTCTATCTAATATTTTCCCATAATAAGAAAGGTTGGACATTTACTCCTGACAATGGAAGAATTAGAACTTCTTCCAGGGTTGGGAAGAAAGTGGCTGGAGGGAAAATTAACTTGCAAATGCTCAATAGATTTTCACATGAGCAAATCTACACATCGTATTTACCCACGCTAAAATACAGTTCAGAAATATTTTATAGGGGTACGACATATACCATGGGTGCACTTTTGTGACTTTCTTTAAGAATTTGGGGCCACAAGTAGGTAGGTTCAGATTTGTGACCTGCAAATTGCAAGTCGCAAATCCAAATGTAGGATGGTGTCCTTGACACCACCTGTGATTCGCAAGGGCTTCGCAAATGCCCACATCATGAATAATCATGAGGTGGGTCGCAATTTGCGACCCCCTCACGAATGGTGGCCTGCTGGAGACAGCAGACCACCATGTCTGTGACTGCTTTTCAATAAAGCAGTTATAATTTTTTTTTTTGTAATGCAGCCAGTTTTCCTTAAAGGAAAACGAGATGCAAAACAAAAACGAAAAATGAAACGTTTTTGTTTCATTTTTTCAGAGCAGGCAGTGCCTGCTCTGAAAAAATGTTTACAGTGACATTCACAATGGGGAAGGGGTCCCATGGGGATCCCTTCCCTTTTGCGAAAGTGTTAGCACCCATTTGAAATGGGTGCAAACTGCGATTGGTTTGCGCCCGCGTTCGCGGTCACAAAACAATCCTACATTGCACTGCGAGTTGCAATTAGGAAGGGAACACCCCTTACTAATTGCGAGTCGCAAACCCGTTTTGTGATTCGGTAACCAGGTTACTGAATCGCAAAACTGGGTTTGTGCATCGCAATGTGCTTTTTGCACGTCGCAAACAGCGCAAGTCGCTGTTTGCGACATGCAAAAAGCTACCTACATGTGGGTCTTGGTCCCTAATTAGGTCTGGTGTTAACAAAGACATTTTGTTTTTATTAAACTTCTATTTCTCTCTCTTTCGGCTGGCTTTACTGTGAGTGATCGCATTCTGCTCTTCCACAAGGAGCATATTGCCACACAAAGTAGTTTTGTTCAGTGTCAGGAACTACAGTGGCAATCAGTGACGTAACGAAACTGGAGGGTGCCCCTTTGCAAAGAACATGGAGGAGCCCCCTCTGCACACTCACTCAGGGCAGGTGCTGTGCTGACGGGGCCCCCTGGAGGGCGGCTGCGGGGCCTTTGTTATGCCGCTGGTGGCAACGTGTGCTTTAAAAGTTCAAAAACCTTTTGGGGGGGTTTTGCCAATGTTTGTTACAATGTTGAGGGCCTGGTAGCTCCCACAACAATAAAGTGTTACAAAAGCCATGTCAAAACAAGACACGCATTGATGAAACTAAAAGACGTATAAAAGTATGTCAGATCAGTTGGCTTTGTCAGTGTTTGTTTATTTTCATGCTTCCCATAATCGTGTTGAAAATGGTTACACTGATTTTCCTTTAGAAATATTTTTGGGAAATACTAGCATGCATCAACACATTTTACTAAATGACACTTCATTTGCATATAATCAGAGAGCATTCTGGGAGCATTATACTTAGCCTCTTAGTCTAAACTTTTCAAACATGTGTGTACACGTTTTTTTTTTTTTTGTACTGGAACCAACGTCAGTAGTGAAGTGTGACCTTAAAACATTTCTTTACAGCACGTACCCTAATAATGAAGGCTTTCAAATAATGAACCATAAATACAAGTTCGAACAGCATTATCTTTTGGAAACACATTACCTCAACTGCAGAGAGTTCAACTCTCTGTAAACAGGCAGCTAAAGGGTTTGTGCTGCAGGGGGTTGGGCCTACTTGTCCCAAGGACAAAGTAAACATAAAAACTTGTTGCCCTTGACCCCAAACAAGATGTCCCGGGTGAAATGGGGTTCGGCGTGACAGTTACTACGTTAGTTGACATGGGACTATTTTGAGCACGAGTAATCCCATACAAGTAAATGGATTGTTAAATATTCTGTTTGGCCTGAAGAAAACGGTAGACTTAGTGGAGAAAAAAAAAGATTTCCTCCTTGCTCTGTATACAGAAAATAAATACTGCTTTCCAGCTAAACAGTGTGTGATGAACTTTTGATGAGTGTTGCTTAGTGCTGCACAGTGTATTAATTCAATGCTTAGAGCCATTGATTTTGCTTGGTGTCATTCATGTCCTTCAATAAGAAATCAGATCAGTGTGTTGCTTCAAAAAAGTGTGAAACTTTCTCGTAGTTTCAATACTTTTTTGTTTCCATGGTGAAAATGTTTTGTTATCAGCAGTCTCCTGTTTTCAGACACCTTCATAAGGGATTGATATTTTTCTAGGGTTCTCAGTCTTCCTCATAGCGCAATTCGAAAACCTCCGGGTATTCACCGGTGTTTCTGCCAACCCATGTCCCATTCTTAAATAAGGAAGCCATTTATGGCCCCCTTGCCTAACAGGTAACGTGATTTCAACACACATTGTACATGTATAATCGTTTTATCCTGCTTCACAGTTCGGTAACCTATGAATTCCTCATTTGCATGTGATCTTGCCCAACAAAAGTAACAACAACTCAACCCACATTCTTTAAGGGAATTCGCTAGATGAGGAACCCAACCTCCTTAGCGGCAAGCAGCATAATCTGAAAAATGCAACTGGACCACACAAAATAAACAAAACACTTTAGCCCTTTGCAAGGAATTTGGAAAGCACTGCGAAACAGTAATTGCATAGCATACAATAACATGTTTTGGCTATAGCAAAATGTGTGTAATATTTACATATTTTTTTATAAACAATCCATAGCACCTTATGTAGCCACACAGCGTAATTTGGAGCAAACTGAAGAGATTGGCTTTATGTACAGCATGGATGCAGGACAAAATCTTCTATACCTTAACGTTCCCCTGGGGCCTAAT
Source organism: Pleurodeles waltl (assembly GCF_031143425.1). Lineage (NCBI taxonomy): Eukaryota > Metazoa > Chordata > Amphibia > Caudata > Salamandridae > Pleurodeles > Pleurodeles waltl. The sequence goes on from NC_090447.1 coordinate 870,832,697, forward strand.
TGACCATAAATAAGAAACATTGATTAGAGGATAAAATGTCTTCTACTTAGCTGGTTCAGTTCAACCCATTGTTTTTGATCCTGGGACACCAGATTTTGCCTAATTGCTAAGGAGATTTCCTTGCAACCTGAATGAATTATGCTTGAGTAAATACAACAAATTCTATTATTTTGCTATCACATTATTTACAGAACGTGATGGATGTGATCAGAAACATCCGTACTAAATGGATACCATCTTCAGAGCACCCCATGTTCTTAAGAAAGTGTAATGGCAGCCTAGATAATTCACTTAAGGTATTAGTAAGGCGGAGTTTAAGCCACTTTGGAGTTTAATGGATGTTCGTTCTGTAGTCTAAAAAGTTGATGGGTAGGCAAAGTGGATGGGCACATAATGTTTTCTTTTGCTTCATAAAACACATTCAACTCAACCATTTGTTATTTGCCTGAAAAAGCGATCTGGATTTATGTTAAGGTCCGCCTAATGAACTGCCCCCTTCGGGAAGCACTCGCCTCTAAAACGGCCAGCTTAAGTAGCTTTTGTTAATGCAAAATTCTCCAAAACATGATAGGTCCTATGAAATTTCTGAGTAAGAGGACTTCTTTAACAATAGGTTATGGTATCATAGAAGATAAAAACCTGCATTAAAATCCCAAGCAGTTCCTTACGATTATGGCTTCAACCTCCCGTGGCCTGAGATCATTATGTCTTTAAGCCTCTGATCATTGAATGATTGATTAGCGTCTGATATGGTCAGAGGAATGATTGTTTCAGGTCATTGCGCAGTGGCTTCTTCTGCTTATTGTCAAACCTGGTTAAGGGCAACATCTTCTCCAGCCTCTCAATAAATAAATTATATATATAAAACTAATATATATGTATATTTAAAACTAATATATATATGTGTATATATATATATATATATATATATATAAAATACCCAATAAAGACCAAATGTGGGAAAGGTTTTCCTAAACAGTTCCAAACCGGCTTTAAGGTGTACCATAACAGTTCTGTATATAATTAAGTTATGGCTTAAGACATGAGGTGGAGTGCTCCTGATCACAAATAGTACCAACCTTATTATTTTGAAACTGAATATATTTTATTAGTCTGAGATTTGATCATACCCTTTGGAACTTTACACCACTATCTCCATCACTAGTAAAAACTAAAGAGGTGATATCTGCTAGGATTTTGCTTATTTGGCGTGTTGAGAGACTTAACCAGGATCCTGAAATCATTACCTAAATGACCTTGAGCCCTTATGACGTGTGTTCTGTGTCTAAAGTTAATAATGTTATAGTCTCCGAAACTTGATTATCATTAAGGATTATAGTAGGAAGGTATTTCTAGTATGAAATTAACATAAGTTTTCACAAATATGTCTCAGTAATCCTTCCATGGAAAAAGGAGTAGGTTATTGTTTTTCTTTTATTTTTGAGTACCATAGATAAGTCTTTAGGGTAGCTCGGGACAAGTGTATGCGAAAGAAGAGTGTGGTAAGGAGGAATCCTTGCTTTCTGTTGTCCTTAGTTTATGATGTCTTGAATTTTGTGAACGAAGCAGAGTTCTTTACACCATGCCGTTTTTGTCTCAACACTCCATGGCGGGGCTTAAATGGTGAGTCTTCTTAAAACTGAAGTCTGTTCGTTCTCCATGGTTCTTTGTAGTGTAGTTAAAACTTGGGTTTATATCTTGTTTTGTCACCAAAGTAAATGGTAATTTAGTGGGAAAGCTGGGAAATTACTGTTATGGGGACCAAGACAATCTTCAAGGAATGATAAATGGGTGCAAGATCCTCCACAGAAGACTTGAGCAAGCACCCCTAATATAAGCATTAATTTGAGCTCGAAAGTGCAACTTGGAATCAGATGGATTCATAAAGTTATGTTCCTTTTTGTTGTGAGGGTCAGAGAAGCCTTACTAAAGCAAGCTATTAGAATGTTGGTGGCATGTAGCCGCTTGACCTAATATCACAATCTGTTTATGTGTAATGATTAAGTGCAAGGCTTGAGGGAGGTTTGCCCTTAATCTGTCCCCACGAGGGTAGGAGGCCCATAGACTCCAGGGATTTTACGTTTCAGCAAAACAAATGGGTGAGGGAATGCTGCAGGGTAGGAAATGTATGGATTGCTGCAGGTTCCAGATCTTCCCCTCGCAGAAATGTGGGGAAAACATATATTTTTAGGCAAAGCTTGAGGTTTTAAATGGCTTCTAGTATGAAAAGAAAATCACAAGATCCAAGCAAGCCATCCCCACTGGACTCCCCCTGGCTGTCTAGTTTTCTGAAATGTCAGGGTTTGTTAGGTTTCCTTATGTACCGGCTGAGCTTAAGCCCAAAGTCCTTATCTACCTACAGGGTAAATGTGCTATCTCCAGGTTGTGTTTCGGAATGTTTTGTGCCATGACCGCAACACCCAGCCACACAACTGGGGTGCAGTTTTTATTGGAAGACGTGGGGGAACACAGAATAGTAGAACATTTGTTAATAAGAATGTCATTTCCCTGCATTTTTGTTTTCAAATTTTATGCCTGGATGCAAGAAAGAAAACATCTTTCAAAATGTGCTCTGAGTCACATGATACAATGAGTAACCTCAAATTCAGAGGTGGACAAATGACCACTGTTGCGAAACTATGTATCTTGTGCATATTTTAGTGAAACATTGGTTCATTAGTGTCTTTTTTTCATTCATTATATTTCACTTTATAAATTGCTGCTTTATCATTACACAATAATTATTCAAAGTATCAGCTCAGTTGTTGCTCTTGGAATAGGTTGGTTCTGGAGAACCTACAATAGGAAAGTACCCTCTTATTGGCATTTTACTCCCAATGTATGCCTGATGTCAGTGTGTTTTTGACAGTTTCACTGGGATCCTGCTGGTCAGGACCCCAGTGCTTATGGTTTATGGCCTGCTTGTCAGTGTGTTTCACTGTTTTCTAAATTGTCACTGGAGTCCTGCTAATCAGGACACCAGTGCTCATGCTCTCTCTGTTTCTAAATTTGTCACTACATACTGGCAACTCAGTATTTCACTCCAAATTGGCATACTGGTCCCCTCTTATAAGTCCCTAGTATATTTTACTTAGGTACCCAGGGCATTGGTGTTCCTGGGGATCCCAATGGGCTGCAGCATTTATTTTGCCACCCATAGGGAGCCCATGCAAAGGCTTCTACAGGACTGCCATTGCAGCCTGCGTGAAATAGTGCATGCACTATTTCACAGCCATTGCCACTGCACCAGGTCACTTATAAGTCACCTATATAATCAGGTCTTCCAACCCTGAAGTCTGGGTGCAAAGTACCTGTGTGTGAGGGCACCCCTGCACTAGCAGAGGTGCCCCCACGTCGTCCAGGCCCATTTTCCCGCACTTCGTGAGCGAGGGGACGCTATTTTAAGTGTGCACTGGACATAGGTCATTACCTATGTCCAGCTTCACAATGGTATCTCCGAATATGGCCATGCAAGTTGTCTAACAACTGGGAATTGTACCCCAATACTGATTTCAGTATTGGTTGCACAATCCCATGTACTCTAGGGGCTCCGAAGTGGACCCCCAGTACTGCCATACCAGCCTTTTCAGTTTTTCCAGGCAGCCCCAGCTGCTGCCACCTCACAGACAGGCTTCTGCCCTCCTGGGGCTTGAGCAGCTCTATCCCAGGAAGGCAGAACAAAGCATTTCCTTTGGGACAGGTGTGTTACACCCTCCCCATTTGGAAATAGGTGTTATAGGCATGGGAGGGGTATCCTCCCAGAGCCTCTGGAAATGCTTTGAAGGGCACAGATGGTGCCCTCCTTGCATAATCCAGTCTACACCGGTTCAGGGACCTCCAGTCCCTGCTCTGGCGTGGAACTGAACAAAGGAAAGGAGAGTGACCACTCCCCTGTCCATCACCACCCCAGGGGTGGTGCCCACAGTTCCTCCAGAGTGCCCCTGGGTTTTGCCATCTTGGATTCCAAGGTGGTGGGGCACTCTGGGGGCATCTGAGCGGCCAGTGCCAGCAGGTGACGTCAGAGACCCCTTCTGATAGGTGCTTACCTGGTTAGGTGACCAATCCCCCTTTCAGGGCTATTTAGGGTCTCTCCTCTGGGTGTTGATTCAGATTGCAAGACTCCAGCAGGAATCCTCTGCATTCTTTACTTCATCTTCTGACTGCTCCAGAAACTCTACAAAACTGCAACAAAGAAGCAAAGATGATTTCTGCAACATTGTAACTTCAACTTCTGCCAGCAACTGCAACAGTTTCCAGGTCGTGCATCCTACAAGGACTGCCTGCCTTCAGCCCGCACCAGAAGAACCGAAGGAATCTCCCGTGGAGTGACAGAGTCATTTCCCTGCTTCAGCAGGCACCTCAATGCAGTGACGACTGGTGGCTTGGGTCACCTTTCCCGAAGAGAGGTGTGGATCCAGCAACATGGGTGGTGGACTAAAGTGTCTCCGGCAGTCCTAACGTCCAGCTGTCCAACTTTGGTGGAGGTAAGATCTTGCCTCCCCTCGCAAGACAGTACCCCTGTGCACCGCGTGACTTGCAATTGCCAAGGCTTGTGTGCAACCTTCCAAGAAGTTCTTTGTGCACAGCACAGCTCAGGCCCCCAGCACTCCTTCCTGCGATGCACAGCTTCCTGAGTGGTTCTCCGGCGGCGTGGGAATCCTTTGTGTCGTGCTGCGTGGGCCTCAATTTGCACCTTCTTTGTTCCCGGGCTGTAGGACTCCTGTGCGCGCTGCCTGTTCTTCTGAGGGCTCCCTGAGTTGCTGAGAAGCCCCCCTCTGTCTCCTCCTCCTGGGTAGAGGCCACCAGGTCCTTTCTGCTCCCGGGCAGCGCCATTTTCCGCTAACTGCGAGCTTTGCGTGTGCCAAGGCTTGTTGGCAGAATCCAGCGACGCAAACCAGACTGCATTCATCCCTCCGGGGTGGGACATCTTCTGCACCAACCAGGAACCTGCATCTTCCTCTTTGGTGCAATAATGACTTTGTCTTCTCACTGGTGGTTCTTCTTTTGCACCTTCATCCGGGTTAGCAAGGGCTCCTGTCCTCCCTGGACTCTTTTAGTGCTTCTTTGTCTTGGCCCCCTTCGTCCACAGGTCTTCAGGTCCAGGAATCCATCATTGGTGTCTTGCAGTCTCTTCTCGTTCTTACATTATCTTCTATCACGACTTCTAGTTTGTTTTAGGAATCTTGCTGTGTTTTACTCCTGCTTTCCTGGGCTCTGGGGTGGGGGGTCTACTACTTACCTTTGGTGTTTTCTTACACTCCCAGCGCCCCTCTACACACTACACTTGCCTAGGTGGGAAACCAACTTTCGCATTCCACTATTTTAGTATATGGTTTGTGTTCCCCCTAGGCCCATTGCAACCTATTGTGATTTTCACTGTTTGCACTGTTTTCTGACTATTTACTTACCTGTTTTTGGTTACTAGTGTATATATTGTGTAATTTACTTACATTCTAAGGGAGTATAGTCTCCAAAGTATTTTTGGCATTGTGTCAATGAAATAAAGTACCTTTATTTTTGGAACACTGAGTATTGTCTTTCATGTGTTTGAGTACTGTGTGACTACAGTGGTGTTGTTAGAGCTTTGCATGTCTCCTAGTTCAGCCTTGGCTGCTCTGCCCACAGCTACCTCTAGACACCCTGGCTTCTAGACATTGCCTACTTTTCACTAATAAGCGATAACTGGACCTGGTATAAGGTGTAAGTACCTTTGGTACCCCCTACAAACCAGGCCAGCCTCCTACACCTACATACCCTGTATCTCTCGGAGACCAGAAGGGTCTATCAGACATAACAGCGTAATTTTTTGGTAAATCATCAGTCGTACCACAAAATTAAGAATGGAATCATTGTCACCAATGGCCATTTTCCCTACTCATTTTTATTATTAATTTTTAATTTCAATGGTTAGTTTATTTGGGGAAACATTGAGGGAACTACACAAATCATTCCTTGCTGAATTCAGACTTTTGCCTACTTTTCAGACCACTCATGGTTTTCTTACTTGTATCCACCACAAACTGCAAGTAGGTTAAACCCAAAATAATTAGGAAAAATAGAATACCTCTTAGATGCTGAAATGGTGGTGAAATGTAGATTTTAATGCAACTCTGCGTGTTCCTGAAAGCTGTAAAGATGGTGACCCTAGCATTGCAAACTATTTGTTGATGCCATTTTTTGGGAACAAAAATTTGCTTCTTTGGGTTTGGGGTGGGGTTGTTAGCAACCAAGAGGTTAATGAATGTATAGCACTTGTAGTCACTAAGAGATGGTGTAAAGAACAACAAAAAGTTGTTTAGAGAAGGGCGATTCCTCGAAAAATAGTAATACAACTGTATTTGCTCAAATCTAAATAAAATTGGTTGAAGTAAAACAAATAAGTGATAGAACTTTATCAAAGTTAAAATCATGCGTTATTTGCCATAAAATCTTGGCATGATTTTGGATTGGACTGTCTTTTTGTTTTGTTCTCCATCTCCAGCAAGTGACGATTCTTCAATTTGCCCCGCCCGGAAGGTGGCACGGACACTTCGAGTGATTCGTGGTCCGTCTGCATTAAAGTTAGAGGCTGTCCGTGAACCGCACGCCTGAAGTTTAATACGTGGTGTGACGGGTTGCAACACATAATCGTTAGAACATTGTTTTTGGACATCGCAGGACTGTCCCGATAAAAAATAATGCAGGTGTGCATCTCGGTTTATGTCCATCGTCTCTTTCCTACTCTTTGTTTCTTGTTTGGCTTGCAGAAAAAATATTTTTCTACACTTCAGATTATTCTTTTCCTGATTGTACTTGAGTGGTTGTAACAGAAATATGCAGCACGGAGAATTCTGAAACAACATTCAGAATGTTGCATTTATGCACACTTGCTCCTAACCCCGCTATTAATATTGCACAAATCACACTTGAACCAACTGCTATGTTTGAATACTGAACTACGCGAACCACGCTCTGTTTTCATTTCCTGTGATAGGTTTTATGTCTACTGTATTTTCTTGAGCTGTTTGTTTATAGACGATTCTTGTTCAACTATCCTGGTTCTGCCGTGGTTTTTTTCTGGGTGCAATTTGACGGTTGTTCTTTTTTGACAGATGACGTGTGTCCTCACAATCTGGCTGGATGTTTCGTTTAAAATGTTGTTTGAGGTAATCAGCGTTTCACTTCTGAGCCTCCAGCTTTCTCATCAAATATACTTTAATTGCCAATTAAGGGTGTGGGATTATTGGTACTGTCCACTTCACTGCCCTCTGGTCGTGCGGCGGCTCAGTTCCCGGAACCGCGGCTGTAGCAGGTCATTTCAGTCACGCCATTGCCAGATCAGTCAGCCACAGCGGCGTCTCCAAAAGTGAATTATAGCGGGGGGACATGCATTAGGCCACAAATTTATACCGGTGGACCCACCTACAGATATGTATATATATGATATATTTATATATAGAATATCTGAATGTTTACTAAAAATATTTAAATCCGACTGTGTATCTCTACATATACCTATCTATTTACACATACATGCAAGGTCATATTTAAACATTTTAAGCAAACAACACTGAAGTGCAATGAAAGGTAGTTGGAGAAGTTAGTGTGTGCGGCAAAGTGCAATGTTGTGTTTTTCTGTATCCCCTCCTGACAAATTCAGCAACTTTGATGGTGGGACCAGGGCGTAATCTGAGCTGGTGGTTGCAAGTGGGACCTACCGCCACTCATTTTTGGGGATCAGGACTCATTTTTTAAATTTATTATCAGACTTTAACCCAGAACAAGAGAGAAGGCATAAAAGTGGGGGAGAATTAAAAAGAGAAAGATGGACAAAAATTGATCGGAGTGAAAAAGTTGGAAAGTAAAATAATTTGCACCAGTGAGATAAAGGGGCAGGGAGTGTCTGGATGTTGGATGAAAGAGGCATGAGGTGGCATTAAGAGTGCTAATCCTTGATATTCCGAAAGCATTCAGCAGCTCTGGCCGCATGCAACTGAGGATTTTTAGACACCAGCACTTAATATAATACAAATGAAACACTGGGTGTTGACTAAGGGTAGAGGAATGCAGGGGACAGGACACATAAAGTTCGGACAAGGCCGTGGCGTGGGTCCCTGTAGAGGCGCTGATGAGCTTGGATGAGGATAGTTAAGAGGGGGGCTGCTTAGCTGGGTTGACGGTGATGAGGCTGTGTAGCAAGGCTAGATGGAGGGGGATAGGGACAGCTATGCAACCTTTCCACTCTGAAAACTGGAAAGATAAGTCTATCTTTGAGCTGTTGTGGCTATCAAATAAATATGCTGTAATGTTGTTCTGGTGCTGTTTTGTTGTGGTATTGGCCAAACCCAATGCCACCACAAAGCAGCTAGTTGTGAGAGCTGGGGATAAGATGGCGTTATAGCTTAGCCTTGGTGTTCTCTGTCTTGCAATTGAGGTTTATGTGCAAATTGCCATAGCTTTAAATTTTGTTAGGTTCGCTTTGCCTTTCCGCCTTTCGAGGTTGTAAAGTGTGTACCATAATGTTAGGCAGAAGTAACAATTACTATTGTAGTGTTTCAAACATAGGTGCTTGCATTTGGATATTTTATAATGTAGTGATGCAGGTAGAAACAAACATCATGGTCACCAACTGTCCAAGTAATGTGCAGACCTAGGTCTATTTTACGCTGATTTGGCATAGTTTGTGTCACAGAATGGTACTAATTCTATTTTTGGTGGTCAATGAAGTACTGATATTGATCGGCCAGAACAATTTTGGCAGATGTCTTGGTGGTCACTGACACTGGTATCATAGTACAGTCTGGTTACATGGCTCTGATGTGACCCAGTTGCAGACAGTCATTGACAATTAAGATAAATCCTGCTTTAGAGCTACATTAGAAGTGCATCATACTGTCATTCATTCGTTCGCCATAGCTGCTTCTGAATGCCCCATTTGTTGCTATTTTCCCCCAAACATGAATTAATAGAAGAGATTTCCACTTCACAATTCTGAACATTGTTGTGGAGCCTCTGCCAAATAAATCTTTACGAGATAACCCTTCTGCCCAAACCCCTGTTTGAAAATAGCTTTTTTCCTAGTATGCATACAAGTGCACCATTAGCATCATTTAGGCACTCTGTTTGAATCTTATATTTAGGTATTCCTAGATAATTGTGACATTCTCACTTCATTTCATGAACTATTATTTAAATATTCTAGTATGGACATGGTGTATTTGTTGTTGTCCTTAGGGCCACTTGGCCATTTTGAGATTTTGTCATGGAGAATGTACATATATAAGAGGTTGTGTATATTAATTATGTTCGCCCTCTTTTTTCTTTTCTTTCCTTTTAATTTTGATTTGAACTTTAGTAATCAAGTAATAGACAATTTTGACTAGAATAGTCAACATGTTTTAAATAGTAAGTGATTTATAGTTTAATTTTTAAAAAAGTAAACATGTAGTATATTGTGGAACCAATTCTAGGTTCTCCTGACTGAGAAAGTATTTTTTCTATGTTTATACATGGGCAGTATAAAATGTCAGGGGAGAATGGGCACAGGTTTTTTCAATTTGGCCATGATGAAGACACTGCTGTGTTGAAACGTGTTGCCATTTAAGAAATACCTTTTGAACTATTGATAAAGTAAAGCTTTTTGCTTGAGAAGCCGACACGTTGGGTGTGACTTCTTTTTCTGCTCTTGAATGCAGTGGCAGAAATAAATGTATTCATAATAACGGTTGCCACAACCGTTTGTCTGCCCGAGCCTCGTTTGGTGGAAGTAGCGGTTCATTGTGGGACTTTATTTGTTTTTATATATATATATATATATATATATATATATATATATATATATATATATATATATATATATATAATCCAACCAAAGCTTTGTCAATACCGAAGTAAATCACACGCACTCCAGAGAAAATGTTCTAGTGAAATATTTAATTTGTTAGGCTAACACACCCAACGCATTTCGAGAACCACTGTTCTCTTGATCACGAGTCAACACTAGTCAGTGAAGAAGGACATATAAACATAAATAAACAAAAGACTACGAATGTAATGCAAGTAAATCTGCACCATTTTAGAGGGTGTGTGCAAACATAATAGTAGCTATGATATGAATCAATACTGGGGCAAAGCTTTACCCTTACGTGGGAAAACAATCATGCCCTATTGGGCAAACATTACAGTTAGATACAAGACATGTTCATAAGTAAAACCAATTAGTGAAAAATATCCATATATTCCCCCTTAATGGTTTCAGCCCATGTTACAACCTAATTGTTCAACTTAGAAAATAGGCATAATGGTGAAGTTTTGCTCCAGTATTGATTTATATTGTGGCTACTATTAAGTTACAACTGCAGTGAAGTCTGTTTTGCTGCTTGTAAAATGCACATTTGCCATGAAGGGAATATTTGAATCTGTGAAATTAAGTCTGCAAACACTTAACAATGTTGTTCTTTCTCTGTAGTTACATTTTTCAGTGCCTTTGACTCTTTTTTAATATCTGTAAACAAAGTTTTTGAGAGATTCATTTATGTCTTTGTGCTACTTACTAGAGATGCCATTTCCAATTAATATTTTAGACTACCTCTGTTCTCACTTAGTATAGTATGGCTAACATTGAGATATATTTTTTGTATTGTTGAATGTCTTGGCAGGTGGCGTAGTGTAGCGTGAAAAGCATTCCCGCAATTTTGGAGAGCCAGCAATGTCCATTAGTAAGCTGATGACCAAAACTGAGGTCAGGATATCAGCTCACTCAGCATATGCAAAGCCATCCATAGGATTCTGTCTTCTTTCTTCGTTGGCTGTGCCCAACAGACTGTCAGGCTTAGCCAATGAGAACACTTGTGAATTAGGAAGGGACGGAGTGGAAGTTGTCTCCTTCTACCTGCTCCTACTTCTGATCCTCATCATCTCCCTTGCAGCGTCTGACCCTTCCCAACAAACGTTGCGTGTCCTAAGTTTGCCCTCACCTTGACTAGGGGACTCCATAGGCAGCGAACTGCAGCTTTCTTTCTGCAGTGTTCCAAAGCACGACCAGTCCTGTATACCAACCCCACTCTCATAAAGTTTGCACGGTTCTTTGTGTGAAACATAAGGTTGCAACTTCAAGTGGAAAATCAAGATGATAACCACCTATTTGGAGTGAAGGTAATTAAGGTAACCAGACTTCCTTCTTCACAAAAGGAGGTTCCACTGCCATTCTGGACAAATGCAGCACAGCTATAAAAATCCATCACATCAAAGAAGAGGTTTCTTTGAAACTTTACACTAGATTTAGGAACTAAGGGAATCCAGAGTTTTAAGAGAATTGCGATATCCAGAAAGTATTAGAGATTGGATCTAAGTCTCTACAATAAATTCGTTTAGTTATGTTTCTTTTAGGAGATTAATAGTACAGTGCATTTGTTATTTATCTTCTATTGTGGCATAGAATACACATGAGTTGTTTAAGCGATGTTGAGGACGTTAGGAGTTTGGATTGCTCAGAAAAGCACCCCTACATTTTAATTTTTTGGTTGCTCATATCTTTTCAGCTATCTTTTTTTTCCTGTTCATTCCAACAGGACCTGGGCAGCAGATGAGGCACAGATATTGCCAATTAGCCCAGTACGTTGACTTTTGCATAAATAAGGAGGGGGAGGGGGCAAGCCCTGCATATCCTATTGGAAAAAACTAGCAGACTTCTCTTTCCCTTAACCATACACCTCGCCTCATGTCCTTAAGATAAGGGATCGTGTGGCTATGATTTCGGCTCAAGATACGGCTGAGCAGGTTTGTGGAGGCTGGCAAGGGGGATTTCTGTCTCAGAGTGTTGAAAGACCTTGGGAGAAGGGACCCACCATGCCAAGGATGGGCAAGTGTGTGACTGAGTTTTTGTTATGGAGGAGACTGCCTGGTGGGCAAGATGGTGGTGCTGTGTAATAGCAAAGATTATGAAGTACATAAACTCTCATGCTCTCCACCTTAATCAAGGTATGTGGAAGAGTAGATATCAAATACCTTAATCAGCCAAGAGTCTCAACCAAGAATGGAAGGCTCCCCAGAACTCTCCTCCAGACCATAACTGTTGCAGTTCAGCAAATAACATGCAATCAACACCCTCTTTCTGGATTCAAGGACAATAGGACCTTCACAATTTTCACCTTACGGTGTGATGGCTGTTTTAGTGAGTGGTCCAGTTTCACATGGGGTACAACTGAGATGGGTTAACTGCAGTGTTGATATTTATTGGGCTTAGCCAGGGACGGTTTATGTTTCTGTCTGCCACAACGTCTCCTGTAATCCAGCCCCAGAGAAAGGGCTAACCAGATGTTAAAGTGGACAGAACCAATTTAGATGTTCTGATGTATGATGAAAGCAAAGAATCCCTACTTGAATACCTATGCTTGGAATTCCAATTGTGTCAGCAAGTTCTTGGCCTACAGCAGTACTAAGAGCAATGTCCATCTACCGTTGATTTTCCGTTCTACAGAGCTAATGTGTTCTCTTCCACATATTCCACATGCTGCATGGATATTCAGTAAGGAGTTAGCATATCTGACATCTGCACACAAGGACAATGTGAGCCATGTGCTGGGACAGCAAAGAAGTGTGGTACCAATATCTCTTATATAGGCATTCGTCCATTGAAGAACAACACAGCAAGAGTAACACTTCAGTGGGTTAGTAGAACAAGACAGGCCACCTTATACAGCAGGAGACAGAGAGATAGTACTTGAAGACAAATTGGATATGCCCACACAAAGAAATTGGGGGAAAATTCATTTGAGGTATACAAAGCCCCTCTTGCTCAACTGACTTTGATCAGTGGGCATCAAATTTGGGTATTCTGATGTGGCTGTATTATGATGTGGTTGTGTATTAAAAAAACATAAGAAACAAAAAGACCTGATATTGTCCACAAGGTATCTTAACTAACCAGATACCTAAACTAAATACCTAGGGAAACTTAAATATAGTCTATAACTGATCTTTAATCTTGGGATCCTGCTGATCCACTGATTAAAGGTTCATTAGTTGCCTCTTCTTGTTGGCCTTTTTATACCCAGTGCTGCCCCTGCCTCCAGCATTGGAGCAGGACTTTGCAACAGTGCCAGGCATGACACCATTGGCTGAATAAAAAATAAATTGTCCCATCCTTGGCCGTGCAGCTTGGAACTCATAACTAGAGTGTATATTATCCTGTCCATAGCACTTTGCCTGCCATGTTCATTCAGACCATGTGGCGCCAAAGCCCTTTATACATTAAATTACTGTTACTAGCCCTTCTCATGGATCTAACAGTTAGTATTAAGGGACACTCTGAAAGGCCCCCTCCTGCATATTATGCCTGATGTGGTAAGGGTTATATTCTCAGGCCACATCCAAGCCAGGTCTCTCCATTCGCTCCATACACCCATGCTTCACTTAACCACAGAATCTAATCTGCAGAGGTCAGAATCGTGGGAAGCATGGCACAGATTCTCCTGCAACTAGTAAGACAAGAGGTTCAAAATACTTTTCTTACTCTCCTAAGCACCAGGGTTGATGCAGATACACAGATGTGGTTTTGCGATGCAGATACACAGATGTGGTTTTGCAGCTGAACATGCATTCGATCCTCAGATAATATACATTTTAAGAGGTTCTTGCTACTGCTGGCCAAATAAATTCCAGGTTTATAACAAAATTCCACATATGCTTAAGGAAACTGGTGTGAACCTGTGCCGTGCAGAGGAGGACTGGGTGGCACAAACGATTCAAGATTTCAATACTGTAATGGTTCACCCTTCAAGAAGTGATGCTGTCTCTCATCAGCATACCGAATCTGTGAGGATTCCACAGACCCTCAAATGTGAAAGCAATGTATATGAGGTGGCATTTGCAAACACAACGTCCATCGAGCAAACATTTGTCGAACTGGCTCTCAAACTTGCAACCAGAGCAGCATGGCTAGAAACCTTTTAAATTGTGTGTGCATAAATCGAGGATGCAGCTCCACCCAAAGGATAATTCACAACAGAGGTACAAAGCAGCTATATTTAGAGCGAAATTGTCCTTCTCCATCTATGAGTCAGCCAAAATAGCCCTTTAATTTATTTTCAAGAAAGTTCACGGCCATCCGAAGCAGTCATCAAGTGCTACCTTCACAACAGCATTGCACCTTCTGTCCTTAAATGACAAAACTGGTAAGTTGCGGGCTATAATGGGGGCTACCTTTTCTGCTCGGCATGTCATCAGTGCCCAGCACTCCTTAGCACTTCCCTAAATGGTTGTGCTCCAGTGTTTCATAATACCAAAACAACAATACCACTAATAAGTTTCAAATTGTTATCACCCTCATCGAATCTCTGCAGTACCAGAACCATTAAACTTTGCCAATGAGCTATTGTTCTTATCATCCTGATATGTGTCAATTTCTCTCCTGTGGCATATGAGTACACCTGTACTCAAAAGTTTTGGAAGAATTTATCACGGATCTAAATGGCTTGACCAATTACACACCAAACCCTGGTCACACCTCTGTAAATCTTTAAATCCTTAAAGCTGTAGTCACTTCACTGTTCTCTATTCGGGGAAACCCATAACTTAGTAACTTTCAGTCTAGTTTCACAGAGAGGTACCAAAACCAAACAAACAAACATCAGAGTAGAACTCCTCTCTTTAACGGGTGGCGCACCATGTTTGTTCTTGACCTGTATACTTTGCGAGTCAGAGCTTATGGTGGATCAGGTTATTCCATTTAAACAGCTCTTATCAGCTAAAATTCTGGCCGCTTTCTTTCAAGAACCCTTCAAGTGATGTATGGTGTTCCAAAAGGCTTCTCCCTCCCCAGCCCTGTGCTGTACGTAATTGACCTCTCGTTTGCAGCAATATTCAAAAGTGACCATGTCGGCTACAATGTGTCCACTGACCATACACAGTTACATATGAGGATCATCAAAGAAGCAGATCAAAGAAGGGATGTGCATGATTATACATTCATCCTGGTCAAAAAAAGTATGGGAAACATTTGGCTTTGCCTGAAAAGCGAAAAAGAATGAGATTGTGAGTAGCCTAAGGCTCTTGCCATGATTTGTAACTAGCTGTGAGGATTGTGGTGTATTATATGGTACGGTTGGGCGACCTCACAGTGTAATACACTCCCAAAATCATCTTGAGTCCAGCCAGGCTCATTTGTAAAACCTCTTTCTCAACCCTGGGTAGCTGTGGCTTTGATCAGCAAGGCTTAAACAAAGGAACTAATGTGAAGCATGTAGATGCACCAAAAAAAAACGAAATAAGAAAGTCACACAACACAAAAGAAATCTAACTCCAGTTTATAAAAATAGACTATATTTTTATGAATTTTTAGACACCAATATAAGCAAAATCGACCAGAGAATTTACCATTTTTATTGCAAACAAGCAAAGGTAACCAAAAAGTTTGTAAACTTTTGAAAAGTTTGAAAGAGTTGTGTTTGGCTACACCACCCCGACTGGGTGGCCAATTCCGGCAGGGAGAAAGTCAGGGAGCCTAGTAGGGAGTATTTGGACAGTTACCAGGCCACCAAAGCAGTCTTGAGTCCAGCCCACACTTTACATCATAGCCACCATAAACTTCAGTGGAATGGAGTTCATGCTGAGGATGCTGAAAGATGCTCTGTGTGCAGTGCATTCGATGAGGGTCTTCCTGGGATTATTTCTCGGTCCATGAGTAAGGTAGGGAGATTTTGGCCACAGGAGCCTCTAAGTCCCTGGAAGTCATTTTTGAGCCAGTAGAAGGCTAGCAGCTTCTGGGCTACCATTCTCCATTCACAGTGGTCCTTGCTTCTTCCTTTAGTGAAGACTAGTGTCGGTTTTGGGCAGCCGATCAACAGTCTGATGGCTCTCATTAGTCCGGCAGACAAGGTTGCATCTTTTGAGTCCTGAGAGGCAGTCTTGACTGCACATCAGCGGTAAGCAGCGATTCAATGAAGGAGGCTACTGAATAACCAGGACAAGCTACTTCAGGCCCTGGTGCTGGAACAGGAGGTCAGCCAACTGAACCTTGGAGTTCACCTTGTCGGTCTGGGGTTCTGTAGTGAATTTTACAAGATCCAGTATTTTGTAGAAAAAGGAGCTACCCAGTAACCCAGGGACCTGGGCTGGACAATTATTACCAGCAAAGGTGGTCGTTTTAGGGGAAGTGTAGCCTTAGACTTCCAAGGCAATAGTGTCACAAAACCTACTCCATGAGTAAGTTGTTGTAATGTTATAAGTGCATTTATTTTAGTAATTCCGTTCATGCTGTGCCTAAACGGTTCTCAACGGTATAACACAACATTTACAATTCTTGAAAAAACACAGTGCTCAAAAAAGCACACAGTGCTCCTAACAAGTGATGGTGCAGTGAAAGTGATATAGTGTGAGTAAAGGTGATTATTCCTTTTCATTTTCCGGGATCCAGGCCAGTCCTCTCTTCATTAACCCAAGGAGCAGCAGGTGCAGTCCAGCAGTTAGCCCAGCCTCTCTTGCCAGGTTAAGAGGTCAGCAGGGCAGTTCTTCAATCTTCTTGCCAGTCCAGACATGCTCTGGGGTTAAGGGTGCCATATTTGTGCCCAGAAAATGCCCTGGGAGGATGATGGGGTCATTAGCCATTGGGCTACCAGGATCCCTCTCTCCCTGTGACAAACTTCTGGCTATGTGTGGTATCTAGCAATCCCAGAGTGCACTATTCTGCCCACTCTCAAGATGTCTGAACCCTTCCTTGGATGCTAGGAGCACAGTCGCCCACCCTAGAGGTGTGGCTACCTGTAGATTACAAGACAATGCTAAAACTAGTTTGGAACTGGTTTACCCTCTCTGTTCCCTGCCACCAGCCTGTCTACCTGAACAAAGGTATAGCCCTCCTTTAGTGTGATCCCAATTGCCCAACAAAAGCGGTTTCTCCTTAGAAGTTCTCCTTTTGGGCCAACACCCTGTGTGCCTTCCTACGAGGCGGAGGAAACACCTCCCACTATGGCAGTTCTATATTGTTTTATGGCTTGGGGAGTTGTTCACACTACTCTCAAGGAGCCCAGAAGTGTGTCTGGTGGCCAGCAGTTGTGAAAGGTCACCGGATAAACTGGGTAAGAGAGTGGTAAACTTTCTGAAAGTTGCTTTACCTCAAAAGTGACAATAAATTTGACTTGATCATCAAGTCAGGTTAATGCCATGATTAACTTCATACCTTGAAGTACCTATTTTAGTAGTCCCATTCAGAAGTTGGCAGGACTGTGATGGCTATATTAGTCAATGGGGACACTAGCTTTTCCATAGTAAAACAACAATTTTAGAGTTTTTACTGTTAGGACATATCAAAGTATATTCTCCACTTAATAATATACAGCTTCCCTGCCTTGGGGCCTGACAGGCCTTCCTTAGAGGCAGCATGTATTTTCTTAAGGTAAGTGGGGGCTTTGTGATTGGTTTAAATGGTAAAGTCTAACAGTTTAAAACACCTCTTCCAGGCTGCAGTGGAGGTCTGAGAGACATTATTTACTTTGTCAAATGCAGGTTGGCACAATTAGTACTGCAGCCCTGGGTGGACTTTGTAACTTACATTCCCTTGGTATCCTTGGTACTAGATACTAGGGGCATAGAAGTAAGTCCTCTAATGCCAACTGGGGATAGCCAGCATACGTTTTGTAAGTGGGTAGAACACTGGTAATGAGATCTGGATAGGAGGCATCTGTGCAAAAACCAGCAGCATCATCACCACAACTCTGGGGATGATCGTGCAAAAGATGAAAAAAAAGGCATTTCCCTACACTAGGTTTTCCTCCTTCCCTTCACATTCAGTGAGAAGTATTGGAGTTCTCTGTAACACTGCCCTATCTTTAACCACAATCGTTACAGTGGGACCAAGAACATGTTTTTTTGCCTCTGCTATCTTTGCAGAATTCAAGACAATCACCCTAATTTTAGATTTGACCCAGTTATGCATCGATTGTGGAAATATAATTTATGTTGGCTTCTTTTGAAAACCATAGTTAAACTACAAAGACCACAAACCTTGCTGGCCCACTCATCCTCTGCTTGAAAGTTTCTCATCACTCCAGTACAGCTTTAAAATCACTCCATTTGGTGCCAGTAAAAGCAATGGATTCAAAACGTTTTGCATGGAGTATAAAGGTTTTCCTAGCCATGCCAGTGATTACCTTTCTCACCGTAGAGCCTGGCCAGGTGCTTTTGGTTATCTTTCCAGCACAGTGTTAGGATATTTCCACTAAAATACTAACAGTATAGAGGTTAGGGTATTGGCTTCATCTATGTTTGTCCTGGAAGTCTTTCCATTCCCTCCTCACCACAAGACTAACATTGTCATTTTTCAAATAACTGAAAGCCCACCACATTTGTGAAACTTTTTATCTTAAATAAGCTCCCAGTGTTGCCTCTAGTCACTCTTCCTCCGTTTCCTTGCGTTTCTTGCACACTTGGCATCCACAGATTGTTAGATAGTGTTATAAAAACAATTAAATAATCAAATTAATAAGTAAATAAAATGTATTGGTGGTGGTGCTGAAGTTTGGTCTGAGATGTTTTTGACCCAAGCTGATGTGGACACCCTTCCAAACTGAAGAACTTTCAGCAACTTAATCATCTTTCTTCTAGTGTCAGTATGTCCAAAGTATATGACATCTTAGGCGAGGTTTAGTAGCTATTTACTGGTGTGGGTTGCCTGCAAGGTGAGACAAATAAGCACATTGGTAAATCAGGACAACTCATGACACCAATGGACCACCAATTCCATTACATGGTAGCACACTGGTAGAGAATGAGCTAAAAATAGGAAGCCACAGACACTATCACATATGTCGTGTCAAAGGAGAAGCATGATGAAGAATGCAAAAAAAGACTTAAACCAGAGCAGGTGAGAATTGGGCTGGATAAGGTTCCCTTATAGTGTAATAGGGCCATCAAGAGACAGCACTTTGCTACTCCCACCAATAACATCTTCAGGGCCAAACTGAGGGGCCAAGTGGCTCATCAAGTTAGATCTAAATATGGGATTTAACGAGCAACAGCTCTGTGGAAAGTCCCTTGCGCTCTTTTTCCTACAGGTCTCTGTAGATTCAAGAGTCAGAACATCAGCTCCTTAGACAGTGTTCCTAAAACCCACTGAGCTAATGCTGGTTGACCTCCACGGAATCCAAAAATTCACCAAAGTCTCATCTCCACACCAGGGAGCGATAACTCAACAGAAGTCAGTTGTGAACAGTATTCATAACTGGACTCTCCTCTCTCAAAAAGAAGTATGAATGAATGATGCCCTTAATGACCATAACATGCAAGAAGTGGTGAATATGGGTGTCCAAGGTTGCTTTAGGAGGGCCGAATCCATGCCACTTTTCGGGATAGGCACTGCCTGCGTGAGTTTCATGTCATTTATTTAATTATAATTATATGTATCTTATTCGTACATCCTAAATAGGTGGTATGTACCCAGCCTTTCTGGTGTTGCGTTGGTGCGTGCTAGGGTAGAATGTTCTAATGGCCAGAACACCGTAGTGGTCAGTGGGGAAGGTTAATGACCGAGAGTGTACGTTATTTTGCACGACTGACACCAGGGTGTAAGGAGATCTGCAGCCAGAAATAGGATTCCTCAAAAAATGTAACACTTTGGTAATATTTTTTTTAATGTTATCAAGCTGCGAGCAGAAACATTTACGCAGTTTATGGTAGAGGTGCACTCACAGAGTGCCCTGGGCGGTAGAAAGAACTGTCAGTCTCTGTAAAGGAGGGTCAGGACGGCTCGTGCAGACTCCCCTTTCCTTATATATTGGATATGCAGAGAAAGGCAGTGGGTTCTCCGAAAGACACATCGACGAACAAAGGGCTTTAGTAAGGCTTAGCTTGATGAGGGCGATTGGGAGAGCCATGGAATGGATGAGAGCCCACTGGGGCCTGATAAGGAACCACTCTGGAGCTGGAATCCTCCTGTTCTCATTGTTAGCGTGTCTGGTGGAGCTGGAAACAAATTCCAGGCGCCTTTTACTTAAGGTCTAATGGTTAAGTTGTCCTGTCATCACTGACAGGAGCTAATAATGACTGGAGCTCAGCCCTGCCTGGGAGACAAGGGATGGTTACACGTTTAAGGAGGCAAAGGGCATAGCTTGCGAGATTAAAGGATTTTACTGGGAAGGTCACCGAAAAAATAAGAAAAACACATTTCGCCACCCTGTGTTTTTTAAAATTGGGAGTGAGTTAATCTATCGTCTTTAGTTCCCCGCCCAATAGGAGTGCAGCTGAATGAGGTGAAAACGGTCGTGTACTATTTTGTGCTGCGTCATAAACAATAGTTCACCATTTTTAAACCTGCCTCTATTAAAGTGTCGTGAAAGTGCCAGCTAGAAAATTGTAAAATTATGAAGTTAAGTAAATTAAAACACTAATCGTGGAACAAAACATATTTAACTCATACTCTGATCTGGATATCACATAAATTCCAGTACCCCCTCCTCCACCCCCTCCTTCATTGCGTTACACATCCATCCACCACCACTGGCACTAACTCACCCCACCACAACAATTATAACTAGCAAGACCACCACTGCTACAGCAGCCACCACAATAACCACAACAAAAATGTATTGGCGCCACACTTTCTGTCGACTTTGAACGCAAGTCCGAGATTTGAAGGGCACTCTGACTTTATATCGCCTGTGCATGCAGCTGTTCTCTGGTGGATAATATTAAGATAATTTTTGCTACCCGACTTTTGTTTTTAGAATGCACGCTACCTCTAGCCAGTCCAGTTCTAATAGCGTGGTTTTATACATGGCGGTGATTCACAATTACCTCTGGGGTTTATCCATGTTAAAACTGCAGTATGAGGTCTTTTCAACTATGTTAATCCACCCACGTGGACAAAAATGTATGGGCATCAAAGAACATCGTCAAGGCAGAGAAATGCCTAACGTGAGCACCCACAGTGCCTGCACTCTTCCTGTGACAATGATCTCATGGGCGCCACGTGAACCCCTTGACAAGCCATTCCAGTTACCCTTGACAAATTTGCTCGCAGCTTGCCTTCGAGGAGACAGCACCTGGTGCACCCAGAAGTTCCGGACACACATCCGGTCCCCTACGTGCCTCAAACGTTCTCAGTTAATTATGTGTTCATCTTGAGGCCAAGCCATTCATGTATCCTTTTATTTATGCTTTACTCGTGAAGCAAAGAGTTGCGTTGTTTTAGCATGGATTATGTTCACATGCGAGGCCACTTAATTTATGGTTCTGTTCAGGGCAGTTTATCCTGGTTATGCAATGTGAACAACAGTGGGTACTTTGCACATGTATGTGTTATGGGGTCATGGGAGGTGGCATTATTGTGGTTCTTCATACAGAGATGTTCAGCAATTTCTTATGCTGTCAAGCTCTACTCTAGTTCTACTTTAGCAAGCTGAACATGGCCGTGCATTGTGCAGGGACCTGCTGTAACATCCCCCGGGATACTATGGTATGTTATTTTTAATTTATTTGACTTCTAGTGCTCCAACATCTCACTCCAAGGCCACAATGCAGTGTAGAGGGTAGGGCTTGGGGACGGTTGGGGGAGGGGCATAATTATGTACACGCTCTGATGGAGGGTTGGGGTGTCTCTCAGTCCTGGGGTGCAGAAAGGGAGGGGGCGAATGTTGTGGGCAGATACCTATAGGTCAAAGGCGTCCTTTTCCAATTTTATTTTCAAAGCTTTTTATAAAGGATTGTCATATTTTGAAAGCGAGAGCCCACAGGGTTTATTAGAGAGATTCCATGCCAATTTTTTTTTTTGCTTGTATTTTTTAAGTCGGTGTGTTATTCTGATTAGTGATGACCAGGAACATAGTGAGGGACTCTTTTCTGCAGGTAGATAGTCCTCATTGCACCATGGTAGTTTTCTCATCTTCTCTGTCCCTCTAACCATGCCAGCTCAGGACCATATTTATACTTAGAATATCCGATTGGACAACTAAGGGCAGTAACAAGCCAAATCCACTGTATCGTATGAAATACCATCATAAACGGACCTGCAGAGCTGTCGAAACCATAAACAGTGCTACTGTCCATTACACTTCATTATCTAACAAGCTACTACACGCTTCATCCCATGACATGTTAACTGCACCTTGCTAGTCATCATGCACAACATGGAAACACTTCCCACTTAGGATCAAGCAAACGAGGGAAAGGAAAAGAGAGATCAGCGGAGAGGGTGTGAGGAGGTTTCCTGTAAATAGAAAGAGCATCCTCATAGCACTCACAGAATACCGGTTTGCAGAGCGGTGACAAAATGGGTAGTCTGCTTGGTTGGTCTAGAAGGTAGAAGCAGAATAGGAAAAGCGGGTAGCAGCCAGGAGGAGTCAGAGAGCCATAAATTAAGACGTAGGAAAGAGCAGACAATAGAAATGTAGGAGGTGGGCAGAGCCTGAGAAAAGAATCAAGGTTTAGCACAGGTTAAATATCAGGCTATCCTGGTAGTGGTTAGAGGGAGGAACTGAGAAATTTAATGGGGGAGAGCAAGAGACAGAGAAAGTAGATGTGGGGAAGCATAAAGTTTCACCTCATTTTAACAAGGTCAGGAATTCAGACAAAATAAAGGACTGAGCTAGTTGATTCAAACAAATTATAATAAAAAAACAGATTTATTTCAATAGGTTCCCCTTTCAATTATGTTGTTTATTTTGCTGGTAGACTAAAGTGTAGCAGAAGTGGGTTGGAAACATAGACACCACTGTATGCAAATGCCTTTCTACTTTGAGACACTCAACAGTCAGTACCAACACTGATGACGGTGATAGTGAAATATAGACTGGTATTGGGATCCATCATATTCCTGCTGTAGAGTATGGTTAAAAATAGATGACGCATCAACACATTCAAACATTGAGCAGTATGAAAATAGTACACTAAATAGAACCAACGTATTAGTAATCCATAGAAGGTGGTTCGCAGGTGTCATTCATAGATTAGCATTACACACTTTGGCCCTCATTCTGATTCTGGCGGGCGGCGGAGGCCGCCCGCCAGAATTCCGCCATCCAAAATACCGCGCCGCGGTCAAAAGACCGCGGCGGGTATTTCAAGTTTTCCCCTGGGCTGGCGGGCGGCCGCCAAAAGACCGCCCGCCAGCCCAGGGGAAAACGACCTTCCCACGAGGATGCCGGCTCGTAATAGAGCCGGCGGAGTGGGAAGGTGCGACGGGTGCATTTGCACCCGTCGCGTATTTCACTGTCTGCCAAGCAGACAGTGAAATACTTGTAGGGGCCCTCTTACGGGGGCCCCTGCAGTGCCCATGCCATTGGCATGGGCACTGCAGGGGCCCCCAGGGGCCCCGAGACTCCCCCTCCCGCCATCTGGTTCCCGGCGGGAGAACCGCCAGGAACTGGATGGCGGGAGGGGGAGTCGGAATCCCCAAGCCGGCGCAGCAAGCTGCGCCGGCTTGGAGGATTCCTGGGGGCAGCGGGAAACCGGCGGGAGACCGCCGGTTTCCCTTTACTGACCGCGGCTAAGCCGCCGCGGTCAGAATGCCCCGCGGGGCACCGCCGGCCTGTCGGCGGTGCCTCCGCGTCCCGCGGCCCTGGCGGTTCTATACCGCCAGGGTCGTAATGAGGGCCTTTGTGTTGATTCCGCCCCCTTCCGTGGCAACTCTCTTCCAGCAGTATATCATCTGTTAGCCAACTGCAGTTCTCAGTTTTGGACTAGCAGGTGGAATGTGCTGCTCTCTCACTGTGTGGTGTGTTGTAATACGCCGGTGCTGCTCATCTGTCATGGCCTCTGACACTACTCACTCTGTATTGGCTATGAGTGCAACGTTACACCTGTTCGTTTCAAGAACTTCACCAAATGGGTCTTTGTGGTCCACATAAGATCTGATTCTAGGCCTGCATAAAGTACATTGGGCAGGCTACAATGAGATTCTGAAGTTACTTCTGCAATTTCCTACCTAATGTGTTTGTTTTGAACACTGCCTGAGAAAATCATGCATGTGATGCCACCTCCTGTGACATCACCAGTCCAACAGGAATGGAATGTTGTCACTTACAAAACTCCTTCCATTCTCCTACCATGACTTTAGTGGATTGAACCAGATGATTGTGCGTGACCAATAAGTGCATGGTGGATAAAATCAATTGGAGACAGCTGCGCGGAATAGTTATATGTAATATGATTTTCTGATGGATACGTCTAACTGCAGATTTCTCATCTTGTGAATATTCTCCTGATGTCAGACTGGATCTGAAAACTTTAAAGCAATACTCCTGCATACCAGTAGGAGCTGCACAATACCACCTATCAGCATGCAGGAGTACTGCTTCAAAGCTTCCATATATCCACCCTGTTCACAGCTGGAAGTGCGTTTTCGCAATATATGTACCACCATGTTCACAGGTGAAAGTGCATTTCCGCATAGCCCATCAAAATTCTCACCCAAGGTGGAAGAAATCTACAAAGGGGTCAAGTGCACATGGGAAAAAAACAAAACCTCAAAAAGTCTCACCCAAAGTGGAAGGAATCAACAAAAGGCACAAGTGCACATGGTAAACATGAAACCATTATAGCGGCCATTTTGTAATGTGCAACAGTTTTGCAAACAGAAACATTCTTATGAATTGTTAGAAAGGTTGTCTCTAGTTGCAGTGGTCTGCACCCTGTCCAAGTAGGGACCCTCATTCTAGTCAGGGTAAGAGAGTCATGCAGCTATGATAAACCATTGCTCACCCCCTTGGTAGCTTGGCTCAAGCAGTCAGGCTTATCTCAGAGGCAATGTGTACAGTATTTGTACATATACACAGTGAAAACACCACAAAAGTATTCCATACCAGTTTCGAAAAATAGCCAATATTTATCTGAGTAAAACAAGACCAGAATGACAAAAAAACAACACACCCAAGTAAAGATACACATTTTCAAAGATTAAATCTTAGTAAAGCACTTAGAAACATAATAGCTCTAACTGGGGCTAATACAGCATCTTGACTGAGTCGTTCCCAACAGTCTGACGCTACTCGCGAGGGCGTACAGGCCGGTCATGGAGTTGCATGGACCCCAGGTACAGTACCTTAGAAAACAATGAAGAAACAAAGATGTTGCATGGAGTCGGGGAGGTGAGGCGTCACTGGAGCTTGTGCAGTGTCTGTTCCTTACTGCTACCGAGGAGGTGAGGCGTTGGTTTCTTACATTGCATTGGAGTTGATGTGGCATCGGTGGCGAGGGATCAGATCCTTACGACCCAGTGGGGTTGAAGAATCCAGCAGGTCAAGATGCAAGGCATCGATTTTACAGTGTCACGATCACACCACTGGGCCACAGGTGATGTGGCGGAGTCAGGTGTCACTGACTTCGATGACACAGCACTCAGGACTCACTCTCTGGTGGCACTTAGGAGGTGCTGCAGTGTTTCGGGTCCATGTTACAGGTTGTGGTCATTCCACTCAGCGAGGACCATGGCTCTGGGGCAGGCAGCGGCACTGAGTCAGATAGCGGCGCCAATCCCAAAGTCGCTCTGGGGTCGATGTGCTTAGTTTCTTTTTGGTTGCATTTCCAAGGGCCCAGTAACTGGATTTGGCACCAATTGACAAGTCAGGACTCTCAGCAAGAGAGCCTAGGTGCTGGCAGGGAAAGACTTTGATGACCCTGAGACTTCTCAAAAGGAGTCACGCTCAGTTCAAGCCCTTGGAGAACCTTGGAAAGCAGGATGTAGAAAGCCAAGTCCAGTCCTCTCACTCGCAGTATATAAGCAGCAAGCAGCAGGCCAGCACAAAGCAACGCGCAGAGTGGCAGTCCCTTCTACAACATTCAGCTCTTCTTCCTCGAGAATGTCCTCAGTCCAAAAGTGTTATAACTATGTGGTGTCAGAGTTCCAGTACTTATAATCCCTTTCTGTCTTTGAAGTAGGCGAACTTCAAAGAGCAGTCTTTGTAGTGCACAAGATTCTTCCTTTTCCTGCCCTGGCCCCAGACACACACTAGGGGGGTTGGAGACTGCTGTGTGTTAGGACAAGCACAGCCCTGTTCAGATGCAAGTGTCAGCTCGCCCCACCATTCTAGCTCAGAAAGACCTATAAGCCTGGAGATGGGCCAGCAGGATATGAAAGGCACACCTCAGCTCCCTTTGTGTGACTGTCTAGAGTAAATGCACAAACGGCCCAACTGTCATCCTCACCTAGACGTGTATTCAGCAGACAGGCAGAGGCACAGAATGATTAAACAAGAAATTGCCCACTTTCTAAAAGTTTAGCAACACAAAAGGATGATGGATGGAGTGCTGAACAATGCAGACACTCACCCCAGTCCCAGATCTGTGTTTAATCCATCGTTCTTTTGCTCACCATGCCACCCCAGTTTGGACCCAGCCATATTCAAATCAGTCTTGACCCTGTTCCTCATGGGAACAGTCCAGCCCGAACTGCCAAGCCAGGTCCTCCCTGGACCAGAAACAAGCATTCTGGGACCGGTTTCAGGGTATCACCCTTCATCAGCCAGGCTAGCTTGAATCCAGTGGCACAGTGAGCAAGGGACCTACGTCTGGGCATACCCTTCCCACTTAGGGCAACTTTAGCAACACAAAAGGATGATGGATGGAGTGCTGAACAATGCAAACACTCACCCCCAGTCACAGATCTGGGTTTAATCTATCGTTCTTTTGCTCACCATGTCACCCCAGTTTGGACGCAGCCATATTCAAATCAGTCTTGACCCTGTTCCTCATGGGAACAGTCCAGCCCAAAC
This sequence comes from Pleurodeles waltl, assembly GCF_031143425.1. Lineage (NCBI taxonomy): Eukaryota > Metazoa > Chordata > Amphibia > Caudata > Salamandridae > Pleurodeles > Pleurodeles waltl. Next base: position 870,859,375 of record NC_090447.1, read on the forward strand.
TGCCAAGCCAGGTCCTCCCTGGACCAGAAACAAACATCCTGGGACCGGTTTCAGGGTATCACCCTTCATCAGCCAGGCTAGCTTGAATCCAGTGGCACAGTGAACAAGGGACCCACATCTGGGCATACCCTTCTGTTAGAAATGGGGTCTTTGGTTGACAGTCAGGTTACCCCCTGTTCAAGCAAGGAACCTCACTCTAGTCAGGGTAAAGAGACTCACCCTCAGCTAACCCCTGCTTACCCCCTTGGTAACTTGGCAGAGCAGTAGGCTTAACTTCAGAGTGCTAGGTGTAATGTATTTGTACCAACACACACAGTAACTTAATGAAAACACTACAAAATGACACAACACAGGTTTAGAAAAATAGGACATATTTATCTAAACAAAACAAGACCAAAATGACAAAAATCCACAATACACAAGTCAAGTTATGCATTAAAAATCAAAAAGAGTCTTTAAGTAGTTTCAAACACACACTAACGCTGTTAGCGTGAAAAAGTACCTTGGGTATGTCAAAAATAATCCTGCACGGGCGAGTGTGCATCAAAAAGGGCTTGCGATGCGTCGATTCCACTCACGAGCGGGACCTTGCATCGTTTCTCCTTTCATCGGGTCGAGGAGTGTTGTTTCTTCTCTCCGCAGGAGATTGATGCATCGATCCGGTCAGCACTCTCAGGTCTGGGCAGGCCTTGCGTTGATTTTACATGCCCAGCGGTACTTGAGTCAGAAATTCAGCCGCACGATGATCCGAAAACCACGCAGCGCGGGTTGCGATCTCCCAGCGTCCGTCAGCGATGCTGCACGTCGGTTCTCCTGCTCCGTGCGTCGAGTCTTTGGCCGTGTTTCCGGCGAGCGTTGATTTTCAGCCGCGGAACCGGCGGTGCGTCGTTTCTTAAGCCGCACATCGGAGTCACATCTATCTTTTCCCCACACTGCGCTCTGTGCGTGGATTTCCTTTTCTTTAGGCTGCCAGCTTCTCCTTTCAGGGTCTCAAGAACTGGATGGGTGCCCCAGGGCAGAGTAGGAGTCTCTCCAGAGACTCCAGGTGCTGGCAGAGAGAAGTCTTTGCTGTCCCTGAGCCTTCAAACAACAGGATGCAAGCTCTAAATCAAGCCCTTGGAGAGTTCTTCTCAAGATGGAAGGCACACAAAGTCCAGTTTTTGCCCTCTTACTCTGGCAGAAGCAGCAACTGCAGGATAGCTCCACAAAGCACAGCCACAAGCAGGACAGCTCTTCTTCCTCAGGTCTTCAGCTCTTCTCCAGGCAGAGGTTCCTCTTGTTTCCAGAAGGGTTTCTCTAAAGTCTGTGGTTTTGGGAGCCCTTCTTATACCCAATTTCTCCTTTGAAGTAGGACTACTTCAAAGTAAAGTCTCTTTTGAATGTGAAATCCTGCCTTGCCCAGGCCAGGCCCCAGACACTCACCATGGGGTTGGAGACCGCATTGGGTGAGGGCAGGCGCAGCCATTTCAGTTGTGAGTGACCACTCCTCCCCTCCCTCCTAGCACAGATGGCTCATCAGGATATGCAGGCTACACCCCAGCTCCCTTTGTGTCACTGTCTAGTGTGAGGTGCAACCAGCCCACCTGTCAAACTGACCCAGACAGGGAATCCACAAACAGGCAGAGTCACAGAAATTGTATAAGCAAGAAAATGCTCACTTTCTAAAAGTGGCATTTTCAAACACACAATCTCAAAATCAACTTTACTAAAATATGTATTTTTAAATTGTGAGCTCAGAGACCCCAAACTCCACATGTCCACCCGCTCCCAAAGGGAATCTACACTTTAATCAGATTTAAAGGTAGCCCCCATGTTAACCTATGAGAGGGACAGGTCTTGCAACAGTGAAAAACAAATTTAGCAATATTTCACAGTCGGGACATATAAAACACATTACTATATGTCCTACCTTAACCATACACTGCACCCTGCCCTTGGGGCTACCTAGGGCCTACCTTAGGGGTGTCTAACATGTAAGAAAAGGGAAGGTTTAGGCCTGGCAAGTGGGTACACTTGCCAAGTCGAATTTACAGTTACAACTGCACACACAGACACTGCAGTGGCAGGTCTGAGACATGATTACAGAGCTACTTATGTGGGTGGCACAACCAGTGCTGCAGGCCCACTAGTAGCATTTGATTTACAGGCCCTGGCACCTCTAGCGTACTTTACTAGGGACCTTACTAGTAAACCAAATATACCAATCAAGGATAAACCAATTACATACACATTTTGTAAAGGAGCACTTGCACTTTAGGACTGGTTAGCAGTGGTAAAGTGCCCAGAGTAACAAAAACAGCAAAATCAAAGTCCAGCACACATCAACAACCTGGGGAACAGAGGCAAAAAGTTAATGGAGACCACGCCAAGGATGAAAAGTCTAACACCTTCCCACTTAGGGCAACTTTAGCAACACAAAAGGATGATGGACGGAGTGCTGAACAATGCAAACACTGACCCCCAGTCACAGATCTGGGTTTAATCCTTCATTCTTTTGCTCACCATGCCACCCCAGTTTGGACCCAGCCATATTAAAAAAATCAGTCTTGACCCTGTTCCTCGTGGTCCAGCCCGAACTGCCAAGCCAGGTCCAAAAAAAACAAAAAAAACTGATGGATTAAACCCAGATTTGTGACCGGGGTGAATGTTTGATTTGCTCTGCATTCCGTCCATCATCTATTGTTTTTACATTTGTCGCCCCAAGTGGAAAGGGTATGTCCAGGCGTGGGTCCCGTGCTTGCGATGCCACCAGATTCAAGCTAGCCTGGCTGATGAAGGGTGATACCCTGAAACCGGTCCCAGGAGGCTTGTTTCTGGTTCAGGGAGGACCTTGCCTGGCAGTTCGGGCTGTTGCCTTGGGAAACAGGGTCAAAACTGATTTGCATATGGCTGGGTCCAAAGTGGAATGGCATGGCAAGCAAAAAAACTGATCGATTAAACCCAGGTCTGTGACTGGGGGGTGAACGTTTGATCTGCTCTGAATTCCGTCCATCATCTATTCTTTTTACACTTTCTAAAAGTGGCATTTTTAAACTCACAATTCAAAAACCAACTTCACCAAAAGATGTATTTTTAAATTGCGAGTTCAGAGACCCCTAACTCCATATCTCCATCTGCTTCTAGTGGGAAATTACACTCAAAAGATATTTCAAGGCAATCCCATGTTACCCTATGAGAGAGATAGTCCTTGCAATAGAAAAAAGACAAATTTAGCAGTATTTCACCATTACATGGTCTACCTTTCAAATACCCTGTCAATGGGGTTACCTTGGGCCTACATTAGCGGTAACTTACAGCTAATCAATGGGAAGGTTTGGGCATGGCAAGGGGGTGAACTTGCCAGGTTGAATTGGCATTTTAAAAGTGCAAACACAGATACTGCAGTGGCAGGTCTGAAACATGTTTACAGGCCCACTCGTGTGGGGGCCCAATCAATGCTGCAGGCCCACTAGTAGCATTTGATTTACAGGCCCTGGGCACACATTGTGCATGTACTAGGGACTTACTTAGTAAATCAGATATGCCAATAGAGGAGAAACCAATCAATACATTTTAGACAGACAGCACAGGCACTTAAACACTGGTTAGCAGTGGTAAAGTGCCCAGAGTCCTAAAGTGACCAACAAAATCAGGTCAGAACAAATACAAGGAAGAAGGCAAAAAGTTTGGGGATAACCTTGCAGAAAGGGCCAAATGCAACATAAACTTAAACAATATCAGGTTGATAGTCCATCAGCAACATACTGCATATTCAGAATGCTGTAGCTCATTATATGTAGTCTACTGGATCTTTCCATAGAGGTCTAACATTGCATAAATTCCAAAATGTATATTTGCCTAAAATGCATACATACAAGATTCCAGAATACATTCTATCAAAAAAAGCAGGAGACGAAAAATAAAATTAAAAAAATAAAAATGACACAACAGGGGCCTTAGTATCTGCATCCTACCCACACAGACAAATCTGGTTTGGGTAATCGACATATATATAACGTAAATGTTGCATTATTTGGGGAAGGTATGGAACTGTGCCCAAATTGGCAAGTGTACAAATTATCCCAATATAATTATTCACAGGCCTACATATAAAGGCCTCCCACCCATCAATACATCTCAATTTCATAGAACATTAAAAAAACATTGCCATATTATTGCTACACATTTGACGCTGGGTTGTAAACCCATACTCTGATTCAGAAAAATATATTCAAAATCTTAATCTTAGCTCAAAAAGATATCCCGCCATTCTTTTAATCAAATTTTGCACTAGCCCTGTATAAAGAAGAGGGAAAACAAAGTTGATTAAAAGCATCATAAAATCAACATACGCTAAAGGGATTTAAGGAGAAGGAGACACCAGGCCAACCTAAAAAACATTATACATCACCAAAAGATAGGCAAACCCTGAAGGCAAAACACAATCAGCAATAAGAGTATTATCAGCATTAAAATGCTATCAGCAGTAGAAAGGAGGAACTGCAGACTCCTAGCTCAAAGGTACATTAAATTATTCATCAATATTGAACCCTCTTTGGCCTTAGTGTCTATTTCAAGTTTGTACCAGGCTCTATGCATCTTAGTGAACGTGTTCTGTCACCCCCTATCTCTCTCTCTCTCTCACTCTCTTTTGTTTTGTCTTCAAAGCCTTGGCTAACCACCTAGTTAAGGTAATGTCCATCCTAATTCTCCCCAACCAAAATTGCACACTTGACTATGCACAACTTTTGATGCCCTGAGTTGTCTGTTTGGTATTTTTAAGCAAGCACACTTCGTTCCTAAGTTCTGATCTTATGTCAAAACTCTTCTAAAGAAATCTTAACAAAGTTCACAAGTATGAGCAAAAGGAGTGATGTCTCCTTTACTCAGCATAGAAAGGCTACGCATCAGCGCTTCCTCTAGTCCTGTTTGTTATTTGCTCTAGCTATTGAATGGCTCACAAATCAGAACAAATCAGAACAAGGTGGATTGGGCTGGTTTAGGGATTCCATTGGGATAACAGGAGGGATGACTGTGCCCCCTTATAAATAGTCAAATTGTTATTATGCTCCAGGTACCATAGATGGATGGGGCAGCAATCGATAGACATGCTTGCGGCATCTGGGGTAACTTTGGGCCTGGTAGTCAACTGTCATTAAGTCACTGATTCCAATTCCAGGAGGGACCTTAGTTGTGAACTGGCAAACTCAACTGGTCCGAGCAAGCAGCACTTTTAAGTACCTAGCGATGTCACCAAAGACTTGAAACAGGCTTTGGAGCTAAACAAGTTTTCTCTCCTGTTGTCAACCGGCAAAGCTCAGGTCACTAGAACTCACTCCATATTTCAATTATTGGCAATGTGGTGATGTTCCCCACAACTGCCCCCTTCAAAATTTCTCTGGGATGCTCTTCTAAAAAATCATGAATTCTCAAGGTAATTTCTGTGGACAAGTAAAGCACCTAAAGCTGCAAATGCTAAATGTGTAGAACTGTGTTAAGAAGGTAAAATGGTCGTTGCAGATGTACAATTATATACAGGGCAGCAGAATTGCTAGCAATTAATGTTTAGATAGCGATATGGCAGAGCCATGAGATTGGAACTGGCTAACATATCAGAGTCAGTGCTACTCCACCTCCTCTGCCAGACCTCATTTTACCAAAGTGGTGGTCAGATGCTGGCACAAGGCTCTCTGATGAACGGGCTGTCATCGTCAAGTGACATGGGAAATTTCACTCTAAAGTGGAACATGGCTAACACAGGTGAACCATTTTAGCAGATTCAGGCTGTTGGGCACCTTTAAGTATATCTAGGTGGGGATATAGAAGAGCATGATCACATGAAGTCCTGTTCTGAACAAGCAAAAGATTTAGGCATACCAATGACTTTGTACTTCTAAGGCACGCATTTGTAGGACTTGAGGAACTTTTGAGACCTGTTCCGGTGTACAACCCATAAGTAGTGAGATTGATTATCAACCCACTAGGGGAAGAAAACACTGCAGGTATATTGAGCTTCCGTACATAATGCCTCCATTAGGATACCGGAAGTCAGGACTGCCTGGGAGGCAGATCTTGTCATTGTTCATTTTCAGACAGTTGGTCTTCATCCATGATGACACTTCAGTCAGCCAGGTGGTGAAGTTGTTCCTAGTGCTCGGTGAGTTGTCCAAGAGGGTCAGTATAACTTGTCTTTCATCTGCATAGAGTAGGATGTTGAGATAGTGGGGGCTGATGACATCGACCAGAGGGATCATGTAGATGTTGAAAATAGTGGGGCTGAGAGAGGAGCCTTGAGGTACTCCGCAGATGAGTTCCTGGGCTTTTCAAGAGCAAGGTGCCAGGTTAACTGTTAGGGTTTTCCTGGTTAGCAACAACCAGAGCCATCAGAGGGCGAGCCCTTGAATGGCTGTCCTGGGCAGTTGTCTTATCATAATTGAGTGAGAGACTGTATGTAAGGCTGCTGAGAGGTCCAAGAGGATGAGGGTTGCAGTTTCTCTTTGTTCAGCATTCCTGATGTCAGTTGCTGTGGTGAGGGCTGTCTCTGTCCTCTGATTGGGTCTGAAGACTCACTGTGAAGTGTTGAGGTAAGCTGTGTAAGCATCTATTGATTACTTTTTCTAGGACCTTGGCTGGGTGTGGTAGGAGAGAGATCGGTTGATAGTTAGCAAGTTTGGTCACATCTGCTGATGATTTCTTTAGGAGACCTTATTGCTAAATTTCAAAATTGAGAAACCCTTCCTTCCTTGTGTGGAATGTTTGTGCCCACCTAGAGGTGTGGCCAGGGAAATGAGCTGTCCCCTCTTCTGTGGTCACTCAAAACTGGGTCTGGGGGTAGCTCCCATCTCCCACTGGGTTTGGTGCTAGCTTGGCTGGGAGGCAAAGGGTTTCCTCCTCCATGTTTCACTTTAGTTTTATTTGTGAAAGGACTGACCTCTTTACAAGTTTATGAAGTTCCTAAGTCCACCCTGTCTTCCTGCAAAGGGAAGCAAAACAACTCCCCGGGTCATTGTGCTTGCTCTGCGTGCAGTTTTCATCTCATTAAGGTCAAGACCTGGCTAGGTAGCAGATAGCAAGCTAATGCAAATTAGCCTCCAGGAGTAGCAGGCAGGGAAAGGGTAACATCATAAAAGTTACTTTTCTTGAGTATTTAACATGGCTTCGAGAATGATTTGGACTTTCAAAACATATGAAAAAAAAGTATTTCAATGACTATTTTAGCAGTTTCTTGTCTGTCAAAAGTTACAGATTTAAGTTTATAATCTTTACTTTTTAATTGTCTAGGATCCATCTGCATCCCTGCCAGTCAAAATAGCACTTGAGGGCTAGTCTCCGGAGGAACACACCAACTTTAACTTGTCACATGTTCTGCTTTTAAATATAAGGCACCCAACCTTGTGGACAACATTGCGTACTTAGGGGTGACTTGTTAATATTTAAAAGCATGGTTTCCTGCCTGTCAAAAGGGTAGGTTTGACAATTTTGCCTGCAGGTTTTTATGCTGCAGCAATCAAGCGGCACATGATAGGCCTGAAGCCATGTTTTACAGGCCATCCATGTGAATGGTACCATAGGCATTTAACTTCCAAGCCATAGGTACCTTTCCTACACCCTATAGTAGGGTTGTATAGGCAAATTAAATATTTATAAACAAATTTAGTAATGTTTAAGGAGAACCGCAGGCTCTTTACTCCTGTTTAGCAGACGTTAACGTTGCAGAGTCCTAGGTCCAGTAAAAGAGGTTCCAGGAAAAAATGAAAAATGTGGAGTGACCATGCAGAAAAGACAGATTTCCTACCAGGTATATAAGCATACAAAGCTGTCACGTTCCTTCTATTCTATGTGTTGTTATGCCGAACTCTGTTGGACCATTTACTGAATGTGTTTATCGAACAGATGTCAAAGAGAAGAGTTATACAAATGTTTACAAGGTTAAACCAAAATGGAAACAACTGTCTGTACTGTGATTTCAAGGTTTCTGTCCATTCCAAATGTAAATTAATATAACTTAATTTATATTAAAAAGTAGAATATGATATTGAAAGTGTGTAAATAATCATAAAAACATTGTTGAACATAATGGCTAATTACAAGCCATAGTCTTGAGAATGTGATTGGGTATGCTTGTACAGTCATCCTCGGAATGAACATTTTTCAGTGATAATTTTGCTTTTCTCAAAATAATGCAATTTACGAAATAATGTACTAATTTAATGAAAAGATTGTATCAGTGTAGTCAGTTCTGTTTGTAAATTTAGGCTATCTAAAATGATCTCTGAACATTTTTTATAGCACATGGGCTAGGAAGGGGTAAGCGAGGTGAGTGACTTGCTACTCACTCTCCTCAATGCCACAGTTTTGTTTTCAAAGGAAGCGTGGGAGGGATAACAGTTGCTGTAGGAAATAGCAGGAAACACGTCTATGTTGGCCAAAAACGTCGAAATAAATATCTTGTACAATTTTCTCAAAGCTAGACTTTTTAAGACTCCAAACCTGATGGAAGATTTACCACTACTTTACCTACATCTATATTTTTTTCAAAGATTTGCTAGAGTACTCTTGGAAATCTACAACCGTTATTTATTTCCATGAGTACTCTAATGGGTTAAATATATGTTTGCGGAATGTCCACCACGTAGAACATTCTGCTTTACTTAAAGATGCAGAAATGTACATTTGCGTGAGTAACGTATTTCCACGTATTTCCTTGAATGGGAAAATAGTTTCCCTGTCAGGAAATTCCTTCCATTGCGCATCCAAAAATTTGTGGTTATGTTGCATCTTTGTTCAAATTCTGGAAAGACCTTTTTATGTCTTTCACAAGAGTAAATTTGGATGCTCTTCAAGTGTGGCAAAGTACCTAAAAATAGATTTGCAGTGCACACCTAACCTAACACGTTTGTGTGCGTACCCTGACTTTTTCCAGCTCTACTCTGTTTTTCCCTAACATACGTTCAATTCCATAATGAATGTAGAATTCCACCAATGCACATTCTGCATATTAGGAAGCATGTTTTATATTAGTATGTAGTTACACCGAAAACTAAGCAAGTTGACTGCCCATGCAAAGGGATGTTAATTTATTTATCTACATTATTTGGAAAAATAAAAGGAGAGGATGCCAAGATTGGACTATAGGTTAATAGCATTTTTTTTATAGTCAGGACCACTGGATTTATGTGGCAAGGGAGGACCAAAGTATGCCACAGGATGACAAAATTATGCAGTAAGAAAAACAAAATTATGTGGCACAGTGTGGAACATTTTGTGATAGTAATACTGTATTATTTTGAAATTTTTACACGTGGTAGCACTATCTTGGCAAAGATTTCTCCTCATTAGTACTAGTTTAAAAACCAGAGACGCCAATAAGCAACTAAAAGATTCCAGTCAACTTTTGCGATGGGACTTCAATTGCACAGGAACACATGTTGCAACATTTCTAGTAACTTCTGATCTGTTTGGGCAAGAAACAACATTTATTTGTCAAAATCTGCAGATTATGCAGCAGATGAAGAATTATACAGGGAGTGCAGAATTATTAGGCAAATGAGTATTTTGACCACATCATCCTCTTTATGCATGTTGTCTTACTCCAAGCTGTATAGGCTCGAAAGCCTACTACCAATTAAGCATATTAGGTGATGTGCATCTCTGTAATGAGAAGTGGTGTGGTCTAATGACATCAACACCCTATATCAGGTGTGCATAATTATTAGGCAACTTCCTTTCCTTTGGCAAAATGGGTCAAAAGAAGGACTTGACAGGCTCAGAAAAGTCCAAAATAGTGAGATATCTTGCAGAGGGATGCAGCACTCTTAAAATTGCAAAGCTTCTGAAGCGTGATCATCGAACAATCAAGCGTTTCATTCAAAATAGTCAACAGGGTCGCAAGAAGCGTGTGGAAAAACCAAGGCGCAAAATAACTGCCCATGAACTGAGAAAAGTCAAGCGTGCAGCTGCCACGATGCCACTTGCCACCAGTTTGGCCATATTTCAGAGCTGCAACATCACTGGAGTGCCCAAAAGCACAAGGTGTGCAATACTCAGAGACATGGCCAAGGTAAGAAAGGCTGAAAGACGACCACCACTGAACAAGACACACAAGCTGAAACGTCAAGACTGGGCCAAGAAATATCTCAAGACTGATTTTTCTACGGTTTTATGGACTGATGAAATGAGAGTGAGTCTTGATGGGCCAGATGGATGGGCCCGTGGCTGGATTGGTAAAGGGCAGAGAGCTCCAGTCCGACTCAGACGCCAGCAAGGTGGAGGTGGAGTACTGGTTTGGGCTGGTATCATCAAAGATGAGCTTGTGGGGCCTTTTCGGGTTGAGGATGGAGTCAAGCTCAACTCCCAGTCCTACTGCCAGTTCCTGGAATACACCTTCTTCAAGCAGTGGTACAGGAAGAAGTCTGCATCCTTCAAGAAAAACATGGTTTTCATGCAGGACAATGCTCCATCACACGCGTCCAAGTACTCCACAGCGTGGCTGGCAAGAAAGGGTATAAAAGAAGGAAATCTAATGACATGGCCTCCTTGTTCACCTGATCTGAACCCCATTGAGAACCTGTGGTCCATCATCAAATGTGAGATTTACAAGGAGGGAAAACAGTACACCTCTCTGAACAGTGTCTGGGAGGCTGTGGTTGCTGCTGCACGCAATGTTGATGGTGAACAGATCAAAACACTGACAGAATCCATGGATGGCAGGCTTTTGAGTGTCCTTGCAAAGAAAGGTGGCTATATTGGTCACTGATTTGTTTTTGTTTTGTTTTTGAATGTCAGAAATGTATATTTCTGAATGTTGAGATGTTATATTGGTTTCACTGGTAATAATAAATAATTGAAATGGGTATATATTTTTTTTTGTTAAGTTGCCTAATAATTATGCACAGTAATAGTCACCTGCACACACAGATATCCCCCTAACATAGCTAAAACTAAAAACAAATTAAAAACTACTTCCAAAAATATTCAGCTTTGATATTAATGAGTTTTTTGGGTTCATTGAGAACATGGTTGTTGTTCAATAATAAAATTAATCCTCAAAAATACAACTTGCCTAATAATTCTGCACTCCCTGTATAGCAAATGTGGCAGTTCTAAAAATTATATGGAAAACGTCACAGCTGAAGAATCGTAGAAATCCAGTAGTCCTGCTTGTATTTAAACAAGTTTGGATTTTACCATCCTTACTCCTTTTCTTTACCACTAGTCATTTTGACCCTAAATTGCTGTCATTTTAATCTAAAATGCTTTGAAGGCGTCAGAGCCTTCTAATTTGAGTACAAAGTAAGAGATTATGTTTATTCAGTTTGAACAAAACTGCCATTTTTGCAATTCTCTTATCATTTCTACAGGACTCCTGTGAAAATTGACGTTAACGATGTTTTTGCTTAAAAATCCTTAAAAGAGATCAATCCCTCCGAAAAGAGTTCTGCAGTCAACAACATGTTTTTCAATAGTGTTTCTCTACAGGTTAGCCTCCGGGACAGATTGTGCCTCGCCTTTTCAGGGACATTGGCAGCCGTATAACATTTCACTGACTGAAAGCTGTCCAGAACCCCTTCCATCTGGACTCGGCTGAGGTATTCCAGGCTTCTTCTGTGTTCTGCTCTTCTGCTGTCATGTGGACTGATGTTCATTTTGAACAGCTAGATCTGTGCGGGGTTTGTTTGTACTTGGAGCAAGGTCATCCGAGCTGAATTCTTTCCACGTGCCAGCGTTTATAACGAAAAACACATTTTTGTGTATAGTATCAGCAGTTTCTTGTGAACGTTTAGATAAGTGCTAGTCTGCTGCACATCCAAATAAATGAGAAGTTTTTTTCAGAGCTCCAGCTATTGCTCGCTTTCCACAGAGGTGTTTACTCAAGTGCCAGAACATACTTGGATCTTAATTCCTCTATGTGCTTCCATTTTTCAAGCGCCATTGACATTGATTCAGTACCCAAAGGTGGCATGTGCACAGTGAAAGCACCCAGGTCCAGATGAGATTTATGTGCTGTGGCCATGATGGCACTGGGGCCTTTTGGCATAGCAAATTCAAATATTTTTGAGGCATACGTACTTCATTTTGTTACTGTTAATTATATTTTATTACACATCAGGACTCGTTTTAGGCCAATTAATCTTTTGACCCAGTTGAGAGACACCATAGGACGAGATAGCTAATCAATATATCAATCAATACATCAATAATGTCATCAATATTTATCACAAAAATGCATTTCACTTTAGTCAAAGTCATTAATCAATTCAAAAACATAACCATTGACCTTTCAGTCATGAATAACCACAACAGGTTAGTAGAATTTTATGAGTTTTATTCCCTATTAGTTACAATCTAAGAGCAAATGAGTTAATCTCAACACCAAGAAACATAATAGCATAGTCACGATATGGCAACCTTGATAAGATTTCAATAAAGCGAGAATCACAAACATTAGAACATAGTACGGCGTGAACATAGATCAAGTTTAGCAGAGTGTCAATATCGCGTCAGTTCAACAAAGCATAGTCTCGGTCGTTTGTCTATTTGCGTCAGTTTAGTGAACACCTGTCCTAACCACTGATTGGCTTTAGCATGTTGGGCTTCATGCAAAACAATTTAGAACACTCATTTGGAAAACATCTAGCTAAGGTCTCTGTCAAAAGCAAGCAGTTGGTACCTAGAAAGGAAAAGCAAACAGACAAATTACAAATGCATTGTCATAATTACCCTCCAAGGATTAGGTCAGCGCACAGGTTCAGTCTTCGTCTTCAGGACATCAGTCAAATCGCCATCAGTCAGAGCTCAGCTCGGGGACAAAAGGGCACTTCTCTCATAAGGCGGAAAGTGTAAATTGGGCAGTCTAAGGGCAAGAATGGTTTTAATAAAATCTCAAGTCACCAAACAGAGTGACAGAGTTTCTGGATAAAATCAATAGCATTCCCTACCTAATTCCAAATGACTTCCTGTGACATGGGTTTTTATCCCTTTTTCGTAGTACATTCCCCCAAAATTCTATTGGACATTTGCTATACCCCACTATCTTTAACCTATCGTATAACGCATTAGGTAATCCTAATCCTCACCCCATATTGGTTTACAAGTCTTTGATTGGTCTTCATAATTGACGTCTTCAGAGGTGGCACATCCGGTGTTACTTCATCCCTTGGCAATTCTTTGCGCATCTTTTGGTCAGCAGTTCCATTGTCTTCCCCGGTTTGAATGACCTTGTACATTACATTAATCTACACTGTTTCAATATATTTTAACATTTATTCCATGGGCATAGAAAATACGCCTGAGAACGGATCTAACATGGTTACATTCATCTTCCAAGTCGAAGAAAAAGAACACACAGGGTCATGGCCCCTTGTGAGTCAGCACACTGAAAAATAGAAAAATGCATTTAATATGAGAGCCGAGCAGCTAAGCTGCAGCTCATGCTAACTTAAGGCCTATGAGGTTTTTAATACAGATTTAATAACGCAAATGTTAATATAAGCTTAATTGAACATAACATAAACATTTTGATCATCATTATTAGTTTGCGTATACATTGGTGGCCACTCATCGTGGTCACAATTCAAGCGCATGTCCAAGCAAAATTGCTATTACTATAGTTTCTATGCGGCATCATCACACATTAATTCATAAACATTTCATGTTAATATAGATTATATAAGATACGCTCTCTCATTACTTTTAGTTTTGAGAAAGCTTTTATACATAACTTTGCAATCTAATTCTTAAAGCTTTTGACAGTGAGAAAAGAGAGAGTATGTGTCTTTGCGAAACAAGCGTTTGTAATGTAAAGTTTACTGAGTAACCTGCGAGAGGCATGAACCCCTAAATGATTAACATGCCATAAATAACACCTTGAGTAGAATGCTTAGGTTGAGACATACAGTGTGGTATCTCAGTAGATCCACCTTTCAGGGCATCCTCCTAATATGCAAGTAAGCCCTGGTGGACACCAGTTGTGCATTACAGACTCATAGACCTAGCAGTCTGACATTTTTTTTTTATACCCTTGCCCATGTCAGGCCACAAGTTGCGTACAAACGGTGTTGGGCTGCTGGGTGGCACACTACATCTCTTCCAGCTATGGTTCCTTATTGTCTACTTTATCAGGTATCCCTCCCCAACTCTTGGTTGTGTCATTCCTGATCTCCCGGAGACAAACCTGTCAGTCTTTGATTCAGCATGGGATTTGGCCAGATATGATATTGATTATGTTGCAGGCTTGTTCTTTCTCACCATTTTAGTGAATTTGCTCCTTGTGTGATGATCGGATCACTTTCTGAGATTGTGCAGAGAGGGTCTCTTTTCCTGTTGGTGGAGGGGTGGTGAGTAATGCTGGTAATGGCCATATAAAGCTTTTATCACATGCTTGGCCTTCTCCTTGAGGGTCATCAGGAATACTCAAGCTCTCTTGACTCCGGGGAACACACTTGAACCAGGATATGTTGTGAGTTATCTTTTTGGTGCCCTTCTGAGCAGTGTCCATTGTTCCTTTTATGGCCACCATTACCCATGTCCGTTTCTCATTGGTGTAAAAAACTTCCATCATGGTTACCGGTCCTTTAGCACAACTGGATGTCCATGGCTCAGCCCCCTATGGTAAGAGGCAATGGTGATGTTCTTTGCCCTCCTTTTTTGACTCATGGGTGCATCGAGGCTGGGAGGCTGCCCCTCTGGGATGGTGTCCTTCACAGCTTGGCCAAACATAAGTGACTCAGATGAGCAGTGAGTGGCACAGAGTGGTGTGTTTCTGTACACTGGTAAAAGAATATGGCATGCCCACTCCAGGACTACACCCTGATCTACTCCAATCCCCGGTGCTTTGTTAAGTGTTCTCATGAACCTTTTCAGGCTCTCGCTGGCTTGAGGCCACTAGGGAGTTATGCGGCTGTGACGGACCTTTAGGCGGCATAGGAAAGTTTGGAAATCTTGACCTTGAAAGGATGTACCATTATCGGTCCTTAGTTCGGCTGGCAACCCGAACATGGAAAATATTTTTTCTAGTTTGGGCTTCACATGTTCAAACTTTGCTGTCTTCACAAGTTTCACTACCAGGCAATCAACAGTAGGTGTCTATGGCAACTATCACTTTTCTGCGATTGGGGAAGCTCACAAAATCTGCACTCGCATGGATCCAGGGATATTTACTGAGTGCTGAATTTATGAATGGGATGAGCCATTTCGGTTCATTGTATAATTGGCATGCATGGTACCCTTGGATCTGGTCTTCCACATGGTGGTTCATTCCTGAACCCACAATATTTCTCATAGCAGACAAGATTTGATTTTCATGATGCCCTTGTGTCACTGGTGAGTGAGCACTGCCACTGCCTCATGCATGGTTTGGGGGATGCCGATCTGGCGACCTCTCAAGACAGGCCCGTCATCTGTGGTGTTGAGATTCGACCTGGTCCTCAACAGCATTCTTAGGGTCTCTCTAGATTTTTCATCCTACTTCTGCAATTGACTAAGGAGTGTCTTACACTTATTTAGCCTAAGTACTTTCTGGACTTTCTGTAGGCACTTGTCTTTTTCTGTTTCACAGATGTAGGAAATGACCATCTTTTGTTCGGTGTAACCCCAGATTTTTGCCCCATCTGTTTTTGTTGGATATAGGACTGTGCACCATACCTCTGCAAACCAGTATTAAACTGCCTGTGCTCCCACTTTTAACATTGTTAAATTGGCATTACCCTAATGGGCATATTTAACTTACCTATGTTTCCTTAGTGTATGGTACAAAGTGTACCCAGGTCTTGTAAGTTAAATGTCACTAGTGGACTGCAGCACCTGTTGTGCCATTCACTACAGTGCAGTGTAAAACATGGCTTCAGGCTTATCATTGCAGCCTGAGTAGAGCAATTTAATAATTGCAGTTCGACCTGTAAATATTAAACCTTCTTTTTGAATATTATTAGTCACCCTTAAATAGGCCATGTTGGAAAGTCCCCTTTTTGCAGGGTTATCCCCAAACTTTTTGCCTTTTTCCTCCTATTTTTTCAGGTCTGTTTTTGCTTGTTCATTGTCTCTGCGCACTTTACCACTGCTAATCAGTGCTAAAGCGCAACTGCTCCTATAGAAATTGTACTGTTGATTGATTTATCCATGATTGGCATATTTGATTTACTGGTAAGTCCCTAGTAAAGTGCACTAGCGGTGCCCAGGGCCTGTAAACCAAATGCTACTAGTGGGCCTGCAGCACTGATTGTGCCACCCACATAAGTACCTCTGTAATAATGTCTCAGACCTGCCACTGCAGTGTTTGTGTGTGAAGTTTTGACTGTAACTTCGACTTGGCAAGTGTACCCACTTGCCAGGCCTAAACCTTCCCTTTTCTTACATGTAAGGCACCCCTAAGGTAGGCCCCAGGTAGCCCCAAGGGCAGGGTGCAGTGTATGGTTAAGGTAGGACATATAGTAATGTGTTTTATATGTTCTGACAGTGAAATATTGCTAAATTCGTTTTTCACTGTTGCAAGGCCTGTCCCCCTCATAGATTAACATGAGGGCTACCTTTAAATCTGATTAAAGTGTAGATTCCCTTTGGGAGCGGATGGACATGTGGAGTTTGGGGTCTCTGTGCTCACAATTTAAAAATACATCTTTTAGTAAAGTTGATTTTAAGATTGTGCGTTTGAAAATGCCACTTTTAGAAAGTAGGCATTTTCTTGCTTAATCCATTCTGTGACTCTGCCTGTTTGTGGATTTCCTGTCTGGGTCAGTTTGACAGTTGGGCTGTTCACACCTCTCCTCTAGACAGCGACACAAAGGGGCTGGGTGTAGCCTGCATATCTTGATTAGCCATCTGTGCGGGAGGGGAGGAGTGGTCACTCACACCTGAAGGGACTGTGCCTGCCTCACACAATGCCGTCTCCGACCCCCTGATGAGTGTCTGGGGCCTGGCCTGGACAAGGAAGGATCTTGCAAACACTTGAGACTTTGCTTTGAAGTTTGCAAACTTCAAAGGCAGAACTGGGTATAAGAAGCAGACCCAAAACCCCAGACTTTTAGAATCTTTCTGGAATCAAGAGGAACCTCTGCAAGGATAAGAGCTGGAGGAGGAGTACTGTCCCTTTGCTGTGTTACTTTGCTGGACTGGACTGCGCACTTTACCACTGCTGATCAGTGCTAAAGTGCGAGTGCGAGTGCTCCCTATGTAAATTGTATTGGTGATTGTTTTTTTATTTTTATTGGCATATCTGATTTACTGGTAAGTGCAACAGAGGTCCCCAGATCCTGTAAATCAAATGCTACTAGTGGGCCTTCAGCACTGATTGTGCCACCCACCTGAGTAGCCCTGTAAACATGTCTCAGCCCTGCCACTGCAGTGTCTGTGTGTGCAATCTTGCACTGCCAATTCGACCTGCAAGAAAACCTTCCCTTTTTGTACATGTAAGGCACCCCTAAGGTAGGCCCTAGGTAGCCCTCTGGGCAGGGTGCAGTGTATTTAAAAGGTAGGACATGTACTGGTGGGGTTTACATGTCCTTATAGTGAAATACTGCCAAAGTCGCTTTTCACTGTTGCAAGGCCTATCTCTCTCATAGGTTAACATGTGGGACTACCTTTATATTAAGTGCAGTTTCCCATTGGGGGCAGAAAAAGATATGGAGTTTGGGGTCTCTGAGCTCACACTTTCTGGTAAAGTTGGTTCTTAGATTGTTAGTTTGAAAATGCACCTTTTAGAAAGGGGGCATTTTCTTGCTTAGACCATTCTGTGCCTCTGCCTGCTTGTGTATTCCACATCTGGGTCAGACTGACAGATGGGCTGTTATGAATTCCCTCTAGACAGTGAGGCAGATGGAGATGGGGTGTAGCCTGCATATCCTGATGAGTCTCCTAGGCTAGAGTAGGGAGGGAGGAGCTGACACTTACACCTGAAAGGGCTGTGTGCCTGTCCACACACAATTCAGCCTCCGGCCCCCTGAAGTGTGTCCGGGACCAGGCCTGGGCAAGCTAGAATCCTTTCAACAACAGAGACTTTCCTTTGAAGTTTGCCTACTTCAAAGGCAGAAAGAGGTATAAGTAGTGGACTCAAAACCCCAGACTTTGAGAACACTTCTGGATCAAGAGAAACTTTTGCCAAGGAGAAGAGCTGGAGGAGTAGTACTGCCCCTTTGCTGTGTGCCCTTTACTGGGTTGGCCTGTAGTTGCTGCTTCTGCCTTAAAGAGGGCAATAACTGGACTTTGCTCTGTATCCTCCTTGTGAAGTTTCTCCAAGGGCTTGGAGTAGAGCTTGCCTCCTGTTGGAAGTCTCAGGGATATTAAATACTTCAGGTTCATCTGCCTACAGCACTGGGAACTGTGTGTTTTGTGCTGCAAAAGAAGAAAAAACACTGCGACACCATCAACAACGCCTCTGACTGCACTGTGACCTGACAGCACCATACAAAGCTGTGCCTCACGTTGCACCGCAACCCTGATCTCACTGATGCCGCCACCTGAAGATGTCACCAAGCCGCTGCTTGACCTGTGGGCCCTGCACTCACCATCGCTTTGCGCACACTGGAGCCTTGGGATCCCTGATGACGTAACTCCACACTGACACGCTGCTTGCACTGTGGCCTGAGGACACCACTCGTGAGGTCCACGATGACCCGTCCTGTCCCACTCCGCAGCCCTGGCCCACTGACGCCAGCGCTATCAACTCCAGCGTCGTCAACTGATGCCCCTGTCTGCACTGAGACCCATGGGCGCCGCACGAAGCCTGCCCCGCGCTGCCGCCTCGGGCCTACCAACAGCAGTGCTTCTGCAACGACCACGCCACTGCCTGCACCACGACCTGGAGACACTGCATGTCGCACCGCCCAGCTTCATACCACAGCCCTGGTCTCACCAACACCGCAGGACACTGTCACAGTGCCGCTGCCTGCACTGTGCCCTTTGGGCACTGCACGTCGAATCATCACGCTTCGCACCGCAGCCCGACGCAATCAACGCCAGTGCTCCTGACTTCGTCATCAGCCTGGAGTTCAATCTGCAACTCATGTGACTTGAAGGTCCCAATGACCCCCGCACTGACCTCCGGAACTGGTGCCTGCGACGCCGTACTTCTGATCTCATTGCGAGTATCACGACGCCCTGCATTTCCAAGCTACTGTTTGTGGGTCTTCCCGACACTCTAGCATGCCCGCGATGCCGCAGCCGGCCTGAACTGTTGGATTTGTTGTTCACGATGCCATGATAGCTCCAGACGGAGATACTGACTTCAAGGAACTTTATTTTTAAGTAATTCTTGCAAAATTCATATCTTTATTACTCTAAGTTGGAAGTGCGCAGACAATAAACAAGCAAAAACAGATCAGAAGAAATAGGAGGAAGAAGGCAAAAAGCTTGGGGATAACCCTGCAAAAAGGACCATTTCCAACACTTAGCTACCCCTTTGGGTTGGGCACATGGGCTCTGTACAATGTGGGAGGTTTCCACCAACTTGGATTTAGGCAGAGAGGGACACTGTGGGATTTTTTGCATTGGGGCACGTACAAAATACTGAAAAGGTGGGCAGTTTTACCCCATTAGTCAGCCAGAAGTCCCCTACTAACAAGCTGATGCCGGGGAAAAATTTGCCACCCCTAGTACCCTTCCTAGAACACTACTGGACCTGTGGAAGATCAAAAGAGGACTGATTCTGCTGTCTGGGACCTGAGAGGAGCCCTGAAGGACTGGGCATACTCTCTCATGTACTCAGGACAACTAAGTGGACCTCTAGGGTCCTAAGGTTGACCTCCTGTTCAGGCTGCAGGGGAAGTACAAGTGGCCTTTCCGCTGCAACTGCCATACTAACTATTTCCAACTAGACCTGCCCTGGATCCTGCATTAGTCCTCTGCTGGAGTGAGTCCTGACCCCCAAGCACTGTTCCTGAGTTCCTAGAACCTTTGGCTGTGTCTGGCTGAACTTCGCCTTTCACCCCTAATTTACGTCTGTCTGGTCTGTGTGATAGCTACCGGGGGGTTACGTTAGGTTTATTTAGTGACTTTAGTGTTTCACCATGGCAAGGATTGTGATTATTACTTGAAGTGGATATTTATCCCCATCAACAATAAACCAGTTTCTTAAAGTGGCCCATACATTTTTGTTCCAGTGACATAAATGAATGGTACAGACTCAAGGTGTTGAAATGTGTGGCTTTATTAATATCAGCCTGCAGGGGAAAATGTACCTCCTGGAGGGTTGCTTTTAATTCTTCTTTGTTTCACCCCTTCTTTTTTCGGATGAGATTATGTGATTTTGGAGTCCACTTTAGGAAAGATGTGAACTTAATTTTTTTTTTAAACTAGCCAGAATTTCTTTCTCTATTATGAGCTGCTTCCTTCGGTTTTGGGGTGCACTGAGAGTGATGTGTTATCCTGAATCTCTGAAACCCGAGTGCCCATCATAACCTCTGCATTTATAACGTATTGCTTCATCAGGGTTATAGATACATTTGGTACGATTCTATTTGTTTTGAGTTGTTAAGCAACGGACTCCCTACTTGGAGTTGATGATCTTTTCGCTAATTGAATGTTAACCTTACCACTTGTTTATTTTCATTACTCATTTTCGTACCCTCTGTTTGTGCTGCTTTGGCAACTGTATTTGCAACTCCTATGCTTGGTGGGTCATCTCACTTCCGAGTTAAACTTTGCAAATTGCTGGTTAGTACTGCAACACAATCTTAAATAACCGATTGTTTAGCTATCAGTTTGATTCAGGAGAAGAACAGTACTGTCCTTGCTATTCATATAAGGGGAAATGGAATGGTCCACTAGAGGCAAAGTAGGGATCAATCCTTCCTGATCAGGGGTGGACTCTTCCCACCAACCAACATTCTTTAACAGTTGTGGTAAGAGTACGTTTCCTAATTCAGTGAGGGAACAATCCAGAATAATCAATGTTGGTGAGGGACTGAGTCTTTGGGCTATCCAAACCTCAAATCTTAGGGTTGAGGGTCCAGGCGAGCCCTGACCCACATTTTACTCTGCTGTTAAGGTCAAGTTGGGCGATATAATTTCATCCCGTTGTGCTTGCCTTCTCTAGAAGAGTTCAAGAATAGATTTTTAGGACTGCTTTCCGTGATCATCACCTCCCCTTTTTTAGCCTCTGTCTCCTTCAGTCACCTTAGTGGAAGAACCCGTTTTAATGGAGGAGATAGAGGAGTAATCAGTGATGAGGATTGTCTGTTGTCTTACAGTTCACTCTGATGGTGATTTTGTAGACACCGTATGTACTTAAAATAAATGTAATGTAGAGTTCTGACATCTGGGGTTCAATTACTCCATAGAAGAGTCCTAAATGACTTAATCAAGCTGCTAACGGTGGATAAGTTCTGCTACTGAGGTGCCAAAGTACCATGAAAGTTTATAGCATTCCGGTTTCGAAGAACTAATGGTGAACCCCAAACCCTTTGTATGTCTTAAAACAGGTCAAAAGGCCGTAGCAGCTCGGATCTTGATACCCGCAAGGGGCTACAAGTATTAAAATTCACAGAGAGCAAGGCTGACCAGTGTTGCCGCTGCTGTATACTGCATAAGGATTCCTTGAAGCAAAACTTTGCACAAGTATGCAGGTAATATTGACCTTTGGAGAGGCATATGCTCCCAAATCACATAGGCCATGGGAATGAGTGAAGCAGGTTGTCCTAGTAAGTACACAAAGCGCTCATTCAAACATACTATTAAACTCCTTAGCTAATCTCTGCTCAGACACTTCTTACTAATCATGGTCAAGTGCCTGCCTCATTTGACTGGTGCCTCGCCAGAGTAAACAGGTGGCCTGATGAAAGACAGAAAGCTGGTGCCGCAAGCTCCGCTGGGACCTGCCTTGTTCCCCTTTGCTCCATTGCGTCTTGCCAGCTTTGCTCGCTGCCGTCATGGTATATAATCCCAAACCAGTGGTGTCACTATTTACTGACACCGGCTTCCTGGGGACAGTGAATAAGCAGCCTCTGAGGTGGTGAGGTAATGTTAGAGGCGGTCCTATGCCTGAGCACTCCATGAATCACCAGAGATGATGAATCTGAGATGCTGGAGTTATCTGAGAAGGAAGGGGCAAAGTGTCATCCAACTCTTCAGCACCATCCTTCTGGAGGAGTGTGGGGAGCAGTTCCTTTGTCTTGTGAGTACACACCTTCTGGGTTACCTACAGTTTTTGCTTGATGTTGCAGCAGCCAGGCTGTTATTAGGGACACTTTATACTTGTATTTTGTAAGACGGTAATAGTAAAGTCTGCATGCGGGTTATGGAAATATCAGGGTCCTAGCTTGTCCTGTACAGGAGGAACAACTCCATGTAGAGTTTGGTCTTTGAGTCTGAAGAACGTGAATCTAGAGGATAATATTTATTTTGATAGGTGATGTTATTCTTATTGTGTGTTAGCCATACATTTCAGCGGTATATAGATTGATGAAAAGACTGGTTGCAATAGCAAACTCAATCCTTATTCATTGATATATTTATTTGGAGGCAATGAGTAGTGCCTCTGGCAGCAGTATTGTATGTAGATGCCTATCTTACATTAACTTTAAATGTAGTATTTGTATATGTGTTGAATGTTGTTTGATTAGTAAGCACAAAGACATGTTGGCTAAAGTGGTCAGTTTAAGTAGAATGTTAAAATATATCAAAAGTTGAAGCTGAGTCCTCATTACAGTTGTTTAAGGCACTTGAGGTCCACCTTTTAAACTAATCTGTGCCATCCACCCCCAAGGTCAGAAGAACGTGGTGAGAGGCAAAGCGCCAACTATTGTCCATCTTGGCACTCTTCTAAGATGAAGCTGCTTTAGTCAGTACAAGCTAACACAGTTTTGAATACACTGTTCTAGAGCGGCTAGTGACAAAAGCAAATCTGATTTCTAGGGTATTAAGGCTGATAATGCAGCTGCACAATTGTGCAAATAATACAACTAGTCTTAAAGTAACCCGAGAATATGCCCTTTAACACCGACAGTAGCATGTCTAGTTAACCAGCTAAATATTCCACTCCTAGTCACAACTTTATGTTTGATCGTCAAAGTGACAACCAGGTTCTTTGACTCTTTAGAGGCCCAGACTATTTGTGGCTACTGGAGAACATCTTGAAGTAGTCTCACTTGCCTGGTGGACTTTGCTCCATCTGACCCGTGGAGAAAGAAGTAGATCTATGGACATCTTAGAGGTTCATAAGGCTTTACGTACAGCAAAGTAATGTGCTTGCCATGAAACGTACCCCTACATTGAATGGCAGATCATTCATTCTATATTAAATCAATTATTAAATGATTAAAGGTTGTGCGTTCATAGTGGATCATGGTGATCACAACATATGTGAAGGGTCATTGCTAACATAAGTCAAGATAAATCACGAACTTAACGGTGGCAACAAAGTATTGAAAAAATGCTTGAAAGACGTGTTTCTCTTCATGAATGAGGAGTGCTAGATTGGCAGGAGGCAATTTTCCTTTGCTGTGCAGAACATCCTTTTTGCAAAGGTGCCAAAGATTATCTAAATGAAGACTGCCCATTATTTTGAATTAGTTTTCCTTTTGCTAAGGAGTTTCTTTCCTCTGTCCTCTCTTTTCATTCTCAGTCCGAGCTTGCCAATATGTAAGCCAACTTTTTGCAGACCTTATCATTACTACTACATGACAGTGGCTAGTGCTGGAAGTCTGTCTGCTAGTTCAATCACTTTGTGTACCCCTTTCCACTTTTCCCACACTTTCTGAGACTGGCAGAGCAAATCCTTTCTGCAAATCACACTGAAAGCTACATATCTGGCAGCACAAGCAGAACTCTCCGTCACTTGCACAGATCCATCTTGTTTCGCAAGATCATTAAAATCTTTTGTAACCTTTATGTTTTTTTCTTTTCCATGGAATGCCTTACTAATGTTAATAAATGACAAAACTGGTTACTTCATTTGGTAGATCGGATTTCTAAATTGCTTGCCGACGGCCTTGTTTCGAAATTTTGGTTAGTGCTTGTGTGGCTGCATAGAATTGCACTATTTCTATAGGTTTTTAAATTTGGAAGTCCTGAAGGTTCGACTACATAGCTTTGTAGAGCTAACTGGAGTGTAGTGGTTTGCCAGAAATGATATGCGAATACTTGCCTGTCACTGTGTCCTCGTACCCCTTGGAAGATGGTGGCTTTGCATGCCATGTTTTTTCTTCTATAGTTATTTTGTGGGCTGTCGTTCTACATGAGCATGATATAGTGGTTGGTGATAAGTCTTGTGACCGGTTTCTGTTGCAAGTTTCACTCTGCAGGCTTAAACCTTTTAAGCCATGACTATGACGCTTAAAGGAAAATTTTCTCTAGACCCACAGTAGATGCAGAAATATCTCCTGACGTGAATTGTCTTATTCCTGTCATCACGCATGTCATCACACTTACTGTTTTTGTAGTGACTCATGATGGACGTGGCACATGATTGTGTTTGCGTTCTTGTAAGTCTTGTTTTATGTTTTCCTGTTCTGACTCAGGCTAGCTAAGCAGAGGAATAGCATGTTGCATTTTGTCTTCTTCTATATTGGCTGGTGATCTTATTGTTATGAGTACTAGGGGTACCAACCGTCCTCATCAGCTTTCACCTGGCTCCTTCAATCTAATTCTGCCATATCTTACAATGAAGTGTCTGCCCCATGCCACCACCAGGGAATATACAAGGTGTGGCCAAATACAACTGAGTCCTTCCGTGCCAAGTTACTTCTCAGCAACCTGCTTGGTATTATACGCGAAGCTTCAAATGAGGTGACCACCTCCCCGTTAAAACCCAAATCAATAGAGAAAGTGTACAATAAAGAGCCGAACCAATGTGTAGCAAACCTTAAGGGAACCAACTGAAAGTTAGAGTTTCAGTTGTGGAAGTCCAGGGCCAAAGAAAGTTGGTCTTCCTTAAAATCCAACTGTTTGCTACTACAAGCTGACATATGTAACGATAAAAAGATATCATGTATCTCGGGTCAGCAAGCTGTCTAACCAAACAAGGGAACTTTTCATGACCAGTCTAGGAAACCTGCCATCCTGGGGGACGTCAGAGGAGACTAGCTGCTCACGCTCGGTGTAAGCCACTTAGCAGCTTTGGTCATTGTGTGTTTTTCCTTGGAGTGTTGAACCATAACATTGTTTCCACCCCAGCTTAAGAATTTGGAAGGGTGGATCCCTGCCTTCCAGTCTGATAAAAGCTGAAAGGTCAGATTTACACCTGGATATTCTCAGAGTAGAATATCCTGCTGTGAACTCTGTTGTCCCCCATATGCTTTGACTTTTAAATGCAACCTCTGCTAGGCCTGATACGCAGACAAACTCCAGTTCCGTATGTATGCTGCTTGTCCCCTACCCTTATCCCAAGTGTTTTCTGCATTGTTCAGCGTACATTGCTACAAGAGTTAACTTTGAATGAAACATGTGACTCTCAGTTTAAAGCTTATCCCCCTGCCCATTTCATGTGACACCTTACAGGATCTAACTGGTGTGCATAAAAATGGCATTTGAGCATATTCAGAAATTGACACACTGAACTCTCTGTCAATGTTTCCTTGGTGGTGTTTTGTTAGACTTGTATCCAGTTGCATTTGGAGCCACTTGTTGTTACCATATAATAACTGATACTTGTACGTTCACTGTGAAGCAGTTTAAAAGTACTGTTTTTTATCACCTTCGTTTTTGTTTCTTCATCCTTAATAGAATTACATTTGACTTGACAGCCATCATATGTTGCTTAGAGAATACTCATTAATGGTAGCCGCTGCTAGTAATGTCTACCATGTTAAACGACAAAGGAATAACTTCCCACCTACCTAACTTTCACTGGTAAGTGTGGGTGGAGGTCTTGGTGGAGAGCCGTAGTACTTTATTCATCATTTAATAGAAAAATCCAATGTAAATCAATTCTTCTGAGTCATCACTGGTGATCTGGAAACCCAGTCTGTGTACAAGGTTTCCAGCTCACCTAGTGCGTGCTCATCATGCAATGATTATTCACCGGGTGATTATGAGAAGAGTGGCAATATTCCTCGACAGACTGGCATCCGTGTGAGTTTGCAGGCCTGCAACAGTGCCTTGAAACTGATTGAAGTAAGGACTTCAGCATAAGACGGTGTCACACGTCATGTCTATGAGGTAGCAATACAACATCGTCTGATGTCGTTCTTACTTGAGCACTTGCTAATCTACAACTGAAAATTAACAATCGTATTGAGTGTTGAGGCTTGAACTCTGAAGCTCTGTCCTTTGTTTCTCGCTCACATTATCACTTCCACTCCAAATGTGTTTGTGAGCCTTTATGTACATTCAGAAGACAAGGAAAGTAAAAAAATACTGGCATATAAATGAGCCTGTGTAAGTGTCTTTAATAGGTGCATCAGAGACTAAGGGGCATGGACACACAGGGAGCTTGAACAGGCCAAACACTGGCAGCTAATGCTGCAGCACAATTTCAAGACCTGGAAACTACTACATGGTTAAAGATTTGGCTTACTATAAGGCTGTTTACACAAGAGTGTTTCTGATTCATGTTTTTAAAGTGTAAATAAGAAACTGAGTTATTAGTTGCAAAACATAGAGTCATTCACAAGTAATAAATCTGCAACTTTCTCTTCACTGGGAACCAAGTAACCCATTGTAATACTTAGCTCCCTCAGGGTAGCGAAGCAGAGCAGCACAGGCCTGTTCAGGGTTGGTGGTATGGGCTAGTACTCTAGCTCCCTGTTACACAGCAACACTCAATAATACATTGTCCAGTCAGTGCTTTTTCTTATAAAAAAAAGGGCAAGTACTTTGTTACACCCACCGCGAAATAGTATGCATTCATTTACAAATATATACAAACAGGTAGTTGGAAATACTTTTGGTGACAATTGCAGAACAGTGGGCAGCCGAGCAAGCCATAAACATAAATCACAGTATTTTAACACATATGCGTAGACACAGTATCATAGGATGCAATTAGGAAAAGTCAGGCCTTCTGTCTTTGTGTGGTTGTCACCAAAATTATAAACTTAGAAATACAGCATTTAAGCTCATTCCAAACCACATTAATAACATCCTCTGATGGAATTGTCTCATAATTACATTTATTGATACACTTTGACCCACATACTCCGTAAAGCATTGCAAATTTATTAATGTGGACAATAGTCTTTACTCTGTTTTTACCATGCTGCCTCTGCAGCTTTAGGACCAACCAACATGGGTCCTGCACTCTAGAGCCAATGGGCAGAAGCCCATGTTCAAGAAGTGCTTCAGACCAACACTACTTTCTCCCCGGAGCATCAGTATAACCCATGGGTGACTTAAGGAACTGAGCAAACTCTTTGTGCATGGGGTGTGGGGGCTGAAATGCACTTCCCACCACCTCCACAGTGTGCCCTAAACCATTGTTTGTGCCCCTGCCCACTCCTGAGGTACGACAGCGCCTTGAGACCCTCACGGGTGAGTAGTGTGCTTAACAAATGCCTTGATTGATTGATTGACTCCACACAAGCTTAGAAGGTTCATTTTCAAGCACCTCAGAGGATTCTGGGGGTGCTCATTTCCTGGAATGTATACATTTTATATGAGCAGCCTTGCACCACAATCCTTTTACACAGCTGCTTTATGCCTCAAGTGTTTTTTGGTTGCGTGCCCCTGATTCCCCACTAGGGCACCTGATATGTTTATGTTTGGAGACAAACCGGGAGTCCACTTCTGTGTTGCCCGGCTGGCTTCCCATGCTGGCAGAGCCTTTGAGGACTTAACTGGTTTTGTTCTTCTCTCCCACCCATGTTAATGGGGTGGGGGTCTGACTGCATGGGGTGCCTCCTGCTTCATTCATACACAAGCATGATGAACAGGGAGGGCACTCAGCAATACCTGGGGTGCATATAGTCCCTTCGCTCCCCAGGAATCAGGGGGCAGTAAATATAAACATGAGTGCTGTAGTGATAGTTCACTTTATATCGGCCCCTGGGGAGATGGGAGCCACAGGGGCAATGGAAATGGCGGGGGGGGGGGAATGAAAGTTAGTTGCTTGTATGTCGACGCCAGGGACCTTGATCCTCCTCAGGGATAAATTAAGATTTGCTGCAGGGTGTTATATACTGTTTCTCCCGCCCTTTCCCCCAGGTGATCAGGCTTCACTGGTGGATTTCTCCGAAAACCGTAGAGCTGATTGATATCATCTTGTTGTTGTTTTGTTCCAAGCGGCCAGCTCTAGCCACCAGGAGTATTTTCTTCAGGTCTCCTAACCTTTATACTTTACTCTCTTTCCATGGGCTTTTTTCCTGCCGTGATGCAGGACACAGGATACATGTTTACCCTGTTGTTCATACCTGACCGGTATCTTAGCCCTTAGTATGGTGAAACTGCGCTGTAGTGCAGTGTTTGTCTCTGAGGTATGATGCAGTGAGCACACAGAAATCACCATCGATGTACAGTATGAATGCCCCTCACATTATTAGGCCTACACCAGGTCAGCATCAATCCCTAAAGGGTGCCTTCTGCAACAGGCTGCCTGTGCACAGATACTGACTGATCAAGACAATAGTCAGCCTGCACATGTGCGCTCACGTGTTTGCTTGTAACAAGCCCAGACGCTCTTACCATAGTTGTCCTGCAGAAGCTTTATCTTTAAAGGTAGACACCGGTAGTTAGTGCTATCCGTCCATTTCACAGTATTTACCATGAGTTGAGACTCTGTTGGTGATACTCACAGTAAAAGTCCAAAAACGAGTCATTAAAAAGGCAAAAATCCATAGGGATTAAATGGATGGAACGCATTTCCTAAAGTAGAGAGCTCTGCTTTTATTGTGTGCCTAGTGAAGGGTCTTTGATGGACGTATTGCTAACGAGACGAAACGTCTGGTTATCTATTCATGTGGTGAATTCCGTTTTTTACATGAGCAGAAAAAATATCCTTCATTGCGTCATAAATTAAACCCAGTTTGTTAGCAGCTGTCTTCAATTAAGGCTGTGGATCACTGGTGAAAAGTCACAGCTGGTACAGAAGGTTGTTCTGCTTTTTTTTCGGTTGAGAGGGTTGGCTGTAGCCAATGCCTATTTAATTAGGGCACAGCGTTTTTAAATTATTACATGAAATGGAGGTATAAATATGATACCTTTTAGACTTTATATTCATCTATAGGGCAGTTATCGGATGGATGTCCCTTTGAGCATTATTAGGTGTTTTTCTTCGTAGCTGAATACACATGAAGGATGCCTTTTTTGCATTGCAGGTGGGCTCAAAAGGGCATTGTCTCGTGAGCTGTGATTCTGTAATAGGTATGTTTCCTCCCAGATGCAGCCCTTAACCATAGGAGACAAAACCGACACCAGCATGTGCAGATTTTCTATTTGTGAAATGAGTCTTGTTTACTCTCCTTGTGCTCTTCCCCCTAAGCTCTTTGCGATAGGAGCAGTGCCTATTGCAGTGCTTTACTATAAACCAAAATGATCAAGTTAGTATTTAGTAGAGTGGATTGGTGGCACTTGAAGGTGGAAAAGGCACAGGTGTTTTAGAGAGGGCAGAGAAGGTAACACATGGATGGAAGTGGGATAGAATGGAGTGGGGTGATTGGGGTAGTTTGGTTTGGGATAGATTGGAGTGAGTAGGTTGGGGTGAGGTGGGGTAGACTGGCGTTGAGCGGGGTAGATTGGAGTGTAGTAGAGTGGAATGGGATGTATTGGGGTAGATTGGAGTGGGTTAGATTAAGGAAGAGTGGGTTGCAGTGGATTGGGGTAGATTGGTGTGGGATAAATTGTGTGGAGTGCTGTAGATTGAAGTGGAAAGAAGTAGCTCACAGTGGAGTGGGGTAGATTATGGTGCAGTGGGGTATACTAGGGTGAAGTGTGGTAGATTATAGAGGGCTAGATTGGGTGGATTATGGTAGGGTAGATTGGAGTGAAGTTTGGTATATTGGAGTGGAGAGGGATACATTGGAGTGAGATAGTTTCAAGTGGGATACATTGGGTTAGTTTAGAGTGGACTGGGGTAGATTGGTGTGGAGTAGACTGGATTGGAGTTGGATAGAGTGGTGTTGTGTAAATTAGGATGGGTTGGGGTAGGTTGGGTTAGGGTGAGGCAGATTGCAGTGAATTGGAGTGGAGTAGATTGGGGTAGATTTGAGTAAGGCAGTTTGGGGTGGAGTGGGTTAGAGTGGATTGGAGTGGGGTAGATTTGACATGCTTATGGTAGATTGGAGTGAATTGTAGTGTGGTAGATTGGGGTAGAGTGAGTAGGCTAGATTTGGTGGATTGGAGTGGGTACATTAGAGTGGGCTAGATTGGGGTACAGTGGAGTAGGGTAGACTGAAGTGGAGTGAGATAGATTGGGGGACAATGAAGTGGGGTAGGTTGGGTGGATTAGAGTAGGGTAGATTGGTGTGGAGTGTGGTAGGTTGGAGTGGGTGGTGTAGATTGGGGTGGGGTAGATTGGAGTGGAATGGGTTGGATTGGAGAGGGGTAAAGATGGGTAGATTGGTGAGGACTGGAGTACATAGGGGTAAATTGGAGTGGAGTAGATTAGGGTTGGATATATTGGACTAGGGTAGTTTAGGGTAGTTTGGGGTGGATTGGATTGGAGTGCAGTGCATTAGATCGGAGTTAAGTGGAGTGGATTTGAATGGAGAGTTGTACATTGAAGTGGGATAGATTGGAGTGAAGTGGAATGGGGTAGATTTTGGTAGAGTGGAGTGGGGTAGACTGGATGGATTGGAGTGTGGTAGATTGGAGTGGAGTGTGGTACATTGTGGTGGAGTTGGGTAGATAGGAATGGGGAGGAGTTGGATAGATTGAAGTGGGGTAAATTAGACTGGGGTAGAGGAGGTGTAGTGGAGTAGAGTCGACTGGGGTAGATGTGGAGTCGGGTAGACTGGAGTGAAGTAGGTTGGAGTGGGGTAGATTGGAGTGGGGTGGATTGGGGTACATTGGAGTGCGGTAGACTGGCGTAGATTGGAGCAGAGTGGGGTAGATTTGAGTGGAGTACAGTAGATTGGAAAGGAGTGTGCTAGTTTGGAGTGAAGCGGGGTAGAGTGGAGTGGGGCAGATTGGTCAGAGTGGAGTGGGCTTGGGTTCACTGGAGTGGAGTACGTTAGATTTTATTGTAGTGGAGTGGATTGGGATAGATTGGAGTGGGCTAGATTGGGTTCAGGCCTTGAAAAATAATTAAAATGTTACTAGACCTGCAGGTCGAGTAACTTTAATAATCTACTCGACTGAACTGTAATGTACTTGACCCGTAAATGTGTCTCAAATTGTGTAATCCTAGGCAAATAGTTTACAGAGTTGCCTTTTTCTTCATTCTCACACGTGACTGCACCTTCAAATATGTGAGCTCGGCATTTCTGCAGTACAAAAAACCTCTTTTGTTTGATTAGGTAGACTAAAGTTTGCTGCATGCATCACAAGAATCTTGCCCACATATCCAAGACGTCTATCCCACATAACGTAGGACTTCTTTTAGTTTACTAACAACATTGCCATCAGGACAGGAGTGTTTCTCAGTTTGTTTAAACATTCAGTCTAAATAAATATATTACTAAACCATGATTTGGTAACATATTGTCATCTACACACAGTAACTTTCCAAGAAATGTCCAAAAACCTCTCCACTAACTTGCAGCTTTACTGATAAAACTATATAGTGTATTAGCAATCTTTGAAAATTGGTTTTCAGACAACCTATCCTTTACATAACATTTGTTTCCATCCTATTAAGATATTTTTTCATCACACAGAAATATAAAAAAGGGCTTTCACAACTAATGAAATATATTTTGAAATGTCTGCACAGCTGAATTAGTCATTTAAATGTTGTTTGTTAGGAAAAACTTGACATTTTATTTTACATTCTAAGCAGCAGGTCACACAGTTCACCTCACAAGGGCCTGGAACTCTGCAGTCAGAAGGAAAATTAATTGTAATAAAAACTGACTTTTGACCTCTGTCTGTGAACACAGAGCAAATGTAAAATATGAACAAGATTTAAAGGCATCTTTTATTGCCCCTCCACTTTTCAACTAAACACAACACCTGTTCAGTGTCAACTGCCAGAAAGGATGAGTAAGTATTAAAAATAGCATGCGAGTGGTCCAGTGGATTTTTCAAGCCCTGCTGGTTAGAGTGGAGTAGATTGAAGTGTGACAGATTGGAGTGGAGTGTGTGGGTAAATTGGAGTGGAGTGGGGTAGATTAAGGTACTTTGCACCGGAGTGGGGTAGATTGGAGTGGGGTGGAATGGAGTGGCGTAGATTAGAGAGGCGTGGAGTCAAGTGGGATGTATTAGAGCATCTTAGAGTGGAGTAGCATGTCATAGAGTGTAGTGGAGTGGTGTGGCAGAGCATGGAGTGGCGCAGTGTGGAGTATGCATATGTTAACTCGCTTTCATTACAGAGAAAACATTTTCAATTGAAATGACCATTACATTTGCACTGAAATAAATTTTTGCTGCACAAAAACGATGATGTGTGCAAATGTCATCACTTAGTGTATTGAAAAGCTTTGATCATATTGAAATATTTTTTCCCACCACACTTCAGAATTGCATATAGGTGTTTCATTGTACTAATTGTTCTATATTCTGAAACTTCAGCATAGTTCATTTTTTTATTTCTAGTACACAACAAAAAAAACATCCCATACCCTCTCCTCTTACATGTATATGCAGCAGGATTGTTGCATAAATTCTCTCAGTTGGAAGTCAAAGAAAGAAAAGTAAACACCAAGCATTCTCGGAAGACACAGCTTGACATTTGACCTCTGTGTTTGAATGCACAGCAAATGTGACAAGATAAGAACAAGATTTAAAGACCTACTTACAACAAGTGAGTTTGTGAAAGAATAGAGTATACAAAGTTTGGGCAATGGGAGGGACGAACTCAAGTTGGACAGCATAAGGCAAATAAAGCCAGCAAATAGAAAGCCCAAAAATGTTAGTTACAATCCACAAAGCCAATGGTACGCAACAGGTGGAATGCATTCCTAGGTCAGCTTTCTGAATGTCCCCAAAATGCCTTTAACAAACCAGACAGCCATGATGTCTGGTAGGCTTTAACATATAAAGTATTGCTTTGTATGAACAATGTGGGAATGAGATAGGGAATTAAATGTTTGATGATAAACAGCTTTTCAGATCCTATATAGTCATTAATGAATTCCATCAGAAGCTGAAACATACCTTCAGACAACTAATAGAAAGAATTTGAGATTACAGTACTCCAGTGAGCTGATTCAAGATGTGATTGATAAAGTTGTAAGCCAGTGGATGAAGATTCCAAATCCACACAAGCCAATGGTTAGAGAAGACCTCAAGCACTTTAGATCAGTGGTTTTTAACCTTTTGACTTCTGTGGACCCCATTTAATCATTACTGGAAGCCAGGGACCCCCACTGAATCCTTTTTGGGGTTCTGGGACCCACTACGGATTCATTACTGGAATCCGGGGAGCCTGTCATATACGCATTTTTGATGATTTGAACCACAAAAGATACACACAAAAAAAACAGAAACAAGCATTCATCAAACAAATACACAAATGATGGACTATTTTATTAAATTCACAAATATAAATACAAAATATATATTTTTTTAAATATTTATTTTATTACGTTTTGCAAGAGAAAAAAGAACAATAAGGCCAACATAGCCTGCAATAATTAAGAATATTTACTTCAATGGTTGATACAGCATACATATGACATACCTGCCCCATCACACCCCTCAACACCATCCAGTGCCCCCCACCCGCAATTATAGATAAGGATGTCTTGATCAGCTCACCAGCCACCTTGGCCAACCTAGTAGCCCCCCACCCACCAATGTTATACTGTCTAATTTTTTTCATCTAGCAATGTGTGGTTGGTACGGGCTGGCTCCAGTTCTATACCCTGATAAACAGCCCATCGTTTCCAAGTCTTGGGGTGCTTTTGAGGACAGCCCCTTGCTTTGCATACAGCAATTTCCATTACCATGCAGTGGACGATAACCATTCCACACCTTCAGCAAGGGAAAATTGTCGCCTGCAATTCTGTTGCTATGTCTCTCTCTACGTCAATCAAAAGGCACAGATAAAGGAGGGACTGCTTATATCTATCCCCCCACATGTCTCCCATGATATGAAGTGCAGTTATTTTTTAGGTCAAGTGGAACTTGCCACGACAGGACTCCACTCAGGCATGTGGTCACTCCCCACCAGTAACTACCTAGCTCTTGACAATTCTACAATGTGTGTAGGAATGAACACTCCTTTGCTCTACATCGGAGGCAGTCTGGGAAGTATATCAGCCCCATGCGCCAGAACTGGTGGCATGTGAGATATACCCTATGTACATATTTGAATTGTATCAGCCTGAGTCGGGTTGCTATTGCCACCTCCCTTAGTGTGTCTAGGGTTTCAGTCCAGTTTTCATCTTCTGTCCTTCCTACATCTGCCTCCCAGGCTTCCCGAAGGGCTCCAAATCAGTCTGGTTTGTTACATATACGTGTAGGGTATATTTTTGCCACTTTATTGTCCCCTGGATCGCCCATTATGAGTTTTCCCTCCAAAGGATTAAAGTCTAGGAGTTCTGTCAGTGCATGTATGTATGGGGGGAGTGTGTGATGAAGCTGGAGATATCTGTGGAACTGGCTCCTATGTAGTTTATATTCATCTTGGATCATCTGGAATGATTTTAGAACTGTGCCCTGCATTACATCTTCCAAAGTACAAATCCCAAAAAGGATCCCATCTCCCAACACCTGGCAGGGCTGTCACCTGTGGGAGTTTATCCCCCCCACCACAGCGGCGTCTTCTCTGTCAGTCTACCTCACTATTTCAGACGGTAAAAGGTGGACCGCCACAGTGACAACACCACCCTTGCTTGGCGGGGGAGGTAGAGGGGTAAGTCTCTATCTACTTTTCTACTGTACATGCATGTTGTCAGCTGGATGCCGCCCATAGCCCATTTGTCTAGTAAGGTGGATCTCCCTGCTTGTCACACCACCAGTCATTTATAATCAGAAGGTGGGCAGCTGTATAATACGATTCAACATCTGCTGCTACAATACCCCCACAATAGGTTGATTGAAAGCATTTGATAAGGCCACAAGAGGGGTACCCCCGTCCCATAGAAATGAGGTAAGGAGTGAGTTTAACTGACTGAACCACTGTCTCAGGGCATCATAGATAACATTTTGAAGTTGATACAGGAGTTTGGGTAGCAATATCATTTTCGTTGATTAGACCATTAAAGATAATGGGAGTGCGTACCAATGTTGATGTTGTCTTTCATGCAACTACAGAGTAGTTCCGAGTTTGCATGCCCACTTTTTTTTTTCATCTGGTGAGACATAAACCCCCAGGTATTGAAATCCATCAGTAGCTCTCCATAGTTCTTCTGCCCACCCCATTCCTTGTTGATATGGACCCAAGCCAGTACTGTGGATTTTTGTGTATTCATGTAGAAGCCGGACGTATCCCTGAATATGCACATAATTTGCAATAGTCTGGGACTTGACCCTTCTGTGGCCATGAGGAAGAAAAGGACGTCATCAGCATAGAGAGCTATCCTATCGGACAGCCCCCTCACTCCATTCGAACCCTTGTACTTGTGCGTCCATCCTTACCCATACAGCCAGTGACTCCATAGCCAGTGCAAATAGCAAGGGGGACAGAGGGCATCCCTGCCTTGTCCTCTTTTGGATCTGGAACTTATCAGTCTATATCCCTGCCACCCTCACTGATGCTGTTAAGTCGATGTAGAGTAGTTGAACATAGAAAATGAACCTGTGACCAAATCTGAGGTGGTGAAGAATGAGGAACAGGTATTCTCAACTCACCGAGTCGAACGCCTTATCGAGATTGCCCTTTAGGAGCACCACCCAACCTCCCAACCTACCCTCCAATGCCAGGGCATTGCCATAATATTGACCTCCATGTTTAAGAGGGAGACTGGGCGATACGAGGCCAGGTTGTTGGACGGGTGGCCCGGCTTTGGAAAGACAACTGTCTCTGCATGATGTCAATCTGGTGGCATAACCACACTGTCTGCAGACAAATTAACCACCTTTAACAGGTGGTCTCTTAATTTGGGCACAGAGGCTTTGTAGAATTTACAGGGAAACCCATAGGGCTCCCGGCGCCTTCCCATTATGCAGTCCTGTTGCAGCCGAGGATAGTTTGTCCCCGGTTAAGTCTCCACCCGGTGATTTGTGCGCCATTCTCCGAGAGGGTCTGGAGTGAAAGAACCCATATAAACTCTTCTATGTGTGGCAGAGATACCACTTCTTTCTTGGCACAGCCCCTCTGAAAGTGGGAGGCGAAATACAATGCAGTTTCTTTAGGATCTGTAAGCAACATGCCAGATTTGTTTAGCATTTGAGGATGGTGAGGGCGATACAGGGATGCCCTGAAAGTCGATGGAGCAATCAGCTGGACTTGTCTCCTCATTGATAGATACAACTCTGAGAGGCCTGCAAAACTAGCTTGGTTCATCCATCAGAAATTGGTGGTACTGTTGCTGCACTAAGCCAAGCTGTCTACGAGCCTGGTGGCAATCTGCCTGTTGCATCTGTGTCTCTAGTGCTATGACTCGAGCCTCGATGGCCACCCTCTCCTGCATTATACATTTCAGTTTCCTTGTGCAGTAACTAATTTCTACGCCTCTGAGGTTGGCTTTCATTGCCTCCCACCATGTTTATGAGGATGATACCATGTATAAATTATGTGCCAGATAATCTACTATTCATGGCGATACATGCCAGCAGAACAGACATCGTCCATGACTCATCTGGAAGCGAATTGCAACTGGAGAATGATCTGAGAATCCCCTCTGCAACAGTTCAACATCTGCCACTCTATGCATGTAGTTCCTTGATATGATCTAATTTGGAGTACAAGCCATGAGCCTCTGAGAAGAGTGTGTGCTCCCTCTCCCCCCACTGTGGGGTTGTGCGCGCTCCAGACATCTGCCAGGCCTAATGCTGACATAAAGGTAGACAAATGTGTCGCCCCGATGTCTGTGTGTAATCTCTGTAAGTGCCATCTATCCAGTGCCACTACTCTGTTCCTATCACCTCCTAACAATATTAGCCTGTCTGGCTAATCTCCCCTCAGTCCTGGCAGCAGCGCAAAAAGGGAGTCATTTAAGGGTGGTGGGGTGTATACACTTATCCATGTGACAAATTATCCATATAGTGTACCTGTTACGGCTGTGTACCTGCCTTGCCTATCTGTCCATGTCGTAGCATTGTGAAAAGGCAACAAGTGCTGAATAAGTACACCTGTGCCCCGGTAGCCCAGAGTAAATCCAGAGTGGTATACCTAAGTGTAACCCCATCTACAGATGCATGAGGCCTTGAGGAGCAGAACATCCGCGCCTACCCCGTTATCTAGTTTTAGGACCAACCCTCTCTTTACCTTATCGAGTATTCCATATATATGTTCCAGGAGACCATATCATAGCAGGATTGTGGAACACAAACAACTGTTGTTTCCAATATACCCCTAACTTCCACCTACTTATACTATGAAACTGTGTTGGGGGTGCAGGCTGTGTGTGGTCCTGAACCGTGTCCATGGATCTTCATCCAAAATAACTGTAACATATCTAAGCGGGGGTGAGTGGCTCCTCATTAGTTCCTCACAGCCACCGATCATACAAGTAATTTCTGAGTCTGTGTGGACACCGATCAGGATGTTGTGGCTGTTAACTTCACCCTAGGGAGCCATCCCTTGATAGCTGAAATGTCGTGGGGTCTCCTCTAGCCCCTTGTGTG
This sequence comes from Pleurodeles waltl, assembly GCF_031143425.1. Taxonomy (NCBI): domain Eukaryota; kingdom Metazoa; phylum Chordata; class Amphibia; order Caudata; family Salamandridae; genus Pleurodeles; species Pleurodeles waltl. Next base: position 870,897,046 of record NC_090447.1, read on the forward strand.
TCCACTGATCGCCTGGAGCTCCTCCATGATGAGCGAGATTGGGGCCTTCATTGGAAGGGACTTTCTTTGCTGTATTCTGTAGGTTGCTGTGCGATGAATCAGAGTCCATGGGTGGAGGCGTGTGGGGTTTGATTATTTTTTTGTCTGTCCACTGGAACACTTTCTCAGGAGACTCAAAGAAGTATGTTTGCCACTGATAGGTCCCCTTACGTTTTGCCAGAAAGATCAGAATATATAGGATGTGTGTGGTATTCTAGGCCTAGAATGTATTGACACAGAATGCTGGAGTCTCCTTGGAGACAGCGACAGTTGGAGGAGAGGAGAGGCAGAAGGAGAACGAAGGAAGGATTAGCTGTAGGCTGAGGTGTTTCTTGTATAACTATATCTTATATTAAAGATCCTGCTTCTTACAAAGAAGACTGTGTTCAAGCGATCTTTCACTGGCGACGAGGATGGGATGCTGAAACCCCTTATGAAGTCGGAACACCTCAACTACCTATCCTGGTAATTGTGCGATCTCAAGTTTTTTTTTGTGGCCACGCTGTTCTCTGGAGCAGTCTGTTATTTTTTTGGGAGGGGCTGTGCTGTGTGTCTAGTGTATATTGTCGACCGCAAAGTTGACTACAAATTTACTATAAAATTCTGCCATCCCTAAAAACTTAATCACTTCTTCCTTTGAAGTTGGGCTCGCAAGATTATCAATCGCACTCACTAAATTTCTTTTTGGCTCGATACCATGAGAAGAGATCCTATGCCCCAAATAATCAATTTCACTAAGATTGAACTTGCATTTTTCTGCTTTCAACGTTAGGCCACTTTCCCTTAGTCTCTGGAGAACTTGCCGTACCCTTGTATTATGTTCGGATGCATCTTTGCCATGCACTAGAATATCATCTTGGTATATCTTGACGCCATGAATCCCCTCAAGGACCCTCTCTATGGCACGTTGAAATACAGCAGCCGCTGAGACCAAACCAAAAGGCATACGGACAAACCTGTAAGTACCAAAGGGAGTTATGAAAGCTGTCAAGTCCTGAGAATTTTTGTGAAGCTTAACCTGGTGGTATGCAGAGGTCAAGTCAATAGATGAAAAACATTTAGCATCACTGAGAAGCGCTAACATTTCATTAATGTTGGGCAATGGATAGTGATCCACTATCACACATCTATTAAGCTCTCTCAAGTCCACACATAATCTCGGATCACCATTAGATTTTACCGCCATCACCACTGGAGCCAACCACTCAGTGGCTTCAACTTTCTCAATTATTTCATCCCGTTCCAGCCTCTCTAATTCTGTTCTCATTTTCTCCTTCACCATCAAAGGAACCCCTCTAACTTTACTGACTACAGGTGTAACACCTTCTCTTAACCTGATCTCATGAACATAGCCCTTCAAACATCCAAGTTCAGCCTGAAAAAGATTAGAAAATTCCTGCTCATAGGAGGGTCTACCATTATCTACCGTATTAACACAGTCTAAACTCTTCAGCCTAACAGACGGGGACTCGTTAGGATCAAGGTAAACCCTTAAATCTTTCTGATGAGACCAACTGATGAGGGAATCACCTCTAATAGAGACATATACCTTGCCAGCTGTGAGTCTATCCACATATTGAATGGAACCTATAAAATACCCCAACAGCTTGATAGGTTCACCGCCATATCCTTTAGGAGAAATATCTGGTTTGAATAATTTTACAGAGGATTTCAAATGTTTATCAAATATTCCCATAGGAATTAATGTGATCTTTGCTCCTGAATCAAACATCATAGGGACACATACACCTTCAATACGTACAACCTCCACTGGGCCACTTATTCCATTTTTTATTTGTAACACAAATTCTTTTGGGGAATCTTCATCCTCCAATGTTATTTCTTGGACCCCTTTCTTTTGTGAACTAGAATTTTTGCAGCATGAAGTGACATGTCCCTTCTTACCACAATTTTTACAAAAAACCTTCCAACCTACGCAACCTTTGAAATTAGCATAGTGGCCAAACTCACCACATCTGTAACATCTTCCCTGTACCCCCTTCTTAACTTTGGAGCTATTGAAATTATCCTTCACTGATTTCTGAGGATTTGTCTTATCTTGTACATACCCTCCTTGACTGACAAGATGAACTTCATCCCCCTTTCCCTGTGAACTTGTCTTCCTGATCACATCAAGACAAGCTGAGCTATGTTCATGTGTTTTAGCAATAGATATCACCTCATAAAGTGACGGATTGTCTTTAATCCAAAAAGATTCTTTCGCTTTATCAACGTTGCATCCCAACATGAATTGATCTCTCAATCTTTCATCTTTACTGCTACCAAAACCACATGTGGAAGCTAGTTTCCGAAGTACAGTAATGTATTCCTCTACAGATTCTCCAGATCTTTGAAATCTTTTTCCAAAATGATACCTCTCCAAGACTGTGGAAATTTTCGGTAAGTAATGTAAGTCTAGTTTTTTAATACAGATTTCAAAGTCATTGAGATCTCCTGCATCTTCAACCGTAAGTTCAGGTAGATTTTCAAAGACTTCCTGTCCTTCAGAACCTAAACAATGCATCAGAAGAGACATTTTCCTTTCCGCATTTAGAGAGGTGCCACAAACTCGAGCATAGTGCGCAAAAACACTTTTCCATTTTTTCCACGGAATTAGTGGTTCACCAGGAGAAGGCAAAAAAAATGGTGGACAAGTAACATTCTGCATATTGTAAATTTCTGACAGTATCTTGTGCCTGTGTTATATTTTAAAAAAAACGTAAAATTAAATACACAATACAAATTAAGATGGCCGCCAGGAACTTCGACTCATATGATTCTTAATGTGCAAGATGGCAGCCAAGATGTGAGAATGAGTCTTGACACACAGAAACACGAAGTAACTTAAAATGGCTGCCAGAAATTTCAACTCAAATGCCTCTTGATGTAGTAAGATGGCCGCCAAAACGTGAGAATGAGGCTTGACACACAGAATCGCAAAGCAACATAAAATGGCCGCCAGGAACTTTAACTTGTCTGTCACTTGATGTAGCAAGATGGCCACCAAGGCATGAGAACGAGGCTTTACACGCTTAACAATGAGCGTATGCGGATGACGCAACCAGGAGAGAAGAAAGCTGTTCCGGTTCGCTGTAATTACCTTACTGTAGGTTAACCCTGTGCCGGTTTTGCCATATTGATAGTCCTAGGGAACCGTGGCAGGATGTTTCATTGGAAATCTTAGGACCTATTAGGTATTCCAGCACTGACAAGTATGTCTTAGTTTTAATAGACATGTATTCGAGATGGCCTGAAATTGGGATCACATCTTCGGTAGAAACGCAAGTTGTCATAGACTTCCTTAATCAAATCTTTGATAGGGAAGGGTTCCCATCTTCCATCCTCACGGACAATGGTGTACAGCTTGTCTCTCGAGACATGGAGAGATTTCTTAGTGACAAGGGAATTACACATAAGAGGGCCTCTCTTTATCATCCCGAGACTAATGGTATGGTGGAGAGATTAAATAGGGTACTAAAAGAAACTATTCAAATGGCTCTTGTTAATAACAAGTGTTGGAAGGAGGAGATTTTGCATAAAATCAGGAATTACAGATTGACTCCTCATACAAGCACAGGTCTCACACCGTTTGAGTTGTTCAGGCGCAGAAAACCTAACACACAGATGTGTCCATCTTGGGTGAATGACAAAGTAGCTTTAGAACCAGACTTTGGGCTTAAAAAAGAAAGTAAAATGGATAGAGAGGTTAGAAAAGCTTTTGAGAGAAAGGCCAATTTTGACAGAAGGAAGGCAGTAAAGAAAATTGAGATTTCTGTAGGTGATATTGTCAAAGTAAGAAATCCTCGTTTTGGTCTGTCTAATAGTCATTCTAAATTCTCTTCTCCCCTCAAAGTGATAAAAGTCATGAAGAATGCTGTAAAAACTGAAGATCATAGGATATGGAATGTTGGGAGAGTGGTAAAAATCACTGGGGTGGGGGAAGATGTATCTGTGAAAAGTTATGGGAAAAAGAGTGAACAAAGAGATGACAATGTCAAAATGAGAAAGAGCTCTAGGATCATTAGACGTCCTAAATCGTTAGTGGACTTTGTATAAATCTATGTAACAATGTGAGTAATGGTGTAACAATGTGTGTGAATGGTATAGTTGTATTAGTTATTTATTTCTTATTGTATTGTGTTAAAAAAATATATATATATGTTTAGTTTTGGTTAATAAGGGGAAGATGTGTGGTATTCTAGGCCTAGAATGTATTGACACAGAATGCTGGAGTCTCCTTGGAGACAGCGACAGTTGGAGGAGAGGAGAGGCAGAAGGAGAACGAAGGAAGGATTAGCTGTAGGCTGAGGTGTTTCTTGTATAACTATATCTTATATTAAAGATCCTGCTTCTTACAAAGAAGACTGTGTTCAAGCGATCTTTCACTGTTCAATTTGCAGAGGTGTTTTTTAGCAGCCTGGAAGGACTGATGTTCTTGCTGCACTATTCTGGCATAGTCTGGAAACACCATGATGATGTGTGATTGGTACTTTATATTTTCTTGGGCTTTAGCACATTTAAGGATGGTGTCTCTATCCATATAATTCAATTGTTATTGGCCACTAGAGGTTTTAATTTTGCTACTACTACAAGGCCTTACACCTCTACAAAGTATTCTTTTTTTTTTTTGTCCTCATAAGAAAAACCCGCCTCTCTACACGAGGGCCATCAACCTGTGCCCATCAGGGGTGATCCAATTTGAACGGTTCGAGCCTGAACGGACACAGCTTTTCACCTCTCCTGGTCAGGATATATGCTCTTGGCCGTGCCAGTCCCACCATGCATCCAAAACAACCAAGAAAACTGTACAAATTAGCATCTCAACAAGCCAGGGGGAGAGGAGGAGGGGGAGAGGGGGTTAGTAATCATTGGACTATATACCGAGAATATTACCGTTTTGCTGAAAATTTTCCCGGATGGACCATCGGGCCAATGCGGTCTAGACAGAAAAAATAATTTATAGATTACAGCCAGTCAGATACATTCGGAGATGTGGGCATAATCCACTTTAAACACATTTGTCTTCTGGCCAAAGTATTCTTGATGGCGTGAGCCACTTAACAAGGTTGGTAAATCCATTTGTAATTATATACTGTGACATATTAACCCAATCAGATTAATTCAACTGATAGTGGATTCTCTTATTTTTAGGTGTCTCCATCTTTTTACTCTTGTCCTGATGATGATCCTTATTTAAATTAACTTTTGGGTCGAAACGTCGACATCTGATAGATTGTATTGGTCGTCTGAAGAAACTGAACCGAAGGATTTCAACACTTCCATGTCTGAATGTTGTTTCCTTTACTTATATGTACAAATCGGTCAATTGTGTATATTTGTACAGCACTTGCGCACCTTTATTTCACTCTATCACTTTCACTGCGTCTAACCACTTTTTAGGAACACCTATGTTTTGCATTCAAAACAAATTAGCTGTCTGTTTTGAATACGATTATTTTTTATGATTAATAAAAGCAAGTTTTATATGCATTATTTCAGTTATTGGGGGTTAAATTTTAAAAAGATTTTTTGCCATGGAAATCAAGGATCATACTTCCCGCTTCAGGACTGGTTTGTGTGTCACTGTTTATTTTACCCAGGACCTAGGGTTACTGGGTAGCCCCTTATACTTTGAAATTGTACTTGGCAGTCGCTGGACAGCGAGGGCTTTTATTTTATGTAGAAAATTCATTGTTTTTAGATTCATCAGTGCAGAATATGTCAGTAAAGGACAACTTGTCTTATACAGAAGACTATATCAAAAGGGCCCCTCTCTCCTGAGTAAGACACCAACAAGGATAGTCGATGCCCTGCAGGAGAAGATTTCCAAACTAGAGAGAATTAGGAAAAAGTTGATCTGAACCTAATTATATGGCCATTTAATGAAAGAATATTTACAATCAAACTCTATCCCAGTGGGTTTACAGGTCTGCAATAAACCAGTGATATTTCTCGAAGATGCTAAGTATTGTAACAATTTTAGTTTCGTGGCCAACCAATGTTCACGGCATTGGATGGTCCTAGGATTAGATATAGCTCTTGAGCATATTAGTGCATTGGAAATAGATATTGTGGATTTATCAGGGAGATTTTAGATGGTACAGCATTGCAGAATGCTAAGGAGGCACTAGAAGCACTAGAGGAAAGCACATCTTAATTCAATTTCATCACACAACAGAAGAAACTAGATAAACTAGTGAAAGATAGAGCAAAATGCGAGAAGCAAGTCACATACCCATATATCACTTTAGCATTTGAGACTTCAGACACTGAAACTGCAGGACGAAGCTCAAAAACGTTCAGGCCGGCCCAAGCAGCACTGACACCAATACTATTTTTAGTCAGGGGGCTGTGAGCAAGAGGACCACAGAAGGGCAGAGGGAGAGGCAGGGGTCGGGATGCATATTACCAGGAATCACACGGGGAGCACCAGACCAGGCACCAGCAGTACTCATGGTACTCCACAAAACACCCCTGACACTACTCCTGTTGCAAGCAAAATGGCACCTATGTTTTGCATATGATACAAATTAGCTGTCTGTTTTGAATAAGATGATTTTCAATGAATAATAACAAAAATGTTGTATGCATTATTTCAGTTATTGTGGGTTAAATTTAAAGAAGATTTTTTGCTGTGGAAGTATTGGCTCATACTCCCTCCTCTGCCTACCCCCACCTTCAGGACCATGTTGTGTGTTGTTGTTTATGTTACCCAGGTCCTAGGGTTACTGGGTAGCCCCTTATACTTTGAAATACTACTTTGAAATAATACTCTGTCTGTCAGTTCGCACCTGTTGCTCTTGACCACCGGCTGTTCTCAGTGGTCTCAGGACGACGTTACACCTAGCAGTCTCACCCTCAGCAGACACCAGACGTGCGACCGCAGTCATTTCACAGGGCTGCCGTCCCTTGCATTGCGGCCTCTATGAACTTCGTGCTGCAATTCCCAGACACTCTGTAGGAGGCTGGCCTGGTTTGTAGTGGGTGCCACAGGTACTTACACCTTATACCAGGTGCAGTTATCCCTTATTAGTGAAATGTAGGCAGTGTCTAGAAGCCAGGATCTCTAGTGGTAGTGTGGATGAGCAGCCAAGGTCTAACTAGGAGACATGCAAAGCTCATGCGATATCACTAGTCATACAGTACTTACACACATGAAATCAAATACTTAGTGATATAAAAATAAAGGTACTTTATTTTGGTGACACACTTGCCAAAAATACTATAGGGACTATACTCCCTTAGGAGGTAAGTAAAATACACAATATATACACTCGTATCCAAAAACAGGTAAGTAAACAGTGCAAATAGTGAAAATCACAATAGTTGGAAATGAGCCTAGGGGGAACATAAACCATATACTAAAAAAGTGGAATGTGAATGTTGGTTTCCCAACTAGGCAAGTGTAGTGTGTAGAGGGGCACTGGGAGTATAAGAAAACACCAAAGGTAAGTAATAGAACCCACCCCAGAGCCCAGGAAAGCAGGAGTAAATCACAGGAACTTTCCTAGAACACACAAGAAAATGAAAAAAAAGATAATGCAAGAACCAGAAGAGACTGCAAGACACCAACAGTGGATTACTGGACCTGAAGACCTGTGGAAGAAGGGGACCAAGTCCAAGAAGCACAGAAGGGTCCAGGGAGAATAGGACCCCCATCTAACCCGGATGAAGGTGCACAAGAAGAACCACCATTGGAGAACAACAGTCAGTACTGCACCCAAGAAGACGGATGTGGGTTCCTGTTTGGCGCAGATGATGTCCCACAGCGGATAGATGATTGCAGTCTGGTTTGCGTCGCTGGATTCCGCCAACAAGCCTTGGTAACCTCAAAGCTTGGGGTTAGCAAAAATGGTCCTGCCCCAGGACCAGGAAGGACCAGGTCGACTCTACCCAGAAGGGGTAGTCAGAGGGGGCTCCCAGAAGTTCAGAGAGCCCACAGACGTTCAGGCAGCGTGCACAGGAGTCACACAGTACAGGGACAAAGAAGGTGCGAAAGGAGGCCCACGCAGCACTAAACAAAATGATCCCACCCTGCTGCAGAACCACTCAGGAAGCTGTGTGTCGCAGGAAGGAGTGCTTGGGAGCCAGAGCTGTGCTGTGTAGGAAGAACTTCATGGAAGGTTGCACACAAGCCTTGGCAACTGCAAATCACGTGGTGCACGGCGGGACTGTCTTGCGTGGGGAGGCAAGCCCTTCCCTCCACCAAAGTTGGACAGCTGGACATCAGAACCACTTCAGACCACCACCCGTGATGCTGGATCCACGCACTTCGTCAGGAGAGGGGGCCCAAGCCACCGGTTGTCGCTGTAGAGGGGTGCCTGCTGAAGCAGGGAAGTGACTCCTTCATTTCAAGGGAGAATCTTCGTTCTTCTGGTACAGGCTGAAGACAGGCAGTCCTCGGAGGTTGCACGACCTGGAAACAGTTGCAGTTGCTGGCAGGAGCTGAAGATACAAAGTTGCAGAAGTTGTCTTTGCTTCTTTGTTGCAGTTTGTAGAGTTCCTGGAGGGTCCAGATGCAGTTTCTTCAGTGAGAAGGTAAAGTAAAGGATGCAGAGGATTCCTGCTTGGGCCTTGCAATCTGAATCTGAAGAACCACCCAAGAGAGAGACCCTAAATAGCCCTGGAAGGGGAAGAGGTAAGCACTATCAGGGGAGGGCTCTGACGTCACCTGCTGGCACTAGCCACTCAGATGCTGCCAGAGTGCCCTGCCAACTCAGAATCCAAGATGGCAAAACCCAGGGACACTCGGGAGGAGCTCTGAGCACCACCCCTCGGGTAGTGACGGACAGTGGAGTAGTCACTCCCCTTTCCTTTGTCCAGTTTCGCGCCAGAGCAGGGACTGGGAGTCCCTGAACTGGTGTGGTTTGGATTATGCTAGGAGGGCACCATCTGTGCCCTTCAAAGCATTTCCAGAGACTCTGGGATGCTACCTCTCCCATGCCTGTAACACCTATTTCCAAAGGGAGAGGGTGTAACACCCTTCTCCCAAAGGAAATCCTTTGTTTCTGCCTTCCTGAGCCTGAGCTGCTTGAGCAACACGAGGACAGAAACCTGTCTGTGAGATGGCAGCAGCTAGGGCTGCCTGGAAAACCTCAGAAGGCTGGTATGGCAGTACTGTGGGTCCACTGTGGAGCACCCAGAATGCATGGAATCATACAGCCAATGCTAGAATCAGCATTGGGGTATAATTCCAAGATGTTAGACACCTTACATGACCATATTTGAAGCTGGACATAGGTACTGACCTATGTCCAGTGCACACGTAAAATGGCGTCCCCGCACTCACGAAGTCCCAGAAAATGGTCCTGTGCGATGTGGGGGCACCTCTGCTAGTGCCGGGTGCCCTCACACACAGGTACTCTGCACCTAGCCTTCAGTTCTGGAAGGCCTGACATATAGCTGACTTATAAGTAACCTGGTGCAGTGTAAATGGCAGTGAAAGGGTGCATGCACCATTTCACACAGGCTGCAATGGCAGTCCTGTAGAAGCCTTTGCATGGGCTCCCTATGGGTGGCAAAAGAAATTCTGCAGTCCATAGGGATCCCCTGGAACCCCAGTGCCCTGGGTACCTAGGTACCATGTACTAGGGACTTGGGGGAACCAGTATGCCAATTATGAGTGTAATACTCTGTTAACAGTATCCAAAAAACAAATTTAGAGGGAGAGAGCATAACTACTGTGGTCCTGGTTAGCAGGATCCCAGTAGACACAGTCAAGGACACTGACAAACAGGCCAAAAATGGGGTAACCATGCTAGAAGGAGGTTACTTTCCTACACACTCCGTTTGTCAGTGGGGATTCCACCGCTCAAGGCTTCTAGTACGGCTGCAGTCCACAAAAAGACGGTATGTGATGAGGGGATAAAGTTCTATTGTATTGTGGATCATCCACTTCTGCTGCCATGGCGGATTATGTCTCATGTAGGGTAGCCAAGCGGAGCCAGTTTAAATTGAGGCCGCCATGATCAGCGGTTAACCCCAAAATTGTAATTTCAATTGGATGGTAGAAGCTTTTCTAAATTCTATTGGGCCCACTCATTTTCCATACTATAGTCTGTGTGATGCACCTAAACTGCGCCCACAAATCAATCTGAGGATACTAACTTAATTTTTTGCCTCCAATTTCAAATTCTTTCACATTTACAGAACGTTTTAAAACTTTCAGTTGTACATGTTACTGCTGTTTTATATACACTTTACTAACCTGTTCATTTTATTTAATTTCCTAAGCAGTTGTGGACTCCTGAGGAGTCTTTTTGGACCCCGAGTGGTTCCCGGACCACAGGTTAAAAAACACTGTTTTAGGGTGTATATAGAATAACGTTTTTGCGTTGAACGGCGCATGCACCATTACACGTCAAACATAAAAGCAAAGTGTGTTGTGATTAACTTTACGCTATTTATTTGGTTTGATGGGCTCCACATTTAGTCACAGATGTTAGTGACCTCCAAGACAAAAAATTATAGGTGGCAATTCATGTTTTTAGGAGCCACCAGTTTCAGATGAGTAGACTAACAAACATCCTGCAGAAGTAAAAGTCAAATAGTTTTTCATTTTTTTCGAACGTTCTCAGAGATAATGTAGTTTATTGCTAAGAGCTTCTTGAAGAGGGTAGGTGATCTCCAGGAGGCATGCATCTTCGCAGTAGCAGATTGTAGTGTGCGCGATGACGTGTGCCAGCTTGCACTGGATACAGTGCCATTACTTTATTGAATGTGGCAGTGGTTTCTAGATTGAAAAGTTGGTGACTGACCCAGTGCTTAATTTCTGCTTGTTGTTTCCGGTGCAGAGCACCGGAACTTATTTTTTAGGGCCGGCACTTATTTCTTTGCCTCCAGCATTTACTGCGAGCAAAAGACACGTATGGGAATGGCGGAGGAAGAGAAAAACGAAAAAGCGTCACAAAGGGAGAAAGCAGAAAGCTGAAGGAGTGTGCTGAAGGGGCAGGGAGTGGCTTTAAATGGATTGAAGAGGCCCGAGATGGCTTGAGGATTAGGCTGCCTCAGTATTCTGGGTTTGCATATTTAATTGCAGCAGCCGTGTATTTAAGAGGAGGGCTTTGGGCACCAGCACGTTTTTATTTACAAATTAAGCACTGGACTGACCAGTCTGAAAAGGTGTTTTTCTCTCTTGCGTTGGCAAATAATTAATCTTTGTGATGTTGCAGGGGCATGTTTTCATCCGCCATTGGATAGAAGAGGAGGACAATCTGAACTTGGTCAGGGACTCTACACTGAGCTGAGTCAGTGCACTTGAGAATTGATTGACTTGTTTGTCGGCGAGAGACAGCTGACATTGAAGGGTGCCTTTATTCTAAAAAAAAACAAAAAAACGCTATACTGGTGACTCTCACACCTCTGCGTACTTGTGGCAGTAGCATTTGTGTGAGCAGCCTTCGAACGTGTTGCCATGTGCAAAGGAGCAGCACAAGCACAGAGGGCCTAGTTGCGTGTCCGTGTGCAGCGAGGCACAAGCTCAACTCTATGGAGGGGCCCGCGGAGAGGAAGAGACGCAGTCTAGTCTCTCTCCGCGGGCATTTTCGGGAAAGGGAAGTGGCGCGCAAGGCGCCTCATTGGTAGGAAGGTAGGTGGGGGTGGGTCTTTAGGTAGGCTATAAAAGGGGGGTGGAGGTTGGGGTCGGCCTCTTTACCGCGCCGACGTTTAGGTAGGAAGGGGTTTCCTGATTTAGGAGCTTAGGTAAGGAGTTTGGGCAGGCCAGCAGGCCACAGGGTCAGCTCGGGCAGGTTTTCTTCCGACGGGCAGGCGCCCCGCCTCGCGGGGCCCGGTAAACCTTTTTTCCCCATTTTAGTGATTTAAGGCATCAGCGGCAGGGGCGGGCGGGCCGTTTCAGGCGGGGCGAGCGGCTCCGTTTTTGGTAGTAAACCAGCGGGGGGATCGGGGACGGCGGCCCCTCCCCTTTTTGGGACAAATACAGAGCGCGGAACCGCGTGATTGCGGGAGGCGGCCCCCGGGGCATTTCTGGTTTGGAAGTCAGGACCCAAGGGGAGCGGCACATAAACCGGCAGGAGCAGGACGCCGGCACCGACGCGCGGGGCCTCAAGGGCCATTAAAAAGTGACGGGCCACGTGCAAGGGCCCCTCCCCTCCCCCCTCAAAAAAAGAAAAATATATATATATAAGAATTTTAATTTGCCTCACAAGTTCAGGTGGCAGGCAGGAAATAGCCAATCCCCCCCCCCCCGGGGGCAAAGGGGCAATGCAGGGCCCTACAACTGGGCCAGATAATTTGGGCCCTCAAAAAAAAAAAAAATATATATATATATAATAATATATTAAATACAATATATAAAAAAAAAAAAACAAACATATATATAAACACAACATGGCCAACGGCCACGACGCGGAGGCAGTCAGGGCCGCACTACGAGTGCTAGGTGAGGCAGGGAGGGCGGATTTGCTTAGACCTGGGGTTCTAGACCAGGCCTGGGTGGGGATGACGCGCCCCAGCAGGGCGGCATCCGGGCGGGTGGCGGCCGCAATAGCGGCATGCGAGTCGCAGGACTCTGAAGGGGAAGGAGACGACGAGGCGATAGCCCCAGGGCAGGACCGGACCACGCAGCAGGCCCCCCACGGGACGCAGAGCCCGCTGATGTTTGGTGGGGAAACCCAGGTGTCACAGGACGCAGCGCCAGCCAGCGCGGAAGCAGGCGCAGACCCAGCGGGTAGCGGGGGACACAAGGCGGGGAGGCAGGAGACGACAATCATAACAAAGAGACAGAGCAACCCATAGCGGGGCCCAGCGGGGATTTCGCACCGCTAGATCTGTCATATCATAGGGGGGAGCCCCACAGCTCGGGTTTTTTCGGGGCACCCGCCAAGAAAAGAGGGAAATATGCCGGAAGACACAGGGGAGGGCCAGGAAGGGCCAAGGCAGCGCCCCGCCAGGCCAAGGGAGGAAAAGTCAAGGCAGCGCAGGGAACAGGGACCGCGGGGGACCTGAGCCCGCACAGGCAGGTGGCCTGGGACCAGGCAGAGACATGGGATTTGGAGGCTAGAATAAGGGAACAGCGCAAGGCAGTGGCAGAAACGGAGGTCAGGTGGGCGCAGCTATGTAAGGACAGGGATGAAGCACAGGCCCACAGAGAGACAACCCCAAAGTTCAGAGAGGTCAAGGGTCAGGCGGGGCCACAGCAACCGGGGCAGGGAGGTGGAACCTGGGTATGGGTGCCACAGGCAAGGGGAGAACAGAGACAAGAGGCTCGAGCGGCCGAAGGGGCAGTTGGCGCGGTGAAACCCGGTGACGCAGACGGTCACGGGGTCAGACGGGCAGCAATTCCGGCGGCAGAGGTCGGCAAGAGACGGAGTACGCCAACTGGGCGCAATACGGCCCAAACGCGTTGGCACGAAGCTCTGGAGGGGTCTGCAGCGGCCTTCTCCACACCGAGGGACCACGGACACCGTCCCAATGGCACGCGCCATGCGGGTGGGGAAGCAAGCACGAGTACATCTGACAACACTAGAGAATTTGGCCAGTGCAGGGGCCAGTGGGAAGGAGATGACGAAATTGATCTAGACTATGAGGAGGAAGGGGATGACTGGGAAGATGGCGAAATATGTGATTGGGAAGTGAATATGGTTAGCAAAAGGGGCGGGTGTGGGCGCAAGAGCGGCGCAACCTCTTCGTTGTCTGTTTTGCAGGTGGCAGCTCCGCTGGAAGGCCCCGTGGGCGGTCGGCAAAGTACGCCGCAAGGCAGAGGCCTAAAAAGAATACCAAGGAGTCTGGCAGACAACACTGGAGGTAAGAACTGGTGGTCAGTCTGGGACGAAGGGAGTGGTATAAGGAAGGAGGCTAACACAAAAAAGGTCCATCGGGGTAGGGGACGGGTCAGTTTTAGAAAAGGCAGGTGATAGCGACATTCAGAAGACGGCCGAGGGCAAAGGCAAAGAAGGCACAGCCATGAGTGGTACAGCGACGACAGGGAAGGAGGATGCGGGAGAAAAGACAGTAGAGGACAAAGAAAGAGACTGCCATACATGGGTTTAGCCATGCCTCTGGGTTCGCATGTGGCGGAAAAAACAAAGAACAAGATATGGAAGCACGAATATGTGGACGTGTTTAAACTGTTGCATAGGGACATACAGGCAAAGGAAGGGTCCAAGGAGGAGGAATGGGAGCTAGCGCGTAGACCTAGGGTGCCGATAACAATGGATAACTGGACATCGGCCTTTTTTATATTTGCCAGTATATACTGCGAAAAATACCCGGACAGGGCCATTGCACTTTTCAAATACATGGATATAATTAGAAAGGCGCAGATGCAATTTGGAGGTTTTGCATGGCTCAGTTATGATGAGGAATTCAGGGCCCGGGTGAGTGTTAATCCGGAGAAACCGTGGGGAGACGTGGACCCCGAATTATGGATGCAATGGATGGCATCGGCGCAGACAGCGGCGTCCACTCACACTGCGAGTGGCCTGCCAGTGACGTATAAGCCCTTTCAAAATCGCCCCGCCCAGGGAGGGGCGGGCAACAATACTAAGACAACAGGGACAACGGCAGGGGCTTGTTGGAACTTTAACAAAGGTTTTTGTTCCAGGGCACAATGCAGATTCAAGCACGACTGCTCCAAGTGCGGGGGCCGTCATCCAGTCACCCAGTGTTTCTCATTGTCCAGCCCAGCTGAACAGTGGAGGGCCGCTAGAGGGAGAGGGGGACATGGCACTCCTGCGCCAAAAGGGGCCTACACCAGTTAGACTGGAATTTCTGTTACCATGGTTGCATAGATACCCAGACAGGGATAAAGCGCATCTACTAGAATGGGGTTTTAGAGAAGGTTTTAGAATAGGTTATCAAGGTCCGCGGCAAGGTAGATGGGCTGACAATTTGCGGTCAGCCAAAGAACGCCCGCAGATAGTGCGTGACAAGTTGGCAAAGGAGGTAGCTTTAGGCAGAATAGCTGGCCCATTCTTTGGGTGGCCAAGTGACACTCTTATGATATCCCCCTTGGGAGTGGTACCCAAGAAAGCACAAGGGGAATTCCGGCTGATTCATCATTTGTCTTGGCCGGAAGGGACTTCGGTCAATGACTTCATTGCCCAAGAGGACTCTAAGGTAATTTACGCATCAGTTGATGATGCGATAAAGTTAGTTTTGAAGTGTGGCAGGATGGCGGAATTGGCAAAATGCGACATTCAATCAGCTTTTAGACTGCTCCCTATTCACCCGGCAGATTCTGACCTCTTGGGCATGCAGCTGGATGGCAACATATACGTGGACAGGGTGCTGCCCATGGGCTGCTCGATATCATGTGCCCTTTTCGAGACTTTCAGCACCTTTTTACAATGGGTTTTTGTAAGGGCGAGCGGCCATAGGTGGGTGACGCATTACTTTGATGATTTCTTATTCATAGGGCCAGCGGCATCCGGGGCATGTGGGCGGGCCCTGGATGCTTTTAAAAAGCTGACACAACAGGCAGGTGTGCCTTTGGCCCCAGAGAAAACAGAAGGCCCAGTGCAGAGGCTAACCTTTTTGGGCATTGAACTGGACACACAAAATTTGGTCGCCAGGTTGCCAGAGGCAAAGGTGAGGGAAATGCTAGATTGCTTAGAGGAAGTGCGCGTTTTGCGTAAGATGGATCTGAGAACTGCTCAGAGGCTGTTAGGTTATCTTAACTTTGCGTGCAGGGTAGTTAGGGGAGGTAGAACTTTTTGTAGGCGTTTGGGACTTTCCATGTCGGGTGCTGTGCTCCCGCACCACAGGATACGAGTATCATTGTCATTACGAGAAGACATTAGAGTGTGGGAGATCTTTCTGAGACATTTCAATGGAGTGCCTATGTCTTTTGGAGAGTCGGACACGGTATGGCAAATACAAATTTTTTCAGACGCAGCAGGAGCGTCAGGTTTTGGTTTGTATTGGGATGGGAGGTGGTGTGCGGAGGAATGGCCGGCATCTTGGATGCAGCAAGGGAGAAGCATTGCTTTTTTGGAGTTTTTTCCTCTTTTAGTTGCACTGGCAGTGTGGGGTCAAGAATTGGCGAACAGGACCGTGATTTTTCAGATAGACAATATGGCAGTGGTAGAATTGGTCAATAGGCAGAGAGCAAGGGACCTCAGAGTTTTGCGCTTGTTGCGCCAGTTCATGCTGTTATGCCTGTCATTGAATGTTATTTTTAAAGCTGCACATATACCGGGGAATTACAACGAGATTGCAGACTCACTATCTCGTTCACAGTGGCGGCGTTTCCGCGAATTGGCACCTGGAGCGGATCGGAACAAGACTGTGGTCCCGGCAGACATCTGGGAATGGGGGGGCATGATGATCACGGGGCTGGTGGAGATGACATTAGCAGTATCTACGCGGCATAATTACAGAATGGCATGGTTGGAATTTCAATCTTTTGAACGGTTTTGGGGCAATTTTTGGGCACAAAGCCTGCCAATGCTGGAAGCCAGAACTAGACGTTTCATGCTGTTTTTGATCGGGGAGGGCCTATCTCCAGCTACCATTGGGGGGAAATTGGCTGGTGTGTCGTTCTATGGCAAATTGTTTTTTGGCTATGATCCAGCGCGTAACGACTTATTGGGGAAAATGCTGAGGGGATGGAGCAAAGTTAGAGCGAGCGGAGATAAGCCAGCCAGGGAGCCCATTACGTTTGAAATGTTGGTAGAGATGTTACAGGTGTTGCCAGTTTGTTGTAGGGATGAGTATGAGGTGGGCTTGTTTAGGTTATGTATGTTGTGGATGTTCTTTGGCGCTTTTAGAGTATCGGAGTTGTTGGGGGTGGGTAAAGAAATCGGGGTAAGGAGAAAAGAGGTATATGTGCATAGAGACAGGTTGGGGATATGGTTAAGACGGTCAAAAACTGACCAACTGGGAAAAGGCAAATGGATATGGTTGGGGAAAGGGGGTGTGGTTTTAGCTTGCCCGTTTGAGGAATGGTTCAGTTTCAAAGACAGACGGCCAAGGGCAGGTGAAACAGGCGTTTTCATGCATGCATCAGGAAAGAAACTAACGAGTTACCAACTTTTACAAGTTATGAGAATGACACTTGGAAGGATAGGGCGGCGTGCAGGTGATTACGGAACGCACTCTTTTAGGATTGGCGCGGCAACAGAGGCGGCACATTTGGGATGGGATTGGGCTAAGATCAAGGCCATAGGGAGATGGAAGTCGAGGTGCTGCGAAAGATATGTTAGGCCGTGAAGAATACGGTACTGACAGAGGAGGGAAAATAGGGGAGTGAAGGGGTTTTTTTTTGTCTTGTATATCCAGGCAGTTGTTATAATGTTTTTTCTTTATAGGTTGCGTGGCTGGGCCAGAGAAGGGGAAGATGACGACATGGTTGGTCGGCCATTCATTTGTACATTGGGCGGCGAAATTCGCAGAGAAGCAGGTGTACGGCAGATCATTGGGACTGCCCAGCAGAAACCATGAAGTGCGCTGGTGGGGCAAGAGTGGTATGAGGTGGGGGAGCCTGCTTCCATTTATTACGAGTAACTTGCCGCATTGGGGGTGTCCAGATTTGTTATTGGTACACCTGGGGGAGAATGATCTGGTGAAGCTATCGGGGCTCACATTGATTCAAATGATGCAGAGGGATCTGGAACTTTTAAAACACAAACTGTGTGGAACATGCTTGATCTGGACGGAATTTGTGCCAAGAAGGGCTTGGAGAGGGGCTATCAATCATGGAGCCATTGAGCGGGCTCGAAAAAAATATTGAACAGAGCTATGAGGGTTTTCTGCTGGGCCCAGGGGATCAAAGTGCTGAGACACAGGGACATAAAAGAACAAGAAAAAGAATTGTTTTGTGATGATGGGGTACATTTATCACAACTGGGCAATGTGTATTATATTACGGAATTGAGATTGATGTTAGAAAGTGCATGGGGTACAAATTTGTGTACCAAGGAATAAGAGAGGGTGGGGCAGCGAAACGCCTCACGGGTTTCACTGGTTGGCAGGAGATGGGGAAGGGTGGAGAGCCAGGTGCGGGCTTGTCCACCCTTCCAGGGGGAAAAACAAGGATTTGAAGGATCAGAGCGGGGAGGGGTAGGCTACAGGCAGGGAAGGCATGGGAAGAATAAGGGAGTAGATATGGTAGGGAAATTGAAGGGAGATATTTTAAGGAGGAAATAAAGGAAAAGGAATTGTTTAAGTTAAAGTCTGTTAAAGGAATATAGTCAAGTTTTGTGTAATGATGTTAAAAACCTGTTCTAATAAATGACCTTTTACACCAACAAGAGTGTCACGCCTGTATGTCCCGATGGAGGGGCCCGCGGAGAGGAAGAGACGCAGTCTAGTCTCTCTCCGCTGGCATTTTCGGGAAAGGGAAGTGGCGCGCAAGTCGCCTCATTGGTAGGAAGGTAGGTGGGGTGGGTCTTTAGGTAGGCTATAAAAGGGGGGTGGAGGTTGGGGTCGGCCTCTTTACCGCGCCGACGTTTAGGTAGGAAGGGGTTTCCTGATTTAGGACCACCCACCCACCCAGCTTAGGTAGACAGAAGGAGGAGATCGTAGGTAGGCAGGAGGGGGTAAGTAGGTGCGGTTAATAGTCATTTAGGACAGGTGAATTCGGAAGGTTGGCAGGAGATGGGGGAGGGTGGAGAGCCAGGTGCGGGCTTGTCCACCCTTCCAGGGGGAAAAACAAGGATTTGAAGGATCAGAGCGGGGAGGGGTAGGCTACAGGCAGGGAAGGCATGGGAAGAATAGGGGAGTAGATATGGTAGGGAAATTGAAGGGAGATATTTTAAGGAGGAAATAAAGGAAAAGGAATTGTTTAAGTTAAAGTCTGTTAAAGGAATATAGTCAAGTTTTGTGTAATGATGTTAAAAACCTGTTCTAATAAATGACCTTTTACACCAACAAGAGTGTCACGCCTGTATGTCCCGAAGGAAACTGTTGAAGCAGTTGTAGGAGCTGCTCACGCTTTTTCTCCAGGGCTGTCATCAGGATCTCGGGAGAACTCTGCCCTGCGTTGTGTTCTGAGGCGCCAGACACGCGCAGGCCTGCTTTCGTCACTTCCAGGAAACTGAATAAGTGCAGGGATATTAAAAACGGAGGCATCTGCGCCATTGGAGAATACAAGATAAACGGGGAATGAGGAGAAAATGAGAGTTTGGTTAGTAGGGCACGGGAATGAAGGAGGAACAGTCGTGCATCCTCAACTGCACCCTCTGGAGTGAATCTTTTCTGCAACCAGGAGGGTGTTCTGTGCATATGGCTCTCGAAAGAAAGAAATAATAAGTAAAACATTCAGCATCGTTTTTTGTAAGGATCCGTTTTCCACAGCATCAGAGTGGTGTGAAAAGTTCGGCTTGCACGACATTATGCTTTAAACATTCAGGCTTTAGCTTCACACCCTTGCTTTATCACGTGACACGTGGGCCGCCCTTCTCACGGAAGGTATAGTAAAATATTTATGTAATTTACATCAAGTCTGATGAACAAAAGTACCATGACACAACGTTAAATTGTGTTTTTGCTTATTCCTGTTCAAAGGATGCATGCAATCTCATACCCGCATGAGGTGTTGTTAGCCGCCCTGTCCCTCTTAGTGTGCCCCCTCTACATCTGGGAGCTTATTTGTAACAACCTGAAGATATCTAAACGTAGACTTTATCCAGCACTTTGGCACAACCCTGGATTTCTTAGTTTCTCTCACGATGGCTTTGGGAATCAGTGGTCTGGCACACAACTACATAGCATAGGCCTGTTTTTCGACAGTAATATATTTAAATAATTTGGTGTCCTCTCCTCTCAATTCTCAGTACCAACCACAGGCTTCTTTAAGTACTTGCAGATGCAGAAGGTTTTATTATATTTATTTATTTAGTTATTTTTTTGCAACAAATCAACAGCAGAGGTAATCCACTTTTGTGTATGCCTGTGTTACATTTATTTACTTTCACTGTTGGTAAAGACATTATCCACCTTGTTTATCAGCTCCTAATAAACGATCAGGACGATAATTTAGAACATTTGGCTGAACGTTGGACTGTTGAATTGGATGCGCCATCTAAGCCTATTTACTAGTGAAGGATTCATTTCCAGCATCTCTAATTGTTACAAGTGAATAAACATTTTCCGGTTAAAAGATGCGATTCTGGTTGCTTTCGATGGCTTGACCCACACACTACCCACATTTGTATTAACAGTAGGGCAATCCAGAATTATTGCACCCAGGTTTTCTAAGAAATTAGCAAACTGATTAACATTAATATTTTTCCAGTAACTGTTTTACTTGGATCAGTGCAGACAGCTCTCTCACATAGTACTGAGTTAGTAATGGTGGTGATCGACTCAGCCAGGTTATTAATAGCCCACAGATGGCTGGAAAACAATCCCCGACTGTTAAGCAATGGCGGTTTAAATTTCTATATATCACTGGTTTGGAGATGAGCATCTTAGACCCTGATGTGCGTTGTAAGAAGCGGAGACGTTTGGGTGCCTACGGCTAGTTTTAGTACATCACAGCTCAGATAGGTAAATTTGGGTGGGGCAGAGAAGAAATGAAGGAAAGCCAAATAAAGGGAGTAATATTATTGTATGGACCAACATGTCACTTGACTGATTTGTGAAATGATTGCCGTATGTCTGTTTATTTTTGTATTTGTGATTACACTCTGGTTACAAGAAATTAAAAAAAAAAAACACTAACGGCTGAGGTAAATAAATGAGCGGGAAGAAAATAGAGAACATGTTGTTCTGAAGGGAAAAGTTCTGTAGGGAATTGTTTATAATTCTTGCATCTACTCCAACTGGTGCAGTGATGGTACCACAACTAGTGATTTAGAGTTGTTGCCATTGATTCAACTTGGCGACTAACCCCTGATGTTCTTCGGTTCTGCAGATTGAAGATGCAAGTAAAGCAGCAGGAAAGTTGCTGGCGGGGGATGAGATCATCAGCATTAATGATGTGGAACTCTCCGGAATGAGACAGGAGGCCATCTGCCTAGTGAAGGGCTCACACAAGACGTTGAAGATGATTGTGAAGAGGTAAGATGTGGCTATAACATTGTCACTGCAAACATTTGCACACAAGCAGACAGTCTCTCTCCTATTAAAATCGATCGGGACTACGGAGTGAACACTAACATCAGAAGATGAGTGTTGATGGTGTTTCTTTGTTTAAAAACAGTGTATGTCATATGTTTATCACTTGGCGGTGAGTGATAGATTTCTTCAAGTTTTCTCCCAACTTTTTTGCCAACTAAACAGCTTCATGGTTCTCAGCAATGCGAGTTACAGCACAGCAGGGGACCTACATCTCCTGCACACTCATGTTTTTTATTATCTGTATACTTGGCAGAGCCCTAATCTCTGATTTATCTTTCAGTGCCTCCCACATTTCGATAGGGGGTCTGTATTATCTTACAGTCTAGCATACGTATTTATACTTAGAGGCCGTGGTTCGCCATACCAACTTTTCTATCAATCGTGCGTGATGTCCCTTTGATTCATGGCAAATACTGTGCCCTATAATATTGCATGGTTTCAAAGCCAGCCTTTGATATCATGTTAATCATTTTCATTCACAATCCAGGACTTGGACACTGAGACAGGTCTATGAACATCTAATGAATGTACTGTTGTGTACAGGGGCAGTGATACCAGGCGATGTAACGCAGCTGTATCAAGACTTTGAAATTGCAACTTCTTCTGTCAAGCAGAAGGAGCCAGGAGGGAAGATGGTTTGGTTTTGAAGGACACATTTTTGATGGCCGCAAAGCAGCAAAGACACTGATGTTGGGTTACCTGTGTAAGAATGCAAATGTGTCTCTAAAGTGTGTAAAAATTCATCAAATTACCACCCGCAATACTTCAAACCGATACCAGAAATTGGTGAGATTGGGGTGAAAGAATATTTCACTCAGTAGGTGTTATGTACCTGCAAGCAGTGGTCTTTACTTAGATTTAAGACCATGTTTATCAGTCTGCAAGGTATCTTTGCCAGGACTCATTACTTCCCACTGATGTCACTGAAGGTGGACAGTGAGAATGAGGCAGCGTGGGGTTCATGGGGCCCCATGCAGGAGGTGCCAAGTAGTGCACATTGGACCTCACTGCTAGTGGCTGTGGTGATCACAAAGCAGGTGAGATGGTGGCACCAGCAGGAAAGCAACACCCTGCAAATGGTTAACAGAAAGTGTGACTGAAGAGCGTGACTAGGGACAGTAAACAAGGACTGACTGCGTAGTAAGAAAAAGAAAGGGAGACTGAATACAACAAAGAAGGTGAAGGCGCGATTATGGAAGAGGAGAGAGCAACAGGTGAATATGGGAAGGGGCCATGGAAGATCGAGCAACCAGGGGCTAAAAGAAAAGCAGAAGATTCGGGTTTGTGTACGGAGTAACACAGAGAGTAGAGTGTGGCAGGCACACTGGGCTTAGGAGAGACATGCTGGGGAACGAGAGTTCAACCAACAGAATGAAAAGGGGAAAGGGCAGCACTTGAGAGGACTGTCCTGGAGAAGCAGTGCTGGTGGAGACAAGTTGTGACTTAGTAGGAACATTTATCTTTAACAACCTAGCCTCACTGGGGTTCGCAACAAAGGTCTCTGTAGTTGTGATTTACTTTGCCCTAAGCAAAGAGAATCCTTTTATAGTTATTCTCTTAACACGGTTTCTCGAGAACAAGCACTGCTCTTGGAATATAGGTATTTAAACTCTTTTACGTCGCACATATAGCCTCGAGTTAGAGAATCAACAGGCGAACTATAAATGTAGTGTTTTGCATGTAACCGTGTTATATGTACAGCTGAGATTTCTCAGATTTGATATATGCAAATAAGCAACGCAGAGCCACTAGGTATCCAATGCAAATACACATTTGAATGCGTGCTCCAACTTTTTCTACAAGTTGGACAAGAAAAAGCACACTTGAGTAGGTATCTCCAAAACCCTATTTTTTTGTCTTAACCGTGACTGTTCAAAGAAATGATGAACAACGAATAACTAGCGGGCAACATTTTACTCACATGAAAACAAATTAAAAGAATGAAAAATTGGGCCCAGCAGACACACATGGCTCAGGGTAGAAACCAGTATAAGTCGAGCCTTTAAACCAAATTCCCACCAATGTGCTGATGTTTGTTCTTAAGCTTGCACGCCCGCGAGATGGAAATCAGATGGTATTTGCATGCTGTTTGTACAGTGGGTTGCACCTAATGACTATTTTAGTAAAGTGTAATATTGGCTCAAGGCGGAAAACAGTGAAACGTCCATGACCAGTTCTCCTGATGGGTGTTAATCAGTATTAGATAAAAGGGCATGCAGTGACGTCTGTCCTTGGCCTTCTGGTACCACTGACGACATGATGGCCTTGTAATGTCTGAGTATCCTCGTGAGAATTGCATGTAGATAGTCTTTGGGTGGATTTTGAGGTTATTTGATGACATGCTATTACAGGTGCACATAATTTCTGGATTGCGCAGGCCTTAAAGTATTGCGTGCCACTGCTTCAAGTGCAGCATCATCTTCAGTATGCTGAGGTCCGGTAGTGCAGTAATAAATTCGAACTGAGCCCAATCGCATCTACAGGGACCATGTCTGAGAAAATGGCTTCAGTCACTTAGATGGAACAGCTTGTTAAAACAAAATCTCTGCAAGTTAGTGGAAATTGCCAATTCCTAATGTGAGTTGACAGCATATCAGAGGAGAATTGGCATATTATTGTTATGAAGTTCAGATCACTTACTTGTGCCCAACTTCCGCAACCTATAGATGATGTGTTAGTTTTATTGGTTGATATTTATGTCCTGAGAAGAGCATCTGTTATTTAAGAAGATATCCAGCTCTGGCAAGATGGGGGCGTGGCTAACCACCCAAGATGGCGGTCGTCTGATTGCGGAGCTCCCAGTCCGGGCCCACCAAACTCAATAAATCAGTGCTAAATCGGGGCCATCCATGGATGAGGGACCGATATTTGCCCTTGAGTGATAGCCAAGCGCCCACTGAAACAGCGACAGGGTCCCGGTCAATACTGTGCTGGCGCCACTGAGCCTAACGAGTGGAGAGACGAGATTGGACGAGGCGGCTGTCGGGCCGGAGGCGTGTTGCGGTGAGTGCGGGCGTGAAGGTGGCACAGTAGGGATCGGTGCTGGACGCAGCGGTCTGGGCAACGGCACGGTTACCACTGTCGTTTCCGGGTGCCTGAACTCCCCCCTTCTCCTGTGAGGCGCTGTGTGGGACGAAGCGCAGAACCTGGTGCGGGCACAACTGGGACTGGTGCGGAGCTTGGCCTAGCGAGAGGAGAGACGAGACTGGATGGGATGGGCATTGAACCGGCGACGTGCTCCGGTGAGTGAGGGATGTGACGGCGATACAGCCGTGATTGGTGCTGGAGCGGGAACCTGGGCTGCAGCCTCCATCGACTCCAGATACCGGGATCCTCCCCTCCCACCTCCTCTTGTGATGTGCTGTGCAGAACGAAGCATAGAATAGAGATAGCATGCGAGGATCAAAAAACACTGGCGTCCTCAACTGCTGAAGAGTATAACAGGAGAACAAACACAGAGATCTATCTCTAATTCTATGAGTGGCAAAAGTCTCGCATCACACACCACAGCGCGACCAACAACATGAGAGGGCTATGAGACTGGAACCAGGCAGTGACTGAAACACTGCCAACGACTACCTTCTACCAAGAGATTTCCTACCGAGGATGCAAGTATATAGCTGAGGCTGTGAGGATAGAAACCTCATTCGGAGAAGGCCCCTCATTGACTTGACTGTGGGATCTGAGGTGCCGACCTACTAGATTGGCCGCACTACGTAAACATCTTGAGGGTGTGGAGACGCCGGCCTCCGGGAGCCCAGTGCCAGCTACAGCAACAGAAGGCCCAATGGATAAACCTGATGTCATTTTACAAGAAATCAGTGAATCATGGCTGGCGAAAGAACAAAGACCGGGCTCTATCACAATGGAACTGAGTATCCTGAAAGATGATTAAAAACAATTCACGGACAGAATAAAACAGACAGAAACAAACGTCGCTAATATCCTCCCTGCCCACAAGGAAAATAAAAATGCTATTGAACACTTGCAACAACAAGTAGAAGCCTTGCAGAAAAGAGTAGAAGACGCAGAACGGAGATAACGATGCAATAATGTCCGCATTGTCGGCCTCCCGGAGGGGAAAGGTCGGGACCCCACACAATATGTGGAAGACTGGCTGAAAACGATAGCAATGGACGGATTATCAGCCCACTTCACAATAGAGAGAGCGCATCGAATACCTGGTAGGAGGCCCCCCCAGGGGCACGACCGCACCCCTTGATTGCCCGGGTACTGAACTACAGAGATCGTGATACCCTGTTACAAGTGGCGAGAGAAATGAACCCCATCATCGTAGATAATACTCGAGTCTCCCTGTACCCAGACTACACACTGGCAGTCCAAAGACGTAGAGCTTCTTTCCAATCCGTAAAAAATTGGCTCCGGGCGGAGGGACTACCATATGCCCTACTATTTCCAGCCCGATTACGAATCACACATAATCAAAAAGCACATTTCTTTGAAACACCTGATTTAGTACGCAACTGGCTAGACATGACTTCCCACATCTAGGGCCCGGGAGCCAAAGTGATGCCCTACCATCCCGACAGATCCACCATCCCCCCAAAGACAAGCGAAATCGACAACATTCAACACGAAAAAAAAATGGGCCCAAAGTTGTCGCAGGCACTGAAGGGTCAGAATGATGCAGTTCAGTCAGCATACTCCATACAAACAGCAGATTCCTCTCCTCCTGGCGTTGCCTCCTCGGTGGATAGCACCGTCGCGTCCGACTCAGAGGGAAGCCTGGCATTATTCCTCTCCATTACCCCACAGACAGCGCAGGAACTCTAGTGAATAGCCTGAGCGGAATTGAGCCCCTAAAGGTCCTCTCCAAGTGCTGCAGTACAAGACGTGTGAACAATCGCAAAATGCCTGCACAGACCGGGTAGCAACTTAGAATGATCAGTTCTAACATAGACAAATCATACCCTCGCCAGAACGCTGACTGCCACAAGATGAAGGGACTTCCAGCGAGGATCGAACTCGAAAGTACACAGATTAAAAATCCTCCTCCTTGGTAGTGGATGTGTCCCCATCTCCTGTGGGGATCACATATCTCTCTTCTAAGTGGCGGGCCCGGCCGATCGATCTCTGTGATCCCTGTCTCACACAGGAAAATCCATTAACCATAGACGAGAACTACTAAACCCACATCTTGTACAACCCCCATTGTGCAGGCTTATCTGATCGTTTGCATAATAATGGTTATAAGCTGATTAGGTTTTTATTGTGTAAAAGTTTGGCAGAGTCTGTTTTGGGTTTGCCTAGTATTGGGTTTAGTTGGAGGAACTGTTTATTATTTCAAAGTTTTGACATCAACAAACACATCATACATAATACATCTGGGGGGCAGCAGCCTGGCATGGACTGGAAGAGGGATTAATCTGTTAATGCTCCATAATGTTGTCGATACGTGATTACAATATTATTACTTGGAATGTACGTGGAATGGGATCTATCCACAAACGGCATAGAATACTGGACCAATTGAATCACCGTAAAACACACATAGCTTAATTACAGGAAACACATCTCACCACTCATGAGGCGGCGAAACTCCGCAAAAAATGGCGGGGCAACTGCTACACACATCATACTCTGCATTTGCTTGTGGAGCGGCTCTGTGGTTACGGGCTGGGGTCTCCTTTGAAGTACTGGATACAAAGATAGATGAAGAAGGCAGGTACACTCCGACCAGAAGTAACTTGGATGGGAAACCTGTAGTGCTGGGTAGTATATATGCCCCAAATAATGGCTAGAACGCCTATCGATGGTACTCACACAGTGGGTGCACATCCCCTGGATATCAGGTGGGGAGTTTAATGCAGTGCTAGACACCACCCTAGACTGCTCCATCCCCCCTCCATCAGGCGCTAATGCACAAAGACAAGCCGAAGCACTGCGAAATTGGTTGCAAGGCTGGGCACTTACAGATATATGGCGGGCCAGGAATGTAGGGATGAGAGAGTATTCCTTTTATTCCCACCCACACAGAGTACACATGAGACTTGATAGTGTTTTATGCACCACTACACTGCAGGTGCAGATGACCCATGCTACATACTTAGGGAAAACACTATCGGATCATAACCCATTAGAATTGACTATGATGTGGGGGAGGATATCGACACCGATCCCAACATGGCGTCTACAACCATCACTACTAGAGGATACAGTGTTGAAAGAGGAAATGGTCTGGGTAATAACTAATTTCTTCACCGACAACACTGGTACTGTGTCCTCTCCATTGGTGGAATGGGAGGCGTTCAAAGTGGTGATAAGAGGAGCAATGATAGGAGCAATGACAGGAGCGCAGATGGTAATACCAGGGGAGCTAAAACAGGTAGAAGACAGACTGGGGCCCCTAGAGAAAGAGGCAGTGTTGCAACCCCCCCAAGCTCAGCAGTTACAAGAAGCCAGGGCCGAACACGCAGAGTTACTCGAACGACTACGAAAAGTAGACTATGCAAAATACAAGGAACGTACACACAGTGAGGGGGATGGAGCGGTTGCTCTCTTGGCGCGCCTTATAAAAGAAGAGCCATTCCCCACTCCCATTTTACACATTAATGCACCACAGCAAACTAATATAACTACTCAATTAGAGATCAAAATGGCATTTCGAGACTACTACATAACCCTATATTCCGCACCACCAATACTAGATTAAGTACACCTTAGCTCCTTCATATCTGACATTGAGCTACCGACACTTAATGACGCAGCCAAGCAAATCCTGGGAGCGCAGATAACACAGGGGGAGATACATAAGGCCATTAAAGATATGGCGTGTAATAAATCACTATGGTCGGATGGACTACCGTCTGAATTCTATTCTTTGTATAGCTCAAAACTAGCCCCTCAACTGGAAAAATTATACCATGCCTCATTGACGGTAGGATACCTCCCAGATTCTACAAAAAGCAATAGTGACCTCACTGTTAAAACCTGGAAAGACTGCAACAGATATATCGTCCTATAGACCCTTATCTTTACTGAACACAGAATATAAAATACTAGCAAAAATATTAGCGCAAAGACTCCTTAGCTTTATAGGCAACTTGATCGATACAGACCAATGCAGATTCATACCATCTCGTAATACCTCCTTAAATATACGCCGGTTACATCATGTGATAGACTCTGCCAGAGAGAGATACCCTCAAGCGGGCTGTCTCTCCTTGGATCTCCGTCAAGCATTTGACAACTTCAACTGGGACTATATGTTTGAGGTGTTGAATCGATTTGGGCTTCCCCATGAATATATACGCTGGGTCCGACTGCTTTATGCTGCTCCTACGGCAAGAGAGCGCACAGGGCAGAATATTTCAAACTCCTATCATATTCATAGGGGTACTAGACAAGGATGCCCATTGTCTCCCCTGCTGTTTGTCTTAGCGGTGGAACCTTTGGCACACCGATTGCGACGAGATGGCGAGTCCTGGGGAATTGATGTAGGGAGAACAATGCACTCTATATCACTATATGCCGACAACATTATCTTATATGTGAGAAACCTTGGCCACAGCCTGGGTACTGCTTTGCAGATATTTCACGATTTTGCACCACTGTCAGGGCTGGTCATAAATTATGACAAGTCCATAGCATTCTACTTCTGTGATTCTGATATAGGAGACACAGTGGACTTTGGTGATAGGCGACTGCTAGTAGCTGCAGACACTTTTCGATACCTAGGTATACAGATTTATCGAACCCCACTAGACCTGTTAGAGGGCAACTTACGGAGAGCGATGACCTCCCTCAAGCCACAGATTCAGTTCTGGATAACATTACCAATATCCATCGCGGGCCGACTAGCGCTGGCCAAGATGGTGATGCTACCACGTATCCTGTACTTCTTTATGAATCTACCTGTGAAAGTTCCTGAGATCTACTTTAAAGCACTACATTCTATGTTGCTCGAACTTATTTGGCGGAGGGGAAGGTGCCGAATTGGCTTGCCAAAGCTGTAAGTGCCGGTAGACCGGGGGGCATGACTGCACCTAACTTTAAAGCCTAATGTGTGACAAACCAACTGCAATGGCTCGCATACTGGCTGGCCGGACAAAACTTGCAGGAAATAGAGTTCACCCATGCAGTGTTAGATAGGGGCTGTCTCCACTCCCTGATATGTCCTGGGTCCCGTTCCCCTGAGAGAATGTCACTTTTACTACAAGTGGCTTTGCAATACTGGAAACTTGTGCTTAAATATACAGCTGGCGCGGTTCCCTACCCCCCTAATAACCCACTGTTGGGACTACCTGTAAATGCTGGAACATTAACCCAAAGCAGAATACAAAGATGGGCACAGGAAGGAGTGGACACAATTGGGACGCTATTCAAAGACCATCACTTACTTACACATATGGATTTCATACATGAACACAACCTGCCAACCTCATTATTCCTACTGCATGAAATATACTACATTACGTAAAGAACCATTGGGCCCCCGATGGCATAGAACCCCCCCCCACGCATGACCTTATACATACTATGTATACCATAGGACATGGGAAACACTTAATAAAATGGCTTTACCGGGGACTTAGAATACACTTACTGCAACCCTTGACAGGTCTAGAAAAATTAAGTGGGAGATGGACGTGGGTAAAGAGTTATCGGACAAAGAGTGGTCTTCAATGCTAGAATACCCTAGTCAGTTATCCTAAAACACAAGATTTAAGTTTATACAATATGCTATACTACATAGAGCGTATCTCACACCACGTAAGCTACATATACTATACCCCGCATTACCATCAAAATGTCCCAGATGCGGGGTAGAAGAGGCAGAACTACTACACATGCTCTGGAGCTGTCCTAATATCTCCCAGTACTGGAATGGGGTGGGTACCATCCTGGAGAATGTAACAGGAAGCAATGTTTGGAGAACAGCAGAGATGTGCCTGCTTCGGTTGTTTCCCCTCACAAGAAAAAGGAGAGTGCCCTCTCGGTTAGCAGACTTGGCACTCTTATTGGCAAAACACCTACTGACCAGGCGCTGGAAGGCCACACAGGCCCCCTATGTGGCGCAATGGGGTATGGAAGTGTTGGAATGGGGCATGGCTGAGAGTGCCGCCCTCAGAAGGGAGGAGAGTAGAGAACTGAGAAGGTTACCTATGGCTATAAACTGTGATGAGATGTTGGACATTTTTAAATCAACATGTGAGGCGGAGGGGGTCCAGTTGCAAGTGTAGAGTTGCCTGTGCTGAACTACTATGTTCGACAAGGCCTAGCTGCCGCTGCTGATGACTTGCTAATAGCAGAAATATGACATTGAAGTAGTGCTGTTAGGCACAGATATTTGATAGGATCTCTTCCAAAATAGAATTGAACAGTGACCATGCGTTGACGGCAAACGGCTAAATTATGACACGCCACTGCTAAGTTTCCCCTATGAGAGCGAGATGTAAAGTTGGAAAACGGAGAGAGGGGAGGAGTGTTCATTGTTATGTGTTAAAAAGTATTAAACAGAACACAATCTCACCTGGTGAACTACAATATACCAAATATGTACTATTTATCCATATGTTTTTCAAGAATGAACATTGGCGTAGAATTTGGATACAGGATTATATAGCTGAACTATACAATATAATACTGTGTCACCGAGATAATAATGCTATGTATTATGTACTATGAAAAATGTTATTCTGAAATATATTGTGAAAGCTACTGTATGACTCATACCGAAATCAATAAAAATGTGTTTAAAAAAAAAAGCCAGCTCTGGCAAGGGTGCTGCGCAGTAACAGTCAGTCCTTCTCTGCTAAAAGGAACACAGGCAGTCCTCCACAGTTTGCAAGTAGAATGTGTTTAATTGGTCATGAACACAAAGCACCCCCCCCCTTCCGTCCCTTGACAACCAGGTCTTTTTCAAGGCAAAAAAAATAATTTACAAATTGTGACCAAGTAATTCCTCATATAAGTTCAGGTAGAACAGACTGTGTTTAGTCATGTGACTTGTGTAACTCAAATTCGTAATGTATGTTTAATACAGTGTCAAAACCCCTTTCAGAGGGCCATAGGACAGGCAGGGGCTTCTGGGCCTCTGCATGAGGACTAGTGTGGGCCCTTTGCTCCTGCTGTCGTGGGGCCTGACCTACTATGGATCCTTATTAACTAGGCCAAGTATTGCCTCTTTCAGCACTTGACTCTCATTGGTAGTGCAGGTTGAGCAGTCCATACAGAGGCACAAGATTCAAAGTACAAACCGTAACAGCAATAAAGTGATTGTCCAGTCTAGTACCTGCTTGTTTGAAAAAAGTAGTATTTAAAGAAAAGCATACAAAGCATAGAGGCAAAACACTAAATAATATTCAAAGTCTCTCTTGTGTGTTCCTGTGGCTATTGTTGGGCCCCCTGCCCCTTTCTAGTGAGACTAGTTATTCCCCATTAGATATTAGATCTGACTTCAGATGTCGCCCACACTAGTCCCATGCAGCAAAGTCTAAGTTTGGCCTTAAGAGTCAATCTCAGCAGTGCTACACTGTAAGTTCTTGCGAGTCCCCTACCTGCCTGCCAATCTCAAGTAGTCTTACCTGCCCGGATGGCAGCTGGAGAGTGTGGGAGGACTGTGGTGTATCTCTGTGGACTCCTGTCTCCCAGTGCTGAGGATCAGGAAGAAGTCTTTCCCCAATGACATATCACGCCCCCTAGGCTCTGGACGACCCGCGTGTCAAACATCCTTTAGCAACGACTGTCCCCCCAGTATTACCTTCTGGCACAAAGGGGTTAGTAACAACTTTTTTTACACAGAGCCAGCTATACATGTGGGACACCTGGCATACGGGGTTCTCTGGCTCGATACGAGGATGACAGCCCTTACTTCACAGTAGCCCCCTCCTAGCACATGGGGGTCATTGGCATAATTCATGCGTCAGTCCCCACCAGGCTGGGCATCTCACACTTTGCTCACCAGGATTCCCTCGGCAGAATCTCTGCTGGGCCTCGCTCCCTCCAGGTGCTCCCCTCCACCTCACAGGGTCAACTGGTCTTAGCAGTAGACAGAATGCTGGTTCCCCAGGCTCAGGGCAGGTGATCTTGACTTCCTGTGTGATGGTCCCGCGCTCTGCAGGAAGACTAGTATACTTTGTTCCCTAGTTATGGGTCCTAAAGCTGGAGGTCTTGGTGATCTTATCCCCTGGTGAACAATGCTGTTGAACAAAACGGGGGAGTCCTGGTCCCACCTTTATAGTCCAAACCCAGACACAAATGATATTTACTGCCTGTTCCTTTGAAACTTGGGTTGTGGGTGTCACCTCCTTCGAAATGCTCTCTTCTCTGCCCTGTCCTTTTTCAAAAAGGGCCGTTTGCCACAGCAGGAGAGGCTAAAGTATTGATAGACCCACAACACCTAACGGAGTAACCGGAGATCACACCTGGCTATCAGCCTCCACTACAATATGCCTCATAAAGGTTCAGAGGCCTAAACCTTCCCCTCTTCCTTTCTTTCCTGATCTTACAGTGCCAATTCTGCTTACTCTATAACAATGTATAGCTCGGTTGCAGTGTTCTCTCTGCCTGATTAGTTGGCAGGAATAGCTAAACAGTGTGTTCTGTTCTCTTTTTTTCCATGAAGCTTTCAAAGTCAGAAATATCATAGACTTTTATATGTGGCCCTATCAGGGGCAAAAGGTGCATTTGCTAATGAAAACTTAGAGGTGCCAGTTCCTTCTGATCCCATCTACCAACTGTGTCTAGACCCCACTTAGGGCCAGATGTAGCAACCGTTTTGCATGTCGCAAACTGCGAAAAACGCAGTTTGCGACATGCAAAACGGCCATTGCGATGCAGAGTCACATTTTGCGAGTCGGTACCGACTCGCAAAATGTGATTCCGACTTGCAAATAGGAAGGGGTGTTCCCTTCCTATTTGCGACCTCATCGCGATGCTGAGTTGCTTTGTGACCGCGAAAGCGGTCGCAAACCAACTCGCAGTTACCATCCACTTGAAGTGGGTGGTAACACATTCCCAAATGGGAAGGGGTCCCAATGGGACCCCTTCCCCTTTGTGAATGTCGCTGAAAATATTTTTTCAGAGCAGGCAGTGGTCCTATGGACCACTGCCTGCTCTGAAAAAAAACGAAACCAAATGGTTTCGGAAGTTTTTCTTTTTGCAACTCGTTTTCCTTTAAGGAAAACGGACTGCAAAAAGAAAAAAAACTGCTTTATTAAAAAAGCAGTCACAGACATGGAGGTCTGCTGTCTACAGCAGGCCACCATCCCTGTGAGTGCATGGACTCGCTATGGGGTCGCAAAATGCGACCCACCTCATTAATATTCATGAGGTGGGTCTTTGCGACCCCATAGCGAGTCGCAGAAGGTGTCTGAGACACCTTTCTGCATTAAATTTTGCGAGTTGCAAATTGCGAGTCGGTATGACTCGCAATTTGCAAGTCGCAAAATGTTCCCTTCCTACATCTGGCCCTTAGTGAATGACAGTTGCATATTGACTGTGCAGTCATTAACTTGTTTTGCATCCTATTTGTTTTGACAGATTGCTGTTTAGCATATGTATATATTTGATGCAAGAATGGGTTTGGGGTCGAGAATCCACGTGGGAGGCAGCTCATCAAAGGGAGGTCCTTAGATAGATTTTCCCAGGATTTGATGTTTTGGGCCCAACTTCCCAACAATAATTTCACTGACAGGAGGGCTGTGGATGTAATATCAAACCAAGCCTCGCGTCTAGCAAGTATGATTGTGGAATCCATTATTTCAAAGATTGACAACAAGTCCAACAGAAGGAAAAGTGCTCACTATTCATGTTCTTTAAGATTGATTCGAATTTTCCTCACTACTGTGAGGGCATATTCTGTGGGTTGCAATACACGTTATCAGTGTTTTTGTCTAAAGAGACTCTGCTAATCTTTATTTGGTTAGTCTGTGGATGTTTGAATGTATGTCATGCTCTTAGACATTTTGTTGCAGACCGTTTGTGTGTATGTAGGTGCATGAATTTAGAATGTGTATTGTATATGAGTGAGAATTTATATCAGTGTTTTGTGTTTGTGTGGATCTATGGATGTGTACATTTCGAATGAATAGGTTATGTTGGTTCTCTGCTGAAACAGCATTAATGTCCAAGTGTATTGTCAAAGCATTTCAGCAGTTGCTGAAGTGTATTGAGAAGCTGTGGATTTCCCAGGACAGAGAAAAGAATGGGGTGTCCCACAATGATGTGCTGTGCTCATGCCTCCACTCTCATCAAGTTTTACAACCAGTCCTAGCTTACTCAGTCTTCTTGGTGGTGCTGGAAGACAATTGGGAATGTATGGAGTGCCAAGCAAACATTTGTAGCGGGAAGGTAGATTGTGGAGCGGGGGGGGGGGGGGGCAAGAGTGAGCAGAGCTTGGAGACAGGTGAACAAGGAATGCAAGTTATTGACACTCTTGGTCTATACATCTCTGTCTCACCTTTTTGTATCATTCTCTGTTTCTGTGCCTTTAACTCTTCTCCATGCCTCTGATCTCTCTTTCAACCCTGTGCTTCTTTGCTGTTTCTCTTGCGTTGTACTTTTTGATTGGTCCTGGTAGTACAACACATAATAGCATTCTATTAACTGGGTTCTTTGGTATATCCCCTCACTCTAAAAAGCAGGGTTGCCTACAGCGGGCCGCCTACTAAAAGTCAAACAAAAATTAAAAGAATCTCTCTGGTTGAGCTTGCACAATCTGGAACTAAATCTTAGGTAGATTTGATATTCATTAATGCAACAGAAAAAGAGAATGACATGATTTTTGGGCAGGGATCAGAATACTAAGGTTTGCAATGAACGCTGTACCCCTCACAGTTTACCCTGATAACTATCGACAGGTTAACCCTGCTAAAAAAATTCCAAGAGAAAAACATGTAGTAAATGCCAATACATTGAGAATTATTAATGAACTACCCCAATTCTGCCTGTAGTTTCTCATTTTTCAAAGGAAAACTCCGAATGGGAGCTATTTAGAGCACCTGGTCAATAAAGCACACCTCAGAGCTTGTATTTACCAGGTGCAAATAAACAGCTTACACTTTCTATGCTCCCTTGTAAATAGGGGGGCAATGAGGGAAGCCTTCTCGGCGCGCCCCACAAAACTTTAGAACAAGGCTCACCTTTTCAGTCAGACTTGGCCGCTGTCTCCTGCAGGTCAGAAAAGATCTCAGACTCCACCTATTGACACAAGGCCTCCCTCGTAGCTGCTGGTAGGAGACACCTAACTTCTCGCGAATTAGCACAGAAGTCTCAAACCCTAAAAAAACATATACATAGCCACACTAATCTCAAGCATCCTCGAGGCACGTGTACCTCAGCTGTATCAAGGCGACCCATCACCACCTAGTCCTTATAAAACATTGTGGCTAATAAATCATCTTCTCCTTTTATGTCAAATACTCCCAGGTGTGTCCTGTACTTTGTTTATTAGTATCAGTAAAAACATTTCCACTCGGTATAAACTTACATAAAATAAATTCAATAAATCAGTTTGCTGCCGATAGACACGCTGTGGTGGCAGTGCGCCATTAGGTGAAGTTGGACTAAGATGTAAAAATAACCACGAGGAAGAGTTCTTGAAGTGAGGTTGTGAAAACGGTTCCCACATAGCAGTGCATACGCGTAGGTTTCACATGTGTGAATCCAAAGAGGAACACAGTTTGAATAAAGTACGCGCGCGACTCAAACTTTCAGTCACATGATGTGAAATAAGCAGAGCAGTACAGCCGAGGAGAGAGAGAAGTTCTGTAAACTTACTGACAATAAACGTTTCAAGGTACGGTGCAAACCAGTTACGGATGTCATTGTTTTTCCTCTCAGTCGGAACTGGTTTCGGTCAGAAGAGAAAGCGCCGCTCTCTGTCTCCTCTTAATTGTCTCTTTGTTCGCCAAGTTTACATAGTTTCATGTCGGCTCGACGCACCAAACAAATGAGCTCAACCTGCGTTATGTGTGCGGGTTAGAGGCACGTGGTCTGGGCTCACCACACCGTGCGCAAACTTTCTTTGGCAGAGGTCCGTCAAGGATGCCTCTGAACTACACAGCACGTGCGGATGAATGCCTGAGGCCTCCATTGCGGTGCTTTCATACATTCTCCTTTTGCAACGTGTGACCGAGCAGGTGGCATGGCAAGGTTGGAGTGGAACCTAATGCAAGCAATAATTAAATGCCCCCCTCCTCCCCCACCCAATATCCCACCTCGGATTGTTAAAAAATATAATTGGAGTTCAGAGGGCCCATCACAACATACAGCCCCGGTGCCACTGCAACTGCTGCACATTGCTAGTTTGCCTCCTGGGCAGGGCTGCTGCTTTGTATTTTACTCTGTATTTCAAATAGATCGAAGTTCCTTATTTTTAAAGGCCTGTTATGGACGTAGCCACGCCGTTCCGCACTACCATGAGATATTAATTCGTAAGCATGCTCCCTGCACCTGGGTAAGGCCGTGGCGAGGCACAGGCCGCGCGGGATCCCCACCTGCGACACCCTTTGGCGAGGGTGTCTCTGCCCGTGCCATGCTAGCACAGAGGCCGAGAGCAGCCTCCGCAGACGGGCTCCAGCAGAGGTTTTCTCAGGTGCCCGCTGACCTCCCGTGTCATTTTCTTGCAGGGAGCCGGGTATCCCAGACAGTGGCATAGCACTGGAAGTGTTTCGAGTGTCGTTTCGGTTTCACTGTTGACATTCAGAGTATTTCGGGAGCCTCTCATTACCTTTATTGTTGACCCGATGTAATTCCTGCCTTGGTTACCACCCTGCCTAATTATGTGTTGGGCTCATTTATAGTTTCCCGTATTTTAATAATTAGTTCGTCTGTCGGCCATTTATATTTTTTCAGATTTGCCATTTGAAAGAAAAGGATTGTTTTTCACATAATATGGTGCCAACGTACACATACGTTGTAGTTATCGCTTTTACCAACGTTTTTACTTTTTTCATTTAAATTCTTTTTAAAGGATCCATTGCCAAGAGGGTTCGGTTATTTAGTGTACATCACCGTATTTCTAGGTAGTCTAACAGATGTGAAATGTTCATAGACATTTCTAACAAGAGCACTAACTTTGTTCTCGAAAGTCGAGGCTTCCCAAATCAGTGTGCGCTTCTGCATAAAGATAAATACGGGCACAAAATAAAGTCCATTATCTAAATTCCAAATTGTAACCAGAAGGACGTGTTCTAATACCCCGGCTTTGCCCTCTTAACCAAGTGAGCCAGAACACCTAATCCTTAAATGACAACATTGGAAGCAGAAACGATGCTGTTGGGAGACTGTGCTCTGCAAACAACACCCCCACACACATCTATGGGTAAAAGGACTATACTACTGGATCATATAGAACTTTGAAAGTATCTACTGTAATATAAGCTGCTTCCTAGCTAGGTTGGCTCTATGTATATATCAACACATACATAACAATAAACTCTTGAAATTAATTTTCTTATTGGAAGTGTAATGACGTCACAACATCCAGTAATAAGGAAGTGACTGTAATCGCGACTTGTGACGTCGCAGATCCTCCCATGAGAACGCCTTTTATACCCATCTTCCAACTGCACGTATGCCTGTGGTGGGCATGTTGCTGTGCGCTCTCACAGTGTAAAACTGGCGGTGAGCATCATCCTTACAAGCCCTTATTGGTCTTTTCTAAGAGAGAGCAGGCACAGTCTGTTGATAGACATAGTGCTACTTTATAGCAGGCTTGGACCCCGCCCATTGTTTGCCGTTGGTTGGCTTTATTTCAATCAGTCAGTCAATCACTACGTTTATTTCAGATACTAGATCCATAAAGCAATAATAAAACATACGTGGAGTTAGCCATCTAACAGCTTGGTTACCGTATACATTAAAATAGATGCAGCACTTAAGTAAGCTTTCCTGCATTAAAACATCGTATAAAGTGCTTTCGTGCAATTCAAGCAGAAAAAACATAAACATAAATCTAAAAGTATCCACTTTATATCTAAAACCCATAGAGTTAAAAATATAACTATTAATTAAGATTCACACCAAAACAGGGATCAGGACCTAGGTCCCTCATATCAGTCCACACACGACCCTTACGGAGAAGCCAGGCGGCATGGAGACATTCGGCAACAACAATAACAACTACTTCACTGGTATCAGCATGCAAAAGTCTTAATGCCAGGTACATATTGTCTAAAGCCCAGGAGCTGACACACTGGTTTAATCCATTTCCCACACGAGGATGTGTAAGATTTGCAAAAGAGTACAACAAGCTGCAGTGTTTCAGGCTCTGATTTACAAGACTGGCACCTGCTGTTGCTACAACTCATTCCTGCCCATTTTCCACAGAAACTTTATGAAGGTAAAATGCCATATCTAAATTTGAGATGGAGCTGCTCGGCTAAGCGTCCAGGGGATCGTGCCAAGGAGCGATTCATTTCGACTCCTCGTCAGGGGCAGCAAGCGCTATATAAAAATAATAAATATGTATTTATTAGTTTATGATCTAACAACTTATCAGTAGACTGCCCGACTTGACTCTTCTTAATTCCTCCTCCCTAACATATGCTCTAAATTTCCCGTTAATTAGTGTTCTAGAGACTAGATTTACTGCATCAGGAGATTGATTCCCATAGGGAGGGCAGGCCAATTTTATAAGGCATAGTTTTAATTTAGGCTAGCAAGGGGAATCTTCATATGACCACTAAGCCTTAAAAGCTCCTGTAAAGAAAGCTTATAGACGTCCAGTTCCTCTGTAGACCATAGTCTATGCCAGTACAATAACGGTCTTATCATCCCAGCATGGTCGATCGGATGAATTCCCTTTTCCAGAATTTGAGGGTGCCTCAATGAGTTCTGCGGAGGTTAAGTATCATCCTTATGAACCTATTTTCGACCATAAAATTTCGTCAACCTTCCCATTTCCACATTGCTCAGATCTGTACAGTGCAGAGCTTTTTACCTTTACATTATAAATCTCTACCACTGGGGTCAAAATAGTCACCTGCAATTTATTCAACATTCTAGTCACAGCTCCTGACTCCTGCTATAATTTTAAAATACTCTTACTAATCTGGAGGGACTAGTTTAACATTTTCGACAGGCTGACTCCCACATATACAGATTTCTATACACATTTGAGGGGAACCCCCAGGCCATGATCAGGGACCTTACATCTTTATAGGGATCGAAGGCAATGAGCTTGGTCTTAGAAGATTTTAATTCCAGCCCCCTATCACTGCAAAAAGTTAAACAGCAATCTACTATAGCGTGCAGACCACAAAAAGTTTTACATATAAAAAGAGTGTCATCTGCAAACAGGAAGATAGGAATTTTAAAAGTCCCCAGTTTCGGGTCATCATTACCAGGGAAGTGTAGGAATTTTACTAAATCATTGAGATATCATGAATAACGTTGAGGCCAAAACACACCCTTGACGGGCTCCCAACTCGATCTCAATAGGGGCAGTTAAATCTCCTTTGTTTCTGTATCTAACATGGGCATAGTTACAGGTATGAAGTCTTATTAAAATCATCAAAAGGCAATCAGGAACCTCAATTTGTCTCAACACTTCTCAAAGTGTTGCCCTGTGAATCAAATCAAAAGCAGATTTCAAATCAACAATTACCATAAGCAAGTGCCCCTTATTCATCAGTACAGTTTTCCAGTAGAGGTTACAAAAATAAAATATTTGGCCGACTGTGCTGATTTGTTTTTACCAGAAGCCTGTCTGCAGGTCCGACAGGATACAGTTATCACAAGCCCTCCCAGACAGGTCCCCTAATATTAAACAACAAAATAATTTCTGTGAACCATCAATCAAACTGATAGGCCTATAATTCTGAAGATATTGCCGAAAGTCCTCTTAAAATAAAATGCCAACAATATCAGCATTCTTCCATGAACTAGGTGTAGGACCACTTTCCAAATTAGAACGGAATAGAAAATAGAATAATGTGCCCCTGATCAGAGGTTCCTCTGCATAGAAATCCCCAGGAATACAGTCAGGATCGGGGGTGTTCCATGGAACTTTTGGTTTTTAATACTTCAAGGATTTCTTTGAGCGCGAATTCCAGAGCATTAGATATTAAATTAGGAGATAAAGACCCTTATATTAAGACTTTTTCCTGGGGGAGACTCCAGTGTGCATACATGGTCTTAAAATGCTCCACCCTCACCTTCAATTAGAGATGATAGTCACTACCGGATATAGTTTGGTGGCTACCATGAGACACTATCCCCCTAAATGATTTGCTGTCTCCTTACCTGAGTGCTGCCATCAAATCATTCCATACATCATTTTGCCATTTAAATTTATCCCTGGTCGTAGCACCTTTGTATGCTCTTCTGGCCGAAGGAATCTCATCTTGGTTCCTAGCTTTAATTTGCCTGAGTAAGTCTGTATTGGCCAACCTGCATTAGTTATTATACCAGGAATGTTTATTTAAATTCAGATTACTACTACATCCCCTCATGAGAAGTAACTGAAGTCTATTAGGCAGCCCCTCATGTAGGTTGAGAATTAACTTTAGATCAAAGCTGTTGACCCCAAATTGTTTCATATCTTCCAGTGTATCTGCAATCATATAGTACATTTTTGCTAGTAAATTCGGATCCTTAGTCTCAGATGCCCATCTTAAGGCCTGCTTACTATTATTGGGACATACATCTCCCGGGAGCTTAGATTTGTCATGCACAAGATGTTTGCCCACATGCTTTCCTAAGGTTAGCTTAAGTGCATTATAACTACTATTGTGACAATCTATGACCACAACACAGGTATCGGAGGTGGGAGATGAGCAGTTGCAGAACGTGGCCATGCGGACAGGTAGCAAGAATGGCAAGTGAGGTAGGGAGGGTGAGGGGAAAAGCACACCAGCGAGAAAGAGAAACTCGAAGTACACAAGGGAGACAGCTGGAAAGACACACACTGTGGTAGTAGGACACAAGTAATGGGTCCATGTTCCATGGGAGGGACAGACACCTGAAGAGGACAGAAAACCCAAGAAAGCAGACAAATAAGAAGTAAATGTCCAGAGGCTTTGCCATCTCTGCCCACTCACCCACCATTGTCTGTGTGCTTCCTGTACTTCCCTGTGCACTGTACGCCACAGCTGAAAATCATTGCTAAACCATTAGGTCTAATAGGTGCGACCTATTGGCATGGCCAGTGTTTGTTTTGTTTTATGCTTTTGCAGTGAAAGGAAAATGTCCCGCAAGCTCATTTTTTGTGGCCTGACTCTGGCAAGACCATTCTTATGCTCGGGGACACACCAGCAAGAAATAATACAAGCATTGGCAGCACCATTAGGTCGGGCTTTTTGTAGAGGAACTATTTGGTAATAGTTGAGCAGCTTCCTGTGTGTTATCTCCAGCTGTTCACAAAGATATTCCAACAACAAAGCAGTGTTTGTACCTCAAAAGTATGGAAGCTGGGCGTAGAGCCTTTTTGCTGAACAGACTGCTTTAGCGGAGTTAAGCTGTACCCTGTAAGAATAGAGTTGTGGTAGTGAGTCAGAAGAGGAACTTTGGATTGTAAGTGGTGAACGTAAGTGACTCACACACAACAATATTGCGCAGTATATAATTTCAACATAGTCATTTTTTTTTGCTGTGTCTTCAAAAAAGCAATGAGCATGTTTACGTTTCCCTTGTATACAAAAAACCTGTAAATTTAACAACATGTTATCATGACAGCAGAGTAAAACAAATTAATGCATAGGGGTGATTATTGAAAAGCAAAGCACTGTGCCTTTATGCTGGGATACACTTCTTGGCAAAAAAACATAAACTTTCAATTAAAATATTGTAAGCTAAAAGTCACATTGTAATGTAGGGAAATTATTATTTTCGGCCACATAATCTAACTGAAAACAGAACATTGGCTTTTATAGATAGACCCTCTAAGCAACGGCAAGAGATAAAATGAAGTGCTGGCAAAGCCAGTAGGTCTTTCCTATGCAAGAGCTATTTGCTTTGCCAATGCATTTTAGCCATGTTGTACACCAGCGTGGCTGATGGTCAGCATGGCCAAAAGTTTGTGGCGTAGAGTGGAGTGGCATAGAATGTTGTGAAGAGGAGTGGCATAGAGAGGAGGGGCATGGCATAGAGGGGCATAGAGAGTCGTGGCATAGAGTGAAGAAGAGTATCACAGAGTGCAAGGGCGTGGAGTGGGGTAGCATTGAGTGGAGTAAAGGTTTGTAGACTAGAGTGACTGACTGTCATAGAATGGAGTGGTATAGAATGGAGTAGAGTGTTGTAGAGTGGAGTGTTGTAGTGTAGAAGGTTGCAGAGGGTCGTAGAGTGTTGTGAAGTGGAGTAGTGTTGTGTCATAGAGTGAAGTGTCGTAGAAAGGCATTAAATGGCTACAGTGTCAATAGAGTGGAGTGTTGTGTGGCGGTGTAGGGTGGAGTGGCGTATAGTGGGAAGTAAAAGAGGGGAGACAAGATGGCTATTGAGAAAGGGGTAAGGGTGGGATTCAAAATTAAATAGATTATAGTGGTGACTCCCAGCTATGTTATATTTACATATCCTTGACTCTAGTACACTGAAATAAAACTTAATTTGCAGAAGGCAAGACACGTGCTGGAACATGCTGACATTTTTGTAGCCAGCTTCATAAAAACATAACCAGCACATGATGGGAGTTTACTTACAAAATGTAAAAGGCACCCGCAAACTCCATGTGAGTGGTAAGGTGCATTTTAAAAAATGGTTTAAAGGACCATGATAAGTAATAAAATATTTCAATACTTTAAAGGATATTGCAAGTAATCAAGAGTTCTGTGACCTTCGGTCTCTTTCCTCTATATCATTACAGAATTAGTCAGTGACATGCACTATTCTCATAATGTATAGTAAAGGATACAGTATACAATGCTGAATAGTTTTTTATTGTTAATCACAAACTGAATTCTCT
The DNA here is from genome assembly GCF_031143425.1 of Pleurodeles waltl. Taxonomy (NCBI): domain Eukaryota; kingdom Metazoa; phylum Chordata; class Amphibia; order Caudata; family Salamandridae; genus Pleurodeles; species Pleurodeles waltl. The sequence continues at coordinate 870,939,971 of NC_090447.1, forward strand.
CTTGGCAGTATCACTAGTGGGTATATGCATGGATTTTGTTATGCTTTTACCAAATAAATAAAATAAGCTCTTACACTTAATCAATTCCACCTTTTTCCTTCCATTATATAGGATGAGTATCACACAGAATTGTTATTTGTATTTCTTCTCTTTCAAATGATTAATATATTTAGGAATATTATGAAGTGCTGTGCCTTGCTACTTCAGAGGGTGGATATATCTATTAACTTATCTTGAAAAACAGTCTGGGAAGATGGTGCAAGTCCAGTTTAATGCAGGACTAAACTCCTATTAAGTATTCTTCTGTTGCTAGACTTTCATGGGTTGGGCCTAATTAACAACTAGTATGAACACTTCTCTTTGCAAGAGTTTATTTTTTAAGTTTACCTCGTTAGTCCTCATCCTTTAGTTTCATGTACATTATGTCTTGGACCTTCAACTCTGGAGGATCTGCCTCTTTCACTTGCTTGAAAATTTTGCGAGTATTCTGGTTAGATCAGACTCCATGTTGGTTTTTAGCGGCGAGCCTCTCCTTGTAGCCCTAGACCTTTATCCAATAGGCCTTATGAAATGTCCAAATGCTATTGAATTTGTCAACATCAGCCGTGGTGCATCTCATGCATTTATAATAGTTGTAACTTTCCTTGTTACATTTGAGTCTTTGTATATTTGTTATGCCTGTGGTTATTTGAGCCACAACTTTCTTTTGTGGCACACTAGTCATCAGGACCCTGAAACTACAACATGGTGGGAACTGACACGTCAGAGGGTCCCCCATGCCAATATAAGATGAAAACGATCAATGAAAATAGTAGGAATTGTGATAAAAGCATTGTAGTGTGTAGAAAATGGAGAGAAGCTCTTGAAACATTAAACTACAGATTTTGCATACTCTTGAGGAGAATTTACCCTGATTCACACTGTAGGCTTTAAGTACAGTACATGTGATTCACAGGAAGAACAGCCACCTTCCGTAGACGAGTGGTGAAGGAGAAGAGTGCATTCAGGCTTGTATAAGCTGTTCTATATGTCTCGCCACAGCACTCCAAAAATAGGTAGTGTCTATGGTGATTTCAGAAAAGAATGCAGAGTGTTACAAGGAAAGTACAATTTCCTAGGAGAAAATTGTGAATGGCATATTATGGGACCATTCTACTCATCAAAGAATACAATACTCTCTCTCCCCTGTGTATAGACATGAATGGAATATTCATATTTACAGGAAATAATCAAATTTACAGAAAAAGGAAATACTCGATTATTGTGTTGATGTTAATTAATCTTCAGTAAAAAAAAAATAAACGAATTAAGTCATACAAGAATAATGCTGAAATAATTGTATTAGATGTGAATTGAATATCGACTAAGCAAGAAGATCACTGCAAGACTGAATACTAAAACTCATTAATACAAATGACTCCATGTTGGTTGTGGCCATATTATCATCAAAAATCTTTTTTTCTTCATTTGAAGGACAAGCCCCTTTCATTTTGTGTGTTACCAGAAATATGTTTAAGAAGTACACTGAAACAAATTGCACCCCCGCAATCGGAAGAGCATGGAGGTGTGGAGCAGCTAAGATAAAAAGCATGATCCCTGGGTTATTCATCATGAACTCCTTCATGTGGAAGATCCCAATACTCCAATAAATACTGTTTTTTTTTATTTTTATTTTTTTATTAACAAGGAAGGACCACATCAATAGCAGAAAACGTTGCCGTCCAGCTTTCCCTTTAGCCTGTTAAGTAATTTAGAATTTCCCTCAATGTAATGTGCTGATAAGAGGTCAGTGAGCATTGGGTCATCTTGGTGGCCTTTGTCCATGTAAAATTAAATCATATCACATGAGAAATTGATGGTACCAGATATGCTTACTGCATTCATGATGCAGAACATATGAATGCAGGTATTGTTGTGGTGAGTGAAGCAGGTTTGGAGTAGCGTAGGGTGTGTATGTTGCCATATAATAGAGATTTCCGGATTTTGGGCCCTACCAGTGACCACAATTAATTTTTGCTCTTCTGTATCCCTTCTAATAAACATTTCCCCAAGGATTTCTAATTGAGGAATTATACCTGTCCATCTTTATTGTCCACAAAGTGATACTAATGTCACTTGGGAAGATTAGCTGTCACAAGGTGTCCCCACTTTTGGTTTGTGGTTGTCATAAGTTTGTGAACAACCTAAGTGACTTTTTGGTCACCCTATTCTCTTTGGGCATTGTAGTTACAGCCTTCTTCTTATTCCAAGTAAAAGGCACAGTAACTGAGAACTTCTTGAGGTCGAATTTAAACGGTTGCTAATGCACATCATTTGCATAATGTTTCAAAATTGTTATTATGGACAAATGAACAAATATTAAGCCTTTCCACCATCTCATGACACTGTTATTACTGCTTTATAATATTATGCGTACTTCTTTCCAAACGCAGGGCTCTGTTTCTGTTGAGAAGATGGAAGTGGTAATATTCAGGTTGCTCCTTAAAACTATTGTTTGTTTCTTAAAAATGGGATGGCATGCCCACAAGAATGCAGAACCTTGGTTAAAAGGTCGCAGAATAAACTGTGACTAATGGTGTGAGAACATAGCCTCACTGTACTTATTTTGATGGACTAGCATTGCCATCTGAAGAACTTTGTGGACTTGTAAATTTGGAGCCAAGTTTAGGATAATAAGTAAGAGGAGTAACAGCACCAAATATGGACTGCGCACTCACCCTGTTTTTTCTCTTTGAGCACGATCAAGGCATTTCCTAAGAATGTCTAAAAACAGTGCTTGATAAGACATTTGTGAGACATCCCCTTCGCTCCGGCTCTAATTGTATTTTATTAGATGATACTAGATTTAGTTCTAAGATTTACAGTAAAGTTCTTTACTAAACTGCTCGTGGAGGACATTGAAACTGGGTACATGAGCACTCTCTCCTTCTAAAATCAAAGCTATTATTTCCAGTTTTGGATCTTCTGTGGTTCTTATTTTTTTTTAGATTGCTGCTAGTAAATACATATAAAATTGTAATGTTCTGTTTAGCTTTTTTTTAGATGAAGTTTTGTTCCAGAACGTGAATAGCATAGCACAGATATTCCATAGCCAGGTGTACACACATATCTACTACACTGAATAAATGCATGCAAAAGAAAACTCCAGAGGCAAGCGATACAATAGTGGGTTACATCAATCCGAGGGCAGCCAGTGGCAATACGACCTAAACTAACTGCCCTCCTGATTAGCCAGTGAGCACCAAAAATGCCCAACATCTGGTGCTCAACAGTTGGCCTTCATCCTACATCTGGACCCATAGTCTAGGAAAATGAACATGCGCAGAGGAGGAGCGTTAGCAGGCAAGCCCCCAATTGCTCAGGCCTAACTGCCTGTGGGAATAACAGGACTCTGTTACTTTTATTCTGTGGCCCTGTCGTAAAGACTCTGAGGCATTGGCATGAGGCTCCATGGGATTTTTCGTTTTTTTGCTTTCCGTAACAAATTCCTTTGGATTGCTGTGCAACCCTTCTAAGCCTAACGAGTGGCAGCTGCTAGCGCTGAGCCACCTCACAACTACTACCTGTGATATCTTTGCACATGCACTTTTTTATTGCTGTTCCATTTGCCGAGCATCCTTCTTCCTACCACTAGTTTCAAGAGACCTATGCTATTGTTTAAATTGGTGTGCAATTCATGGTGAGATAACCAACTTATGTTTATTGAAAATGTAGTTGCTAAGCTCTGTCTGCACACCCGACACATATTGCATGCACACAGCATTATTACCCTTTCATGTGAAATCTGAAATTGGTTATCGAGACCCTCTTATTCAGCATGAGATTAAACTGTGGTGGTGAAAGGCTGTTCCCCGAACTTACCTTTGCCAGCGACAGAATCGCCATAGGATGATCCACCTGTCTCTCTTTAAAAAGAACATAAAAATCATCCTGCAGTACATGTATATTACTGCAGTGCAAAGAGGTACTTTCTAAGTTACTACCCTATGTTCATTTCTGTCACTGGCATTGATACTCCCTTAGATGCACAAAAAATACCAATTTTCTTTAGTCAAGGGCATAGAGATGTAACTGCAACAGCTATGGTCATCTGCATTCAAGCAAGTGCTCCTTATTTTCAGATTCGTTTTTATCATTACATTGATATATTTATTTATCTTTTGATCAACTCAACTTGGTTTATGTGTCACCTGCACTCATTGGAAGAAGCTTGCAATATCAGAGCAGACACCAGGTTATAGAACCGCCACAACACCTTATGTGTCCTGACCTTCTCAAAATACACAGATCAGCGTGACCCATCAATGCTCAATCACGCGTCTGCAGCCGATACCCGTAATTCAAATAATCATCCAAACCCAGCTATTAGCTATTTTCTTGATGCTGAAGTCGGCTTAGGGTGTACCCCAAATATCTCCTGAGACATGGCTGCTCGTATCTCCACAGATGTTCTCTGGCCAAAGTGGAAGTGGACTGCACGTGTTAATGAATCATCTTTAAGATGCTTCCTGGTGCTCAGGCCCATTTGGTTTAATTCTAGAGCTTTTGATGTCCACAAAGGATGGCAAAATTTGTGTCATATCAGGCAGCTAGGCCGCATGACCCTGCAATGTGGGGAATGTCCAGCAGCACGATGACAGTAATTACACTTTGCTGTACATACACCTGCTAATTCTGAATTGGGTGAGAGCCCTGTTAATATTTGAATTGCTTCAGGTCACTGCAGGATCCATGCAAGGCCTTTAAGCTCGAATCCTTACAAGAGGTTTACTCGGGGTGTTTTTGTTGTGTTGTATAAGAAGGATCCCAGCCCTGCCCTGGAAGTGACTTCTCTGAAGGGGGTTTCACTTACCTCAGTGGATATGAGCCAACTTTATAGCAGCTAATCGAAAATATAATAGTAATTTCATGTGGTAAAAAATAAATCTGCATTCACCTAGGATTCCAATAACATCTTTGCAGGCTTAATGGGTATTTTCGAGCATGCATATAGTCTGTGCCACTGGCTGCCTCTTACGGAGATAAACTGGCTCCTTCGATGTTATATTTATGCTGCATATGGGGTTGTATCATGAAAATAGATATGTGCTGGCAAAGCCTTGTCTCTAGCCGTGAGGATTCAGATGGGTACGTCAACCATTAATTAGGATTGATGCACTTACATTAGAGCAGTGATTCCCAACCTATGGTCTGGGATCCCTGGGGGTTCGGGAAGCCTCCTCAGGGGGTCCGCAGCTGTTTAGAAAATGTAATAATATTAACAGATTAGGACCCCAATTTTCAGTAACGACTCATTGGGGGGTCCCTAGATTCCAATAATTATTCAGTGGGGGTTCCTGGGTTTTGGTACTGATAAAGTGGGGGTCCACAAAGTCGAAAGGTTGGGAACCACTATATTAGAGTATAACAAATGTTTCCGGAAAATGCTCTGAAGATCTAGGCTAGACCAGTGAAAAACAACACAGAAATGTGCTATGACGAATTACAAGCTCAATTGAGATGTTAAGGCTCCATGTGTGGTGAATCGTGAGCAAATTCAGAAGCACAACAATATTACTCAGTTCTGGGCAGAACCTGCAGGTTTTCCAAAAAGGTTGAATTTCCAATAAAACATGCAAGTGGAGCACAACTGGAACATCTTCCAGCCAGGAAGCACAACTCGCCTTTGGGAGTATACAAACTACCATAGGGAAGGATAAACAAGCAGTTGTCACACGCAGTAGGGACCCGATTAATTCTGAAATGTGGGTCATGTACAATTTCCGAAGAGGAGCTGAGCTCTGGTTAAACATTTCGTAATATAAATGCAAAGGACGTGGGGTGTAAGATGTTAACCCCGTTTTGTTAAGTCTAAAATACCAGGAACTTTATCCACAATTTAGAAGCCCTTGGAAAATTGCAACGCCCGTTCTCGACTGTTAAAAAATAGTTTCAAATAATAAAACATTTTCAACAGTGTTAAATTATTTGAAAGCACTTACAAAATGAGTCAGTAGAAACTGATTTGTTGTATCTTCAAACAGTGATAGTAAGAGACCTAAAAGACAGAAGCAGCAGTCGAAACATTGGATGTAAGGTTTGTAGTTCAGTTGTGTTAATCGGTAAGAATTTGTGTGTAAAACTTTAAAGGAATTGTAACTGTAAAATGTTTGTGAAACACTCGTACCTGCGACCCCATTTAAATAAAAAGATGTGTCCAGTTACCCAGATGTTAACACCATGTTCCCCCTCTGCTTCTGTTCCTTTTCCGTACTTTTGACATTATTGCTATGGAAAGTGTCATCCATTTTAAAAACTAAGGCATTGGATGTCCTTTAGATTTGTGTGAATGTATGGCTTATGGAAATTGTAGAATTACATAGCGGCCTGTGGATCTGATCTAGAACAGCATCGATGATGGCACTAAAGGAGGGATTTATCGATTTCACTTTCAGATTATTGCAGCCAGTGTCACTTCTGGGAGTGCTGTTAGCATTTCCCTTGAGAGGGCTGTCACCGTTAAGTCTAATGGGGCTACCGCCATCGCGCCAGGGACTCCTGCCATATTTATATAAGTGGTGCTGTAATTTGGTTTCACACTGATGTTGTTTTAAGGTGGTGTAGCCTGTATTTTTTACCGACTGAATAAACTAAATTGACTGCCGGTAGCATTGTGCCTGTGAGCACTGCCCGGGAGGGCGGCCAACATTGCACACGAGGTGCTGCATATATTTTGCCCGTTGTTGTTAGTGCCAGTTAATGTTCTGCTTGCAACCGCAGTGCAGACACCAGGCTTCTCATGGGGGGGTATTATGGAGACTAGCAGTTGTTCTGCGACCATGTTGGGCCTCCGACACTAGCTGAAGGCCACAGCGGGCAGATAGGCCCCACTCTGGTATACCATAGCATCAGGACAGGCGAGAACTGTCTCTTTCATTGTTCTGCCTTGTAGAGGCTGCCCACAGCTGTTTCTCTCCTGCAACTGACAGCAGTAGGTGAGAAGCATGGATGCAGTCTTCATAATCAGATTTTGCTGAAAATCCTCTGTATCAAATAGACCCCACTGTCTCAGGCCCGAGATGGAGAGCACCAGGAAGATCGGGGCCTCTTGAGTGAGTGCTTGCTAATTCTTCAGGGTTGTAATTTCAGGGAACGTATAAGGCACATTTGACTTGCCCAATGAAACTGTGACTGTCAATGAGGGAGACAATTATTTAATTACAATAAACACGTAGCGAGATCCAGAACTCCCCTATTAAATTAAAACACCATCATTTCAAGTGTTTTCTTCTTTACAGTGGGCTGAATGTGTTTTTTGTAGGTCGCCCAAATATTTTCCTCTGGCCCGCAATAATCTGCCCAAAGAGTCGGCTAACCTTCCTGTAAGTGTGCTCTAGAATGTGATGTGTTATCTGTGATCAAAATATTAAGTCTAGAAATTGGGCTCAGCACTAATATGATGTATAACTCAAAATGTTTTGGGAGCAATACTTCAATATGTGACCAAGTAACATCCATGTGTACAATTATGGGATGTCTCAGCATTTGTCTCGATAATATGGATTTTGTGTGTTTGCAAGAAATTCCATCTGCTACATCTCTGTCTGATCAAGGGCTATTAAAATTGCTGCACTCAAGATGTGATGCAGCACCAGACAGTTTGAAATGTTAACTGGTCACCATTTTATAGTTCAGTGCTTTGTTCTAGCAAGTGACGAAGTGAGAGTTTTGACCAGATGGAGGTAACATTCCCAGTGTAAGGGCTGGGGTTCGAGAGGATAGGATGGGTTGGCTTGGGCACGGATAAATGTTTTGTCTGTTGTATGATAAAAAACTTACATATTTATATCATTCAATATGGACTGACAAAATATGGCAATATTGTCATGAAAATACATTGTTTAACCAATCATGCAAATTCATGATTATATCATAGACATTGCTATCAAATGAGGTGGTATTTCAAGAGGGCACTTGTTGGAAATGGCCCTTATTGCAGGGTTATCCCCAAACGTTTTGCTTCTGACCCCCTGTTTTTGATCCTGTGCTGAATTTCGTTTTTGCTGGCTTTAGGACTCTGGGCACTTTACCACTGCTGACCAGTGCTAAAGTGCAAGTGCTCCCAGTCTAAACTGTATTTTGGTTGACCCAAGGGTAGGTCGCTCCCCCTGCCGCTGCAGCTCCTCCAAGTTCCCGAGTTCCTGTGTTCCTGAGACCCACCTAACTGTAAGTACCCCCCCTCCTCCCAGCCCCTCGCCCTGCCCCGCGCCACTCACCTTCTCTCCTGCTCCTGCTTCTTTTCCTCCTCTCTGTCTCTTCCTCCTCGCTCCCCCTCTGCAATCTTCTTCTGTGTTCTTCTGTTCTTCTCTTCTGTTCTTCTGTTCTTCCCTTCTGTTCTTCTGTGTTCTTCCGGTCTTCTGTGTTCTTCTTCTCTGTTCTTCTCGGTGCTTCTGTGTTCTTCTTCTCGGTTCTTCTGTGTTCTTCTGTGTTCTTCTCTGTTCTTCTCTGTTCTTCTCTGTTCTTCTCTGTTCTTCTGCTCTTCCGATCTTCTGTGCTTCTGTCTTCTGTTCTTCTGTTCTTCTGTTCTTCTGTCTTCTGCTCTTCCGGTCTTCTGTTCTTCTGTCTTCTGTTCTTCTGTCTTCTGTTCTCCTGTCTTCGGCTCTTCTACCTCCTCCGTCTTCTTCCCCCGAGCCTGCCCTCCTGCTCCTTCCTCATCCCCCTCCCTCACTCGCCTCCCCCTCTCTCACCCCTAGCTAACCCGTTCGCTATCTACCTCCCTCACTCCTCCTATCTACCTATCTCTCTAGCTCCCTATCTCACTATCTAACTCCCCCACTCTCCACCTCCTCCTACCTACCTATCTGTCTATCTATCTATTTCCCTATCTATCGACTTCTCTATCTATTTTCTCTATCTATTTCTCTATCTCTCCCCCCCTCCCGCCACCCCCTCTACTACCTATCTCCCTATCCTCTCACTCTACCTCTCTCCCTCACCCACCTCTACAACCCCCCCTCCCCTATCTTCACAACCCTACTCCTATCTCTCTCCCTAATCTCCAAACCTCCTAACACTCACCCTCCTCCACCCTAAACCCCCTCCCCCAGCTCCTCTCACTCTACCTGTCCCCCCCCCCTCCCTCGCGCTTTCCCGCCGCGACCTCCTGCACGCCCCCGCCCCCCAGCTCCCATTCGCCCCCAGCTGACCCCTCCCCCCCCTCCTACCTCTTATGGCGGCCGCTGCGCGACAGTGGTAGCGACCCTTGACCCAAGGGTAGGTCGCTCCCCCTGCCGCTGCAGCTCCTCCAAGTTCCCGAGTTCCTGTGTTCCTGAGACCCACCTAACTGTAAGTACCCCCCTCCTCCCAGCCCCTCGCCCTGCCCCGCGCCACTCACCTTCTCTCCTGCTCCTGCTTCTTTTCCTCCTCTCTGTCTCTTCCTCCTCGCTCCCCCTCTGCAATCTTCTAATGTGTTCTTCTGTTCTTCTCTTCTGTTCTTCTGTTCTTCCCTTCTGTTCTTCTGTGTTCTTCCGGTCTTCTGTGTTCTTCTTCTCTGTTCTTCTCGGTGCTTCTGTGTTCTTCTTCTCGGTTCTTCTCGGTTCTTCTGTGTTCTTCTGTGTTCTTCTGTGTTCTTCTCTGTTCTTCTCTGTTCTTCTCTGTTCTTCTCTGTTCTTCTGCTCTTCCGATCTTCTGTGCTTCTGTCTTCTGTTCTTCTGTTCTTCTGTCTTCTGCTCTTCCGGTCTTCTGCTCTTCCGGTCTTCTGTTCTTCTGTCTTCTGTTCTTCTGTCTTCTGTTCTTCTGTCTTCTGTTCTCCTGTCTTCGGCTCTTCTACCTCCTCCGTCTTCTTCCCCCGAGCCTGCCCTCCTGCTCCTTCCTCATCCCCCTCCCTCACTCGCCTCCCCCTCTCTCACCCCTAGCTAACCCGTTCGCTATCTACCTCCCTCACTCCTCCTATCTTCCTATCTCTCTAGCTCCCTATCTCACTATCTAACTCCCCCACTCTCCACCTCCTCCTACCTACCTATCTGTCTATCTATCTATTTCCCTATCTATCGACTTCTCTATCTATTTTCTCTATCTATTTCTCTATCTCTCCCCCCCTCCCGCCACCCCCTCTACTACCTATCTCCCTATCCTCTCACTCTACCTCTCTCCCTCACCCACCTCTACAACCCCCCCTCCCCTATCTTCACAACCCTACTCCTATCTCTCTCCCTAATCTCCAAACCTCCTAACACTCACCCTCCTCCACCCTAAACCCCCTCCCCCAGCTCCTCTCACTCTACCTGTCCCCCCCCCTCCCTCGCGCTTTCCCGCCGCGACCTCCTGCACGCCCCCGCCCCCCAGCTCCCATTCGCCCCCAGCTGACCCCTCCCCCCCCCTCCTACCTCTTATGGCGGCCGCTGCGCGACAGTGGTAGCGACCCTTGACCCAAGGGTAGGTCGCTCCCCCTGCCGCTGCAGCTCCTCCAAGTTCCCGAGTTCCTGTGTTCCTGAGACCCACCTAACTGTAAGTACCCCCCTCCTCCCAGCCCCTCGCCCTGCCCCGCGCCACTCACCTTCTCTCCTGCTCCTGCTTCTTTTCCTCCTCTCTGTCTCTTCCTCCTCGCTCCCCCTCTGCAATCTTCTTCTGTGTTCTTCTGTTCTTCTCTTCTGTTCTTCTGTTCTTCCCTTCTGTTCTTCTGTGTTCTTCCGGTCTTCTGTGTTCTTCTTCTCTGTTCTTCTCGGTGCTTCTGTGTTCTTCTTCTCGGTTCTTCTGTGTTCTTCTGTGTTCTTCTGTGTTCTTCTCTGTTCTTCTGTGTTCTTCTCTGTTCTTCTCTGTTCTTCTGCTCTTCCGATCTTCTGTGCTTCTGTCTTCTGTTCTTCTGTTCTTCTGTCTTCTGCTCTTCCGGTCTTCTGTTCTTCTGTCTTCTGTTCTTCTGTCTTCTGTTCTCCTGTCTTCGGCTCTTCTACCTCCTCCGTCTTCTTCCCCCGAGCCTGCCCTCCTGCTCCTTCCTCATCCCCCTCCCTCACTCGCCTCCCCCTCTCTCACCCCTAGCTAACCCGTTCGCTATCTACCTCCCTCACTCCTCCTATCTTCCTATCTCTCTAGCTCCCTATCTCACTATCTAACTCCCCCACTCTCCACCTCCTCCTACCTACCTATCTGTCTATCTATCTATTTCCCTATCTATCGACTTCTCTATCTATTTTCTCTATCTATTTCTCTATCTCTCCCCCCCTCCCGCCACCCCCTCTACTACCTATCTCCCTATCCTCTCACTCTACCTCTCTCCCTCACCCACCTCTACAACCCCCCCTCCCCTATCTTCACAACCCTACTCCTATCTCTCTCCCTAATCTCCAAACCTCCTAACACTCACCCTCCTCCACCTTAAACCCCCTCCCCCAGCTCCTCTCACTCTACCTGTCCCCCCCCTCCCTCGCGCTTTCCCGCCGCGACCTCCTGCACGCCCCCGCCCCCCAGCTCCCATTCGCCCCCAGCTGACCCCTCCCCCCCCCTCCTACCTCTTATGGCGGCCGCTGTGCGACTGCGCAGCGGGCGCGCGCAGCGGGCACGCCGCTGGCGCGCCAGAGGCGCGCCAGAGGCAAGCCCGTCTGCGCCCGTCCGCGCCTGGCCCGCGCCCAGCGCCACGACCCCTGGTCCCCAGCTCCCCCAAGCCCCGCTGATCCGCTACGACCCCACCACCCTCCACGCCCTCAACCCAGGGCGCTCCAAAACCTGCTTCCTAGCTCACCCCAAACGCACCCATGGACCCTTCGCCTGCAACTCCTGCAAACGCATCTTCCACCACGCAACTACCACGACCACAAGCCCACGCGCCATCAACCACCTCAAGTGCATCCTGGTCAACGCTCGTTCCGTCCACAAGCACGCCGTTGAACTTTGGGACCTCCTGGACTCCACAGCCCCGGACGTCGCCTTCATCACGGAGACATGGATGAACGCCTCCTCTGCTCCAGACATCGCTACCCGCCATCCCCGAAGGCTACAAGATCTCCAGAAAAGACCGCACCAACCAAGTAGGAGGAGGTGTCGCCATCATCTTCAAAGACTCCATCAGCGTCACCACCTCCACCGAAGACCCCCCCCTCGCCGCTGAACACCTGCATTTTCAGATTCGCACCGACCCAAGGACCACCCTCAGAGGATCCCTCGTCTACCGTCCTCCCGGACCTCGCGCCTCTTTCAGCGACGCCATCGCCGACTTCATCTCCCCGCACGCCCTCGCCTCACCGGACTACATCCTCCTAGGCGACCTCAACTTCCATCTGGAACAAAACAACGACCCCAACACCACCACCCTGCTCGACAACCTCGCCAACCTCGGCCTCAAACAACTGGTGAACACCGCCACCCACATCGCCGGACACACGCTCGACCCTATCTTCTCCGCCAGCAAACACGTCTTCTTCAGCCACACCTCTGCCCTACACTGGACCGACCACAGCTGCGTCCACTTCACATTCCGACGCGAGACCTCCCACCTCCGCACTCAACCCATCCCTCGTCGACAGTGGAACAAGATCCCTGAAGAGCAACTCTTCTCCGCTCTCGCCGCCAACCAACCCACCCTCACCACCGACCCCAACGACGCAGCTCTCAACCTCACAAACTGGATCTCCAACTGCGCTGACAACCTTGCTCCCCTCAAACGCACGCATCGACAGACCAACACCAAAAAACCTCTCTGGTTCTCTGACACCCTCAAAGAATCAAAGAAAACTTGTCGTGCCCTTGAGAAGGCCTGGCGCAAGGACCACACCGCTGACAACATGACCGCCCTCAAGAACGCTACACGCGAACACCACCACCTGATCCGCACTGCCAAAAGGAACTTTTTCACCGACAGACTAGACAAAAACAGCCACAACAGCAGAGAACTCTTCAGCATCGTCAAAGAGTTCTCCAACCCCAGCGCCAGCGCCAACGCCGTCACGCCCTCACAGGATTTGTGCGAATCCCTCGCCACTTTCTTCCATCGCAAGATCAGCGACCTCCACGACAGCTTCGGACACCAGACCCAACCATACACCACTGAACCCGCTTCCCCGGACATCACCCTCAACAACTGGACCCACATCAACACGGAAGAAACCAAATCCATCATCAACTCTATCCACTCCGGCGCCCCTTCGGACCCCTGCCCGCACTTCATCTTTAACAAAGCCGACGACATCATCGCCCCGCACCTCCAGACCGTCATCAACTCTTCTTTTTCTTCTGCTACCTTCCCCGAATGCTGGAAGCACGCCGAAGTCAACGCCCTACTAAAGAAACCTACGGCTGACCCAAGCGACCTGAAAAACTTCCGCCCCATCTCTCTTCTACCTTTCCCAGCCAAGGTAATAGAAAAGACCGTCAACAAACAGCTGACCACCTTCCTGGAAGACAACAACCTGCTCGACCCTTCACAAACCGGATTCCGGACCAACCACAGCACGGAAACCGCCCTCATCTCAGTCACAGACGACATCAGAACCCTGATGGACAACGGTGAAACAGTCGCCCTCATTCTCCTCGACCTCTCGGCTGCCTTTGACACCGTCTGTCACCGCACCCTAATCACCCGCCTACGCTCCACCGGGATCCAAGGCCAGGCCCTGGACTGGATCGCCTCCTTCCTCGCTAACCGCTCCCAAAGAGTTTACCTCCCTCCGTTTCGCTCAGAACCCACCAAGATCATCTGCGGCGTACCTCAAGGCTCATCGCTCAGCCCGACACTCTTCAATGTCTACATGAGCCCCCTCGCCGACATCGTACGCAAGCACGACATCATCATCACCTCCTACGCCGACGACACCCAACTTGTACTCTCCCTCACCAAGGACCCCGCCAGCGCCAAGACCAACCTACAAGAGGGTATGAAGGACGTCGCAGATTGGATGAGGCTCAGCCGCCTAAAGCTGAACTCTGAAAAAACGGAAGTCCTCATCCTCGGCAACACCCCGTCCGCCTGGGACGACTCCTGGTGGCCCACGGCCCTCGGCACCGCACCGACCCCCGCAGACCACGCCCGCAACCTCGGCTTCATCTTGGACCCTCTTCTCACCATGACCAAGCAAGTCAACGCCGTGTCCTCCGCCTGCTTCCTCACTCTCCGCATGCTCCGCAAGATCTTCCGCTGGATCCCCGCCGACACCAGAAAAACCGTGACCCACGCCCTTGTCACGAGTCGCCTGGACTACGGCAACACCCTCTACGCCGGGACCACCGCCAAACTCCAAAACCGCCTGCAACGCATCCAAAACGCCTCGGCCCGCCTCATCCTCGACGTACCCCGCAACAGCCACATCTCCGCACACCTGAGACACCTGCATTGGCTCCCAGTCAGCAAAAGGATCACCTTCCGTCTTCTCACCCACGCACACAAAGCCCTCCACAACAAGGGACCGGAATACCTCAACAGACGCCTCAGCTTCTACGTCCCCACCCGCCCCCTCCGCTCCGCTGGCCTCGCACTTGCTGCCGTCCCTCGCACCCGCCGCTCCACGGCGGGTGGGAGATCTTTCTCCTTCCTGGCGGCCAAGACCTGGAACTCCCTCCCCACCAGCCTCAGGACCACCCAGGACCACTCCGCTTTCCGGAGACTCCTAAAGACTTGGCTGTTCGAGCAGCGATAACCCCCCCTTTTCCCCCCTAGCGCCTTGAGACCCGCACGGGTGAGTAGCGCGCTTTATAAATGTTAATGATTTGATTTGATTTGATTTGATTTGATTTGATTTGATTGGTTATTAGTTTATCCATGATTGGCATATCTGATTTACTAGTAAGTCTCTAGTAAAGTGCACCATGTTTGCACAGGGCCTGTAAGTCAAATGCTGCTAGGGACGTGCAGCACTGATTGTGCCACCCACATGAGTAGCCCTGTAAACATGTCTCAGACCTACCACTGCAGTGTCTGTGTGTGCAGTGTTGCTCTGTCATTTCGACATGACAAGTGCACCCACTTGCCAGGCCCAAACCTTCCCTTTTACTACATTTAGATCACCCCTAAAGTATGCCCAAGGCAGCCTTATGGACAGGCTGTAGTGTATTTAAAAGGTAGGACATGTACTGGTCTTGAACATGTTATGATAGTGAAATACTGCTAAATGTGGTTCTCACTATTGCAAGGCCTGTCTCTCCCATAGGGTAACATGGGGATTTCCTTGAAATATCTTTTAAGTGTGATTTCCTACTGGGAGCAGATATAAATATGTAGTTTGAGGCCTCTGAACTCACAATTTAAAAATGCATCTTTTGGTGAAGTTGGTTTTTGAATTGTAAGTTTGAAAATTTCACTTTTAGAAAGTGGGCATTTTATTGCTTGACCATTCTGAGCCTCTGCCTGTCTGCTGATTAAACGTCTATGTCAGGATGACAGTTGGGCTGTTTGTGTGTTCACTCTAGTCAGTCGACAAAGGGAGCTGAGGTGTGCCCTGCAGAGCCCGATGCCCCATCACCTGAGCTACAATCATGGGAGGAGCAGACACCTGCTCCTGAATAGGGCTTTGCCTGCCCTCACATAAAGCGGTCTCCAATCCCCTGGAGTGTGTCTGGGGCCAGGGCAGGGAAAAGCAGAGTTTTGTGCACTACAAAGTCTTCTCTTTGAAGTTTTCCTACTTCAAAGACAGAAATAGGTATAAGTACTGGACCTCTGACCCCACATAGTTAGAACATTTCTCGACTGAGGAAATTCTGCCAGGAAAAGAGCCGGATGCCCTAAGAGGGACTGCTGCTCTGCCTGTTGCTTTGCTGTGCTGGCTGCTGCTTGCTGCTTCGGTCCTGGGAGCGAAAAGACCAGACTTTGCTTTCTACATCCTGCTTCCAAAGGTTCTCCAAGGGCTTGGACTGCCCTTGCCTCCTTTTAGGAAGTTTCATCGACATCAAAGACTTCATCTGCCAGCATCTGGGCTCACTTGCTGGAAGTCCTGACTTGCCAAGTGGTGCCAAATCCAGTCCCTGGGTCCTTGGGAGTGAGTTCTGGTGTAACCAAGAAGAAACAAACACATCCATTTCAGAGCGACTTCAGAACCGGCGCCGCTGTCTGCCTCCGCTCTGCTGCCTGCACTGGAGCTGTGGTACCCACTGAGTGCAACGATCACGTCGGACGCCGCAGACTCAATGTTGCCGCAGTGCCTCCGAAGTGAGTCCCGAGTGATGTGTCACTGACATCCGTGACACCAGACTCCAACGCAGTACCTGTGACCCCGTGGTGTGATCGCGACACTGCGAAGTCGACGCCTTGCATCCCAACCTGCTGGATTTATCGATCCTCGCCTCGTTGTAAGAAACCGACATGCCGCCACCGATGTCGCAACCGTGAGGAGCTGACGCCTCACCTCTCCTGCCTAGAAGAAAGAGAATGACACCTCACCTTCCCGGAAGCAGTAAGGAACCAACCTACACCGACTGCAGTGACACCTCACCTCCCTGACTCCATGCAATGTCTCTGTTTCCTCGTTTTCCAAGGCACTGTACCTGGGGTCTGTGTGACCGGCCCACACTCCCTTGCGAGTGGCGTCAGACTGTTGGAAATGACTCCGTCAAGATGTTGTGATAGCTCCAGTTGGACCTATTGTGTTTCTAAGCACTATACTAAGATTTAATCTTTGAAAATTCATATCTTTGTTTGTGTATGTTGGATTTTTGTTGTTTTGGTCTTTTACTCAGATAAACATTTGCTATGTTTTTCTAAACTAGTGCCTAGTATTTTTGTGGTTTTTCATTGTGTTTCTGTCTGTGTGTGTGTGTGTGTAGAAATACTTTGCACATTGCCTCTGAGATAAGCCTGACTGCTCATGCCAAGCTTCCAAAGGGGTGATCAGGGGTTATCTTAGTTGTGTGACTCCATTACTCTGACTAGAGTAAGCTTCTCTACTTGGACATTGTGCAAATCACTGCCAGCTTGAGACCCCATTTCTAACAGCACTCATAGCTTGGAAGAATATCACACGTTGCATCTTTTTTTAAGGTATTTAATGCTATGAAGTGCCACCTAGTGAAACGTAATTATAAATATACATGTGCAGTGATTTTTTGCAGGGCTGTTTGCAAATGGAAAATTATGTATCCAGAGTCCTTATGTCGTGTCACCCAACGTGGCTGGGCAAAGTGCCTACTCTGACTGGCACAGAGGCTTTAGCCACAATACCCATGTGTCAAATTTGTACAAGAATAAACGTGTCTTTAAAATCCACTGTCTACCTTAGGACCTGGTTCTTATGTCATTTCAGAGACAGCCAAGAGAAGCAATGCTGTGTGTTAGCTTGTGGCCCGAGCGCTTGAGATGTTTGCCTATTTCTGCTGTTGCAGCCCTCGTTCTGAAAGAATATACAAAATACCCAATTTGCTTTGCAAACTCTCACATTTGCAATTTAAATCCAGGTTTCATTTGAGGAATCTTCAAATGACCTTGTTGGGTGGGAGAAGAATCACTTTGTCAGTCAAATGAAATGAACCCGATAGAGGGAACAACTTTCCGGTTTAACTGCTGGAAGAAAGTCTGGTGTATAGTAAAGGGCACCTCCCACTCAACCCTTGGCTGCAGTGTTGGCTATAGTGTAATACCAAAGCTACAATACAAGTCAATTAAGCCATGCTTTGGTGTGAGGCCGGTCTTTCTCCTTAATTGGCGTGACAAGGAACTATAAACATTTTTGGATTTTCATTCGCCGAAACATTATATTTTCCCTCTGCTAGGCATGATCACATCTGCGGGTAGGTGGACCAAGGTTTGTATTTGTCACAGTCCCCGGATTACAGCTTGCTCTTTCCTGCAGAGAGCCTTGCCCTGGGGACCTTGAATAAGTCTTAAAAATATTGATTTCTGTTTATTTATTTTTAATGTGGGTGATGTGTACGAGTCTATTATAGACGTTGCAGAGAAATGTTCTTTGTTTCAGGTATCATCCATTAAAAAGTTTATTTTAGATCAAAATAGGACATCACATCAGATTAATGGGAGGGGTTTACACCTTATTTTCAGTAATATTAGCGAGGAGCTTCTGTGTTACAATATTGAAAACACACATCACTATTCCTGAATATTAGATGTAAACATTTATAACTTGGACGAGTGTGTCTGTGCACTATCAGTGATCTGGTCAAAGACGGCATAAAAGCTCTGAAATGTGGATCACAAATGTAAAGCTGTTACGAACAGGAGTCCCCAAAATACGTTTCGCCAAGGTCCCCCCAAAAATCCTTAGTATGTTTCTTCCACAAACATTCTGATTACTCTGCCTTCTATACTGTTTGCCACCAGGAGTAAGTGTCTCAGGCAAGGCCTTCCTTTCCCAGCACCCCTTTGTTGGTGCGAGCCTCACAACAGTTGTATTCGTTCCGTATATGAAAATTACACTTTGGGGCAGTTTTAACTTGTAAACACACGCTGTAAAAATGTTTTTGCAAGGTATGAGAGAGTGCATAGATTTGAACTTGCTACAGGAAATGTTTTTTTTTGTTGTTTTTTTTTATATCAGGGAATCAAGAGTAAAAACCGGTCCAGCAGACTATAAAACACCCACACAAACAACACACACTGACCTGGTAGAGCAACCAATCGGGCACTGTCTGATTGCCCAATATGCAGGCCAGTCAGATCCTGTCGGAAACCTAGTGATTTGCAAAATTATAGGGTTTGCGACCACAAAGGGTGTTTTGCAATGTACAAAAGCCCCTTCATCAGGGTTTTTGCTACCATTTCTGAATCGCAGATTGGTTTACTCTGTATTTAGAACATCTATTGCTTGTTTTACTTTTGAGTTGTAAATCATCGATAAGAGGCAGTTAACTTGAAAAAGACGGCATGAACTGTTACTGAAACTAGTTCCTTTGGTTTAATGATTTCGAACAAGTGTTGCTTGTGTCAGGGTTTCCTACTCCTGGAAAATTTTGCAAACAAGTTAGTGTGCTTTTGACCTTTTCGAATGCCTGAGTTGTCCATCTGTGATGTTTTGTTTTAATGTAATGTATGGTGCAGGGAGGTTTATGTGTTTGTCAGCATTTCATGATATTTTCAGAAATAGGGACAAAAGCAGACATAAAAGAGTGGAAGGTTGGTTATTTAGGTCCGAATGCTCGGTCTCTGTCTCGTCGCACCCTAATTGTGATGTTATGATGCATTTAGATAAAACAACAAAATGCATCACATCATCATCTTTTTTTTTTTTTTTAAACAAATGTGTTTTTCCAGATAGTGTTCATACCTCATTTCCATTTGATGAGATACACAAAACCACACTTCTTACATTGGCGTGGTTGGTAAGAATGTGGTCATGCTGTCAGTTGCATAAGTAGTGGAGACGGGATGCAGTTGCTCCTAGTTACTGTGAGGGCCAAATCATCACCAAACACACTTGGACTACTTAATTTGTTCCTGCTGCTTTGGGGCATCACTCATCAATTAGTTCGGTGTTGCTACATTGGTCAATGTGTACAGCATACAGGGGCAAAATACTTTGAGGCTGCCCTGAGAGGAGAAGATCTCTCAGTGATGTTGAAAAGTTGGAAAAATATATATATTTTTTATCTTGAGAAGCTTGTCCCAGAGAAAGAGGCGCATAGTCAGTTTCAGGGGGCCATGCGGCATTAGCGTCACTATCGCTGATAGAGTTGGCAGAGTCGTCCACTGGATCCGAATTGTGAGGAGTCATCCGGATGGCAGCAGCTGTCTGTAAGGTGCGAAGTCTTTCAAGGATTACTTGTTCCAAGTTGGGAGTAACTCCAGATTTAGAGACGTGCCTGCTGGTGTGGGCGCATCCCTGATGGTATTTGGTGGGTTTATGCTATTGCGATGCACTCGCTGGAGAGCATCTTGTGGATGCCAGGCCAGAGGATTCCACCCAATCTCGGGTATCTTTCAGAGAGTCAAAGATTCAGGTTGATCTATCCGCAACCACCCAAAGCAGGGCAGGAAATAGAAGAGAGAATCGAAGATCCAGGTCACAGAGGCGGCACTTAACTGCTAAGAATTAGTTTCTTTGGTGCTGTAACATGACAGTATAGTCCGTAAAGAACATGACACTAGCGTTATCCACAGTAATGTCTGAGTTTCTGGGTTTCACATAGGATAGAGGCTGTATCATTATAGTGGAGCACGCGAAAGAGCAATGGTCTGGGGCTAGCGCCTGGAGGAGGTTTCCACGCGGGAACACGTGTGCTCTCTCTTTGGAGAAGAACTGTGAAAATGTGGACATAGGAATTATGTCTCTGAGCCAGCGCTCAACATATGCCACTACATCAGTTCCTTCGGTGCCTTCAGTGTCTTCTGCACAAGTCCCCAGTGTCTGCACCCGCTCCGCGAGCATCTTCAGAGAGGACTCCATTTCCCGGGTGCCTGGCTGCAGTTCCACAATAATTTGCTCCACAGTGTGGATCTTGGCCGCCAGTTTGCAATGATCTGCGTGTAGAAGCGTGAGGTCCAATGCCACATGGTCGATCTTGTTTTCCGGAGAGGTTCTGGTGTCATCTAGAGAAGTGTGAATTTTCTCTATAACCTCCAGGACTGCAGCCCATTTGTTTTCTACAGTGGGGGGTTGTCTAGTAAGGACTGTAGAAGTGAGCGACCCAGTGGTGGTACCAGTGGTGGATGAAGAATGTGGAGGAGCGTTCTGGGTTCCTGATCGTAAGTGCCCCATGTTTTGGCAGGCAGAGGAAAGGTGTTGATTGAAGGATGATTCCTCTCGGCTCTAGTGGGCCTACTTGCACACGCCTACGAGTCGTCGTCGTGATGCAGCACTAGCAGCCCCTAGATATTGCGGCTGGAGATTAGGATCCAAGGGTCTAGTAGGGCACAGCAGTGCAAAGGTAAGCATCTTTTCTTACCTGGCTACTAAAGCCTGAAACAACCTCTTCCTGCACATTAGAGCCACCAGCTCGACCTCCGAATTTGTCAAGAAACTGAAAACCTGGCTCTTCCACCAGGCCCAAGTCAGGACAGCTCTCCCCGCCCCCTTATTATGCACCAGGGTACCCTGACGCACGCACCGTACAAAATACACGTAACATAGAACGGAGACCTGCGCCTCATAAAGCTTAAGAAGTTGAAGGAAATTATTGATATAAAATATTAGATTATTAAATTTCTGGCGTGTAGAGCGGGCTGTTTACTGACATGGGATTGAGGGCTTTACTGGTAGAAGTGGGCTCATGTGAAAAGGAAACTGAAAAAGGAGGACATGAAACGCTGACATTTTCTGAGCGGATGTTTGTTTTGAAGGTTTCAAGGCTGTTTGTGGTAGAAGTAGTGTTGTTGGAGAAAGGTTCTGAAGGAATAAGCCGATGTTTGTTTTCACAGCAGCCACATGCATAACAAGAATTCCCAGTGCCGAGAAAGTAGCCAAAAGACGCGTGGGCTTGTTTGAAGTTTAGTTCGAACGTCTTTCGACATCGTCCATCCCACGCAACAGCCGAGCCTGACGAGATGTAGAAACCCTGATGACAGATGCTCATCGTACCTCCATCTGCAGTACTATAGGCTCGTAGTCTCCAGCACTGTCTACGATTTTGCGCTTTTATTGTCCGGTGTTGTTTCGAGTGGCGTTGCTGAGTTTGATCAACACTGACAGAAGTCTGTTTGCCTTCCGTCCCCCTCGCTTTCCTTAAGGAATTATGCCAATAACGGGGCCGCCGCCACCCACCCCATTCTCACGCGGAACCCGCCCCCCTCATCCCACCCACCCAACGAACCGTATTCTATGCCCCTTCGATTCCTCATAGTACCATGAAAAGACACTGTGTACTCGGACCTGGAACACGGTGGGTTCCAAAAGCACCCTTGGTGGCGTTAGCCGCAGGAATTGTGCATATTCAGTAGTTATTTATTGTGAAAAGTTGACCCATTTCACCTAAAGTCTAATTAATGCAATATTTGGTTATCAATTTTCTCTGAATACCCTACACACTGCCAGTGCTCCTGTTTTTTTTGGCAGTACTACTTTAATATACTGCATCTGATTTCAGGTCTTGACTCTAGCGCCCTCTGGTGGGCAACTACGTAGTTACACCATAGGAGTTTCGGCAATATATCAAGTGTAATCTGTGCTTTTAATTTTGGGTGCCTACAAATTAAATAAAAAGCAGACTGGGGAGATTTTTACGTCACCCTAAATCGGCATCTAGATAGAAAGCACTGTAGAATTGGTTATTTGTGATATATTTAAGTGGTTGGTTGAAGGAATACCCAAGAGCTTGTCGTGCCCAAACATTTCGCCGCCAAGGATCCATCTTTTGCTTCTGACCACGGCTGGCTTCTTAAGTTTTTTTTTCATAATTGTTCACACTCACGAGACTTTTCATTCTTGTTCATTAACTCTGGACATGTGCTTATTCTTGGTACATGTACGTTATGTTAGCGAAAACAACGTGCTAGTGACGGGCGTGTCCTTGTTTCTGCGGGTTAGGCACAAGGACATGGGGAGGACTTAAGGACTGGATGTCGCCCGAACCATTGGGACACTGACCACTCCTGTGGGAGTGGCATGAGAGACAGAGAGGACAAGACGTGGTGACCACTGTCCGGGGAAGAGCAGGTTGTGCCGAATCCAGAACTAAGAATATGTGTGCCACACTGTTGGAAAGACGCTTACACCATATGTCTTCTTAGGTCTTAGTTGCATCCACCCAGGATCCAGCGCAAAAGCAGTCACGCATTGTCCCGTTCCATCCAGCTGTCAGGTTCCACAGGATACCCCAACATTCCAAACCTACGTCATGATTCCTTCAAGAGCATTAAAGGAACAGCATACGTAAGTTACAACACATTCCTTGGCACCCTGTCACTACCGCTACTACTTTCCAACTCCGGGGAACGGAACAGGACAGTTTGCAACTTATTCTAATCTGTTTCCCAGCTTTTCGGCTGCCTCTCACTCAGCACACTGATTTTCAAAGCACCTGTGCTCATTTCTCTTTGTTCCTGCTCAATACCAAAGAGCTCCCGCCCAGAATAGGATGGCAACTCGCCCCGGATTTTCGCCAGCTGTCCTAGCAGATTTCAGCAAACGTAGTTTATGTCCCAGTTTTCAGAGGAGCTGGACTGAGAAGAGAGGGAGGCGCATTTTTTTATAACACATTTTATTGCTTTTATGGTGATCAAAATAAACAATACAAAAGGCGAGCACGAGCCGTGGGCCACAAGATAAGCATCAGGCTGTATCAATAATCTGCACAAAACATAAACCACAGCAGTGAAGGCAGGCGTCACTGACACTCTAATGGAAAAGTCGGAGCCATAACAGTTGCGCACATCCATTAAAATCAGACTTTTCGACCCATACTCCCCGAGTTTGTTTGAATTTCTGTGGAATGCCGCATGCCTTGTATACCTGTTTTTTTGAGAGCTGCACATGAGTCTATGCCATGGATCCATGAAGGCACGTTTTTATATGTTTCATACAGGGCTAGTTAGTAACTTAATAGAAAGCACTTTAATTACCACGCTTTGTACCGAGTTTAACAGTTACATTTAATGCATTCCCTTAGTGCGTCGTTGTCCGTGCTTCTGTGTTGATGTGCACTGTTATTTAAGTCATTTTGTGCCCCTCGGTTGTCGTGAAAGGATAGTCCTTCTTCCATGTTAGTAAAATGTCTCGGTTTTTGGTTTTCAAAATCTGGTCACCCTATCCCAGAGCTCTTTAGTCATCTCCTGCACCTACTTGTGAGATTTCAACACAGCCACTGGCTCTGCAGGTGTATGATTGAGAGCAGTGTCAACATATCTTGTCAAAAAAGATTTCGATTACCTTGCTTACCGAGTTTACATAGTAAGTTAGTTGTATAGTATGGCGCTCATGTTTCTGAACAGTCACCTTTAGTCAGTACTTCTTTCAGAAGCCAGAGGATGTCACCATATTAGGCACATATAGGAGCATCAGTCCATAGAAAACATTTTAGTTTTCCATTCCTTACAATTCCAAACTTCTACATGTAGTGGTCCAGGTCTTCCTTAACAAGCGGTCACGATAGCCAGTTTAGACTATTACCACCAAATTCTGTGTGTAGAAGTAGGCATGTACCAGGCCATGCCCAATTGCACCTGATGCACTGATCGTGATGTTCAGCTCGGCAGATCTGGTCAGATAGGCAGAGGGTGCACAAATCATAGCTTTCGCCTGCATTTCAGCAGTCGGGTAACTAATCTACGCGGGAAGGGGTTAGTGAGCAACATTTCTAATACAGGGAAAGTTGGGGGCGCCTCTGGAAAGGGGGTATGTATGGCACACACGGCTGCATGCAATTGATGGTAAGTAGTGATATCCAGGGGGAATATAGGTAGAATCATCGAGGAGATGCTGTGGGGAAAGAAAAAGCCCATCCGTGAATATATCCCCCTTGGTCAATAGCTGCAGCTTGCGTAAGCATTTACATGTGCCAAAGTCCGCAGCTGCAGTTATCAAAGGGTGGCCCGTCAAAGGCACATCTGGGGCATACAGATGATCCAATCACACCCAGAGGCGTAGTTTTTCCCACACCCATATCGTGCATAACACAGTTATTGTCAGTCTGTATCTGGAGTCGTTCAGCAGGGAGATACAGAGGGGTCCTCAAAGGGCAGGGAGCCGCCCGATCATGTTCAAGAGGTATGTGGGGTAAATATTGTATTGGGTGTGTTGAGTAATGAGCGAATTATGCTTGGGCACAGCAATAATGGCGATCCCTATCTAGAGCGCGAAGCCCACCCTGTTCAAAGGGAAGAGTCAGAACCTCCCAGTGCACCCGGGTTTGCTTGCCTTCCCATGTCAAAGTAAATAGGTGAGACCAGAGAAGTTTGCAGAAGTGTACAATCAGAGGAAGCGGGTGATTAGTGAAAAAAATAAAGAAACTTTGGGAGCACAACCACCTTGGCTAGGGCCAGTCTCCTCGTAAGGGACAGGGGTAGTCCTGTCCATTCCAGTATTGGATCCTATATCCATGTTATCAGTCTCCTGTAGTTACACTACCATAGTTCATCTAGGTCATGGTTAAGCCAAAACTCCAAATAGCAAATCAGACCCTCCGCCCACTTTAAATGGTACTCAGTCTCAAAGGGCTGAGTGACAGCAGTGAGCGGAAAGATGATCAAATTGAACCAGGTGAGATTGAATCCAGTGAGCCCCCCAAACAGCGAATTAGGTACCAAGTTGGAGTGAGGGTCTCGGATGTATAAAGTGATATCGTATACATATATTGAAACCAGAATTCTCCACGGGGTAAAGGCAAACCCACGATGCGAGTGATACTGCCTAACTGCGTAGCCAGTGGCTTATTGCCCATGGCAAATAAAATGAACAATGGGGGCAGCTCTAATGTGTTCCCTGAGAGACCTCAATGTGGGGGTGTCACCCTGCCATTAAAACACAGGCATAGGTTGAGTATAGAACAGCTTGATGAGCCACAGGAAGGGGCCATCAAGATCAGTGCGTTATCAGAGGGGGAAGAGGTACGACCACTCAAGAGAGTCAAATGCCTTGGTGGCATCTAACAGCACTACTGCATCCTTAAGCATGTGGTTAACAGAGTGGAGGAGACCGAAGAAGGTACGCAAATTATGTCCTGTTGAACATCCTGTAACGAAACCTGATAGGTCTGGATGAACAATATTTAGAAGTAATGGAAGAAGGCAGGAGGCGATCAATTTATCCAGAATTCTATGGTCTACATTGATCATAGAAAGAGGCCTATATGAGTCACAGCACCGAGGTGGCTTATCGGGTTTCAGTATAGTATCGTATGCTTCCCGTTGGGATGAGGGAAGCATGCCACAAGCTAGGGAGTCTTAATACATGGCCAGGAGGTAGGGAGCAAGAGCTGCTGTGTATTCTTTGTAGAAGGCAGCCGCTTAGTGGCCTAGCCCTAGCGCCTTGTCTCCAGGCAGGCTATTAGTCACTTGCACATTATCTTCTGTCGTGGATGGGGCACCTATAAACTTGCGATGGCCGTCCTCTTACTACAGCAGGTAATCCAAATAGGAAAACAAGGCGGGTGATTCATCTGCCAGGAAAAAGGTGTATAGATCAGAATAGAATGTGGTCATGAACCAACAGATGGATTCAGGGGTCGTACGCACAGTCTGCTGATCATCCTCCAGCTCCAGGATATGTTCTCCAGTCCAGGGCTTGCCCAATAGGCCAGTGAGCATCTTGCCCTCTCTATATCCTTTGCCACACCTATGAGCAGCAGCTTCCTTTCCTAAATAAAGTGTTTCTTTATGCATTGCCTCATCATGCTCACTGAGCTTACATCTAACGGACGGAAGCATGGTCAGACTGTTAGT
Organism: Pleurodeles waltl; assembly: GCF_031143425.1. Lineage (NCBI taxonomy): Eukaryota > Metazoa > Chordata > Amphibia > Caudata > Salamandridae > Pleurodeles > Pleurodeles waltl. The sequence continues at coordinate 870,966,186 of NC_090447.1, forward strand.
AGCAAAATATTGAAGACTCCGGCCTGTTTGGCTATGCATGGCCCCTGAATCACCACCTTGAACGTTTCCCGCAGGGTAGAGGGGGAGTCTACTAAATTCTAATTGTGCTCAAAATATTCTAGAATAGCCCTACAGATTTCAGCCCTAAATACCTGATCTCGGAACGAATGGGGTGGGCCTCCAAGAAAAAGCCTGTGTGGTGAGGTCTGGGGGTGACATCAACAATAGGGGGGCATGGTTGCACAGAATCATAGGAAGGTGTAGAATGTTAGTGGACCAGGTAATCACATCCTTTGAAGCAGTCAGGTGCAGCTCCTGTGGAAAACAGATTTTAGTTTGGTTTGGTTTCAAATAGTCTAATAGGAAACAGGATCTTGCACTGATCACTCAAACCTTGGACATCCTAAGTAAGACATTTAACCGAAGGCATTGAGAAAAAAACAAGGAAAATGGTTGCCAGTATCACAGGGCACAGAGACATCAGAGGTGTCAACAGCAATAAGAGACTGTGGCCCTCATTCTGACCTTGGCGGGCGGCGGAGGCCGCCCGCCAAAGTCCCGCCGTCAGGTTACCGTTCCGCGGTCGAAAGACCGCAGCGGTAATTCTGACTTTCCCGCTGGGCTGGCGGGCGGTCGCCTTCAGACCGCCAGCCAGCCCAGCGGGAAAGAGGCTTCCACGATGAAGCCGGCTCGGAATCGAGCCGGCGGAGTGGAAGCTGTGCGACGGGTGCAGTTGCACCCGTCGCGTATTTCACTGTCTGCGCAGCAGACAGTGAAATACATGTAGGGGCCCTCTTACGGGGGCCCCTGCAATGCCCATGCCAGTGGCATGGGCACTGCAGGGGCCCCCAGGGGCCCCGCGACCCCCCCTACCGCCATCCGGATCTCGGCGGTCTGACCGCCGGGATCTGGATGGCGGTAGGGGGGGTCGGAATCCCCGCGGCGGTGCAGCAAGCTGCGCCGCCGCGGAGGATTCAATGGGGCCGCGGTACACTGGCGGGACCCCGCCAGTGGTGCCGGTCCGACCGCGGCTTTACCGCCGCGGTCGGAATCCCCATTGGAGCACCGCCGGCCTGTCGGCGGTGCTCCCGCGGTCCTCCGCCCTGGCGGTCAAAGACCGCCAGGGTCAGAATGACCACCTGTGTGACCAAAGCATTGGAAAACAGTGTATTACAAGAACAAACATCCCTCGTTTCCAACCCTTCACCCACTTCAGCTCCCCAATGAGCGGAATTGCCAAACCCACCCAACCAATCAACAGAACAAATCCAAAAAGTGATACAGCATAGGGAATCATCCCCATAGGGCAGCAGGAAGACCCGGCATACTCTCCATCTACAGAGGGGCAGGGTGGCCAGAAGAGGCACACCGCAGAAAAAAACAGGGGAATGTTCAAAGACCGGCCCCATTCTAACAAGAGGGGACACAGACAACAGCGTATTAGTAGACGCCAGCAATTCTGGTAGCAAGTCACCATGCATGGAGTACGTTGGATGTACGCAGTTTGGGCTCAAGACAAGGTGCAGATAGACAGCAGAAGAGAGAACATCAGCTGTGGACTGCAGCTGCTCATTGTCACTGAGGCTGCCACAGACAGAACTCCCTGGCGAGAGCAAGATTTAGTGGAAGAGGGCCCACCATAGTGTGGGAAAATTTGCTGGCTGCCTTGGGGTCTGTGAAATAAGAGAAGGTGCGACTTGGTATCTCTAGCTCTATAATTTAATAGACGTGCAGTTATCACTGGCGCAGGTGCCCCAGGGGGTGGGCGTGGATCCAGATACCAGTGTGCATGTTCCACATTGACTATTGTAGAGAAATCACTTCCAAAGAGTACCCACAACTTGTCAGAGGTGGCTGCATCTGTGCTTATTCCAATAGCTTTGTTTTCTTTCCCATCACTGGTTGTGGGTGTGTATCTAAGAACTTTGGTTCACGTCGTACATAGCCTGCAAGTATGAAAGAGGCCGAGAAGCAGAAGGATATAGTTGGTTGTTTAACTATTTAAAGCCCTAGTGCTGTGCAGCACAGGGTCGGGCTGGGTGCATGGCCATCCAGCCAGGAGGAACAGGGAGAGGGGGTAAATATAATGGAAAGCAGTGCACTGGACAGCACATTAGATCAATTAAACTGGATATAGGACACTTGCCTGCAGTGCAGTTTACAAAATATTAAGGACTGGGCCTCCCAGAACCCATATGCAAACTTTTGAGTGTAGATTTTGGGGAAGCCGAGAAGCAGGACAGTCATCAAGAGAGACAGACATAGAGGCACAGATGGACAGAAACTGAGAAAAAGAAAGAACGAAAGGAAGTCATGATTTACAACCCACATGTTCTCAGATATACATGTTTATGTACCAGTTTTGTATCAGCAGGTATGGCTGCACTGATGCTTCTATAAATGCATATTGACTCACAATAGCAGATCTTAATGTAAGTCATTAAGTGCATAGGAGTGGAGCAAAGGCTTATTGTGTTTTATCAGTGCTTTCACACACATTGGCTAGTCTTTCACGACTCAACCAGGGCTGGAGCACACACTGGGCAAGCAATGTACACTCATAGATCATCCTTAAGGAGATGTTAACTTATTGTGTTTATTGTCTGCAGAAGTGACGTGGATTACAAGTTCAGTGGCTCTTCTGCCACCAAGAGAGCCTATTACATTTTTGTTGGAAGCCCCACCCCCAACAGAAGATCATGATGGTCTACACGGAACCACAGTCAAAAATGTAAGCTGAATTGGGGCGCAGATGTGGCTGATCACTGCTACAAAAGTTGATCATTGAGTAAATTTCATTTTTAACATTGATCAAGGCACCAAACCCCAGACATCTGCTCCGAGCTCTCCAGCAATCCCTATTGTTAGGATCCACTCCCTTTCTTCATTGGAGACTGTTAATCTTCCATTATTCAGCAGTAAAAACGGACTTCACAGTTGGATCTTAACAGTGAACATAGTACTTGAAAGTGCACTAGAGTGTGCATTCAGTTTTTGCTTTAATCATTACATCTCCTTTGGGTTCTCTCTGGGGGTTAGACTGCATATACAGCTTTTGCTATAAAGTTGGTGTGTGTGTGTGTGTGCACAAATAAAAACAAGGCTATTCAGTTCAATATAGAAACATCATAACCTAGTACACTACACTTAGTGTCCCTTCAACAAGTTTGACTCACCCACCAACCTTTTTGTAGTGGATAGCCTGCCATTAGACAACCTAGCGTATATACTAAAAGCTTGTCATCTGACGGTCCTTCTCATGATAACATTTCCGGGTGATATGTAGGCCTGAGTCTAATCTGCTGCCTCCATGTCATGTCTTTGATGGGAGCAAAAGATCAAATGCAATGGATTAATCGTGAATCTAGTTATCAGAATACAAATTGTGTTGCGTCCTAGAGGACGTTGGAGTTAGTGTCCTGCAATAAATGTCTACTAAAGGAGTCTAATCATGCGTATAGAAATAAAAAGAACAATTAAAAACTTTGATTGTAGGTCTTCTTAGTCGGGATTAAGAGCAGTATGAAATATTGAAGGACCTCATTTTTATTTAAATGGGAGCAAATACAGGCCGTTCCTGACAAACTCTTCAGTTTTTTAAATCAGCATGATGGGTACTTGAAGTGGTTACGAAATTAAACAAACACTGTGATTTAGAGAAAGTCTTACCATAAGCAGGAAAAGGATGGGACGTTCTTGGATTAACACAAACGTCTCTGGTTGTCTCTCAAAAAGTTGGAAATCAGAGTTTGCTTGAGTAGACGGTATTCATATGAGTTAAAGATTACTTGATGCCCTTTGATCGTATCGACCTATGTTCATGCTAGAGTTGGCTGTTTCTCAAGAAAGTTCTCTCTCAGGCAGTAGTAGGTCACAGTCTGAATCCATGTTAACAGCTGATGATTACTTTTGGCAAAGGGAGTCCCGTTCTTGATGTTATTCTTTATTTCTGATAAGGGCTTGTGTACAGTAAAGCGCATGTTAGGTCTGGATACCTGTGTCATTTAGAAAGTTTGATGTGTGTATCTCACAGTAAGCATTTCCCACCCATTTTAAGCACTAAGAATCTTTTTTTTTTTTTTTGTTTAAAACGAAAATCTCCTCATGAGGGAGACAAAACAAGAGATAACTTCCCATATAGCAAATCCTGTTCAACCCTATCTTTCTAAAACAGAGACCTCTGGGTGCCCATGCGCCTGCCCTTTTGAAAGTAAGGTAGGATTCTGCTAAGTTAATTGCTTTCCTTCTCTTGCCAGTCGGAGCTCCCCTAGAACATTGGTTAATGATTGCTTAGTCCTCTGTTGTACAAAATATTGCCCTCTCCTGCTATTATTTCTGGTTTGGTGGAAAGTGATATTCGTTGCTCTTTTCGAGCTGAAGGAAAGCATGATGGTGGTGCTCATGGCAGACGTCCACCAGACTGCATTGACAAAATGACTTCACTTTTGGGCCATCTTCAGTGAAAACCTCCAGATATGGAGTACAGTAAATGGGACTCACCCAGGGCAGTAGATTCTACTTTCTTAAAAGAAGTCCCACATTTACAGTACATGTGTCTACGGTTTGTTGGTGTTTGCTCTTGTAAAGATTTGGTCAGCATGAGGCATTGCAACAGTGTGAAGCTGTGTCTTTCTCATCATAGAGCTCACAATAGCAAACACCGTCACCATTAGTGCTCTCTTTCATATTGATAGTCCTTTTCAGAGACTTCTCTACCACCAGCGTCTTTGCCTATTTGGAGTTAGGAGCCTTAATTGAAAGGAAGTAGTTTAAGTGTTCAACAGGCCATTTCCTAACAGTATTCCTTCTCTGTTACCTTCAAATTACCCTTGGGTGGAAATTGAGTCTAGTGCATGAGACTCAGTGGTTCCAGTGGGAGGTGAGCCATTGGAGCCAAAGGGATGTTAAAGTAATAAAGAGCTTCTAGAAGAGGTTATTGCCCACCTCCACGTAAATATGTGTTCATATCTCCCATGTCTGACAGTGGAGGGTAAGCCAGAATCATTGCCTGTTAGCTTCCAAAAGTATTTTTGGTCCTTCTTCTACATCAGAGGATTCTGCAGGTGATGGTACAGGAATGGAAACACCCTGAAAAAGACTCTATTCCTTGCTACTGTTGTGAAATGTACCCTCTTGAACACTTGAATTGGATCAAGATTTCCCTGACACTCTTAATGTGACCACTATTGTTTCTTCTATGATACAGGCTTACACAGAATAGCTTGTAATGAAAGGGTTTGTTGCAACTTTTGATGACAGATCTGACTGTCGGGATCATTTGAACCTGATTGAGAAACTATTACAGTGTGTATTAGATATTGTCCTGGACTCTCAACTGGCTTCTTCTTTGGTTGGAGTTTCATCTTTTGCTGTTTGAAAATGTTTTGGTTCAAAGCATGGAACAGTGACCGTTCTCAGAAGAGACTTTTACTGAAGCTTTCCTTTAACTGGCAAAACCTTTTTGCTCGTTTTCTAGAGGAGTTTGTCAAGAAAGCTGCCAAAGACTCACCCTTCTCCTAATTACCTTTTTGACTGCTTCAATGGGTAGGGGTCAATTTTCCAGAGGTGGGGTAGTGGAAGGGGCTCTGGTTCTGACAGTAGAGAACAAAATGCTGTCCCTCTGCGAAAACTCTCAGTGATATAGACTGTTTAGGATTTTTGTACCTTATGACTCAGCAGACCAAGGTTGGAGCTCGTCTGATGTTCTTACCAAGTGCTTACCAAGTGCTTGGACCCAGAATGTATCAGATCACTGAATTAAAATTATAATAGGAATAGAAACTTCTATATACTTATTTGAGCGATATTCTCCACACCCCCTTCATGCAGTCTCATCAACAGTTACTTCACTTTGTTCTTCCAGAAATAAATGCTTACAATTTTGTGTTCTTCTGTTTGGCCTCAAATTTACATTTCAGGATTTTACGAAGGTCTCGGCACTACTAGTAGCAATTGTGCATCAAGAAGGCATACATGTACATCTTTAGCCGGATGAGTAGTTTGTCCATGCTTCCCCTCTCACCTCTCTGTTGAATACTCAGTCAGCTTCAACTCACCTGTGACTTTAGGTTTAGGGGGACACAACTGTCTCAGTGTTTGGGATTCTTTGGGCCAGGCCCAATAGACATCTTCAGTTATGACATATTCAACTATATTGGAGAACAGTCCATAGTGATATGAAGAATTCCTGTCTCCAAAACTATTTACTTAAGTTAAGGTTCCACTCCAGCAACTTCTCAAAAGAGATGGATCCAAACCTTCTGGTCCTCTGATCTTGACAACAAATGTCAGCGTAAGAGGTTGGAAACAACTCTGTGCTCAACTTCCTGCCAGGGTTTTTAATTATGGTCAGAAGTCACTCACTGATCAAATTGGAAAGAAATAGCTGTAGTGCTCTGGGAGTCCTGGTGCACTTTGCAACCTTGTTGACAGGACATGCTGTTCTGGCCCAGGAGGAGTAGAGTATTTTGACCATCAGAGGACTACTCCCTGAGGTTAGATCTTTTAAGGAAATTTGTCACAAAATTCATGACCTCTTTCACAGATCCCTTTGCAAACTTTTTTGTTACTTAGGTCTCATGGTTCTTTTCTCAAGGCGCGGTCGCACATCTGTGGGAATAGTTGTCCTGTAATCCCTTTGGACTCAGCCTTTTCTATTTGTCTTTCCCTAGTTTCATTGTTACAGAGGATTCTACTTCAGATCAAGTAGAGAGCTGTGTAATTCTGGTAGTTTCTGTTCAGCCAAGCAAGTCATGTGTTCACATTCTCAGGATATTGAGGGTGAGCCACAAGTTGCTTTTTCCTCCTCTCCGATCTCCTCCTAGATGATCTTCTCTTCCTTGGTGGCTATGCACAAAGACGGTGGGAACATTTCTCTGTTCTCTCTTCTAACTCTCCTCGTTTTTCTTCTTCAGGGACTGGTGTTACATCTTTCTGTGTGTAAGGTATGTCCTGAATTTCATTTAAATCACATGATTGTTCTTCCCTATTTATTACCAAATGATGAATGTTCATTGCGTTCCTTTGATTACGGAAGGGGTGTACATATTTAATTGTAGCTCTCAAACTTTTTGCGATTTCAACTCTGTGATGTTGGGTGCTAGCTGTCAGATTCTTTAGCAGTATTTCAACTTTTAGCAGCTGGGCGTGCCTCACTATTTTAATGGTGTATGGCTTGCCATGGATTCCCCTTCCTCTTTCTGTATTAGGTCAATCAGCTAGAGGTAATACTCCTTCATGGTTGGTGACCCGTAGCATTTCCATTATTGATATTTGTAGAGCCGCCTCTTGGGGTTCTCCATGTACCTTAAATCAGCATTACCAGCTCAAGATGTTATAGGGCTGCTTTTTGCCTTTCGTGCTGGTTCTGTAGCATTCTAACTTATAAATACAAACTTTTTTCTCACTTTTTTGTATGTGCTGCATAGGAAAAGATGTATTTCTCATATTAGTGCGCTCCTATTATGCTTTTTATATCCTTGTGTTAGAACGGATGGGGATAGGCAAGTGAACGAAGTGGTAATGTTCAGAACACTTACCTGTAATTTTTATTACGCCGAGTCCTACTATATGTTCCCCCCCCTTCCCTCCCTATGAATGGTGGGCATTGATAGTTCTTTTTGCTTGTTGTTTATCAGGCTCTGCCCTATAAGAAGAATAAAAAAGTGGGCTTTATGCCTTAAAGGTACCATTCTCTAGAGTTGGGATACCTCACCTGTTAGGTCTGTGATGGGAAAGAGTAGGACGCAGTGTATTGAATCTGAGCAATCCCCGACTGGTCACTGATGGATCAGACTACCTAGGACACATGTAGGATAAATTATATTGCGATGAAGCATACCTGCAATCTACAGGTTCAGTTTTGCTGACTTGCAACTGGGAATCCTGGCTACCCGAGCCTACAGCCTGGGATTTGCAGACGAGCTAAGAGGCTTCCTGTTCTCTGAAAAGCAGGTACTTTTATGTGAGTCCAAGACAATTGAGTCGTAGCCGTCCTGGGCTGTTAGAAACAGGGTGGTCTAGTGGAATGGGGTGGTCTCTGTCCTTAGAAAAATAACTTTTATTATTGCATAACAGTAGTCGTTTTTTTCATGTGCTCGGGGAGGCAGTTCCTAGCCTCGGAGGCGAGACCTGACCATGCAGAAACCTAGGCGGGGCAGTAGCATAGAGTGACCTGCACGAATAACATGGCACATTTATATTTATGTGCTCAAGCAGTATTGAAACTTTTTTTTGCTTTTATTGATTCAACATATAACAATATACAGTTTACATAGAAAGTATGCAGCATAACAAAAAATCAATTCACTCGCAATAAACCATCCTTTCCCACACCACCTTAACTGACTCTCTACTCTTTAACCACGCATTATTCTATCATTTACATTATTTCATTTGACTTATCATAATACGGCATATTTGGCTGCTTAAAATAAACAATTCTATAAACACATATTACATTCCCTAGCATGTTCGCCAATGTAATTACAGAACATAAAATATCATATATCTCCAAGTAGAGAGGTCAACACGTATATGACATGCAGCATCAAAACATGCAGATCATTTTGTTGTTATTATCCATCCGCAAAAATAAAGGCTATTCACGACTTCTTCCATATAAGAACTCTTCTCTGCTTATTTCTATTTGATACTTGCTCCTTTTGTTATTTTTCTTTGTATCACTTTCACTTTATTATCTTTATACTCCTCCCTTCTCTCTTAATCTTGCTCTGTACTTTTTTTTTCGGTTTAATATTTTTATTTACATTTGTCATTTATCTACGTGTGTATGTGTTTGTACGGATTTTTTTTTATCTCTGTTGCTACATGATTGTGTGCCTACAATTCTAAGTGCCTCTAAATCAAATCAAATACCTTCATTGCATAATTAATAAAAATCATTGCAGTCAGCGTACAATAAAAGCATTATCAAGTTAAAAAAAAAAATAGGAAGCCAGAAACGATCTTCTGGGTTTCTTATTCACTTGGAGTTAAAACCTTGATACCAAGATAATTATTGGAGACCTGCTTAAATAAGATTGTGTGGTTCATCATGGGGGTGATAACATGAACTTACCCCTTCAACTCCATGCTGCCCTTAACGTTCTGTATCTATGCTGAGCGTGACGTGGCCTTAATAAAGCTCCTTAGTCATGACCTGATTAGCTCCATCCGCTTCCACAGAAATTAGCGCATGTTTTTAAAAGATGTTCAGCTTTTAGTATGAATTTTGCCACGCTATGCTGCTATGGTGTCGGCCCATTGAGACAAAATAGGGTGGCTTGTCGGCACGATCTATTGCCATTGGAGATAAACATATTTTTGAGGTACAGTTTCCGCCAGGGTAACAGCTCCGGGCATATGCATAGAAGGTGTAAGAAGTCTTCCTGACGGTATGCACATAGCCTGCATTTCCCATTGTGTGAGGGTTTGAGCCATTTTGGAACTGCCTTTAGTGACGGGAGTAGACCAAACCTGGTGTGCAGCACCTTTGTTTTTAGAGATTTATTTAGCATTTCTCCCAGGTATGGCACCTTGTACATGATGATCGTGATCCATGAGTGGGATCGTAACCTGAACTTGTCTTTGTCCTTACTCCATGATAGCTGCTTGATTTGCTTGTTTATTAGTTACTTGAATGATTTATGCGGTAAGGTCTTCTGTCACAGCTCTTCTGCCTGCAGTTGATTGATTGCCAAGACGATTTTGTCAGACATGAATTTGAGTCCTCCAGCATGTTCAGGCTTGTTTTCTCCCAGATAAGTGCTTTTAGTGTTTTTGGGGGCACCTGTCTTAATAGAGAGGTGTATTTGAGGACAGCAGGGTTCTGTACCAAGGCTTGGTCGTGTAGCTCAAATTCCAATCTGACTTGTCCCGGTGAAGAACTGCATTGCAGGCAGCAAAGAAAGCAGAAATCTTTACTCTGGGCAATATTCAAGAAATCATTAAACTTGCCAGGTTAAATTTCCAGACCGTATACCGGGGTAGCAGGAACTTTGCTTTGATCACTGTGAGGAGCGGACTCCAGTTTGGACTTTGCAGATTCATAGATAGGTTCTGAAAAGCTGCACTTTGCGATGCCATTCTGGCTTTCAATCTGTTTAGATGCAAGCGGTGAGACCACTGCTCTTGCAACCAAATCTCCAGATATTTGTAGCTACTACTTCTGCCCACTTGCTGGTTTCCACAGAGCCACTGCTTTTTCTTAATTGTACACTTGCGGAAGATTACTACCTTGGTTTTCTCCAGGTTTAATAGCAGCATGTTGCATTTGCAGTACTGATCCATGATATGTAGCGGATTTTGGAGGCCCGTGCATGAAAGATTCAACAGGACGAAATTGTCTGTGTATAGTAGTGCTGTCAGGAGTAGGTGGCCCAATTTGGGGGGATGGGAACTGGAAGAGTTCAAATGTGCAGACAAATCTGCCAGATATAAATTGAATAACATCGGGGCTAGTATGCAGTCTTGTTTCATGCCTCTTTCTATCTGAATTTTAGTAGACACTCTTCCATTGCTGCCAACTTTTACCCTAGCCCAGTTGTCAGAATATACAAGTTGAATTCCTCTTAGCAGGTTTGGTGGAATATTGAGATCTACTAACGTCTTCCACTGTCTATGCTGTTCCACAGAATCAAAAGCTTTAAATGGTCTACAAAGCAGGAGTACAAGGCCATTTTCATTTTTGTATATTTTTCCTCCAACATTGCTAGTGCTACCAGGATGTCAGAGGTGCTCGATGAAGGACGGAAGCCTGTTTGGTTCAGAGGAATTAGATTCAGTTTGGCTGCCCAGTCTTTCAGTTCCGTTAACAGGCAATCCGCAAATATTTTTCCATCAGTTTCAAGCAGAGCAATCAAGCCATAGCTGTCTGGATTCCCATAAAGGCCTTTCTTGTAGATTGGATGGAAAATTGCCCTTTTACAGGAATCAGGGATTTTGTTTTCTGTGACGCAGGCAGTGAACATGCTACTAGCTGGTTAGACCAAAATACTGGCTGGTGCTTCAAGACCCCCACAGGGAGCCTGTTTGGACTGGGGGCCCCGTTAGTTCTACAGTGTTTAAGGTGACCTTTGATCTTTTGTACTTCCAAGGATAGGGGATTCGGTTCATTGTATGAGTGAGGGTTACCTTCTGTCGCTTCCTAAAAGCCGTATAGAAGCCGTATAGTTTGGAGGTATACTCGATCCACTTTAACTCTGGCTCGGTGTTGCTTAGGGTCCCTGTAGCCGTGCGCTCCAGTTAATTAACAATGGACCACAAGGGGTGGCCGTTCTTTTGTTTGCACGCCACTTTGATCCATTCCTGGTCACGGTATGCCTGCTTTGGTTTCCAGACTGCCTTCTTGTATTTCTTTAAGTTGTGGAAGGCCCCAAGTTGGTTGGTGTCCATGTGTTGTTTTTTTACGGCTCTTGCTTCTTTGGTGAGCAGTTGCCTTTGTTGCTCTAGGGGTTGTGTGAACCATTGATTCTTATTCCGTGGAGGACCAACCCTGAGCCTTTGTATGGGAGCTAACTGGTTCCTTAGTGATGTTAAAGCTGCTTCCCATTTGGTGATTGTGTCTAGCTGGGCTCCTAGATTGGGTAATGAGCTTGTTTTCCATGTGTCATATTTCCCCATACACAAGTTTGACCATCTTATGCGGTATAGATTGCTACCAGGATCCTGTGACCCTATATTGTGCACCTGTGCCATATAATGGCGGTTGTTAGTGATTTCTATAACTTGCAGATAATGATCACTTTTGCATATAACTTCTGTGCTAAAGACATGAATGCACTTGAAGAATACAATAGACATGAATGTGTAATCTAGTCTGCTTGTCAATTTCTTTGATTTGTGTGTTGGGTTCATTGAGCAGTCTGTGGGGAATCAGATGTTCAAGGCCCTCAGTTCAAATGCCTCTAAGGCTCTCACCGGAGGATGATCACATTTGTCCATGTCCCTGAAGCGTGATACTTGCTGCGTAATGCCCAGGCACTGATCCAAGGCTCCTTCTCTGGTGCTTCTTTTCCTATGGTTGACCATGTTTAGGTTGAAGTTGCCTGTGATGAGCCAGGAGGCGTTCCTGTATGAGGCTTTTAGAGATAGCAATTCATTTTATATGGTGTCTAATAGGTCCTGCTTGTGAGTCGCACTGGGGTTGATATAAATGTTTAATATTTTGACTGATGTTGATACCCGTTTCAAAAGCCACCTTTCAATGGTGACAGCTACCATGTGGACCGGAAGCTGGCCAATGCTCCTTGCCTTTAAAGATTTATTTGTGGCTATGTAGGTTGAAAGACCTCCCTTGGGGTGCCCTTTGGTCTTAGGTTTAGTAGCTGGGCTAAAGAATTCTTGGAACCCTGCTAACAGATTTTCAGCCACTCTCCAAGTTTCTTTTAGACAGATGATATCAACATTTCTCAAAAAGGATTCCAGGTTTGAGTCATGGGTGATTTTCATAGCCCTCGCTATGTTCCAAGATATTAATTTTGTATTGCCCAGCTCACATTTGGGTAGCCTTCTAGATTTTGAGATTTTTTGGAGTTGCTGGAATCCCGCTCTCACCTTGGGATGTAGGGGTGTGTCAGGATTGATGGGAGAATTTGTTCCAACTAGTTCCATCGTTTTGCAGGTCCACTTCCTGGCCGGGTTTTGTCACTGGATGTTCTTGTGCAATGGAGATTATGCAATCTCTTGGCCCGGTGATAAAGGTGGAGGATGCCCGTGGTGTACTGTTAGATTGATCTCTGATTGACAGCCCGGGGGTTTGCTGCCCGTGCTCAGTCGTATTTTCCCATGGCTCCATAAAGGATGTGGAATGTTGGATATTTTGCTTTGTTTACTTCTTTAAGCTATATACCCCAGAGTTCGATTAACTCTGACTTTGATAATAGCAGTTGCAATTTTTCCGCGCTGCTAAAATGGACTTCCATGCACTAGTTTGAGTTGTTCTTACTTGGTGCTAGAAAGGTTACGTACTTGAGATCTTTGCTGTTTAATTGTTCCAGCCCTGGGATAGTATTGCAGATTCTCATGATGTTGCGTCTGTTTAAGATGGCTCAGGGGCCCTGAGATTTATATGTTGGATGAAAAATTAGGGTATGAGTGCCCCTATCCTTTGAATGATAGGGTGCTGTTGTGTGGCCCTGATGTGAGCTGATGTGATTTTGGCATCTGTACTTTTCCTTTGTTCTGCGACAGTGGGTGGTTGATATGTGGGATTTCTACAGATCAGGCGGGCTGCTGTCTTTGTGATGGGCCCCGGTGGTCTTGGCACCCAGGATGAGAATCCCATTTCGCAGTGATCGTTCGATTGTTCTCTTGTTTCCTCAAAGGTGACCCCAAGACAAGTGTCAATGTGGAGGTCGCGTATCTATCGGGTTGGACACGGCTCTCATCGGGCTCCGTTACGCTGGTTAAAATGAGTTGTGCCCCGTGAGAGGTAGTGGATCCTGGTTCCCCCCCCTGGACCGTCCCAGGACCCAGAAGTTGAGAACTGAATGATTGTACCAGGAGGTGCCAGCTGTGGGTGGGCATTTGATCTGGGGCAGTTTGGTTTTTGCTCTTTGGGCCTGTCAGTTGCCGCTGTATTACCAAGGACACCCTGGTTCATAATTCCTGCTGAGTCAGTTCCTTTCTCTTTCTGCTCCCTTTGAGGATTGTTACCACTCTGTGACCTCAGTGGCTGAACTTTGGTGTCTGTTAATTGAACGGGAGGTGAGGATTTTGTCAGTTCTACTTTGTCTCTTGACTCTTTTTTCGAATTCCCTCTCAATGGGTTATCGCTCCAGTTTCTGTGTAAAGGATGAGCTTTGTTTTCCTGACCCATAAATGATTTGTTGTGTATTTCCTTAGATGTTTCTTGTTTTTCTTGAACAGCACTGGAAGAAAGGACCTTCTTCTAGGTTGTGCACTTTTTTGGGGCTTTCCGCTATTATTTCTAACGTCTTCTCTAGGCTTACTTCTACCTGTGTTGCAATGTTTGGCACTCCCTTTTTGTGGACTGTTTGTTGTTGCAGGGGTTTGTCGTCCCTGTGGCTGTAGTCTCCTGTTTCTCCACTGTTCGGCTTCCTGTTTTAAGTTTATTACTATTGTCGACATGATTGATGGCAATTCTTGTAGTTGATCTAGGATTGGGCTCTGGTGGCAATGATGGGCATGGGTGGTTGACTCCTTGTCAGCCTCCACATGTGCTTGGGCTTTTTTGATTAGCAGATTTAATCTGTCCAATTTATTGACAATAGCCATAGTAGCGGTTGCCAAGCTTTGCAAGATTTGAATTTGAATGTCCAGTTTATTTGTATTGAAAATAGTGGCGTTTGTTATGGCTGTGAGTTTTGTTTAAGGTGTCCCATCCTGTCAGGAGAAGGGCATCAGAGTCCATACGCCCATGATTTTGTATTGTTTCAGATGCATATAGCATGTTTATGGTGGGCTGGTTATCTTTCCTTTTTATGGTGTGTGTTGGTCACCCCTTCCCCTGAACGCAGCTCTTCGTCTTTGTTGAAGACCTCCTCTAAATCCTCCTGTGTAAGAGAGGCCTCCCAGGGGTGGTTGTGCTGGTTCTGCCGTGGGGCTGATAATTTTAAAGCCAGGTTTTTCCAACTACCTTTTTGGTTTTCTTCTGTGCATGACCTTTGGTTAGAAAGTCATCAGGGACTATGCCTCTTTCCTTTACCATTATGGTGGGGGATAGTGAGATTGCCTGCTTTTGTGGCTGGAAAGCGGGCTCGGTTCTGTTGTGTAGGATTTCCAAGCGAGGAAGGGCGCTTGGTACTGAAAGATCCGGCATTGACTCTTGTGCTGCATTGCTTGGAGGGAAGTCCGCCCAGGAGTTACCCAAGGTGATTGCACTGTCACTGAATGATCTCCAGCAAGGGTATGATCTTGGGACTGGTTTTCCAGAGAGTGTCTTGTGACTGGTGATTTTCCCCAGTGGCTTACAGTACTCTGTGATACCTTTGGATCCTCCCTTCATCGTCTGCGTTCTCCCTTGTGACTGCTCCTGGAGTCCTGGGGAGCACTCCTTTGAGTCTGTTGCCCCCTTTGGTGTTGCCTGTGTCATGGGTTGGTGCCTAGTAGCTTGCTTCATTTTTCCCCCTTTGGCGTGCCCCCTCTGTTTATTAGGGGCCGCCTTCTCTTTCCTCATTAAATTTTGTACCCTGCCAAGTGCCATTAAGAGGAGGGAGCTTCATGTCCTCAAACTCTCCTCATACTCTTCTTTGGTCTCCCCCTGTGTGTTCTGGCGCCTGTGGGTGCTCCTCCTGCTCTGTGGAGTAAGTATGAGAATGTAACGGGAAGCTGGAGTCTACCCCGAGTTGAGGGAACCCAGCTGCTGCTGTCCCCAGGCTACAGGAATGCAAGGGAGCTAGAGGCCAATGGTGAGCGGGTCTCACTGGTGGCCCCGAAAGTCGCACCCAGGCCTGGCTGGGCCGCTTATGCAGGGTGCCAGGGTGCACACTCCGCATGGCTGCTATGGCTATCCTATGGCTGCTGCGCTTGTGCTTCGCTAGGCTTGGTGGTGGCACTCATGCTCGCTTACTGCAGTTGCTGCGCTAGTACCCGTGGCTGTAGCTGTAGCTTTGTCTGTGGAGCCTGTGGTACTGTAGAGCCGGGAGGATGGTCGTTGGACAGCCTGTCGTCCTGGGATCCAGTGGACCTGTGGCATCAAATGCTGAGATCCTATGATCCTATGGTCCTGGGTCACGCCGTCCTGGACACCACTGACCTGCACTATGCGGTGAAAACACTCCCCTCTCGGGATGGTCCACAAGTTGCTTGCTTCTTGGTGGGAGGGGTAGGGAAGGGCAGCTCAGCAGATTTACCGGCTACAGGATGTGGGTTCCAGGATCACTGGCAGTTGTAGCCGCGCTGTCAGCTCTGTTGGTGGCCTTCGGTCGGCCACAGCTCAGTGCGGTTCAGCGCGGCGCTCAGTGCGGTTCAGCGCGGCGCTCAGAGCGTTCATGGCTCCTCCTCCAGCGTTTCAGCTTCTGCGTCCTCTCTCCAAGAAGGAAAGCGCCTCTAAAAATATACCCTCCTGTACATTACTCTGTACATTACTCTCTTCTTTCTTTCATGGTACTCTCTTATGTTGCTCTCTACATATGTTTCGGCAAACCCATGCCGCCTTCAGGAGAGCATTCTCATTCACTACATCTAAGAGGAAAAATGTCAGCAAATATCCAGAAGGGACCATCAATTCACCACAGGGAACTCCAATGAAGAAAATTTCAACAACCTGCAGCGTGCAGGACCTGTCAGCATGTTGCGTGATCCCAAAGACTGCAAGCCTTGGATTTAGACTGTAAGCTTTGGATTTTGGAGCTATAACATGTTCAGGGGGCATAGATCTAGTGGGATTGTGTCGGCTAATAATGAGCTATCTCTCCCTTAGTGCCCCTACCAATCTGCATCCCTCTCCCTTTAGATGCCCCTAAGCCCCTTTTGTGCTCCCTGCTTGTCATATAATGTATTTTATCATTATATACCAGCCTGATTGTTGGGAAATCTGAAGTTCAAACCCCTCCCCACAGTCTTACTGACCAAGCTACGCCCCTGACCATGTTTGATATAACACAGCTAATTGTGTTGTGTGGACTTGAAGCAGAATTTGTGGCTGCCAGCTTCGCTCTTTTGGCTGGTTTTGCCTGCTTTTGCCATCCTATCGGCTTTATTTCACTTGAGAAAATAATGTTGAAAGAAGTATCCTATGTATTGTCAAAAAATGTGTAACTAGTGAAACGTTCTGCCCAGTCTTTTCACGTGACTGCTTTTGTCAACTGAAAATGTAACCAAGAACACTTAAAAATGTATTGTCTGTGGCCGTCAGCTCGCGTGGCCTTTCCTTCTCACTACAGGTAGAGAGTAAAACGTGTTATCTTGTATCTCACAGCAGAAATAAATAGGATTCTCCTACACACAATCACGTACATAGTGATGAGAATGCAGTCACAGAAAGAAAAAACTCCGGGGTTAAACAGATAGACAGTGGACCCCCTACATTTTGTGTTTGAAAGGTACCTGCTTGTGACCTCTGAAGAAGAATCTAAGAAAGGGTCTTCTAGTTTGTATTTTTATGTTCATCATTCCCGGTTTTTCTCTTCATCATCTTTGTTATGACATGCTGCTGATTCTGCTAGCAGTATTATGGACCAGCAGAAATCTATGAGTCGTTAACAGTGATATCAGTGTGAGTAGACAACCTAGATAATCGATGTCTGCTTAATCATTGTAACACTTACACCCTGGGTTCAGCAGTGGTGTACAGCCACATTTTTGACACCTGTGATTTAGTTCTATACGTTTTTCTGCTCCAAACCACAGTGTGTGCCGCCCTGGTTTGAGGTCTGCATCGCAAGGTCCAGTTAAACATTGGGCCAGTTGAGGTTCTTTTTCGAAGTAGCTGGATTTGCCTGCTACACGTTGTGATGAAGGGAAGAGGTGAAGATAAGACCAACAGATTTTGCCTTGTGTGTGGTGCAGCAAAGGTATTAGTTGGTATTCTGCCAGTCTTCCTGCGCACAGGCCTAAAATGGTTACGTAATTGTTATAAAATATTCCATTGTGTCATCAACCTTATATAATCAGGAAAGTCCAAGTTGTTCAAATTACGATACTTCTGATTTTGCACATTGTTGAACAGGAAGTTCACAAAAGATATTGAGTTTGCAGGTAATCCCCAGCGTAGGGGACCAGCTACCATTGGTGACTTTTGAAAGAATACACATTTGTGTGTGTGTATGTATAGCCTCTGACAAGGCACTTTTATAGGATTCCCATAGCAAAATAACTCCTCTTTCCCTCTATTCTAATTTTTTCACTTCCTCTTTCCTGTGGCTTGTTGTTACTATGGCAGCGACTATAATGTGTTATTCTCCAGTGCTTCTAGGTACTTTTTTCACTCCTGACTTTACTTTTTATTTTACTTCTCTCATCTTCTGTATTCAACAGTTGTCTTCTTCAGTGTTTCCTTCTACACTTCCAGTTTCTACTCCTGCACCCTATAGTTACCCAGACGTATAGGTCTCTCAGGTTCTGCTTCTCTGGCTTCCTTCCCGCCCCTTTGTCATCTTCTTTCTTTTCTGTTTTCCGGGTATCCTTGTCTACCTTTTCACTGCCTTCGTTTGACTTGATGTCTCTTCTACTTTTAACCCCTTCTGTGCCGCGGACGTAATGGTTACTTTTTTTGCGCCAATGTCACGCAAGGGGAGTGGCGCCATAGGCAAGGGTCGGTCCCCAGGGGGGTGGAGAGGGTTCGGGGGGCAAATTTATTTTATGCCATTTCTGCCCCCCCCCGGGGCAGATCGTCCTATTGTTATTAGGCCGATCTGCCCCCAAGGGGGCAGAAACCTCTAGGCGCCAGGGCTAATTTTGTTTTGTGTTTTTTTTGGTTTGTTTGTTTTTTTAGAGATGGGGAGCGACCCATTAGGCAAGGGTCGCTCCCCCGGGGGGCAAATTGTATTTAGACCATTTCTGCCCCCTTGGGGGCAGATCGGCCTATTTTAGGTTAATCTGCCCCCAAGGGGGGCAGAAACCACTAGGCACAGGGATCTTTTTTTTTTTTTTTGCACAATGTCACGCAAGGGGAGCGACCCGGTAGGAAAGGGTCGCTCCCTGGAGGAATGGGGGGGGGGTCAGGTTGGCAAATATATTTTAGGCCATTTCTGCGCCCCCCCGAGGGTAGATCGGCCTATTGTTATTAGGCCGATCTGCCCCCAGGGGGGCAGAAGCCTCTAGGCGCAAGGGATACATTTTTGGGGGATTTTTTGTTTGTTTTGTTTTTTAGAGGTGGGGAGTGACCCCTTAGGCAAGGGGGTCGCTACCCAGGGGGGGGGGGGGGGGGTTTAGGCCTTTTCTGCCCCCCCCTCCGGGAGCAGAAGCCTCTGGGCGCCAGGGATAAAAAAATAATGTTTTTTTGTTTTTGTTTAGTTTTTTAGAGGTCGGGAGTGAGGCAAATTTATTTTAGGCCTTTTCTGCCCGCCCTGGCAGAAACCACTTAGGCACCAGGGATTGGTGTATGTGTGTATGCATGTGTTTTCTTTAGGGGGGCAGCCCCTTGGGTAAGGGTCGCTCCCCATGGGGGCACATTACTGTTGGCCATATCTGCCCCTCATTGGGGGCAGATGGGCCTATTTTTGGAAGGCCCATCTGCTCCTAAGGGAGAGCAGAAAGCCCACCAGACGCCAGGGAAGTTTTTTTTCTTCAAAAAATAAGAGGGTGGGGGTATGGCCATACCCCCACCCCAAATAAATGGGGCCAAAGTTGTTCTGCCCACCAGTGGGCAGATGGGGCAATTACCCCTGATCCACACCCCGGGGAGGGCAGAAAGTCTACTAGATGCCAGGGAATTTAAAAAAGATATATATATATTGGGGTGGTGGCTACCAACCAGTATGGGCCTGGTTACGCCCCCACCTCAACTGAAGCGGGTAACAGTCTTTCAGCTCTCCCCACACTCTAAAACATCTTATCCCACAGCAAGCAAGAGGACATTTGATTATTTTGGGTTTTAGTTTTACATTTGGGCCATGAGAGCTTGGCTTACTCTCAAAATCGTCCCACTAGGAATGGTGAGGGCTGCACTTTATGGACTTTGGGACGCTGCCATGTAGAAAAATCCACAAGACCTAGACACATCTGAAAACTAAACATCTGGGTGATTCCAGGGTGGTGTGTTTCACATGCACCCCGCACCATTTTTGTACCCACAATCCCATGCAAACCTCCAACTTTGCTGGAAATCACACATTTTTCCCACATTTTTGTGATGGAACCTTCCGGAATCTGCAGGAATCCACAAAATTCCTACCACCCAGCATTGTCTCATCTATACCGATAAAAATTCTGCTACACTTGTCAGCCTAAGAATGTTTTTTTGCCCTTTTGGACCCCCTTTGTTCCCCCTCAATATCGACATGTTTTTGGCTCTTCCTTTTCACATGCACTTGGCCCACCTACACAAATGATGTATCATTTTTACTGGGAGACTGAGGGGAACATTGGGGAATCCACGCAAGTCACACCTCACTGGACTCCCTCGGGTGTCTAGTTTTCAGAAATGTCTGGGTTTGGTAGGCTTCCCTAGAAGGCTGCTGAGCCCAGGACCAAAAACGCAGGTGCCCCCCTGCAAAAACAGGTAGTTTTGTATTTGATAATTTTGATGTGTCCAGATAGTGTTTTGGGGCATTTCCTTTCGCAGGCAGTAGGCCCACCCACAAAAGTGAAGTACCATTTTTATCGGGAGACTTGGGGGAACACTGGTGGAAGGAAATTTGTGGCTCCTCTCTGATTCCAGAACTTTCTGTCACCGAAATGAGAGGAAAAGGTGTTTTTTGGCTAAATTTTGAGGTTTGCAAAGGATTCTGGATAACAGAACCTGGTCAGAGCCCCACAAGTCACCCCATCTTGGATTCCCCTAGGTGTCCAGTTTTCAAATATGCACTGGTTTGCTAGGTTTCCCCAGGTGCCGGCTGAGCTAGAGGCCACAATCCAAAGGTAGGCACTTTGAAAAAAAAAAAACTGTTTCCTTTGAAAAAAATGTGATGTGTCCATGTTGTGTTTTGGGCCATTTCCTTTTGTGGGCGCTGGGCCTACCCAAACAAGTGAGGTATCATTTTTATCGGGAGACTTGGGGGAACACTGGGTGGAAGGAAATTTGTGGCTCCTCTCAGATTTTAGAACTTTCTGTCACTGAAATGAGAGGAAAAAGTGTTTTTTTGGCCACATTTTGAGGTTTGCAAAGGATTCTGGGTAACAGAACCTGGTCAGAGCCCCACAAATCACCCCATCTTGGATTCCCCTAGGTATCTAGTTTTCAAAAATGCGCTGGTTTGCTAGGTTTTCCCAGGTGCCGGCGGAGCTAGAGGCCAAAATCCACAGGTAGGCAGTTTGTAAAAAAACACCTCTGTTTTCTGTGGAAAAATGTGATGTGTCCACGTTGTGTTTTGGGGCATTTCCTTTTGCGGGCGCTAGGCCTACCCCCACAGGTGAGGTACCATTTTTATCGGGAGATGTGGGGGAACACAGAATAGCAAAACAAGTGTTATTTGCCCCTTGTCTTTCTCTACATTTTTTCCTTCCAAATGTAAGACAGTGTGTAAAAAAGACGTCTATTTGAGAAATGCCCTGCAATTCACATGCTAGTATGGGCACCCTGGAATTCAGTGATGTGCAAATAACCACTGCTTCTCAACACCTTATCTTATGGCCATTTTGGAAATACAAAGGTTTTCTTGATACCTATTTTTCACTTTTTATATTTCAGCAAATGAATTGCTGTATACCCGGTATAGAATAAAAACCCATTGCAAGGTGCAGCTCATTTATTGGCTCTGGGTACCTAGGGTTCTTGATGAACCTACAAGACCTATATATCCCCGCAACCAGAAGAGTCCAGCGGACGTAACGGTATATTGCTTTCAAACATCTGACATCGCAGGAAAAAGTTACAGAGTAAAACGTGGAGACAAATGGCTGTTTTTTTCACCTCAATTTCAATATTTTTTTATTTCAGCTGTTATTTTCTGTAGGAAACACTTGTTGGATCTACACACGTGACCCCTTGCTGAATTCGGATTTTTGTCTACTTTTCAGAAATGTTTAGCTTTCTGGGATCCAGAATTGGTTTCTCACCCATTTCGGTCACTAACTGGAAGGAGGCTGAAAGCACAAAAAATAGTAAAATTGGGGTATGTCCAAGTAAAATGTCAAAATTGTATTGAAAAATTGGGTTTTCTAATTCAAGTCTGCCTGTTCCTGAAAGCTGGGAAGATGTTGATCTTGCCACCTCAAACCCTTTGTTGATGCCATTTTCAGGGAAAAAACCACGAGCTGCCTTCTGCAGCCCTTTTTTTCCCATTTTTTAAAAAAAAACTAAATTTTCACTGTATTTTGGCTAATTTCTTGGTCTCCTTCAGGGGGACCCACAAAGTCTGGGTACCTCTGGAATCCCTAGGATGTTGATAAAAAAGGACACACATTTGGCGTGGGTAGCTTATGTGAACAAAAAGTTATGAGGGCCTAAGCGCAAACTGCCCCAAATAGCCCAAAAAAGTCTCGCCACAGGAGGGGAAAAGGCCTGGCAGCGAAGGGGTTAACATCTCTCGACAACCATGTCTTTGTCCCATTATCCCTATGATGGTTTGTTAACACCAGTTTGCTAGCTGAATATATGTTTTCATAGTACTTGCAAGATTGTGTTGAAAGGCTGCTACCAGCTGGGAGCTTGTTGTACTACGTTACTTAAAAGTGGTTGTGGGGCTACAGATGGCTAATGCTTTAGTGTGTTATGGAATTTGTTCTCATTTGCAGGCATATTCTACCTTTGTGTTGTGATTTGCTAGATTATATTAAAATACTGTGGACTCTGGTGATGATCAAAGGAGTAATAGATTGTATTATATGTGACATATATTGTCTGAGATAAATGTCATACCTTCTTCTACCTGAATGGAAACATGAGTTTATTCTGACAGGATTCCACCCGACAAACTCACCTGCAAGATGTTCTAAGACAGGCCTGGTGGCTGTCTCCCTTTTTAGGATAGAGGGCTTCTGGACCACTCAAGAATGGCATTGCTTATCTCCAGGATCAGGCTTTTGCGAGACAGATGCTGTACGCTAGAGGGTACGTAACTCTCACTGGAGGACACACATCTACAAGATAGATGAGTCACCCCAGTAACATATAGTGGAAGCTGTAGAAGTCTTTTTTGAGGATTTGTGACTGAACTGATTCTTTACAAAGCACTTAAAATTAACATTTTCAGCAGTGGGCCATAGAGGACATAGAAGTACTACAGCTTAATAATCAGGAACATATGAAAACATCACGAATAAATAAGGCAAGTAATTGGAAATCGATCAAATATGTTCAAAATTTCGAAACGAAATAAGAGACAAAGAACAAGAATCACCCATGCGTAGTTGTGGGATTTTTGCTATTTTTCAGTCTTTTAGGTTTTTGCAGTGGTTGTGTGGTCTTTGCAAGATGTCCATAATAGTCATAGCCTCTGGGCACTGTAACTAGTACTTCAGACCAGTCCAACCAACAGGACGGATGACTTTAGTGGATTTGACATAACTTCAGTGATAGCAGTGGGCTGTGCACTGAAAAAAGTACAAAAAGCAGAGAGGAGCAATACAAGGGCCAGGTAGAACACGTGGAACAGAGGGACAGAAAGAACAAAGCTTCAACATGATCTTACAAAAATACAGCAGTAACAAAAATAGAGGGTAATTTTGAGACAGAGTATGGTGTATCCAAATAGGAGGATAGGCCATAAGGAAAGACTAGCAATTCAGATTTGGACAAGAAACTCTTCGAAGCACATGGAAATTTGAGTGACAAAAGTCAGCATCCATTGCCAGTAGACAAAGCGACAGCGACAACACTTGTTGAGAATCAGTAGGACAGCTTCATAGCATCAATCAAGGAACAAAGATTGAGGGTGGATCCTTGTGATAAACCTTCGAAATTCGACAGCAGCTGTTTAGATGACTCCATCTTGCAGTAATATTAATAGCACCACCGTGTCCTGGAGGGAATGGATAGTTTGGTGCTGCAGCTGGCTATGGAGAAGGTACATTAGGGTTACCCTGATGGATAGGTTTGCCTAGGAATGGAAGGGTTCAGTAAGTAGACTCCCCACTGGAGCTACAGTTCTCTATAAATCTACCAGGTCTCACCACATCCCACATGTTTTTGCCACACCCCTGAACCCCTCGCTGTTGCACTGCTCGCTCACCACATTAGAGCTTTGAGAGTTGATTTGACAAAAAGCTATGTTCACGTTTAATTAAGACCAACTCTAACTGATGAGCATGGCTGCCCTTAGCACGCCCATATCTGGACTCCCGCTTTAACAAACTGCAGAGGATGTCTGACCTACAGATGGAGTGATAGTAAAAGTTGTCAGAAGTTATTCAAGGACATATTTCTAAACCAAAACTTGCACGTGGGTATGACACATGGGGAGGGTGCAAATTGTGCATGCCGCCATGCCAGAACATCACCCATTGGGGGCTGTGGCATGTACGCCCAACCTTGCTCCATGCTTGACCTGTGGGCAGAGAGAGAGGCTTACAAAAGGCTTGTTGCACACCAAAGAGATATAAATCGGATGCAGATTGGATCGGGCGCAAGCCTGGATCCTGAAGGGCATTAGCCAGCAAGAGCCCACAACCCCCCTCAAAACCGTGTGGTTCAAATGGGGATTAGTGAGGTGGCAAATGTGATGTTGGCGTACTACATGCAACACTCAGGACTTCTACCAAGTTTCCTTGAAACTGGCATTCGGGTGAGTTGGGGGAGGCACCTGGGCTCCCCAGAGAGGAGGTGAGTTTGTCATGTTAAGTTGGCTACAACCAGATACTCCAAATGCCGAGTACATAATCGTTCCTATTTTTCCAATTCCATTTCCACATCCACCCCATTTTCACATACTATATATTTAGTTGCCCTAATATTTTACATTCATTTTTTCAGCCTTTTTAGTGTGTTTTTTTACGATTAGATTCGTCTGTAAACAGCAGTGGCGTAGCGTGGGGGGTGCAGGGGAGGCCGGCCGTACCGGGCGCAACATCTTGGAAGAGACTAAATCCACGGGTTAGGGGGCGCAAATTACTTGCCTTGCCCCGGGTTAGGGGGCGCAAATTACTTGCCTTGCCCCGGGTGCTGACAACCCACGCTACGCCACTGGTAAACAGCTATATATTATATTGTGCAGGGCTCCAACACTGTCATTAAGGGTACTTGGCGACGTATGTACTATTTCAATTCTATTGCTCTAATTTCGTGAAATTAAAATTCTCTGAACAAAGTTTATTCTTTGAAAAAACGCATCTAAACATAATTAAATGCAGTTCCATTATGAGAACGAATGACCTCGATTATCGTTTTTTAGTTACAAAGAAAACTATTCAATCTGATTACAATTTTTTCCCACTATTGTGAGCAACCATCCGACATGAGAATTACATATGCACAGATCATTTGAAAGACCGTGCTCCTGGCTATTCCATATTCTCTATCACAGTGAAAAAGTGCAGTGGGCACATCTGTTATGCAGCGGAAGGATTATGCAAGAAGGATACACGCTTCTCCTAGACGCGCACTCTCCTGACAGAGACCATTTCCACGAATATGGAAACAATATGTTATCACTATAATTAGCCTTATAATGAATGTACAATATTGTTGAGTTACCATTTTAACAAGCAGTCCCTCTCCTGTAGCCTTTAAATCATGCGAGTTTGAGCCACCTATGAAGAGGGTCAGTCCAACCTTATATATCTGTAGTTGAATGGTGCGCTGGGTCTGCCTTAAAGCCACTCAGTCAACACAGCCATCATCTTGGCGATTGGGGATCCGAACCGACGCAGGGGGCTGTAGAAAACGGACAGAAGAGAATATGTGACTCTTCACAGGACTCTCCCAGTGTTAGATGGAGAGCCGAAGGATGACTCATGCCACGTGATGTGGATGAGAGCTTACATTACTGTGAGAGCGCCGTCACTGTAATAGGTGTGCTCCAATGAGTTTTACGCCAGTTGACCACTATATCTTTAAGTGTTTTACGTTTGGGGAGGATATATGGTACGAAGCTCCCAACTGGCAATACCGGGCATCAGGGGTTTCCCCTCTGGGCTGGCCGGGTGGGGGCCAGTTCCACTGCTAATGTGGCTCGGTTCAGTTACTTGCAGTGCTTAATTTGTAAAATAATAAGTGCCAGGGTCCTTGTCAGGAGGTTACTGCAGCTTGCACCACCCATTGCCCCTGCCAGCACCGCCAATAACAGTACAAACACAACCACTAACCATCATTATCCTACAAGGGTGACAATTCAGTCTATTCCAGGCCCCCAAATCTATAAGAATGACTCAGGCGGCAGATGTTAGTCATTTTTAAAGTGCATTAATAAACAACTGTTGTGCTGATCTCTAAACTAGATATTCAGGCCCGTATTTATACTCTGTTTGCGCCGAATTAGCGTCGTTTTTTTCGACGCAAATTCGGCGCAAAACGAACGCCATATTTATACTTTGGCGTTAGACGCGTCTAGCGCCAAAGTATGGGCAAATAGCGTCATTTTTTTGCGTGAACGCCTTCCTTGCGTTAATGAGATGCAAGGAAGGCGTTCCCGTCTAAAAAAATGACGGCGACGCAAATGCGTCGTATTTATACTCCCGGGCAAAAATCACGCCCGGGAGTTGGCGGGTCAAAAAACCCCGCATTTGCGCCACTATTTAACGCCTGGGTCAGGGTAGGCGTTAAGGGGCCTGTGGGCTCAAAATGAGCCCACAGGTGACCCCCCCTGCCACCCCTGCCCACCCCAGGAGGACACCCAAGGATGGAGGGACCCACCCCAGGGACATTCAGGTAAGTATAATTTTTTATATTTTTTTATTTTTTTTGGTGGCATAGGGGGGCCTTATTTGTGCCCCCCTACATGCCACTATGCCCAATGACCATGCCCAGGGGACATAAGTCCCCTGGGCATTGCCATTGGGCAAGGGGGCATGACTCCTGTCTTTACTAAGACAGGAGTCATTTAAATGGCGTCTGGGCGTCGAAAATAATGGCGCAAATCGGGTTGAGGCGATTTTTTTGCCTCAACCTGACTTGCCCCATTTTAAGACGCCCTAACGCCATTTTCCCCCTACGCCGGCGCTGCCTGGTCTACGTGGTTTTTTTCCACGCACACCAGGCAGCGCCGGTCTGCTAGCGCCGGCTAACGCCATTCCATGAATACGGCGCCTGCATGGCGCTTCAGAATGGCGTTAGACGGCGCTAAATTTTTTGACGCTAAACTGCGTTAGCGCAGTTTAGCGTCAAAAAGTATAAATATGGGCCTCAGTGCCACCATGTGGCGCACTGGCGTAAGTGACGGTGTAATCAATTACGTGCTGGTGCTGAGCACCGGAAGCCACCGGCTTAAATTAATCACTGGTTGCTTAGGAGAGGCCGCCAACGTTCCTGCCTACAGCACTTAGAAATAATATAAAACAAATGGTTTAAAGCGTGCTTACAAACCATTTGTTTTTTTGTATTTGAGTGAATGCGACCGGATGGTCCTTAGCAACAAAACGGGCACCAACCAGCAGTGAAACCACCCTCTCCCTGCCAGCCCACCAAACAAATGCAGCGCTCGTTCACTACATGCAGTACGGGGGCTGCTGTGGCAAAATTTGCCAGGGCTGATTTTGGTGCTGAGTTCAGCCCTGATGGTAGGTGTGCTTTTGTTATCTCTTCTTCTTAGAGCATGAGAGGAATTCGTAAGTGGCAGAAATCACCTGAAAGCTCGGCTCAGGTTGGGCTCAAGGGTTCAGTACTACTTCGAGCACAGAGCCTGTCATCAGACTCAAGCCTGGCTCGAGTTTTCACCCATCCTCAGTGATGCACATTTATTCTTTAAATTACTCTTCTGTAGGAAGTCGAATATACTATAGAGTGGCCTTTTTATGTCAGTAAATTAAGGATAGCAGTTTCAAATTTGAAGGGCATTTTTTAGAGATATTTGATGTTGTGTGTTATCTATAGTGCTTATTTTTAAAGTAACGCCAAATTGGAAGTTGTACACAAAATAATTAAAGGTAGATCGGGCAAAATTGCAACATTTTACCAAAAGGCAGACACTGCCTCGAGACACCAGGCAAGGTGGCAAAAAAAAGTTAAAATGAATTCTGAATGGTATTACTTTGTTACCCGCTCCCTTGATATTCACGGCTTCACGCATTCCATTGTGCTGGCACAAAATTCCTGGTACTGCTTAAAGGATTTACTTGTCTTGCCGAGCAAGACATCCATTCCTTTCTATTACAGCCTTGTTGCAAACTGGTAAGTAATATACTGAACTGAAATAATTGTTTGTAGACGTGCTAACTTGCATAGGCATAGACCCACTGAATGTTACTGTGATCAATAAATGTTGCCCAATATGACAAAAATATGTTGTCTGTTGAAAAACAACTCTTACTACTGCACCGCTAAATCTAATTATATCCACTAAGCTCCCACAAAGGCAGAGATTAGCGCCGCGAGGAGGGGGAGGGTGTTCTCTGTTCCGAAGCCAGCAGGGGCTGCGCTCCGTCATGCCTGGCATTGCTGCATCTTTATTAGAGCAAACAGCCCACGTTCTTGTGTGTTTCTGTCTCGTCATGATCCGAAGAGTTGATCTCGAGGCATGGAGTTTTGTCCTGGGCTTTGGAACAGGCCAGTATTAAACTCTTGAGCCAGTGCAGCTTCTTACCCTCCGGAACGGGGGATTTTGGACTCGTCCAGTGCAAGAG
This sequence comes from Pleurodeles waltl, assembly GCF_031143425.1. NCBI lineage: Eukaryota > Metazoa > Chordata > Amphibia > Caudata > Salamandridae > Pleurodeles > Pleurodeles waltl. Next base: position 870,994,464 of record NC_090447.1, read on the forward strand.
GTAGCTCTCGGGGAGCCTTAATTGGCACAGATGTTACAGGAAGCCATGTTGGATCCCTCTCGGCCGGCAAAGGGGAATGGAAGAGTGAGAAGGTGACTTAGCCTGGATGTCTTTTCAGGTACTTATAGATACTTCATTCAAAGTTGCAGGGGGAGGCATGAAATGAAACGGGGCTCCTCCCGTGCTCACGTTTAAGCTGTGGGTATAACTTTTCTCCCGCGGGGACGCATGCTAGTAAAGTTAAATGGTGTGTAGTGTTTATATAGTATGAGCTCGCCTAGAGAATGTGGCTTGTGGAGGAAGTGCTGTTTACTCAGTTTTATACCACATCAGTGCAGTGTCCATGAATTTAATTATGGCTAATTGTAGTATTTTAAAGGACAATTCCAGCTGCTTACGGGCGTTGCTGTTCTAAAGTACATTTAGCTCTATCACTTTGTTCAAAGCAGAATCAGCCTTCCCAGTGCGTGGTGTTGAAGGCCGAGTGCTGAAGTGGCGATTTTTGTTTCTCAGATAGCACCGCTGCTGCTTGTGTACGATTTTGCTTGTTACCTGTTACCATGACGCCGTGGCAACTCAGGTAGTTATGGAGATGCGGCTTCCTTTTTTGATATAGGAATAATATGAACGCATCTGCAGTGTTTATAGCTGTTCATGCTGTTTTCATAAAAAGTGACTTTCTTGAAAGAACTCGGTACCCATCGTGTTAAACATTTCACTCAAGGATATTTAATTACCTTGAACATTTCTGCGTGGTTGTCGTTTGCTAAATGCAAGGAAGACCCCTTAGTAAGTTGTAGTTTAGCGAATTTTTAAGTAGGTGCTGAATATTTACAAAAAATGTTTAAATGTTTTTAATTTACTGTATTCTCATCTTTTCCATTTCTAAATTTGGAAGTTTTGCTGGAAAATCTGACACCAGCTTATTACTGTTGACTTGGCAACCAATAAAATAGGTCATTTTCTATCCATGGTTTAGAAAGTTATACTTGCCTTTAAAGATGATTCGTTTGTATTTGTTTTGGAGTGATAATGGTGTGGGAAAAAAAAAAAAAAACTACCGGCCACCTGCCACCACACTGGTTGGAACAGAATAATGCCATTAAGGAAACAAGGAGAACGAAACAACTGTACCACCCCCAACACACTCACAAGTGCACCTTTCCTTGGTATTTGGGATGGTGTTGTGATCAGCTCAGTGCTTAATAGAGGTTTTCCTTTGATTCATATGCTTTTTTAGGCATTTTAGGATGTAGCCTACCAGGCAGTGCAACTGTCTGGCTTGCTAACAACATCTTGGGGACATTTGAAAAGCTTCCTGGGAATGCATTCCATCCATTGCTTATTTTTGGCTATGTGATTTATAACTTACATTTGCTTGTTTCCATTTGCTGGCTTTGTTCGTTTTAGGCTGCCTAGCTTGAGTTCGTTCCTTCCCTTCCCTAAATCCTATTTACTGTACTCTTCCACCAGTACAGAATTTCTGTAAACAGACCTTTAAATCTTGTTCTTATCATATCACATCTGTTGTGCATTCAAAGAAAGAGGTCAGATGTCAGGCTCCCCCCTTCCAGGTAGCTTTGTGTTTACTTTTCTTTCTCTGACTTCAAAGTGAGAGGAATTGTGTGGCAGAGCTACTCTGGGTGGCAATACAATTTTATTTTTTCTAGTACAAAACACTATTTAAATGTCTGTAAATTAACTGTGCAGATATTTCAGAATATGGAAAGCTTAAATGAAGCACATTTTTTGGTAATTCTGAAGTGTGGCCGAAACAAATATTTTATTTAATACAATCAAAACAAATCAATACACTAGGTGACGACATTTCCACACATTATTGTTTGTGCTCTGTATACGTTTATGCATTAAAATGTATGTCTGTGCAAATGTAATGGTCATTTCATTTGAAGATGTGTTTTCTGTATGGCAGTGCGCTACCACACCATGCATACCTCACTTTACCCCCACTCAACTGTACCCTGCAGCACTACACTCCACTGCACTCAGCTCTGCATCACTCCACACTACCTCACTGTACTCTGTTCTGAACCACTTCACTCTGTGCCACTTCACTCAACTCTGCATCACTCCACTCTGTGTCATTGCACTCTACTCCACACTACTCCATTATGCACCATTGCCCTCCTCACCATGGCACTCTACGCCAGTCCACTCTAATCTACTCTGCGCCAATGCACTCTGACACTACACTCTACAACATGTCACTCTACTCTGAAACAATCTACTGTACGCCACTGCATTCTATGCCTCTCTATTCAACTCTGCACCATTCCACTTCATGCCACTCCATTCTACACCACCTCAATCTACCTTGCACACCTTCACTCCACCCCACTGCACTCTACACTGCTGCATTATACACCACTGCACTATATGCCAATGCACTCCTTGCCACTTTACTCAAAACCAATACACTCTAGGCCACTTCACTCCGTGCCAGTCTCCTCTGTGCCACTGGAATGGATGCCACTATACTCTACTTTGCAATACTCTATGCCACTGCACTGTGCACCACTGCACTCTACAACATTTTACTCTGCAACACTGGACTCTCTGCCACTGAACTCTAGTTCATTCTGTTCTGTGCCGGCTCACTCCATTCTGCACCACTCTACTCTACGTCACTCTACAGCGTTCTACACCAATGCACTCTACACTAGTGATCTCTACACCACTAACATCTACGCCAAACCACTGTATGCCACTCTAATCTACTGTGCACCATTGCACTATATGCCACTGCAATCTATGCCACTTTTTCATGCTTCTCTACTCTGCACTCTCTATGCCATTGCACTCTACCACAGTCTACTATGCACCACTGCACTCTTCACTACTGCACCACTCTACTATGACCCTCAGTCTATGGCACTACACTCTTTGACACTCTCCTCTGCAAGACTGCACTCTCTGCCACTGAAACCAAATATACTGTACTCTGCTCCACTGCACGCTATGCCACTGCACTCCATGCTGCAGTACTCTGTGCCACTGTACTCTCTGCCACTCCACCACTCAGCTCTACACCAATGCACTCTTCACCACTACACTCTACTCTTCATCACTACAATCTAAACCATTTCAATCTATTCTGCACCACTGCACTCCATGCCACTGCTCTCTATACCACTCTACGCCACTGGACTCTGTGGCACTCTACAATTTTGCACTGTACCCTACACCACTCCACTCTATACCACTTCACTCTACCCTGAAACAGTCTACTCTGTGCCACTGCACTCTATGCCACTGCAGTCTACTCCACTCTGCGCAACTCCACTCTATGCCATTATACTCTACTTTGCACCACTCTGCTCTACATTACTGCACTCTATGCCAATGGACTCTAAACCACATTACTCAAAACTACTGCACTGTAGGCCAGTCTACTCTGCACCACCGTATTTTAGGGCAGTTCACTATAGTCCATTGTACTCTACTTTACAACACTCTACTCCACAGTACTCTGCTCTATGACCCTCTACTCATTTAACTCTACTCCACTCTGACACTCTACTCTACTCTACTGCCACTCTACTCCACTGACACTCTACTTCACTCTGTGCCGCCCCACTCTACAACACTCTGCTCCACTTTATGCCACACTGAGACTCTACTCCGCTCTGGTGCTCTACGCAACTCTCTCTCTGCCACTCCATACCACTTTACTCCATGACACACTACTCCACTCCTCCGCTTTTTGCCACTCCACTTGGATACCCTATGCTGCTCCACTCCAGCTACTCGACTCTACAACATTCTACTCCACTATATGCCATTCCAGTCTCCTACACTACTCCACTCTACACAACACCCCCTACTGTGCTCTGCACCACTCCACAACACTTTATGCCACTCCACAAACAACACTCTTATACACTCTGACACTCTTCTCTCTACGCCACTCAACTCGACTCCACTCTTCACCCTTCCACTCCACGGCACTCTACTCCCTCCATGACACTTCACAACACTGTACATCACTTCACTTTTATCCTCTCCATGCCCCTCAGCTCCAATCTATACCATTCCACGTCTCTCTACACCCCTCCATAACACTACACTCTACTTCACTTTGATCCTGCCCTCTGCTTTACTCCACTAACGTTTAGCCCAGCTGAATATTAGCCATGCCGGTGTACAGCATGGCTAAAACAAATGTGTGACTTCTCTATACGGAAGTCACTGTCTGCATTGGCAGCAGCATGTCACCTCCATCCACAAGGTAACTGGGAGTGCCATCATCCCATCTGATGGGTTCTAGATATTCACTGGGCAGAACCAAGTGTGGGGCCGTGACTATGCCTTCTACTTTTTATAGTGCCCTCTGTGGCCTCGTCAAACAAGTTAGACAAATGGTGCAGTGTGCATGGCTAAACAGGGAAGATAATGTGGCAAGATAAGGCAGATTGGCAGTCATAGGGAGAAGAGGCATCCCTTAGGGTGGTTGGATCAAGATGAAGATTAACCCTCAGTGTAAAGCTACATCTGAAATATGGGGTGGAGGACATTATGGAAGTTGCATTCTCCAAAGGGCAGATCAAAATTAGTAATGGCGTCTGTCTGGCAGAGATCCTCCATGGGAAGGTATGTGGGGACATGATAGGTGGATAAGGAAGTGTTGTTGTGGAAGTTGTATAAGGACTAACATTAAGTGGATTGTTCCAACATAACTTGCACCATAGCAAATGGGCTGCCACTACTCCCAGCACTTTCAAGGGCATCTCATTATTAGCGCGTTAGAGGGTAACTGGAGGCCAAATCTATTAAAGCAACAACTGTTGGGTGTGAAACAGATGAGTGTGTGCTAGAACTGTTTGCAGACTTTAAGTTTAAGGCAAGATTTGCAACATCTTGGGCCATATTATGGAAAGTGCACTGGGCGCAACGGGCATGTGCGCCTGCTTTGCGTGCCCCCGGGGTACTTTGGTATTCCAGAAAGGACCACAGACACTTGTGCATCCCCTTTTCTAATACAGATAGCGCTGGCACACATGAAGCACCAGGCGGTGTTCCCTCATTCGCATGGGGTCGTGACCCCATGCAAATGAGGGAATCAGCTTGCCTCTGTGCCTACAGCGTATTATAGGCTCAGAGACAAAGAAGCCATCAGGAGGCGCATTATCGGTGCGCCCACTAAAAGGTGGCATACTGTTGGTGCGCCCCTTAATGGCAGCTCTCTAGACGAGGAAAAACGGGGTCCTATGGATCGAATAAGATATCCCCTTGCAAGTGGGTGCAGTTACTCACTGCACCGCCTGCAAGGGGATCTCTAATCCCCCTTGAAGTTGCAGGCGGGTTGCCTCCTGCACAGTAAAACACAGAGTGGCTTTAAAGCAGCCGCTCCGTTTTTCACTTGAATGCTTTGCCCCCAGGGCAGCGCAAGTTTGTTGCTGCCCTGGAGGCAGCGCATTCAAGGGTAAAAGGTGCACCTTCTCTGTATGCGCCTAGCACACCTGTTTCAAGGTGCACTGGGCGCAAACTGAGAAAGTGCGCCCTGTGCGTAATAGGGCCCCTGGTTACCTAATGTTTCAGGCGAGGTGGCAGTTGGGCAGGAAAGGAAAGCCAGTGGGAGACATGAGATAGGAGTGGGAAAAGTCTTCCTGGCAGTTTTGCCCATGAACGATGAAAGAGTGATTAAGTATGTATTAGAGAACCCATTTCCGAGAACCCTAGTAATTGAACAAACCCCATCGAGTGAAAAAGTGAATAAAAAAACATGCTAAATACGAAAATAATTTTTAAAAAAAATGCACTGGAACAGTAAAAATACATTAATATTTCTTTAATTTTAAAAACGTGTTTATTAGAAATAAATATGGCTTCTTTTTAGAGAACATATTTTTAAACACAGTTTTAGCATAACGTTTTACATTTTAAAACATAGTTTTAAAATATGTTGATTAAGCGAAGTAAGGAGAAAAAAGTAGGGTGAAGAGGTGGAATAAATGTAACGAAAAAAAGTGAAAAAATAGGGACATGAAGGAAGTGGAAAATAAAGTAGTTTTAAAAATAGGTGATAGCGATTAAGGGGTGAGAGGGAGAAGGTACATGGGAGTGTGCAAAGTAGTGGAAAAGAGGGATTGGTGGTTCAGGGAGAAGGTAAAACCTGGAACAGCAATTACAAAAAATGAAACGTCACCGCGGCACAAGACATGGGAAGGAAAGAGGGTAAAAGGGTATTTGTAAATATGACAGTAAAAGCAACAGAGCAAGCTCATTTTCACAATTAATGGGATTTACACATTAAAAGCAAGTGAAGATAGATCCGGAAAATGCTTCACTCTGTGAATCTGAGACGACCGATTTTTAACTGCAATTCATCTTGAAATTTTCACTTAAACAGTTTAAGTGAAATGGTTCCTCTGTGATTGGTTCGTTTATGAATTTATATTTTCTTTGAAGATACACACAACCTGTTGGTCTTATACCTAGAAAGTGGGGGTGCAAAGTCTTTTAACAAGGGTTTTTATGTCTACTTGTCGGTTCATTTACAGTAGGTCCCTGAAAAGGCCCTTGGCTTCCAATGATGTCTGTCATTCTGAGACGGACACTGAAGGAGAGAGTGGCGAATGGTCGGATGCCACCCGTTTGTTTAAATGGAAGACCGTTTAGCAGTTATATAATTTCAGTTCTGGGGCCGTCCCTGAAGACGTGCGGACTGAGTCATCACGCCATAGCTAGAAGGAAACTTGGTAAACAACTGCACTGTTACACGTGGCTTCCATAGGAAGCCTCTATTGTTTTCACCGGGGTCTGAATCTGATAGTTCCCTGCTGTGAAGTAGAAACAAAACCAGTTACCCCTGTTGCTGTGTGATAAAGGCCTTCCCGGCCAGGGTGGCAAGGCGTCACGTACTACACCGCTTCAGCTGCAGGAGGGAGGGTGGGGGGTTGGAAAGGCATTGTTGAAGGACAGCAGGCAAGGCATTATTTTCACATTTGGGTCAGGGAGGAGAGACTATTTTATTTATGACTCCCCCATTACTACTTCCCCCCTGGGCGGCAGTTGAAAGCAGAGGCTGAGATTTTGGGGCCGTACATAACATAAAATTATAGAGGAGTAAAACGTGATTTCCATGATGTTTTTGACCTCTGGATTCTAAGTGACATCATGAGCAACTTGAGCTTTGCTCTCATTGCCTAGTTGATGTCACTCAGAAAAACATCCCTGTAATTCATCACTGTTACCAATCTATAAATCTGTATAGGTGTGGCTCTCACTGAGTGCCACTGGCTTGAATACCAGATTCTAAATGTGGTTATTCACTGCTATGATGTAGCAGCACGGGGAAAGAAATGTTGTTTTCCACTGTGGCCATGTCATAAAGGAATTCCAGATTGTGGAGACAGGTCTGATGGAGCCTGCCAGTCAGCCCTCTCTCTATCTTCTGATGAGGAGCATAGAGCACAACTTTGAGTGGGGAGGGTTAAGGAATACACATAGGCTGGTGTGTGTGGGTGGCAGGAGACCAGGTATGACAGGCAGGAGACATGTTTCATTGTTTTCTCCCTTCCGTTTGTCCTCTTTTCCATACCCTTCCCTGCCCCCCTTCCGTCTCCCAATTCGTGTACTCCTTAGAACATTGGCACAGACTTGATTCCATAGTTAACAGTAAAAACGGCCTTTGGCCATGCAGTTCTTCATGCGCTCTCTCTGTTCATTGCATTGCAATAAAGACTTTAATACTTAACGGTTTTGTTGTTCTAACACAATGTTATATATGGCTCTGCATTACTCCTCTGCCACTGCATATGAGTTGAAAGCAGAAGCAGATAATTTTGGAGCATATATTCCTAACATAAAATTATAGATGGTAAAAAGTAAATAAGGTTGATGTTTTTCACTATGGGGGTTTGAGTATCATCACGGTATCTCATGGACCCAGCCAAATGCAAACCAGTCCTGACCCTTCTCCCCATGGGAACAGTCCAGCCCGAACTGCCAGGTCAGGTCTTTCCTGGACCAGAAACCAGCATCGTAGGACAGGTTTCGGAGTATGACCCCCCTAATCAGCAAGGCTAGCTTGAATCCAGTGGCACAGTGAGCCTGGGACCTATGTCTGTGCATAGCCGGTGCACTTAGGACAGTAAATGCAAAAATAACACGGTGATGAATGGAATGCTTGAATTAATCTCAGCCACTGGCAATTGCTCGGGCCGCATTTCAATCCATTGTTTTTTTTGCCCACCATGCCACACCAGTTTGGACCCAGCCATATGTAAATCAGTCATGACCCTGCTCCCCATGGGAACAGTCCAGCCAGAACTGTGAGGTCAGGTCTTCCCGGGGCCAGAAACAAGCATTCTGGGACCAGTTCCAGGGTATCACGACTCATCAGCCAGGCTACCTTGAATTCGGTGGCATAATGAGAACCATTGGTCATTAATGCACATCTGACAGTACCTTGATCGCAGAGAGAAAATGGGAAGTAGAGTTGCCCAAGAGTGACATAAAATGTGCATTTTGTGTACTTCTGATTTAGCTGGCAAATTGCATGCTCTTGAGAATTAAGTTTGATGGGCAAATATTCATAGATGAAGTGCACCCAATGTGGTATTTAGCTTCATGTGTATTTGACTGATTCTGCACTTTCTTGCAATGGGGATTTCTGATGTAACCTGATTGGAATTAATTAATGTTTTAGCTAGATGATTCCATATTTGTTCAGACGATTTTAGTGGAGAAAGAATGTGTAGGACTATTGAGGGTTTGTAAGCAGGCTGCCATGCAATTTGAGGATCCTGTTTGGACCCGGGAAGATGGAGAGGCCAGGAAAGATGAAAAGCTTCCAGGTATGAAGTTGGAGTCAGTGAGGATAGACCTGTGGTTACACAAGGAGATGTGGTGATGATTCTGAGATTAAGGAAACTTTGGACCATTGAAGTTAGAGTTGAAGAAGGCGCTGCGGCTTCTAGGCTACACATATTTTGCATGCTGGGTGGTAAAGGCATTTTGTAGAGAGATTGGGGCATGTCATTTCCAGAGGTAAACATACCCACAGCAGGATGTGTGTGAAAGCAGATCTGAGGTTGTGGAAGACGAGCCATTCAAAGTTTGAGAGATACAGTCTATTACCTTAAACAATAGGGAAAGTGTACAGTGCATGCTTTCAGATGCGGCTGGTGCAAGCAGTTTTAGTTTGAATTAGTTGAATAAGTGACATATGGAAGAATGGCGAGAGGAGTGAGATTAAAAAGTCATAGCATTTTTGGAATTCTTTCCACTGGCAGTGAACTGGTAAACTGGTGTTAAGGAGGGCGAATTTGAATATGGGTAATGCCTTGATGGTGGTGCAGGTGAGCATTGAAGCAGAAAGGACAAGATTGGTTTCTTGCATATAGGTATTCTTGCTTGGGTAAGTAAACAGGTAAGGCATGTAACAGACAGTGCTTATTTGTTTTCTCCATAGCTCCTGGCAGAGGTTCTGTTGACTGGCACAAAAAGCAAATGGAGATCCGATTCACATGTTGCTTTAGCTCTAGGAATAGAGATTTAGGCGACTACAATTGGTGGAGGTGTACTGCCTCTGTCTGCATGGAAGGTGTATTAGTCAGTTGTGACTGGCAACTGGGCAAAGTGGCGGAGCGGGGGGGGAACAAAACAAAAATATATTTAAAAAAACGTACCTTCAGCTCACTGCCGCTCTCTGCCGCAATGCAGGCACATGCTCCCAGCCTGCCATGTGGCCAATAATGATGCTGCTCAGAACAGCATTATGATTGGCCGGAGCACCCTGGCTGGGCACTCCAGGTCAGAGTGGGAGCCTGGGCCTGCTCTGTCCAACCCAGCAACACAGTGTCAGGTTGGAGAGAGCCCTATGCGCATGCCAAACATACATGCGCACTGAAGGGAGTGGTCTGTGTACTCCCCTCCATGGCTGCCGCCCCCCTTTAAAAATAAAGCAGTAATAAACATAATTTATTATTGTTTATTTTTAAAGGTTTGCAGCTGCTGCTGGCTGGGGACATTGCTCCTCCACCAAAGCAGAGGAGCTGTCCCGGATATTAGTAAGCATAAAGGGAGTTTGTAAATGGTGGTGGAGGTATGGGGGATGTACAGACGGCTGATTTGCTCAAGACAGGATAATGTATCATATGGTCTTGGTTGTATACTATTGACACAATTCTTTTCCTGCAGACAATTACAAGTAAATTGATGGAGGGTTTTATTGTAAAGTATTGAGTTTAAGGATATGAGCTGGGGAATTGGGGAGTCAGATTTTCCTGCTATGCAGAGACTATTTTCAGTTTGGATATTGAAAAAACTTGAATACCATATATTGAGTGGGTAATAGTAACATCTGATATTTACATGCTTGGAAAACAGCCATGTGCCATGTGAAGGGCTATGTAAAAAACAAATATATATACATACGTTTTTATAATACATAGGATTCTGCAAACCAAGTATTACAAACCCACCTCTAATTTCATTATAATTGGCGATTTCTGATGCACCTAGTTGCAGATTATAAAGAAATGACGTAGCCACTCAACTATAATAACAAATTGCAGTTGAGTTCTGACATTGCAATGATTATTTCGTTCCTTAGGTAAGTATAGGAAAGATAGACTCTATCTGTGTGTTTCTCCAGATTCTAATGTAACTGTGCCTTAAAAAAATAAACTGACTTGTATTAAACTGATCAAACTGATATCCAACAGTTTTTAATGAATTTTTTTACAATAGATATTTTATTTTTTTTCTTAATGTTCGCAAACATGCTGTCTCTTTCATATGAAAGAGCTATTCAGCAAGGATTTAAGTGGTTTGTGGGAAAGGTGATGATGTGACCACATAGTATAAGGAATTAAGTACCCTTCTGCCATACATGATAAGGATATTGCAAGTCACCTCCAAGTTTCTTAACCTTATAAAGTAACTCTGCCTTCGACCTCATTCCTCTATATGGTCATGGAACTCCTTGGTGACTTGCAAAAGCCTTGTAATGTATGGCAGGGGGTACGTTATCCCCATATATTATTAGGTATGGATGACTCTTTGAAATGGCTTTCTTTGCCAAGAATGGAGATTTCCGTGCTAATTGTGCCATCCTTTGTATTTGTAGGAGCCCAAAGAGAGTTGTGTAAGGATCCAGTTTAGCAGCCTCCCCCCCATTCGACGGGATGTATGGCGTGAGGTCTAGACGAATTGTTGCAGTGCATGCATATGAACATGTGTTGTGATTAACCCGGCAACGTTTCGAATTCAGTCCGGGTCTGAACTCTGTTGCTCCTGGTTACCATAGAGATCCAAGCATCATATTATTGTAACACAATGCTTGTCCCCTCATCTCCAGACCGCACACAATTTGTCCTGCATCTGCTCTTGCACAGATAACCATTCTATAATATTGCCTTTGTAGTGAGCAGCTGCACACATCTCGCTGGCTACCAGTATTCCCGATCCCCCTGCCTTACCGCTATTGTGTGTTTCCCTCATAGAGATGTATTTATCTGTATTTTCAGGCATGACGATTGGCATTTCTGGGCAAAAAGTCTCTAAATCAATTTTCCAATATTTTTGGACAAGTTATATCCCTAGGAGTGTGGGATATTTTCAGAGCACAGATGTCCGTTTAAGCAGTTATTACCATTTGTCTAGAACTTACCAATGAGGTGAGCTGGGAACGTTGCCCTGATTTAATTTGTTTTGCATGAATCTGCTTGTTTACACCAAGCCAGAAAGAGATAAAGAGGTTCGCATTGTAACTGAGTCCTTCTGAAACTTGGGCAAATTAAGGATGACAACCAATTGAGGTAGTGATTTTAGATCTAAAAAGGAAAGACAGATCTCACTGACCGAAAGGGATGCTATCCGAGTTTTCCTTAACAAGTTTCAAAAGCTAGTTGAGGTTGCCGAAAAGAGCATGGAAATTAGTGGTTGCACCCTTTATCTCTTTGCAATACCAACAGGATAAAGCAGGCTAACGTGAATGCTTGATGAGATACAGTGGAACCGTGGAGGGTTCAGGTGCAGATACCCCCAGAGCTCGATTCAGTGGCCGAGAAGATGCGGAGGCATTCGTGCTAAATCCAGTCATGGTACAAAGAGTGCTCTCGTGCACAAGGTGTAGTCCTGGACATCACAGGGTTGATTCTCGAAGTGAGGCATTCCTATAAAACAGAATTTAAGATTCCGTGGGGGTTCCATCACAAGAGCTAGTGGACAAAGAAAAATACTGTTTTTTAACGTTTCAAAATATCACTGACGCCTTATTTGAAACTAAACACAGTGTGTAAAATCTGTATATTATTCAGAAGAAACTTTACATTGTTTACAATTTTATTTTAGTCCCAAGTCCTACTTCATGTTCCACAAAGGGAGTGTTGCATCAAATGTCACTTTTACTCCTAATTTTTGCAGTGATATCTTAGAAAGATATTAGTTGAGTCTTCTTAAACAGAGTCTAATAATGTGCAGTATTCATGTGATCTCATCTTAGAACTTTGCTAAGAAAGCTAGTAACACTTCAGTTACGAAGAAAAGTGGTGTTGTCCCTCTGTGCAGTATCTTAAGAAGTACTGCCTGCCAAACAAGTGCTTTGAATTTCATATTCAGTAATTATCTCTGTATTGCCTGTAGCCCCCTAATCCCTTGCAAAATCTCAGGGGTAACATCTGAGAACAGCATCAGTCTTCTGTCCTTTTGTATTGTTTAGTACCACTTCACCATTAGTTTGCCATCTCTGCCAGAGACCTCTTTTAAAGTCAGCAAGAATGGTTTGTCTCGAGCTCAGTAATACTTATACAGTAAAACCCAGCCTTACAGTTTGAGAATGTTGCTTACGGGACTACAAGCAGTAGAAATAAAAGCTGGTAATTTGGTGAGGCACGTTTTCTGCCTGATAATGTGCAGTCCTTTCTCTCTGTGGCAGAGAGTGCCATCTACTGCCTGCTGTTACATTAAGTTTTGTTGCAATGTGAAAACATGTCCTTTGCGTGGACGTTTCATGTGTGTATGTGCAGTGAGTATGTAGCACGCATGTGGTACTAAGACTCTGTCTGAGTATGAGTATGAGTCTGAGTACTGGTACTAATGGGGTGTATCTTGGATGCCCCTGGTCGCATGGTGCAAGATGGAGGATGATGGCTGCTTCACAAGACAGTGGAAGTGCTTTGTCCGCCGTCCTGTGGATATTTGGTGTAGAACAAGAAACAGAAATGAGGGAGGATGGAGACAAGGCTGCCCTTGGAAAATCAATATGTACCTTCTTAGCAAAGTGCTGCTGATTATTTCTTCCATGAACACTGACGTTTTGTACATAGTAGGGGTGAGGGATGGACTGCATTTTCTCTTGTTCAAAGTCAGATGTCTCTAGGTAAGGCCATCCCTTTTGTCTTTCCCTGATTACTCTTTTAACAGGGTTGATGTCAGTCAGGCGTAGACACATCCCACTTCATTGTGCCCTTGATTTGGATGTTCCTGCTTGCAGCTGTGAGAGCCATCACCTGACACAAGGAGTAGGTCTGAGGAGCAGCAGGATGACATTTGAATGAGAACCAACACAAACAATTTCTGAACACTTAGGCAGTTGATGCACAACCCCTGTGTGAAATATGTGTATGAAAGTGTGATCCAAATCAACCCTCTTTGTTCCAGTACCAAGTTTTTCTTCACTAACAAAGGAAGCGCACTGCAGAGTAGTCGAAAAGCTGCTCTATAACAGGGGCTGGTGTCTGGATGACTACCAGCCTCACAGAGGTCATCACCCGAAAGTCTGCTTGTTATCTGAAATGTTGACTTCTGAGGGAGGGAAGCAGAGTTCCTTGCCCTGCAGGGAAATACACTGTCCGGAGGAGAAGCCAGCTGTGTTCCCAGTGTGAGGAAAATCCAGAAGATGCTGACTGCAATTGGAAACGAAATTGGAACTGACCCATTTTGTGAGGCACCTTCTGGTCTCCAGTTAGATTCCCCACAAAAATCATAGACCGAAATCAAACCAAGAAGGAAACATTTGCTGTCAGACACCCCTGCACAGCTTAAGGGTTTAGTGCTGCTGCTGCCTATCCCACAGCAAATCGTGAAGAGGAGCTTCTGGCGCCCCAACGTACAACCCAATCCTGGCCCGGAGGCCACAACTATCTGTAGAGGGACCCTTTTGTGCACCTGGAGCGGAGGCTGCAGCAGCTCACTGTGAGCACCTATCAAGATCGCAGCCTAGAGCCTGAATCTGCCAGGGCAAGCACTGGCCAATCAAGTCTTTTCAGCTGCTCCCCCACCACAGGGTTAGTCTTAAGCAAAACTGCCACTGTGGTCCTTTGTCAGTGTAGACTTCACTGAGACTGCCAGCCATACAAGCACTCATCAGTGTCTGTCAAACACGAGCGTAAGCAAGAAAAGCGGCCTTGCACAAAAGACCGAACAAGGCGTGCAAACCGAACTCTGCCAAGGGAATAATGGCTGCTCTTGTCTAAAGTGATCCCTTTAGTTTGACAATAAACTATTGACTTCATCTGCAAACTACATTGAGTGAGCAGAGATCTAGTGAACTGCATCTGTGTATATGACCACCTTAGAGTAGATCTGTTGACATAATAATATTCCTAGTTCGAGGAGAGGGCACCATAGCAAGGGGGCTGCTTAACTAGGCATTGTAGTTGAATTTAAAACTTTACAGTTGAATCCAATTGAACAGTGCTTTATTTTGTACTAAAATAAGCACTTGACTGAACAGAACATTTACTGTGACTGTGGAGGTCTGAGCTCTTGCTCCCTTCTCTACCTGCATGTGAAGCCTGTGACTGCTTGCCAGTGCTACCCTGCGAGTCGACTACTGAAAGGGTTGTACTTGGCCCCATATGCAGAGGCATACTAGGCAAGAACACACGGCACAGTGGAAAACAACCTCAAACACCAGGGTCAGGGCACAGTTGTCCCTGTGCCCCCTCTCCCACTACTCCAACACAAGTCTTCTGGCAGCGATCCTATTCAAAGAGAATGAGAGAACACGCTCAGGACTATCCACAAGATGGGTAGTAATCTCTGCCAGTGGCTCCTAACTTTCTGTTGCTGAATATGATATTGGAGTCAAGCTGCCACCAATGTAATCTAGAGTCAAAAACCATAAAAAGTCAAGACAAAACTGGGTAGGCTAGGCATGCAAAAGATTGCAGCAGGCACAAGGCAGTTATTTCTATTTCTTATGTTGGTTCTGCTATCATACAGAGATCTGAAATAAGCAGTTCAAATCCCTGACTCCGTAGAACACTAGCACACGCCTGCGGGAATTCTGCTTTTTAAGTGCCTGCAAGAGCTGAAAAGCTCGGTTGCCAGATGACAGCAGTACCACTTTCTTTGCCCTTTTTACAGGATCCGTGTCTTCTGACAAACACAAGTGACTGGCGACATCTAAGCACTTAGCAGAGAATGGTAGCCATGTCTCAAGTCTTGTGGCACACAGTACCGTCTTAATGTACTGATGACTCACTAACATGCAATTCTTTGCAAGTAGGTATTTTAACTATACAACCTAAGCTCACCCAACTGCAACAAATGCGAGGGATAACCACTTCTAACAAGAATAAAAATCCACAGACCGGCCGGCGAAGAGTGGAGTTTTTTGTGTTGTTCTGACCCATTGTGTCCAATGATTAACCCACAATGTCTGAAAATGTGAAGTCCTTCAGTTCGAAGACTTCAGAAGGGACTCTTTTAGAACGCCAGTAGGGGCTAATATCATATGATGTTACGGCCCGGTGAGCTTCTTAATATCATCACTGTTTGTCCATTGGAGGACTTAAGTGAAGTCGTGGAGTGCCACATCTCATCATTACATGTTTACATGGGGCATTGTCAATATGTCCTGAATGTTACATTTCAACAAGGGATGCACATATGAAAGATTGTCAGCCTGTCTATGAAGGGGATACACAAAAAGGCTGTAGTTAGCAGAGCATCTGTCCTGCGGTCCAATAAGGACTGCCTCTGTGGCGTATCACGTAACAGCAGAGAGCATCGCAATATTGCATGTGACAGTGCGACATTCTCTGTGGAAAGCATTTGTTGTGATTATGTATGCCGCATGAGTCTGGTAGTGTTACAGCCGTTGTCCAGGTCTGCTTCTTTGATATGTATTTAATGGCATCATTCAGATGTGTCAATGTGTTGCCTAGTGCCATAACTGGTGACAACTTTATGAAAGAATTGATCGGTGCCTCCGTTGTTGCCCTCCACTTAACTCTCCACCTCACTGCATACATGTGCTACTAAGTGATGTGCGAGTCGTCCTGCCCAGTTATTACACTCCGTGCTCGTCCTTCCTGTTGTTTTAGGTGTGCGTTGTTTCAATATGTGCAGGATGGAGGAGTCAGAAGCCACTTTGCTGGAGGTTACGACAGGTTGAGGGGGCGTTGGCCTGTTGTAGAGTAGGAGCTTTCTTTAGTTATTTGTTGTCCTTAATGAGTATTAATCGAAGGTGCTCGGTATTAGTGTTGTGATAGAGTTGCTTAATTTCATGATGTGGGTGGGTATGGGTTTCAGCTGATGTTATGGAAGCCCCATTCATCTCTGTTTTTGCTGCAATTTGTGTTACAGTCGTTTCGTTGGTAGAGTTTTCTTTATTGGTTGCTCGGTGAAAAGGAATACGTGTGTGTACTCTGTCCTAATAGTGTTGAGTCTAAGAGTAGTGTTGTTGAAAGTATAGAAATGTAAAAGTTCCCGGAGAGCCAATTGGTGTGTCTGCGTTGTAAAGCCGATCACACCTGAAACTTATGGTGACGTCTGCTGGATACGTCTTGTGACTGAAAAGTAAAGTACATATATGTTTATACCTATACAAGTAGACTTCTCTTCTTTTAACTTCAGTGGTATAGAAAAATACGTTGTTGTAATTCAGCTATTTAAAAGGTCGGGCACTGTAGGGTTCTGATTACCAGAACTTCATCGATTTGAAAGGAAGAGTAACTTCACCTCTCACCTCTGCAATATATTTCGTAGGAGAGTACCGACAATTCTCACAAGCACAGGAGCACGTTCGATTGTGAGTACCGGCACTATAAAGCATTATTGTAAGTCGTAGGTCGCTGCCAACACCAAACGCTTGAAACGGTGTTGACTCTTCGAGGAGTCGTGTAGCTTGGAGGTGGGCTCCGAAATCCGCATGTAGCTGTATAGTAAATAGTGTGTTATATTTCAAAATGTCGGTCTCCACTAGGAGCGGCGGTGGGCACGCGATCGCCCACTACTGGGTCTCACGTGGAGGGAGCACGGGGAGTTTATCGTGGCGTCTGCTGCAGGGACGGCCCTTTGTGGCGGGTGTGAATGCCGCATTGTGCACCGGAGCTGGGAAAATGTCCAGGTCAGGTGAAGACTGAGAAAGCCCTCTGGCCCCAGGGCAGGAGCAGTGGTCACATTATTGGGCAGAGAAGATTTTCTTGACTGGCACGCAAAGGTCATAGATTGACAGAAGTACCTTTGTCTCGTGCGGCTTCATTATTTGGCATAGCCACCCAGTAATTTAGCTAGTGTGACCCTAGTGAAGCAAAAAGCAGCGGAACAATGCATGCAACAGAAGCCGACAGGGCAGTGAACGTCAGTCAGTTGGTCATTTGTATCTGCGCTAACATCGCACCTTTTAATTCAAGATAAACAGATCATTGGATTGATATTGTCTGCCTGACCTTTTAGCCGGGCATGTTTCCACAAACGTCGACTTGTTTCACTTAGGATAGAACATAGATTTCTTTTGTAGTGTCGTGAGCACACCCTGCGTCCGCATTCATCATTTGCATAGGAAAATAACCTCAGTGAATGTTGTTTCATTTGATCACCACTATTTTTATGATGACTGGAAAGTATTCCGTGTTCGAAATTAGCTGACTTAAAAGGGTTGCTGTACTTTTATGCAGGTGCCTGACAAAAACATGTTTTCCTTACACAGCCAGTGTGATTTTATCACCACAGCACCTATTTATGAAGTTGTTTTTTTTGTGATAATCTTTCAGAAGCTCTGTTTTTTAGCACGATTTATAGGAAGCAGTTGGAAATTATGTAAAGCCAGACTCTTGCCCTTTGGTTGATGATCTGTCAAAATAAGATGTTTACCTCCTCCTAGAACCTACTGGACACCATTAGTTGCCATGCCTCATTCCCAAAAACAGCGCTTTCGAATGCTCTCTCTCTCCCTCTCCTGCTACTCGGTGTCTTCTGTGACTCTCCTTCGCCCACTCATTCAGTCAACTAGTCGTCTATGGTGAGGTCTTCTCTACCCCTTGGAGAAGATTATCTATTCACAAGCCTCCTTCTACGTTTAGGACCCGGATGCCCGCAGTCTGACCCCAGCCCTAGCACAACCCAGTGAAACACTGACAAATTATACCTTGATTGTGAGTGGAACATTTTATTAACCCCTTCGCTGCCAGGCCATTTCCCCCTCCTGTGCCAGGCCTTTTTTTTGGCTATTTGGGGCAGTTCGCGCTTAGGCCCTCATAACTTTTTGTCCACATAAGCTAGCCAAGCCAAATTTGCGTCCTTTTTTCCCAACATCCTAGGGATTCTAGAGGTACCCAGACTTTGTGGGTTCCCTGAAGGAGGCCAAGAAATTATCCAAAATACAGTGAAAATTTTGTTTTTTTCAAAAAATGGGAAAAAGGGGCTGCAGAAGAAGGCCTGTGGGTTTTCCCCTGAAAATGGCATCAACAAAGGGTTTGCGGTGCTAAAATCACCAGCTTCCCAGATTTCAGGAACAGGCAGACTTGAATCAGAAAACCCAATTTTTCAACACAATTTGGGCATTTTACTGGGGCATACCCCATTTTAACGATTTTTTGTGCTTTCAGCCTCCTTCCAGTCAGTGACAGAAATGGGCGTGAAACCAATGCTGGATCCCAGAAACCTAAACATTTCTGAAAAGTAGACAAAATTCTGAATTCAGCAAGGGGTAATTTGTGTAGATCCTACAAGGTTTCCCTACAGAAAATAACAACTGGAAAAAAAATTATTGAAATTGAGGTAAAAAAAACAGCAATTTTTCTCTACGTTTTACTCTGTAACTTTTTCCTGCAATGTCAGGTTTTTGAAAGCAATATGCCGTTACGTCAGCTGGACTCTTCTGGTTGCGGGGATATATAGGGCTTGTAGGTTCATCAAGAACCCTAGGTACCCAGAGCCAATAAATGAGCTGTACCCTGCAGTGGGTTTTCATTCTATACCGGGGATACAGCAATTCATTTGCTGAAATATAAAGAGTGAAAAACAGCTAGCAAGAAACCCTTTGTATTTCCAAAATGGGCACAAGATAAGGTGTTTAGGAGCAGTGGTTATTTGCAAATCTCTGAATTCCGGGGTGCCCATACTAGTATGTGAATTACAGGGCATTTCTCAAATAGACGTCTTTTTTACACACTCTCTTATACTTGCAAGGAAAAAATGTAGAGAAAGACAAGGGGCAATAACACTTGTTTTGCTATTCTATGTTCCCCCAAGTCTCCCGATAAAAATGATACCCCACTTGTGTGGATAGGCCTAGCGCCTGCAACAGGAAATGTCCCAAAACACAACGTGGACACATCCCATTTTTTGACAGAAAACAGAGGTGTTTTTTACAAAGTGCCTACCTGTAGATTTTGGCCTCTAGCTCAGCCGGCACCTAGGGAAACCTACCAAACCTGTGCATTTTTAATAACTAGAGACCTAGGGGAATCCAAGATGGGGTGACTTGTGGGGCTCTGACCAGGTTCTGTTACCCAGAATCCTTTGCAAACCTCAAAATTTAGCTAAAAAAACAAATTTTCCTCAAATTTCGGTGTCAGAAAGTTCTAGAATCTGAGAGGAGCCACAAATTTCCTTCCACCCAGCGTTCCCCCAAGTCTCCCGATAAAAATTATACCTGTGTGGGGTAGGCCTAGCGCCCACTAAAGGAAATGGCCCAAAACACAACGTGGACACATCACATTTTTTCACAGAAAACAGAGGTGTTTTTTTTACAAAGTGTCTACCTATGGATTTTGGCCTCTAGCTCTGCCGGCCCCAGGGGGGACAGAAATGGCCTAAAATAAATATGCCCCCCCCCCCCCCACCAGGGAGCGACCCTTGCCTACGGGGTAGCTCCCCCTGCGTGACATTGGTGCAAAAAAAAAAGATCCCCGGTGCCTAGTTGTTTCTGCCCCCCTTGGGGGCAGATTGACCAAAAATCGGCTGATTTTCCCTCAAGGGGGGCAGAAATGGTCTAAATACAATTTGCCCCCCAGGGGAGCGACCCTTGCCTAATGGGTCGCTCCCCATCTCTAAAAAAACAAACAAACAAACAAAAAAAAAACACACAAAAAAATTAGCCCTGGCGCCTAGAGGTTTCTGCCCCCCCTGGGGGCAGATTGGCCAAATAACAATAGGCTGATCTGCCCACGAGGGGCCACAAATGGCCTTAAATAAATTTGCCTCACCCCCAACCCCCTCCGGGAGCGACCCTTGCCTACAGGGTTGCTCCCCTTGCATGACATTGGCGCAAAAAAAATCCCTGGTGCCTAGTGGTTTCTGTTTTTGGGGGCAGATTGACCTAAAATCGGCCGGTCTGCCCCCAGAGGCGGCAGAAATGGCCTACATACGGTGCCTAGTGGTTTCTGCCCCCCTTGGGGGCAGATCGGCCTAATTAAAATATTAAAATAGGCTGATCTGCCCCCCAGGGGGGCAGAAATGGCCTAAAATAAATTTGCCCCCCAGGGGAACGACCCTTGCCTAAGGGGTCGCTCTCCTTGCCTGAAATTCACGAAGAAAAAAAAACCTCCCTGGTGTCTAGTGGTTTCTGTCCCCCTTGGGGGCAGATCGGGCTCATAAAAATAGGCCAATCTGCCCCCAAGGGGGGCAGAAATGGCCTAAATGGAATTTGCCCCCTAGGGGAGTGACCCTTGCCTAAGGGGTCGCTCCCCACCTCTAAAAGAAAAAACTAAACAAAAACAAAACAAAAAAAAAGATCCCTGGTGCCTAGAGGTTTCTGCCCCCCCCCGGGGGCAGATCGGCCAAATAATAGACCGATCTGCCCCCAGGGGGGGCAGAAAAGGCCTTCCAAAGAAAATGCCCCCCTGGGAGCGACCCTTGCCCAAGGGGTCGCTCCCTTATGCCAATTGCCATATAAACATAATATCCCTGGTGTCTAGTGGGCGTTTCAAAAGCCGGATTGCTTTGCAATCTGGCTTTTGAAACACTGAGAGAGACTTCAAAGGGAAGGAAATACATTTCCTTCCCTTTGAAGCCTCTCTCGTCCTCCTCCATGTGATCGGAAGAGAAATGCTTTGCAGCGCGAAGGAAGAGGCCTCTGTGACAATCAGTGCGCGATGCGCACTGACGTCGTGAGGGGGGGTGGGGGTGTCGGGGGTGGAAGGGGAAGGGATTCCCCTTCCTTCCACGACCGGGGGTGTGTGGGTGGGGGGCACATGGGGGGAGCGCTTCCCAGGTTCCCGGGAGCAGGACGAGGTGATCTCGTCCAAGGCACCCGGGAATCGGTGCCTTGGACAAGATCACCTCGTCCAAGGCACAGTACGGGTTAAACAAAGGAAATAAACATTATTGTGTGTGAAGCTATTGAGTCATCTATAAGTGAAATATTGTGTGATATAATTAAAAATAGAGGTAAATAAATCATGGAGAGCAACATCAGACAGGTGAATAAATCAGACCGAACATATCATACCCCTAACAGCACCAAGGCACCTCCTGCATTCCTAAACACCATTGGACCTCACAGGTGAAACCAAACACCTGCATCCATGGGGGGGCAGTCCCCACCCTTCTGTCCCTTGTCCTCGTGCAAGAGGCTCCGCCCTCCCAAACACTAAGCTGCCATAGTGGCTGCGATGAGGTGGCCAGTAGCTGATGCCCCATGCCCACCCAGTGATCTGGGCACCCGAGCCCCCAAGCTGGTGTGCACCCGCTTGTTGGTTCAGTACTGCTGGACCCTACCCTTTGTGCTGTCCAGAGGACCCTGCTTTGGGTGCCGATGCTGCTGAGGGGTGAATTTAGTAGCAGAGATCCCACTCCAAGATAGGGGTGAGTGACCTCTGAACTCTGTTGCCACACCCCCTGACAGAAAGGCAGAGGCCAAGCAAGGGGGCATCTAAATACCCCCCCCCCCACCAGGGTGGAGGCGGGCGTAAATGATGCAACTCCCTACTTCCTTCTGCCCCCTCATCTCGTGAGGCGTGGCGGCGGAAGTCGATTGGCCAGCCTAACGCCAAGACAGCATGCAAACGCGGGCCACGGTGACCATGGGTCCTAAACGTTGCACCACCCTGATTGGGGTGGTGCTCTGTCCATACTCTCTTGTTCTTGCGTTTTATCTCTCCTCACTTCTAAGATCTCTGAGGCGGCCTTGGAGCAGAATTGGCAGTTGCAGTTATCAGTTACAGTTAAACAATTTAGCAGGACGCTAAACTAATTCTCCTTACTCTGTAAAGTGCTAGTGCAGCTCTGAAGCAACCTCACGTGGAAGAAAGAATAGAACAGACAGGACATGACGGGTAGCCCTTTGAGTAACAAGGTCATGCTCAAAATACACACTCGAGCTGGCTGAGTGGTGGGGCATATTGGTTAGCCTAACCGTAGGTGTCTGGTGGACTAGACAGGAAGGTCTGAGCAGAAGAGCCAGTGGCAGCAGTGCTTAGGAATGGAACTAGAGTTTAACTTCTTTTGACATTCATCAAGGTCAGGGATGTAATATAAATTAAAGGAAGAGTGGTGAGGTAATTCACACCAATGTGCGTACTCAGAACCTAAGTACAAGCTTTTGAGAGGTTACAAAAAGAAAGCAAAACATTATGAATGAAAATCGAGAAAAACCTGGGGTCCTCGTATGCCTGAAACCCCTGCATCCCTTACAATCTATGACTTCTGAAAATTGTCACTAATTGCAGTTGTCAAAGAACTGCTACACAATAATCAAGGCTGTGCAGGGACTTTATGCTGCTCTTCGTATATACTAATAAAGGGCCCTGAAAATGTTAAACTTTCCAAAGGCCTTTTGTTCTTTTTCTCTGTAGGTAAAGCCTAGAAGAGGGTGCACGGTGTCTGGTTGCGAAAGGTATACTGAACCAACCAAGAACATACTGGGGCTTGTAGCCTGCCCCTTGCTTACCATTGGTTGGCTTCAATGCAGCTTTTATTTGCTTGCTTCTTACTCAGTGGTGTTCCTTGTTTCAGCCTTTCCATCTTGTTTTTATCCTACCCATGGAGCATAACCTCTTTACAGTCTCTTTGATTGGCTGGTTTCTATGCTTTCCTTACTCCACATTCAGGGAACTACTTTTCTCTTTCTATTTAAGCACTCCATGAGGGTGCCTGTGTTTTCCAGCTGATTCCCTCGTGTTTTAGTCTCTACCCGCCTCCCCTCCCCCCAAAAGCTGACTGTGGGTGAAAATACATATTGTCAGCTTATTTTGGGCTTTGAGAGACCCATTGCTTACTATTGGTTGGCATTATTATCACTCTCATTTGCTTGCTTTTTATTTATTAATTTGTGTGGGATTTCCTTTCTTTTCTTGTGGTTGCTCCTCCCCAGGAGCTTAGCCTTATCACCTTCACGCTCACTGCTTAATTTTCAGGTGCTATTTTTATCTTTTGGCTAAAACAGTCCAAAAGATTGCATGTGTTTTCCAGCTGTCTCCCTTTTATACTTGTCTCCCCCCAAACTCCCACTGCTGGGTTCCATTTGCTTGGTCATGTGTGTGCATCTTCCCCACCCCTCTCTGTGTTATACATACTCTTGAGAGCTCTCTCCCCCCCCCCCCCACGTCCACGTTCCTCTCTTTCACCTGTGATGCTTTCCTCACTGTTGCTTCACCCATGTCCTCCGTGTTGCGTCTGCTTCCTCCCTCCAAGCTGCTTCCTTCTCCCCCAGTGTTGCTGTGCTCCCGTTTTTTTTTACCTTCCCCCACCCTCAGTGTTGTATCTCCCTACCTGTGCACCCTGTGTTGCTTCCTCCCACCCGCGCCCTTCTTGTTGCTTCCGTCCTCACATACCTGGAAAAAAGATAACACCTTTAAGCTACATTTTTAACATTCCAACTTTGATCAGTAAACAAAAGCAAAAAAAAATAAAAATCTGCATAATTTTGTAGGCACATGAATGCGCGGTGTACATGGTCACAGCATCTTTTTTTTTTGGGACAAGCACATTTAATTAAGTGGTTTTATGGCAGCCCTCTCGTCTCCCCCCAAGCAGCAGTACAATAGCTCTAGCAGGACGGTGTTATGTATTGCTACCTGCCATCTGATGAGATACTTAGCAGGTTGTAATAAAGCAAATAGAAATGTACAGTCAGGCTGCCATTTCTGTCACACTTTTTAATAATAGCACTCTTGTAACTACACAACGGTTCTTTATATCAACTCTGCAAAAGCTTGCCTGGTTTTTGTAATAAAAGGAGTTACTAAAATTATAGAACAGACTGAGCGGACCAATTCATTTTGCTGAAGCAATTATTTGGTTCCATGTCAAACAACGGAAAACAACTCGGAAAGCATAAACAGAACTACAGAGTTTAAAAAATGTTTCTAATTCGAAGGAATAACACATGCAACATTACATGCGTGTGGTTGTGTTAGATTATGTTAATGAACAGTAGTCAAAATGTATTCGCCACCACACGAAGGGCGGGTGCTGTCAAATGCCGCACCAGATATTTCACATGAGCCTCTATGCGTCTAGCCAGGGTTTCCTCTCCTTGAATGCAAGTTTCAAGGGGTTTTATTCTGCGAGACTCCACAGCTTATCTGGGGTTCGATCCCTTTTGGGATAATCTGAAAAATAACTACCTAATAACAGAGAAACGTTCCGTTTTTTAAGTGATGTGCACAGTTGGTGTCAGGACACAAGTTTGATGTTTGGTGTGGCAAGTTATAATTTGGTGGTTTACCTCAGCAGAGCCTCGTGTTTTTTTCGGTGTGGTTTTGCCTAAGTGATTGGCCGTGAAACCTAAAATAATGAAAATAAAACCTATAAGCCCTTTTTTTTATGTCGACCCTAGTTAGTGGCCATTGTTTCTGGCATCAGTGCACTCTCCATGAGAATGCATTTGTTTTTCCGGCTGCCTCTCTCGTGTGCTTTTCTCCCCTCATCCTCCCCATTACTCTGTAGCTCGTGTTCCCCCCCTCCTCTTCCTCCTGTGCACTTGTTGCTCTATTTCCCCTGTGTGCTTTTCTGCTGACCTGTGTTGCTTTCACTCACTTGTGTGCTTCTCCCTATGCTCTTTGTTGTTCTCCCTTGTGCCCTTCTCTTCCACCATCCTTGTTGCTTTCCCCACCGCCCTCTGTGTTGCTTTCCCCACCGCCCTCTGTGTTGCTTTCCCCACCGCCCTCTGTGTTGCTTTCCCCACCGCCTCCTGTGTAGCTTTCCCCACCGCCTCCTGTGTTGCTTCCCCACCGCCTCCTGTGTTGCTTTCCCCACCGCCCTCCTTGTTGATTCCCCTCACTCACTCCTCCATTGAAAGATTTAACAAAAAATACACTTTTTTGCTACTCTTTATAAGTTTACCATCTATTATGCATTGGTAAATAAAAACAAAAAAAGTTGCCTGCACCATTTTGCAGGCATGTGTGTGCACTCGGCGTTAAAGTGACACAGCTGTGTCATTGCACCTTTTTCTTTTGTTCTTTCTTATTTTAGCAATGGTGCACCACATCGGCAATACTGCAGAGCATCGGCAAAAAAACATTGACCAAGCCAATATATTCCAAAGCTGAGACGTATTGGCTTTGCCAATGCTTGTTATTTTTGTGATGCATGGCTGTAATTTTGTAGTCGCTGTAATAATTTTCATTTTTGCGCTTTTTATATGGATTTCAAAAATGGAGGCTCTATTATTCCAAAAAGTAAGTCACAAGTAGAAAGACCACACCAGGAGCTAGACGTAGTTCAGCTCAGTCCCAAGTGCAGACAGAGCTTCCAACAGACACGCACATTAGCTCCATGACATCATATACCTTCCGGACAGCAGCAGGACAGGCTGACAGGTACACAGAACTCAGGTCAAGACGCAACAGATACACCATTCATTGACATTTACTAGGTTTTAATATGTTGCTGTACTTACCAAGCAGATTCTTCTTTCAGAAGGCCCGTGGTTAAGCATCTTGTAAAGAGTTCTCATTAATCAAGCATTGCTTTAAATTTTAGGTTGACCTTTCATACAGTTTTGTGCAATACGTGTTTCCAGACTTGGAACATAGTTAGCCTTTAACAAGTCCTACTTCACTAATCTCACTAAAGAGTTGTGCAGTCAGGCCCTGCTTCCTCTTGGCTTGCTTTATGGCCAGTGAATCGCAGGTGATTGGTCTGTAGCAGGCCATTCATACTCTGCCCATGCTCGGACTGGGAACACCTGCCATGCAGTGAGTCCGACCTCAAAGACCTGGGCTCTTTAAATGGCAGGCACGTGAGGCGCAGGTGCCAGGCGGCCGCGGGGCTCCCGGCTATTGTGCTGCTCCAATGCATGTACGCTGCGGAGCCGCTCTCGGTGTCGTGTTTCTGCTTGGTAATTAGAAGAACATCTCATCAGGGCTGTAGAAAATAGGATGGTTTGTCGAGCTTCATGCTCTGTACGCCTGCGGTTCCTCAGTCGACAGCCCCCTTTATTTGAATAATAAGAGTTGTACCTTGGAAAGTAACATTTTCAGCTCAAAATCTTGGCATAATTTACTAATTGGCAATTATGAAACTTGGTATGTGACATACCTCACCCACAAAAATGCTGATGAGGTTTTGAAAGTGCTCAGTTTTTTTTGTCTACAAAACCTTACCTTGGCTCGAGCAAAATGTGTTCTCAGTTTTTGAGAATAATTGTTCAAAGCTTTTCAATACACGATGGCAAATGCACGCAGATTTTTTAATTGCAAGTTTTTCTTTGGCTGACATTTTCTTTTGCTGACCTTTTTATGCAAAAAGGCATTGCATAGGCTAAGAACACAAATGATGGGATTCAGAAATAGTTTGCTGTGACATATTTTTGTAGTATTCCATTCTTACTCCTTGAATTCAGAGGTAAGCCACGAGTATCACAATCGTAGTTCACACACAAAGCCATTTTGAATTGGGCCCTAATTTGTGTCTACAAAGCACATCTTATGGGGAACTTTTTAATTAGAGTCGAATAAGGATATGCACGATATACATTGTGCAAAAGGCAAGATTTTCAGTCAAATATGGCATAGTGAAACACTTGTCACTCCTTATAAGTTTGTAGAATTTCCCATACACCATCACAGGTTTCCTAAATAATTTTGTAATTTCACACATTCCTATGAAATATGACGTGACACGTTCTGCAAAGTTGTTCCAACCGTATAGTAAAATGAATATAATAAATACATAAATGATGATGATGATAAAATAAAATACCGCTGTTAACGTGAAGAGCTACAGTGCTACGTTTTATCGTGTTGATTATATCACTTTTCTACCGCAGATTGCTTTGGTTATTTTTCCTCAGGCCATTTGATCTTCATAACTTAGAGGTTGTCGATCATTTGTCTCACATAAATGTGAATCAAATGACACGATAGTTTCAGAATGTGAAGAAAATGAAGGTCTGCAGTGTTGCCACCCCTGATGACTGTTTTGTGTGACTTGGGGCTGCATTATACATAGTGCCTTAGGGGTGCACCAACTGATTGCTCCTGCAGGTCACTATGGTATGAGAGGAGGGGCAGCAGTTGCATGGGCGGCCCCATTTAGTAAGACTGATAGCGCTAGGGCACATTTTGCTCTGGCGCGATCACACCTGTGCTTTATTATTGACGTCCGACAGAGGGCAAGACCGCGGACTGGGCCACGGTGGTGCACCGTCAGAGTGGATCCCAAGGACAGCCTCTGTCAAGGATGGCAAGGGGACCTGGGATACCCCTGGAGCCCCCTTTCAGACTCGTGCACTCACTCGCTGACCCACCCGCAGAGATAGTAAGGCCGGTTAGCCATGCCCAGTGAAAGGCAGACCTCCGGCTTCAGACAGCTGGTCCGTCTATCGCTGATGCGCCGTCCGCAGTGTTGACGCGGGTTTGCGCGTTCGCTGTCATACAGCAGACTCTCCTGCCCCTGATGTCAAGGCGCCTCCTGGTGTATGTGACCGACCGGAGCCCTTGCCACAAAGCACCTGCTGCGCAGAGGGCTGGTGCGGTTTATAAAAAGATATGATACATTTGCTTGCCGTGTTTCGCAACACGCGCGGATCCCCTCGTTAGAAAATGAAGCCCGCTCACAGTAGGGGAGAGCCGGGCCTTGTGACTCTGTTACATGACGCCTCGATTTTAGAAAAATGAGAGTAGAGCTCACAGCAAATGGCGTCTCTGTCTTAACTGGCAAGAAATATGGACGGTCTGATCAAAAAAGGCCCTGGGGGACGCTAGTTTCTTTTTGGTGGGGAGTCCAGAATGAAAACTCTGGTTTACCAGACGAGAGGAGCCCTCTCTCAATACCTCACTAGGTTTTGGCCCCTCAGTCGCTGACGTCAGAGGCTGGAGGGGCGGGAGATGTGGAGATAGCGGCCCGCGGCGGACAGCTGTCACCGCACTGAGGGGTAATGGAGATTTTCTTAGCTTTAGTGAAGGAAAGTCTTGATTTTATTAAAACACGGAGGCGAGTATTATGCTTATCTTCTCTTGCTTTAATTCAAATAGCAGCCAAGAAACTACAAATCCCAGCAGACCCCGCTGGGAAACTACAATAACGAATATGTCATACAATATGTCATAGAGTATGTAACCAATCAGATGCACAGAGGGGTATAAACATATTGGCTGATAGCAACAAGTCCTCTTTTCTTGTAGAGCAGTTAAGATAGTCTGAATAAAGGTATTATCAACAACAAAATAATACATGCCAATATGAATGAAAATAGAGCCTCCAAACGATAGACAACATGAATAGTCTTTTGATCCAAATTGGGAATGAAGAGGTCTTGGAATAGAGTCGTTTCATGAGTCGGAGAAGATGCCGCTTGCGGAGTATCCTGGTAGGATGAAGGCAGGATCTTAAGTTGACTGGTTGGTAGTGGAAGTTGCACCTAATGAGAATAAAGGGAGGGTTAATAATGGACCCAAAGCGGTGGGATAATACTCGCCTCCGTGTTTTAATAAAATCAAGACTTTCCTTCACTAAAGCTAAGAAAATCTCCATTTTATTACAAGCACGGAGGCTCCTATTATGCTTAGTTCAAAGCATAGAAATTATTGAATTAGCTACATGGGATACAGGCTTGCAATAAAAGGTTCTAAAAGTTGAGACATTTGACCAATCAGCGGACTTGAGGATGTCCCCTAAGCTCAAACCTGTCCAAAAGGCTTTGGAAGCCATAGCTCCTCTGGTAGAATGGGCACCGAAAATGGAGGTGTTAATGCCAGCCAATTCCATCATCCATTTCACCCATCGTGCTAAAGTAGTGGAAGTTACAGGTTTATGAGGGGGTCTGAAAGAGACGAGGAGTTGAGCTTCAGAAGACTTCCTCAAATCCTTGGTTCTAAAAATGTATTCCTTCAAGCAATTTCCTACACATAAGTTAACATGCTCAGGAAAGTAAGGATAAAAAACAGACATTAAATTAGTTTTTGTTCGTTTTTGTACCTGAAAGAAAACACCTTGAGGGGTATACTGAACTGAGGTCACATCTAGAGCTCTAACATCAGAAATACGTTTTAGAGACACCAGACAAAGAAGCATGGTTAATTTAGCAGAAAGCAACTTTAGAGATAAAAGGGAATTAGGCGGTTGAGATAAGAAAAATCGTAGCATTACATTAACATCCCACATGAAATTGTACTTCGTTAAAGGAGGTTTGGTAAAACGGATTCCTTTCAATAAACGACAAATCAGAGGATGTTCACCGACAGGTTTATTGTTTACTCTGTCATGTTCCGCTGAAATAGCCGACCTGTACATGTTGACCGTTCTGTAGGCCTTTCCTTGGGCTGCCAAGGAAGCTAAAAAATTTACAACTAGGACTACATCTGCTGAAAAGGGATTGGCACCCCTGAGCAGACACCAATTATGCCAGACAGACCATGCTGACTTGTAAGCTTTGGTTGTGCCAGGAGCCCAGGCCTGTCGTATGAAGCTTGCAGCTTCCTGCGAAATTCCTGGGGTTCTCCAGGCAGACCCGAAACCATCCAAGAAACTAGCTGAAGGGATTGACTGATTATTAGGTCGTGGGGATGACCTTGAGGATTCAATAATAGAGATGGGAAACTTGGAAGAAGAACGGGGAGATCTATAAGTAGCTCGAGGGCTAACGGGAACCAAGGCTGACCTTGCCAGAGGGGGGTAATCAAGAGGATTCTGGTGGATTGACGGCGAACCTGCGCCAAAACCCTGGAAATCATTATGAAAGGAGGAAAAGCATAGTTGATTTGATTGGACCAGTCCTGTTGGAAAGCATTGGTGGCCAAAGCCTGGGGGTCTGGACGCCAGCTGTAGTACCGAGGGATCTGGCTGTTTAAACGAGAAGCAAAAAGATCGACCGAGAAGGGACCGAATTTGGAAGAAAGAGCGTTGAATACTGAGGGGTGAAGACGCCAATCGCTCGAATCTTGGAGATATCTGGAACACCAATCTGCGATTGTGTTCATCTCTCCTGGAAGATACTCTGCTCGAAGCGAAATCTGATTTTGGAGACAGAATTCCCATAGGCTCTTTGCTAGCTCGGCCAGGGGTTTTGACCGAGTACCTCCAAGATGATTTATGTAACGAACCGCAGAAAGGTTGTCCATCCGGAGGAGAATAGAACAGCTTACCCTGTCTTTGGCGAAGGTTTGGATCGCAAAGGAACCTGCAAGAATCTCTAAACAATTTATGTGCAGATATGACTCCTCTCTTGACCATAAACCTCCAGTCGAGAACTGAGCGCATCTTGCGCCCCAACCAGTCCGACTTGCATCGGATTCTAAAACAAGATCTGGTGCTGTAGAGAATATTGCCCGGCCATTCCAAGCATCTAGATGATCGAGCCACCATTGAAGTTCGATCCGGGATTCGTGATCCAGCAAGATTAGGTCTTCGTAAGTAAAGCCCTCTCTCAGATGTCGGATTTTTAGACGCTGGAGTGCTCGATAATGAAGGGGACCTGGAAATATAGCTTGAATGGATGATGCTAACAGACCAATTATCCGGGCGAGACCTTTGATCGTAAGTTGTGATTTGCTGAGAACTAAGTGTATTTCTTTCTTGATATGGGAAATTTTTTGGGCCGGAAGATGAAGAGTAGCCTTGATAGAGTCTACGAGAAACCCCAAGAATTCCATGTGATGAGATGGAATGAGGTTGGATTTGTCGTTGTTTATCAGAAAACCTAACTCTTGAAGAAGAGAAACTAACATGTCCACATGTTGTATGAGAGTGGATCTGTCCTGGTGAAGGATTAGGAAGTCGTCTAAGTATACGATAATTCTGACTCCCTGAGCTCGTAGATGAGTTATGACTGGTTTCAACACCTTGGTAAAGCACCAAGGAGCCGAGGAGAGGCCAAATGGAAGACATGTAAATCGATAAAATTGGCCGTTCCACTGAAATTGTAGAAACTTCCTGAAGGAGTAATGAATGGGAATGGAAAGGTATGCATCCTGTAGGTCTAAGCGGACCATCCAATCGTTTGTTAACAACGAATCTCGGAGATGGAGAATAGATTCCATCTTGAAATGGTGATAAACGACAAAATTGTTGAACAATTTGAGGTTTATCACAGGACGAAATTTCTTGTTCTTCTTTTGTACGAGAAACAAAGTGCTTGTAAAGCCTGAAGGGTGAGGAGCGCATGGCTCTATCGCATGCTTGAGGAGTAAAGAATGAACCTCGCGAGAAAGAAGAGTGTTTTGCTGTTCGGAAAACTTTAAGGGTTTTGGATGATGATGTTGGAAAGGAATCGAGTAGAGTTCTATGTGATATCCTGAAATTGTCTGCAGGACCCAAGGATCTGCGGTTAGAGACCGCCAATTTGTCACAAACAAAGCCGTCCGGCCTCCCACCAACAATGAGCCACAAGGAGGAACGCTTACCTGCGTTTTGGGAGCCTCTGGACCTGAAGCCACGTCTGAAGGAGCGATACCTTTGTGGATAGAACTGTGGCTTGTACTCCTGAGGGTATGAAGAGGAGCCTCTGGTCTGATTGACCGCACCCCTCTGGGTGTAGCGGCCGGCAAAGCGGCTCCTGCCTTTGCCGGCTCTTCCAAAAACACGGGAGTGAAAGATTTTGTTCATGGAAGACTGCGCCTTGTCCATTGAAGCAAAAGTTTGAACATATTTGCTGAGTTCTTTGAGGAAAGAGTCTCCAAACAGCAAACCGTTGGCTTCTGGACCCGTCTCCTTGGTTGCAAGAGAATTGAGTTTAGGGTCGATTTTAAGGAGTAGACTCTTCCGCCTTTCCTGTGCCATAGAGGCGTTAGCATTTCCAAGAAGACATATCGCCCTTTGGGCCCAATTAGAGAGTACAACCGGATCCACTTTCTTGCCCTCCATTCTAGCCTCTTCTGCTAGATCCAAAATTCTAGTGAGTGGACCGGAGATATCCAGCAGCCTGTCCTGACAGTTGGTCCAGGCTCTGTCCACACCATTTTTGGGATCTTTCCCAAATTTTGTGAAAAACATTATGATATTTGGATCAATGGCCGGAGTATTAGTGATGTTGTTCGGTAGTGAAGGCCTGGGGCACTCAGATTTGAGTCTGTTACGTACCAGTTTCTCTAGAGGTTGACGTAAGTTCTTAAGTACGTATTCCGATACATGATCACAGGGAGTCCATTCAGTGGAATTTGGGTGACGGATAAGGGATGGGTCAAACATCGGTTGGCCCGCGAAGTCCACTAAGGTATTTTTTAATTTTGTTTGAGAAGACTCTCCCAGTTGACTCAGAGAAGTTTTACGCCTCTTCTCCGTAGGCCCTGGCCAGATCATTATGTCTGGATCCTCCTTATCCGAATCTTTATCCGAATCTGAATCACCCATGTCATCATCAGTATCTCCCAGATTAGTGATCTGTATAGGAAAGGAAGTGCTAGGGGTGGAAGCCTGGTTAGAAACTTTTTTAGCCGGAGAGTCGGAGTCATCCTGAGCCTTGTCTGCCTTTCTTTTTTTGGATTTAGAAGGCGAGGCTGAAGAGATTAACTTTCTAATAGAGGCCTCAAATGTTTTAGAAACCCCCGAGATTGAAGCAGAAACCGCTTTCTGGACCGAATCTTTAATAAAAGAGTCCAAATCTTCCTTGAATTGCTGAGCGTCATCCTCTTCTGAGAGGAAAAAAATTGTAAATATGATATTCCGAATAAATAACTAAAATTTCCCTTTCAACAGGTTAAATAAATAAATGAAAGAACCAACCGTGAAATAAAGTGCTTGTATTGAGAAAAAACGGTGTTTGACAAGCCCAGTAGAGTGCACTATGACGATGTCGTAGAGGTTTAAAACCTTTCCAAACGTAAAGGCGCGACCGCAGCCAAAGAAAAGGACGAAGAAACTTGAGCCAAAGGAGCGCTGCCGAACGCGTGTACGCTGAAGCAATGCCGCGGAGAACAGCCGGCAAGCCTCAGCTGAAGAGAAAAAACAGCTGATCTGACGCGTGTTCAGCTGTCAGAAGCTCCGTCCGCTCGCTTGAGAGGAATGCGGCGGATAGAGCGTGCGCGCGCGCCCCAGGCGTTCAAGTTAGAACGTTGGGGCGCGAAGCGAAGGGAAAGGAATTTCCCAAATATTCAGGAGAAAACGGAATGATACGGAATATAAGAAGACAAAACAACATACATTAAGTGGAAACCTCGAACAAACTATGCCCAGGTTAAATATATACACGCAAAACGAACATTAATAAATGAGTAGAAGATAGTACTTATCTTGACTGCTAGCAGCAAGAAGAGAGGACTTGTTGCTATCAGCCAATATGTTTATACCCCTCTGTGCATCTGATTGGTTACATACTCTATGACATATTGTATGACATATTCGTTATTGTAGTTTCCCAGCGGGGTCTGCTGGGATTTGTAGTTTCTTGGCTGCTATTTGAATTAAAGCAAGAGAAGATAAGCATAATAGGAGCCTCCGTGCTTGTAATAAAATTGCTGCCGCTCGACTCGATGCCTCTCAGGTGGACAAGGCCTGTGTCGCTCCCTTTGTTCGAAGCGTTCCTTTAAAGTCCAGCAAGGGGCGGCCTGGGATGCACTGGACCCAAACCACCCCGGGCTGCTGGGTATCTCGTCTCTGCTGGGAGAGCCGCAAGTGCGGTCAGAGACCAGGTGTACGCCTGCGTTCTAACCCGGGTCTCCCGAACCTGTCGGTGGGCGAGCTGTCTGAACTCCAGACCCCCGGAGCGGTGGTCCTCGCTCAGTGTCCTGCGGTGCGGTTTGTATCTGCATGCCTCTTTCCCCGCTCTGTTCTTTTTGTTCATGGGACCAAAAACTCTACTTGTTTGAAATATTCTTCGACGCTTTTTCTGCACTTTGACGATAATAATGTAGGTCTGTGGTCCTGGTCACAAGATTCACCTGTATCCAGCCAGTCTCGTTTGTTTTTTAACTGAACAGCATTTTTTTCCTGTCATCTTGCTGGAGTCTGCGGTAAACCCGGGTTTTCTTTCCCCTCTCTCTCTTATTTTACTTTCACACACACCCTCTTAAATGGGGCATCTAAAGTAGAGAAGACAGTTCTCTTTACGCTGTCCAGCTACTCGTCAATACAAAGCATACCAGAATGCTCATTTGTCTTATGTCTGCGTGGGTTTAGAGATATATTGTGGCACCAGTCACCAGATACCCCCTTTAAGCCAACACTAGAGTACCTCCGACAAGTACTGAATTTCGTGTTTTATGCCACATTTCTAATAGCACTAGTATATGAAAGTTGCTATGTTTTTTTGGATTATGAAGTTAAAACAAGAATGTAAATAAACAAACTATCCATGTTGTCACGGCCTCCTAAATTATTCTAAATACACAATCTGCTGGATTTGTCACGTTGTAGTTTTTCCTAAATTACACATCCGGGTACAATAATCAAAATGTTGTTGTGCACAAGCCTCTCTCTTGAAGGGAAACATCCTTTACCTCACAGACATTTCTGAAGCTGCATTTACCATACGATTTCCTTTACCATTTTATGTTATGTTACTTAGTATTTATTGAGCGCACATACACAAGGCTGGTCTCTTGGCGCTTGGGTAGCAAGTGCATACACCACAGTTTGTGGTTTAATCGTAAGCCTGTTTAAAGAGCCCTCTTTTTAGAAGTAACCTTAATCTTTCATAGTTGGGAATGGATCTAATGCCAAGAGGAAGGCAAGTGTAAAGAATCTAACATCACACATTTTCTTTTATTTTTAATTTTGGGATTGGCAGGACATTAAAATGGATAGATTTTAGGTTTTGACTGGGAGTGTATTTCTGAATTCTAGATGATAAAACGGCCAGAATTCTTCCATGAGGGGATTTAAAAATAATGCATCCAGTTTTAAAGATGGTCCTTTGTGCTACCAGTAGCCAGTGTAGCTTTCTCATCAGTGGGGTGATGTAGCAGTGTCTAGGCTGTTGGAAGACTAGCCTTTCTGCCTGGTTCTGTACTAATTGTAATTTGTGATTTAGGCCTGTTGGGAGGCCCAAGTAGAGAGAGTTTGCATAATCTATGCAAGAGATGACCAAGGCGATGATGACTTGGACAGTGGCTTTAAAAGTGAAGCACTTTCTGATTTTCCTAATTCTTTAGAGTTGCAGGAAGCAGGAGGGGGTTACTGCTCCTATTGTAGATAGATCCTCATCAGTGAGGGCCCCAAAGCTTTTTACTGATGGGTATAGGGAGTGTGCCTATTTCAGGGGGCGGGAAGGAAGGATTCCACAAATTGTACTTGTTTTAGTGATGACAGTTTCTGTTTTATCAGAGTTTATTTTTAACTGGTTGCTCTTCAACCAGTTAGGGATGTACATCATCATGTTTTGGAAAGTTTCCTTAGATTCCATGCAGTTATCAATAGTAAAAAGTAACTGCATGTTGTCAGCGTAATTATAGATCCTGACATTCATATATTATTTAAGGGAGTGTACGAGGGGGTGGATGTACAGGTTAAAAAGATGGGGAAGGGGTGGATAGGGAGAATTCCTGGGTTACTCCACAGGTCGGCTGAATCTTGGATGAACTGAAAAGAGACTGCTAGACCGATTGCGAGCGGCCCTTGAGGAAGGCTCTAATCCAATCGAGTGCTGTGCTCTGCAGGCCTGCTGCTCCAATACGGTTCACCAAGAGATCATGGTCGACCATGTCAAAGGCTGCGATATGTCCAGGAGGACCTGCAACTGAGTAATACCTCTATCTGCTTCTTCACGCATGTCATCCACTACAGAAAGGATGACCACTTCTGTAGAATGGTCTGGCCAGAAACCCATCTGGTGAGGGTCAAGGAAGTTGGATTCCTCTAGGAAGGAGCAAAGGTGTCAAGCGACGTGTGCCTTTTGGACTTTGCTTTGCTAATTAGAGGAGTAAAGTGATGGGGCAGTAGTTTTTCAGGACCAGTGGGTCTTCTCCAGATTTAGGTTGGAGCTCGATCACTATAGCCTTCTTGAAAGGAGGATATAGTGATCCCGCCTTGCATGCGAAGTGTAGATAAGGATATATATATATATATATATATATATATATATATATATATGTATGTGTATATATATTATATATATAAATAAATTCTTAAAAAATAAAGGTTAAAGGGACATTATAGTTAGTCTCGCATTTTAAACGTACAAAACCATAGAATTTCACCAGTTGTAGTTAGTTACCTCAAGTAACTATAATTTGTGCCCTAAGGTAACTATATCTCACACCACAGCCATGCACAGGTATGCAATCAATAATTTTACTGCAGATGTCACAGTCACTTTATCAATGATGTTATCAAAGTTGTCATGATTGCCAGAATTTGTGGGGTAATTAGCAGTGCATGGCGAGGGCGCGAGTTATGGTTACCTTAGGGCACGAGTTATAGTTACTTGAGGTAACTAACTGGTGAATTTCTATGGTTTTGTAAGTTTGAAATGTGAGCCTAACTATCACGTCCCTGTAACCTTTGTTTTTTTAAAAGTGAATTTCTATGTCTTAAAAACATTCTATTTCCTAACTATAACACCCCTGTAACCCTTGTTTTTTCAGTGAATTTTTTTTTATTTATTTTTTTAATGTATAGTAATTTTTATGACTATATGTTAATCTAACCACTGCCGTGCACGGTGGTGGTTGGCCACAGGGCCTGGCCTGCAGCCAGTCATTTAGGTCAATCCCCTATAAACACTCAACTATGCACCGTGCATGGCCTTCACCCATACACAGCGGAGGTTGTCCGCAAGACCTGGCCTGCAGCCAAACCCTCCGGCCAACCCCCCTAACCACCCAACCCTATGCTGTGCATGGCCCTTTGGCTGTGCGCGGCAGGGGTTGACCGCGGTCTCTCTGGGTGTGAGAATAGGTGTAAGAGGGTGTATCTGGGGGTGAGAGTGGCTGTGAGAGTGTCTGAGTATGAGAGTGCGTACATCAGTGTTTTAGTGGGTGCATCAGTATGTGCGGGGGTCTGTGAGTATGCATGAGGGCGTCATGTCTGAGAGTGGGTGTGAGAGTCTGAGTGAGTCTGTGGGTGGGTGCATAACTGAGTGGGTGTGTGAGGGTCTGACGGGCTGTGAGTGGGTGCAAGAGGGTCTGAGTGGGTCTGTGAGTGGGTGCGTAAGTGTGTGAGTGGGAGAAAGATTGAAAGAGAGGGAGTGGGAGAGAGAGTTGTTTAGGCTTTTATGAATAATATATTGAGAATGAGATATTTCTTCTCAAATTGAAAAGACAAATGTATTTGTCAATTAAAAAGAGTAACATCACATTTTAGTATGAGCCTTAAACATTGAATTATAAAAAAGAAAAGAAAAGGGAAACAACTAGGGACACTCCTGGATTCGAACCCTCAACGCTCAGTGTGATGGTCTGCGACCTTCACACTTGAACTATATAACTTTTTTTTTCTAGCCGTTTATGGGCTATCAGGGACCGCAGGGGAACCCTCACGTCCTCCCTCACAGTCTTTCACTATTTATTTATTTATTTATTTTGTAATATGCCCCTAAGGGGTGTATCAAGGACTGCGGGGAAGCCTCATGGCCTGTAGAGGGTGCGGGAGAGAGCAGAGTACATAAACTAGAATTTATGAGGAAGTTAATTGATAGGATTATCTTATTGTAACATAGCTCATTTTATAGTAGTTATTTGCGTTATACATACACACAAATGCAATAACATCGCACCTGGGGAGTTCACTTGATTATTCCAGAATCACACGCATATTGGGCCATTGTGGAAGTCAAGGACCCCTGGTCTCCAGGTTCCAAATTCAGCAATGTAGCCAATAGACCAGTTCGGTATCCTTTCAGTTATACTGTCCGCTATCTAAAGAAACACCGCATCCCTCCTGGGCAGGGTGAGTTATTCCAGTTTGCACGCTCTTAGGATCTAAAGCGTGCACCTCTCCGTAATCTAGACTAAGCCCTTGTCAGGTATATGTCTACACGTAATATATTTAAATCCAGCAGAGGGCGACATTTCATTAAATATATGTGAACGTGGCTTTGTTTTTTTACCTTAGAATTTTCAGGAACCGCAATGTACACACATCGTGCATGGACACCGGTGTTAATCTATATGAAACAGAGTGCACCTGTTTTGATTTTGGAGTGTCAAATGTTTTGCCTCTGCACCGATCCCCCAATAATGCTTACTAGCCCTGCGTGCACAGCATGTAGGGCGTATAACGTTGCCCTACGTCAAAGCCACCGCCGCATGAGCTTTTTTTGATCTATTTGGTCATTTTACTTAGAGGCGCGTTGAACTCTTACTGTAATATAATGTTCCTGGTGGCGAGTCAGTTCAGTACTAGTCAGCGCCTTGTTCGCTAAACATCCTCTCTGTGGTTAAGGCGCTAGTAGCGGGGTGTTTATTTTCCGTTAGGGGGTGTTTATTTTCCGTTACAGGTGTTAAGGGCTTGAATTAAGCGCCTCCCAATATTCTCTGCTAAACTCCTCTTTCAGATATGAGCCGCACAGCGGCGAGTCATTGGTGTGATGATAACGTGTCCATTAACTGCAGGCGCTGCCTGATGACCACAAGTGGGCTTTAACCGGGTATAGTAAAATAGATCCTATTTCACCTTCCAGAAAACCTCTACACTGGCTCCTGGTAACCCATAGTATCCTCTTTACATTTTACGTACTTATAAAGCCAAAGCCAGCCACCCTCCAGTTACCTGTCCTATAAAATCAGTGCACGTGTTCCTAGAAAGTGTTTAAATAGTAAATATAAAGCTCACCAGAAAGTGCCAGGAATTGTACTTACCACAGGGTTGGTCAGTCGTTTTCAGTTTAAGCCCCAAGATCTGGAAGTTGCTCAAATGTTGGTCGCTCCAGATCCTTAGGAAGAAGCCGAAGGCCCCCAGTTCGTAAATGCAGCCATGACCAACCTCCAGAGGCCAGTGGGAGGGAGTGCCTTTATTAATACTACCAGTCAGCAGGTAGTTGGGTGCAAAGCACGGTGGTTGCAGTGCTTTAAATGGTCTGGTACGGTCTGGTACTGAGTACCAATTTGAAATGGAGAGTACCTGCACTTCTCAGCAGTTCTACAATACATTTAATGGTTGTGTACCAGCACTTCTCAACAGCAAACAGGTACTCTAAATAGTGAGTACATGCACTTCTATATTTCCATTTAAAGCACTGGGTGGCTGTACAATGTGTGCAAAATGAGCATTTTCTGCACCTCGACAAACACAGATACTACAATGTTTTAGTGTATTCTTTTCGTATTTGTGCGGCTAGGGAAACAAATTTTTGGCATGCACATTTTACAACATCGGTCTATTTAAAATAGTGTCTAAAGTTGGGACTTATACTTACTCTATTCCTGATTCATTTAGTCGCAGATTGAATAATGGAGGGCTTTAATCTCGTGCTTGTTATTGGATATGCAAACACCCCATGGCCAATAAAAAAAAAAAATCAGTGGATTGTGTACAAATTATTTCTCTCTGTAACTGCTTACTTCAGTGTTGGTTGTATTCGTCTACTGAACTGTTGTGGAGAAGATTCCATTTTCATTATGAAGCTACTTATTTGTGATTAGTGATGTCATAATTTGTCTCTCAAGTTCAATTTTTAAAAACTTTGGTTGCCCCATTTTTGGAAATGCCACACGTTGATAGAACTTTTACTAACACGTGGGCCCGCAGCTCGTTAAACAGAAAACAGGTTCTGTAGGGAAGCTTAAGGATTTTGTGATTGTGGGGTTATACCGCGTATCAATATATTACATTTTCATGGATAGTCTTATTGTAAATTGTACTTTAGAAGTGAATGAGTCAACAAATTAACAAGGCAAGCCAAGGGTCTGAGTCATCTCTTGGAGTCCGTGCATGAGCCGAGCCCTGCAAATGCCATGTAAGTCATACAACAAACATCACATAAAATATGATAAAGTCGCTTCAAAATAAATAAAAAATGTTTCTTTTACATGTGGAAGTTTTGACATTAATACATCACATTGAAGGACTGCACTCAGGGGTGTGGAATTCATATAGCCCGATTCCCAGAACATATTGTTTGGAATAAAGGACAATAAGATTGTATGTTTATTTTGTCCTGGGACAAGTATGACCAACCCCCTGCAGCACAAACTGTTTGGCTTCCAGTTAACAGTACCACTTTATAGATAAGAGAAGGGCATTGTCTGCAGTTAAGATGTTTGTGTCCATATGTTAGTGCTGTTCGAACTTGTATATATGGTTCATTAATGCAAAGCCTTTCTTATTAGGGTGAGCACTCTAAGGAAATGTTGAAAGCAGTGTCTGCACTATTGACAGCGGATCCTGTGTAAAAATGTGTACACACATTTGCATTGTTTAACAATACAAGTCTACAAATAATGCTCCCAGAATGCTTTCTGATTGGATGCAAATATCTGCAGAAGCTTGAAAGCAAGATGGATGATCTTTTTCTTTCAAAATAAAATGCTCACAGAAAATCCAACTAGGAAAAAAATGTTTTGGTAAACTACTGTGAAATTATAGTTACAATTTTTTGAAGCACCATTAAGTAAAATGTGTTGATGCATGCTAGTATTTCCAAAAAATATTCATAATGGAAAATCAGTGCAACCACTTTCAACGTGATGATGGGAAACATGAAAATAAACAAGTATTGGCAAAGTCAACAGGTCTGATATGGGTGGTCAGCCTTTTGGTTTTATCAATGCTTGTCTTGCTTTTACATGGTTTTTTAAAAACATTATTATTGTGGGAGCTGCTGCCCCCCCCCCCCCCCATTATAACAAACATTGGCAAAAAGCATTAATATATTTTGGTCTCAAAAAGCACACATTGCTACAGTAGACCCTGGCAGTGAACAAAAATACTCTGTATGCCGGTCTGCTCCTTCTGAAAGAGCAGAAGCCAGTCGATAGGTAGAGAGATAGAATTTAATAAAAACAAAAGGCTTTGGTTAACACCAGACATAAATGGAGGCCCAATTTCTAAAGAAAGTCACAAGAGTGTACCCATGATGTATGTCCTTGAATTAGTGCAGAATAATAACTCTGATGAATTCACAGACATTTACAGAAGTAGGCTATGAAATCGTACTCTTGGAAAATATTTGTGAATTGCATTTTAGCATGAGTAGATTTGCTCATGCGGAAATCTTTTGCGCATTTACTACGTCACTTATTCTCTAAGTATGTTTTTTTTTACCTGCCTTTGGAGGAGTACATTTCCAATCTTTCTCAGTATGGGAAAGGATTAGAGCAGAGCTTGTTAAAAGCCACTAAAACATGCAAGTTAGTAGGTTTGCACAGACTCAAAAGAGCATTCCAACCCTAGGACTATTGCTCAACACTACCTCCAGCTCCAGCATGTAGATATGTGGAAAGCTGGCAAAAACAGAATTGCCAGAAATCAAACACTATTATATTATGAGCCCTGGCATAGTCAGAGAGGCTAATATTAGAGCTTTTATATAATGAGATTGCTACCATAATTGTCACAGCACTACTTGGTACCAAAGGAACAAGTGCATTTTTTTACAGGACAAGAAGCTTTATGAAGCAGCTTGTCCCATGGACAAATAGATATTTTATTAAATTCCACACCCCTGTGCACTGAGAAGTACGTATTAGAAGTGACAGTTTCTAAACATAAACTTAGAACCATGCCTTCCCCCACCCTGGTGATAGTGCCGTTAGTGAAATAATAGGCAAGATAATTGTCATCTGAGACATCTATGT
This sequence comes from Pleurodeles waltl, assembly GCF_031143425.1. Classification (NCBI taxonomy): domain Eukaryota; kingdom Metazoa; phylum Chordata; class Amphibia; order Caudata; family Salamandridae; genus Pleurodeles; species Pleurodeles waltl. Next base: position 871,036,721 of record NC_090447.1, read on the forward strand.
CGTTCTGTTTCATATAGACAGAGCAACATTATAGTCTATTAAATCAACAGATTGAAACACAATAGGATTTTACACAGCTACTATTCCATAGACTTGTATTTGAAGGTGCTTTCATATGCGACAGCGAAGAAGAAAGAAGATCAATAAAATAAAATAAAATATTTACATAAATTCACATAATTTGGTTACGCATAGAAGCCATGATTAATCCAGGTTTTCTGGTTTCACTTTGTACAAACCATCCATTAAACGACATCTATTTATTTATATATTTTTAATCAAATGTTAATGCTTTGTTTTGACCTCTTTGGGCGTAGGGGTGCCGCAAGGGTGGCAGGCGGAAGCCACATGAAAGCTGGGCTCAAGGTTCCAACGGGACCTCGAGCTGAACCAGAGCTACTTTTTAGGCTCTGGCTTGCCCACCCCTAGTAGTGTTGATGATTTTTTCCTTGTTAGATCACCTACATTATGGTAAATATTTTAGCGACTGAAATACTTTGTCAAGATCACCACCATAGTGCAGCCAAGGCTTTCATTGTGATTTCTCTGTTTTATTGCAAAGTTCGGTTTGGCATCTTTGGCTGGTTTGAGTTTGGCTGCGTCATCCCTAAACAGCTTTGTCCATATACTCATTAAAGCAATATAAGTGAAAGCCATAGCTTGATAACATAAATCATACATACCTTTTTAGGTTCTATTTCCTTAGCTTTCTCTCTCTCTAGCATTTTTTTTTTAATAACAAAGATCTTTTCAGATTAGCTTGTGCCTTTTGAGTCAACCAATCCTAAACGTAACAGGTGCACCAGTTTTAGTGATTTTGTTTTTCACAATAGTATTTCCATTAGTGGTAGGATTGCCAGTGACCTTGCTCCCGACTTTAAATAATTTTGCCAGTTACTCAGCTACCTTAACTATAAAGATTGTTAATATGAGATCAGGTGTTGTCATATGCTCCGCTGTCTACTTTTTGAAAATATTTTCTTTCATGCTGGAAAGCAGAGAAAACAACTAAAAGAAGCATTGGCAAAACCAATATGTCTGGCTATAATTTGTGAATGCCTGTAAACATAGCTATTCACAAATACCTTTTCCTTCCGTTGCATGCACAAATGATCTTTATGAACTTCAAGCCTGCTCCATCGGCTTTGCCAGTGCTGGGTTAAAGCATCAAAGAAAAATCGCTTCCTGTGTAGAATACATAGAGGAGATAACTGTACTTTATAATTGTAAAATAATCCCCCATGCATTCCACTTGAATCAGTTCCTACAAGGCTCATTAATACACTATACAGCTAGTCGGATGAGATGAGGGGTAATAGTTCTTTGGGTGGAGCTTAAGCTTAGTCCATGTATATTTTAAACAGTTGACAACTATATGTCTTGCAGATAGTTGCACCGCCTAAGCACACCTAAAAGTCATACATATATTCTAAGTCTTTTTCCCTATTTATTATTCTGAAATCCCTTCTGAGACTCTTTATTACCATGATTTCATTGGCTACTCCTACATTGGTGACGTGCACTGTGCAATTTATTTCGACATCTAATGTGTTGTAATATAAGCAAAAAACTGCATGAAAACATATTGAGGAGAGTCGAAAGTTGAACTGTTGAACCTAAACTTTCGTTCGTAGAGAAGTACCTCAGTGTACATTCACTCACCGTAGAGTTTCAAAAGTCACACCAGGCAAGCAAATACTGTGCTCTAGTTATTACTAAACTTTATTAGATATGGGTGATGCATATTCAGCTGTTGGTATTGGAGTATCCTTTCGACATAGTTGCTGCCTATTTTCCATATTGTATAGTGAAATCGCAAAACTTTCCATGCTTAAAGCATAAATTAAATATTTTCATTATCCGAACAACTTTTTCAGGTGTAGGCTCAGACTCCATCTTGATGCCCATCCACTTGATGCGAAGTAGTCTCACTCTTGAGTCAATATATTTTTTCTGTGTTTTGTAAAGTTTGTAATGTTGTGTTTAGCCCTGAGCATCCGACACTTACTTTGACCGATATGATTAGTATGACGAGTTTATTAATTTATTTTATTTATTCTAGTCTTACTTTTATTATTATTATTTTTTATTTTCTCCTTTTCCACTCATCACACTGTACCTTTACTTACATAGGATATTTGTATATTGGAGCTTGTCATGTATTGCAAGACTTACATTCTCATAAATTATTTGAATGATGTAAGCTTTTGAAAACATATGAATCTGCTTAATATAATTTTAGTACTATCCTTGTCAGCGAATATCTTATATTTAATCACAGTTATCAAACTCTGAGTCATTAGTCTACATTTTATTCCACTTGCTGAATTATATAGTTGCCTAGCATATTGAACTCTTTTGCTCTGTTTGGCACCATTCCCACTGTGTTTGTTCCTCTCATTGCACGGCTGCTCAGGAGGATGAAAGTGGTGCTCGAGCTTGTGGCTCAGAAAATGCCGTCTGAAAGCGACCTTCACCTGGCCAGAAGCTTTCTTTCGAAGATCTTGAGAAACTCTATGAGGTACAGTACTGGATTGTTAGTGCATCACACCCATTACCTGGTGCACCACCCATCACCCCCATCCAAAACTCCATGGTAGAGTCTTCCTATCTGTCCGCATGTTCTCTGAACCTACACGTAACATCCTGGTCCATAGTTTCCTCCTGTATTTTGTACTCAATTCCTCCATTGTGCTGAAAAGATGTAGTAATAATCCATTAGGAATTCAGAGAAGCCCATGCTCATTCTCCCTTCATTACCTAATCATGTTCATCGACTGTCAGAAGTAAACATCCATTTGTCTTTTTTATCTTTACCATTTTGTCCTGTGTCAAACAGGACCAGGATGTTGTTCTAAGCTCATATGACAGTTTGAAAACTGACTTTATAAGTTGTGTTTCTTGCTTCAACAAACTGTCTCTGAGTAGTGCATCAAATTAATAAATTAGCTAAATCAATTAGAGAGCCGCAAGAATGTGTTTTTGTATATGACGCTGCAATGGCCCTGCCGGATAAATATTTTTCCACTGTAACACCTTCCCCTGCATCCATTCTGCAATTACTCCCTTTCGCCTGAAGGCTGTCGAGTACTCACTCTCTCCTAGGTAACAGTAACAGAGCCTTCTCCATAATGGATCATCCCCCTGTAGCCTTTTCATTTATTTCTCTCTAATAATAATCTTAAAATAATTATAAATATGCGTGTACTAGCACATTGAGGTTTACCCAGTAAGGCGCTCTGCAGCATAATCTGTGTAACAGTTTTTTCCGACACCTACAATCTAGCCCCCCGGGGAGATTAAATTTCTTTGGCATATGACATGAAACAGTGTATGATGGTGATGCCCTTTTCTGATGTTGTGGTTTATTTTACTCCTCTTGGTTGCTCATTCAAGCCAGAATAGTCAGAGATCAATAAAGAAATAGTCACTCAGTGGATGGACTTGATTTTAAATCAGATCCAAAAAGTAGAAAGGGGGCGACGAAAAAACAAGATGACAGTTTATGAAAGTAACGCTAGCATTGCTGTAAAAAAAAAAAAAAAAAAAAATCATATGGAGGGCAGGAGATGTATTGGAGCAGAGAAGCTGCCAGCAGGCGCATTTTGTGTCTGTCGCAATTGATGTGCGGAATCATAGACTCTGGACCTCATCATGAGTCTGGCGGTCCATGGACCACCAGACTCACGGTGGCAGGTGGACCACCGCACTAGTGGCGGTCCGCCTGCCAAATTATGACTGTGGTGAGCCGCCACAGTCGAAACGCCGCTGCCGCCACCAGGCAGTCTGGCGGTCTTGGTGTTTCAAATCTGCCAGGGCAGTGTTGCCCTAGGGATTAAGAGTCCCATTCTGCCAGCCTTCCCATGGCGGTTAACACTGCCATAGAAAGGCTGGCAGAATGGGGGACTCGCGGGGCCCCCATGCACAGCCCCGTTGCGCATTTCACTGCTGCTGCACCTGCTACACCGCCACATTGGCGCCGGCAGTGCCATCCGCCGAATTCATAATGACCCCCTCTGTGTCTGTGGTGGCCCAAGAGTTACACCACAAGTCCTCTTTCTGTTTCGGGAAGTAGTAAGAAACGTAAAGCACTGCATGGCTGGAATAGGAAGAAGGCTGAATTGGTACTAGTCAATAGATTTTTCAGAGTTTGGTCCTTACAATTCATTGAGAATAATGTCATTTCATTAATTTTGAAACAATGTTATGTCTATTATGTTTTGCTGATTTGTACAGCACACCAATCACTCCAGAGGGTATCCAGGCGCTTGGGCATATGTGTAGGTGTATGGCCAACAAGATATATTTCTTGTGATGCTGGAGAATGTGCTACCTCCAGTTTCGCCTTTGCAGATTCTGAGAATATGTGCAAATGAGAATGAAGCAGAGCGTAGGTGTCTGGTGGATTGGTGAAAGTATATGTAGCTGTTCAGCTATACTTTACTGCAGTGGTTCCCAACCTGTGGTCCAGGGACCCCTGGGGGTCCGCAAAGCCTCCTCAGGGGGTCCGCGGCTGCTTAGAAACTTAAATAATATTAATAGGTTAGGTCCCCAGCTTTCAGTAATGACTGTGGGGGGCCCCCAGATTCCAATAATTATTCAGTGGGGTCCCCGGGTTCCAGTAATGATATAGTGGGGGTCCATAGAAGTCAAAAGGTTGGGAACCACTGCTTTACTGGGTTGTGTAGGGCCTTTTATGTGTCAGAAGTTTGAGTTGGCTGCGATTGTGAATGGGGAGCCAGTGAATCCTCTTCAGGTGCGATGTGATGTGGATGCAGCAGGAGAGGTCAAGTATGAGTCTTGAAGCGGTGTTCTGAAGTCCGTGTAGGAGTTGCTAGGAGATTCCAGGGTACAGAGTCCAGCTTGTTGGTGAAGATTGTTTGCATGACGGTCCGTCCAGTTTTCTGAGGCAACCATTTGAAGATCATTTGTAAGGTGTGCAGGATATGGAAGCAAGAGGTGCATACTGCGTTGACTTGAGCTGTCATGTTGAGCTTATTGTCTCGGATGATCCCTAGATTTCTTGCATGGTCTGTGGGTGAGGGTGTTGGTCCTAGCTCTGACAGCCACCAGGTGGAGTCCCATGGGGAAATCTTGTTGCCGAAGACCAGTACTTCAGTCTTCTCAGAGTTGAGCTGCAGGCAGTTGGTTCTCATCCAGTCTTCTCCAATGGTCATGCAGTTGGTGAAGTTGGTTCTGGTGGTGGTCTTGTCTTGTCTGTCAGGGAGAGGATGAGCTGTGTGTCATCGGTGTAGGAGATGAAAGTGATGTCTTGTGATCGGATGATGTTATCGAGCGGTGTCATGTATATGTTGAAAAGGGTGGGGCTGAAGGATCCCTGTGGGACTCTGCATATCAGTCTCATGGCCTTTGATAGGAAGGGAGGCAGGCTGACCCTTTAGGTTCTTCCCATGCAAAAGGAACAGATACATTTGAGAGCAGATCCTTGTATGTCAATCTTGTGAAGTCTTCCGATGTGGGTGTTATGGGAGACAGTGTCAAAGGCTGCTGAGAGGTCAACCAGGATAATGGCTGTTGTTTCTCCTTGGTCCAGGATGATTTGAAAGTTGTTGGTGCCTGCAAAAAATGCTGTTTCATTTTTGTGGTTCTTTCTGAATCTTGATTGAGTGTTGTCTAGAAAATGGTGAAGTTCGAGGTGTTTTGTGAGTTGCTTGTTAATGGCCATATAATCACTTTTGGATAGGGGACCAGGAAGATGGTTCAGAAGTGGCTCAGTTGTTTTAGGTCGGCTCTGGGCTTCTTGAGGAGGCCGTTGATTTCCACAAGTTTCCATTCATACAGGAAAGTGGTGGATGTGATGGTGTGGGTCAGGGTGGTGCTGACTCGTGATGTTCCTGGTTGTAGATGTGGTGGGAACATGGGTTCGTCATGGCCCCTCAGTGGATGTTCCACATGATTGCAGCTGTGTTATTACCGGTGAGGGTTGCCCTTTCGGACACATGGCTGCATTGGTTGGTGGTGAGTAGGTTAGCAACGAGTTCTCTAAGGTTGGGTTGGTGTGCAAAGTTGCTGTAGATGTTTGTAGTTTTGCTGTGGAAGAAGTTGGACAGGTTGTCACAGAGTTGTTAGGAGGCAGTGATGTTGACAGTGTCTTTAGGCGAGTAGAAATTTTTAATGGTTGAGAAAATCTCTTTGAAGCTGTTGGATTTTCCTTTGATGCGGGACACAAGTGCGTTTTTCTTGGTACCCCTTATTTGCTTGTGATAGTGTCTGAGTGCAGCCTTGTAAACAGTTCTTTCTGTGGTGTTGTGGCTCACTGTCCATTCCCTTTCTGGCTGTTTACCTTGTCATTTCGGGTCTCGGAGGTCTTCTGTGAACCAGCTGGCCTGCTTATTAGATGTGCTATGCTTGTTGGGTTTCTAAAAAATGCTCAATTCAATTCAGTGTATCGCAACATCTGAAACATCCTTATGCTGTGTATTAATATGGTATAGTGCTTCTTTATTGAGATATCAAGCTTTTATATCAGATTAAAAAACTGGTCCGCGAACATTTATTAGCTCAGTGATAAAATAGATAAATGCTGCTATCACACGCAGTGGTCATTCTCTGAATTTTCTTCACATGGATTTTAACATATATGTATATTAATGTGATGTTCCATAAGAAAAAATAAAGATATAATGACATTTTAGAGAAAATTAAATGCATTTAAAATTGGGTCAGTGTTTGAGGCCGAGTCCCTCATTTAGCTGATTTAGTTAGTGATCCCTAATGTATCAATGAACGTCACTTAATCATGCTGTCATCTTGATTGAACCAGTTATTTCGCATCTGGGTTTACTGATTTAGGGGTGGAGCAGTGTGTGTCATTCATCCGAAGAAAGCAATCAATTGATATCTTAATTTGGATAGCAAAATCATTAAGCTTTCGTGATGATCTCTTCTTCAAGGAAGCTTCAAATAAAACATTCCCGAGCTCTCAGTACAACATCCGAGGGAGAGGCTCAGAATCTCTAGAATGTGTGGTCCCAGAAATCAGTGGCAGACAGTAAATGCAAATGCGAGATGCAGTCTTTTCACTTCTGCTCAGAGTTCAGAAATGTTTTATTTAGAGCTTAAATAACCATCTCACTTTGTGGGTACATCACAGTTATTTTTCCAAGTTTCTTTAAAGAACGCCATGACAGCTTCCCCATTGGTAAAGTTTTAAATCTTCTTCTGGTACTGCAATCTAATTCTTACAGTGTCCTCATCATCAGCATCACTACATTTAACAGGCATTGGCAAAGCCGAAAGGTTTCGCCTATGCCCAAGCTATTGGTTTTGCCAATGTCTTTTCGCCATGCTGTACAGAAGCGTGGAATGAAGTGGAGTAGCGGAGTGGCATGCAGTGGAGTGGTGTATAGTAGCATGGTTTGGCATAGCGTGGTGTACAGTGGAATGCCATAGAGTAGAAATAGCATGGGTGGAGTGAACTGTTGTAGAGTAGACTGATGTAGAGTGCAGTGGCGTAGAGTGGATTGCCATGGCGTAGGGCAGTGTAGATTGGTGTAGAATGGAATAGAGTGACTTGAACTGACATAGAGGGGCACTGTGTGGAGCGGGTTAGAGCGGCACTTTGTGGCGCGGCATGGTGTAGAGTGGCATAGAGTGCAGTGATGAAGGGCAGAGTGGTGAATAGTGCACTAGGGAAGGGTGTGGTGGAAAGGAGTGGTGGAGTCAAGTGGCATGGAGTGCAGTGGGGTAGAGTAGTGTACAGTGCAGTGGCATAGAGTAGAGTGGTGCAGAGTAGAGTGTTGCCGAGTGCAGTGGCATTAACTAGAGTGGTTCATAGTAGATTAGAGTGATTTAGAGTGCAATAATGTAGAGTGCAGTGGCGTAGACTAGAGTGGTGCAGGGTGCAGTGACATAGAGTAGAGTGGTGCAGAGTAGATTAGTGATGTAGAGTGAGTGGGGTAGAGTAATGTGCAGAATTGAGTACAGTGGCGTAAAGTGGTGGAGAGTAGAATGCAGTGGCCTGCAGCGCAGTAGCATAGAGTAGAATGGTGTAGAGTAGAATAGAGTAGTACGACGTAGAGTGGTGCAGCGTAGAGTGCAGTGGTGTAGAGTGCTGCAGGGTAGATTGCAGTAGTATAGCGTGCAGTGGCACAGAGTAGATTAGAATGTTGTACAGTGCAGTGATGGGGAGTAGAGTGCTGCAGAGTAGAGTGAAGTACAGTGCAGTGGTTCAGAGTAGAGTGCAATCGCTTAGAGAGGTGCAGAGTAGAATGGTGTAGAGTGGTGCAGAGAAGAGTGGACTGGCGAACAGTGGCATAGAGTGGTGCAGAGTACAGAGGTTTAGAATTTAGTGGCACAGACTACAGTGTTGCAGAGGCATATATTTCAGTGGTGCAGAGAAGCAGAGTGGCATGGAATGCAGTGACATGGAATTGTGCAGAAAAGAGCAGAGTGGCTTAGAGTGCAGTGACAGAGTAGAGTTGTGTAGGGTGCAGTTGCTTAGAGTGGCATATAGTGCAGTGGCTTAGAGTGGTTCAGAGTAGAGTTCAGTGTTGTATAGTGCAGTGGTGTTGAGTGAGGTGGCGTAGAGAGGTGCAGAGAAGAGCGGAATGGTGTATAGTGCAGTGGCTTATAGTAGAATGGCATAGATTGCAGTGGAGTAGTGTCACAGGGTAGTTTGGCATAGAGTGGTGCCATGGCGTAGAGTGGTGCAACAGCTCAGAATAGTGCAATAGTGTAGAGTGGTGCAGGAAAGAGCAGAGTAGCATTGGGTGGTGCAGAGAAGAGCAGAGTTGTATAAAGTGCTGTGGCGTAGAGTGGCATGGAGTGAAGTGACATAAATTACTTTAGTGTTGAATGGTGTAAAGTGCAGTGGTGTAGAAATGTGCAGTGGTGCAGAGTAGAGTGCAATGGTGTGTAGTTCAGTGGTGTAGAATAGAGTGCAGTGGCGTAGAGTGGTACAGAGTGGCATAGAGCAGAGTGGTGCAGAGTAGAGTACAATGGTGTAGAGTAGGGTGCAGTGGCATAGAGTGCAGTGGAGTAGAATTCAGCGACACGGAGCAGAGAATAGGAGAGTGGCATAGAGTGCATTGGCTTTGAGTAGAGTGGTATAGAGTAGAGTGGCCCAAAGTGCAGTGGGGTAGAGTGTTGTAGAGTGCAGTGCACAGAGCGGAGTGCATTGGCGTGTATAGTTCAGTGGCATTAGTGCAGTGACTTAGAATGGTGTAAAGTGGATTAGCGTTGCATAGAGTGCAGTGCTGCAGAGTAGATTAGATTGGCAAAGATTGCAGTGGTGCAGAGTAAAGTGCAGTGGCATTGAGTAGTGCAGAGTTGATTGGTGTGGAGTGCAGTGGCGTAGAGTGCAGTGGTGTAGAGAGGAATCGACTTTCGTAGAGTGCAGTAGCGTAGAGTAGTGCAAAGAAGAGTGGTGTATAGTGGTGCAGATAAGAGTGGCATTGAATGCAGTGACGCAGAGAGGAGTGGTGCAGCACCATAAAGTGCAGCGGTATACAGTGGTGCAGAGAACAGCACGATGGCATGGAGACAAGTGGCATAGAGTGGTGCAGGGAAGAGGAGAATAGCACAGAGTGCAGTGGCGTAAACTGCAGTTGCATAGAGTAGAGTGGTGTAGAATAGAGCATTGAGTAGGCAAAGTGCAGTGTTGAGTGGTGCAGAGTAGAGGGCAGTAACATGTAGTGCAGTGGAATTGAATGGTGCAGAGAAGAGTAGAGTGTAGTGGCATAGAGTGTAGTGGAGTACAGTGCAGTGGCATAGAATCATGCAGAAAAGAGTAGTGGCAAGGAGTGCAGTGGCATAAAGTGGTGCAGAGGACAGCAGCATTGCGTGGACTGCAGTGGCATAGAGTAAAGTTGCATAACATGTGGTGGTATTAAGTGTTGCAGAGCACAGTGCAGTGGTGTTGAGTGGTGCAGAGAAAGCAGAGTAGCATAGAGTGAAGTGGTGTAGATTAGAGTGGCATAGAGTGCAATGGTGCAGAGTAGAGTGCACTGGCATAGACTGTTGCAGAATACAGTGCAGGGTGTGGAGTGCAAGTGGCATAGAGTGGTGCAGAGAAAAGCATAGTTGCATTAAATGCAGTGGCTTAGAGTGGTGCAGTGTAGAGTGCAGTGGTGTAGAGTAGAGTGGTGCAGTGTAAGAGTGCAGTGGCATAGAGTACGGGGTAGAGGGTGGGAAGGAAAAGAAACTACATGGACTGGCAATATGGGAGATGAACTGAAGATACAAGCACTTTTGTGGAGTGCTTTAACACAAAGTAAAAAATAAAGCCGAAAAGTGGAGCAGTGGATGGACAAAAGTACTTGGCCTTTGCTCCAGGTTAGGGCCAAATAGAAGAAGACGCAACACTGGCATGGCATGAGAAACAGAGACAAACGAAATCAGAGCAACATTAACGATAAGAAATGGTAAGCAATGGGCAGGCTGTAAACAACATGTCCTGCAGAGACAGTGCATACTCTATCTAGGCAAAGTCTAAAAAGCACATGTAGCCTTTGGGCAGCTAAGTACTTCAGTGAAAGAATGAGGCCCTTAGCTGTGTTCAGGCTCAGAAAATCTTTCCTGACCTCCGAGAGTGCACACATCGGATAACAAACGTGCCCCACTTCGTATGCAGGCCTTTCCTTCATGCGGCTGTCACACAGAGGGGCAGCGAGCTGTCTCCGGGTCCAGTTTTTGAGGCCTAACAGTAGCAACATGTGCTGCTCCTCACTTCTGTGGAATCCCTCGAATTCTGTGAGTGCACATACCTCAGCACACACCAGATCACTTTCGTGTATTGCAGACGGTGTTAACAGAGCTCGATTTTTCGAATCATCTAATTATACAATTATACCTAAAATGGTTTCAGCTACACACTGCTGTGCGCCTCCCACCCCTTCACTATATCCCCCTCACCAGAGCAAAGCAATGAAACAAACATTTTTTAAATATCGATTATTCGATGAGTGTACTGCGGGCACCTTCAGTGATAGCTGTGTCTGTCAGGGTTTGCATGAACAAGATGGTACCTTGGCTACACCTCTTTAATCCTTAAAGCAGTTGCAAATTCACCCCGAACATCTTGCACTTTTCATTTCAAGGCAGAGATAGTCTGTGTTCTTCGGAAACCATATAACCCCAGACTGTCACTTTTGGATAGGACACCAATTGCAAGGGGGATTCCAAGTTTTGCACATTGAGACCCGGCCTTTTAAATGTTCCTCCGTCCAGTTCCCCTCTATGGCCAGACTTTCAGAGCTAAGGCTACTCCATTGGCAATTTAGAGGGACTTGGCCTTGCCTGGTAAAACCCCTCATGATTTCTGCAGCACTGCTCTGTGGATAAGAAGCGAAGGGCTTATTCTCAGCTGGGCAAAACAGCACCTTCCGAGTAATATGCAGCCTCCACAAGCTTTTACCGTGCTTCAAGACTCTCCCACATGCTAGGTCTTTCCAAAGGTACATCAGGAATTGTTTTGCTCACGTAGCAATTCACGTGCTTCATCTGTCTCAATTCACACTGATCTTCTTCCACTTTTGCATCTTTCGCTCAATGTCTTGGTATGGTTACACCGCTCCTAGCTGGGAAGAAGAGTTGCGGGAAGAAGGCAGAGGTGTTGCCAGGGTATGTGTTTGTGTGCCCTAAACGAGGCACCTGCCCTAAAAGCGCATTACTTTGGCACAGTTTGGTGCCCTCAATATGGTGGCGCTGCTTGCCTGTCGAAATAGAGAGTGTTTCATGAATAAGATTATAGAAGTCATTACTCGTCTGAGACTCAGTGTGTATGTTCAGGATTACCATGCAATTCCTAGTTTCCACCCACTCTACGTCTGCTTGTTATACTGTTCTGAGAAAAGCTTCTCAAGAACTTGTCCGGCAGGCACAGCTGAAGTGGCTGTTGCCGCATTTTATTCACTGTCATTTTCTCTTTGTCCAATTCCTGATACTGCGATTTCTTTAAATCTCTATTACGACACATCCGTCCTCTTAAGCTCTGTTTGCTTTTTTATTAGTGTTGTATAGAATGTACGATTCTCGCCTGCAAAAGGAACGTATATTGAAGTGACCCAAACTTTCAACAAGCACTGGTAATGCTAGTAGGTCTGGCTTAGGAATCAAAGTGCATTATATGTCATTGATGGGTTTAGGCATTCAATAAGTTATCATAACTGCACTCTGTCACCCATCTTTGTGCTTATGTATCCATCCCTTGACTCACTCTTGTATTCACCCTAAAACACAACCGCAATAAAACAAGCACATCCTCAACAATATGTGCAAGATCATTTAAAAGATTACAAGTAGAAAAAAGGAAACATGCTTTGCACGACTTGCAATAGCAAATCTAAAAATAGCAGCCTGTGACTGTATTGCAGTGGTAGACATAGTCTATTACTGTCTATGGCTGTTTTAAAGTTCCATCATGTTAGAACCGGCCTTTTGGCCACATTGGAATGCTAAAGATGCATTATTGACAACAGTATTCTATAATGGTCTCTTGGTTTAGAGGACGTGGCAAAGCAGGATGGGCGCACTGAAGAAGAAATTGTGGTGGATACAAATGGCCTATTAGCACTTTGTGGACTGTTGCCATATCCTCTTATGAAAAAAATGAAATAGAGGAGAAGCAAATGAATGAAAGAAGTTCTATAAAACAAGGAGATGGAAACTTAAAGGACTGGATAACCAGCTCGGACACTGAAGTGCTCTCATTTCCGGGTGAATGTGCACATGTAATCGGAAAATGCCATTATTCATAAGGCAAGAGAGCCTACACCTGATACTGCAGAACCATTACCCCATGCAGTATTCTGTCATGGACGAAATCAGAGTGTACCTGTCACTCAAAGATCAGTGGCAAAAGAGGACTGACCAAAAGATTCTCTTTTTATCTATAAAGATATATATTTATAGGTATGGATGTATGGAATATCTAATGATTTTGTTAATTGCAAGATCCTTGCAGACAGCTGACCCTGTTAGGCTTTCCGAAGAGATTCTAGCAGGCATTATTACAGTCCAATTCTACCCCTAGAATTTGTAAAAGGGGGTAACAGACACTAAAATTGCTCCCTCCAAAGGCTATACTTAGATTTGATGTAACAAAAAGCCTGACTGCAAGCAGTGCAAAAAAAGCCACCCGTAAAGGTAATTAAATCGCCCCTATTGTCTTTTTCGTAACTTTACATGGTAAACATATCAGACCTATGAGATTCCTTTTTGTAGTGGTCTGTGGCTGTTATCATTAGCTTGTCACCGTAACCACCCCACCCTATTGTACTGAGATTAAGGTTTCCCACAAGTCAGTCATCAGGCCATATAGTCATATAATTTTGAAAGTGTACACAATTACAGATGGCAAAGCACAATACTCTCTCGCCTAAGTGGGGGGTGAAGGGGTCTAACAGTGATTCTTAGTGCAAACCTTCTATATGCACAGTTTGTCAATGGGCTAGCCAAAAACCTTGCCTTCTACGGTAGTGTGTAGGCTGTAATACAGAGGAACAACAATGTATCTATCCTTAAATGCTTATTGACCTTAACATGCCTTTCACAATCAGTACGTCAGAACTACTGATATTACCATAACATTTTGGAAGAAATAATAAGGCCTATAACCTTTATGGTTTAATTGTTGCCATAAACAACTCGGATATAGTGCATTGTGTGTAAGCTTTTCCACAAGGCAACCATCACAGATACTGTTACATAATGTCAAATAAGTACAAAATTACAGTTCTCAAAACTATATAGAATCCCTCCTGATAGAACCTAGTAAGGATTCCCTTAGTAGAAGTAAAGTCTTATGGTTTGTTCGGGCAGCTCACCAACGCTAAAACACTTCCGTACTACGGTAATCTGCAAGACTCTCTGTAACAGAATACTTACTACATATGTAATAAAAATCCACTCTTAAAAAAAAACCTTTGCCATTAACATGTGTCTTTCACAATAGGTAACTAAAGCCTACTTCCTGTGTAGTCAATTTTCATTCTGAACACATCACACCTAAGGAACCTTTACAGGCCTGCTGAAGATCACACAAACTGTCAACCATCGTGCATAAGTCATAAAATTACTAATATGCATAGAAATGCAGTCAGCAAAACCATAAATAGCCTGTCTCAATAGGGCCCAAAAGGACCACCACAGTGAAAATATTCTGTGCTCATTGTTTGTCAGAATGGGTGACCAGCACAAAAAACCCTTGCCGACTATGGTATTCTCTGATATTAAATGCAAGATAATACCTGTATTCAGCCCTTAATAACAATCCACTGTTAGGGGCCTATTGGCTTTAAGAAATTTGTCAGAATGTTTTGGAAGAAAAAGGTCAGATCTATGGTGTAGGAGGCTGGCCTGGCTTGTAGTGGGTACCAAGTGGTACTTACACTCAGTACCAGGTCCAGTTATCCCTTATTAGTGTAGAAGAGGTGTTTCTAGCAGCTTAGGCTGATAGAAGGTAGATATAGCAGAGCAGCTTAAGCTGAACTAGGAGACATGCAAAGCTCCTACTATACCGTTGGTGTCATATGCACAATATCATAAGAAAACACAATACACAGATATACTAAAAATAAAGGTACTTTATTTTTATGACAATATGCCAAAAGTATCTCAGTGAGTACCCTCAGTATGAGGATGCCAAATATACACAAGATATATGTACACAATACCAAAAATATGCAGTAATTGCAAAAGGAAGTAATGCAAGCAATGTAAAGTTACAGTAGATTGCAATAGGAGCACATAGGTATAGGGGCAACACAAACCATATACTCCAAAAGTGGAATGCGAACCACGAATGGACCCCAAACCTATGTGAGCTTGTAGAGGGTCGCTGGGACTGTAAGAAAACAGTGAGGGTTAGAAAAATAGCCCACCCCAAGACCCTGAAAAGTAGGTGTAAAGTGCACCTATATTCCCCAGAGAGCACAGAAGTCGTGATAGGGGAATTCTGCAAGGGAGACCAGCAATGCAACCAAAGTGGATTTCCGGACGAGAGTACCTGTGGAACAAGGGGACCAAGTCCAAGAGTCACGACAAAGTCGAGAGTGGGCAGATGCCCAGGAAATGCCAGCTGAGGGTGCAAAGAAGCTGCCACCGGATGGTAGAAGCTGTGGATTCTGCAAGAACGAAGAGGACTAGGAACTTCCCCTTTGGAGGATGGATGTCCCACTTCGTGAAGAAGCTTGCAGAGGTGTTCCCACGCAGAACGACCGCAAACAAGCCTTGCTAGCTGCAAGGGTCGTGGTTAGGGTTTTTGGATGCTGCTGTGGCCCAGGAGGGACCAGGATGTCGCCACTTGGATGAGGAGACAGAGGGGGCGCCCAGCAAGTCAGGGAGCCCTCACAGAAGCAGGCAGCACCCGCAGAAGTACCTGAACAGGCACTTAGAAGAGGAGTGAACCGGAGCTCACCCGAAGACACAAAAGGGAGTCCCACGATGCCGGAGGACAACTCAGGAGGTTGTGCACTGCAGGTTAGAGTGTCGGGGACCCAGGCCTGGCTGTGCACAAAGGAAATCCTGGAAGAGTGCACAGGAGCCAGAGCAGCTGCAAATCACGCGGTACCCAGCAATGCAGTCTAGCGTGTGGAGGCAAGGACTTACCTCTACCAAACTTGGACTGAAGAGTCACTGGACTGTGGGAGTCACTTGGACAGAGTTGCTGAGTTCCAGGGACCACGCTTGTCGTGCTGAGAGGGGACCCAGAGGACCGGTGATGCAGTTCTTTTGGTGCCTGCGGTTGCAGGGGGAAGATTCCGTCGACCCACGGGAGATTTCTTCAGAGCTCCTGGTGCAAGAAGGAGGCAGGCTACCCCCAGAGCATGCACCACCAGGAAAACAGTCGAGAAGGCGGCAGGATTAGCGATACAAGGTTGCAGTAGTCGTCTTTGCTTCTTTGTTGCGGTTTTGCAGGCGTCCTGAGCATCAGCGGTCGATCCTTTGGCAGAAGGTGAAGAGAGAGATGCAGAGGAACTCTGATGAGCTCTTGCATTCGTTATCTAAAGAATTCCCCAAAGCAGAGACCCTAAATAGCCTGAAAAGGAGGTTTGGCTACCTAGGAAGGAGGATAGGCTAGCAACACAGGTAAGAGCCTATCAGAAGGAGTCTCTGATGTCACCTGCTGGCACTGGCCACTCAGAGCAGTCCAGTGTGCCAGCAGCACCTCTGTTTCCAAGATGGCAGAGGTTTGGAGCACACTGGAGGAGCTCTGGGCACCTCCCCTGGGAGGTGCAGGTCAGGGGAGTGGTCACTACCCTTTCCTTTGTCCAGTTTCGCACCAGAGCAGGGCTGGGGGATCCCTGAACCGGTGTAGACTGGCTTATGCAGAGATGGGCACCATCTGTGCCCATCAAAGCATTTCCAGAGGCTGGGGGAGGCTACTCCTCCCCAGCCCTGACACCTTTTTCCAAAGGGAGAGGGTGTAACACCCTCTCTCTGAGGAAGTCCTTTGTTCTGCCTTCCTGGGCCAAGCCTGGCTGGACCCCAGGAGGGCAGAAACCTGTCTGAGGGGTTGGCAGCAGCAGCAGCTGCAGTGAAACCCCGGGAAAGGTAGTTTGGCGGTACCCGGGTCTGTGCTAGAGACTCGGGGGATCATGGAATTGTCTCCCCAATGCCAGAATGGCATTGGGGTGACAATTCCATGATCTTAGACATGTTACATGGCCATGTTCGGAGTTACCATTGTGACGCTATACATAGGTAGTGACCTATGTATAGTGCATGCGTGTAATGGTGTCCCCGCACTCACAAAGTCTGGGGAATTTGCCCTGAACGATGTGGGGGCACCTTGGCTAGTGCCAGGGTGCCCACACACTAAGTAACTTAGCACCCAACCTTCACCAGGTGAATGTTAGACATATAGGTGACTTATAAGTTACTTAAGTGCAGTGGTAAATGGCTGTGAAATAACGTGGACGTTATTTCACTCAGGCTGCAGTGGCAGGCCTGTGTAAGAATTGTCAGAGCTCCCTATGGGTGGCAAAAGAAATGCTGCAACCCATAGGGATCTCCTGGAACCCCAATAGCCTGGGTACCTCAGTACCATATACTAGGGAATTATAAGGGTGTTCCAGTACGCCAATGTGAATTGGTAAAATTGGTCACTAGCCTGTTAGTGACAATTTAGAAAGCAGAGAGAGCATAACCACTGAGGTTCTGGTTAGCAGAGCCTCAGTGAGACAGTCATCACACAGGGAACACATATAGGTCACACTTATGAGCACTGGGGCCCTGGTTGGCAGGGTCCCAGTGACACATACACTAAAACAACATATATACAGTGAAATATGGGGGTAACATGCCAGGCAAGATGGTACTTTCCTACATATGGCATCTAGCATAACCTGTCCCAGTTCACCAATCAGGCCTACAGCTGATTTGCTGGCTCATCATTATACCCATCTCAGACCTGCTGTATTGAGCATAATCTTTCCTGCACCAGCCATCAGGTATACAGTCACAAAATTACAAATGTTTATAAAATTACAGTTGTCAAGCAAAATACCATTTCTCCAAGAGGGCCCAACAAGTATTGTCACAGTGCAAATCTTCTATACTCCTGATTTGTCAACTGGGATACCAAAACCCTCATCCCCTACAGTAATATGTGTGATTCTATGTAACAAAATACCTATGTCTAGGTGTTAATTCAGAGTAATAAATACCCACCCTTAAATGCCTTTTATTCTTGTCACAATAAATATGTCATTGTAACTCTATATAACAAACAATCAGACCTATTACATCTGTCATTGCCTTTTCACTATAACCAACTCAGACCTTCTGTGTTGAACATCAGCTTTTCTACAAAGTAGTCAACAGATATGCCATAAAAATGCAAATATGAATATACAAAAGGTATCGTTTTCAAACAATCTAAAACTCCTCTTAACAGAGCCTAATAAGGAGTATTGCAGGACACATCTTCTGTCCGAGTGGTTTGTTCGATGGGTCACCAGCAGCAAATACCCTGCCCACTATGGTAATCTGTGACATTTCATCTAACAAACTACCTGCCTAAAGGGGTTAACACAATGACATAACAATCCATTCTTGAACGCCTGTTCCCTTTCACATTTTAAGTAAATCAGGCCTTTTGCCTTTGTCATAATGTTTCAAAATAGATCAAACTGAGGGAATCTGACATAACTTTTCCCAAAGAAACCACAAGGCCTATAGCACTTACCATTGGCTTGCCACTGTAACTAACTCTGTCCTGCTGTATTGAGGATAAGCCAAAAAGTGCAATAGAGGCACTCTTGTTATGGAAGCACACATTTTCGGCCCATTTAAATCCTGTACTCATGGAAACCAACATATGGATGAACCCTAAGCCCCATTCTCAGTAGAATTCTGAAAGCTCTTCTACTTTTTTTGTTGATCACATAAAGTCGTGCGGCAGCTGCATCGTCAAGCCAGACCTAAGAAGGGCACGTGGCTCGCTCACCTGAAGATCTTGTTCTATTACTGAGAACGTAAACAGCGTCTTCCATCTTGCTATGTCACAATTCTGGTGCACACTCATAATACTGCAGTTTCTTTTAGTGCAGCTATAAAGGACCACCTCTATCTAGTTGTTTGTAAATGTGTTAAATGTAATGTAATGTAACACATCCCAGAGGTGCCAGCTCCATTAATGAAATGTGCACTATTTAAAAAAAATGAGTGTGTCTTTTTTCCATCAACACACACAGTAAGGCACAGTTAATCACAAACTTCTACACTGTTGTGTTCCTAATATGAAGCACATAAGAATTTTGCATCTCGGAACTGTTCACGTGGAGAGCAGACACTACGCTTCTTAAACCAATTCTCGGTCTTCTGCTATACAAACTCTTCGCAAACAAACATACGCATAGCCTACTTCAAAAAATACTGTAACCTGAATTGGCAGCAGCTAATTAAAAAAAAAACTGGAGAGGTTTTTCAACAGTTATCTTAATTGTGAAATGAAAATTATTTATACTTAAAGTGATTACATAAGTAGGGCAGGGCATTTAACTCTCCCCTCCTGCTGCTGTCATCATCTGGCTGATTTATTATTTAATTTTCATGCGTTAATTTTGGGAAGATTTCTTAGCTTAATTTCAGTATAACCCCCCCATGCAGTTGTAAGATTCAAATAATGTTTTCTTTTGAATGGGCGGAAAACCAGGAGACAATTTTAATATACCTACAATTGTCATCTTCCCATTCTTGCATTGTAATCTAATAAAATAATAAAGAGCATTTGTTTACCTCAGAAATGTAAGAAAATAAAGTAAAAAAAATGATTAGTTCAGAAACGGATTATGATTATTCTAGGATGATCATCTGGTTTGCTTGTTATTCATCTCTTGAGTTGATTTTGAGCGATTAAAGGTCATCACCTCTTAGTATCCACTCCAATCTTTGGTTCTGGCACATGTAGTTTTTGGTTGTTCACTATTATTATCCCAAGTGGTAGGATCGCCACATGAAAAATACCCACTGTACCATTATGTCTCTTTCAGGAGAAATGATGCTGCTGGTAGGCCTCACTCTTGGCACTCTACCAAATTCACAGAGAACCAGTCTGGGGCCACTCTGTCACAGCTCCCATCTACCAATGCCTGCAGTTCTTGGCACTCCCGATATTCCAGGTAAGTTTTAATACTTTTGCAACAAATATTTAGTGCAGGCTTCATAATCTATAAGTATGTTTTTAGAAGGTGTGCTCTTGAATTGAATATATATACACATGTTGTTCTTAAAATGCTCCTTTGCTAACTTAAAAAGTGGACTTCGTTTTGTTGTACATCTGGTCTTTAACTAAAAGTTTATTCATTAGCACAATTACAATATTCTCACTGGTACTAAATTATCTATAGATTTCCACTCTGGAGCATAGATAGATAGATAGACAAATTATTTATTGTACAATTAAGTAAAATCATTACAATGGTGCCCCCATATACCTGGCAAGCACAACACATACTTGGCTGCTAACAAATGAATGCCAGAAGGGCATGCACACAAAATAGCAGTTAAAAACAATGGTTAAAATGAAAAAAGAGAGAACACTTTCCAACGACTGTTTGAAGAGCTGGCTTTACCCCCAATCTACATTTTAATACCGAGTCAAGTTACAGCACAGTAAATTAAAGTGAATCCAAAGCCTAAAGTGCTAATTTTATCTCCAGTGTGTGTTCCAAGCCTAGGACCACAACTAGTAAAAGTGTTTAAAAAATGCAGTGGTTTGACTGTCTTATGGCTTTGCGGGCCTACTTCAAAAGATGCGCTCTCTTAACCTCCTAGGTTCAGAGCTTCTCTGGAGGTGCCTATAATGTGCAGTCCTTTTAGACTTTAGTATTTAGCAGCATGTTAAAGGTTCAAAGTCCAGCCCAGTCTCTGGAGATGCTAGCACAATTTTCATAAATTACAAAAATCGGGCCGCTACTTGCGGCAAATTACCTCTCAGGCAGGCTTACACAGCACCTGACAGGGCCTGATGTTTAGAGTACGCCATATCGGCCGCAGCCAGAATTTACTTAACAATAGCAACTTTTTGCAGATGCAAAGAATATGTGTCAGTGATTGTTCTCCTTTTGCACATAAACAACGTCTGTCAGAATCATCAATGTTCCTCAAGCCCTACCAGTAGCTTTTCAGAGGGATTAATCCAAATCGCACACTCATCAGCTGTTTTTTCATAGCCATGCCAAAAGGCAGGGAAAGGTATGTAGGCATGACCCGTGGTTCATACTGGGTTATGGCCCAGGCACCATGTGCCAAATTCTTCAAGGCTTACACATCTTGGTTCCTCAATATTAGTTTTGGTTGCTCAATCAGCAGTTTTAAGGCTAGAGGTGCTGGGGGTACACTTGACCTAATCTCCCGGGCCTCCAGTGTGAGATTTTGGTACTTGTGCCAACTTGTCCAGGGGTTATTACTTCCCCAGATGTTTTATGAACTTATTTTCCTTTGCCTGTTTCACTTTGAGGCTATAGACTAGGAACTTCACCTTCATTATCAAGTGCTGTGAGGACAGGCCAAATTAATATTTTTTTTTTTCCTTTGGTCCTCATTTTCATACCATCCTTCCTCACCACAAGAGGATATAAGGCGGGGGTCAATACAGCAGAGTGTACCATGATCAAACACTGCCCAACTCCGCCAGACCTTTACCTGCCCGGAAATATGGCCTCGCTATATCCACTCCACTTATCAACAACCGCCAGTGGTAATACGTTGGAGGCAAGCTTAATCATTGGACCGTACCCAAACCAAATGTGGTACCTTAGCCTCACCCAACCTCTCCCAAATCCCACCACTTGTTCAATTGATTCCCAATTTTTTTTTTTTCTTCAAATCTAACTCGTGTCCAGCTTTAAATTATACATCAAAGCATCTTTCCAATCCATAAACGTTGGGGGTGAGGCATCAATCCATTTTTTACAAATCGCTCTCCTTGCCACAAGCATCATATAAAACAACAACTTAGAGCCATCCCTTCTTATCCGCTGGGGTCCTGTCAAACATCCAAAAAAACACAAGCGAGGTGCTTACCTGGAGTCTTATAGAGACTATTTCACTAATAGCATCACCAACCTCTACCCAAAACTTGCTGAGCTTGGGACATTCCAGGAACATATGGACGTCATCTACCGCAAGGGTCCCACACTTCCTGCAACCAACCATCTTGTCCTGATCCATTCAACAAAGGTTTGCTGGTGTCCAGAAAACTCTATGAATTGAGAACAAATGATTCCTCCTTAACGCAGCAGGCTTGACAATATTGTATAAAAGTGTAGTGGATACTTGCCATAAGTCTTTGTGCTGGTGCTCCGGCAAGCCCTCTCCCCATAGCTCCTCTGGTAAGGTGAAATCCCCATCCACGATATCCATAAATAGCCTGTACCATCAGGCCACCTCCTTCTTCAACGGGATATCCAGGAGCCACTGGTCTTCCAACTCATTTGTGCCTCCCAACTCCACTTTTAAATCCTTCGCCCAGCTGATAATCTGAAGGTACTTGAATTTGGACAAGTTATCCCCTACCTCCCCATTCAGGTTTTCAAAAGATCTAATTCAAGTTAATTCTAATTTAAGTCCCCAATATAACAAACCTGCAGCTTTTAGAGGGGTTGCCAATGCGTCCTTAGTCCACTCCGGTGACCCTGGGGAATCCCAAATCGGGGCCTTATCACTATAATACGATAGTTTGGTAGTTCTTCTGACCACATACCACATCCTCGCTAAATCCTTTAACACCTTAAATCTAATTTTTTTGAAGTACTTGGGATCACCGAACTTATACATAAAACTTGTCTGTAACCCATTATCCTCTGCCATTGTAATCAGAGCCTGCCCCAGCTCAGACCGACATGAGTAACTAAATTCCTCCCTCACATTCTTAAAAAAAAAAAGAAAAAGGCCCACGCATAGTATTGCATATCTGGCACAGCCAATCCTCCTTTTTCTTTCCTCCTTCTCAGGTTTTTCCAAGAAATACGTACACCTTTAGATGCACAAATGAAACTACACATTTTTCCTTGCAGTTTCTTTTAAGAGTCCTTGCTAAACATTAATGGAATCGAATTGAAGATAAATGTAAACTTGGGAACAATCACCATCTTAATTAAATTAACCCATCCAATAATAGTTAAAGGAAGATTTAACCATCTCTTCAATAGGATATCCACCTCCCTCATAACCTTTCTAAAATTTGTTTCTGCGAGTTCATTTATATCCTGTGTTATAGTAATCCCTAAGTATTTACCTTTCTCCTTCTTAATTACAGAACTACCTACTTCTATATTCCAAACCATCACCTCCGTCTTTCGATTATTAACTGCATACCCCGAAATACTCCCAAAATCTCTCATCAGTTCTTCCAATACCAAATTAGTCTGAGTAAAATCAGAAGTATAAACCATCAGATCATCTGCATACAAGGACACTTTCATAGAAAAATTCCCACTCACAAAGGGGAGAATTCGCTGATCATTCCTAATTCTAGTAGCAAGTGGCTTAATATACAAATCAAACAGAAGCGGGGATAACAGACACCCCTGCCGCGTACCCCTTCCTATCTTAAACGAGGAAGTAAGATCACCATTAACCAAAAGTCTTGCACAGGGATCAAGATCAATTTTCTGTAACGTCCTAATAAAGTGTCCCCCAAGATTATAACCTTCACATACCGTCTTTAAATAATCCCAGTTAACTCTATCAAAAGCTTTGGTTGCATCGATCATCACAACTGCTAAAGGGGAGTGACATCTGGTGGCCAAATTAACCGAGGCTACCAACCCATGTATCAAATCCTGCATATGTCGTCCTTTCAAGAACCCTTTCTGATCAATGTGTATCAGCTTCCCCATAACACCCTAATCTTTCTGCCAACATTTTTTGCAAAAATCTTATAATCACAGTTTGGACGAAAAGATTCACAACACCTAGGATCCTTCCCTGGTTTTAAAATTATAGTGATAATAACTTCCTTCCAAGAGGGGGGGTCTCCCATCAGTCACAAGAATGTTATTAAAAAGTTCTCTAAAAAAAACATAATGCTGCTGCCCAAGATTCTATAAACTTCGACGGGCAACCCATCAGGCCCTGCCGCCTTACCTGATTTACCCGCATTTATCGCCTGCTCAAGCTCTACCATATCAATTGGTTCATTTATCGCCTTATTCTCCTCCTCACTTAGAGATGCCAAATCCAATCCCTCTAACCATCCCTTCACCGAGTCTGCTGAAACTTCTAAATCCTCAGTGTATAATTCCTTAAAAAAATGTAAGAAAGTATCTTTCACGTCTTTCTTGCTCTTCCTAACCTCCCCCGAAATTCCGTCCCGAATTTCTCGCACCCGATTCCTAACTATACCAGTTTTTATCTTCTAGGCCAACAGTTTGCCGCTGTTCTCACCGTACTCAAAATGAGACACCCTGTTGGACTCACATCTCATTCTGATCCGATTATCTATAACTGCTGCTAAATCCAAACGAGCCTCTTGATCTTGTTTATATAACTGATTAACTTCTTCCCCCACCAAATCCATGGCAGCCAATCTCTGCTCATCCTACCGAATCACGTTTTCTAGCCTACTTATTTCTTCATGGTACTTTTTCCTTCTATATGCCGCTACACTTATCAGTTTCCCCCTCAAAAAGTCTTTGAACGCATCCCATACTATCGCAAGCGAGGCTGACCCTTTATTAAGATCGAAAAATTCTTCAGTCCCTCTCCGTAACTCTGCTACGACCTCATCTTCCAATAATAACGTTCTGTCCAGAGTCCACCTTCTCTCTTTTTTATCCCCAAACCAACTAAGCTTCAGAGTCACAGCCGAATGATCCGAGAGATGAGCCCCAATATGTAAAACTTCTTCCACAGCCTCTTTCAAACTTTCATCAATTAGAAAATAATCAATCCTAGATTGATGTCTATATTTTTTGTTGTTATAAGTATAGCCTCTTTCACGCCCATTCTTTTCTCTCCAAACATCATATAAGCCAAATTGTGACATCATTAATCGAACCTGGGCATGCATTTTCTCGTTAATTCTTGACCTACTCCGTGAGGACCTATCCAACTCATAATTCAACACTACATTAAAGCCCCCCAACCATATAATAGGGTCCCAGTTTTGAAGCAGAATGAGTGAGCGCTCTCTCAACTGAGCTATATCATCCCGATTCAGACCGTAATACCCCACTAGAGTAAATGCAAAATCATACACCATTAATCTCCCCACCACCCATCTCCCAGACTTATCCACCAGACCCTCAACAAAAGGTATATTAGCATGGTTTTTATAACCCCTTTACTACCCCCTGTAAAATTAGAACTAGTTATCTGCTGTACCCATCTACATGGTCGAAAAACTTCCACACACTCTTCCCTAGAAAGATGGGTTTCATGCAAGATCAGCACATCACATTGAGCATCCTTCAAATATTGTACCATCCTCTTTTATCTGCTCTTCACCCGGAGGCCATTAACATTCCAGGACAGGACCTTCAAATCAGTTCTCGACATACACCCTCAAAGGACCCCCCTCCCCTGTTAGACCTCGTATTTCCCCACCTTCCTCTCTATCCATCACATCACCCAGGACCTTTTTTCCCTTATTCCCTATGCTACACTCCACCCAGTGCTCCCCATCACCCC
Source organism: Pleurodeles waltl (assembly GCF_031143425.1). Classification (NCBI taxonomy): domain Eukaryota; kingdom Metazoa; phylum Chordata; class Amphibia; order Caudata; family Salamandridae; genus Pleurodeles; species Pleurodeles waltl. Next base: position 871,061,822 of record NC_090447.1, read on the forward strand.
CCTCCTTCCCCTCAGCCCACCCCCATCCTCCAAACCCCAGGAGAACATTACCTATCTTCATAGACCGGCGTTACCGCCTATGAATGGTCATCATGCAGGGCTCAGAGCCTCATATCACCCTAACCGATGTCAGAGGAGGAGGCCAATACTACGCCGGAATCTTGCTCTAATTTCTTAATCAGGTCATCAACATCATTACAATCATTAAAATTATACATCATATTATTTGCCATTACTCTTAGAGATGCCGGGAACATTAATTGGGCCGTAGCCCCAAGCCTTCTCAATATATTGATTCTCTTCCCCAGCTCCCATTGCTTATTTAGAGTAATAGAGGCAAGGTCCGACCTAACCTCAAATGGAGCACCATTCACCGAAAGTGACTTCTTCTTTAATGCCATCTCCAAAATGCATTCCTTAAGCCCATATGTAAGAAAGTAGACCAAGATTTTCCTTGGCCTATCCCTGTTGGGGGTCATTTTTGTGGGGACCCTATGTACCCTTTGAATATCCTTTGCAATGTCGACTCCAACATCATCGAATTTTATTTCCTGGGTTATTAATTTTACCACAAAACCCTTCAAGTCATCTCCCTCCAATCCCTCGGGGACTCTGAGGAATCTCAAGTTATTTCTCCTTTGATTGTTTTCCAAGGATTCCAGCTTAGCGAGCATCCCTGCTTCTCCTGATTTCAAACCTCTTATCTGCTCTTTATTTTCCTCCACAACAGCCCTCAAGTCACCAACCTCTTCCTCCAAGGCAGCTGTCCGCCCTGCCAAATCGTCTATTTTTTGGGCCAAGATCTTCACACAAATTCCTAATCTCCTCCTGATTAGCTTTAGACGTTTTAAAACCGTCCTTCAATTCCATGGCTAGGGCCTTCAACATATCTGTAACAGAGTCACTGGGTAGGTTTACCTCCCCACCCCCATTCAACGGGTCAAGTTCCCCTCCAGCCTGTATGTTGACTTGACTGACCCCCCCTTCCTCCTCCAGTACATCCGTCGTCCCCAAAGCAGATTCCAGAGATATTTTGTTACAGTGAGTCCCCATTAACCATTGAGGTAGATATTTCCCCTCTTCCTAGCAAGGGCTGTCCTGCCTCTGCCCCTTGCGCACTTGACATTTTACGGGTTCCGGGTAAAACCCTAAAATAAGTCCTTAATGAGGGGGTGACCTTAATTTTCCTCTTTGAAGCGAGCCTAAGTTACTTAGAATACATTTCCTCTTTCCTAAACTATTAATTTGCCATTCCTTACTCCCCCCGCAGTCTGCTTCTGAAAGTTCTCGCTGGATTCCACTTCTTTCCGCTTTATCGTCACCTTCGCAGGGAGTAGGCTGCCCCACCTCTACCACCCATAACTCATATCTTCCCTTCTCCTCTTCTGGCCCGGCTCCGAGCCACCCCCTCTGCCTTATCCACCATGGGACCTTGAAATATTGAGGCACTAACGTTATTCCTTACTTGTAGTCTGATATTTACAGAGCAAAAAAAAACTCCCACACACCTTTGGCGTTCTTGCTTACTTCTTGCAGCCCGACAGTAAAAAATGCCTTCTCACCTTCTTCTAAGTCTCTTCCTGTGCCTTTGTAACTGCAGCTGGTGCTGACTCTGCCACACCTCCCCTAGAAAGGAATCCTTGCTACTGTTTCCCGTCCTCTAAACACCTCCAAGGCAGCTCTCAGCAGGGCCACCGCCAGCTTCTGAGTGTAACTACTCCGTGCCCCTGCCACCTTCAAAGGATAGAGAAAACCATTCCTCCACCGAAAATTCCAGTCACGCCCCCTCCTCCGACCCCCAAGTAAGCGGCTAAAATTTTTAAAACGGCATTCTGCGCATTTCGCGCATTCTGCGCTCCGAGCCCTGCTGAGCCCTCCGCGGCAGGCACCTCAGCCGGCCACCATGTTCTCAGAGTGATTGAAGATTCCAAGAAAGATTTGATTGATAGGCCACATTCTTGTCGAATGTGGGCGTGCAATGTACCATTAGGAAGGGGGAATACTGTTCTATATCAGGCTGACTGTGCTTTGTCCTGCCAGTTAGTCATTTTGTTTCTGAATGTCATTGCCCCATATGCGATAGTAGGTAGAAACTTGCAGCCCATTACCTTTAGAAGGGGCCATAGATCAGGGTTCACAATTGCTTTCTGTAGCTTGCAGAAATCCCTTTCCAAGGAGTTTGCTGCCACCTGCTGGGCATGGATATGTGGTGCAGTGTGGCCCCTGTGGTCCAACAATACCCCAAATATATTTATGTGTCAACAACTTTGACTGCGCTCCCCTTGATGAACCATGCTCCCCTTTATTTCAGTTTGCGTGAATTTATCAAAACCTTGGTTTTCCCCACATTTATCTTCAGTTTGTTAACTCTACGATAGATAGCAAGTGCATTGAAGAGTCTTTGCAGCCTTATAAGTGTCAAATCGAAAAGCACAGTGTCTGTCATCTGCGTACTGGAGCTATTGGATTTTTGTGCATGCAATTTTTGGTGGAAATGCCCTCTCTTTTACAAGTTGTTCTGTCTCGTCAGCCAGGTACAGATTAAATAGCAATGATGCCAATATGCAACCTTGCTTTAGGCTTTTGTTTGTCATGATGTTTGCCGTGGTGGCCCATCCGGCGCTGACTTTTATTTTTTACCCAGGTATTGGAGTATAGCGATATGATGGCGCTCAGAGGAGGGTGGGATACCCAGGCATTCAGCATTCACCAAAGTCTTGGTCTTGACACACTGTCAAACGCAGTTTGAAAGTCTATAAACCAAGCGTAAAAGGTCTTGCCCTTGGAGGCCATGGTTGCTTCAATCAGGTAGGAAAGACTGGTTAGGTTATCTTAGATACGGCAGCCCTTTTGGAAGCCTGTTTGGCTTGGGGGATCAGCTTTTCTTTCCATTGCCCAGATTTGTAGCTTCTTATTTAGATTGCTGACAAAGCATTTCCCTTCCATGTCAAGGAGTGCTATCAGGCGATAATTTCCTGGGCATGATTGAGAACCTTTCTTATGTAGGTGAACCAACAGTGAGCCCCTTAGTGACTCTAGGATGGCTGCCCCAGTAAGTATTCCTGGAACTGGGGGGCCATTACTGAGGCCCATAGAGTTGGGGGCCATTTATATATCACAGCTGGAATGCTACTGGGGATTGGGGCTCCAATTGGGCTCATTGCTTTGATGGATATTACCACTTGGTCTGGGTTTATTGATGTCATGTCTGCATGGTCTTGGCTTAATGATGTTGTTAGCGTATTGGAGCCCTGTCACGATGCTTCAATCTCACTGCTGTCTAGCGTGTAGTCTACATAAAGCTTTTAATGTAGGATTCCAATTCGGCGGGGGCGATATTGACTCCAATCGCCTGACGTTTTTGGGTTGAGCTATTGTTGATCCAGAGGCAGAATTTTCTCTGGTCTTTAGATTTTATTATCATGTGTGATTCAGCTCACCTTCTGGTTTCCTTCTCCGTTTTTTTGAGCATGAAGAAATTTCCTGTAATTTAACTTTATCCTGGCAACCTGAGATCACAGCCACTTGTCCTCCCCCTTTCAGAGCTTTGTTTAGTTGTTGTTTTAAGGTGGCTGTTGGGTCCCTGCTGTAAGACTGAACTAATTTCTCACCACTGGCATGTCTTTTTGGAACTCCATCATTCTCCTTTAGGTGGGTGACCAGAAGCCCTCAGAAGTTTTTGAGGTTTCCATTCGTTGCTTTCAGGGTCACACCTAGGAACTGGTCCACACGTGCCCATAGCCCATCTTGGTCCTTTGTGTTCCATTTTATTCTGTTGATCAGCTCAAGATCTTCTTGCCTCTCAATAAGGTTTGCTTTGGGTGGTCCGGATTATGGGACCAATGCTTCACATTTAAGGATAAATAACTTATGATGGACGGAATGCTGAACAATGCAAACATTCACCCCCAGTCACAAAGGTTTGGTTTTAATCCAAAAATACAACAAAGCATAAAATAATAGATTAAACTCAGATCTTTGTGACTGGGGGATAATGTTTGCATTGTTGAGCATTCAATCCATCATCTGTTGTTTTTGCTTTTTTCACATGTATGGCATGATCACTGGCTAATTTTGAGGCAACTTCTAATTTGCTTGTATGCTGAACGTGGGCTATCTGCTTGATAGCTGCTGGCTGGCAGGGGGGTGTGGGCAGGCAAACAAACAATTGGGTATGCAATACCACCAGGAAGCATAAGCAGCATCAGTCCGGCTTGCTGTTTCTGCGCTTTTACCGGGGATTCATTGATGCCCAGTACTTTCGCCACAGTCGCTGGATGTACACTGCTTGTCTGCTGTCTCACTGGCCTGCTGCTGCTCCTGCTATCTCCAGTGTGACCAAGTGCACTCTCCCACTTTGCTTACTAGCAGCCCTTTTGCCTCTGTCTGGGCTGGACGGGTTGGACTCTGATGGGCTGAGCTGATGCAGAGTGTCGGTGCAACTTTATTTGGCAGTTGTTGATGGTGCAGCCCAATGATGCAGGGATCCTGGGGTCACAGACGCTACCGGTTGACCCCCTCACTCCTCTTGGGTCCCTGAGGCACCACGTTACCAGTCTCTTCTGGTCAGCGGTCCACCAAGCTGCTATGGCAGTGTGCAGGCTGGCATCTGGACTGGTGCAGTTCTTGTGGCTCACCTGTTGATGGCTGCTGGGGCTGCTGAAGGGGTCCTCACTGGCTACGGGAGGCTGCGTGGCCACAGTCATGCTACAGTTGCAATCCCGCTATCTCATGGCGACATGGTGTGGCTGCAGTTTTGTGGCCTGAGGAGTATGGCACGGTGCAAAACAGCACGGTGGCAGCGGCTCACTGCACTGCCTACTCTGCTCCATGCAGTTCCTTCATTCTTCAGTGCAGCTGAGTGGCGAGTGGTGCAGGACTCCCCATTTTCCTATTACAGAGAGATGTCCTGGGCCAGAGGACAGAGGGGTGGCCTGCCTGGTCTCGTTTCAGACAGACAGGTGCATACGAGCCTATTTTGACCCGGTCTTCACACAGGAACCGCCCAGGCACAACCCAAGAAAATCCTGTCCTGCAGGTCCAGAACATGCCATTTAAGCACTGCAGCTTCTCCTCATCCACCAGATTCTGCATGGCAAATTGATTTTCTGGACTTTTGAGTCCAAGAATAGAAGCAACAAGCAAGCAGCACTCAGGAAGTTATATCCCTTTGTTATTAATAGAAAGAAAATCAGTCAGGTTGCTTCCACTTCTAAAGTTTTCATTTAAATTTCCTCATGCAAAGAGGGACTACGAAAATCAGTTTCATCTGGATAGATCCGAGTCCAAACACAAAGTTTTCAGGACACTTTTTTTGGGGCTCTAATGCTTTGAATTTGATTTAGTACTGGTCACTGTTGCACAAAGAAGGGATTTGACTCAAACTGCATGATGTATCCTAGTGTCAGTCTTCAGTAACCATTGTAAGCGCACCTAGTTTTTTTTCTTGCTTATTTCCATGTAAAACATATAGCTTATCTGGCGATTGACTTGGACTGTTCCTCTCCCTTGTCACAGTTCAGTTCAGAACCTGGTCATGCTTGGGAATTGGAGTGGAGATTTATTTTGTCAGAATTCCTCTTCACAGGATGAAAGGGTTCTTTTCCACAATTACACATTTGCTAAGCTTTACATGCATTACTTCCAGCTGACAGCCACTGCGTTTCAGCTTTGACATCTCCCTTACTGAGTATGCCTTCTGCAGGTAAGAGATGGTTTATGTCAAGAAGAGAACTGCAGGTCTCTCTCTGGGTTTGTCTGAAGCCAGGTTCTGTACTTCTGATATATTGCGGAATAGAGTTCCCAAACATTAGCAAATTGTGTTGTTCGTCCACAGTACTGTTGCTACTGTTTCCCGACCTCTAAACACCTCCGAGGCAGCTCTCAGCAGGGCCACCGCCAGCTTCTGAGTGTAACTACTCTGTGCCCCTGCCACCTTCAAAGGATAGAGAAAACCATTCCTCCACCGAAATTCCAGTCACGCTCCTTCTGAATGTCCATATTTTACCTCTGGGTGGATGTCACCCAACTCTAACTGATGTCTTGAGAAGATAACTGTATTTCTCTATACTTTCCCACTCTTTTAATTCACATACAAATGGAATTTTCCTTAGCAAGCAAAAACTGTTCTCACAGCTTCTCTATTATGCTTAAAGAAACAGAGACTCTCATACTACACAGTAATTAGTTTGACATCATATAAAAAAAGATAAAGACCTTGCAGTTTAGCCAGACTATTACCTAGCTTTGACTTCTCAATATAAAATTATTTCATTTGGCTTCTAGGCTGAGTAATCACTGCCTTCATGAAGAACAATGATGAGATATTTTTCTGTGATTGCTTACATTTGTTTATTTGCTCATTTAAAATAATACAGTGCTTTCTTACCATATCAACTCACGTTTCCACCTAAAAAGAAGTTGACTCTTGAAAAACACAGCTGTTTACCATGTTATTGGGTTCCCATTTTTTATCATAATGAGCCTGAATTCCCCCCCTCCCCCTTGGCTTCCAATAAAATACTCTTTTGAATTAAGATCCTAAGCTTCATTTATAAAGCCGTTTGTATATTTGCATTACCTTTCATAAAAAAAGATCCGCCTTGAGCCCTTTTGTCTCAGGAACACTGTTGCTTTTAACGTCCTCTCCTTTTCTCTTTTCCTGTCAATTGATTTTATTTGCTTTCAATTTACAACCTTTGTGGTTCCTCATTGCCTTTCCTTGTATGTAAGACACACAATAACAGTTTTCATACAATCAAGGGTCAAATACATTTGGGATCAGCCAATATAAAGATGTATATATATCTAATATTGGTGAGTCTTGGTCAGAATCACAGCAGGCTGTAGGCTCCTTTGTCCCAGCCATACCAGATGGCTTGTACAGATCTTTATTCCCAGAGCCCGACGTCTAACACTAGGCATATTGTGTATGGGTCTTTGAAGAAAGCGTAGTAGCCCAAAAAAAATGCTGACCATGTACTTGAGGCTACAGACAGTCCAGAAGGTAAACCTGTTGCCGGCAACCCTTAGCAATGGCACCAGCATTTATAAAAAGATGGTCTCAACTTTGACCATGGTTTGCCAGTGAATCCCAAGTGTAGAATTATCCTTTAATGAGCAAGCCATGTTGCTCTGAGGACCTCAGGCTTACATCATATAAAACTGGCTCAGAAAGCAACTGGTTACTGAAGCCATCTGTGTGGGGGTACTTTACTTTCCATGGATGCTGATTCCAGTCTTGAAGGGGAGTGGATAGACTGAAGAAATGTGTAGCCATGGTAAGTATGAAGTATTTTGGGACGACCTAGAGCCATAGTGCATTCTCCATTTGGTGATATAAGATCCCACATGGTACCCACAGGTGGCACATCACTACCGCCTGGTGTGGAGAGGCAGGGGTTGTGTTGCCAGAGTCAGAATCAGGGCTGCTTCTCTCTCATGAAGCTGTGACTGGGTAGGGAAGGCTAAATAAAGGTTGCAAAGGTTAGTGGATTTGCAAAACACTTTCCCAGATGTTAACCGTAGGCACCATGAAACTCACAATGTGATCACTCCCCCTTTATTTTTTATTTTTTTTAATGGAGGGATCTTAAAGTGTGAAGCTATTTCCAGATGATACCTGGAGGCTACACACTGTGAGATGAGAGAATTCTTAATCGGCAAGTGAAGATACCTGCATAGGTTTACAATGCCAACTGGGAGCAATAAGACCTTCAGAGGAGTCACTGGCCTTGTTAACAAAAGTTATGAGCCAAATCTGCATACCGAAATGTGGGAAAATTACACATTTTCAGTGATTTTCCGAGGATATAGTTCTACAGGTAGAGCTTGTAGAAATGCCTCTAGAAAAATGCTCAACATGTAGGAATTATATGCAGGAAGCCATCTGAAAACATCGATTTGCAAGATAATTCCCCATTGCATAAGGGAACTCCGGGAATAGAGCTGGTAATACTGCACTCTACAGTATTGGTATTTATAGGTGGAGTGTTACAGTGTCATGTGTTTAACAACACCCATAATGAGGCTGTAAGAGTGTAAAAATAACAAGGGGAATCAACATCATACTATCACAGTAGGGTGAGGAGGTGTAAGGAACAAAGATACAGTGTAGGATGGTATGTAGATTGTAAAGGAGTGGATTTTTTAAACATCTTCTCGATTGCACCAACACAGGAGCAACTATGAAGTGTAGGGGATGGTTGTTCTAGTGGCTCAGTCCTTAAGCAGAGCATATCTTTGGTGTGGGCCTTCTTTGTGAGGATTTTGGATTTGTGGTCTGCAGAGGAATGAGCTCTTAGTAGTATAGGTCGCTCGGACGTGTTCATTTTTGAAACAAGTAGTTCAGTTTCCTTAGATGGAGTGACTTGTACACCTCATACCAAACTTACTTTAAGGAGGATTGTGGCAGGTAGAGGTATTTGTTAAGGGTGATAGAGCAGTGCTGTCATTGGTTAATGATTAGTCGAAGCGCTGCATAAAGAAAGTCAATAATAATGAGGTCTCTGAGAGATCAGTGAGCCCTACAAGAATATGAGGTGAGTGGGCCATAGTGAATTAAGACCAGGTGTGGGGACGGGTGATTGCCGTCCCCAAAGAAGGATTGGTATTACATTCCATTTTCTTCCATTAAGATTTGTGGTAATAAGTAATTGACATCAGGGGCAGAGGAGCTTCTAAGCCTTGGTTCTCATTCATGAAATTATCCATATTTAAGTTGAATTGAGAGTTCAAAAGTAAGTAATAGTTATTTGTTGATATTTCATAGGACAGAAATGAGACACAGACAGGAGTTGAACTCATGTACAATATATTGAATTAGATTGTACACACAATCATAAAAAAGTCAAAAAGCTTAATTCTTCCAACCTCAGGAAGAAAACACAGAAATAGGGAACAGAAAAGCTGTGCTGATGCACATGTAGGCAATGCATTTTCTTCTGAGACCAGAAAAAGCGTGCACATATAAATCCTACTCCGCACTTACATTTCTTTGCTATTCTAAAATATTTAGAGTCTCTAGCCTTGTGAAATTCAAATCAAGAAAAGAGGCCATGCCTATTGCAAGTGAATTAAAATTGTGCAGTCTACTAACTATGCTTATTTAACACATCTGGCGCACACCGAGGAGAATGCCCAACTGAGATTTTCTACCACCGAGCAAAGATTTAAGGAGGAAGTTGATAGTTTGAAAATACCTTATTCCAATATTCATTTTTAACAGCTAACAGTTTAGTCCATAATATGTTCTGTCTACATTTTCACAATCATTGCTCATAATACACCCTTTAACCATACTAACATGTACTTAAAATGTATTTAAGTTAATTTAAATTATTTTTTAAATGTTATGGGGCTCTATAATACTTGAAGAGTCCACCTTACAGAGAAAGAATTTGATGCAAAATCCTGTAGATACATCAGAATGGACCACTAGCGTATTGGATCATGCACTAGTAACATCAATATTATAAATAATTTAGAATTGGAAGAAGACCTAAAAATAGCAATCTCTGATTATCTGCTATGAATCCCAGTAAACCAACAAGCATTGGCAATGTCAATAAGTCTGGCTTTGCAAGAATGCTGTACGGCAGTATAAAGCATTACAAGTAAATAGCCTGGGAATGAATACATATGTGCGTGAAAGCAAACAACTGTAGAATAATATTTGTGTAGGTTAAAAAGTCAGTGAGAGTTGCTCTGTCAAGCCAGACCTAAAAATCCATGTAGGTTAATGACTGTGCTCTAGACCGAGAAAAACAACATAAATTATCTTGTTATCTAAGACACTATAATAGCATCACAATGTGGTGTATGCCTCTGAAAGTTCAATCTCAGGCTGCTGGATAAAAAAACAAAATGATCACAGCTATTTGGAAGGTATGGACATTTTTGTGGAAGCACACAACCGCTTCCCAATCGAAATATTTACTCTTGGCTACCAACATGTTGGCGGAGCCAAAGCCCCTCTCTTATAGTGCTCCAATAATTGTCTGGCAAAAATTACGCTGTCAAGAAAGACCATATAAATAGATTGTAATCTGTTAGGATCAACTTCTAGATATCGAACTTAACTAACAAAACTCTGCAAAAAACATTTTGCAGAATTAGATTAAAGTAACATGCATAGTAAGTTACAAAGGAAGATACTGCAATGAAATGATAATTGAAAATTATATTTATGAATAAGGCAGACGTGTCCCTCCTTGAAATAAAGGACATTTTTTTGGAGAAAAATAAGTCATGGAAAAATAGACTAGTAAATGTTGATGGCTAAAGAAACAGAATCATGAATACTCACAAATCAAAATTTTAAATGAATATTTGTCAAAAACAAAAACCAAGAGTCATTTCAAGAATGTTATTATCATAGACAAACTTGATGCAGGTAATGAAAGCACAATATTCTAGACCCATAATTAGATATAACTAATTTGTCAAAGATGGATAATTACTGTAGTCGGGGAGATCCCGTAAATGATACATAATTCCTGGACTACACTCAAGCTCCCCACAAGAGGTGGGGGCTTGGCTCTCACGCTCTTGCTGCTCAGCACTACACCTCACTGCACTCCCTCTGAAGATCACAGGAGTTTATTCTTCATCACCAGAACTTGAGCTTAAACTCTCCTAAACTTGACGGTGGCACAGTGTTTACCATCTGGAGCCTGCCCTACCTGACGTGTACCCACCACCTAGAGTGGTTCATACTGGTGACTGTATGTCCTTATTGTTTGTTTATACTTTTTTTCTCTAATTAGATTTTATTTTGATTAAATATGATTTCAGATGTCACTCACAATATGCACCATCCCCACGTCAGCCACACAGTTACATTAATCAGTCTTCCGTCATCGGAGACCGGGGCACATTGAGCATTGACAGCTCCCTTTAGACCAAAATCACAGGCACAACCAGTGCCCCAACCCAGAGCTACACTTTTCCTAGAGCGACCCACCAGGTTACCATGACCATAGTCACACTAGTCACATTAAACGCCCAGGAGCTTAACTCTCCAATTAATTGGATGGTGCTATAACAAAAGGTTAAAACAAAAGAGATATATGTGGCCCTCCGTCAGGAAACCCACCTAGTCACCAGCAGTCTACCTCGGCTCCGATCCTATTGGTTCTCGACCTAGTTTCATGGACCTAGCATCACAAAAATGATGAGCACGTCAGTACTTGTAAGAAGGAGGCTGACATTCGAGTTTAGAAGTGAGGCATACCAACAGATACAGGAAGTGGGTGGGAGTTTGGGTCACATCGGGGAGCCTGCTGCTTTCATTATTCCCTGTTTATGCTCCCAATGAGGGGAAATAGCAATTTTATGCATATGTCATACCTAAACAAGGGAATTTCACTTGCATTCTTAATCCTGAATTGAGTAGGTCCTCTGGCCATCAACTATGCCCTAAGGCTCCCCCTCTTTCTTTCCTGGGACAACTTAAACCAGGAAGACGTGTGGAGGGAGCAGCATCAAGGCGAATATGACTTTACGTTCTACTCCGATGTCCATAGATCACGCACTCGCACAGATTACTTATTTATCTCTTGGGTGCTAAAGCTGCACATTGCCAATACTTGCATCCTCACAAAGGTGCTTATGGACCATGCATCAGTCTGGCTCTTTGTAGACCCCATACACACACACCAGCGCTCCGTGGACCATGAATGAAATAGCTCAAAGGGACGCAGTGTTGAAAGACATAATATAAGATGCCTTAACCAACTAAGTTCAGGAGAACAATAGCGAAATTTGTTGCAGTGTTATCTGCGACCGCTGTAATTATAGAATTAATATCTGACACTACAACCCTTCAGTGGTTATGGAAATGGAGGAAACACGAATTAGACGATTAGCTGCAAACCTTAGAAACTCTGCAAGATAAGTCTCCTCACACCTACAGAGCCCTACGCAGAGCGAATAGGGAACTGGAGCTGTTACTAATGAGTGATGCCGTAAAGAAATTATTATATGTTAAGCAATCCTACTAGGAAAAGGGGGACACAGCAGATGAGCTACTCGCTTATATACTTGAAAAGGCTAGCACAAGAAATCACACACACAGGACAACACATCCTTTGTTGTTTTACTTCTCACAATCAAACACGGGTTGCTGCTGAACAGCTGCCTCCGGCCCCACAAGACATCTGTTTGACAGACTAGTTGCCTTCCACCAGAAAACCAAATCTCAGCGGGAGAGGTTCAAGCCATACGCAATCTTAAAAACAGAAAGGACCCAGGCCCGCACAGCTTCCCAGCCCCCTTCTATAAGGTCTTCATACCTATCCTCGCAGAGCCGCTTAAAGCAGTTTTCAATTACATTCTAATACATGGGACGGTTACTTACACAATGCTGGGATATCACTTAACGATCTTACGAAAGCTCAGGAAATTCCGATCTCATGCTCTGCATACTGCTCAATCACACAAACCCCTCCAGACGGCCCATTCCCGCAAAGAAGATAACAGTCTGTAGTTTTGTTGGAACATATTGGCCGCAGTTTTATTGAGGGATTATTTACAGCATGTCAGCCCTTCTTTTATGAGGGCCATAAATCAATCTTACGTGTTGTTGTAAAGGCCATAAATTCATTATACCTTGATACATTTGTGTCATAATCATTTTCTTTAACAACTTTCTAATTAGACCATAATTATCTATTACATGCTGCTTGCTCTTTGTTTTCAATGACTCTCCCGCGTTGTCCGTCATTTTTTGCTAGGAGTGTACTCGTATTTTCGTTTAGGCTTAGCTCGCTACCTTGTTTTGGTCCTTGTGTCCCGCTCTCCAGTGGACCCGGGCTGCGAGTGCCGTGTTACCGAGTACCTCCCCTGACTGTCTTACCCTGCCGTGAGATATCCCAAGGTAAGTAGCCTTGCCACCCCGCTGCGCTGGGTGTGGCCTTTGTAGTTCTTTTTTCCTTTCTTTCCGCCACGCCGCACTTTGGGTTACCGCTCAAGGGCGGCTCCCCCTTTGTTTGCTTTAGTTGCAACCGGCGAGCCGTAAAGCTGCCCACAGGTTGTCCCAAAATAATTCTGTCCCCTTCCTGGATAGGTGTACCCCGTCTGCTGCAAAATACTCTGGTCTTTGAAAGTTGATTAGCCCGTGCCTTACACTCTCCCAGCCATTTTGGATGCAATATTTTTTGGCCGCGACATTCAGTTTCTACCGTGATCTGTCCAGGGCGCCCGTTGATATGGCCCCCCTCCATTGCTGTCTGGGGATGATTTCTGACCAGATCAAGGTGGTCCCCCCCAAGCGTCTGGCTGCTGCTGTGAGGTTTGACCTTATGGCCTCCAACAGGCCTTTCCTCCCTAGTTGAGCCAATTCGTTCCCCCCCAGGTGGATTACCAGTACGTCTGGTGCGTGGTGCTGGGAGGCCAAGAGCTCGTCGATTCTGTTCATGAAGTGCTCCCACTTCATGCCTGGGAAACCGAACCATTTTATGTTAGTCCAACGTGGCAGTTGCCTGCCGGTGCTGGCTGCTGATTCCCACCAAGTTTTTGTTCTGTGGATGAAGGAGTGACCGACCACCCACGCCGTTCTATGTGTACCTGTGGGTGGAAAGGGAGATTGTGTGGTGACTGTTGCGGTTCTTTAGGGGTCGTCGCCTCCTTGGTGTATCCTAATGTATCTTTTGTAGGCCTTGGAGCGCCACCTACCCACTGCTTTGATGCCTATTTCTGACATGCCGAGGCGGGCTGCTGTGGTGGCAGCCCCTATCCGGAAAGAGTGGGTGCCAAAATTATTGGCTTGAAGCCCCGCCCTGGCCAATGCCCTTCTGAGTATTGATTTGAATTGGAACAGGCTCAGGCATTCCCCATTTTCATGTGTTAGGAGTGAGCCTTGCGTTCCGGGGATGAGCTGTAGTAGCTCCCGGGTGTTGCACACTGGGCAAACCTCCTGGTCGTCGATGCAATTTAGCTCTATCGTTGCCCCTTTTCCCAGCTGGTCTGTTTTGGACTTCCTGAGTATAATTGCCATTTGACTTTGGCCTATGTGCACGTCGTTTCTTTGGATTCCTGCATTCTTGTGGCCTGTTTTTGCCGGGGCCACTAGCTCGCTTATCCTGAACGCCCCAAAGAATGCCAGTGAGAAAGCCGTCTTAAAGAGTCTATGCTCAAATTTGTTGCGGCATATGGCCCCTAGGGTTCCTGACAGTCGTTTCAGTGTACTGAAATCTATGGGGTGCCTTTTGTCCACCGCTGGCCCTTCCAGCCTGCGCCAACCCTTCATTGCCGTTTTTATGTAGTGGGAGCTCGTGGGGTCCCTGCCCGTTGCCAGCTTACCAACGTGTGCTACTGCTGTTAGGTGGGCTTGTGCCCATGATTTTGTTTTCTTTTCTAAGAATGCCCATTGTATGAAGCGTTCTACTGCTTTTTGTGACTCTTCGTGGTGAGACCAGGACTTTAGGCCTGTCACTGCTAGCACTCTGGCTGCGTGCGTTGTGTAGCGCTTGTCTGTTTTTGGTGCCAAGGCGTGGGCAATTAAAGCTGCTAAGTCCCCTCTAACAGTCCCCACAGGCTGTGTGGAAATGGGGTCATCTCTTCCTCTGCCTCGGGGGCCAAGCTCCTGAATTTTTTCATCTGGAAACGAGAGAGGGCATCCGCTTTAGAGTTTGCTGCGCCCTGCACATGTCTGGCTCTTAATTCTAAATTGCCTTCCAGCTGCCTGAACACCATATATCTCAACAACCTTAAAATAGCTGCACATTTAGCGGACCCTCTGTTGATGGCGTACACTACCGCCTGGTTGTCTGACCATAGAGTGAGCTTCATGTTTCTCAGCTGCTCCTGCCAGATTGTTAGGGACACTGCGATGGGGAATAGTTCCAAAAGTGTGATGTTCTTGTTCAGGCCACGTGCTGCCCAAGATTCTGGCCATTTCATGGCACACCACCTGTCTTTCAATATTGCCCCGAAGCCTGTGCTGCCTGCCGCGTCTGTGTATAGTTCTATTTGCCTAGCCGTCAACCACCCTTCCCTCCATATGAGGGTCCCATTGAATTCTGCTAAGAATGCTTGCCATGTCTGCAGGTCTTGTTTGGCCCCGGATGGAAGTCTTATGTGGTGGTGCTTTTTGTGCAACCCTCTGGTCAGCTGAGAGAGTCTCCTGGAAAATACTCTGCCGGCGAAATTTAGCTTGCCTATGAGCTCTTGGAGCTCTCCCAGGGTGGCTTTCTGCCTCCCCAGCAACCCATTTATATTGGACTGTAGGTCTTTAACTTTTTCTGGCAGCATGCTGGATGTACCTGCTATTGAATCTAATTCAATTCCCAGAAATACTAGCTTAGTGGTTGGCCCTGAGGTTTTGTCTTCCGCCAGAGGCACTCCCAGTGAAGAGGCCAGGGACTGAAATGCGTCCAGTAACTCCTGGCATTCAGGCCCATTGGGTTTGCCTATAAATAGGAAATCATCGAGGTAGTGCAGTTTCCCGCCCCTGGGGTGTTGCTTGTGTAATGCCCATTCTAAGAGGGTGCTGAATTTCTCAAAGTACGCACAATATATGGAACAGCCCATGGGCATGGCTTTGTCAAAGTAAGTTTTGCCTTCAAAACTGAACCCCAACAGGTGGTAGCTCTCCGGGTGTACCGGGAGGAGCCTAAAGGCTGCTTCGACGTCTGCTTTAGCCATTAGCGCGCCCCGCCCTGTCGCGCGCAGTAAATCCACTGCATCATCTACTGATGCGTATCCTACCGCGCAGTGTGCCGGGTCTATGCCATCGTTCACTGACCCGCCTTCTGGGTAAGACAAGTGGTGGATGAGCCTGAACTTGCCTGCCTCTTTTTTGGGGACTATTCCTAGGGGGGATATTGTCAGTTTTTGGGGAGCAGAGGGGAGGGGGGCCTCTACTCTCCCTAGCTGTATTTCTTTTTTAATTTTTTCTTTTACCACTTCGGGGTATTCGCTTGCTGAGCGCAGGTTTTTTTGTTTTTTTATTAATTGATAAGAGCGTGGACGGTATCTTGAAACCTTGCTTGAACCCTTCACATATTAACTTTGCGTCTTGTTGGTTATTGTATTCGTTGGCCAGCTGTCTTAACCTGAACGTGTTGATGGGGGATACCGTTAGTTCTACATCTCTCCCTAGCCAGGATATGTGGTTGGTGTGTTTATTTCTTCTTGTCTTTCTCTCGCTTGAAGCTGCCGCCGCCCCCTATTTTGCATTCTGACGCGGGGTGGCCTCCCCCACATGCCGAGCATACATGTCTGAATTTACATGCCGCGCCCCATGTGCACTCGTGCCCCATGTCACCTGCGCTTGACCAGGGTGCCGGGCAGCCCCTTTTTAAACAAATTTGTGGCCCCCTCTCCTTGTTTAGATTCAAAATTTTGCGCCCCCCCCCCTTATTGGCTTATACTCCTTGCTGCACCCCCTCCCTTCCGTTTCCGCTCGACGTTGCCCCTACGATGGGGCCTGAAACACGGGGGGGGGCTTCCGCCATCTCACGGAATCCTTTGTTTGGTGCGCCAGAATTTGGCGCAATACCTTTGCTCAGGGCCGCGGTGGGGTTTCCGCTCCGGCCACTCTGAGCTCCCGATGGTCGCGGGCCTTCGCCCCTACTCGACACAGATGTGAAAATCTTCACCTCTGTGCAGGTTTCACGCCTACACAGAATGTGGGCTTCACTAATGTCTCACAACAATCTGGCTTTATTGGGGCTCCCCACACAAGGGATAATGTCAGATGGATGGTCTCACTGATGGAGAACGCAGAATGAATCCAAACTCCCATACTCCTCCTTTCGCTATATGCAAAGAAGGCCCTCAGCAGGGTAAATTGGCAGTATGTACCAAAGGTCCTCAATAAGACCCCCCGCATGACTCAATTGATATTGGCAAAACCAACTACACAAATCAAAGTGAATGGCAAATTCTATTTCTGGGTCCTCATTATTAAGGGCACCAGACAGGGCTGCCCTTTCTCTCCTCTAACCTTTGCGCTTGCAATTAAACCATTCAAAGCATACAACCACACTGTGCAGGGGATTTAGGTGAGCGCGCATGAGTTTAAATCAGGGGTGTATGCAGATGACGTATTACTATTCCTTAACAAGCATGAGACCTCAATTCCCGCACTGAAGGGAGTGGTTGGCACTTTTCAAGGAGTCGTCTAGCATTCTAATAAATTACACAACATCCATTAGTGTGGGAATATCGGCCAACGTAGTGCACACTAAAATTTTACTAACCCACACAGTTTTGCCTGGTCACGGGAGTCCTTAAAATATCTTGGCATCAATTTACCACACACCGTAGCTAATCTCTTCCGGTGTAACACTCCACCATTGCTGTAAGTCTTATTAGAGCTTTACCACTGGGGTAAACTTGAGATCTAGTGGTTGGGTAGGTCTCAAATCTGTCAAAAGGAACTTTCTACCTTGACTCCTCTATACAGCTCAACCCAAAATCCATCCTCCAAGATATCCAAACCAAAGTCCTCTACTTTGTTTGGAGAGCCCCATAACCCCAGGATTGAGAAAGGCACCCTATATAAGCAAACCGTAGAGGGAGAATTGGGCTTCCCTGACATAGAGACTTAAATGCAGACAGCCAAGCTCTGCCCTGCTCTCGTCTGGAACCACAATCCTCATGGCAAGGGCTGGGTAAAAGTGGAGCACCATGTTTCCCAAATACCATCCCCCCTTCCCACCTCCCCTCGGGCTTTCCCAGAGGGCACATTCAGGGACACTGCACCTTCTCCCCACAACACTGATCCTCCTAGACTGTTGGCATCACATCACACAAAGGAAGGGTCCACCACACATCCTTTGCCACCCACCCATGTTTTGAACAACCTAGATTTCCCACTAGGACTAATCACCTGCCATTTCAGGGACTAGAATTGCTGCAGCTCTGAGTGACCTTTATCAGAATGGGGGAGCAGGAGGAGGTTCAGGAGTGGCTGCTGCTCACTGGAGTGGATATCTTTAGAATCACGTAACTACTGAATTGCGCGGGTTCCAGAACACTGAGAGATTAAGTTGCCCGTGTGAAAACCCCAGTGGACACCATATTAGCAAATAACGTACTTCAAAATGGGATCACCTGGCTACAACTAGGGATCTTTGACACTGCCCCAAGCCCAAACAGTTAACTCAGCGGTTTTTCGGGGGTTCTGGGTTGAGCAATACCTTTTATAAGGTGAAATAAAAACTGGCAGAGGGCCGTAACATTTTCTATTTGCACAGCACTTAAAGAAACACCTTTCTACAAGCTCCTCACCAAGTGATCTGACATGAATCTATGCGATGTTCAGTCCAGTAGCCGTGAGGCTTGCTGGAAAAAGTCGTGGCAAAAGGAAAACCTTTTTCTACTTATAGTGGTCCTGCACTCACACCAAAAATTACTGGTCAACCATCATCTCCCAACTCAGAGCAACGTTAGGGATAGCTCTCCCTCTACACATCTTACTGTTGCTGCTGGGCAACCTGGGAGACCAGCATCTACCCAATGACAACCCAACAGGGGAAACTCATTACTTACCTACTTATGACAGCCCAGATGGCCCTAGCACATTTCAGGAAACAACCAGCCTCTCTACCTTTGTGTGTATGTGGGGTAAAACTACGGTCAGTTTACCCACTCAGGAGGCTTATTGCACAGCTGCATCTCCCAAAGGACACATTTGAAGCCTTATTCACAAGGTTGGACTTAATGTCATGGAGTCCAGTTCCAGCAGTGCCTCTGATGCTGATAATTCCCCCAATAAGTCTGGTGTGCTTTTATCCAGGAAACACTTTTTTTGTACTGAAGGTGGCACAATTTCTAAAGCTATCAACTGTCAATCAATCAGCAGCATTTGTAAAGCACAACACTGTCACCCTAGGGGTTTCTGGGCGCTGTATCTCTGTCAAAGAGAGAGGTCTAGAGTCTTTCTGAAGTTTGCCAGCGAGGGGGCTGTATGGATCTCGAGGGGAAGGTTGTTCCAGCTTTTGGCAGCTATGTAGGAAAAGGAGCAGCCACCTCTGCGGCTGCGACGGATACAAGGATTGTGGGAGACTGCGAGAGAAGAGGTGCGCAGGAGCCTAGCGGGTTGGTGGAAGTTCATTCGATAGTTGTGGTGGGCAGGTCCTAAATCGTGTAGGGCTTCGTAGGTGTCCTTGAGGATATTGAGCTGACATATTTTCTGGATGGGGAGCCAATAGAGGTCTCTCAGGTGGGGGGTGACGTGGGTTTGTTTGGTGGGAGGTCCAGGATGAGTCTGGCTGCAGCGTTCTGTATGATCTGGAGTCTTTTGAGAAGCTGGGTGGAGATGCTGGCGTAGAGGGCCTTGCTGTAGCCTAGATGGCAGGTGACGAGTGTCTGGGTGAAGGTCTTTCTGGTGTTGGTTGGGATCCATCTGAAGAATCTGCGGAGCATGCGAAGTGTGTGGAAGCAGGTGGAGGCAATTTTGTAAACTTGTCGTTTCATTGTCAGATGTCTGTCGAGGATGATGCTGAGGTTTCGTGTGTGGTCAGTCAATGTGAGTGTGGGTCCACGTTCTACAGGCCACCAGCTGTGGTCCCATTTGGAGGTGTTCTTCCCGAAGATTAGTACTTCAGTTTTGTCGGACTTGAGTTGGAGGCAGTTGTCTCCCATCCATCCGGCTACGTTGGTGATGGCATTGCAGAAGTTGGTTTTGGCGCTGGAAGAGTCCTCGGTGAATGAGAGTATCAGTTGAGTGTCATCTGCGTAGGAGATTTTGTTGAGTCTGTGGGATCTGAAGACATGTGCAAGGGGGGTCATGTAGATGTTGTACGGGGTGGGGCTGAGGGATGCGGAGGTCAAGGGAGGCAGTTGGATGCTCTGTGTGTGCCCTGTAAGGAAGGAGGCAATCCACTTGAGGGTATATTGCTGTATGCCTATGTTGTGGAGTCCGCTGATGAGGGTGTTGTGGATGACTGTGTCGAAAGCCGCCAAGAGGTGGAGGAGGATTGGGACCTCAGCTTCTTCATGGTCGAGGAGTGTTCTGATTTAATTGGTGGCGATGATCAGCACAGTCTCAGTGGTGTGGTTGACACAGAATCCTGATTGGGAGGTGTCTAGTAGGTGGTTTTGTTCCAGGATTTCGGTGAGCTACTGGTTGATGGCTTTATCGAGAACTTTAGCTGGGTGGGGGAGCACGGATATCAGACGATAATTTTTTAGATCGTTGGAGTCAGCAGTTGCTTTCTTTAGGAGGGGTCTGATGTCTGCGTGTTTGAGGGTGGCCGGTTGGATGTTGAAATTGTTGTAGATGTTGGTGATCTTGCTGTGAAAGTGGACTGATAGGGTGCTGCAGAGTTCTTGAGAGGGGTGGATGGTGCTCTCTTTAACTGTTGGGCTAATTCTTTGACTGTTTTGAAGAGTTCTTTTGTGTGGTTGCCTGCGGAGTTGATGCAGCTGGTGCTGGCTTCTTCGATGTGCCAGTGATAGCTGCTGAGTGCTGCTTTGTGAGCTCCTCTGTCAGCAGGATTCCTGCTGGCGCATCATAATTTCTCCAGTTGGTGGCAGTTGCGCTTGGAGGTCCTGAGTTCTGGGGTGTTCCAGCTTGCATGTTTTGGGCTCTTACTGAATTTTGTAGTTTTCAGTGGGGTGACTCTGTCAGCGCTGTTGGTGATCGAGATGGAGAAGTTCTGGACCGCCTAGTTGAGGCCTCGGGTTGGGAGGTAGAGAGGGCCTGTGCCCACCGAGTTTCGGTGATCTTGCTCCAGCTGCGGTGGGAGGAGATCTCGTGCCTAGTGCTTGTGTGCTAGGTGTTGATGATGTTGAAGTGTACTATGCTGTGGTCAGTCCAGATGAGTTCTATGGTATGGCTGAATTTGATTCTGTTGTTGGAGGTGAAAATGAGGTCAAGTGTGTGTCTGGCTTTGTGTATGGGTTCGGTGACCAGTTGAGTGAGACCGTTGTTATTCATGTTGAGGTCGCCAAGTAGGACATAGTGGTGAGAGTTGATTGCTGGGGGGGGGAGAAGGGTGAAGTTGGGGATGGCGTCGCAGAATATTACTCTGGGTCCCAAGGGTCTGTAGGCAAAGGTGCCTCTCATTGTAGTCTTAGTGTCAGTTTGTAGCAGGAAGTTGAGGTGTGCCCTGAGAGGTGTGGGGTCGTCATTGGTGATGATGCATCTTATGGTTTCCTTGAAGAATACCTTCGCCTTGTAGCAGTTAGTGACATAATTTAATAAATAATGGCACTGCACTTTATGAAACTTTCAAATAAAGTGGTTAAAATGGTGGATATTTATTTATGTGACTCTTTAATTTGTGATAGAAAATTAGAAATGCACAGATCATATAACAGTAAGCATTTCAATCGCCTACCAGTGTGTTCTTTGTAAAGAGCTGCATGTGCTGTGATTAACAATAACGCATGGGTTACATAGATCCTTGCAAACTGCCATTGAGATTTCAAGCATTCAATCTAAGAAGAATTAACCACTTTATTGAAAACCTAAATACTTTAAAAAAACATCCAGCCATTCTGTTTGCACCAAAAACAGAGAAAGCATTTGGTGAATTAGCCTGTTCACATTTGAGGCGTTTTTACTATGAATGGAATTCGTAAACAATGTTACTCAAATAAGTATTAAATTATATAAAACCCTTAGTGTAAATAAACGTCATCGGTTACTTATCTGAAAAATTGTGCCACAAAGAGGGACTGCCTATTTACTGTCTGCCTTAAGCCTAGACCCGTTTGTGCAGTGAATGAGCACTGGAAAACGCTGCTATAAAGTGCATATTGCTTGATGGGGCAAATTATAATGTTTGTACTTTCATAGACAATATTTTGGTAATATGTTTGTGACTTGGGTATCCTTCAGGTCCTTACCAGAACTGACCAAATGAACTTGAGTTTTAAAACACATACTTGGGTTCAACATTAACAGACTTAAATCCGAAATGCATAACCTTTCACTTCCTGAAAGCATAAGAGGGAGCTGTAGAAAATATGTATTATTTAAATAGATAAGGTATTCAACATCTGGGAGTAAACACCACCAGTCAGATTGAGAATATGTGTATGGAGAGTACAGCTGAATCTACATGATTGAAATTAACCCCATCGTAAGACTTCTACTTATAGTTAGTGTCTCTCCATAGACCACTAGGTGTAGGCCAGAGAAGCTCCAATATAATGTTTTCCACTATATGGGTTGAGGAAACCAATGTTGTCTAAGATACTTCTTCTGTCCTCTGCCTAGTCAAACATGAGTGTCTCTTAGGGAGACCAAAATAGCTTATCCTCCCCCATCCTCTAAGATGTGGCAGCACCTTGAACAATTAAAGATACAGAGGTTGAACAGTAAAGCAAGATAGCCATCTACAACAAAAACTTTGCAGTCAAATTCCATAGTGGCTTAACGGGCCAAGGGAGGGGCATTCTGATCGTTTGACAATCCTTTTGCATCGCATAGATTGTTGACTTCCTCATGTTCTGCCAAGCAAACAGAATTGTTTAGAAAGCGACCTGAAGCAGAGGCCTCTAGTTAGAAGACTGTCTCTGCTCAGCAGTAGAAATGGCTGTTGTGCTGTAGTATCTGCCCTCTGGGGTGCATTGAAGTCACAGTCCCTAAAACAGCACTTGGATCAGGGCACTTAAGGGGCCTGGGATGCAATGCTAATTGGGGTATTTTGGGTCCTTGCAGGACAGTTCTTTGAATTTACAGCTCAGACGTCTAGGGCTGACAATGCATTAATGAGTCACACTGTTTAGACCACTGTGAAGAAAAGGACATGATCCCATGGGGACTCCTGAGTACACTAATGAGTTTTTAGTATTTCACTAGAACCTACTTTCACCGAAAACTTTTTCATATTTAACAATGCTACCAGGCCAAAAATGCACCACATAGTTGACGGAGATGTACATTTTTTAGACCCATTGTAATTCCTTCTCACATAGATACAAGATTCATATTTCACCTTCCTTGCTGTTGAAGATAATGTTAAGGGGAATTCTTTCAAAACTTGAGAGAGCCACAACAAAAGAAAATGTAATAAACAAGGTAATGATGATAAGAATTAATCAGCATGATACTCAGGTTATGAGGGTAGGAACAAGTAAATGTTTTTCTAGTTAAGTGAAGTTTCCTTATTCCCTTCCCCCATTATTCATTCACCTGACCCCACAGATATGTAAACGTTCCCTGAATTTTGAGTTGATAAAATGTGTCCCTTTTCACCTCACCAGTTATGGTTCTGGGACCCTCTTGCATGTCTACTCGCATTCCCGACATCATAGCCCAACAAGAGGGATTGTTTTATCCTCTCTTAACCCACCCTCTCGCATTGTGGCATCTGAGAGCACATTTAGTGACATGCTAACTATAGACATTTAACTGTCTCCTGAAGATAACATCCCCATCTTGTACCCCTCGAGGGAGCAATGGAAACTAACAGTGAATTATTGAGTGTAGCATTAATTGGTAAAGGGGCTAAAGAAACAATAGATATGGCTGATAGGCTCATATTTGTATTTAATCAGGAGAAAACTATGGATGTTGTCTTGAATCTGATTAATAGATTTCGGAAGCTTTTGAGGAAAGAAATTAACTGTAACAAGCCTGGACTACCCCTATTTAACATGCACTCTAGTGCAAACTGGCTATGAAATTGACGACCGATACATTTTGATTTTTAGCATATTCCCTCAGGAATGTAAAAACATTTTAGAGGCACTTTTTAACCTCTTTTAAAAACAGTACAATGTGATGTGGAGCAGAGGAACCTTCTGGCTCTGACATGGCAGAACTAACTGCATTAAAATGGATATCGTGCCATGTGTAATTTATCTGTTTAGAGCATTATTTGAAAGTAGATCATAAGCATATCGGGAAAGATTAATTATCTTTTCTATTCATTTAAATGGGGTAAAGGCAAATACACCCACCAGTCAATCATCTATAGACTCCCCCAGGTCCACTCTATCACATGTGGAATTGTCTCATGGAATAAACTTACTTGTTTTGGCCAGTAGATGGGGCTGTTCTTATGTGATTGAACCCCCATTTTCGATTAAACTGAAACGCATCTCAGTGGGTGATTGGTATCCAACTTGAATTATATAAAAACGAAAGCCATCCTGGGAAAGAGTAGAATTCTTCCATCAAATGTTGTATTTGTCTGTCAGATTATCTAGATCTCTGCAATAATTTCCTTGTGTGCCCAAAGATACACCTGTATTGGTCACCACAAAAGAATTTATCACACAAGCTAAGAAATGGCTTCAGTCCAGGCAGACTAATTTACTAACTTTTTCACAAATATTTATGTCGGTGAGCTTTAAATCATTTGGGTAATTTAGGATTCTAGTAAAGTAAAAGCAGAGGCATTTACATGACATTTAAAAATAATGAAAAATTTTACAGATTGTCCTAGAACTAGGAAGGCAGAATTCCATGATGCTGTATCAAGTCTAATCTGGTCTAACATCTGATAGAATATTATGAGTTTTTGTGAAAACATGACGTTTACAGAGATGTGGGAAAGATAATCGTTTGTGTTATTTTTTAAGGATGTATAAACTTGGATTAATTGAATCTAATCTCAGACTTGTTTAAGTTTGGTAGGTTGTCATAGAAAATAACTTGTCCTAATACAAAAAGAAACACTTTGGTTTCATCAAACAGCAAAATGAATAGTCTGTCAATAAGATAACTAACTGACAAGAGAAATCCATCCTCAAGCCCTCAGTTGAGTCAAGCTTAGCTGAGCTCATGAGGTCTAAGGAAATGGATTTCATGAGATACAAAAGGTTGTTTCACCTGAGCAAGCTTTTTTTATTGCCAAATTCCTTTATAACGTTTAGTTCAGCTTTATTGACTTACATAAGGACTAATGTTAATATTTTATTCCGCTTTGGATTTAGTCCCCACTCAAACTTCAGTAACTCTGTACGCCTTTTCATTTAACATTTTTAACCATTCCCTTCTATCCTTTTTAAATAGTTTTTTTATTTTATTTTACAATATGGAAAAACAAACAATCCGTTACATCATCAAAGCCTTCTGTTATCCAGCGGATATTCAGCAATGGTCAAGAACCACTTGGATCAATGATTCTATCCTCCTCCTAAAACTTCCTCATATAGCGTAACAGTTAGTGTCCTATATGTTAGCCTGTATGCCCCTATGTTGTTGCCAGGGTTTCCACATGTTCTCCCATTTCCCGGGGCAACTTCTTCGCTCATGCACTGGCTTTCCAGCCAACGTACTGGCCTGGTCACTCCCCCCCCCCTTCCCTATCTCCTGCCTTTATTGCGTTTGGTAATCATGAGCCCCGGCACAACAAACAATTTTGAATATTCCGATGTGTTATTATTTCACCCGATGTTGAGGATTAGTAATTTGGCTTTGTTGTCAGTCTTCACCCGATTACAGTTTAAAGACATTCCCTCATATTACCGGTACTGTTTCATGTCCACCAGGACCGCAGTCACAATATATGTAAGAAGCTCCCTGTCTGGTCACATCCTTTTATCTGTTGCTACTTTCCCCATTCTTTAAAATGTGATTTTGGTGTAGTATGATCTGTGTAGAATGTGCAGTTTCCCCAGCCTGATCTTATTGCTACTGCCTGGGCTATTAGCGTTTCCTGACATTTTTCCTCCTCTAAAAGTCTAACGTGCTGCCCAATCAGTTTTCAGTTTTGTTAACATGTCTGGGAAATTGTATATTATTTTCCTGTGGATTCGTTTACTGCAGTAGCTCATCTAACACCCTGTCTTCAAACAGGGAGGAGTATTTTCGGTGTGTAACATTTTTAACGTATACCGCATATGGTAAAATGCCTCAGTGTCCGCCAGCTAGTATTCATGCTTTAGTGTTTCCATTAAGGCCATTATTCCGTATTTCCATATGCCTTGCATTTTACTGATGCCTATGTGGTTCCAGCTGGAGAACATGCCAAGCCTCCCCACCTCATCTAGAAATCACAATCACATAGTGGTGTACCCATTGTGATTATATCCTCCCAAAGCTAGAATGTAGTGGCTTCCCTCCAGATTCTCACTACTGTCTGCATGTGAGATGGGAGTGTCCTGTCTAGCTGTTTTGCGTATAACGCTGCTGGGTAGCCCTAGTGCCCATCACATGTCTGTCAGCCCTTAGCATCAGCTCTTCTTTTTTTTTTTTTTTTTTTTTTTTTACTGTTACTAGTTTTGAGGCCCAGTAATACTTTTGAACATCAGGTACCAAGAGTCCTCCATCATATATCCCTTACATTCATTTTCCCATGGTAATGTGTTGTGTTTCCCTGTCCCACAATAGTACTCACTTTTCTGTCTTTATGTGCCTAAAAAAATCAGTCAGTAAGGGGTGTTCTGCAGAGTGTAAAGCAATTTTGACAGTGTCAACGTCTTAAACATGTCTGAACTGCCCACAAAGATATTTGTAATGCCCTCTAGTGCCTCACATCTTTGAATTTATCTAGTAAGTTATATAGGTTTTCTCTGAATAAATTTTCTATGCCATTGTTACATATATTCCCAGGTAACTAAATTCTTCCATGGAGGTCTGCATTGGGCACCCCATTAGAAGCTTCTGAGGGCTCCCTGTAAGCGAATGCAAATTAGATTTTTCCCAGTTTATTGTGCAACCGCAGTAGTTTTCAAAAAGCCAAAAGATCTACATCAGTCTAGGGATGTTGTCTCTGGTTGCGCTGCATTTAGCAGCACATCGTCTGACTATAACAAAACTCTTTCGTCTCATTTGTCCTTCCACCTCAACCCCCTGACCTTCTCATCCTCCTTCACCCAGTTTGCAGAAGGCTCTAGTGCCATAGTAAAGATCATGGGAGAAAGCAGGCACCTGTTTGGTTCTCTTTTCTAATTGGAAAGGTTTCGACCATGCAGCATTTCCCCTTATCCAGGCGTACTCTGCTGATATAGTAATTTTACTCATTCTCTGAAGTTAGGGCCCACCCCATCTTTCCAGGACCCCAAATATATAGGTCCATTCCAAAGTGTCAAACATCACAGTGGCGTCCAACGACAGTAACACAGTCACCTCCAGAATATCCTCCGTATAGCTCATGCATTATTACAGTCTACGTAGATTGAGTCGGGTTCCTCTATTTGGCATAAAGCCTGACTGGTATGGGTTCACAAGGGTAGTGATGAGCTCTCCTAATCTATTTGCCAGAATTTTAGTAAGGAGCTGCTTTGAGTAACAAGATGGGTCTGTACAAGTTGCACTTGTCGGGTGGTTTGCCTTCCTTGAGTACTGTCACTGTTGTGGCTCATATCGGAGCTGACCTCTACTTCTAGGCTGCTTAAGCATCTGAAAGAGGTGTGTAACTAATTTGCTGTTCATGCATTTATAGAGTTCAATCCGTAGGCCGGTTTGGGCCCGCTTTCTTGCTTGATTGTAGATCCTACTCCTCCAGTTCAACATCCAGCTCCTGTCTAGTCTTGATTGAAAGTTGGGGTAGTTTAATATCGTTGAGAAATGATCTAATGTATCTGTGTTGTAGTATTAGTTAACTTATGAATTTGGTGGTAGTAGCTGGCGAACCTCTGACTCCTCCTTGGTACCCCTGATCCTCTCTCCCGTTTTCACTTTGATCTCCAGCACCCACTTCCTTCTTCACTCTCTGTGCCCCAGCCATGGCAATAGCATACCTGATTTGCTTCATACTTAATATAGTTTATGTTGTGAGGCAAAGCCATTGGCCCTTGTACTGTTTTCGGCCAAGTTTTCTTTATTCCTGGTGCTTTAGGCTCAATTGATGGATTTGTTCCCAACACTTTAGGTACTCAGCATTTTGTGCACCAACTCAAAAAAACTGAAAATAAAACAAATCAGTCACAGTACAGGTTACCAGCCCCAAGTCATTTGACTGGCTGAACAGTAATGCACGTATATGGTATCAAATTTTTAATTACACAAGGCAAAGTATGAAAATGTTATACATTCAGTGGTGTCTCTGTTAAACAAACATACAAGAGGAGGGTTTGAGAGCGCATAAAGGTCCAGCGTACATGTTCCCAAATAATATAAGTTACAAAAAAGAGTATGCAGTTTCTTTGGGAAAGAGAGTATCATTGTGAAAAAGTTGGTAATAAGTTGAGGGATCATATGGGGGCTTTTGATTGCTTGGGTGCAAGAGCCCTCATACACCCAGATGGGTGTCATGCTTCATCACTGGGTGTGCTTCATGTTGGCCCAGCAGGGGGGGTCTTTGCCAGAGATCCTGTGTTTTTGCCTTGCGGGAAGTGTAGGTGCTCTAGGTGTAGATTCGTATGGGTGTAAGTGGGTTAAAATAGACTAAATGATACCCTAACAATTTTAATATGTGGGTCCTCTTGTCTAGAATAAAAACTATAATAGAAATGGCTAAAAACAGAAATAATGGTGAGGACTGAGAGACCTATTCATCAGGACCGAGAGACCTCATCTACAGAGTACGAGGTAGCAGAGATGAGGTAGGTTACGAAGCATACATCGTGTTACCAAACCCTATGACCTGCAAATGTAGCACAGTCTCTGCCTTCACTTGAGGGGGCCAGACTTCCAACCCATATATAGATGGTTTTTACTTTAAACATAAGAAGATATAACATTTACGTATAGCATCCGTGATTTGACACTAATTACCAACAATTCACGTTTCCCCCAACAACTGTGTGGATTAGGACTCTCAGTCCGAATGAATTGCCATTGATTGATAGTGACTACACACAGCAAGAAACATGTTGACCTATTAATACACCACATTGTGAACTGGGCAGACCTTTATTTCTGTTTCCAGCCATTATTGAGGGCTTTTTCTCCTGAGCACTCCGATGCCCCCTTCTGAACCCTCAGTTTATTACCATCCTTTTCATAATGGCACTCTGTTTCCAAAGGAACTGCATACTCCTTTTTTTGTAGCTTAGCCTTTGTTAACCAAGCAAACCTGAACTGATGGTTTTCCCATTTCAGTTTTTAGTAATCGCTCCTAGTGGAAGTCCAGATACAAAGACCTTGTCTGTGAACAATATGTGGTCTCCAAGTACATCATAGGATTTAGAAATGTATTTTGAAATGTGCTAAAGATGAGTTAGAACCCTAGAACAACTAAGTAGCGTAATATGTCTTATCCAAGAAGGTTTCACAGTTCCTTGCCTTTTATTGTAAATATCACAGGTTTTGCAGCACATTTTCTTAGCAGGTGTCTTTGTAGACTACCTACTGTGATTCTTATACTGCCAAACATTGTTCTCCCAATTCCACATAGCAATATGTGTGTTGTGGCAGAAGGGTTTACAAGAATTTAATAAATCTAATTTTCTTAACTCCACATGAGTGTCACATTAAGGGCGCACAGGTTGAGCATTTGGAGTGGTAAATATAAGTAGCTGTACAAATTGCTGCAAAGTTAAAAAACAAATGTTGAAACTGGCCAATGATAATTTTTGGTAAAATTGCCCAAGGATGATGCCACAGAATTATTTGGCTCCGAGTCTGCACCATATCAGGCTTTGACTGCAGTCTGAATATAAATTTACTACCACTCCAGCAGAAATGCTCAGGTCTAGCATTTACTCAATCAGTTTCCCTTGGAAAGTCCTTTTTAATGCAGAAATAGCAAATACTATGATACCTTATTTGGATATGTTTTATGGCCCAAAGCCAGAAGTCTTGATGTATGCTTCTAATGCTGTCCATAAGCTCCACCTGCACCTCATTCAAGGCAAGTTCTTCTTTGATGTTTAACAACTCTGTAGTGTGCCTCATGTAACCTTCCCAATAATGTTCTTTGTATCTAATAAGGAAATTCAGCAGTCCTTTCTTAGCTCCAATTCTGACCCTATCTTATCTACAGGTATATTTGTGGAAGTCTTCCAAGACTACAGTATTTGCGTGGTAGGCATAATTGTATTCAGGATTCTGACAATGAATGATCTTCAGACAGCAGGTTTTTCCAAGAACATACCTACAGGTAGCAAAATCTGGTCTTAGACTCTTTCTTGTTTTTAGATGAGCAGAGCAATGAAGACTTGCTTCAATGAAAATGGTTCACATGTTTTTGTGCAATGATATCAGGAAGAGGGACATCTGATGTGGGCTTATTCAAGGCATGTAAATACCAGAAGAATGCATATCAGAAATCACTTGCATTCAAGACAGCTGGAGAGGGCCTTATTGATGTCCATCACTATTACTCGTTCATGGGCTTGCCTTTCAAAAATCCTTTATCATCATTAGTAAATGCTTTAGGTTTGTCCCTCCTTGGGGCAGTTTTGTTACCGCCTTGGCCATCGACCCTGTCACATGGGTAATTGCACGTTTGCCAATGTGTTTGACTGGGAGTGAACTTCTTTTCCCTTTTGTGTCTCTCCTTCACGCTCACACTCATGGCTGCTGTGGCGCTTTGAAATTGACTTGCTTCTGTCAACTGTTTTATTTTTCATTTACAATTTATGTTCAAGAAAAGTCCAGTTAGGAATTTACAACACTAATAGCTCTTAACTGGAGTGAACACAAGACCCATTGCATTGCAAATGCTTGTTTTGGAAGCCACCCAGCTGCTGATAAACCGATTAAACATTTGTCCTCAGGCAAAAAACTGAATTCTGATGTCTATAGTGCTGGCTAAACCAGTACCTCAAAAGACTACAAAAAAGAAGAGACGTACAAATATTTCAATGTGATCTTTCCAATAGTTACAGAAGTCAAAGGAAACACCCTCAGTCAAAACATTAGCTGTAGCAGTCTCATCAGCAGAGGGTGCATTTCACCCAAGTAGATCTCTTAACCCCACATGCATTTATCCCCCAAATAATAACTTTCTCACACAATTGTGCCTTTTTAACCCCTCTGTTAGCAGAGTTGAGGGTTTTTACATCTCCTAGAGCTATACCCTCCATAGCACTGTCATCCAGTTATCCTGTTAATTAATGTTTCACACACTGACTATGGCATTTCCCTTTACTTGGGGCTGCCACAGAGTTCTCTACTATATTTCCGACTCACTCAAAATCTGGCAGAGAGTTTTATACCTAATCTCTCTCTTCGCAGTTCAATATCATCCCACCTTAGAAAGGTGCATTGGTTAAATGTGTCACACCCTTGGCCCAACTTTCATTCAACCTAAGATTACACATTACACACCTAGAAGGACTCTCATCCGGGATAGCTGTTCTACTGCGGAAGTTCGGACTCTGTCGCTTTAGATCCAGAGGCAGATCTTTTTCTTACTTGGTGCCCACCCTTTAGAATTTAATACCAATTATTTCAGAAACCAGTCATCTAAAGTTCCATAATGATTTAAAGACTTGCCTTTTCCACTGATCCAGTGCCGTCTCACAAGCTCTCAAGCATCAGGACATCTGCCTGTATATCAGTTAGTGCTCTTAAAAACTTGATTCAGCCTCATGATTATCATCCTCTTCCTAGCTATGCATGCCAGAGTTGCCTCTATTAATTTGAATTAAGCAAAATGGAACAAGGCTCCCACAAATACATCTGGGATGAAGATACCTTACATAAATCTACTCTATAAGTGGGAAGCACAAGGTTGTACCAAAAACCTAACCCAACATTTAATTTATAATAGTGTCCACTTGGTGTGGGTTCAACACGGAGTGCCTCAACCATTTAATGTCAGTTCCTATGAGTATATGTGTTTGATGTTAATAGCTCTTTGTTATCACTTTGTTGTGAACCCTAAGTTACTGCAGCCACATTATTTGGCTACATAATTATGCTAATTTGGAGATGCACATTGTTTTATTTGAAAAGTTTGTACAGTGTTGTTAAAATGTCATTCAAACTATTTTTTTTCCCATTTTTTAAATTACAGTAGGTTTCTTTAGTATAGTCTTCTTAGCGTGGATATATGCTAGGAGGAGGTCAATGTCTATTCACCCAGCATGTAATGGGGTGGAGACACCTGTCATAAAACTGCAACAAATCAATATCAATTTCCAGTATATGACCCATTGAGCCACATAATTGATACTCCAAGGTGAATCAAAGTTTAAAGGGCCTTATTATAAATTAATGCTCAGAGTTCCATAAATGATTCTCAAAACAAGACTGTAAAGATACAGAATCATTACAGGCTTTCTAAACTTCCTAAAGAAGTTCAGATAAACGAACATTAAAACCACTAATCTCTCAATGACGACAACACATTTGAGCAATACAAAATCCGAAAAGGATGAAACATGCACTGCCTAACTTGTTCTAGACCTACATTCTCTAGTAACCTAGGCAAGGGGACACCCTATGAATTAGCAAATCCATTTAGCATATGCTGGGGCAATCACATGTGGGCAAAAAGTAAAAAAACAAAAAAACTGACAAAAGGTATTTGGTAAAAGGAAATCTGGGGAATCAAGAGACTAAATAAAGTTGACAAAAAGTGAAAAGGGCATGCATCAGCTTTTCAGACGCT
This sequence comes from Pleurodeles waltl, assembly GCF_031143425.1. Taxonomy (NCBI): domain Eukaryota; kingdom Metazoa; phylum Chordata; class Amphibia; order Caudata; family Salamandridae; genus Pleurodeles; species Pleurodeles waltl. Next base: position 871,094,179 of record NC_090447.1, read on the forward strand.
TTGTCAAGAGTCTTCTTCTTTGAGTCGGAAAAACAATTATTTCTAATTTCAAAGGGGCAAAGGATAGAGAGGGCTCTACCTCTCAGAGACCAAGGGGTTCAGAAAGCAGTGAAGAATGGAAAAGTTTGCTGTTCTAGAGAAAGCAAGGAGAGTGCTGTAAATCCATCAAGGTGATTCGTCCATCCATCACTCCGTATGATGCAAAAGGTGAAATGTCCAATGGCAAACAGTCATATGATTCAGACTGCAAAATAGGTAAAAAATACCCAGGATATTCTTGTGAACGGCTTTGATCTGTACTCTTCCATGCAAATTCAAAACATTGTGTATACATAGTTATACCGCAGTTCCTAAATGCTCCGAACTCAAGGTTCAGCCTGCTATGCATAAAACAATAGAATTCTATTTCCAATCTACCTGTTTCATGAGGCCGATATCTGAAAGAAAGAAGAATGACTTAACATTTTCTGCACAGTCATGAAGCAGGACCTTGCAGGCCTCACTTAGGCAAATGCAAGTGAATTAAAACAACACATTCTGTTTATTTATTATACATTTAGGGCTAGATGTATCATTTTATCCAATAGCGATTACCTAATTGCGATTCTTTGTAAATCGCACTTAAGTAATTGCTATTGGAATGTATGAAACTCCAGGAGTTTCATACTGCGATTCGCAAGGGCTCGCAAATGGACCTACCTCATTAATATTCATGAGTTAGGTCGCTATTTGCGAGCCATTGTGAATGGCTACAATCACAGGGATGGTGGCCTGCTGGGCTCAGCAGACCACCATGTCTGTGATTGTTTTTTAATAAAGCAATTTTTTTTTTTATTTTTTTTTTTATGCATCCCGTTTTCCGTAAAGGAAAACGGGATGCATTTAAAAATGAAAAATTAAAAGTTTTGTTTTCTGTTTTTTTTTTTAGAGCATGCTGTGGTCCCACGTGTGCCATTTACGATCGCACAGCACTTTGATACATCTGGCCTTTAGCTTCTCCAAACATTAAATTAATTATTAATAAGCTACATAAATATACTCATGCTAAAATCGATTTAAAACAAAAAGACTCCTCTAACCCTTTCATGCAACTATAATGTATTACTGCATTCTCTACGTTTGCATGTTACTTGCAAAATACTTTTCCCCATGAGATCTAATATTGTTCTAATACAAACTGTTTGTTAGCATCACAAACTATAATATAGAATCAAACTAATTCTTCAAACATAAAATTAAAAGCAATACCACAGGGGTTTCAACTGCTGACCTAGAGTGAATGCACGTTAAAATGTCTTTCAGTGCACAACTTTACAACTCAACTATTAATACTTTGATTAACATAAGACATAAACTGTCACACATAGATGATCACTGTGACACGAGGGACAGCACTAAAATTTCTGCTATATCAGTCCTCCATCTGATGGCGAATCAAGCCATCACCTAAAACGTCAACTCTCATTTACAATGAGACAGCTCAAAACTTCTGAGGTTGTTCCAGGAATGATCTTCTGGACTCAGTCTAACCTCTTGATGTCACTATTAATAAATGCATCATCTAGTCTTCATCTCAAATTCCTCTTTTCTTTCTTCTGTCTTCGTTCTGGCTTCTTCCAGCTTTAACTTACAGAGACCAACGGCATCTAGTGCACACAGGGCTATAATCCATATAGGCCTGAAGATGGTTCCAATAATTATTTTTCCTAAGCTTCCAAACCATTTTCCAACAGATAGGAATCCACTACTAATCGCTTCCCAGGCCCCCCGTCACCTCTAACTCTTTCAGGTCCTTTTTCAGTTCTGTCATGTTCAAAATATACTTCCTCAACTCCTTACTGTTATCGGGGATATAGGTGCAGCACTGTTGAACTTGTAACAATTTGCAAACTTGCCATCTTTTGCGAGGTGAATGTCTAAAGCAAGACTATTTTGTAAAGTCATTGACTGTAGGGCAACCATTTCTGTGTCTACTAACAAAAACGTACATGCAGTGTCTGTAGAAAGCTTATCTACAATAGTCGATAACTCCCTTATAATGTGATCATTCAGGATAACATCTACTGATGGAAATAAGATACCAAAGATCTCTTCTACTACTTCTAAAGCACTGGCACCTCTCTTGACTCTGGTGTTTGACGTCTTATCCCACACTGGATTATTAAAATGTTCGACATGATACATTTTTGGAAGGACTACTCCTGAATAACATGTACCATACCAACCTTTCAGCAGCTTGTAATAGGCATTTTTCCCACAAATTAAATAAACCCCTGTCCTGGTGATTCTTTTCCAGATAACTTAAAGGTCCATACATTTTTAAACAAAAACACATGTCTACGTTCACTAGTCCCTAAAAAAAAAAACGGTGTCAGTCTTTTATTTTGGTCTATATACACATAACGTCCCTACATGTTGCCAATCTGTTGCTAAAAATCCTTAGTTTCCAGCTACTGAATGAGCTCCTTCTCTTTCCCAAAGTGCCCACTTTGGTAATACTATTCCCTTTTCCACTTTAGCCTTCATAGCTCTTCTGTCTTCAGCTTGTCCAATTAATTATTTTTCTACTGGGGTTAGTATACAGATCAGGTTGTTTCTGTGGACAAGTACTGTTCCAAATGTCAAGCTAGATTCACAGAAACCTCCCACTGAGTCAGTTCTTCACCATTGCAATGCTACGCAAGTGTTTTATGATCGCAAGTGTTTCATGATCGGAACAATTGAGAAAACTAAACCAAAGTTAGAGTAATAATATTGATAACTGCAACATGAAATTCGAAATTTCAGCTGGATACTATGATACATGATTCCCTCATTAACTGATGATGACAACTCTTTGCACACATAGGTGGTCATTACAACCCTGGCGGACGGTGTTAAAGCTGCGGTAATACCGCAAACAGGCCGGCGGACAATAAAAGGGAATTACGACCCTGGCGGAAACCGCCAACTAAGACAGCCACTTTAACACACTGCCCGCCACCGCGGTACAGACAAACAGCGCGGTGGTCACCGCCAACAGACAGGCGGAAGACAATGTACCGCCCACACTATCACAACACACCAATCCGCCACCTTTTCCGGGGCGGATTCACCGTGGATAAAAACACGGCGGAAACAGCTTTTGCTATGGGAAAACGCTCACCTCAACACATCCCACGAGGAACGAGGACACCATGGATCCAGAACTACAAATACTCCCTGCCCTTGCATTCCTGCTCATCTACGACCAACAGCGACGTAGGCGCAGAACATACTGGTGAGTACAGCACCTACGACACTGGGGAAGGGGGAGGCAAAAGTTACGGGGACACCCACCAAACACCCCACCCCCACCCTCGCATATTACAACATACACACCAATGCATTCACAAAAATCACAGTAACAATCCACAATCCCCCCGGAAGAATGCAAAGACAAAGCGAATAGCGGTCAAACTTTGTATTGTGCCAATATACTACTTATTAAAAAATATACGGATATATATATATATATATATATCACGAAATCTGTCAAAAATAAATGTACAATACAAGAAGTAGTGCAGATATGTACACAACAATGTCCGTGCACCAACAGTCCAAAAATGCATGGGTGACGTCCACAATAGATACCTGACCAAAATCCGAGAGAACACTGCCGGGGCATCAGATAGAAACACTACAGGCACCTCAGGGGAAGGGAAGGGGGGGGCACCTCAGCCAGATGAATGCGAAGCCAGATCCACGACAGGGCTCCATGCCCATTGATGTATCCTGGGGAGTGCAAAGCCACAGTCTCTCAAGTCACTTCAGTGGGTGGTTTGCCCACTGTGCCATCCTGGGGAGTGCAAAGCCACAGTCTCTACAGTGGGTGGCTTGCCCACTGTTACATCCTGGGGAGTGCTAAGCCACAGTCTCAAGTCTAACAAGTGGGTGGCTTGCCCACTGTTACATCCTGGGGAGTGCAAAGCCACAGTCTCTCAAGTCACTTTAGTGGGTAGGTTGCCCACTGTGCCATCCTGGTGAGTGCAAAGCCACAGTCTCTCAAGTCTCTACAGTGGGTGGCTTGCCCACTGTTACATCCTGGGGAGTGCAAAGCCACAGTCTCTCAAGTCTCTACAGTGGGTGGGTTGCCCACTGTGCCATCCTGGGGAGTGCAAAGACACATCTTTGCAAGTAGATGCAGTTCTCTCCTGGTACTGGGTGGGACTGGTGCCCAGACTGGATGAGTCTCCCCGTGAAAGTACATGTCCTGTTACAGTCCCAGCTGCACATGGGAGAACGATGCCTGATGTGCCGGACTATTCATACCCACACGGTCTTTGCCCTGTTCAGCGGTGCTTTGCCATGGCAGTCTTTGCCCTGTTCAGCGGTCTTCACCATGGCGGTCTTTGCCCTGTTCAGCGGTCTTCACCATGGCGTTCTTGGCCTTGTTCACCGGTGTTTTGCCATGGCTGGCTATGGACTGTTCAGCGGTGCTTTGCCATGGCAGTCTTTGCCCTGTTCAGCGGTCTTCACCATGGCGGTCTTTGCCCTGTTCAGCGGTCTTCACCATGGCGGTCTTGGCCTTGTTCAGCGGTGCTTTGCCATGGCTGGCTATGGACTGTTCAGCGGTCTTCACCGTGGCAGTCTTTGCCCTGTTCAGCGGTCTTCACCATGGCGGTCTTGGCCTTGTTCAGCGGTGCTTTGCCATGGCTGGCTATGGACTGTTGAGCGGTGCTTTGCCATGGCAGTCTTTGCCCTGTTCAGCGGTCTTCACCATGGCGGTCTTGGCCTTGTTCAGCGGTGCTTTGCCATGGATGGCTATGGACTGTTCAGCGGTGCTTTGCCATGGCAGTCTTTGCCCTGTTCAGCGGTCTTCACCATGGCGGTCTTGGCCTTGTTCAGCGGTGCTTTGCCATGGCGGTTCTGGTACGGATATTGGTGTGTGGCATTACGATCTCCACAATGGACATTGGTGTGTGGCATTACGATCTCCACAAGGGACATTGGTGTGTGGCATGACGATCTCCACACTGGACATTGGTGTGTGGCATGACGATCTCCACACTGGACATTGGTGTGTGGCATGACGATCTCCACACTGGACGTTGGTGTGTGGCATGACGAACTCCACACTGGACGTTGGTGTGTGGCATGACGAACTCCAAACTGGACGTTGGTGTGTGGCTTGACGTTCTATCATTGCCCAGCGGGGCTGTGGGATTCTGGACTCTCATGGGCTGTGACTCTGGCGGTGGCGGTGGTCTCCTGACCAGTAACGATACTTGGGCCCTCCTGGGCTATGACTCTGGCGGTGGTCTCCTGACCAGTTACGATACTTGAGCCCTCCTGGGCTGTGTCTCCGGCGGTGGCCTCCTGACCAGTAACGATACTTGGGCCCTCCTGGGCTATGACTCTGGCGGTGGTCTCCTGATCAGTTACGATACTTGGGCTCTCCTGGGCTGTGACTCCGGCGGTGGTCTCCTGACCAGTTACGATACTTGAGCCCTCCTGGGCTGTGACTCCGGCGGTGGTCTCCTGACCAGTAACGATACTTGGGCCCTCCTGGTCAATGACTCTGGCGGTGGTCTCCTGACCAGTTACGATACTTGAGCCCTCCTGGGCTGTGACTCCGGCGGTGGTCTCCTGACCAGTAACGATACTTGGCCCCTCCTGGGCTATGACTCTGGCGGTGGTCTCCTGACGAGTAACGATACTTGGGCCCTCCTGGGCTATGACTGTGGCGGTGGTCTCTAGACCAGTGACGACGGTGCTGGCGGTTGTGTCTGGACCGCCGGAAATGATGGCGCACTTCTCCGCCGTGACACTCACAACAGGTTGGGGAGACTTCCTCGGGACCTTCCCCACCTTCTTTTGAGTTACAGATGACTCACCAATCGCCTTGGATCCCATTTCACTGTTTGTCCCACCAGGAGTCTTGACACGGTCCCGTCGTCCACTCTCCAATTTCGGAGCCTTTACAGGGGGTGGGCTGACAGTGCCTTGGCTCCGGGTCCTACTGCCTGCTCTTGTGGACGGGGCACTCCAAAAACCTGGTACACGCACCACTGGTACTGGAGGATTTTTGGCTGAGGCGCTACGACGGGACTGATGAATTGGAGGGGGGGGGTGGGGGCAAAAAGGTCAATTTGACATAGGGACAGTTTCTGACGTACACTGGGATGGGTAGCTGGAGGGGCTCTGGGAGTGGAGGAAGAGGAGGTGGTTGTAAGAGGTGTCACTTGAGCTGTTTTGGGTGCAGGTGCAGGTACTTGAGGCTATCGTGAGGTGGATGGATGTTGGGTGAGTGATTGCCGGTGTTTGTGCACTTTGGGAGGGGGCGTCACAGACACACTGGGAGAGGACACAGGGGACGTGTATATGGCAGTGGAGGTGGTGAGTGCAGGTGAGCGGCTTGTGGTGCTGGGTGTCCTGGTGCGAGTCCTAGTGCCTGTAGATGTGGTGCATGCAGGTGTGTGTGTAGACGACACTGGGAGGGAGGAGGGAGAAGAGGAGGAGGGGGACACAGTGGAGACAGTGGATGTTGCTGTGTCTGTATGGGTCTGATGCTTGTGTGAGTGCCTGTGGTGTGTGTGGTGCCTATGTTTGCTTGAGCTACTTGTGTGTGTTGACTTGTGTGCATGCTGGTCTGTAGGTGTGCTTGGGATGGGCTGGGGTACAGGGGATTGGGTCTGGGTGGAGGAAGTTGGAGGGAGGAGGCTGGACACAGGAACAATGGCTGCCATCAGTGCTGAGGCCAGAGATTGCAGGGTTCGCTGAAGGACAGCCTGACCAGAATGAATGCCTTCCAGGAATGCATTACTGTGTTTCAACTCTCGTTCTACACCCTGGATGGCATTCACAATGGTAGACTGCCCAACAGTGAGTGACCTGAGGAGGTCAATGGCCTCCTCACTGAGGGCAGCAGGGGTGACTGGGGCAGGGCCTGAGGTGCCTGGGGCGAAGGTGATGCCCACCCTCCTGGGTGAGCGGGCACAGGGCGAACGCTGAGGGGCTGCTGGGAGGGCGGTGCTGGTAGGGGAGGTGGTGGCTGTACCTGTAGAAGTGGGGCGCACAGATGGTGCCGCCACCACAGGGGAGCTCCCATCGGCGGACGAGTCCGTGTCGCTGTTTGGTGATCCTGTGGCCGACGTGAAGCTCCCCTCGCCCTCCGTCCCACTGGTGAATTCAGAGTCTGTGGTGTGGCCCTCTATGGCCATGTGGGATGCAGCTCCCTCGTGCTCCGGTGCCACTGCGCCTCCGCCTGTTGATGCTGATGTACAGAAGGACAGGGAGAGCAGAAAAAGGGTGGAGACAGAAGAAAGAGAGTTTTAGTGCATGGCATAACGCTACAGTTGGCGGACAAGACAAACGCAGCAGCCCCCTGCATTACGCCGTGCTCCTGCCCTCTGCACATGCAATTTCTGGGATATGGCCTACATGGCAATGGTAGAAATCTGCCCACATGGATGGCAAAAGGGCAACTATACATCAATTTGCCTTTTTTTTTAGCTGGGGTAGAGTGCCACATGGCCTACATAATGGAGGGGCCTTGCCTACCTAACTCGCCCTGACCTAGGGACACCCACAGCCCACCACCCCCACCCAGACAGCTCCACTGCACGCAAAGTCCATAGGATGAGATTGTACTCACCCCCTTGTGTCTGCTGTGATGTCCTTAAGCGCCCATCCAACTCCGGGTACGCCACCGCCAGGATCCGGAACATCAGGGGGGTCATGGTGCGACGGGCACCCCTCCCACATTGGGAGGCCATCCCCAGCTGAGCCTCCGCCGTCTTCTTGCTGCAGTGGCGAATGTCCTCCCATCTCTTCCAGCAGTGGGTGCCCCGTCTCTGGTGGGCCCCCAGGGTCCGGACTTCCTTGGCGATGGCACGCCAAATGTCCCTCTTCTGGTGGGCGCTGACCTACATGACATGCACAAGGAAAGATGAACAGTCATTACCTACAGCACCGTCGTTGTAATTCGCCCCCTCCCAACTCTATCCCTGTGGCCCATTCATCCCCATGCATGACTGTTCTATGTACTCTGCCCCCTTCCCTCATCCACGCAGCCCTGTCCACCCAGGCCTAGCCCATACAACGTGCTCCCTGTGTACTAACCTGTTGGTCTGGAGGACCGTAGAGTAGCGTATACTGGGGGAGGACCCCATCCACAAGTTTCTCCAACTCCTGTGCAGTGAAGGCAGGGGGCCTTTCCCCAGACTCAGCAGCCATCGTCGCTTCCAGACCGAGGTCACAGCAGCACTAGCAGTGTAGGTCCTCTCCTGTCGAAGGTCAGGTATCTAGTGATTGAAGAGATAGAAAATGGTGGTGACTTCTGCGGCGGTGACGTCCGTGGCGGTGCGCATCATCACCGCCAGCGCACCTGTTCATTGGCTCCTGGGACCCATAGGGTCCAATGCTAACCAATGCAGCATTGCGCCGTGCTCTACGACCGCCTACCGCGACGGTGTCCAACGCCAGCGCATTTACCCCACAATTCCATTGTCCCAGTTTAGAGGTCAGGCAGCCGCCATTTCAGGGGCCCACATGGCTTCAATTACTACTGCGTCACACATACCAAGGCCTACACTCAAAACCTTTCCCGGATGGGTTAATTGTCTGGTGTAGTCTTGTGTGTGACTGTGGGTACATACCTGGAGGAATGCTGACAGTTTTTTCGCTGTTGCCCTTCTTAGGCACCGTCAGTTGGGACATATTGGAAGATGGCGGAATCCGCCGGTGTACCGACCGCTGGTGGACCTGTTGACAATGGAAGAGCGACATGTCATCGTGACCTACCGGTTTGATCGTGCCACAATCCGGGAACTATGTACCCAGTTGGAGCCAGACCTGATGTCACCAATCTGCCATCCGACTGGAATCCCCCCTGACGTGCAGGTGCTGTCAGTGCTCCATTTCTTTGCAAGTGGGTCTTTTCAGACAACAGTGGCCATGGCATCAGGGATGTCCCAGCCTATGTTTTCCAACGTGTTGTCCAGAGTGTTGTCTGCCCTGCTGAAACACGTAAGGAGATACATCATTTTCCCTGAGGTGGCGGATTTGCCTACAGTGAAAGGTGACTTCTATGCCCTTGGACATATCCCCAACGTCATAGGTGCCATTGATGGGACCCATGTAGCTCTGGTCCCCCCCGCAGGAATGAACAGGTGTACAGGAACAGGAAGAGTTATTATTCGATGAATGCCCAGATGGTCTGTTTGGCAGACCAGTACATCTCGCAGGTAAATGCAATGTTCCCTGGCTCAGTGCATGACGCCTACATCCTGCGGAATAGCCGCATCCCTGATATGATGGGTGAACTCCAGAGGCACCGTGTATGGCTATTGGGGACTCTGGTTACCCCAACCTGTCCTGGCTACTGACCCCAGTGAGGAATCCCAGGACCAGGGCAGAGGAACGGTACAATGAGGCCCATGGGCGGACTAGGAGGGTGATCGAGCGTACCTTCGGCCTCCTGAAGGCCAGGTTCAGGTGCCTCCGTATGACAGGTGGGTCCCTATTCTACTCACCGAAGAAGGTGTGCGACATCATCATCGCCTGCTCCATGCTCCATAACTTGGCATTGCGACGCCAGGTGCCTTTTCTACAGGAGGATGATCCAGATGACGCTGTTGTTGCAGCGGGTGAGCCTGTGGAGCCTGTGGACAGTGATGAGGAGGAAGCTGATGAAGATGAAAACGACAACAGGGAGTCAGTCATACAGCAATATTTTCAATGAGACACAGGTGAGTACAATTTCATATTTCACATTATATTACATTTCACACGTCTACCTCTATCCTCTACCTACATTTCACTCCCTATTTGGTAACTGAGTTGTCCCCTTCCATTTCAGTTTCAGTAATGTGGTAACCTACGTGTCAACAGCTTGCACCCTTGAAAGGCTTGTGATGTGTGACATTGGTATGTTGACCTTCCAATGGGTAACCTATTTTAACACTGTACTTGACAATACAAAGTTCACAATCATTGACTGACTCCAATATTATTGAGGTTTCAAGGGTGTTTATTGAAGTGCATTAAAATATAGGGGGGTTGTGAAATGGGGAGAGGTCATGGTGGAAGAATGTCCATGGCAGAGTCATGTCTATTAGTCTCACAGGTACATTGCACATCTGGCCATTAGAAGTGGAGCTGGGGCAGTTCCAATCTGGACAGGGTAACAAAGTGGGACAGTGGGGGGACAATCAGGGTGGTCTTATTTCCTGGCAGGGGTCTTGCCATCTTGCTCTGTCCTGTTCCTGGATCTCAGGGCCCGCTTTCGTGGTGGTTGTCCGTCTGCAGGGGGTGGGGTGCTGGTGTGGTGGTCCTGTGGCGGGGCGTCCTGTCCACTAGCGCCGGCGTAGGTGGTGGGCATTTCATCGTCCTGGCTAGTGTCAGGGGCCCCTTGGAGTGCCACGGTGTCCCTCAAGGTCTTTTGAATGTCCGTCAGCACCCCTACGATGGTGCCCAGGGCGGAGCTGATGGTCCTGAGCTCCTCCCTGAACCCCAAATACTGCTCCTCCTGCAGACGCAGGGTCTCCTGCAACTTGCCCAGGACCGTTGCCATCGTCTCCTGGGAGTGGTGGTATGCTCCCATGATGGAGGATAGGGCCTCGTGGAGAGTGGGTTCCCTTGGCCTGTCCTCCCTCTGTCGCACAGCAGCCCTCCCAGTTCCCCGGTGTTCCTGTGCCTCCGTCCCCTGGACCGTGTGCCCACTACCACTGCCCCCAGGTCCCTGTTGTTGTTGGGGTGGTGGGTTACCCTGGGTGCCCTGTAGTGGTGGACACACCGCTGATTGACCTGTCCTGGGTAGGGAGGTATGGGCCCGCTGGTTGGGTGCTTTGCTGGGGTTACCAGAGGGTGGAAGCTCAGTGTTGGGCTGTGGCTGGGCAAGGGGAACCGACTGTCCTGAGGCCCACGATGGTCCGGGCTGGTCATCAAGATCCAGTAGGGTAGAGCTGCTGTCGTCACTGTGGGCCTCTTCTGGGGATGGAGTGGTGTTGTCTGGACCCTCTGGTGTGGTGACGTTCCTTCGGGTTCCTGCGTGGGTATAAGTACATGATTATTGCATGTGTGTGTTTCATGGTGTGCAATGGTTGGGTGTGCGTGAACCCCAGTGCAGGCATTCCTGTGTGGGGGCTTGTGTGGTGATGGTTGGGGGGTTTTGTGGGTCTGTGCAGTGGGCATGCTTTAGTGATGGGTGTCCATGCTTAGTTGTGTCATGCAGGTCTTGTGGTTGGGATGGGTGGTTGGTGTTATGGGTAGATTAGTGAGGAGTTAGGGTGATAGGGGAGGGTATGAGGGTGGGGGTGTGTGATAGCATGCAGGTAGGGTGGGGGATATGATAGTGAAGATTAGACTTATCAGTGTCCGTTCCTCCAGCGACTCCTGCGAGGCCCTCAGGATGCAAGATGGACAAGACTTGCTCCTCCCATGTTGTTAGTTGTGGGGGAGGAGGTGGGGGTCAGCCGCCAGTCCGCTGTACCGCGATGTGGTGCCTGGATACCGTGGAACACACCTTCCCCCGTAGGTCGTTCCACCTCTTCCAGATGTCCTCCCTATTTCTTGGGTGCTGTCTCACAGCGTTGACCCTGTCGACTATTCTTTGCCATAGCTCCATCTTCCTGGCTATGGATGTGTACTGTACCTGTGAGCCAAATAGCTGTGGCTCTACCCTGATGATTTCCTCCACCATGACCCTGAGCTCCTCCTCGGAGAAGCGGGGGTGTCTTTGGCGTGACATGGGGTGTTGTGTGTGATGTGTGGGGTGGTGTATGTGTTGATGAGTGTGGTGAGTGTAGTGGTATGTGGTGTTTTGTGCGTGGATGTTGTATGGGTAATGGTGTAGTGTGCCTCTGTGTGATGGTGTTATCTATTCTGTGCTGTCTCTCTCTGGCCTTCGTCTCTAATTTGTGGTCGTAGGGGTTTGTGGGTGATGTGGGTGTGTGTTTTATATAGTGTTGGGTGTGTGGGAGTGGTGTGTGTATGTGTATCAGGTGTGTGTATTTGGAATTGTCCAATGTGGCGGTGTTTTGGAGATGTGTGTGTATTTTGAGCATGGCGGTGTGTACCGCCAATGGAATACCGCGGTTGAAAGACCGCCGCGTGGATTCGTGGGTCGTAATAGCATGGGCGTGTTTCTGTTGGCGTGGAGGACTTGTTTCCGCATATTTATCGCTGACCTTTGGTGTGGCGGACTTGTGTGGGTGTCTGAATTTCGGCGGATTCCGTGATGTGTGTCATAATAGCTGTGGCGGTCTCCCGCCGCCGCCGCCGCAGTGTATTGGCGGTCTTCTGCACGGCAGTAAGCGGCTTTTACCGCCAATGTTGTAATGACCCCCATAGTCTCTAACTTCCATTGTATCTACGTATTCATAGAGTAACATATAATACGCATTTGCAGACCTATCACCTCTGGATCCATCTTTATGTAAATCTTTCTCACTGTATAATGTTTCCTTATCTTCTATGGGGCTTGCAATATTCAGGGCAATTGTTGATCTGACCGTCTCTGAACTACTAGGTGTGGGTAAACTCAACTCATCAATAATAATATAATCATGATAGCTGTTACAACGAATAATCCTGCACATATATACCTAAGCTTACTCTTTTTGTTTCCAATTTACTTGAGAAGTTCTCTGATTCAGACCAAAAGTAAAATTCAAAAATACAAAATCAAAAGACAGCTTGATTATATCACTGTTTCCTTTCAGTCCTTTTTATTTGTGAGTAAAGCAAATATCGAAAATAGTCTTTTAAAAAGTTCAGTTATTCTTAAGAGGTTCCTTGTTCTTCTAGAAAGTTCATCAAGTGATTTCTCTTCTAACAAATGTTCAAAAAGCTTCTAATAAAAGATCAAATGTGTCAAATAGAAGTACAACTTGTAATTTCTAATAATCACTTCCAAAACGTAATGTCTTTCTTCATCAAGGGGCAACGAGATTTCAAATTTTAGTTCCACCGCAATCACGAACTCAAGAATATGGAATAGGATTTGAATTGTTAAAGCAAAAGGTTACAAACCCCTCCTTCCATTCATTTGCAGCAAAATGTGTCCATTCGGATGCTGTGTATTTTGGACTAGGTAATCTTCTTCTCTTTGATCTCCGAATTACTTGACTCTCAGCATCACTGTCACTTTAATTTGCCTCTTCAGTTTCTTCAGCAATTGTTGGGGGGATTTGTACAGCCGGCACTGTTTGTTCACTTGACCAATTGTCTTCTGGTACAGCTTTTCTCAATACAGTATTTGGTCCTTCATCAGCATCTGATCCTTCGTCAGCATATGAGCTTGCATGAGTCTACTCCACCCTTCTGTACCAACCACTGTTGTCGACTCGCTCAGACCCCCCTCAAATCACACTTGTGCTTTCGCAGCCACTTGTCCGACCCCACCAGCTTCACTAACCTGATCCCCCTTGCCCACTGTAAGCAACCCTTCAGGAACAGATGTTGTATTCTCTATAGGACCTGGAACTTTGCGAGTGTGGCTAGCATGCACCCAGCTAGGGAGACCAGCGCACATCACAGCTGTGGTATTGACCAAGACTACCTGATGGGACCCCTTCCAAAATATTTCCAAGCAGATTCCCTCACATGCTTTGTCACCATGACCCAGTCACCTATAAGTAGGTCATGGCAGAGCTCCTGCTGCGGCTGAGCTGTAGCTTCTTCAACCTGATGAGACACGGAATGAACCACGTCAGCTAGGTCTTTGCAGTCATCCAGGACCAAGTCATCTGTAATGTTCACAAGCGCGTTCGCAGGACAGCTGGCAAACTCAAGGCCCTCCCCGTGATACTTTCATGAGGCGACAAGCCAGTCTTTCTGTCGGGCGTACTGCTCGTCAAAACAAGAGGCAATGCATTTGGCCATTTCAACATGGTGGATGCACAAACCTTCACCAGTCTGGTTTACAGAGTACTGTTGACTTGCTCCACCCTCCCAGAAGTCTCAGGTCTGTAACTGCAGTGTAATCTTTGCTCAGCTTGTAATGCTGCACATAATATTTCAGGACCTCACTTTTGAAGTGCATCCCTCAGGTTGGCTCTAGAGAAGTCTGGAAGCCGAATCTAGGAACCAACTCCGTAATTGACAGCTTCGCTACTGAGAAATTGTCATTTTACTTGGTCGGATATGCTGAAATCCAACAAGAAGTGCAACACAATGACTACGATGTACCTCAGTCCATTTCATAAAGGTAACTCTAGAACATCCAACTGCATTCTGTCAAAGGGTCCTACTGATCTGTCTTTGTGACTTATTGTGACTACTGTCTGCTTTCCTACATTCATCTGTTGACATGTGACACATTGGTGGCACACCGCTCCTGCAATCAATCTGAATCTGGGCATAAACCATGTCTGTTTAAAAGTTCTGTTCATCGCATCTCGACCTATATGAGCCTGCCCATGGCAGTGTCTAGCCTTCCTCTTCTGTCACTTCTTTCTGCAATCTTTTAACCTCCTCCCATGTATTAACAGCAGTGAATAGGAAATATTGTCTTGTCTCATTGTTCCAGTCTCCATTAAAGAAGGTGCAGCTTAAGGTGCAATATCTTTCCACTTTGTCTGCAAGGATACATAATCAGTGAACTTTCAGTGTGCAGTACATTTCACAACAGCAATATTTGCAGGAAATTGTAATGCATTCAACAAATTATATAGACTTTGTCCCTATTTCCAATTGGCAATCCAGAAGAGGTCATAAAGCCTCTCTCGGACCATAACTGTCCAAAGCAGTGAATGACATGAAAGTCATATTGACCATCAGTAAAAATTGTCACTTTCAGCTGTTCATAAACACAGCATTCTCTAGTAAAAGCAACTAATTTGGCTACTGGAGCAGAAAAGACTCCTTGGAGCCAGGAAGCTTTGATCACACATGAGACTGTGCAAACTGCATAACCAGCTCTCAGTGTACCATCTTTATCTCTTAAACAAGAGCCATCAACAAACATGATATAGCCATTTTCTGTTAGGGGAATTTCTTGAATATCAGGTATTGGCTTCGTGCATATTTCAGTAACATCAAAACAGTCATGCTCAACTTCATCAATACAATCATTAACATTATCAACAGGGGCAGGCAATAAGCTGGCAAGGTTCAGTACAGTGCATCTCTTCAATGTGATATTTGGAATGGCAAGGATGACTTGCTCATGGCGTGTCAAACGCGCAGTGGTGAGATACTGTGCCTTGGTCCGGGTTAACAGTATCTCCACGGAGTGGGGTACAAAAACATTCAGGGAATGACCCAAAACAATGCCTTTGCACTGTTCATTGTTGACGCTGCCTTTAAACAACCAGACAAAGCTAAAACCAAGAATCAAGAGCTGTAGAAAAATAATC
Source organism: Pleurodeles waltl (assembly GCF_031143425.1). Lineage (NCBI taxonomy): Eukaryota > Metazoa > Chordata > Amphibia > Caudata > Salamandridae > Pleurodeles > Pleurodeles waltl. Next base: position 871,109,502 of record NC_090447.1, read on the forward strand.
AACTGGCTTGTTTGCACCTATGTGCAACTGAGGAGTCAAAACTGAGAGAATCACTACAATACAAGGAAAAGTATTTGTTATAATCAGCGTTCCAAGAGCTGGGCACAACAGAAATTTTCTCTCAGCTATGTGAAAGCACATTTGCAGTTGTTATCCAGTGGTACCGGACCAGTCACATTTTTTTGTGTCAGCCCCTGAAAGAGCTTGGCCTAAAGGGAACAGTTGGAAATACACTGATGACAGTAGCCAACCATTTCCAGGAACATTCTGACTTCTTTCTGCATGGTAGGGGGATTCATTTTCAAAATTGCTGATATTCTTTCTTACAACATCTTCCTTGCACCTTTCTCTGTGTGGTGAGCTATGTACAGAACTTCTCTCTTACAATACTATAATTTTGTGTGGGAAACTTTGTGTACATTTTCTCCTGAATGATTCAAAAGAACAATAGTATCTCCCCTACAGGCTTTTTGAATGTTTGATATCACAAGCAGGACATCAGCATACTGGAGTAAGACTGAATGATAAGACATTTTAAGTGGCTCCAGATTCTTTTTCAAGGTCTGGTTAAAAATCAATGGATTCTCAGTATGCCCTTGTGGAACGTGACACTATGTCAAAAACATGACTGCCAAACCAAAACTCAAAGAGAAACTGGCTCTCCTCATGGATCGGTATGGAGAAAAAAGCTTGGCACAGGTCAATGATGGTGAACCATCCTGCTTCACGTGGAATTTGTAATAAAATCACTGCTAGAGTTGATACCTTAGGACAACATGGGATGACTATCTCATTTACCTTTCTAAGGTCCTGGACGATACTGTATTTTCCATTGGGCTTCCGCAGTTCGATATTCAGAGAGTTACATGGACTTCCCATTATCTCCTTTAGAATTCCCTGTTTAAGTAGAAAGTTTATCAAGGGTATAATTTCATTCTATTGTCTAAGGTGACATCTTATAATGGGGAATTTTTGGATACAATGCATTTGGCTTCACTGTTATTTTTACGGGCTCAACTGCTTTAATGAGTTCTCTCTCTATTCCTGAAAAAATCCCAGACTTCAGGTGACACAGTGTCTTTTAAATCAGCAGGCAAATATGTGCATGTCAGCATTGGGCACAATGTGGCACTCAGATACTGTTTCTCAATTTTGAATGGTATTTCTTCATTGTTTGTCTGTATTGCGATTCCTCTGGATGTTCAGCTAATGAAACAGTTTAGCTTACACAACAGGTCATGTCCAAGTAAACTTACAGGACTTGAATCACACACCACAAATTGGTTCTCATTTTGAAATGAATCTGGGACAGATTCTGTTACTGGGTTGGATATTTGTTTATTTGTGACTCCTACAACCTGAATTTTCCTTCCTGAAAGGGTCACATTCGGTACCTCTGCTGCTCTGACAGTGGAGTGTGTAGCCCTAGTGTCACATAGAGATGATACACACTGCCCCATTACATCAGCATCTATGTATGGACCTCGCTGATCTACTTTTAAGGAAGCGCCTAGCATGCAATATTCATCATATGAACAATAAAAATTAATTATCTCTGAAAAAACTATATCACTTGAATTACTCTAAGGGTACTGTGTTGTCAACAAATTAGAATCTGCATTGGCAGTCTGATTTAGATTCTGCTGGGACACAGCTAACTGCTGCTAAGTCATCGAAGCTTGTGGTATCTGTATCTGCTGTCCTTGGGGCACATTTATATTCTGCACTCTGGGTCTTTGAACTTTCTGTCCCTGAACTTGATTATTACCTTGTGGTGCAGCACATTTCTATTTTGCCCCCGATTAGACATTAGAATTCACATTAAGAGGACACTCCTTCTAATGTCCCAAATTGCTATAGGCATGCCACAGATGATCTCTTTTCAATGTCTGGATCTCAACAACAACTCCGCATTGATGTACCTGAATGCAGCGTCCTCTATCTTTACGTTGAAAAACATTAGGTCCTTGCTGTTGCAATCCTTAAATACCACCATTGTTCACCACCATCTGCAGATGCTGACTAGATTTCTGTCCAGTTTTCAACTGCCTAACCATGACCTTCTCTTTTAATTTCCTCTGCTTCAATTCCAATTCATAACTGCAGTACTTTGTGTGCCGCAGGATCTCGTCAATTGGTTTGTTCTGCCAACAAATCAGATGATGTTGAATCATTTCAATTTATCAGGTTTCAGTCCTTGCATATATCTGGACACAAAATGAACCATATTTTAGCTCCTACAGTTCATGTACCTTTGTATTGTTTAATCCCCTACAATGATCTCTCATAATAGGAATGAATCATCTCTTTTGTCTCCTGAGTCGTAATGTCAATTTTCACCCAGTTAATATCCTTTGAGGACACCTTTTCCTTCAAAAAGCCAGTGACTTTTTAATACTTTTTCATCACCTCTTCAGATGGTGCACCTGTTACTGGATCTCTCAGAGGTTTTTTTTTTTCTGGCCAATCAGCAAAGACTTTGCATTCAGTCCACAAGTCTCTTGGAACAACATTGTCGAGCAGCGTATTCGAATCTTCCCACAGGGATTTCAAAAGTTTCACAAACCTTTCTGTCTGCTTATACCATTCGACTGGCTTCTCTCTCAGTTTAGGGTAATCATTTGTGAATGACAAAATATCAGTTCAACTCTAAGGTACATGAACATAACGTCCACCTGGTATCTCTCTCATGCGAAGCATTTTCACATTAGCCTCAGCTTGATTTCCTCCTGCTGGAGGCACATCTGGCTTTGCCTTTTTCTGACCTCTTTTCTTTGCCCACCTACCTTCCCACTTATCTATTGCACCCCATTTATGGATGTATGCGCTTAATTCTCTAATCTGCAATTTCATTCCAGGAGGTCTCATGTTCAATATATCCTTATTACTAAATTCCAATCTGTAACTTCTCTTTAAGTGCTTTGATTTCTCGAAACCTCTGTCATTGTTCTTGCCTACTTCAGCTAATCTTTTTTTAAGCCTGTCCTGCAGGTTTAAAAAAATAAATAAAAATTATATTTATTTATCCATTTATTGTAACAGCAGACAACAAACAAACAAGGTAGCCCCTTCAGCCCACACACTATAGGAACAAATGCATTGACAACTTAATTTAACCACAAAGTCTCGCCAGGCACAAACAGTGCCAAATGTCTCTAAGCATCCATGAGGTTCAACAGGCAAAGTCCATCAGCGATATCAAACGTCCAGGTATATACAGCCTACATCCGAACGAGCCTCAGCAGACCGCCAAGCCCAAGGGGCAAACCCAAAAAAACAATCAACAGAAAGAAAAAACAAACAAGGAGGAGGCCGGAAGGAACCAGTCAGCACAATCAGCAAGCATCTCACTCAGCAGCAACACACAGAAGCGAGGACCTAACCAATGTATCAGGATATCCAGTCAGCAGAAAAGCTCCTCATTTAGACACAGACGCAAGATAGGATCGGAGGGGCGCCAAATACTTGTGGCCTAGAGCCCTCCGGCACCATTTCCCAATAAATTGTCAGTTGCTCCTGGCAAAACGCAGCATCCTGCAGCCAGTCTGAAATTCGAGGAGGTCGACCCCGGCCCCAGCAAATTGCCACCCAGCGCTTCGCCAACAGATAGAGCATACCGACTACTCGCCGCACCGTCAACAGCACCCCACTCATCTTACCCAACAACGCCACAACAGGAGACGGAGTTAGCTCCAGTACCATCATCTCGGCAAGCACATGAAAAACCTTCCTCCAGAAGTCATATACTTCAGCACGGTGCCACGCTTAATGGAGAAAATCAGCTGCCGGAGCCCGACATCTTAAGCAGGCGTCCTCCGCTCGCAGCCCCATAACGCACAGGCTTCGATGGGTATAATACAAGCGGTGCAGAAACTTAAAATGAATAAGGTGAAACCTATAGTTGGGTGATAGCTCCTTCATATGCGCACAGCACGCCCTCCAGACATCCTCTGAAATGTCCTCCCGCTCATCAGCCGCCCACTTCGCCCTAGCTGCCAGCCCCAGCCCTCCCCCTGCTCCTGTATACAGCCATACAATTTAGTAATAAGCTTCTTCGGTGACTGCACACTCCACAGCACCTCCAACGTGCGGCAAGTCGGCAGAATCTCAGGAAGACAAGGATACCGCGCGCGTAGCATAGCGCGTATCTGCAGCACAAACAAGTGATGCAGCGCGTTAGCAGGCCCATACCCCAGTAGTTCCCCGGGGGACCTCAACCTCCCATCGGCAAACCAGTCCTCCAAAGATACCAAGTCAGAAGTACGGAGAAAATTCTGCAGCTGCGAATCGTGTAACATCGCCTCATCCGCCACACCCGTCACGGACATAGATGGCGCAAAAGGCACACACACCCCAGAACGCTTTAGCAGGACCGTCCAGGCCCTAACGGTACAGGCCACCGTATCCACACCGTGGGAGCGAGCCCTCAATAGATTCCCAAACACTCGCTCAAGCCCGTCCAGCCACACCGCATCACTCTCCGTGGCAAGGTGCAGCAAATAACGAATCGGCCGAATCCAATAATACGCAAAGTGAGCCTGCACACAATGATATTAGAGCTCCAGATCAGGGGCTGCAAGTCCACCCAACTCAAACGGTAGCACCAATTTTTCCCATGAGATGCGTGGCTGGCCCCCAGCCCAGCCCAGGCAAACCATCGCAGAACAGAGCCGCTGCAGAAAAACAGCCGTAAGCACCAAAGGAAGATTAATAAACAAGTATACAAATTTGGGCAATATCAGCATCTGTGCCACCGCAATCCGTCCAGTTAAAGACAAAGGCAAAGAACGCCATGCCACAGTTCTATCCTCGAGCCAAGACATGGCTTTACCATAATTGGCCAGCCAGAGCGTCTCAACATCGCAACTTAACCAAAGTCCCAAATACCTAACCGGACCATCCGCCCAAACAAGAGGATAGCAAGACCGACAAGCCACCGTTCCGGACGAAAGAGGCAACACCACAGACTTAGACCAATTTATCGTTATTCCAGAGATTCTCCCGAACCGGACAATCTCATCTGACAGCACGTCCAAGTTTTTCACAGGCTCCTGCACATACAGCGCAACGTCATCCGCACACATAGATATTAGAAGTGATCTCTGACGAAACGGCAACCCTCTAGAGCCATGGTGCTGTCGCAGAAAGGCCGCCAGAGGATTCATTGCTATCGCAAAAATCAACGGGGACAGAGGACACCCCTGTCTGGTTCCACGCTCCACCACAAAGGGCTCTGACACACATCCATTCAGCCGTAGACGAGCCACAGGTTGGAAATATAACAAACGTATCCAATTCACAAAGCGCACACTCATTCCCCCTCTCTCAAGGAGTGCGAACAGATACTGCCATACCAGTGAATCAAACGCCTTTATAGCGTCTAAAAACACCGCCACAGCCTCGTCATCGACAGCGACTGAGCCAGCAACGGCAAATAATGTGCGTAAATTGTATGCTGTGGACCGTCCCGGAATAAATTCCGACTGATCCGGCAACACCAACTTAGTCATCAGCGGCTGCAACCGTGCCACTATCATTTTTGCCAATATTTTGTTATCTATGTTAATCATAGAGAGCGGGCAATACGAATCGCAGCTATATGCATCCTTCCCAGGCTTAAGAATCGTAACGATAAGCGCCTCACGCAGAGAACCCGTAAGGACCCCATCGCTCAGGGCCTCTGCATACATCTCCAACAAATGGGGTGCCAAGATATCAGCATTTTCTTTATAGAACGCTGGGGTCAGCCCATCCAAACCAGGGGCCTTATCGCCAGGTAAACTACGGATCGCGGCTTTAACCTCTTGCTCAGTAAAAGGAGCATCAAAATATTCCCTGTGCGCTCTATCAACCCAGAGGAGACTAATCTCCGAAAAGTAGCCCTGGACCACTTCCTCAGGCAATAAAGTAGGAGCCGAGTACAGGTCCTGAAAAAATGTAGTAAATACCTTTAGGACTTCAGTTGTTCCCACGACCCAGTCCCCTCTTGAATTGTTAATTTCAGTCACATAACTGCTGGCCCACGGCCTGCGGAGCAAATTCGCCTATGTGCGCCCAGCTCAGTTGCTCTCTCCGTATCGCCGTGCCTGCGCAAACTTCCCTAGGAAGTGTATCTCCCTCAGAAATGCCTCTTCGTAAGAAGATACCTCAGCCCGAAGAGCTGCCAGCGTATCACCAGACCAATCCTGCACCAGATGAGACTCCAGCTCCACAATCCGTGCCTCTAGCTCAGCCAGCTCACGTCGCAGTGCACACAACAAACCGTGTTGCTTCGAAATACAGAGCCCGCGAACGATCACCTTGAAAGCCTCCCACAAAGTGCCAGCTGACCACACCGTGCCCTCATTTTGTTCAAAATATAAAACAATTTTGCAGCGTATCTCCTCGTGGAACATCTCGTCCCGGAGCGCCCCCTGAGGCAACCGCCACATAAAAGCCAGCGCAGGCCCGCCAGGTACCTCCAGCTCCAATCGAACCGGTGAATGATCCGACAGCGTGCGGGCCAAATGGTCAGCGGATCGGTTCCACAGAGCCACATCCCGCAAACCCAGCCAGCGGTCAAGACGCAACCAACTACTATGCACATAGTTGACGCAAGTGCCCTCCCTCGCCATGTCGTGCTTCATCCGCCACAAGTCCACCAGTGTCGCATCCTCCATGATCGCAGATAAAACACGAGCAGCCGACGGATGCTGTACCCGAGCTGCGCTCTCCCTATCTAGAATGGGGGCAAGAGTCACATTAAAATCCTCCCCCACCCCCAAAGCACCGCACCTCCCCCCAGTGATTCAGTCAGTTGCCAGACTTTACTCAAAAAAACTCTGGATCATCTGAATTAGGTCCATACTCCGACATGAGACGACACGGCCTGTCCAGTAGCGTTCCGCTGAGTAAAACATTGCGTCTGTGAGGGTCAACAATAATCCTACGAGTACGTCACTGCAGCCCCTTACGCATTAGAATCGCTACCCCCCAGGCATAGCGCGAATAAACAGAGCTGTGACATTCCCCAACCCACCCCGCCTTTAAATAATGGAGAGTAGCCGCCACTAAGTGCGTCTCTTGTAACATGCATATAGCTACATTCTGCCGCTTTACATATGCTGACATAAGTCGCACCTTTCGTCCGTCATTCAGGCCTTGCACATTCAAAGTGAGACAACGGATCAAAGTCGCACCCACCGATGTCATCCTCGCATCGCACCAAACACAAAGGGGGTCATTTTGACCCTGGCGGTCCGAGACCGCCAGGGCTAAAATGACGGAAGCACCGCCAACAGGCTGGCGGTGCTTCCTGCCCTATTACGACTGCGGCGGAAGTGCTGCGGTCGCACCGCCGGGGCCGGCGGTTTCCTGCCGTTTTAGCCCCGGCGGTGATAATCTGCCAGGGCAGAGCTGCAAGCAGCGTTGTCCTGGGGATTATGACACCCCTACCGCCAGCCTGTTTCTGGCGGTTTGCACCGCCAGGAAGAGGCTGGCGGTAAGGGGTGTCCTGGGGCCACTGGCATGGGCATAGCAGACAGTGAAAAGCGCGACGGGTGCAACTGCACCCGTCGCACGGCCGCAACACCGCCGGCTCCATTAGGAGCCGGCTCCTATGTTGCGGCCTCAGTTTGCGCCCGCCGGCCCAGCGGGGATGTCGTAATGGGGGCCGCGGGAGTGCGGCCGCATTGGCCGCTGCCCGCCAAGGTCGTAATGACCCCCAAAGTGCGGTACTGCCACTCTCCCAACCCGGCCAGCCTCGCTCAACCACAAAACGCATTGAAGAGAAACAACAAACCCAAAACTCCCCCCAACCACCACCCACACAGACCCCCCAACCGGGTCAAGTCAGAAGCCTTCCCCCCATGAAGCACATATACCCAACCAAGCCTAGAAACAGGACTCATCCAGCAGGCGGGAAGCTAGCCACCCAACCCGTCGTCCTAACCAGGACAGACATGGGGCCCAACAATAAGGAGCATCATCAGGACGGAAAACAGAAAAGATTCCACAACCGAATGCAAGCGGCACACTCAAATGTCCGGATAGGCAGGTGATGTCCATGGCAGTCAATCGTGATCACTTAGGGACTCACGCTCCACAGCATGATCATCTGGGGCCGCCACTACAGATTTCCGAGGGAGAGCCTTTGCAAACTTCGCCTCCAGCTTCGGATCCGTAAAAAATTGAAGGGTCCCACCATTCTGCACTTTCAGTTTTGCCGGGTAAATGAGGGAGAACCTAGCATCCGTTTGAGCAAGAGAGCGCTTCACCGGCAAAAACGCCCTGCACGCAGCCTGCACGCCAGTGGTATAATCCGGAAAAAAACTCAGTTCAGTATTATTATAAATTACCGGCCGGCACTCCCTAGCCATTCGCAGAATCGCATCCCGATCACGGTAATTCAGAAGCCGAATAATGAAGGGGCACGGAGGGGTCCCAGGAGGGGGCCGGGGTCCAAGCGACCGATGCGCTCTCTCCACCACCAGCAGGCGGGACAGCTGGCCGGGGAAAAGGTCAGAAAGCATTCCCTCCAGAAAATCCTCCGTTCTGCCCGTATCAGTGGACTCCGGAAGACCAACCAGTCGGAGATTATTACGACGCAATCGAGCCGCCAAATCTTTGTTTTTAGCCCGGATGACCTCCAGCACCCTCTCTATACGCAGCAAATGGTCACGCTAGTCTCGCTCGTGTCCTCCAGCCCAGAAGTGCGCGTCTCCAACTGGTCAATGCGGGAATCATGATCATCCACCCGGGCTCGGATACGATCAAGCTGCTCCGTTAGATGATCCAGCTTCCCATCTATTCCAGCCAGGCTAGTCTTCAAATCCAAAAACATAGCCTTGACCGACCCATCCGAAGGCCCCTCTCCCGTCACCAGCTCCTCGGGAAGAGCAGTAGATGCTCCCCCTCTCCGCCTGCCCCCTTCAAAGGAGAGCTTCGCTTGTTTCTGCTCAGCCTTCCCCATCACACAAGTGGCAGTCCGTCACCAGCCACACGCCCCCAATGTCCGTAATCAACTGGCCACCGCAAGTCAGCTACCAGTCCACCACCACAGGCTCCACCAGTGTCCGCACCAACCAGCCCCCTCCGCCACCGACAACGCTGCCCAATCTCCAATATCGGCTCAGCTCTAGACCAAACTACCTCACCGAGGGCAGGGAGCCAGATCCCTAAGGCACCATCCGCCGGTCACAGCTTCACGGCCTGTGGAGCCAGTTCACCGCTCCCACTGCAGGCAGCCCGGCTACTCGCCGCTCCGCCGGCACAGGCACTCGTCGCACTCCACCACCTCATGTCGCTCACCAGGCCAACCGCCGCCACATCCAGACCACACTGCAGGCCTCTCTACACAAGAAGCCTGGTGGCAGCCACAGCAGGGAGTCGCCGCTCTGCCAGTGTCTTCAGCCTCCAGGCCCAAAAGTCTCTAAAGGCCCAACTTCACAGATCTGAGCCCTACTCCTTACTCCGCCTCAGGCCCTCTCAGCAGCCGTCCAGCAACGCAGTCATCACCCGGCCACCCGACCAGGGAACCGGAGAGCCAGGGGCCACGGTCCGACCCGACTGCCGATAGGCCCCCAGGCACATCTGTCAGCCAAAGAGGCGTCTTCAGCGGCCGCGAACACAACCAGCCCTTAGCCCCAAAAGGCCCACAGGGCAGCAGCACACTGAGCAGCACCGCGCGGCCACTCGCACGTCCAGGCCGCGCGGCACCCAACCACTGCTGAGCGCCGGCAAAGCCCACAGACACAGCAGGCATATCCGCCCAGGTAAATGGCAGCGGCGGCGCTCCTGCCAGAGCAGCACAGTCCGAACACCAGCGGTGCGCGCCCGCTGCTCACCAACCCGCCGCGCCACGAGGCAGGCCGCCTCCGCCGCCTTACTTCACAATGCCGCCGCCTCCACCAACTATTTCAAGCGCAGACGGGGCAGCACCAATACAGGCGCACCCCTGCTGCACCGTCACCGAAGCAGCTCCGTCCTGAACGGAGAAATGATCAAAAATGCCCCCTGCCTCAGCGGAGCCTCACAGAGTGCCGGCCATCTTGCTGACTGGCTAGCTCCACCCCAAGCCTGTCCTGCAGGTTGAGTAATGTCTTTGCACATGAACTGAAGTTTGTCCTCTGTGTAAGTGTCTAATTGTGCACTCTTTAAGGTTCCCAGTATCATTTCATTCAATTTTAATTTCAGTCTGGACATATTCAGAGATCTATCTCTCTCGGATATATCGTCTGTTCTCGCATTGCAATTTGTCACACTCGTTGCTCCTTCAAGACTGAAATTATTTAACCAATTATTTAATTACTGTGCAGTGAAACCTCTCAAGCTCACAGGATTACTCTATAACATTTCTGCTCTGGACAGGGCCACACTCATTTGATTCAGGGTGCTCACTATGGACATATTTTCTGGTGGGTTAAAAGGTATTCTTCCTAGCAGGGTACTGCAGTTGACATTCATCATCTGCACTGATTTGAGCATTTGGCTGAGGATCTCCGAGGAACTTCGCAGGAGGAGTAAATTCGGTCTGACTGGTCATTGAAGTCGGATCTGAAATCTGTGTAGGAATTAATGGGCTTGGAGGAGACCTGGTCTTCCCATTGCTGAACCATTTGAATTAACATATCTCTGCAAACTGTGGAAATCCCTTGGGAAGTAACAGGTGTATCAGGAACATTTGGGACACTTAATCAATGCATTTTACTTCCAGACATGCCTGAATCATACAAAAGAACAATCGGACCAATGGCTACCAGTATTGTTAATGCGTCTGGGCCAGTGTATTTCAACTGCATCCGAGAAGTAGTCATTCCTACACTTTGTCCTGACAAGGTAGTACTGACAATTTGTTTGAGTTAGGGTAACATTTGGTACTCTACTGCACTCTTCAAGCCAAAGCAATGCAAGCACAAACCCTATTAGTACTCGCACGTCCACTTCTGCGAGGAACGACATTGGAACAGAATGTGGGTAAACACATTTTGAATGGGCAGGTTGCATGGTACTATGCTTACCTCCCTAAAAGAATGCCTAACTATCTATGGTGTCTCACCCCCTTGTGGGAGAAACCATCCTCTGCTACCAGATCTGCTGCAGTGTATTCTCCTTCACAGGGTCTACGCTAGAACGAGGTCAGTGGATCTTTTCACCCATCATGTAAGGGTGTGGAGACTCAGCAAATCAGTTTCAATTTACAGTATAACCCATTGAGCCACACAAATGATACTCTAAGGTGAAACTAAGTTCAAAGGGCTTTATTACAAATTAATTTTCAGAGTTACATAGATGATTCTCAAAACAAAACTATAAAGATACACAATCATTACGGGCTAAGCCTCCTAAAGAAGTTTAGACGAACTGACATTAAAAACACTAAACTCTCAATGACAACAACACATAAGAGCAATATAAAAATCTGAAAAGGATGAAACGTGCTGCCTAATCCTATTAGTCATTTAGCTTCTTCTATACCTGCATTCTCTAGTAACCTGGGCAAAGAGAAAAAACCTACAAATTAGCAAATCCATTTAGCATGTGCTGGGACAAGCATGTGCGGGCAAAAAGTACAAAAAAGACAAAAGAATTTTGAAAAAAGGAAATCTGAAGACTCAAGAGACTAATTAAAGTTGACAAAAAGTAGTTGAAAAGCTCGGTCAAGAATCTTCTTTGGTCGGGAAACAAAAATCTTTCTCATTTGAAAGGGGCATGGGGTAGAGAGGGCTATACCTTCCAGAGTACAACTAGTTCAGCAAGCAGCAAAGAATGGAAAAGTATTCTCTTCTGGGGAAAGTGACGAGAGTGCTGTAAATCCATCTGGGGAACGGCATATCATACTTCATAGCGCAAGGTGATTTGTCCATCCATCACTCCATATGACGCAAAAGGTGAAACGTCCAATGGCAAACAGTCATTTGATTCTGACTACAACATCAGTGAAAATTCTCAGGCTCTTCATGTGAATGGGTTCCATCTGTACTTTTCCATAATTTAAAACTTTGTGTATACCTATTTATTCTACAATTTTTTAATGTTCAGTTTTCAGGGTTCAGCTCATAAGCCTGCTATGCATAAGGCAATAGAATATCTATTTCCAAGCTAGCTTTCTCATAAGAATGGTATCTGAAAGAAAGTTCACATTAGCAAGAATGACTAAACATTTTCTGTACAGTCACGAAGCAGGGCCTTGCAGGCCTTAGGCTAATGCAAGTGAATTGAAACAGCACATTCATTTATGCATTTAATCTACATTTTGCATCTCCAAACCTTAAATTCATTATTAATAATTGAAAAAACGTACTCCTGTTACAATAGATTTAAAACGAAAAGACTCAGTTAACCCTTACATGTAACTTAAATGTATTACTGCATTCTCTACGTTTGCATGTTACTTTTAAAATACTTTTTCCCTTGAAATCTAATATTGTTTGAATACAGTATGTTAGTTAACATCATGAACTATAAGATAGAAGCCAAGAAATTCTTCAAACATAGAATTAGAAGCCATACCACAAGGGTTTCAACTCCTGACCTAGAGTTAATTCACATTAACATGGATTTCAGTGCACCACTTTACAATTAATCTAGCAATACTTTGATTAACGCAAAAGGTAAACTATCATGCATAGATGATCACTGTCACATGAGGTGCAATGCTAAAATTTCTGCTAAATCGAGATCAATGCACCAAGTATTGTATCATATTTCCTTGTGGGCATTAACTTTTAGAAGTTTTTCTAGTGTTTAACACGAATGTGTATGCAGTATATCTCCTATTCCTTTCAACTCAAACAAAAATAATTTCCTAGTTCTTGATGAGAAAAAAGGCTTAGATTAATCATTTTTGGAGAGTCATTGGTATGGGTCTGTTGTCTCTTCAAAGAAAATGCACAAAAATCTTTCATGTAGATGTTGTTCTTGAAGAGTATCTGGAATGTGTGAGTGATTTATTGCTGTGCCATAAAACTGTGTCTTGTTTTTTCTACAGCTCTTCCAATCAGGACTTGTCAGCCTCATGGGATCAAGCAAGTTTACAGCGAACTTCGGACCATTTTAGTTCTCAGGGGAGTATGGACAGCTTAGAGCACCCATCCCAGAGCTACCAGTATGGAAGACTGTCATCTGCTAAATCCAATAACAGTATTGATCATCTAGGCAACCAAAGCAAGCGGGATTCTGCCTATGGATCCTTTTCTACAAGTTCCAGCACCCCTGACCCTATGCTGTGCAAACCTGATGCTGCTTTGACAGAGACCATGCTCTACAATGAAAACTTGTGGGATCCCCCAAAGTATGCAGGCAACAAAGAAGGCCAATTTCTAAATGAGGGTAGTGGTACCCAAGACAGACTGGGGTACATGCCTCCCCCTATTCAGTATGAGAACAGTAGGAGCCCCAGAGGAGATGACCATTCTGAAGCCAGGATTTCAAATTCTGGGAGATCAAACTTTGGACCTGTTTGGTATGTTCCTGAAAAGAAAAAGGCACCCTCTTCCCCCCCACCACCACCGCCTCCGATTCGTAGTGACAGCTTTGCTGTTACAAAAGTTCATGAGAAGACTAATAGCTCCTCATATGCAGAAGGCACAAGCACACAGCACTTTACACATATAAATAGGCCAAGGGGGGGTGAATTAAAGTCTGAAGCCTCTGATTATCCTCAAAGACTTGGAAGAGTAAATGACCATGGGGCAGCAGATGTGAGAAAAAACATTAATTCCACCTGTAGGTATGAGGTCAACTCTGACCATGGCCCAGCCACCCCAGGTGATAAGTACAACAATAACATATTGAACACTAACAGACTGCAGTCATCTTTGTCTAGTACTGATGTTAGGGTTGCGCAGCCCCCCCTCAATTACCATCACCAGCGTCAGTACAGTGATGAAAGCACTTTTTTCCACAATGTCAGATTGTCAGGTTCACCAAAACATCAACCACTACAGCACAATAATGTGTACACCAATGTGAAAGAGCAGACCACTGATCACTTATTTTACAATCCACAAGTTCGAAAACCCAGCCCTTCAATCTCTGCTAACATTGCTGCTGAACAGAAGATGGAGAATGCTGGACAGAATCGCTACTACAGTGTGACCACAAAACAAACACCTCAGGGACCATCTCAGTCATCTCAATTAAAAAATGAAAGCAGGAAGACTGGGGCAAATGCTGCCCAAACCACTGTGCTACACAATAATTCTGATACCCTTGCATTTGTAGAGAAACCAAAATACCCCCTACCTCAGCAACATGACAATGCTTCAGTCGAATCCCACGGGACAAACAGCCTGAACAGGGCAGAGGGATACTCGGGTATATCTGCTGCAGGAGAGCATTTTCAAATACCCAGCTGTACTGAAAGGTTGGATCACAGGAAAGGTTGTGAGGGCATGGTGAAGGAAATTCATAACAACCACCCCTGTTCACAGCAGGAAAATGTAAAATTCTCAGTCTCTCCAGCTGATCATGGAGCTCCTCCTCACACAGACTTAGGTTGGGGTATTGAAGAAAATAAGATCTCACCCCAGAAAACTCCAATGTTACATTCTTTGTCTCAGGAAAACAAAACTCGATCTGACAGCTGCCCAGAAACTGTTGGTGACAGTGACACAATCATTGACTCTTTATTGCTCAAGCAAACACGCAGGAATGATCGTTTTGCAACAACTCTGCGAAATGAAATCCAAATGCGGCGTGCCCGCCTTCAGAAGAGCAAAAGTACAGCTGCCTTGACAGAGTCAAGTGAATCAGAAGAGTATCCTGAAAATTGGAAGCCAGAGTTGCCCCAAAACGTTGTTGCACCTTGTGACAAAACATTCACAGGCAGTTATAAGGATCACTTAAAGGAAGCTCAAGCAAGAGTCCTCCAGGCAACTTCTTTCAAAAGGAGAGATTTGGAGCCTTTACCTTTAGATCATTTCCCAGCATCTTCAGAGTTTAGAGGGCAGAGCCACAGCTTCTCTGTATCAGTTCTCACTCCTGAAGATACGCCTACAGAAATGAAACAAAACCAAGGTGGTATTGGTTCTCAGCAGGTTTCACGTATAGGAGGCAGGAAACGTTTTACTGCAGAACAAAAACTGAGATCCTATTCAGAGCCAGAAAAAATGAATGAAGTAGGCGTCTCAGTAGTTCACCGCCATCATCACAGTCGAGATCGTTCAAATCCATCTCAGGAAGCACTAGGCTCCTTTGCTGATAGATGGAAGTTCTTTGAGGAGACCAGCAAGCCTGCACAAAACAAACCACCACAGAAACCTACTCTGACTAGTCAGCTTGAGGAACAGCCTGAAGTTCCTCCTAGGAAAGCTTCTTTACATGAAGGTGAGAGGTTATGGCATGACAAAAGGGCTAGGGCAGCCTCACTTGGATTTGAAAGTGTCCTTGATGCTCATGAGAGGCCAAATAATAAAATATCTAGTGATAAACAAGACTTTATTCGCAAGACAAGAAATCCTGAGCAACCTGAAAGACTGGGAACTTTTGCAGAATATCAGGCATCTTGGAAAGAGCAGAGGAAACCTTTGGAAAGAAGGAACTCTGGCAGATATCACTCAGCTGACAACATTCTTGATGTAGGTCTTGAACAAGTGGAGAAACAACCGTACATTCATGAGAGGTCTAGATCTTCTCCAACCACAGATTTCTATGCACAGGTAGGGTTCTGTTTTGATTTATACTGGTTAGTGACTGCATTTCAGACACTGTTGCAATTTGTGTGCTCTATCAGAGAAAAAAGAGACATCAAACATCTTGAGAGACCTCTGCAGTCTAAAGTAATTTGGACGTGTTGAAACGTTACATTTTGCTGTGCAACAGTTGCATTACAAAACAACACTTAGAAATCTGTTTTTGCTTCCATGTACTTTGTATTTGCCACTCAGTGGAGAGCTTACCCCAAAAGTGCAGAATTTTAGTTTGGTAAATTCAAGATATGTTTTGAAAATTAGACAGCTCATTGCACATGCATACTAATACCCAAACACCGCCATCAACTCACTCACATACCAGTAGCAGCACACCGAAACACACTAAAGTGTAACACACTATGGCAGGAATGCTGGCTTTTAATTCTAACTTTCTTTATCACTGTTCTTAGTCATTTTCTTGAACTCCTAGTCAGATCATACTATGACTCCTTTAAACAAAATAGAATCAGGAAACCCATGTATACTGAAGAGTGAAAGCAATAAATTGCTATTGGAGAAACATTTTTGGAACTAGTGCCCCTTTGTTGATTCCCAAAATACACAGGCTTCAAATTACCACCATGTTCAGACATTCTATGATTTTATACACATAATGATTGTGTCTCAGTCATGATATGTGTATTTGTAAAGTTCACTATTATCTGTGAGGGTATGCCAGTTCTGAACAGGTTTGTGTGCCTCACCTGTGCTAGGCTGGGTAATTGAAAAGCCAATTCTTCAGCTTCTTGTGGAATTCAAGAAGCGAGGAGGAAGCTCTGATGTGGAGTGAGATGCCTTACCACACTTTAGGAATAATGTAAGAGAATGACTGTCCTTGTGATCTGGTTCTCCTATGAGGGGGGTGAGTGTGAGTAGGAGTCCTGTGGAGCGGAGGTGGCTTGATGGAAAAAGATGTGACTGTTTAGGTAGGTGGGTCCTAAGTTATGTAGTGCCTTGAATTTGTGTGTGAGAAACTTGGAATTAGCATGTTTGTGTATCAGGACCCACTGGATCTTCCTGTGGTGTGCTGTGCTGTGTTGTGATGCAAGTTCTATGTGGGAGTTCTGAGCAGGCCCTCCCCAGCTCCCTCCCTCACTGCAGTCAGTGCCCCTTCATCTGCACTGGTGCTAAGGTTGTTCCTACCCCCTGCCGGGCAGTCCTAGGCAGCCTGCTGAGTCAGTGGGCTTCTGCTCATTCTTAATTTATTCTGCTGCATTTCTTTTTAGTTTTGGGCTCCTGCCATCCCTTGGCACTTTGGAGCTGTTTACTCCGGTTTTCTCACCGCCTGCTTCTGGCCGCCCACCTCCCCAGCGTGCTTCCCAGGAGCTACTTAATGGAGGCTGCAGCACAGCTGCGAGAAAGACAAGCCCGTCCGCAGATGGTCTGCGCCAAGCCCCAGGAACCCTGACCCTCCGGACACTCACAAGTACTCCACTGCAGATTTCCAAGCCTTGGACCCCAGGCGCTGCAATAACTACTGCCTTGCATTCCGTCGTTTCAAAAGGAGGGCCGTTCACCTGCCACTGCTGTCTCTCCACCTGCACCCTAGGACCACCCATATTCATAGAATCAAGAGCCATGTCCACCCCACCAGCTGACACCACCCCAGAACCTCTCTGATGCCACCTGATCAATGCCAGATCACTCTGCAAACCTGCCACCAAAGTCTGGGACACCATCTCCACCCTTACCCCCAACAAAACCTTCATCACAGAGAGAGACCTGGCTCAACAACTCCTCCACCCCGATGCCCATCGCCTGCAAGAGGACATACCAGGACCGAACCAACAAATACAGAGGTGGGGTTGCCATCAGCCACAAACAATGTGCTGCACCACCACCGAAGATGACACCACACCGATCCTGGAACACCTGAATTTCCAACTCCACCACAAAGTCAAATGGCCATCAGAGGCACCTTCGCATACAGACCACCAGGACCAAGCACCATCCTTTGCAAAACCATCACATACTTCATTGCCGCAATTGCCATCGAATCCAAGCACCACATCTTCTTTAGAGACCTCAACTTCCACCTGGACAACCCCACAGACATGAATTCCACCAACCTTTGGAACAACAGGACAACATCGATCTCACCCTGTTGGTTACAGGCCCCACACACAGTGCAGGACTCACACTGGATTCTATCTTCACATCTGGCAACAGAGTCAAATTCAGCCATACCATGAAACTTACCTAACCGACTGCTCCATCGTACACTTCCCCATCACAGGACCATCTCGACCACCCCACACCTCCCAGTACCTCCTTCCGCTGCTGGGGCAAAGTGAGACAGACCCAGTGAACAGACGCCCTCAACACCATCCAGCCCAACACTGAAACCAACATGAAACAGGCAGTCAGTAACACCTGGATCACAAGTGCCACCAACCGAGTTGCCCCCATCAAACCAGCCAAAACCCACGGATCCACCAAACAAGCCAGCTGATATTCACCAGAACCCAGCACAGTTAAACGCATCTGCAAACAACTGGAGAGAAGATGATGCATCAGCAAAGACTATACAGACTGAGCCACCTTCAAGATATCCCTCAACAAATACTGCCAATGACTCAAAATGTGAAAAAGTATGCCCTTGCACACAGCATCGAGGCTAGTGCCAAACACACCAACTAACTCTTCACCATCCTTAGAAAGTTCTCCCGCCCAACAGCCACAGAGAATACGATCTCTCCCTCACAAGAACTCTGCGAAGCTAGCAAATCACTTCCAAAACAAGATATCCACCATTTACAGGAACTTCGAGCCTCATCCCACTGACCTCCTTAGCCTCCTCACTTCAGCTGAAACCTCCCCCAACCAACATCTCACTGCATGGAACAGCAACTTGTACACCACAGCCACCATGAACTCCCTCTACACTGGAGCACCCACTAACCCCTGCCACGACCGCTTCTTCAACCTAGGAAACAGCGAGATCAGCCACCAACTCACCACCATCCTCAGCACGTCCATCGCCACAGCCACCTTTCCCAATGCATGGAAACACGCAGAGGTCAAACCCTACCTCAAGAAATCCACAGCAAACTCCAAAATTACAGCCCCATCTCGCTGCTCCTGTTCCCTGCCACAGTCCTAGAGAAGGCCATCAACCTGAAGCTCACCGAACACCTCGAGAAAAATAACCTCTTAGACGCCTCCCAATCTGGTTTCTGAGCCGACCACAGCACCAGGACTGCCCTGATTGCTGCCACAGACGACATCCACACCCTACTTGACGGAGCATTGGCCACCCTGATCCTTCTCTACCTCTCCACAGCCTTCAACACTGTTTCCCACCACACACTCATCAAGAGACTGCACAAGATCAGAATGCACTCAGATGGATTGCATCATTCTTCACAGGATGCATGCAGAAAATCCACCTACCCCCTTTCACTTCGGAACCCATGAGCACCATCTGCGACGTCTCTCAAGGCTCATCCCTCAGCCCCACCTTTTTCAACACCTACATGACATTTCTAGCCGACATTGTCGGACCCCATGATATCAACATCTTATCCTATGGCAACAACACCCTGCTCATCCTTTCTCTTTCAGCAGACCCCGCCACCACTAAGACCAGTTTCCACAACTGCATGAAGAACGTCACAGCCTGGATGAAGGACAACTGTCAGAAGCTTAACATGGACAAAACTTAAATGCTGATCTTTGGCAAGCATGCCTCCCTCTGGAATGACACCTGGTGGCCCGGTGAACTCGTACCCACCTCAGCACCAAAAGAACATGTCCGCAGCCTCGGCATCATCCTGGACAGCAGTATCACCATGAAATGGCAGATCATCTCAATTTCCTCTGCCTGCTTCCACGCTCTCTGCATGCTTCGAAGAATCTTCAAATGGTTCCCCATAAGCATGAGAAAAAAACGTCACACAGGCCCTAATCACCATCCACCTGGACTATGGCAACGCACTGTACGTGGGAACCGCCACTGAACTCATGAGAAGGCTCCAGATGATTCAGAACTCAGTGGCCAAACTGATGCCCAACCTGCCCAAATGCCCCCCCACTACTGAGCACCTGGCTACCCTTCCAGAAATGGTATAAATTTAAACTACTGACACACGCTTACAAAGCCCTCCACAACCAAGGACCAGCATACATGAACCACTGCCTAAACTTGCACCAGCCATCCAGAAACCTTTGATCCACCTCCCTGGCCCTTGCAGAGACATGCCCATCTGCTGGAGCCTCAGTGGAGGCCGCTCCTTATCCCTCCTTGCTTCCAAGTCCAGGAACGCCTTCCCTCTCCACCTCCGAACATCACCCTCGCTTTCTGACTTGAGGAAGAAACTCAAGACCTGGCTGTTCGAATTAGCAAAGCAACCCAGCACCTGGATACCTTCATGGGTGACAGGCAGCGCTCTACAAGTACTGAATGATTGATTGATTTATTTATTGATTGAGAGGTTGATGTAGCCGCTGAGTTCTGGATGGTTTGTAGTCTTCTAGTAAGTTGCTTGGTGATCCCGGCGTAGAAGGTGTTCCCATAATCCAACTTGAAAGTGACTGGGACATGAGTGACAGCTTTTCTAGTGTTGCTTGGATACTATTTGAAGATTTTCCTCAGCATCTTCAGGGTGTGGAAGCGGGATGCAGTGATGGTATTGACTTGTGCAGTCATTTCCAGTTTTCTGTTGATGGTTATTCTGAGGTTCCTGGCATGGGTGCTGGGTGTGGGTCCGAAGTCAGCCGGCCATACTTTGGAGTCCCAGGGTGAGGTGTGCTTGCCGAAGATTACTACTTCTGTCTTGTCAGTGTTGAACGTGAAGCAGTTGACTTTAATCCGGTTTTGTGACTTCAGTCATGCAGGTGGTGAACTTGTTTGTTGTGTTGGATGTCTTATCCGAGAGGGAGAGAATGAGGTGTGTGTAGTTGACGTACTAGAGGAAGTTGATGTGTGCATGAATGACGTTGACCAGTATGCGTTGAAGAGGCTGGGGATGAACAATGAATCTTGGGCACTCCTCACATGAGTTTGATGGCTTCCGAGGTGTAAGGTGCAGGGCTGTCAGTTTGTGTCCAATCAATTAAGAAGGAGGAGATCCAGCGGAGAGCTGTTCCCTGGATGCCAATCTCATGCAGGCACCTAATAAGGCTGGGTTGTGAGACCATGTCAGATACTGTAAAGACATCCAGGAGAATGAGGGCTGCTGTGTTTTCTCTATCAAGGCTGATGTGGCTATCATCTGTGGCAGTGATGAGTGATATTTCTATACTGTGGTTAGGCCTGAATCTGGACTGCGGGGCTTTGGGGAGCTGGTGGTTGTTGTGGTGTTTGGTGAGGGGTCATTTAATTTCTCTAAGACTTTTGCCTGGTATGGTAGGAGGGAGATGAGTCTGTAGTTGGAAAGCATGCTAAGTGAACGGTTGGTATCTTAAGGCAGGGGCATGATGGTGGCATGTTTCCAGGTGTCCGAAAATGTGGCTGAGTCGATGTAGGCTTTGAGGATGGGTGTTAGTGCTGCACTAATTGGTAGGATTCTTTTGGTGTTGGCATGATGAGGGCAAGGTTCAGATGGGGTCCCCAAGTTGATGGTCTTCATAATAACATTGATTTCAACAGTGGTGGTGGCTGGCCAGGAGTACAGGGTTCATTCTTCTGCCGTAGTGGGAAGTTGAGTTGAAAAAATGTTGGGGTCTAGTTGAGAGTCAAAGATGCTGTACATGTACGTGATGTAGTTACATAAGAATTCCAATAGCTTGTTGCATAGGTCTTGTGAGGGTGTGATGTTCCTGGAGGTGGCAGGAGGAGAGGTGAAATCTTTGATGATAACAAATATTTCCTTGCTGCTGTTAGTGCTGGTGTCAATGTGCTGTGTAAGAGCTGTGCACTTATTGTTCTATATCTGCTGGTGGTAGTGTTATAGGGATGATTTGAAGATGTCTTTATGTTTGGTGTCGTGACTTGTTCTCCATTTGTGTTTCAGTTGCTTGCAAGAGAGTTTCATCACCCTTAGTTCCTCTGTGTACAGACTGGCCTATTGGGGATTTAAAATATATATATATATATATATATATATATATATCTGTTTGATGGCATGTGTAGCTGCAGATACAAATGCTTTGCACATCCCGCCATCTAGTGTTGGGCTTGGAGTGTTACAAGTTGTTTTTCTTCGAATAAGTCTTTTCGAGTCACAAGATCGAGGGACTCCTCCCCTTTCGGCTCCATTGCGCATGGGCGTCGACTCCATCTTAGATTGTTTTCTTTCCGCCATCGGGTTCGGACGTGTTCCTTTCGCTCCGCGTTTCGGTTCGGAAAGATAGTTAGAATCTCGGAAAATTTGACGCTATTGTTTGCGTTCGGTATCGGGTTAGTTACAACAGATCGACACCGATTTTTGAAGAGCTCCGGTGGCCCTTCGGGGTTTTTTTGATCCCCCGTCGGGGCCTGGTCGGCCCGACCACGTGTCTCTTCAAGGCTGATGGAACGGACCCCATTCCGCTTCTGTCCCAAATGCCACAACAAGTATCCGTATACAGATCAGCACCTGGTCTGTAACTTGTATTTGTCTCCAGAACACAAAGAAGATACTTGTGAAGCCTGTCGAGCGTTTCGGTTGAGGAAGACACTAAGAGACCGAAGAGCAAGAAGACTGCAAATGGCATCGGCGCCGACAGGACAAAGACACTTGGAGGAGGAAGAAGAAACCTTCTCCATCCAGGACTCGGACTCAGAAGAGCTCAATCCCGAAGAGACGCCTAAAACCGTGAGTAAGACGTCGACACACAAAACTCACGAGAAGACCACAAAAGCCCAGGGGACGCCACCGCCAGCAGGCCATGGCTTAACCCGAAAAATAGGTGACCGACCATCGGCACCGAAAAAGGGCACGCATGTGTCGAAGTCATCCGACTCTGGTCGAGATACCGGCACACAGCAAACTCGAGCCCGAGACAGCGGGTCCGAGCAAGTTCGACACCGAGAGGGCGGCACCGAAACAAGTCGGCACCGAGAGACCGGGACGCCGAAAATGAAGAAGGTGTCGGCGGAGCCGAAAAAGGCTACCGAAAAGGTTTCCATTCTGAAACATCCAGCCTCGGAACCGAAATCAGGTTCCTACACAGAGGAACAGGGACTGTCCTCCCAAATGCAAGGACATAAGTTCGGACAAGAACTACAGTCAATGGAGCCAGACTACACTCAGAGAAGGCGCCACATCCAAAAGGACACAGGGAAGATAAGTACTCTTCCCCCAATTAGGATGAAAAGAAGACTTGCCTTTCAAGAAAAGGACAAGCAGCCACAAGCAAAGGTGGCAAAACAAACAACACCGCCACCATCCCCACCACCATCAATGCACACATCACCGGTAGCCACTCCACCACTGATGCAATCCCCAACTCATACTGGAATGAGTCAGGATGATCCCGACGCATGGGATCTTTATGATGCGCCTGTGTCAGATAACAGCCCAGACTGTTACCCAGCGAGGCCGTCGCCACCTGAGGACAGTACAGCTTATACACAGGTGGTGTCAAGAGCAGCTGCATTTCATAACGTCACCTTGCACGCAGAACCTATTGAGGATGACTTTTTGTTTAATACACTATCCTCCACTCATAGCCAATACCAAAGCTTACCTATGCTACCTGGAATGCTAAAACACTCCAAGCAGGTGTTTCAGGAGCCTGTGAAAGGCAGGGCCATAACTCCAAGAGTAGAAAAAAAGTACAAGCCACCGCCAACAGACCCTGTATATATCACGCAGCAATTAACACCAGGCTCTGTGGTAGTAGGGGCAGCTCGCAAGAGAGCAAACTCTCACACCTCAGGAGACGCACCACCTCCAGACAAGGAGAGTCGCAAGTTTGACACTGCGGGGAAAAGGGTTGCAGCACAAGCTGCCAACCAATGGCGTATTGCCAACTCACAGGCACTGCTGGCAAGATATGATAGGGCTCATTGGGACGAAATGCAACATTTCATTTAACACTTACCCAAGGAGTTCCAGAAGAGGGCACAACAAGTGGTGGAGGAAGGACAAAGTATCTCAAATATTCAGATACGGTCAGCAATGGTTGCAGCAGATACAGCTGCTAGGACAGTAAATACAGCAGTAACCATAAGGAGACACGCATGGTTGCGTACGTCAGGATTCAAGCCGGAAATACAACAAGCTGTGCTTAATATGCCTTTTAACGGACAGCAGTTGTTTGGGCCGGAGGTGGACACTGCTATCGAAAAACTTTAAAAAAACACTGATACGGCCAAAGCCATGGGCGCACTCTACTCCCAACGCAGTTTAGAGGGGGGTTTAGAGGGGGGTTTCGAGGACAAACTACAGAACCCACAACCTCACAAACAAGGCCCACTTATCAGAGCCAATATCAGTGGGGAAGTTTTCGGGGACAATATAGAGGGGGACAATTCCAAAAGAGTAGAGGGAAGTTCCAAAGTCCCAAAACTCCTCAAAACAAGCAGTGACTTCCACGTCACAAATCCCCAACACCTAACACCTGTGGGGGAAGACTAACCAAGTTTTACAAACATTGGGAGGAAATAACAACAGACACTTGGGTCCTAGCAATTATCCAGCATGGTTATTGCATAGAATTTCTCAAATTCCCTCCAAACATCCCACCGAAAACACACAATATGTCAAAACAACACATAGATCTTCTAGGACTAGAGGTCCAAGCGTTGCTACAAAAAGGAGCAATAGAATTAGTACCAATTCAACAGAAAGGAACAGGAGTTTACTCTCTGTACTTTCTCATACCCAAAAAGGACAAGACTCTAAGACCCATATTAGATCTCAGAACATTAAATACCTACATCAAATCAGATCACTTTCACATGGTGACATTACAAGACGTAATCCCATTGCTCAAACGACAAGACTGCATGGCAACACTAGACCTAAAGGATGCATACTTCCATATACCGATACATCATTCACACAGAAAGTATTTAAGGTTTGTATTCCAAGGGGTACATTACCAATTCGGGATAACAACTGCGCCAAGTTTTTACAAATTGCCTGGCAGTAGTGGCTGCACATATCAGGAGGCAGCAAATGCATGTGTTCCCGTACCTAGACGATTGGTTAATCAAAACCAACACGCAAGAACTGTGTTCGCAACACACAAAGTATGTCATAGAAACCCTCCACAAACTAGGTTTCTCACTCAACTACACAAAGTCACACCTTCAGCTGTGTCAAACACAGCAATACTTAGGGGCAACAATCAACACAACAAAAGGGATTGCCACCCCAAGTCCACAAAGGATACAAGCATTTCACAATGTAATACAGGCCATGTATCCAAAACAAAGGATACAAGTCACGATGGTGGTGAAACTACTAGGCATGATGTCCTCATGCTTAGCCATTGTCCCAAACGCAAGGCTGCACATGCAGCCCTTACAACAGTGCCTAGCATCACAATGGTCGCAGGCACAGGGTCACCTAGATCTAGTGTTGATAGACCGCCAAACATACACCTCGCTTCAATCAGGAACAATACAAATTTAAACCAAGGGCGGCCTTTCCAAGACCCAGTGCCTCAATACGTAATAATGACAGATGCCTCCATGATAGGGTGGGGAGCACACCTCAATCAACACAGCATCCAAGGACAATGGGACACTCAGCAGAGACGGTTTCACATAAATCACTTAGAACTACTGGCAGTATTTCTAGCGTTGAAGGCATTTCAACCCATAATAAGCCACAAACACATTCTTGTCAAAACAGACAACATGACAACGATGTATTATCTGGACAAACAGGGAGGAACACACTCGACTCAGTTGTGTCTCCTGGCACAGAGAATATGGCATTGGGCGATTCACAACCACATTCACCTTATAGCACAGTTTATTCCAGGGATTCAGAATCAGTTAGCAGACAATCTCTCTCGGGATCACCAACAGATCCACGAATGGGAGATTCACCCCAAATACTAAACACTTACTTCCAAAGATGGGAACACCACAAATAGACCTATTTGCAACAAAAGAAAACGCAAAATGCCAAACCTTCGCATCCAGGTACCCACAAGATCAATCTCAGGGCAATGCGTTATGGATGAGCTGGTCAGGGATATTTGCATACGCTTTTCCCCCTCTCCCACTCCTTCCGTATCTAGTAGCACCAACCTGGGCAAGACAGCCTTGGTACACAACACTACTAGACCTCTCAGTAGTGCCTCATATCAAGCTTCCAAACAGACCAGATCTGTTAACTCAACACAAACAACAGATCAGGCATCCAAATCCAGCATCACTGAATCTAGCAATTTGGCTCCTGAAGTCTTAGAATTCGGACATCTAGACCTTACACAGGAATGTATGGAGGTCATAAAACAAGCAAGGAAACCAACCACAAGACATTGCTATGCAAATAAGTGGAAAAGATTTGTTTATTATTGCAATAATAATCAAATTCAGCAATTACACGCATCTGCTAAACACATCATAAGCTACTTACTGCATTTACAAAAGTCAAAGCTAGCTTTTTCATCCATTAAGATACATCTTACTGCAATTTCAGCTTATCTGCAAATTACGCACTCAACTTCATTATTTAGGATCCCAGTCATAAAAGCATTTATGGAGGGCCTAAAAAGAATTATTCCACCAAGAACGCCACCAGTTCCTTTGTGGAACCATAACATTGTCTTAACACGACTCATGGGTCCACCTTTTGAACCCATGCACTCATGTGAAATGCAACACTTAACATGGAAAGTTGCATTTCTAATTGCCATCACATCTCTAAGAAGAGTAAGTGAGATACAAGCATTTACCATACAAGAACCATTTATTCAGATACACAAGCATAAAGTAGTTTTTTACGAACAAATCCCAAATTCTTACCAAAAGTCATATCACTATTCCACTTGAATCTAACGGTGGAACTACCAGTGTTCTTCCCACAGCCAGATTCTGTAGCTGAAAGAGCACTACATACATTAGACATCAAAAGAGCGTTAATGTACTACATTGACAGAACAAAACAAATTCGGAAAACAAAACAATTATTTGTTGCTTTCCAAAAACCTCATGCAGGAAATCCAATTTCCAAACAAAGCATTGCTAGATGGATGGTTAAATGCATTCAAACCTGTTATCTCAAAGCAAAAAGACAACTGCCTATTACACCAAAGGCACACTCAACTAGAAAGAAAGGTGCTACTATGGCCTTTCTAGGAAACATTCCAATGACTGAAATATGTAAAGCAGCCACATGGTCTACGCCTCATACGTTTACCAAGCACTACTGCGTGGATGTGTTAACAGCACAACAAGCCACAGTAGGCCAAGCGGTACTACGGACTTTGTTTCAAACAACTTCAACTCCTACAGGCTGAACCACCGCTTTTGGGGAGATAACTGCTTACTAGTCTATGCAAAGCATGTGTATCTGCAGCTACACATGCCATCGAACGGAAAATGTCACTTACCCAGTGTACATCTGTTCGTGGCATGAGACGCTGCAGATTCACATGCGCCCACCCGCCTCCCCAGGAGCCTGTAGCCGTTTCGAAGTTGATCTTGAACATTTGTAAATTTGTAAATATATCACCTTAAACTATATTATGTACATACATATTTACTCCATTACATGGGCACTATTACTATAATACACAACTCCTACCTCACCCTCTGCGGGGAAAACAATCTAAGATGGAGTCGACGCCCATGCGCAATGGAGCCGAAAGGGGAGGAGTCCCTCGATCTTGTGACTCGAAAAGACTTCTTCGAAGAAAAACAACTTGTAACACTCAGAGCCCAACACTAGATGGCGGGATGTGCAAAGCATGTGAATCTGCAGCGTCTCATGCCACGAACAGATGTACACTGGGTAAGTGACATTTTCCATATATATATACATATACATATACATACATACATATATACATATAGAGAGAGAGAGAGAGAGAGAACGAACGAGAGAGCACAGCTCAAGTAAATGGCCACTAAGCACTTTGTTTTATTGTTATCTTTGACAGATATTAAGTAGCCTTGAGTTCTCACTTGGGTATAACAATAGAGTAGAACTGTCTCTGGTTCTGGGCTCCAGACATAGGTCAGTTTGGAGGTTAGGTGTCTGCTCTCGCAGAACGACTCCTCAAACGTAAAACAACAAGAACAAAAATGGGCTACTGGTACCACGAAGGCCTTCCTTTGTCTATTAAATAAAGATAAACTCAGCCTTAGACCCCGCATTGCCGCAAATTTTCCTCCCCTCGTTATCCCTGAACCCTAATTGTTGAAGGGGACCAGCGTAAGCCTTTTGCCTTGATGTGATCCATTGGACTAGCGAACCCCCACTAGCAGCTAAATTGGGGGTTGCCACAGCACCCAAAGGTCTGCTTAGCTAGGTCACAATTAATTCTGCACTAATTGTTATGAGACTCGTTTTTCCGTATCTGCAGGCAAAAACTAATAAATAATATTGCATGGGAATACAATGTCATAACTGATAGGTGGAGGGCAGGAGCTGCCAAGTATAGAGAGAAGAACGAGGAAAAGAACGACAAAAGTGAGTAAGAGAGGGGGGCGCAAATCGAGCAGGCTGCACAGAGAAAGGATATTAAGGAAAAGTAAAGATATGAGGAAAAAAATAGAATGAAAGAATAAAGGATAAAGGAAACGTGGAAGGAATTAGGTGAAATGAAGGCTCTAAGGGAGGAAGGGAAGGTGAAAGGAAGGATTTAAATGTAAAAGTTGAATGGAAGGAAGCTGTTTTGAAAGAAATGCAAAGTAAAAGAAAAGAAAGATTAATGGGTTAAAGGTTAAGGTGGATAGATCTAATGGTGAAACGCAGGACTAATGGTAAATTAATTGATGAAGTGGTGCAAAAATGGAAGGGAAAAGTCTAGACAAAGGTGTAAAAGGATGGATGGATGGATGGGTGGATGGAGGGACTGACGGATTTATAGGTGGAATGCTGTAATGTTGAAAGGAACTCGTATATGGAGTACTGCACTTCACACTTGCATTACCAGCAGTGGTTCAGCGAGTATAGTATTTTAAATTCATGATTGCTCTGGTCTGTAGTTCATTTTGTTTTCTTATTCATTACCAACATTTGTTCACTTTAGAACACGATTCACGCTTTGCATCTATTTGCTAATGGTGTTTGGTGGTAGTGGGCATATGGACAGCCTTCCTACAATGCAATCCTATAAGTGACTTTTGCATGGCATTTACCTGGGTAGCCCCCCATTCATTGTGGCCTGACTATCCAGTCAACCTAAATCAGGTGGGCTTTCTTACTGTTGCAGCTACCACGTACACCATAAGACCCTCTCCTAGCTCCCCCGCCCAAAGATTTTATACTTTCAGTCAATCAATCATGGCATTTGTAAAGAGCACTACTCATCTGTGAGGGTCTCAAGGTGCTTGGGGGGGTGCTGCTACTGCTCGAACAGCCAGGTCTTGAGGTGTCTCCTGAAGGTTAGCAGGTCCTCTCTCTGTGGCAGGTGGATAGAAAGAGTGTTCCACGTCTTGGCGGCGAGGTGGGAGAACGATCTGCCACCGGTGGTCATTCTGTGGATGGGTGGAATGGTGGTGGTCGTTCTGTGGATGCATGGAACGGTGGTGAGGGCAAGGTTAGCGGAGTGCGGCTGGCGAGTCATGGTGTAGAAGGAGAGTCGTCTGTTGAGGTATTCTGGTCCGGTGTTGTGCAGTGCTTTGTGAGCATGGGTGAGGAGCTTGAACGTGATTCTCTTGTTGATGGGGAGCCAGTGCAAGTCTCTCAGGTGGGCTGTAATGTGGTTGTTGCGGGGATGTCCAGGATGAGGCGTGCGGAGGCATTCTGTATAAATTGCAGTCTTTTCTGGAGCTTGGCTGTGGTTCCTGCATAGAGGGCATTGCCGTAGTCCAGTCTGCTGCTTACGAGGGCTTGGGTGACCGTCCTTCTGGTTCTTGTGGGGATCCATTTGTAGATCTTCCGAAGCATGCGCAGGGTGCTAAAGCAGGAGGAAGAGACAGCGTTGACTTGCCGGGTCATTGATAGCCATGAGTCCAGGATGAACCCCAGATTGCGTGCGTGGTCGGTGGAAGTTGGTGCGGTTCCCAGTGCCGCAGGCCTCCAGGAGTTATCCCAGGCGGAGGGGATGGATCCGAGGATGAGGACCTCAGTCCTGTCAGAGTTCAGTTTCAGGCAGCTGTTCTTCCTCCATTCGGCGATGCCCTTCATTCCTTCGTGGAGGTTGGTTTTGGCGGTGGCGGGGTCCTTGGTGAGGGAGAGGATCAACTGGGTGTCATCGGTGTATGAGACAATGTTGAGGTTGTGTGATCGGACGATGTTTGCGACTGGAGCCATGCAAACGTTAAAGAGGGTCGGGCTGAGGGACGACCCCTGGGGAACGCCGCAGATTATCTTGGTGGCTTCAGAGCAGAATGGAGGGAGGTGGACTCTTTGGGGTCTGCCGGTGAGGAAGGAGGTGATCCAGTCCAGGACTCTGTCGCAGATCCCTGCGTCGTTGAGGCGTGTGCGTAGGGTGTGGTGGCAGACGATGTTGAAGACAGCCAAGAGGGCCAGGAGGATGAGGGCCGCGGTTTCGCCATTGTCAAGTAGGGTTCTGATGTCATTCGTGGCGGCGGTGAGGGCAGTTTTGGTGCTGTCGTTGCTGTGGGATCCAGATTGGGATGAGTCCAGAGTGTTGTTCTCCTCGAAGAAGCGGGTCAGTTGCGGGTCAGTTTTTTGTTGACAATCTTCTCGATTACTTTTTCCCGGGAAGGGGAGCAGGGAGATGGGTCGAAAGTTCTTGAGGTCCTTTGGGTCCACCTTGGGTTTCTTGAGGAGGGTGTTGATCTCGGCGTGTTTCCGGCTCTCCGGGAATGTGGCGGTCTCGAAGGAGCTGTTGATGATCCTCCGTAGTTGGGGGGCGATGATGGAGCTCGCCTTGTTGAGGATGAGGTGAGGGCAGGGATCAGATGGTTAGCCGGAGTGGATGGTGTTCACGATTTTGATGGTTTCGTCGTCGTCGTTGATGTGGATCCAGGAGAGCAGGAGGTTGGTGTGGCTGAGGGGCGGTGAGTCTGTGGTGTCGGTGGTTGACGGGGTCTGGGTATTGAAGCGGTCATGGATGTCTGTGATCTTGCGGTAGAAGAAGGTGGCTAGGGAGTCGCAGAGGTCTTACGATGGCCAGATGTTCTTGATTTTGGAACCGGGGTTGAAGAGTTCCTTCACGATGTTGAAGAGCTCCTTATAGCTGTGTGCGTTGTTGTCGATGCATTCTTTGAAGGAGGTTCTTTTGACGGGTCGGATGAGTTGGTGGTGTCTGCGGATGGCGTTCTTGAAGGATGTGTGGTTGTCCAGTGTTTGTTCTTGGCGCCACTTCTTCTCGAGTCTTCAGCATGTTTGCTTGGATTCTTGGAGGTTGGCAGTGAATCAGAAGGCCTTTCTTTTGGTGTGTCTGTTTGAAAGTTTCTGGATTGGGGCGAAAATGTTGGCACAGTCGTCGATCCATTGCCTAAAGTTGCAGGCGGCTGTGCCTGTGGTGTCGATTGGTGGGTTTGAAACTTTCCTTGGTGTGGGTTGGGGCCTAAGAGTAAGAACGTCACTCACTATGAGAATTTTCAGTTATTTGATTAGCTCCCCATAGCATCAGCTTCGCGCTTTTTTTGCGAGTGAAGAGGGAAATAACGCAGAGATAAAGCCTTTGTTAGCATTTGGCGAGGCCTGCACCTGGAAAGGAAGTCGCATATTTTTTGCTCGACTAGAGTGAAGAATTCAGTATAGTTATTAATGACTGTTGGAGCCTTTTGCGTGAATCCTCATGTTGTTTATGGTTTAACTGTGGATTTTCTTTCATGATCTTTTGTCGAATCCGTGTCTGAAGTTAAACCCCTGCTCTGATCCTTCCTCTTGCAGACTATGTAAGAATCATGATGTATATACGAACTTATTTATGGTAGAAGTTTTGAAAATAAATTCGTAAGTTTGGGGCCTCTGCTTTTGCGTTCTGGTTTTTGTCAAGGACAGAAGTAAGGCTCGGAAGTAGTTGATGACAAAGTTTACAGTGGCGGTAAGCGAGGGTTGATAAAGCAAACAGGACTATTGTTATTTGGAGCAGCAGGAGGAAGAGCGATGTCCAGTCCCTTAACGAAGTACAGTACAAGTCGAAGTCTAACTGAGATAAGCAGAACTTGACAAAGATGATGGAAGACAGCATGATTCAAGAGCTTGAGTGAGTAATGAAATAGACGGGGAAAAGATATTCCCTCGGTAAGGTGGGGGTATCGTTCAGGAGTTGCAAGGACTGGCGCCCTCTACGTTTTGCTCCATGCATTGCTTTTGAGCTACCTTGCCAGCTAGCAACAGCATGCGGCTGCTGTGAAGAACATTTGCGTCTGCGAGAAGCTCGCCGGCTAAGCTCTGAACACGCCTCTGCACCGTCTGCAGGGACAAGAATACACAAGAGCAGGCTCGCGCCTCCCTCCAGTTCTTCGTACGGTACGCACATAGGGGCAGTGAAGACACAGCTTTACCTAGGCTGCAAAGCCTGCAGTATAACCAGTGGCGTAACGAAACTTACAGGGGCTCCCCTGCAAATTACCTGCAGGGTGCACCCTGTACCTAGTCAGGAGCTTGCCGCCCTTGTACTGTGCTGAGCCCCCCGGAGCTCGCCCCCCAACCGAGGGGGCTGCGGGGGCCTTTGTTACGCCACTGAGTATGACCCTGATTATTCGAATGTAGAGTTATTCACGCTGGAAGTCATGTTGTTAGAGGCACTTGCTAATTTGTAAGCAGTCGGTCATCTGGGTTGTGTGGTGAACAAAGGACGTGGCAGCTCACTCCAAATTTTGTCGGAGAGGGAGAGTATGTCATCTTATGGGTGTTTATACGTCCATTGCCATACACCTTGCAAAGCCTAAATCGCCTTTCTTGTTGGAAATGTTGCATAATGAATGTAGCGCTTCATACCACTGGAGAGTTTGTGAAGCACTCTGATTTGTATTGGGTTCCTGGACTTCCGTTGTATGACACAATTCTGTTGCATTGTATTGCGCACACCTGTTTCGAGCGTACTTACACCTATGTGGTTGGAAGAGTGTTATTTGTAGTTGGGCCAATATTTGAAATGGTGGGGGAGGTGTGTGAAGTTTGAAGACCCTGGTGGTAGCCTAATGTTGCGGTGCCTTTCCATGGGGTTTAGCAGAATATGTGAGAATAACCGCATTGGAGCATACAGATGCTTTTCAACTTTAGGGCGGGCATTATCATATTTGGAACGTGCCGAAGTGCAGCAGTTGTGTCCACTATGGTAAAAGAAGTCCATTCACTATAAATAAATGAGCCAACCCAAGTGGTGGCGCTGTGGCACTGCAGGTTTGCGATAGATTCAGTCCATAACCATAAACAGCAGACGACCAAGTAATTTCACCGTCAGCAAGACAATGAAACTGTTTCTCATTGTATGACTGTAAGTTGTCAGCAGAATGCAGCCCAAAACTGTCACTTCGATAATGCACGAGACGGTCACTCACAGCCTGATGCGTGGCTGAAATCGAAGTCTCAAAGTATTCTTACCCCTAGGTGTCATGCTGCTTGCAGAACCATCGCTGGATTCTAGTTAAAATTAAATTTGGAGCTGCGATACACATTGCAAAAACGAGATCCATTTTGTTTGGGCCTGGCCGTCACCACTGGAAATCGTCATCAATGTTACGTTTTTAACCTGAGTGCACAGATGTAGGTCTGGCATCAGTTAACCACAGCTTTTTGTTTTTAAGAAATACTAAACATAGGCATCTACAGGTGCTTTCAACTACCCTTCTTCATCCATTGGTATGCTGTAATGTCATTCACATTTTGCTTCTGCCCAGTACATCAGTTTGCATGGAGCAGAGGCATGAGTCCACATCGGCCATTGGCTTACCTGACTTTGAGTGACGGAATTCTGCTCTTATGTAATGTACACATCTGCACAGGAAGCAGTCTCTGCCAGGGCCAGGACCTACTGGTACAATGTATTCTTTTACATAAACATGTATGTTTAGAAGCTTTTAGGCAGTGCCTGCCTTCATACTGTGCGAGCCTTCATTCAAAAACATTCATAGACCAAACACGCATTGACAAAGCCAAAAGGTTAGTAGCCAAAGCCTGACTATTGTCTTTGCTTATGTCCTGATCTGTGTCTTGTTAACTTGTCTTCTTGAGCCTTATGAACAGTCCAGACGTGTAAACAAGATAACACGGCTGAAGAGAAATATTTGGATCACGATCCAACAGGAACTTAAGAACAGCAATTTAAAATAAGGGACCATTCTAATCCCATCTGATGAATATAATGTTGCCAGACACCAGATATTTAAGCAACAAAGAAAGACACAAAGATGAATATGCTTATAGGGTTCTCCGTCACCAGTGATCACTTCAGGGAATGATGCAAAGTTATAAAATGCTCTGAAACGCTATCAGAGATTGAAAAAATGTACATCAAAACAGGAAAAAATATCCAAAACGTTGTATCTGCGAATGGTATTAATTAGAGAAGCTTACAGGACAGTTTAGCGAGGGTGCCTTAGCGGTGACTGCATACTGACTCCACAGAGAGCTATTACAAAGGATACTTTTCAGTGGTTAATGCTGACCGCTATCTGAACATGCTGCCACTCAAGAGGTTCGTTTGTGCCTTTGCCTCGATGGGAAGCAGTACCCAAATTTGGAGGCATCGACTCTCGCAGGCATAGAAGCACAGCAAATGTACTTGTCTAATGTGCCTGACTGATTTCTACATGTATAAAATATTACATGATATTAAGTTGCATATTTTTATCAGCGAGGGAGTGTCTGTCCCTAAGACTCAATCCCTTTCTGTTGTTTCTTTTTAAATGGACTGTTGCACTAAATTTTTTTGCATCAGTATTACGGCGCTTCACGCTATTAAAAAGTGTGCATGCCTGGGCTACAGGTCGGTGCTGTTTGGATCACTAACAACTCCACCTCCTCTCTAAAATGTAATCCAGACTCCACCTTTGATTATCAAAAGAGAGAAAAACAGAGTTAAAATGTGAATGTGTTTACAGAAATAATCTGCTGGAAGAATTTCTCTGGTATTAAATCTTGGTAGTAAGTAAAGGTCACGTTTGTTTTTAAAGGCTCACAGTTTAAAAAACGTCTACGTTTTTATTACCTTGCAAACTTTTCAGTTGACATTACCACTCTGTTAGCAACCAAGTATCTTACATATCTGAATAGCTGACATAACAACCAGAATGTGTGTGCTGCCAATAATTTAGTACAGAAAAAATAAGTACACTCACACATTTACGACACCATTCCAGCACTTTATTCTGCACTTCCCTTCGAGGGTCAGCGGTTCCTTTTGCGGGTCTGCTTGTCTGCTTAAAGAATGGAGGCACCTGGTGCTCCCTAATTGCATCTAATAAAATAAAACCACTGAAGTCTTAAACTAGCCCTGTTGCAACTCTCTTTACTCAAAACTCCTTTCTAATGTGAACTTTGAGTTAAGGTTCGTTGCCCCCACCCACCCGCGCTCCCGAAATGGTGGGTGGAGGGAGCTAAATCCCCTACCGCATTCTCTGTTGTTGCCAAAAGAGCTTCAGCAAAGAACCCCACAGGCGTTTTAGGCAGTGTTTTCCATTGCTAATCCACAGACTTGTATCCAAGATCTATACCCGGCAACTAGCAACCCACTGTCCTTACAAACCTACCAGCTTTGTATCCACAAATTACTAAGCTTTCTCTCCCTGGACAGCCTTTAAGCATGCAGCAAAGTATTCTGCCTCAGGATTGTGTGAATATCTGGAAGGATGCAACGAAGCTACGCACAAGAACACTTCATTTCATTATGTATATTAATTTGTCCCTGGAGTTTAAAGAAGGATCACAACTTGTCTTTAAGACTCAGCTTGTGGAGACTCAATGATGGTTCTCCTAAACTATTTTGACAGTAAGTCGTCTTGTAGAAAGAATCCAACTTAATGATCTTGTTTAGTACTACTTGATTTCCTGGAAGGTCTGACACAATATTTTCTCAAATTAGTCAGAGGACCACTCGTTGCCTTGGAAGAAGGTGGAAGGAAACTCTGTAAAGCCAGCGAGGAGTCTCTGCCCCATTAGCTGACCTCTGCATATTGGAACGCAAGCAGATTTCGACTCTCTTGATGACTGGGAATGCAGAAGAAAGCGAAGCAGAAATTAACTTTACAATCATTTCACAGAGGCAGAAATGCATGATAGGATGGTAGCAGGATTACGTACGAGGAAGCTGGGTGTTACAAAACTGTTTATGGCCTAAAGATCTTCAGAGAAGCGATAGATTTTTTTTTTTTAAATAAAAAGAGTTGTTGTGTTACATATGTTTATAGTAAGCACGAGAACTCCTTGTTTAATTAGCACTGCAATGACGAGTCAAATTCCAGCTTCGGTGCCCAAATGGAAGGATACTGTGGAATGCTAGATAATGTTTTCTACGTATTAATTTTAATTTTAACAAGGTCTTCAGAAAGTACACTCCTGACATCATTCACATGCGCTGACTGTTAAGAAGATGGACGTTGCTTAAGCAATTTGTCATCCAACTTTGTATCAGACACTTTTAATTTTTCATCCAAAACACTGGATTTAAAACACCCTAAATCATTGGTGCGTGAAGTTGAGCTCAGTAAGAAAGCATGTTGATCAGTTATAGCTCTTAAAGTGAAAACAACAGGGTAAATAATGTGATGTGGAACCTTCGCATTGGAAATTCCAACAGCATCAGTGGACAAGCCCACGAGAAGCAAAGAAAGGGAATCCACTGATTTCCATAGGGGACTGGTTGGCACCGGTAACCATAGGATACAAGATGATTTTACAATTAATCACACATTTCACTTATGGGCCATATTGGGAAAACTGATCAGAGTGTTCATAGGGCAGCTGGCGCCTATTGGGTTGTCCTAATGGTTGGGGCACTAGACTTGTAGTATTTGTGTTAATTCGAACATCTCAGGAAGCGTCAAAACATTAGACATAACATTGAGGCAATCTAATTTCCAGTATTCCAATTAACCATAATTATAGCATGAACCACATTGAGGAACTGCATCCCCCTTTCCCTCCCCTCTCCCCACTTCATACCTACCACGATATCCTATTCATTGTCCCCTTCCCCTGCCTTTAACACTTTGGTGCAATGATTGCATCTGGAAAACTATCAGTGTGGAGCCATTTCATTCTTGCTTACTTTTCTAATCCTTTTAAAATACAATGTTATGTTTATTCGCATTATTTCTAAAAGGAAAGCTCCTACCTCAAATGCAGTACATGCCTTATAATTCTAAATAGGCAAGTGTAATTTCTGTGCATTAAATACAGTGGCTATCAGGGCATTTATTATCAAGCCTGCTGTATGCCACAAATCCGAGTCTTTGCCTCTCAGAAATATTCGGATTGTGATGAATAAACAAAGGCAACCAATTAGCATTTTCACACTCCAGCAATTCCTTGTTATCGCCATCAATTTTAAGTATGCTATATAATCAGAGATTCTGGAAATATGCAGCATGGGACCGCCTAATTATGTTGCATGGTTGAGTGAATAATGCAGCATAATGTGGCATATTCTGTGAGAGCATTACTTCATTTTTCTGTCATTTTTAGACTTGTTAACACTGTATGGGTGTTGGTAACACCCAAATATAGCAACAAGTGCCAGAAAGCTTACCAGTCACACTTTATAATGGGCCTTTCGCTGTGTGCGAACACTTGTTGCTGCTTTTTAGTAGCTTTTGTACCTTTTCAGCTATAAACACAATTTTTTGAAAAAATCTGCAGATTGTGCAGCCGATGATGGATTGTATGGCAAATGTGGCAAATCTATAACTATGCACAAAACATTGTGGCCACACAGTCGCATAATTCCAGTGGCACTGCATATAATTATATTGTGGCTGGTGCATCCCATAATAGGCATGGAGTATAAGCCATATTTTTATTGTTGCATTCTCATGGAACACAACTTTATATTCTTTGCCAGTTAAGTGTATTAGTAGTAGAACATAAACAAAAACATTATCTGATGGATACTTCTAACTGCAGATCCTCATCTCAGAATACTCCTGTGGTGCTATTCTGGATCTGGAATCATTTCTCCAGCAATGAACCTGCACGTTGACTCCTTACCACCCCAAAAAGTTTGGAGTGGGCTTCATATAAGTGTTACCCTGCGTGCTGACATAATTTAATTTATTTCCACATGGATCTAGACCTGCGCGCCCAATTTTGTCAACTTCCTACAACTTCCAAACATAATCTAGTGTGCTAGGGAACACTTTTTCTTCCTAAAATGAAAAGCTTGAAACCATGTTGTGTCTTTAGAAAGAAGATGTTGGTCATGAAACTGCATAAGGTGTATACCTGGTGTTTTGGCTGTGAACACAGCTCAAAATCAAAGGACCAATTCACCCTCATGCCCCCGAGGGCGATTGGGACTGAGATTCAAAGCTGCATGCCATCAGCTTAAGAAGTAACTCCTCTTTCGTAATTCCCACTCTTGCTCCAAGTTGTGGGTGCAGACAGTCTCACAGCCAAGGCCATTTCCAGGAGAGGTCTACTCTGCAGTCGACGCCCTGAGGTAAACCAAATCCAAATGCAAACACAATAAAGTGAAGTGGGACTCAACTCCACCCTACCGCTCTATTTCGAAAGAGAAGACGCAATGATGTTGAAATGTTAGTTTCCCTCTCGGTTCCTGGTCACAAAGCCAATTCCCCAACTGATTCTGGCGGACCCCTCGTTTCCCAGGCCATTGGCAATGCCACAGCAGAATTGTTGCCATCAACGAGGCCATGCTTGTAGGTATTTGGTGCCCTCCCTCTGGCACACCTTCAGGCCTAAGGAACTGCAGGGTCCTCGAGTTTAGTTACTGCTGGCAGATTGATCCTCTGTACCATCTGATCCCCCCCACCCTCGGGGCCCTCATACCAACTTCAGTATGGACATCTGCTGTGCTCCAAGACCTGTGATGGGCCCTTCCTCTTTGGAGTTGGAACAGGATTAGGTGCTTCTTCTGATGGCTAACTCGAAATTTACTTCACCCAGATCCCAACCAATGTTTTAGAAGATTATAAAAGTGCAACCAGTCAGCATGCAGCCTGACTCTGAATCTCAGTGCCTTTACTGGGACCAACATACCGGCAGAGGCGGCATTATCGTTTTCCTTATCACTCTAAACAAGGTACATCTTAAGAGAGGGTGCTGCTGATAATAATGATGGTGGAGAGAGGGATGGTTTTCACTAGCAGATGAAATGTTTAAATGCATTTCCAAAAGGTCTGTGGACTTGATACCTCCCCTGAAACAGCTTGTGATCCAGCAGCAACAGAAGAGATTGCATAACTTACATTATTGGTCCAGTGAGCAGCCTAGGGTCCTGGATTTGTAGCTGCCTGTGGTTGTGACAAAAACAAGCTTTTTTAGGGAACTTTTGCAGTCCGGGCCACCCACGACTACGCTCCTGCTCCTCTTTAATGAGGCTCTCACCATTACTCTGATGGACACTAGGTTAAAGCCCTGTCCTGCTCACCAGTGAATAGGCAGGTGCCATGCATCACAGACCGGCTCTGGCCATCCTGATTTTGTCACTAAGTATAGTATTCCAGAGAGCTTGGCGGTTCAGGTTTCAAACAGCAAGGTGAACCCGAATTCATTCTCCACAGCTCTTCCTGATAAGGAGCTCAAAAGGATTAAGGAGTTTAAAAAACAAATGTTCTCTTTTGCTACTGTGGCATAGAGATTGGTTAATGAAGTTTGTTTATTATGTGATTGCGCACATGCCTTTGCTAGCGCGCCTTGTCCTTAGTAAGTAAACTTACAAGGGGACACGTATAGGTCGATGAATCTTTTGAATCGCATAGAGTATCCTAGTTAAGCGGTAAACAATGGAACATCAATAAACATCATAATCAATGAG
Organism: Pleurodeles waltl; assembly: GCF_031143425.1. Lineage (NCBI taxonomy): Eukaryota > Metazoa > Chordata > Amphibia > Caudata > Salamandridae > Pleurodeles > Pleurodeles waltl. The sequence continues at coordinate 871,149,086 of NC_090447.1, forward strand.
TAAACACCATTAAGAAACTTTACTTAACCCCTTATCTGCTGGGCCTTTTCCCCCCCAATGCTGAGCCCTTTTTTGGCTATTTGGGGTAGTTCGCGCTTAGGGCTTCATAACTTTTTGTCCACATAAGCTAACCACGCCAAATTTGCGTCCTTTTTTTCCAACATCCTAGGGATTCTAATGGTACCCAGAGTTTTTGGTTTCCCCTGGAGGAGACCAAGAAAATAGCCAAAATACAGTGAAAATTTCGTTTTTTCCAAAAAAATGGGAAAAAAGGGCTGCCGAAGAAGGCTTGTGGTTTTTTCCCTGAAAATGCCATCAACAAAGGGTTTCTGGTGCTGAAATCACTATCTTCCCACCTTTCAGGAACGGGCAGACTTGAATCAGAAAACCACATTTTCCAACACAAATTTGGCATTTTACTGGGACATACCCCATTTTTACTATTTTTGGTGCTTTCAACCTCCTTCCAGTTAGTGACAGGAATGGGTGTGAAACCAATGCTGGATCCCGGAAAGCTAAACATTTCTGAAAACTAGACAAAATTCTGAATTCAGCAAGGGGTCATTTGTGTAGATCCTACAAGGTTTTCCCACAGAACATAACAGCTGAAATAAAAAAATATTGAAATTGAGCTGAAAACAACAGCCATTTTTCTTTAAGTTTTACTCTGTAACTTTTTCCTGCGATGTCAGATTTCTGAAAGCAATATACCGTTTTGTCTGCTGGACTCTTCTGGTTGCGGGGATATAAAGGGCTTGTAGGTTCATCAAGAACCCTAGGTACCCAGAGCCAATAAATGAGCTGCACCCTGCAGTTGGTTTTCATTCTATACTGGGTATACAGCAATTCATTTGATGGAATATGAAGAGTGAAAAAGAGGTATCAAGAAAACCTTTGCATTTCCAAAATGGGATCAAGATAAGGTTTTGAGGAGCAGTGGTTATTTGCACATCTCTGAATTCCGACGTGCCCATGCTAGCATGTGAATTGCAGGGCATTTCTCAAATAGATGTCTTTTTACACACACTCTTATATTTGGATGGAAAAAATGTAGAGAAAGATAAGGGGCAATAACACTTGTTTTGCTATTCTATGTTCCCCCAAGTCTCCCGATAAAAATGATACCTCACTTGTGTGGGTAGGCCTAGGCCTGCGACAGGAAATGCCCCAAAACACAACGTGGACACATCCCATTTTTTGACAAAATACAGAGCTGTTTTTTGCAAAGTGCCTACCTGTAGATTTTGGCCTCCAGCTCAGCCGGCACATAGGGAAACCTACCAAACCTGTGCATTTTTGAAAACTAGAGACCTAGGGGAATCCAAGATGCGGTGACTCGTAGGGCTCTGACCAGGTTCTGTTACCCAGAATCCTTTGCAAACCTCAAAAAGTGGCTAAAAAAACAAGTTTTCCTCACATTTCGGTGACAGAAAGTTCTGGAATCTGAGAGGAGCCACAAATTTCCTTCCACCCAGCGTTCCCCCAAGTCTCCCGATAAAAATGATACCTCACTTGTGTGGGTAGGCCTAGCGCCCGCGACAGGAAATGCCCCAAAACACAACGTGGACACATCCCATTTTTTGACAAAATACAGAGCTGTTTTTTACAAAGTGCCTACCTGTAGATTTTGGCCTCTAGCTCACCCGGCACATAGGGAAACCTACCAAACCTGTGCATTTTTTAAAACTAGAGACCTAGGGGAATCCAAGATGGGGTGACTCGTGGGGCTCTGACCAGGTTCTGTTACCCAGAATCCTTTGCAAACCTCAAAAAGTGGCTAAAAAAACAAGTTTTCCTCACATTTCGGTGACAGAAAGTTCTGGAATCTGAGAGGAGCCACAAATTTCCTTCCACCCAGCGTTCCCCCAAGTCTCCCGATAAAAATGATACCTCACTTGTGTGGGTAGGCCTTGCCCCCGCGACAGGAAATGCCCCAAAACACAACGTGGACACATCCCATTTTTTGACAAAATACAGAGCTGTTTTTTGCAAAGTGCCTACCTGTAGATTTTGGCCTCTAGCTCAGCCGGCACATAGGGAAACCTACCAACCCTGTGCATTTTTGAACACTAGAGACCTAGGGGAATCCAAGATGGGGTGACTCGTGGGGCTCTGACCAGGTTCTGTTACCCAGAATCCTTTGCAAACCTCAAAAAGTGGTTAAAAAAACAAGTTTTCCTCACATTTCGGTGACAGAAAGTTCTGGAATCTGAGAGGAGCCACAAATTTCCTTCCACCCAGCGTTCCCCCAAGTCTCCCGATAAAAATTATACCTCACTTGTGTGGGTAGGCCTAGCGCCCGCGACAGGAAATGCCCCAAAACACAACGTGGACACATCCCATTTTTTGACAAAATACAGAGCTGTTTTTTGCAAAGTGCCTACCTGTAGATTTTGGCCTCTAGCTCAGCCGGCACATAGGGAAACCTACCAAACCTGTGCATTTTTGAAAACTAGAGACCTAGGGGAATCCAAGATGGGGTGACTCGTGGGACTCTGACCAGGTTCTGTTACCCAGAATCCTTTGCAAACCTCAAAAAGTGGCTAAAAAAACAAGTTTTCCTCACATTTCGGTGACAGAAAGTTCTGGAATCTGAGAGGAGCCACAAATTTCCTTCCACCCAGCTTTCCCCCAAGTCTCCCGATAAAAATGATACTTGTGTGGGGTAGGCCTAGCGCCCACGAAAGGAAATGGCCCAAAACACAACGTGGACACATCACATTTTTGACTAAAACTGCCACTAGACAAGTCGGACCCTTTTTCCCCCAGGGAAACCACACATATATTGACAAAAGTGATATATATATGACAGCCAACCACCTGAAAGTCAACTCAAGCAAAACCAAAATAATCCTCTTTGGCCCACACAAAAACACCTGGGACCCCTCATGGTGGCCCACCACGCTAGGCCCTGCACCCACCCCCGCCAACCACGCACGAAACCTCAGCATCATCCTAGACTCCTCCCTCTCGATGACCCAACAAATCAACGCTCTCACCTCCTCATGCTTCAACACACTCCGTATACTGAAAAACATTCAAATGGATCCCCACAGAGACCAGAAAAACTGTCACTCACGCACTCATCAGCAGCAGGCTTGATTACGGAAACGCCCTCTACGCCGGCACCACTCTAAAACTCAAGCGCAAACTACGCGCATCCAGAACTCAGCAGCACGACTCATCTTCGACCTCCCCCGACACGAACACATCTCTCCACACCTCAAATCCCTCCACTGGCTCCCCACTGACAAAAGGATCACCTTCAAGATCCTCATCCTCGCACACAAATCACTCCACAACACAGGCCCTGCCTACCTCAACGAGAGTCACCTTCCACACCCCCACACGAAACGTCCGCTCAGCTGACCTCTCTCTCGCCTCTGTCCCCCGCATCAAACACACCACCACCGGGGGCAGATCCTTCTCCTACCTTGCACCCAAAACCTGGAACGCCCTCACAACCCACCTTCACAAGACCCAAAACCTACTTCTTTTCAGGAAGGGCCTCAAAACCTGGCTTTTCGAACAGTGAACCTCCCAGCCCCTTTCCCTCCCCCCGTCCCTCCCTCCAGTGCCTTGAGACCCTCACGGGTGAGTAGCGCGCTTTATAAATCTTTGATTGATATATATAGATCTACCTCTATATATATATGTTCGGTGACATGTGTAGCTGCAGATACACATGCTGTGCACATCCCGCCATCTGGTGTTGGGCTCGGAGTGTTACAAGTTGTTTTTCTTCGAAGAAGTCTTTTCCAGTCACGAGATCGAGGGACTCCTCCCATTTCGACTCCATTGCGCATGGGCGTCGACTCCATCTTAGATTGTTTTTTTTCTGCCATCGGGTTCGGACGTGTTCCTTTTCGCTCCGTGTTTCGGGTCGGAAAGTTAGTTAGAATCTCGGAAAAATCGTCGGTATTGTTTGCGTTCGGTATCGGGTTAGTTATAACAGATCGACACCGACTTTTGAAGAGCTCCGGTGGCCCTTTGTTTTTTTTTCGATCCCCCCCGTCGGGGCCTGGTCGGCCCGGCCACGTGTCTCTTCAAGGCTGATGGAACGGACCCCATTCCGCTTCTGCCCAAAATGCCATAACAAGTATCCATATACAGATCAGCATCTGGTCTGTAACTTGTGTCTGTCACCAGAGCACAAGGAGGATACCTGTGAAGCCTGTCGAGCGTTTCGGTCGAGGAAGACATTAAGAGACCGAAGAGCAAGAAGACTGCAGATGGCGTCGGCGCCGACAGGACAAGGGCGTTTCCAGGAAGAAGAAGAAAGCTTTTCCATCCATGAATCGGACTCGGACGAGCTCGATCCCGAAGAAATGTCGAAAACCGTGTGTAAGACGTCGAAACATAAAACTCACGAGAAGACAACAAAAGCCCAGGGGACGCCACCGCCAACAGGCCATGGCTTAACCCGAAAAATAGGCGACCGATCATCGGCACCGAAAAAGGGCACGCTGGTGGCGAAGTCATCCGACTCCGGTCGAGATACCGCCACACAGCAATCTCGGGCTCGAGATAGTGGCTCCGAGCAGGTTCGGCACCGAGACAGCGGCACCGAAATGAGTCGGCACCGAGAGACCACGACGCCGAAAACAAAAAAGGTTTCGTCAGAACCGAAAAAAGTAGCCGAAAAGGTTTCGATACAGAAACATCCGGCTTCGGAACCGAAATCAAGTTCCTACACAGAGGAACAAGGACTGTCCTCACAAATGAAAAAACATACATTTGGACAGGAATTAGAGGCAATGGAGCCTGACTACACCCAAAGACGGCTCCACATCCAAAAAGAAACAGGAAAGATCAGCACTCTCCCTCCTATTAGGATGAAACGCAAACTTGCCTTCCAGGAGAAAGACAAGCAGCCACAGGCAAAGGTAGCTAAACAAGTAACCCCGCCACCATCTCCACAATGCTCTCCACAACCATCACCGGTAGCCACTCCACCTATGATGCAGTCCCCGACCCACACAGGGATGAGTCAAGATGACCCTGACGCATGGGACCTTTATGATGCACCAGTGTCAGATAATAGTCCTGACTGTTATCCAGCTAGACCGTCGCCACCAGAAGTTAGTACAGCCTACGCACAAGTGGTGTCGCGGGCAGCGGCATTTCATAATGTCAGCCTACATGCAGAGCCCATTGAAGACGACTTCCTATTTAATACACTGTCGTCCACACACAGCCAGTACCAGAGTCTTCCCATGCTACCTGGGATGCTCAAACACTCCAAACAAGTGTTTCAGGAGCCTGTAAAAGGAAGGACCATTACTCCAAGAGTGGAGAAAAAATATGAACCGCCACCAACAGACCCCGTGTACATCACACAACAGCTAACACCAGACTCAGTTGTGGTAGGGGCAGCTCGCAAAAGAGCAAACTCACATACTTCAGGAGATGCACCACCTCCAGATAAGGAAAGTCGCAAATTCGACGCAGCAGGCAAAAGGGTGGCGGCACAGGCAGCAAACCAGTGGCGTATTGCAAATTCACAGGCTTTGTTGGCCAGATATGATAGGGCTCATTGGGACGAAATGCAACATTTAATAGAACATTTGCCCAAGGAGTTCCACAAAAGAGCACAGCAAGTAGTTGAAGAAGGACAGAGTATCTCCAACAATCAGATACGGTCAGCTATGGATGCTGCAGACACAGCTGCTAAAACTGTCAACACAGCAGTGACAATAAGGAGACATGCATGGCTGCGTACATCAGGATTTAAACCAGAAATACAGCAAGCTGTGCTCAATATGCCATTTAACGGACAGCAGTTGTTTGGGCCGGAGGTGGACACTGCTATCGAAAAACGTAAGAAGGACACTGACACGGCCAAAGCCATGGGCGCACTCTACTCCCCACAGAGCAGAGGCACATTTCGAAAAACACAGTTTCGAGGGGGGTTTCGAGGGCAAAGCACAGAACCCACGACCTCACAAACAAGGCCCACTTATCAGAGCCAATATCTGCGTGGAAGTTTTCGGGGACAATATAGAGGGGGACAGTTCCAAAAAAATAGAGGAAAGTTCCAAAGTCCCAAAACTCCTCAAAATAAGCAGTGACTTACAAGTCACACATCCCCAACACATAACACCTGTGGGGGGGAGACTAAGCAAGTTTTACAAACATTGGGAGGGAATAACAACAGATACTTGGGTCCTGGTAATTATCCAGCATGGTTATTGCATAGAATTTCTCAAATTCCCTCCAAACGTCCCACCGAAAACACACAATATGTCAAAACAACATATAGATCTTCTAGGACTAGAAGTTCAGGCGTTGCTACAAAAAGAAGCAATAGAATTAGTACCAAACCAACAGAAAGGAACAGGAGTTTACTCTCTGTACTTTCTCATACCCCAAAAAGACAAGAGTCTGAGACCTATATTAGATCTCAGAACATTAAATACCTACATCAAATCAGATCACTTTCACATGGTGACATTACAAGACGTAATCCCACTGCTCAAACAACAAGACTACATGACAACACTAGACCTAAAGGATGCATATTTCCATATACCGATACACCCTTCACACAGAAAGTACTTAAGGTTTGTATTCCAGGGGGTACACTACCAATTCAAGGTGTTGCCGTTCGGAATAACAACTGCGCCAAGAGTTTTTATAAAATGCCTAGCAGTCGTAGCTGCACATATCAAAAGGCAGCAAATACATGTGTTCCCGTACCTAGACGATTGGTTAATCAAAACAAACACGCTAGAACGGTGTTCACAACACACAAAGTATGTCATAGAAACCCTCCACAAACTAGGTTTCTCAATCAACTACACAAAGTCACACCTTCTGCCGTGTCAAACACAGCAATACTTAGGGGCGACAATCAACACAGCAAAAGGGATTGCCACGCCAAACCCACAAAGGGTTCAGGCATTTCACAATGTAATACAGGCCATGTATCCAAATCAAAAAATACAAGTCAAAAAGGTAATGAAACTCCTAGGCATGATGTCTTCATGCATAGCCATTGTCCCAAACGCAAGGTTGCACATGCGGCCCTTACAACAGTGCCTAGCATCACAGTGGTCACAGGCACAGGGTCAAATTCTAGATCTGGTGTTGGTAGACCGCCAAACATACACCTCGCTTCAATGGTGGAACAGTATAAATTTAAACCAGGGGCGGCCTTTCCAAGACCCAGTGCCACAATACGTAATAACAACAGATGCCTCCATGATAGGGTGGGGAGCACACCTCAATCAGTACAGCATCCAAGGACAATGGGACACTCACCAAAAACACTTTCACATAAATCACTTAGAGCTATTGGCAGTATTTCTAGCGCTGAAAGCATTTCAACCCATAATAAGCTACAAACACATTCTTGTCAAAACAGACAACATGACAACGATGTATTACCTAAACAAACAGGGAGGCACACACTCAACACAGTTGTGTCTCCTAGCACAGAAAATATGGCATTGGGCGATTCACAACCACATTCGCCTAATAGCACAATTTATTCCAGGAATCCAGAACCAGCTAGCGGACAATCTTTCCCGGGATCACCAACAGATCCACGAATGGGAGATTCACCCCCAAATACTGAATACTTACTTCCAAAGTTGGGGAACGCCACAAATAGATCTATTTGCAACAAAGGAAAACGCAAAATGCCAAAACTTCGCATCCAGGTACCCACAAGATCAGTCTCAGGGCAATGCGTTATGGATGAGTTGGTCAGGGATATTTGCTTACGCTTTTCCCCCTCTCCCACTCCTTCCATATCTAGTAAACAAGCTGAGTCAAAACAAACTCAAACTCATACTAATAGCACCAACATGGGCAAGGCAACCTTGGTACACAACACTATTAGACCTCTCAGTAGTGCCTCATGTCAAACTACCAAACATACCAGATCTGTTAACGCATCACAAACAACAGATCAGACACCCAAATCCAGCATCGCTGAATCTAGCAATCTGGCTCCTGAAGTCCTAGAGTTCGGACATTTAGACCTTACACAGGAATGTATGGAGGTCATAAAACAAGCTAGGAAACCTACCACTAGACATTGCTATGCAAATAAGTGGAAAAGATTTGTATATTACTGCCACAATAATCAAATTCAACCCTTACACGCATCTGCCAAAGACATCGTAGGATACTTACTACATTTTCAAAAATCAAAGCTACCTTTCTCTTCCATTAAAATACATCTTACAGCAATTTCAGCTTACCTGCAAATTACACACTCAACTTCTCTATTTAGAATACCAGTCATAAAAGCATTTATGGAAGGTCTAAAGAGAATTATACCACCAAGAACACCACCAGTTCCTTCATGGAACCTCAACATTGTCTTAACACGACTCATGGGTCCACCTTTTGAGCCCATGCACTCTTGTGAAATGCAATACTTAACATGGAAAGTTGCATTTTTAATTGCCATCACATCTTTAAGAAGAGTAAGTGAGATTCAAGCATTTACCATACAAGAACCATTTATTCAGATACACAAGCATAAAGTAGTTCTACAAACAAATCCTAAATTTTTACCAAAAGTCATATCACCGTTCCACTTACATCAAACAATAGAATTACCAGTTTTCTTCCCACAGCCAGACTCTGTAGCGGAAAGAGCACTACATACATTGGACATCAAAAGAGCATTAATGTACTACATTGACAGAACAAAACTAATTCGCAAAACAAAACAATTATTTATTGCTTTCCAAAAACCTCATACATGAAATCCAATTTCTAAGCAAGGCATTGCTAGATGGATAGTTAAGTGCATTCAAACCTGTTATCTTAAAGCTAAAAGAGAACTGCCTATTACACCAAAGGCACACTCAACTAGAAAGAAAGGTGCTACAATGGCCTTTCTAGGAAATATTCCAATAACAGAAATATGTAAGGCAGCTACATGGTCTATGCCTCATACATTTACCAAACACTACTGTGTAGACGTGCTAACAACACAGCAAGCCACAGTAGGCCAAGCAGTACTACGAACATTATTTCAGACAACTTCAACTCCTACAGGCTGAACCACCGCTTTTGGGGAGATAACTGCTTACTAGTCTATGCACAGCATGTGTATCTGCAGCTACACATGTCACCGAACGGAAAATGTCACTTACCCAGTGTACATCTGTTCGTGGCATTAGTCGCTGCAGATTCACATGCGCCCACCCTCCTCCCCGGGAGCCTGTAGCCGTTTAGAAGTTGATCTTGAACATCTGTATATTTGTAAATATATATATTCCTTTAAACTACATTATGTACATACGTATTCACTCCATTGCATGGGCACTATTACTAGCATATACAACTCCTACCTCACCCTCTGCGGGGGAAAACAATCTAAGATGGAGTCGACGCCCATGCCCAATGGAGCCGAAATGGGAGGAGTCCCTCGATCTCGTGACTCGAAAAGACTTCTTCGAAGAAAAACAACTTGTAACACTCTGAGCCCAACACCAGATGGCGGGATGTGCACAGCATGTGAATCTGCAGCGACTAATGCCACAAACAGATGTACACTGGGTAAGTGACATTTTCCATATCTATCTACATAGATATATCTATAGATATATATCAATGTACATAGATATATCTATCTACATAGATATATATATATATATATAGATCTATATATACATCTATTTTTTTTAGTTGTTGTATGGTTTCCTTTGGGGCCAAAATGGCCCCCAGGGAAACCCTAAAACATCTAAACAAAAATATTGCCCCCACAGGGGGTCACCCTGCCCACGGGCGACCCCCTGTCATTTTATTTTTATTTATTTATTTATTTTATTTTTTTTTGCACAGCTGCGACCGGGGCCAGGAAACACTTTCAGGAAGGCCTCGTAAGAAATGGGAGACTCTCCCCTTTCTTACGAGGCCTTCCCGAACGTGGGAAAGGCGGCTGCTTCCTGCTTTGATGGGGAAAACACCTTTGAAACGTCAGCGCGCCTCACGGCGCGCTGACGTCACAAAGGGGCGGGTGGGGGGCCGGGGGAGACACGGAAGATTCCGTGTCTCCTGGGGGAAGGTCAAAAAAAAAAAAAAAAACTCGGGTGCAACGCACCCGAGGATTTATTAATACCCTTCCTGGTGTCGGCCACTGGTCGTGACCCGCACCAGGGAGGGTGTGTGGGCGTCGGCCAGTGGCCGACGCCCGCATCAAAAAGGTTAACAAGAAAAATACCAAAACTCTCAGAAAGGTTAATCGTTTTTATTCCCTATTAGTTCCAATTCAAATCAAAACCTTTATTCCGATTTTATTGTTAACAAAACTTTATTAGCATCATGAGTAGCAATTTCACCAAATGTTATTGATAAGCGAAAAATGATCATCATCATAAATCAGCAATTCCTTTAACATTGAATAATTCAGCAATGCAAGTCAGTCAGTCTACCGTCACCATTAAGTCACCCTTGTAAGTCTACCTGTCTCGAATTAGCATCAGCATGTGCGTGTTCATGCGCAAACAATTTAGTCAAAAAGCGTTAATTTGGAAAAATCTATCTAAGAGAGAAAAGCATTTAAAAACAGCTCAGTTGTTACCTAGAAGAAAAAGTACACATTAGTCAGTCAACATTTTATAGCTACCTATCCAAGATAGATCAGCAATGAGTCAGTCTTTGTCTCCAGGTCATCAGTCATCGGCAAGTATCAGTCTCACAGAGAGTAAGCCCAATTATCAGCACTTCAGACAGCGTCTTCCGACTTCATCAACTTTCACCTCTCTGCTCTGAATTCCCTTCTTGTGTCATGACTTTTTATTAGGGTCTCTCAGTCTGTCCCACAAATTGCTAATTGGTCAACCTCATCAGGGGTTATGATTCTAACCTATAGTTTTTGTTAACCACTTGTTTGCGTCGGTTCAAGCATCAAGTTCCATTAATATGATTGGTCCTTCTGTAGATGAGAACATCATCCGGCTTTTCAGGTAACAAAATTGTTGCCCACAGTCTTTTAGTCAGTGCTTCCATTATTCAAGTCCTGGGAAAGTACATTTAGCCTACTCTACACATAATTCTATCAATTTGTTCTGGTCGTCTCCTGTCTGCTGGTACTTTGCAGAAAATTCTAGCAGAGCTCATCTGAACTCTGTACAGTTCAAGGTCCTTTTCTCCAGTTCCAGTCCTCGGCAGCTCATCGCGTCTCCACGTTTAAGCAGGCAAGGTCCAGCACCTACCAGGCCTCTAGTTCGGCTAAGTTAAGGATACAAAGCATCATAAAACATAGATCATATCATCAATTATGGCATATTAATACAATTTATATTTCACATTATTTTAGTACGTGTTAACATACATGGTGACCACTGCCCGTGGGCACATTTTACTCATTGCACGTTATTTTCAATTATTAGTTTCGTTTGTCATTATTTCTCATTAGTATGTATATGCAAATCATTAGAATAGTCTCATATTAGCATATCTGCTCCAACAGTCCCTCCTCTGATGACTAAATATGTCATCACACCTTTCCCTTGTCAATCAATTACAAATTACTTTCAGCTACATTTTGATCTCTTCTGCTTATATTCTCTCTATAGATTCTTCTTCTGGGTTGTTCTTCCCTCCTCTGATTATTTTGAGCCCTTTTTAGTTGAATTTTCTGCCATAATTTACATGCCCCCCATAATCTAATATAGCAATGATCACAATTAATATCACCTGGACGATTTTCCACAATATCCCACCCCAAATTTCACTAAACCAATTGCCTATATTAACAAATCCATTTCCAACCTTTTCCCACACTCCTGTGTCCATCAGCTCTTTCAAATCTTTACTTGCATTAGTTAAATTAGTAAGTAAATCCTTTACCTCTTTCTCATTTTCAGGTATATATGAGCAACAGTGCTTTGCATTAATCATTTTACAGATTCCTCCGTCCTTCGCTAATATTATGTCTAAAGCAAGCCTATTTTGCAGCGTTATAGCTCTATCCGTAGCTAATTCAGTGTATAGTAAAAGTATAGTTTCTGTAAAATTGGTTAATACATTATCTACTATAGTTGACAGTTTTTTTATTTTATTTGCATTCAGTATAACTCCTACAGAAGGAATTACTGCTCCAAAGATATCCCCTACAATTGCAGAGGCTGTCTCTCTCCTTTGTCTCATTTGGTGTAACTCAGTCATTTTTTATATCTTTTTCAGATCATCTATTTGATAATTCTTAGGAAAAACTATTGCCAAATAACATGTCCCATATCATCCCTTAGTAAGACAGTAATAAGCATTAAGTCCACAAATATAATAGATTCCAGGAATCCCAGGGTCTGCACCATTCAGCATAAATGTCCACTTACTCTGAAACAGAAACACATGCCTACATTCACTCGTTCCCACAAATAAAGTGTCAGTGTGTGATTTTGGCCTTTATATACAAAGCTTTCCTACATGTAATGCATCTAAGGCTAGTTTCCCTTGTGTTTTAATAGCAGTGTAAGCATAATCATTCTTGTAAGTTCTCTTCTCTAATCCTTTCTCTAGTTTTTCTTTTAGTGCTTTTCTCCTGTCGTCAGTATGCCCAATAAAGCTTTTTTTTCAACGGTGTTAATAAGCAAGTCAAATTGTTACGATGCGCATAAGCTGTGCCAAAGGTCAGTGTAGGCTCAAAGAATCCTCTAACTAATACTATATCATGATCCTTAGCTATCTTACTCAAATATCTAATTATAAGAACAAAAGAAAACACCATATCATAATTAGAGTAAAAATATTGAATATATTCTTGATTATAGAATCGAGTTAGTAGCAAACTACAAGTTATACCGTAAGTCAGAGGTAGACTATGGTAAGTGACCCCTTCTTCCTCAGAGGAAGGTATTTGCTTACACACAAGACAATCCCTTGCATTCATCATTTCCACATACTCACTCAATAAACGATAAAAGACATTAGAAGACAGCTCTCCCTTTGCGTTAGTATAATCATGAAAGTATTGCTCATCCAATTTAAACTTTTCTATAGTTGTTAGTGTAGTAGTCTCAAGAACAGATATAACCTTAGCTTCTCTCACCTCATGGATTGACATTCCCAGAATCATTATTATAAACAATATTCCACACACAATTTCCATTCCTACACTCAAATATCTACAATACCTAATGTGCCTAGTGTTCTTGTCTAATCTAGCCAAGATCTGTAAGGAATCAGAAGTCAGAATTTAACTCTTAATTATTATGCAACACGAAAAAATCTAAAATTTTACTTCACACAACAAGACTCCTTTACTTCCTTTGTCAAAATCGGTTAGCAGCTGGTCATCTCCAGGATTCTGTGTGTCATATCAGGCTATCAGTGTATTTTCCGGTAAAATCATTATGTTTCTTCTCCTTTTTGCTCAATAACTCAGTCTATTGATTTTCTCCTTCAGGTTGCATCAAAATACTGATTCAGGACTTCTCTGTCAAAGCAAAAAGACATAAACTTGTTTTGCCAATCGCTTGTTGCTACATATGCCCACTCTGGTCCTGGCTGGTATTGCTGCCAATCTCATAGCTCTTCCCATAAAAATTTCATGCGGGGACAATCCTGTTTTCCTGTCAGGTATATTTGTCATTGAAATCAACACTAAAGGCAAATCATCTGCCCATTTCAGATTGGTGGCAGCGCACATTTTGCCAATTCTTGATTTCAGAGTACCATTCATTTGCTCTACAATTCTGGACGCCTCTGGATGATAGCTGCAGTAGAGCTTCTGTTCAATGTTTAGTGCTGCAAATAAGAGCTTTATCACTTTGTTATTGAAGTGTGTTCCCCTATCTGATTCTAAAGCGATTGGGAATCCGAATTTTGGTATCAGTTCTCTAAGGAGTATCTTTGCAACTCTGAGATTATCATTTCTGCGGGTGGGGTATGCTTCAATCCAATGACTAAACACACACACAATCACCAGCACGTACTTCAGTCCACCACATGCAGGCATCTCAATGAAATCCAATTGCATTCTGCTGAATGGTCCTCCTGCTCTTCCAATATGGCCCAGATTTATCACTGTCCCTTTTCCCACATTTAACTGCTGACAGATCACACATCTGTGACACACTGCTTCAGCTGCTTGCCTTGTTGCGTAGCCTCTCATTATCTTAATGAGACTACTGGATTTTGAGCAACAAGATCGTCCACGATGTGGGGGACTGAGTCTAGCCCACAGTAGATGGCGCTTGTCACTCCAAATCCAGGTTTTGCTCCGGCTAACTAGCAGTGCCTCATCTCTCCCAGAGAGACAACTGGGCAGCCGAGCGCATGACATCTCAGTACTTCTCAGGGAAGTCGTGGTCACTCAGGTCACAACCGGTTCTCTCATACACAGTGCGGTCTCATATATAAATGACAATAGAGGCAGTATACGTTTTAAGCATTGGTTTAATAAAACAACTGCATTTTGGATAACAAAGCGTGAGCCGCAATAACCAGAACTACACAAATCAAATCAAATCAAATCAACACAATAATATTAAAATAGTAACGATGAGAGTGAAGCACAAGAATAAGGCTATCATAGTGCCGCTAGATTATTCTCTCTCTAAGTTATATTTCGAGCACAGCATGTTAAACTCTAAGCCTGCCTTTCAGGTTCCCCCAGGAGGACATCGACCCTTAGACCTGAGCAAAGGCCTGTAATCTGCATCAGCATCTGCAACGGGCATTCAGCATACAGTTGTGTTTTCCTGGCTGGAATCTCCCTCTTGACGTGTACTAGGACTAGAAAGTGTTTTTATAACTAACACGCGGATGTTCTAAGAAAATGTCCCTACGTAAGGATGTGTATTTTCTACGAATGCTGGAGACTAAACTTCTACCACGTTTACCGGCAATGTACCAGACTGTAGCCTTGACTGAAGCACAGGGCAATCAAGAATGCATTATTTGAGAACACAGTGCTGAACTAAGCTAAACAGTGTGATAGAAGAAATTAAAACAAGACCGTAAAAACTGGTTATTGTAAAATAACAGTGCGAAGCTGAATAAAATATATCTAGGGCAAAGTGCACTGCGGCCTAGTATGGTAAACTAACGTGCATGGAGCTATACTTAAAATGGCTACACTACAGCCTGAACTTTGGATTGAACCAATCAACTTTAAACAGTCTAATCAGGAAATCCCTTACAATGTGTGCCTGACCATGGTAATACCGAGCCATCTGAGTCAACAGACAATTCGGCAATACCATCTGACCCTCCTCAGAATCCCAGATCTCATCTGGTCTTTGTACACATTTCAGTTTTGTCCACATTTTTTTTTATTCATTGTCTGCATTTTATTGCAATGTTTTTAATTCTTCTAGAGTATCGATTATTGTCAATGCAAAACTTGTACAATTGGTCTCTTCTTCTGGCATCAATTCCTACTTGTCCTTGAACAATATACAGTTCAGGGCACAAAACCATGCAACCTGATCTGCATACCCATTTCCCAAGGAAATATAATCTGGCGTTTTTTAATGTGCACTGCATTTTACCACAGCAATCTCTTCAGGTAATTGAATTGCATACAGTAATTATTTTATCCTGTCACCATTTCGTACTGGGTTCCACTTGAGGTCATGAAACCTATTTACGACCACAATTGAGCCAAAATTATGAACAATTCCAAATCCATAATGACTATCAGTATATATTGTCACTCGTAGCCTGGTAGAAACATAACAAGCTCTAGTAAGAGCCACCAGTTCTGCCACTTGTGCTGAATATACACCAGGAAGCCAAGATGCTTCTAGGGTTCCTGTGATAGTACATACAGCATATCCTGCTCTCAAGGTGCCTGTTCCATCTCAAAGGCATGAACCTTCAACAAAGACAATTTGATCATTTTCTTCTAACCAAGTATCTCTGATCTCAGGTCTAGGCTTTGTACATAACTCAGTCACTTCGAGACAATCATGTTCTATATCCTCCTCTTTTTCAATTTCAACAGTATCACTTGGCAATAACGTTGCTTAATTCAATACTGTACATCTTTTCAAAGTTACATTTGGAGCTCCCAATATGCTCGTCTCATACCTTGTCAGTCTGGCCCATCAAATGTTGTGTTTTCGTTCTTGTCAGTAAGATTTCAACAGAATGTGGTACCATTACCATCACTGGGTATCCCATGATTACCCCTTCACATTGGGAAAGACTTTGACCAACTGTGGCTACTGCTCGCAGACAACCTGGTAAAGCTGCTGCAACCGTGTCCAAGGTAGCTGAAAAATAGGCTACTGGGCGATAAGCACCTCCATGGACCAGTGTCAAAACAGACAAAGAACAAGCATCAAGTTCATGACAAAACAATGTGAAAGGCTTTGTGTAATCAGGCATTCCCAATGCTGGAGCTTTGCACAAACGCTCTCTCAATTCAGTGAAAGCCCTCATCTTATCCTCATCTAAGATAATGGGATCTGTAACTCCTTTGTGTGTCAACTGCTGTAGGGATTTGGCTAGCTTAGCAAAATTCGGAATCCGTTGTCTACAGTACCCTACCATTCCCAAAAACATGCGCACATCTTTCTGGGAAGTCGGGGAATTTCTCTGCAAAATCAGTGTAATCCTATCTCAGGAAATTCTTCTCAGCCCTTTCTCAATTTGATGACCCAAGTATTTGACAGACTTCTGGCAATACTGCAACTTCGCAGGTGAGACCTTGTGTCCAAAGTCTTCCAAATGATTCAACAGGGCAATCGAGTCGTGCTTACACTTGTCCCTTGTTCTGGAGGCAATCAATAAGTCATCAATGTACTGCACAAGAGTCGATTGGCAGGATAATTCCAATGACTCCAAATTCTTCTTCAAAATCTGATTGAACAACGATGGTGACTCTGTATACCCTTGTGGGACCCTGCATCAGCTATAAACTTTATCTAGGAATTTGAAGCTGAAAAGAAACTGACTATCCCCATGAAGTGGCACTGAAAAGAAAACTCGTGAAAAATCAACCACTGTGAACCACTTTGCCTCACAAGGAATCTGAAACAGTATCACTGCTGGATTGGGCACAATCGGACAACACTTAACCACCATGTCATTCACTTTTCGCAAGACCTGCTTTTTCAATCCCATTATCGGTGAATTACATGGGCTACTCAACACTTCCCTTAGAACTCCCTGCTTCAGGAAATCTCCAATTATCTGCGCCACTTTCATCATCACATCCTGTGCCATGTTATAGTGTGGAAGTTTCGGGAACTCAACATTCAGCTTCAAAGTGATTTTAATAGGTTCCACTCCTTTGATCAATCCCACTTCTTTTCCTGTCAAATCCCAAACTTTCTCCTTTACTGTTCCCTGCAGGTCTGCATGCAACTCCTTCAGTGTGAACATTGGAAAGATTTCAATCAATGGGTATTCTTCCTGAGCATCATTAAGTGCCATGGCTGACGCCTGTTCTTCCTCATCATCACTATTTGTCTGGACCTCTATTCCTGCATCTGTGCAATTTATGTAACATTTGGTCTTGCACAATAAATCTCTGCCTATCAAAGACACAGGATCACAAATCTGTGCAATCCCAAATAATTTCTGATTTCGACTTGCACCGGTTCTGTGATAGGGTTCGTTAACTGCCTATTCTCCACTCCCACGACCGCATTGTCGAGCCCGTAGCTCCAGTGTCAACCGTAAACGAGACCTTATGTCCCATTACTTTTCCCTCCACAAAAGGCCCTCTCTGATCTACTTCTAGGGACGCAGCAAGCATACAAGCTCCTTCATCTGAACTGTCACTCATCCATTCATCGTTTATTTCATCCTCACTGTGAAATGGGAACTGGTGTACTGTATTGTTACTATTGTCTGAGCTCTGTCCTGTGACCTGTTGAGTAAGCATAACTTGTTGCTGCTCCATCGGTGCTTGGGGTATGTGCATTTGCTGTCTAGGCACCATAGAAATCTGCTGCTGTACTGGTGTTAAGAAAGTAAATTGTGCTTGAGGCACCTGCAACTGTTGTACAGGCAAGAAATTCTGACCTCGATTTTGAGCATTCGGAACCATGTCCCTCTTGGGACTCTTACAGTTTGAGCTGCACCAACATCGCCTTGCTGAACCATTCCTTCCTGCACCATCAATGGGCACTCCCGCTTCCAGTGTCCCACATTTCAGCACAAATGACACAGCAACATCTTTTTCATACCCTGCATGTCACTCTGAACAACCACAGTGCTTAGATCTGGACCACGCATCATATCCATCCCGCGTCCTCTACCCCTCACTTGAGGTTGAAACGGGATGGCTCTCTGTTGCGGCGACATCGGCGGCACTAAAGCTCCTTGTACTCCTGATTGGACTGCCTTATTCTGCATCACCATTGCCTTTTCCTTTAACTTCTTTTGTTTCAAATCAATCTCATCACTACAATATTTAGCATACTACAACACCTCATCAATCGGCTTTGCCTGCCAGCAAATCAAGTGATTCTTAATCATCTGCCCTACTTCAGGTCTCAATCCTTCAACAAATCTAAACACAAAATGCAACATGTCTTTTGGTTCGACCGCTTCCTTGCCACTGTACTCCTTGAAAGCCTTTAACACCCTTTCATAATAAGTATATATTGACTCCTTAGTTTCCTGGACTGTCCTGTCAATCCTCTGCCAATCAATGTTTTTAGGAGAAATCCTAGTTTTCAGAAACTCAATCACCTTATAATAATTTTTCATTACCCCAGGTGATGGTGCGCCTGTAATCTTGTTCCTTTCAGGTTCACTCGTTGGCCTGTCTACTGCCCTCTTACATTTGACCCATAAGTCGGATGGCACAACTATCTCGAATAAGGTATTCAAGTCCTCCCAGAAATACTTACAGAGTTTCACGAACCTGTCAGTCTGTTGATATTAATCAACTGGCTTCTCTCTCAATCTGGGATAATCATTTGTAAAAGACAATATGTCACTTCGGTGCCAAGGGACATGAACAAACTGACCCCCTGGAATCTCTCTCATCGGAGGCATCTTAATTGATTCCCCCTTCTCTGCTCCCTCTGTTTCTTCTTGAGAATCTCGTTTTCGTTTCTCTTTCTTCCTTGCCCATCTGCATTCCCACTTTTCTAATGCTCCCCAGATTTGTGCACTCTGCAGCAAGTCCCTCAAATGTGCTTTCATTCCTGCTGATCTCATGTGTTCAAAATCTTTTGCCTCAAAATCTAATCTGTAACTTTGTCTCAAATGTTTTGTTGTTTTAAGATCAATGTCATGCTTCTCTGTTACTTCCGCTAATTTCTGGTGTATTTTCCCTACTTCTTTTGTAATCCGTGGGCACCAATACCTCAGCTCTTCTTCAGTGTAGGATTCTAACCTATTCAATCCCATTGTTCCCTCAACTAATTCATTTGCTTCGATATTTAGTCCCACTCGGTTCAATTGATCTTCCCCTTTTGATGCACCTTGCGAAGAATTTAAACTATCCAGCCAACTAGTTAACTGCTGAGCTGTTAACCCTTGTAATAAGATATTACTCACATTCGGGACTGGCAGCTGCTGTGCCACTGTAACCGAGGCTTGTGGAGTCAGAAGTCTCAAGCTCTGATTTGCATTAGAGACGTTTACCGCATCTGGCAGTGTTGGAAGTGGACTAAAACCCGTAGGAGATCTGAGCTCACCAGGACATGGTCCTGAAGATGATGTCGAGTGTATTGAATCTACCACTCCCCTTCTCACCAAACTTTGTGACATCTCAGTCTGTTCCCCTGCTTCTGTTTTCTTCTGTGCATATAAAGGTACCTCTGGACCAACAGTGATCGGTAGTGATATTGCATCTGGGGCTGCCCTAGCACCTGCACCCTGTGTGAGTGATACTCCCATTACCTGGTTCATAACTGGTGTGAGGTCTACCGAAGTCCCTGTCAACGGATTAAACTTCGACATACTGGTGGCAACAACGTTGGGGTCTGGTCAGTCTGGACCAACATTGGATTCAGAAGCACCTGCTCCCTCGGCACTACGATATTTAAAAACAGTCTCAATACCTGGCACATCTGGATAAACCCTTGTTACCAAAGGTGTATGTACCTGCGCCTGTGCTACCGCACTCGTTCCTGCGACTGGTGCACTGTGTACTGCCCCTGGTAACTGTCCTCCTTCTGCTTGTACAGCTCCTGCAGCTCCCTGGAATACTCAGGGAGTAGCAGGAGGGGCTGTAGCACTAGTCTCTGGACCCCCTGCATAGGTCGTCATAGTTGAAGGTCTATCTCTCAGCAACTGTGTACTGAGATCCTCAGCATCAGAATCATCATTATCCACATAAGACTTCTTTATTTTCTTTTTCTCCTCATTCTCCTCTTCCTTGGCATTATACCCTTTGTCAGAATCCACACCTTCTATGATTGCTGGGAACATCTTAATCTCTTTCATAGTTGCCATCCTCCATCTTTTTAATTCCACCTAGCTTCTGCTAGTGACTTTTCTATCTTCTTCACCCTTCTTTTAAACTTTAACTCTTGCTGCTGTCTGGCCACTATCTCCCAAACTGCTAAAGCCTCAAATTGTGCTGGTCTCGGTAACGGCCTCATGTCATACAATGACAATCGCAACTGATCCAAAATTCTCAAATTGAACGTTCCATGCTCTGGAAAAGCTAATGTCCTTTGATTCTTAGTCAATTTACTCCATTGCTTTAACCAAAGACACAAAGCTATACCTTTTTCTGTCATCATGAGATGCGCCGGAGTATCCTCCCGGGGGGTGGGGGGGTTACCCCACTGACGCCTTGATGTATGAATCACCCTCCACTGCACTCTTAAATGCCTTGAAAAACCTAATTTTGCCTGTTTTGTGTACGACAAATTCAATAAATAAAATGACTTTTACTCTCAAGATTTCCTTCACCCGTTATCTCAACCAATTGCCTCTCAAGGATGGCTGCCAATCCGGTCGCGGCTCTTCTCACTAACCGACCTTTCCCAGCGCGGCACACACTGACGTCACACTGACTCACAGCGGCTGACAAAGTCTTGCGGCTTGTCCTCCTTGACTCAATTCCACTCAACTAATGCGATTTATTGCGAGCGTCTTCACCAAATAATAACTAAAACAAACCAGCTGGTTTACTACAGGAAGGGACACAATCACTTCAGGGACCTTAGGGATTTTCACTAATACCACTTTCTGGCTCTTTAGCTATTCAGCTTTCTCAGTCCCCCACATTCACAAGTAAAATTCAACCCGCAAACTTTACTCTTAACTGATCAATGGGTCTGGCATGGTGCACATAGGACTCGCCAAATCTCAGTTAAAGGTTCTTTTATTTGTCTAACATTCACTCCAACTTGTTGACCACACCTGATCAACCTACTAAACCAGACAGATTACAACATATATCCAAGTGTCTCCCACACTTGTCAATACACTCCGGAGTCTTAGACCACGCAGGGTCCGTACATCACCTACAACCACGTGGACAATTTTTTTGCACAAAGCGCCACACACATATGAAGTTCGACGACTTCCCTACTCTCACACTTTGGAGTACGCACACTCCTACTAACCCTGAACTGGAGTACGCAGACCCCCTACTTTTACCTCACATACATCACAATTCACCTGCAATTTTGCTTAAGCCTGTGCAAGCGCAATCTACTACTCTCATACTATCTCAAAATACTCCAGGAACATACTCAATCTTATCAACGGGATCCAGGATCTGGGAAGGTCATTTCTGAGTTTAAGGGGACATCATCTTTGCTACCATTGACATTTTAGAAAACAAAGTTCAAACCTCATAAAATTCAAACAATTATACTCAACTTTAAACTACTACCATCCCCACTAGTCACCAGTTAACTAGTTCCCTAAGGAAACTAACTATCAAGCTGCTACCAAAAACTGCTAGCACGCCTTGTCCTTAGTAAGTAAACTTACAAGGGGACGCATATAAGTCGATGAATCTTTTGGATCGCATAGAGTATCCTAGTTAAGTGGTAACCAATGGAGCATCAATAAATATCATAATCAATGAGTAAACACCATTAAGAAACTTTACTTAGCAAGGAAAATACCGTCACTCTCAGAAAGGTTAATCCTTTTTTCTCCCTATTAGTTAAAATTCTAATCAAAACCTTTATTCCGATTTTATTGTTAATCAAACTTTATTAGCATCATGAGTAGCAATTTCACCAAATGTTATTGATAAGCGAAAAACGATCATCATCATAAATCAGCAATTCCTTTAACATTGAATAATTCAGCAATGCAAGTCAGTCAGTCTACCGTCATCATTAAGTCGCCCTTGTCAGCCTACCTATCTCAAATTAGCATCAGCATATGGGTCTTCATGCGAAAACAATTTAGTCAAAAAGCGTTAATTTGGAAAAATCTATCTAAGAGAGAAAAATATTTAAAAACAGCGCAGTTGGTACCTAGAAGAAAAAGTACACATTAGTTAGTCAACATTTTATCGCTACCTATCCAAGAAAGATCAGCAACGAGTCAGTCTTCGTCTCCAGGTCATCAGCCATCTGCAAGTATCAGGCTGACAGAGAGTAAGCCCAATTATCAGCACTTCAGACAGCGTCTTCCGATGTCATCAACTTTCGCCTCTCCGCTCTGAATTCCCTTCTTGTGTATATTTCACATTATTTTAGTACATGTTAACATACATGATGACCACTTCCCGTGGGCACATTTTACTCATTGCACATTATTTTCAATTATTAGTTTTGTTTGTCATTATTTCTCATTAGTATGTATACACAAATCATTAGAATATTCTCATATTAGCATATCTGCTCCAACACCTTCTGGGACATGGCAGGCAACATCAGACAAGATGTGGCCAGATATGGGATCCATGCTGGCCTAGAAACTACTGATTACATGGTTTGAGTGCTTGGCACCAGTGTTGTGCTCCACCGACATGTGAGGATGCGTTACACAGGATTTTCTGGAGATGTAAAGCCTTTCATATGTATGTTCCCTTTGATGACTGACAGCTTTTTGATGGAGTACCTACCTGATTTTACCTTGGAGTGTGTTGGACCTGGCCTTTTTTGAAGGGTTATTCCCAAACATTTTGCCTTCTTCCTCCTATTTTTTCTAACTAGTTTTGTTTGGCTGTAGGACTCAGGGCACTTTGCCACTGCTAACAAGTGCTAAAGTGCCTATGCTTTGCCTCAGTCAAATGCTTAATTGATTTCAAGGAACTACAATTACATTTCATCTTTTAAAAGTAATATCTTTGATTGTGTGTGGTGGATTCTTGTTGTTTTGGTCTTGTATTTCTCCGATAAACATTGGCTATGTTTCTGAACTGGTGTGGGGAAAGAGAGAGAGAGAAAGAGAGAAAGAAAGAGAGACAGAGATAAAATAATACTTTACACATTGCCTCTGAAATAGGCCTGACTGCTTGAGCCAGGCTAACAAGGTGGTGAGCAGGAGTATTTTTAGCTGTGTGACTCCCTTACCCTGACTAGAATGAGGGTCTCTACTTGTACAGGGTGCAAACCACTACCAACGAGAGACCCCATTTCTAACAGAGTGGTGTAAAGATAGTAGTGGCACAGTGTACTCTCTTGGTCTGTTAACCTGTGCCAAGCAGTTCACGCATCATTTAAAAAAATGCATATTCTACTCCAAGGAGCTGGCATAAAGGCAACAACAGCCTTCCTGACCACTCCAGCAGACACCATACCCTTTTGAGGCTATGGACCTTTTTCTAGCAGGCAATGTGCAGTTCAGCAAGAGCACAAGTCTTCCAAGTCTGCCTCAGTTTGCCCTTAATGGTCCACACCCATCCTGTTGGAAGCAAGATTCTGCACAACTTCTCAAGGTGGGGATCCATCACGTCTGACTAAGTAGTGCTACAAATTGATTAGTGGGCGTATGCCCTACCCTTTCCTCTTGCTCTGCCAAATCTTTCCTTCATATGTGAGTGATTTTCAGAGGAGCATTTGCCCATTCTGATACAAGAGTTCTCCAAATGTGCTATCAGTAGGGTTCTGATCTCGGAAACGAGAGAGGTTTCTTACCCTTGATATTTCCTTGTGTTGTAGAAGGGCTGCGGTCTCTGAGCTATTTTGGCTTTTCGACGTCAGAATACCTGCATGCAAAAGGACAGACTAAAATGATCAAGCTAGCCAAGATCCTGTCTGCTCTAGGCTCTGTGACCTGGATAGTGTCTTTGAACACTGGAGTTTTTTCATATATCAGCCCCGCAGATACACAGATATTACCTGCAGTTTAAGGAGGGACAGGTACACTTTAAGTTTGGTATATTTGCATTCGGCTTCTCAGGGATTCACAAAAGTGATGACGGTGGTTGCTGTCCACCTTTGGTTTTTCCCTGCCTCTGTAGCTGGCTGCTAAAGGCTGGCTCAATAGTTGGATGTGAGCCAGTTTCAGAATAGGATAAACTTCCTGACATTGTTGGGGTTCACAGTCAATAAGATGAAGTTGCATCTGACTTGCAGAGGCTTCCGTTCATTGGAGCTATCATGGATACTTTGTAGTACAGGGCCTTTCCTCTGCCACAAAGAACCCGAGACATTTGGGGAAGTGTTTGAGCCTCCTTGTTGAATATACCTGGAGGCACAATGGAATCTGAGGTGGCACTGTGGATTGTGAGAACCATGGCTAGATCTTTTTGTCACATTCAAGAGTATGTAGTGTAAAACGTTTTGCATGTTGGAGTTGCTGTGGGAACACTCAATAGGTGATTTGTTCCAGCTGGAATGGATTGTGGGACTCCTGTACCTTCCTGTCTTTGCCCATCCTGCTCTAAGTTCTGAAGAAGAGCAGCAATGACCAGGCCCAGTGACTCCAGATTGGGCCAGGAGGGTGTGGTACCAAACTCTTGGGCATGGGCCTCTGTCATCAGACGTGGTTACCTCTTTGGGAAGATCATCTGTTGCAGAATCAGGGCAGGGCCCTTCAACCGAACCTGCACACTTTCCACTTTCATGCATGGAGATAGAGCGATGACAGTTGACTGCAAATGATCTGCTAACTAAAGAGGCAGATGACATCCTCACCACCAGATACACTCCCACAAAGTCCATTTATGCCGGTTGCGGGGACATTTGTGGCCTAGTGTAGCCGCCAGATTGACCCTTTACAATTCAGACTGTTGGATGTCCTTTTGTTTGATATGTCTTTGGCCCAAAAGACCATGAAGTTATTACATTTAAAGGTTATTTGTGGGACTCTTCTGCCTTTCTATATTTGCTGAAACAACCATCCTATTTATATAATCTGTTGATGTTTATAAAAGTTTTGACACCTTTGTTTCGTCCTAAACCGTATGTGATGCCACAGTGGTTACTTAATTTGGTCTTGACATTTCTCATGTGTATGCCCTACAAGTTGACGCATAGCTGCTTGCTGTGTCTCCTGACTTTAAAGACTTTGGGGGTCATTCTGACCCTGGCGGCCGGTGACCGCCAGGGTCACCGACCACGGGAGCACCGCCAACAGGCTGGCGGTGCTCCCGAGGGCATTCTGACCGCGGCGGTTCAGCCGCGGCCAGAAAGGGTAAACCGGCGGTCTCCCGCCGGTTTACCACTGCCCTTGTGAATCCTCCATGGCTGCGGAGCGCGCTCCGCAGCCATGGGGATTCTGACACCCCCTACCGCCATCCTGTTCCTGGCGGGTCTCCCGCCAGGAACAGGATGGCGGTAGGGGGTGCCGCGGGGCCCCTGGGGGGCCCTGCAGTGCCCATGCCCATGGCATGGGCACTGCAGGGGCCCCCGTAAGAGGGCCCGCAAAGTATTTCAGTGTCTGCTAAGCAGACACTGAAATACGTGACGGGTGCAACTGCACCCGTCGCACCCCTGCAACTACGCCGGCTCAATTCTGAGCCGGCGTCCTCGTTGCAGGGGCATTTCCTCTGGGCCGGCGGGCGCTCTTTTGGAGAGCGCCCGCCGACCCAGAGGAAATGTCTGAATGGCCGCCGCGGTCTTTTGACCGCGGTGCGGTCATTCAGCGGCGGTACCTTGGCGGACGGCAGTCAGAATGACCCCCTTTCTTCCTTATTGTATTGTATTGTAATCGTATTTATATAGCGCTTACTACCCCTGACGAGGCATGCAAGGAGACCAAGGCACACAGAGGTATAATGTAATGGGAGAAGAGTATCTCCGGTAGTATGGATCCAGAAGCGGAGAAAAAGACGCTGATTCCCAGTTGGTGTTGAACGGTGTCTTTATTCCTAGACCAAGTTTGTCATAGGTTGGTATCGTCTTGTAGAAAACATCCAACACGTGTTTCGTCACACAAGTGACTTTATCAAGGCTGCAAAAGAGTAATCAATGCAAACTGGTATGTACAGTGCAAAATGGTATGTACAGGTGTCTGAAGAAATTGAGCATATGCTGTGTCAATAAAAATAATAATAAAAATATAGTGAGCTCGTGATCCGCTTCAGATAAGTGCTTAATCGTGCACACGTAAGCAAGTGTAGAGTAAAAGGCATGGCAAGAAAAAGTGATATCGTGAAGTCCCAATTGGTAGTGTAATAAAGAGAAAAGAAAGTGAGTGAAAGTTAGTGCAGCAACTTCACCACCACTACCCTTGTACACTGTTGTTTCTGGCTTGGTCTTACCCAATTGTGGTGTGCTGCACTCCGTCAACCTTAATACGAATTGTACCACTTTCTTTGCTCTTACGATTTTTTTTTCCCTCTAGGTACTTTTGGCATGGCTTCTTTTGACGATAACAGAGACATCTTAGCTGCCGAACTGTTTTCTAAAAAATCTCTGACTACACACACAAATAACCCCGCACCACCCAAAGAAGGACTTAGACACAAATTTATCAAACTAGAAAGACTAAGGAAACAAGAACTAGCACGCTGGTGGGACATTACCACTCTCAAGCGATACCTGGAACTCAAACAAATCCCTAGGGGGCTACGGGTCATTATATTTCCCTCATTTGAAGACCTTGACCCTGATCTACTTGGGGAGTGGGAACATCTCATTTCCTCTTCTTCATTTGGCATGATCAATATTCTCATTAAACATGCGGACAGGAAATGCAACAAATTACTTCTGGATATTGCTTCTCTAGAAGAGGAAATTAAAGACCTCAACCTTACGGAAGCAACTAACAAAAACTATGCCATTATGAAAGACATACTTAATGGGTATCAATTATATGTGAAAGACAAAAAGATGAGGAAGCTCATCAGGGACGAAAATGACTACAGTAGTGGTAGAATATATACTTTCGCACGCAAATTTGATCAAATAAATAGAGACACCAACAATAAGCCTAGTAAGGATGCTACTCCGGCAGGTTCTATTTCCGACAGTCTGTCTGATATCTCCAATCTCTCTAGTGACGGTACAGATACACCCCTGAATAGGTCTTCTGGTAACACAGCCCTTACAAATGCCTCTCACCAATCAAACTCTTTTTTAGAGGAACTTGGGCGATACAGAAAGGGGATACGGCAGAACTTCAACAGATCAGGTCCAAACAGAAACCCACCCGCAGGGGAGGGAACAAACACAACAACAAACACAAGAAGGGGCGTCACAACCCGTTCCACCTCGAGAACTCAGAGGTCTTGAAATATAAACCAGATCAGGTTCCACCAACCGTATCAGATGACTCTGTGCAGGTCATCAACTTATCAAGCTTTTGTTTGTCAAATCATGAAATAAATGTTTTGAAAAAAGGTTTGGGCTTCTGTCCTACTTCCACGCCTAACTACACCAATATTCACATTGACCTCTTTAAATTTATACGGAATCTCAAACTTAAGAAGTTTTTCCACAACAGGACACCTATTACCAAAGATCCGCCCAACCCAACACCGATTTGCAACAGGTCCATTAAGGATTTGCAAGACATTCAGACAGTACTTTCACTTGACAACCCCTCCTTATCTTCCTTGTGTCTGGACGAACTATTAGTCCAGCTTGACATTCCATCCAATTTAGATCAGGACAGTGGGCTCAAACCCAAATCCTCCTTTGTCCCTATACTACCTCCTGATAACTGCATTGACGTATTTCACAAAGCAGTTAGCACCGAACTTTTCCAGCTCGAGGACAAATTTGGCACACAGACGCATAGACACAACAATAATCTGACCCATAAGGAAATTCTGGCGTTACAGGGACTTTCGAAACGCACAGACTTAGTAATCAAAGAAGCTGACAAAGGTGGCAACGTGGTAATTATGAACAGATCTGACTACCTTTTGGAAATTAAGAGACAACTGGATGATACACATGCGTACATCGCTATCCAGTCTAATCCTCTTCCTAACATCTCCACTCTTATTGAAAGTAAATTGACCTATTGGAAAAATATGTGTCTCCTGTCAGATCTTGAATACAGGTACTTATATGTTACAGCACCCCGAACACCTTGTATTTACATTCTTCCCAAGGTACACAAAGAAGGCAGTTTTCCACCAGGCAGGCCTATCATTTCTGGGATTGGCTCCCCCACAGAACACATCTCCGAATACATCGACTCCTTCCTCCAACACATGGTTCGAAATCTTCCGTCCTACATTCAGGACACCAGGGACCTACTGTGTCAACTTGAAGACATTGAATGGACGGAGGATTGCATGTTTGTCAGCCTGGATGTTAGCTCTCTCTATACCTCGATCCCTCTTGAAAAAGGTCTGGAGATGCTTTCTCTGACTCTCAGCTCACGTGATGCCACCCTCTATGAACACACACGCATGCTCCTCGACCTAACGCGCCTGGTACTTGAAAACAATGTGTTCTTACACAATGGCGAATGGTATCGCCAATGCCAGGGGGTAGCGATGGGTGCTAAATTCTCTCCATCATATGCCAATCTGTACATGGGCCAATTTGAAAGGATACACTTATGGTCTAAATGCCCGACACACATTACTGAGCATATTCTCTACTGGGGAAGATACATTGACGATATTCTAGCAATTTGGACTGGCAACACATCCGATCTTGGCACACTCATATATCACCTCAACACAAATGATTTTAACCTGACTTTCACACACAAAGTGGACCGTGCCCAAATCGAGTTCTTAGACCTTCTCTTATACACTACCAATAATAGAATCACCTCCAGATTGTACAGAAAACCAACAGCTTGTAACTCCATCTTACATGCACAAAGCGCTCACCCCCTGTCACAAATCAGAGCGATTCCCTACGGGGAAATGATTAGGGTTCGACGTAACTGCACCGACCCGGACATCTTCAAACAAGAACTCAATAATTTGACACACCGCTTCCAAGCACGTGGGTACACCAAGGAGCTTATCTCTACAGCTAGCAAACGCATATCCTCGATAGATCAACACTCGCTTCTCATCAGGGGCTCCAAGAAACTGTCCAAAACATCCAACAGACGACCTGTCTCTTTCATCACTCAATACAGTCCTGCTAGCAAAACTATACTTCGTGTTCTCAGAAAACACTGGCACTTACTACTACTGGACTCATGTCTAAAAAACTATGTCAACAGCTCACCTACCATGACACATAGCAGGGGACGCACACTCAGAAACATCTTGTGTCCCAGTTTTCTCATGCCCCACACACAGACACAATCCTCATCGTGGATCCCAGCCAAACCTAACGGTTTTTTCAAATGTGGCTGTTGTATTACGTGCCAAATGACTCTCAATAAAACTACCTCTTTCACTTACAATACCAAGACCGTTCACAGTGTTAGGAGTTTCATTAATTGCAACACTAGATTTACAGTCTACTGTATCATCTGTGTATGTGGCCGGATCTATGTCGGCAGCACAATACGTCCACTCAAAGAACGCATTCAGGAGCACATAAGAGCCATTAGAAACTGTAACACCACGTACCCACTGGCTGTCCATTTCAACACCTTACATGGCGAGAGGGAGCTCCTAAATAGCAGATTTCATGGGATTGCTCATGTCACTGGCTCACCAAGATGGGGTGACAGAACCAGGGACCTACGTAAGTGTGAGGCCAAATGGATTCTGAAACTCCGTGCAGTGGAACATGGACTGAACACTGACCATGAACTGCACTTCTTCCTCACCTAATCTTGTGACACACGATTAGACTCTCGAATCAATCACTGGTTTCATCCAGTACTGCGTACTGCATATGTAATTGAATATATGACCATTTATGTACTCAACATATGTTTTATGGACATGCTTTTTTTCAATAAGGCTTACTTTATCTCAATATAAAATGCACCTCTTACCGTCTATCTTGTATGTAACCCCCCTCACAGTTGGCTTGACTGCAATCTGTCTCATCCAATCTGTTACTGAGCCTTTGTACTGCTTTTCTTTCTTTTTAACTACCATTACTATCTGTTGTGTGCTGTATATATGCTACTGGGAAACCGTTCCATATTTGGATAGTACTCTTTTATCTTGCACCTTGTGCCAACCGTTTTGATCTCACAGCTCGTTCCAATAACACTACCTTATATGTTTCCCATATCCCACATTACTGTACTACCTATCTGGGAAAACACTTTCCACTATGTCTCTTCCATCTCTCATATTCACCAGCATGCTTCACCATGTCTTGTTCCTGTTTCAATTAGAAATAACCCACATCAATTTGTTATGTTACAAGTTATTCACACCACAACCTCTGTTCCTATTTTACCCCTGCTTGCCTACTTTTTATTCCAATTTTCACCTCTCCAAAATGGCCGCCTCCTTATATTAGTTTTTGGAACACACGCTCAGACCACTCGACGGCTTAGTCCCTTTTCCATTTTTCCACCGCTGGAATACTCATAAACAACGCACGGGCTCTCAGACCCCAGACGCGCTGCACCGGACGGACTAGACGCACCTCGCACAACATACAGGTATCGTTTGCACTTCCACTAGATTTTGTTTTAACTATATACGGGACACTTGTGTCCCTCCACTTATCCTGTCCTCTAGCCTCCTGCGTCATATACCTTCTTAACAAAGTCATTACACTTCGCTCCACACAACACCGGCTTAGTGTGCTTCCTTTAATTAAACGCGCCACATATACCGCGCTAACCTTGTTTCACATTATATACGGGACATCTTGTCCCCCCGCGTTTCCTTTACTCTCCCTACAAGGTTCTATACTGCATACGGGACATTTGTGTCCCTCCGCTCATGCTTTACTTTAGCTTTCAACACTGGATACCCTATTACCGACTTTTGTCACAGTGCTCTACACAACGCCTGTTTAGCGTGTTCCTTGTATTCAGCAGACCACGGACACCACACATATCATGTTGTACACTGCATACGGGACATTTGTGTCCTACTGCGTGCCCTATACTCTACTTTTATTGACTTTCATTAATTATGCTTTACTGCATACGGGACTTTTTATGTCCCTCCGCTTTTCCTACAATTTAGCTCTCTGCCCTATACACCACCCAACAGACCCATCATACATCGCTTTACACAACGCCTGTTTAGCATGCTTCCCCTAGTCTGCCCAACACGGCACACTTTCCTAATACTGGTAATTTTGTTACCACACAGGCGATTACTGGCCTTTTTTCCAAATTACTACCCCACTCACATATCTCCATAAGATCAATTTGCTTACCCCTTGGACTTTTCCTTACTGTTATCTTTACAGGGGTTCTTCTCCGCTCACGACCATAGAACTTTTTTCTCTCACTGCAGACTCATTTTTTCCTATAGGGTCACCTTTGAAGGCTTATAAGGGCCTTTACTTCTTCAATTCCGATCACTGGACAATTCAGCACTCGCAGATACCAGGCCTAGTGCATACCACCTACCTACCCTCATTATGGTTTATTGCTACCTCTTCCCTGGCCAGACGGGCCCAGGTATGCTCTTGGGATTACTCCCCTCTATTACGCTTCCTTCTCCACCTAATTCAGTAGTTCTCCTCCTTTGACTATTGAGATTTCATCTCTGTGCACCTATATATTCTAAATGCACTTGCTTGACGGTTTTTCACTTTTTATAGTCTTTAACGGTTCTTTACTCTTTACACACTTAGAATACCACTTTAACTATTATATGCCTAATACAAGACGCTCTCCGGTCTTTCACTCACTTTCTTTTCTCTTTATTACACTACCAATTGGGACTTCACGATATCACTTTTTCTTGCCATGCCTTTTACTCTACACTTGCTTACATGTGCATGATTAAGCACTTATCTGAAGCGGATCACGAGCTCACTATATTTTTATTATTATTTTTATTGACACAGCATATGCTCAATTTCTTCAGACACCTGTACATACCATTTTGCACTGTACATACCAGTTTGCATTGATTACTCTTTTGCAGCCTTGATAAAGTCACTTGTGTGACGAAACACGTGTTGGCTGTTTTCTACAAGACGATACCAACCTATGACAAACTTGGTCTAGGAATAAAGACACCATTCAACACCAACTGGGAATCAGCGTCTTTTTCTCCGCTTCTGGATCCATACTACCGGAGATACTCTTCTCCCATTACGTTTCTGGACATTATACCTCTGTGTGCCTTCGTCTCCTTGCATTCTTTGTCATTGTGTACCTCGGTACACAACTCTCTGTGCCCATCAGGGTAGTAGGGCACCCGACCAATTGGCAACAGGTTCTCACCTCATTGACTTTGTTGCTTAATACGAGTTGTTACGTCACGGAAGTGCAGCAACTTCACCACCACTACCCTTGTACACTGTTGTTTCTGGCTTGGTCTTACCCCTGACGAGGCGTCGAAGAGCTTTTCGGTGAGTAGCACGCTACTCTGGAACCCACCAAGAATTTGTGATAGATTAGTATCGGGAAATAATGAGTACAGTTTTAGTATTAATATGAGTTAATTTGAGCCGTGGATATGAGAGTTTGTTAATTAAATTGACTGGAGTAATGGAGGGATGGAGGAGGAAAGAAATCCAGAAGTGTTAATTGGGAGCATAGTAGCAGGGTGAGATAAATGCTGGAGAATTTAGTAGGGTTGTGTGGGAGGTCACGGTAGTAGAGTGAGGTTTGGTGAGCTAGATGTGGAAGTGGAGGGAAGAGCTTAGGCAGAGTTATTTAGGAGATGAAAGTAGTAGAAAGGATTTGGGATGAGTCAGAGTGAGAATGGAGGATAGTTTGATAGAGACATGACATATGATGATGGGTAGATAAGTGTGATAAGATGAGAGCAGGAATTCATAGATATCTAGTATAACAACCCACCCAGGAGCCATGCAATGACCCACGAACATGCAAAGCACAGAAACAACATATACACATACATATATATATATACACACACACACACACACACATGAATACACACACATATGCACATACAATACATAATTAGAACCATGGGTAAAATATACTTAGTCAAACAGGTTTAAAGAGTGTGTGTGTATTTTATTGTTATGACATAGTAGTGATACATATTTTCTAAAGAAACTATACATAACTAGAAATATACACAATCTGAAAAAAATATTTATCAACATAGGCATATGTAGTTCATGGTTGTTTGAATATGGTGGTTATGAAGGAAAGAGCCAACTCTTGAGTTTTTTTCTGAAGACAAGAAAGTTATCTGTGGCTCTTATAGTTGGGGGGTAATGAATTCCATAGTTTGGCTGCTTGAACTGAGAAGGATGTACCACCTATAGTCTTTTTCTTGTATGGTGGTGTTCTAAGGCGGGGTGCCAATCTTGAGCAGAGGTTTCTTTGTTGGATGTATTTGGTTATTTTGTTTCTGATAAAAAGCAGTCCTGTTCCATGTATAGCTGTGTGGGTGATACAAAGCAGCTTGAAAGTGCATCTTCTGGCAACGGGTAACCAGTGTCGTGCTCTCAAGGCAGGGGAGATGTGGGCTTGTGGCTTTACATGTAATAGTAGCCTGGCTGCGGAAGTCTGGATACGTTGTAGTTTTTTCATAACAGATAGAGATGAACCATGGTAGAGGCCATTGGCATAATCCAGTTTGGATAGTACAAGCGAGATAGTAGCTTGCACCTTGTGTGGAAATCCGAGGTGGGGGAAGATGCGTCGTAAAGTCTTCAAGGTGATGAAGCTTTTTCGTGCCAATTTGTCCGCTTGGGCATTCATAGTTAACTTGGAATCCATGGTGATTCCTAGGTTTTTAACTTCCTTGGATAATTGCGGATGTGGTCCGAGATCGTCAGGCCAGACGCACAGAGGGTCATAATTTTTCCAGTCACCACATATGAGTATTTCTGTTTTGGAGGTATTTAGTTTGAGATGGCTCCAGGTCATCCACTGATCAACGGCTCTGAGGCAACTGAAGATTTGTGAGTTTTCAATGTTTTTGGGACAATCTAATTTAAGTATTATTTGTGTGTCATCTGCATAGTTGTAGCATGTGAGATGGAAATCATTGATCAGTTCTGGTAAAGATATCATGTAGATGTTGAAAAGCAAAGGTGAGATGATTGACCCTTGGGGGACCCCTGCTTTTGTGAGGTAGGGTTCGGACGAGAAGGGAGGCGAGTGGATGATATTCGATCTTTTTTGAAGATAGGAAGTAATCCAGTTGAGCACAATCCCTTGTATGCTGGCTTCGTGGAGTCTTTGAATTAGGGTGTCATGGACACCCGTATCAAAGGCAACCGAGAGGTCCAAGAGAAGTAGTGCAGCAACTCCCTTTTGGTCGACTGTGTTTTTAAGATCATCCCAGATTGCTATGAGTGCCGATTCAGTGCTTCTTCCTGGGCGAAATTCAGTTTGGAAGTCTGAAAGTATAGAATTGTCTTCAATGAATTGTGACATCTAGGCGAATGCTGCTCTTTCTATCAATTTGCCCAGGAAAGTTCCATTTGTGATTGGTCTGTAGTTGTTGGGGGTCTTGCGGGTCTAGGTTTGTTTTCTTTAATAAAGGTCGTATGTAGGCCTTTTTCGGGTCTACAGGAAAAATTCCTGAAGTTAAAGAGTTGTTGATGATTCTTCTTACAGGTGTGGCAGCAGAAGTAGATAGAAGAAGGTTCTTGAATATTTGTGGTGGGCAAGGGTCAGAAGGGCAACCAGAAGGTCTGCTTGCTTTAACTAAATCCATAAATTCATCCTGGGATATTTGTTTGAAGGACTGTAGAGGTTGGGTTGGTTTATTCTTAGATAGTATTTTAGGAAAGGGGTTGGTGCTGATGTTTTTCTTCTGTTTTAAATAGGAGTCCAATGTGTCTGCCTTGGTTGTGTAGTGAGTTGCCAATTTGTTTGTGAAATCTTGAGTAGTGGGATGACTTTCTTCTATGCATGTAGGTTTTTGAAATTCATTCAGAATTTTATAAAATTCCTTGGTTGTAGATTGAGCATTTTGAATTCTGTCTGAGTAGTACCTTTTTTTAGCTTTTTTGATTGATAATTTGTATATTCTGTTAAGTTTGTGTAGCTGCAGTTTGTCTTGACTGTTGTTTGTTTTGAGCCAGGTCCTCTGCAACTTTCTGATTTGTTGCTTTATCTTTTTAAGTTCTGTGTTTCTCCAAGGTGTTGGTTTCTTTTGTTGTGTTTAGTTTTTCTGAGTGGTATTAGGATATAAAAAGCTTCCTGTAGCCACTCATAAAGTTTTGGCACAGAATTAATTGTATGTAGATCTGTATTGGCTGTTAGTTGTGTTTCTAAGTCATCCAAATTGAGTTTGCTCCATGGTCGATAAGTGTATGTATTTAAGTAGTTGTGGGATGTGTTGATTTGTGGAGTTGTATGTCGGAAAGTTATCAAATAGTGGTCTGACCAAGTGATTTGCGTGATGCTATGAATAGTAACTAGTTCAGGCTTAGCAAAAATGACATCTAGGATGTGACCAGCGATGTGTGTGGGATTGTGTACAATCTGATGTAGGTTCAATGCGACTAGGCCAGTGGTGATAGCTTTTGGATGGGGCATATTGGGTTTGTCAAACCAAATGTTTAGATCCCCAAGAATGCATAGGTTGGAGTATAGTGTAATAAGGTTTGAGACTGTGTCTAGAAAAGCATCTGGGAATGTGGAGTTGTTAGGTGGAGGCCTGTAAAGGAGGAGAAAGTTACAGGAGGAAGTTGGAGTAGGGTGGCATCTGGTAAGGAGGGCTTCACAACCTAGTATGGAGATGTTGTCTGTTTTACTGAGGTTCAATGCCTGTTTGAATATAATAGCTAGTCCAGCTCCTCTCTTGCCTATACGGTTTTGTGCGATGGTTTGATAGCCTGGAGGAACGGCTTCATGCAACACTGGGGCCATGTCATCTCCCAACCAGGATTCAGTTATGAATAGTAAGTCAGGTTGTGTGTCTGTGAGCAGGTCGTAGATGTGGTGCTTGTTTTGTGTGAGTGATCGAGCATTTATGAGCTAGCAATTAGTGCTTGGCACATGAGGGAGCTTCATGAACTGAAGTGTACAAAAATGGTCAGTGCAACTGCCCTACACAACATTTTTCCGTGGACAAACTGATCCTGAGGACTCAGCAGCCTTTTTGGCTAAAGACATAACTCCTTTCCACTTTGGGCAATCGATCAGACTGCTTGCCTTCTTTGCTTCTCCCTTACCCTTCAATAGAGGAGGGGAGGCTTCCTATTTTCCTATCTTCCTATTTTGGATCACAGAAGGGCTTTAGATTTTTTATTTATCACACCACAGACTACCATATGAAGGATCAGCATTTTGTGGGGTTCTGCTTGGCAAAAGAAGGGAAGGCTGTGCAGAAGAAGACCAAAGTGGATAGTCCTCTGCATTAAGGCCTGCTATGCACTGGTCGGGAAGCAGCTACTGGAATGTTTGAGACCCCATTCCACAGAGGCAAAGGCTGATACCACAGTGTTGGCATGTGGAGTGTCTGTCCTTGTCATCTGCAAGACTGCGACATGGGTGTCAGTGCATATGTTCACAAAGCACTGCTTTCTTGAGTGTCTGTGATGTACTGTGGTAGTTGATAAAGGTGTTGGAGCTTAGTAGTTAGCACTGGACTCCAAATGGTTTTGGAGTCTGTGACAGTTCATTCTGTGAAATGCACAGGCTCTTGTTTGAGGGTTCTGCAAAGGGCTTTGAGCATCAATGAGTGGATATGACGAGTATGGGAGAGGCTACAGTGGAGCAAGATAGGCTCTGCTCTTGCTTGATATCTGTGTTGGGGTTTGGAATCTGACCCATATTAACCCAAATATGAGCTCAACAGTTTGTATGACTGAAAAAAACATATTTTTTCTAGTGAAAACATAGAATATCTGCATCACTGACCGCACAACATGATTGCACCAGTGTCTATTGGCCCAGTTTAGTTATTGGTGAGTGGCATAATCTTCGTTGGCCAGACAGAGGACTTTACGATCACCAGACCAAGACTCCTCCCACTCCCCCGCCAAATTTATAAATAGCCCCCTATTTGGCCTCACACCGGTTCCTGTCAATACATTTAAATTTTTATTATTTACAACAACAAAAATCCCGAAACAGGATTTTCATTTTGAAAATAAATTTAAAAAAATGCTCCCCTCACCATAGAAGACCACTCCCATGGGTAGGGGAGCATTTAGCAGTTTTCACTGCCCTTACCGACAGGGTTTACCTGGTGACAATGGCCAGTGAAAACTGACTTGTAATTCTGCTCATCTATATTAGGTAGGTGGAATGACTGTTCAGCCTCAGACGGCCTTTACTCTGCATTGTAGTCATAGGGCATTAATCAAGGCACAGATGGAGTAGTCTCCGCCATGATTAATCTTAAGGTTCTTCTGCACATAAATTTGGTGGGTGGACCACATTCTTGGCAGTAAGGATACTCCATCTGATTTGCAATGAAGTATCTTTACTAACAAGAATTAAACTGGGCCCTTTTTTCACCTTCTTAAACTACACCAGTATATGTCTCAGATTTTTTTTTCAATTTGAGGAGAGTTGTTGCCGATCTGATGTCGATATTGCTGTTTCAGATCCGGGTAACATGAAGAGAGGAGTCTTGTATTCTGCTTTATTTTCTTTTTTGAAATATTTTGTCTCCTGTCCTGAGATATCCAGGCTCCTAGTATGGTGCTATCCTTTAGACATGTTTAGTGTGTGTGCAAGGCAAACCAGGGGTCTTGTTGTTGAGGACTTTGTAAATGATGTAGCTCGTCTTGAAGATGATCCAGGCTGGAAGAGGGAGCCAGTGTGCATTTTTTAATATGGAATGATGTGGTTGGTTTTCTTTGAACCCTTGATAAGTTAAGTCTTTGCATGTAGGATGCCTTTTAGGGCTGCTAGGGTAGTATCTGAGAGATCACTGAGGATAGAGTTGAATCCATACGAATGGCAGTTACTAAGGATTGGACGGTTGTTCTGAAGTCACCATCCCAGAGAAACCACTTCACTTTCTTGAAGAGGGAGAGTTGGACCTAAGCTATCTTGGTCTTTCTTACAGTGTCTTGCTTGAGTAAGAGATCTGGAGTCAGTGGCGAAGCCCAGTGATTTTGCATGGTCATCCAGCTCGAGTAATGAAACCTTGTCGGTTTAAGTAGGAGAGGTAGGCTTAAATCGGGGGTTGTTTGGTACTGTTGGCAAACAGGAGGAAAAAAGTCTTTGTGGGATTTAGCTTCAGGAAGTTAGTTGAGATCCAACATTGGAGGAGTTTGAGAACAGATTTGAGTATATGTATGCCTCTGTGTGATGATATTTTTAGATAGAGTTGAGTATCATCTGTCTGTTGATGGATCTTGATGCTGCTGTCTGCAAGAATGGATCTGAGGGTTCCATGTAGAGGTTGGACAAGAATGGATCTGAGATTTCCATGTAGAGGTTGGACAAAGGATGAAGCCAGAGACTAGGAGTGTCCATGATATTGTTGACCTTCTTATACCATCTGGTGTGGTAGGATGAAAACCATCTCATGGTAGTGCTTGAAATCCGATGCATGTTTTTAGGGTGATACTGAGAGCTGGGTGATCGACTCCATTGAAAGCAGCAAAAAGGTCAAGACGAGGAGGCAAGTCCAGGATCATTCCTGTTACTGAGTATGAGAGTGTTGTTGACTTCACAAAATGTGTCTGTCTGAGTTCTGCAGCATGGTCTCAACCCATGTGTAGTTTGTATGTAAGCTGCAGCTTATACACATTTTGTCTATTATTTTCTATCCGGAGACGTTTGCTAATTTTGTAACAACTATCCCATAGCTTGAGAATTTGATATAGCCTCATGTCTAAAATTCAAATTGAATTTGATGCAACTAAATTACCCTTCAGAATACCATGTCTGTACATCTAATACTTGAATGTCCTTTTTTGAAGTGGTTTGGAGAATGAAGCAACTTCAAGAAAGTTTAAGGTTGAATGACAATACAATAAATGACTTTTACACTCATACCTTTACCATGCCTGGTTAGTATATTTAAGGTAATTCCACCACCACAGCCACCCCCACTCTCCACCTCCTCCTCACCCACTCCTCCTCTCCCTCATCCTCATCCTCTCAGGCTTGGAGTGCTGCATAAATTATGCAAAAATGAATCCGAGAACTCTGGGCAGTTCTCAAGTTTAGGTGGTGAGCTGCTCCTTTGTAGAGCAGCCTACAACACCATTGACACTCTGAATCTGCTTACCTCAAATATCTGCTTTTCTAGCAAAGTGTTTAAGCATAGGATTATCACAGTGCCATCCACGCCAAGCTATAAAGGGACAAAATATTTTGCAATTCACACAGCAAAGTCTTTAAGCATAGGATTAACATTGTGCCATCCACACCAAGCTGTAAAATGACAAAAGGCCTTCACCACTGCAGGCACAGTATTACAGGCTAATGCCGGGGGTCAAACCCCATTCCCCAGGCAAAACATATATTTGAAGGTGGGGTGGGCATGTAACCCCCACATGAACCGTTAAAGAGCCAGGGAGCCCCTAACTCCGGGCCCAGTATATATATATTTTTTTTTTGTTTAAGGGTAGGGGGCTCAAGCCCCCCACCTGAGCCTCTGCTATATCAAAGAGGAGGGGAACGCACACCCACTTTCTCCTCCCTGAGCCAACAAAGGCTCAGGGGATCCAATCCCCCAGGGTCTGCCCACTTGTGTCCCGGGGAGCCCACTCATGTGATACTGTTGCCTTGCCCACGAGAGTCCCAGCAGGCAAGACATATCTGCTCCCAACAGGCTTCAAAATGCTCCCACCAGTTGGGACTGGGGCTTGTTTCCTTGCCTGAACTTTTGCAGACAGAGAAACTCAGATTGCTACTGCCTAGCGGGAACAGTGTAAAAAAACCTGCTCCTGCTATGCAGGAGCACTGCTGGCTCCCACTACACCCAGGATGGCTGCATGCGGGGAGCCATCAGGGTTGTGCGGGCTCTGGGACTCCCCAACAGCCCCCAACATTGTTTGTTGTGAGTGCCCAAGGTGGGCAACGGGGCACCCATATTTGACACCCGGAGATGGAGTCACCAGGGCCATGAATACCTTAAGAAAATAAATGCCTCAGACTATAGCGTCCCCAGGGCCTGTAGTAGCTCGGGAAAGGGGGCTGCATGCACCCTTTCCCATAAAAATAAAAATGGTCTATGAGATCTGTGTGCCTCCTCCCTTTATTAAATGAGTACTGCCTTGGGGGGGGAGCCACACCCTCTCTCACCAGTGATTATTAAAAAAAAGAATGGGTGTCCCAGGTGGGCACAAGGACACCCAAAATAAAAAATTTAAAACATGAATAATGAGCAGTAGGAGTCACTAATTTATCATTCACTGCTCTTTAAAGGAGCGCCCCATAATATCCTGCGAAGGCTCTTTAAAAAAGATTTAGGAGCTTGGTTATGCCCCTAGTGCACCACCAAACATTTTTTTAATGTTACAGAAGGCTGCTGGGAGTGCA
Organism: Pleurodeles waltl; assembly: GCF_031143425.1. NCBI lineage: Eukaryota > Metazoa > Chordata > Amphibia > Caudata > Salamandridae > Pleurodeles > Pleurodeles waltl. The sequence goes on from NC_090447.1 coordinate 871,189,745, forward strand.
GGAGCCCCAAAGTTACTTAAAAAAAAAAAAACAAGAAGGCTCCTGGATCATTCAATCCATGATCCCAGTAAAACTTACAATTTGTTTTTTACTCCTAGGTGGTGCTTTATGCTCTTCAGCTGGAGTGCAAGGCCCTCTTCTGGTTGTTCTTATGATTCAATTTTGTGACCTGAAAATGAAAAAAAGAAAGTCTCATAGGCATGTTGATTTTATTTTTTTTAAATAAAACATTTTTATGATAATCACTATTATTGAACATTGAATTGTGTGAATTATTAAAAATATTGGTGATTTTGGAGACACATGATAGATCTGCTTCATATATTCTGATATGCTCACCCCTTGATAAAGCCAATAGGCCCACATTTTATATTTTGGTGCTGTGATTCTTTTACAAAGTAAGTCTGTCTGAGTGTGGCCAGGCCCTCCAAGACCAGCTGAGTGCTGCACATGCCAGAAGGCTGTGCGTAGCATGGGGTTAGCTGCCTGGGATAGTTTGAATGCAGGGCCTGGCCGCACACAGCCAACCCCTGGCCGCACACAGCCAAAGAACGTACTCAGCATAAGATTAGCTTTACCAAAGATAATAAAATACTACTTTATTTTTTTGTAAAAAAAATAAAACTAGAAATTCACTGAAAAAACAAAGGTTAAAGTAGTATTGTAAGTAGAAAGTGGACTTTTAATTTACTTTACTTTAAAAAATACATAGAAATTCACTGAAAAACCCAAAAGATAAATTAACTTTAAAGTTAGGTGAAAATTTCAGTGGCAATGTAATGTTTTAAACTAAAAAGAACACTGTAATTCACCAGTAACTATTATACATGCAAAGGCCCAGGGTATTCCATCATCTGGGACCATTGGCTATATGTAATGCCCCCCTCCCCAAGCTTCTAAAGCCCCCGTGGACCCAACCCATCAGAGGCTTCCTACATTGGTGTGTCCTTGGGGAGCCCAATCCCAGGACACAGTTTCCCTGCACACAAAGTGCTGGCAGGGAAATAAATGTGCCCACCTGTGGTGGGAGATGCAAAAATGTTCCCGACGGTAGGAGCACATACTTTTTTTCCTGTCCACAACAGTGCTGACAGGTAAACAGATATTCCCTCTGCAGATGGAAGCAGACAAAAATACCTGCCAGGTGGGAGCCAGTGCCGGTTCCTGCTGTACCAGGATGGTTGCATGCACAGCGGCGGCTCCTTCGCAATGGCAAAGGAGCGTTACCCCACTGGCTCAGAGCCAGCGGCTGAAAAATAAAATTATATTTTGTTTTATTTTTCAGCTGCTGGCTTAGCCAGCATGTGCAGGGAGGGACGGGGCTGGGCCATGGGAGGGGGGAGTGGAGTTCATTAAAGGGCGCATGCGTGTTTGGCCAACCGTTCTAGGCTGGCAAAACAGACATGAATTTGACAGATTGGAGAAACAGCACTGACAACCTGTGCCTGAGCGAGTGCTAAACCAGCCTGCTCAGGCCAATCCCTGTGCACTCTCATGCCTGGTAATAGCATAAGAGCAGCACGGGGTTTGCATAGGGAGTGTCTCAAGCTTCTGGGACCAGGAAGAGGGACCGTGAGGCGGCTGGCAGCTCCAGGTAAGTTTATATATATTTTTTAAATGTTAAAACTCTCCCGCGCCACGCCCCTCAACCCCCTCCTCAACCTCAGCGTGTCCCCTCTCCCTGCACACCTCCCCCGTGCTCCCTTCGCATCCCCTCGACCCGCCTCACCACTTTTAAAACGTAATGCCCACGCATGCTGCAGGCTCTGGGGCTCCCCTTGCGACCCCCAACGTTCTGTGAGCTCTGGGGCGCCAACCCAAGGCTCTCTTACTGTTATGAGTCACGGTATTCATGTAAAACGTCTGCTAAACCACAGGGTATACACTATCTGGAGTATTCGTAAAGCAGGGAGCACACTGCTTTGAATGACTAACTGCTAAAGCACACGTCACTATAAAACGGAAGTGGAAATGGCTGGAATATCGATATGAAAAATCTTTGTTGTTCTGCTGCATAAAGAACCCCATAAACCATAAAGAGCACATATACAGATAAGTCAAACTGTTACCAGTTCTCAGAGAAAGAAACTGAAATACACTGTTCTCACCAAATAGCATCACTGAGACTTTCGAAACACATATACCATAACAAGGTGCAAACAGGTACCACAAATCCCTCGTAAAACCCAGTTACAACCCTTCCAGCACCTAAAGTGCTTAAACTAAAAGCAATGTGTCACACTGCCTAACAGGTTCAAGTATGCCCGAACAACGGGAGTGTAACCATTTAAAAATAAATTAAAACTTAACTGAAAGCACTTATTCCTGCTTTTTCAGAAAATGGATTGCCATATTTTTAGTCCTTTTACTTCACAAATTAAAAATACATGAGTGAGAGTTTGATTCATTGCAGCACCTGATAGAAATCTTCATGAACCACACTTGCTAGTCTTCCACCCAGACCGAGATGTGTGCTGCCGAAGCTTAGAATGTTGGAACCATAGAAAGTATTGCCTATCTCCTGCTTATGAATCACTGATCACATACTTAGGTGTGCCCAGAGACACAAAGTTGTCAGTTCCTAAGGGGCCCTCTTTATTTTTATATATTTGTCACAGTTGAATGACAGCCAACTGATTTTATTCCAAATTATTCCCTTCTGGGGTTGGTCACTTGATTGTTCTATTTTAGAGTAAATATTAGTCATAATGGGATGTAGGACTTTTAATGAATTCATTAACTACTCTCTTAGGTCCCTTATAGACTTTCTTTAAGTGTGCTCATAAAAGGTTAACTAAAGTAATTGGGGTGACTGGAAAATATTCACCAAATATTCGAAAAATGCCTTCCAATTTACAGCCCACCAACATTAATCCTTCTTTAATAAAGCTATGCTTTGAGGAGATATATCCCGAAACGTCCATCTAAGAGAGCGTTCTTCTTACGCCTGCCAGCAATTACTCTATATTCAGTGTGGCGTACAAATGGCCTTTGAAAACCTAAGCAGCCAACTCAGCAAGCTAGCCGTGCACAGGATAAGCGGCACAGACAACCCAATGCTCTTAGCCTTATATCAATGGGAGAACCTCATCCTACGTTAGCAGTACTCTCCACCACCAGATATGACTATCGTTTTTTAATAACATAATTTGTTTGTTTTGTTCAGAGACCGGTACTGTAGTCATAATCAATCGTAGTTGGGAAAGGGATACACATGCCAAAGCGGTAGGAGGCAATGCATGCCTTATCCCTCACAGATGCAAAAAGAACAAATGACGGGTCGAATGCTGAACAATGTCAAACATTCACCCCCAGTACAGAGATCTGGGCCTAAATCCATCATTTGTTCTTTGCTACCCATGCCATTCCAGTTTAGACCCAGCCATATGCAAATCAGTCTTGACCCTGTCCCCCAGGGGAACAGTCCAGCCCGAACTGCCAGGCCAGGTCCTCCCTGGACCGGAAACAAGCAGCCTGGGACCGGTTTCAGGGTATCTTATTGTATGTTTGACTGTCTTGTGGAGGAGTTTTCGGACTTGATTTGTGATGGCAAACTTTTATCTATTGAGTAGCACAATCAGTAATTCCAGAGATTCGGTATGCCAACAGACAAAATGAGGTAGGGACTTGGTATTAAAATGAGTAAGATGTTGCTGATTAAGCAGCTCTTATGTAATGGGAGATTTAATACAGGAACTATGCAGGGCCGAGGCTTTGTTGCAAGGGGGCGGTGACTCAGTTCCATGGCCATCCTAAAGATTTTTAGGTCATGACCAGAGATATATTTTGGGACACCCTATTCAAAACATTTAGGCTTAATGTGTATTCGAAGTTAAACTAACAGGTAAAGAAAGCTGACACTCATTGAAGAAAGACTAAAGTAGAATGTATTTTAGAATTGTGATTAACTGTGTTCATTTCAGAACCATATGATGTTCACCACACATTTTGAAAACCTAGAAAATACCTTAATATCTGGTAGGTGGAAGTAAATATGCCCTGCATTGCAATGTATACAATTATTTTAGGGCAAATATGGAATTGACCTGTACAGATATCAAATGTTAAATATTTCTTCCACATCCAGGCTGAGATCAGCAAAACTACTGTAATTTTGCACATATCTTACAGACTAAGACAACTGATCTCCATAATATATAGATCTCCTACACTCAGACATTAGGAACTAGTCCTTGTGTTAGAAAGATCGTACTGGTTCGGACTTTAGACAGAAGAGATGTCAAGCATGTTTCATACACACATCTCTCATGTTTCATAGAGCAATTTTAGTTTTAATATTACAAGGATGTTACAGGATTACTTCTCATAAAGGTTGTCTGCCCATCAGGTTACATGGATCTCATAATCTTAGGCTTTGGCAGGGCTGAATACCTGGAGGTCGCACATATCGTACAGGTTCATGCGGCAATCTCTCTTTCCGTTCATCTTTCAGATTCAAGTCTCAAAGTTGTGCCTAAAAATATAGGATCAGTCTTCCAACTGCAAATCTGTCCTGTGTATTATACAGATCTCTCCAGCATCAGAGAGCAAACTTATATCCCAGGTTGCAGAGATATTATAAGTTATAGCTTCATCCAGAAGAACTCTCCATCAAGTTACATGAATCGCAAATGTTCCAGCCCAATAGCCACACACATCTCCTGTGCTTTAATTTCTGACAGTATAGTTATTCTGCAGATCAGATGTATCTTACAGACTTATGCCTGTGACTGCAGCAACATCCATAATGGTAAACAGCCCATTCAGGCCCAGCCATTGACGGCATAGTTGTCAATCATGCTACCCAGGTCTTATCTGCTCAAGATTGTAGCTGCAGCGTGTTAAGCCTGGAACCCTGTGTAGTTCCCAAGATTTAGGTGGAAAGCAGTACCTTTTTATGGAACACTCTACAACACCTCAAACACTCCAAATATGCTGACCTCAAGTGTCTGTTTTTCTAAATCTTGGGAACTATCCTTGTGGCTTGAAGAAGCTGTACCTCTCTGACGAGATCTAAAAATAGTGAAGCTGGTGTCAGTGTGGCTTGGTTTGTATTTTAGCAGTCCAAGCTTTAATACTGTAATCTTACAGGTGAAGCAGAAGAACTATCCATCGTGATGTATAAATCCCACTGGCCATGGTTCAGAAGGCGTTTTTAACTATTTACTTACTCGTATCTAACTGATCAGGGTTTCTGAGAATAAAGTACTTCTCAGGCTACCTAGATGTATCTGTTCAGTCCTCTTGACAGAAGAGGTATTAGTCTTCTGACAACGGAGCTATCTTTAAGGCAGCTAATATCAAGCACATTGGAAATTGCTGTCCTAAACTATCTCAAGGGTGGGGTGTGGGGTGCCTTTATAGATGTCATGTTTTAAAGGTCTGTGTGAAAGTATTGGCGCCACCATATATTCCTTAGAACCTATGTTTTAAATTGCAAAACAAAAACATCGGAATGTAATGTCAAACAAAATCTTATTTGAGAAAACTAAAATAGTTTCATGTTTAAGTAATGCATGTCTCATACCACTTAATATCAGAAGCTGGAAACTAAATACTGCTTGATTTATGTTAGTGTTCTGGTGTTTAAAATTTATTCAGCCATTGGTTGCTACAAATAATGCTTAGAAATAAAAAAAGCTCTGAAAATTAAGTGTTAGGTGCGATAAGATAAGAAAGGGAAGGTGTTGTGCTATATAACAGTAATTCAGCTGTGTAGGAAAGGGAAAGTAATGGCTGCAAAAACTCCTAATGCGGGCAAAACTGTGATATAAGTATAAACACATGCTTAGTAGCATTTAAAGTTTTGTTGGGGATGCAGTCTAATAAGTGTAAGTAGTCAATAACGTTTTGATTCCATCTGTTGTATGTGGATTAATTTTGGAGGGTTCCGATGGTTAGTTGACCAGCAATGATCTGTTAAGAAAAGTTTGGAAGAGATAATTATAGGTGTAAATGCAGTTGCGGCTCGTGAGAGGGAGAATGGGGGTGACCAAAAAAAAAAGTAATTAAAAAAAATTAAAAGATACCTGTTTCATCCCACCACCACGGCACCACTCCTCAGCTCCACTCACAGGCTCAGGATCCCAGCCTGCCCTGCGTCCAATCCTAACGCTGCTTTCATGCTGCTCACAGCATAAAAGCAGCTGTAGGATTGGATGGAGCGCCCTGGCTGGGCACTCCAAAGCAGAGTGGGAGCATCTGCCTGCTCTCTCTAATCCAGCACTGCGCTGGTGGGTTGGACAGAGCCTAGTGCTTATGTATCTTTGGCCGGCCTGAAGCAGCCAGCCAAACATACATGCGCACTGAGGGGGGAGGGGAGGGGGGCTGTGCACTCCACTTCTGTTCCTGTCACGCCTGTGGCCCGCCCCTTTTGCAGTAAAAACATAATAAACGTAGTGTATTAGGTTTTTACTGTAAAAGTGCTGCAGGGGGGAGGCGCCAGTCCTCCGGCATAGCGGAGTACCCACCCCTATATAATGTGCATATATCACATCTATGATGATGTGGTGAGCAATTTGCGATACTTCATGTTGAGAAATATAACATGTTAAAAGTGAAGCCGGTGCTAGTGCCCCTGTATCTTGCTCTGCATGGGGGGTGGATATGAAGTCCTACGACAGCACGTGGTTTGGAATGCAGAATTGTAAGCACAACAGCCACACGCTGACATGTTCTGTCATTTGTGGAATACTTGTACATACACACTCGGCCTTCCTAGCACTCGGGGAATAACGCAGTCATCTTAAGCGGGGACTGCAACTGGGTCTGACAAATGGTGAACTGGGCCCTCTTAAATAGTGGTTTATGTGCCTCTGTTGTCTGCAGACAAAATGCTCAGAAATAACACTGACAGTTAATAACACGAGAGAGAGCTGTGGACTTTCAGCTGTCATGCACAGGGGGAAGAAACACATAAAGAAAATAACAAATACGGGAAAAAGCAGAGCGAAGAACACGGAGAAAAACAATGTGCATAAGAGATTAAGATAAGAAAGAAAAAGTAAGGATGAGACAAAAAATGCAGGTAAATAGAATGGAAAAAAAGGAACCGGAGGAGAAAGGAAGCGTGAAGGGAGGAAGGAAATGTGAAAAGAAAGATGGAAGCAAGGTGAAAGATATGATGAAACGATGAAAGAAAGAGAGGATGAAAGGTTGAATGGAAGAGTGAAAGAGAGATGAAAGTGTATGGATTGAAGGACGATAGAATGCAGAAACGGAGAAGAGGGAATGGATAGATGGTTCAGACGGACATGAAAATATTGGTGGATGGATGGAAAGGTGAAGGGATGGACGGATGGGTGGATGAATAGATGGAAGGATAAATGGACTGATAAAAGGAGAGCAAATTGAACTCTTCTAACGAGGGTGGCGTTTGCTCACTTAGCACGCTCGGCCTGATTAGAGGCGTGCTTCGAGTGCTGGGTATTTTAAGTTCAGGCACTCACTTGCCCCTCACCACATTCTGCAGTGAGACCCCACCATTTTGCTTTACGACACTGATTGCACCTTCGCAATGTATGAGGGTGGCTGATTGGGCGGGTGAACGTTAATGTACAAAGTGCACTCATACATGACCTTTTTAAGTTTTGTGGGGATCCCTGTCTGTATTAATGCAAAGCCACAATGGCTGGGCTTTATTGGTGGTCTTTGAAGCACTGTGTTCCATTTGATGCCCAGGTGCCCTGCGTAGGACTGAATCTGGAAAAGAACTGACGGCTCTCCTCCTTCCAGAGAGAGCAGTGTTGGCTCTCAGCGCGGCTGGGGCTGGTGAGGCTGCGAGAGTCACGTGGTACAGGGGTGCACTTGGAGCCAAGCGAGCATGCTAAGACACGGCACATTACTGACTTCGTGTACAGTCAGGCAGACCAACCCTGAAATAAAGACGCTGTGTGCCTGCGAGACTGAAACTTGGTGATGACTGGCTGTTTCCATAACATGGTAAAAAACGCTGAAAAGAGAACATCTTTTTGCAGGGCTCATCCATCGATTCAAGGGGGCAGTCTGATGCACCGAGGGAAAGCAAGGAGCATGCTTCTGGCGAGAGCGGCAGCCCGGACGCAGGGAGTGCGAGCGCTGTGAGGTAAAGTGCATTTCATACACTCTTCTTGGGAACCTTATGAAATGTTCCCACCCTAGCGCGTTCAAATGGATCTATTGTTAATTGCATGTCTGCGCTACCGACTGATGCGGGGGCTGTCACAGCGTGTCTGTGGTGCCGCAACCACATGTGCACCACTCGATTTTCTGTGCCCATTTAGAGTATTTGAGCCAGGCGCATGGAAGCCCATACGCTTAGGGACAAGGAGGTGTCTGAAGTAACTGCTGGGATTTTCTCTTAAGCCGACGATCCATTATGTACCTTGTGGAAATGTCATGCGTCCATACGCTCCCCTTAACGTCCCCACCATCCACAGGGCGCTGTTTTTGGCTGTGTTGCTGGTGTTTCAAACGCAGCATCACAGGGGGTGTTAATATATCAGCAGATTTGATTAAGGGACACAGGGGGGAATTTGCGTCGCCCAGTGCCTGTACAACGGGGTCAGGCAAGGGCCATGTACGCATGCTGTGAAATCTCTGCCTGCCCCATCTGCATGCAAACAAATCTCTAGCTGGAAAAAAGTGTGCATGCAAGCAAATGTTTAGGATTTTAGACAGCAAGGGATAGAAAGCTGCAGAATAATAACAGATGCCCAGCCGTAGCATCGCTCGCACCCCACTGGCATGGTAACATTCTGTATTCCTCCGGCTGCAGTCGGGATTCACTGTTTGTCATATCTGTGGAAGGCGCAAGAGCTTTGTATCCAGGTAGAAAATGTAAAATAGTGAGAGGGGAAGGGGGCGCTGGAGCTCCCCTTAGCCGCCACAAATGGTACTTTAAAGCAGTGGTTCACAACCTGTGGTCCGTGGACCTGGTGGGGGGGGGGGGATCCATGACTACTTAGAAAATTAAATAATATTAATAGATTAGGTCCCCAGCTTTTAGTAATGGGTCAGTGAGGGATCCCCGGATTCCAGTAATGATTCAGTGGGGGAGCCCCTGGGTTCAGGTAATGATAAAGTGGGGGTCCACATAAGTCAAAGGTTGGGAACCACTGCTTTAAAGTATATCTTTCTGTGTTAAAAACTCTTATTGGCGATTTATGCGAGCGCGGAAAGACCCGGCAAGGGGTGGGAATGCAGGCGTTTCTTTGCGAATTTTAACCCACCAGACTGCTTTACAGGGCTGAACTCACTAAAAAAAAGCACGGCTAATAACAGACACTGCACAGATTATCATCAACAATACGCCTACGCCTGCACCGTGGCCGTGCCTAGCAGCACAAACGCCGCTTTATACGGCGGCCGCGTTGTACACGCGAATCACATGCCTGGACCCGGGCTGTGATAATGTGTTGAGTCAGCTGCCTTTTTCAAACCCTACAGCGGGGGTGTTTATTGAATCGTGTGGTGGTGTACATTTTTAGCTCGTGCATATAGCCTGACAGCTGTAATTTTTGCGGCAAAAGATACATTTCGGTGGGTTTTTCTCGGATTTGAAATAGATGCAATGCTCTTTTGGGCGGTATGGACGAATATAATAGCTACAGTTTGCTTGCTTTCGGATATCCTATTCTACCTGTGTTTGTTCTGCAGTGTATTAAGTGTTGCTCCTAAAGAAGTGTGTCACATGAGAAATCTGTGTTGCTCAGGTCTTTCTGCGATGCCAGTTTGATGTTCAGATAACAGGGTTACATGTGTTTCTCACCCGCACTCGTGTGTTTACAAACGCTTTGCACGAAAGCAGCTGTCAGTCTCGTATTACTAGAAAAGTCTCATTTCAGCTAAACCTCCTAAATCGGTGCTCGGTCCTTACGAAACGTAGAATGCTTAACGAGATCTGGTACCCGTAGCTCCATCCAGCATAGTAACGACACGATTATTGGTCGAGAGCGGAGACGATTCTCTTGAACATCAGCAATAGTAGAGCAGTTCAGAGAATCCCTTCTCCCATGGCAACAGGACTGGTGCTGTTGTCAGGGATATGCTCCTCCATTCACTGTCTCTTAGTGTCTTCATGTGACTCTAAGCATCTCTCGCCTGCCAGCCAATCCATGCCCTGTCGTGCTACCAATCGGTGTCCTTCTTTCCGACCAATCCAGAGTCTTACCTTTCAACCAGTGCCTGCTCTGCCTTCCAACCAATCCCAGCTTTGTTGTCATCGTGAGTAAACCTGTATCTCTAACAGCCGAGAAACATTTCCAGTCTTTTCTGCTTGATTGGAAGCTTTAGTTCAGTAAGGTACGCCATCAAAGGTAATCAGCTACCTTTCCCGAAACTAGCAACATCTTAGTTGGTTCGTGGACACAGTCACACCACGCCAGTCACTACTTAGGTACCTGGTCTGGAAGCCGTCAGACTAAAGGCTTACAGAGGCAGTAATTTGACCCGGACTGCAGGGGAGTTCTTCGTTCTAGCACACACTGTATTCTGCTCGGTAGTAGTGAACTCTTCATCGGCAGCTGACATTTTAATGTGAACTTTGAATGCTTGTATTTCTAGCCATATCCAAATTAGTATTGGAAATAAACCTGTTTTCAAACCGTGACTATTTCACAATATTTGTCCCATCCACGCTTCTGAAGGTAATTGCCAAAGATGATGAGAATTGTCTAAAAGTTGCATACAGATGTAAACTTAGTTAAGAGTAAGGTCTGTATACGAGAACTTTGAGTTATGCATCCTTAATAAGAAATGCCTTCATGCATCCAAATCCTTCAGATATAAACCCTTTGTGAAAAACCCAACAAGAAATATGGTGGGTTAGGCTTGGCATAATCTTTCTGTTTATTGTGCCTAAGCATCGCAATGTTTAATTTAATGATATTCTTTCAATATTTAAACCAGGGCGTCTGAAGCACTGGCTTGTGCAAGGGAATCATATAGCTCCTGACATATCTATCCAACCTTCTGAGAGGAATGCAGCCTCCAAGTTGTAATAGCTATCAGTATGAGGTGCGGAGTAACTTCTCAAGAAATGGTACCTTCCACCTCTTTAGGGCACACTTACTGAATGACAGCCTTTACCCATGCAGAGCAAGATCCAGCGAACTGGGAAATAATAGTGTGCCACAGTTTGTCCATAGTATCCGCAGCCTGTCCACAGTCCCCACAGCCTGCTGATTTTATGTTTTTCATCTGTGTTGCCCCATACTCCTTGCTTCTCTAGTTTGCTACGCTTTGGGAGTGGCAAATTACAGCCTTCTTGCCCAGCTTGTCTCTCGTCTCACGTAACACATTGGTGTCTCCTCTGACTCCCTTTATCCTCGTTTCTCAGCTACTCATATGTGAAGCATAGTAGAATGCAACTTTTGTGATGGATACATTTTCCTACATATTCCCCCAGAAGTCGCATTGATCATTTTCCCAGCAGTAGCTCCATAGCACCGCCACAGAGCACCAGTGGGATCCAACCATGACTGCCCACCACACATGACATCAACTTATGATAGGCACCAACTTGAACTCTGGCATAAATTCTTGTTTATTGCACCATATGTATGCAGTCTGCAATCACACAATGTTTACAAAATCAGATTAAGTGGTAAAGTACTTGATGTACACTGCCAGTAACAGCTGGAGGAGGGACTATGGGCTGGTAAGACTTTGACTTTCTGCAGGGCCCAGATTAACTTTATTCTAAGAGAGGAGGCACATGGAAGTGCCAAATGTAGCAAAGTTGAAGGAACCCAGATTTTGTTTCCTAGTTCATTTGTAGTGTTTAGGTGAGTTACAGATTGAAGATTGTTAGAAATAGTGTCTCTTGTTGACAGAGGTGTACACCCTTGTCCAAGTAGGGACCACAATCCTAGTCAGGGCAAGTCACACATAATCCAAATTATCCTGTGCCCACCCTCTGGTAGCTTGGCACTGAACAGTCTGGCTTAACTTAGAAGATAATGTGTAAAGTATTTGTGCAATAAACCATACAGTAACACAGTCAAAACACCACAAAAAATACACCACACAGGTTTAGAAAAATATTAAATATTTATCTGGTTAAATTAAGGTAAAAAAAAGATAAAGATTCAATAAGCAGAAGTTGCAATATCATTTTTGCAGGATTAAGAAGAGTCTTAAATCTTAGAAATCAACAGTTGTCTCTTGTTTGCACAAAGTACCTGGTTTGTGTAAAAGATAACACGCACGGAGACCACAGAGGAGAAGTTGCTTGGAAAAAAAGGGTGTTGGAATTTCCAGCACGGCACAAGATGATGCGTCGTTTCCTTCCAACGCTGCAAGGGCCTTTGCGTCAATTTCCGGCATGCAGTCTTGGTTCCTCACTGCGATGCAAGGATCTTTTTGATGCCCAGGGACGATGCGTGGAAATCCTGGGCGTGCGGGACAAAGTCACAGGCGTTGCGTCAATCTGGTATGGCTATGCATCAAATTTTCTGTCGCACGGCAGGCGCTGCGTCGATTCTTCACTCAAGAAGTGGGGCTGTGTCGTTCAGGTTCGGCTGTGCAGCAACTTTCTCATTGCAGGCTGTGCGTTGATTTTCAACACACAAGGAGTTCCTTGAAGAGATGAAGTCTTTTTGGCACTGATACTTCAGAAAACAGGAAGCAAGCTCAATCCAAGCCCTTGGAGAGCACTTCTCAGCAAAGTCAGAGGGCAGCAGGGCAGCAGTCCTTCTCACAAAAAACAGTTCAGATGAGTCCTTTGGGCAGCCAGGCAGTTCCTTTTGACAGGTTGCAGGTTCAGGTCCAGGTGTGTCTGTGCACTTTACTAGGGTCTTACAAGTAGATCATACATGCCAATTGGGTATGAACCAATGTTACCATGTTTAGGGGAGACAGCATATGCACTTTAGCACTGGTAAAGTGTGCAGACTCCTAAAACAGCAAAAACAGTGTCACTAAAGTTGAGGGAGACAGGCAAAAAGTTGGGGGATGACCACCCTAAGACTGTCAGGTCTAACAAAGATCATACTTGAAATTATGAAAGGAAGTTGAAAAGGGACTTTTGGGGTAGAAAAAGGTATAGAAAGATTGGAGAGGAGGTGTACATTGTGATCGCACAATAGGCCATAAGCACATAGACACATTGTGTTTTGCTTCTCTTCTTCAATATAGTTCAGGCATCTGATTACGATGGGTCTCAATGTGGCTAAGTGAAAGGTGAGAATTGGGTATAGCTATATAGAGAAAATAAAGGCAGTGGGATTGGGGGCCCTAGGTGATACCAGGCATGGGAAAAGTGTTTAGAGATGTAAGGGAGGTAACTAAATATGGTGAGCTCTATAACTGCCATGTTCAAGGTCGCACCTATGCCATTGAGGAAAGATACTTCTGTCACTGTGTCTTTTTGAGTCATAGACGTGGGGCTTCCTTCAAAAAAAGTGTTTGTGGTGATGTGATAAATGACAGTGAAAGATCTTCAGGTAGTTTGTTGTGCTATTTGCAAAGATGTAAACGCATTAACGAAATGCAGAATACGACCCAAATACTCATATGAATTTGTTTCGAATTAGAGTGAAAGAAGCAAACATGACATTGCTGCATCTCGATTGTTTACTTAATTTTTATTTAGAACAAGCTCTCCAGCGTGGATGCATTGCCTGTGAAAATAACTAGACTCGGTATGTTTGTTATGGCATGAGGTTGGGCAAAACCTTTAGAGAAAGTTCTATAAGGACCCAATCTGTAGAACATGTCATAGAGCAGATGTAGCTGATCTCTATTTTCTTGGGAACTGTTCCATACACGGCACCATTTTAGAGGACGAATGTGGGAGATATTAAAAAATAATCGGGAGAATGTATCTCCCTCATTGACTTCTATTGAAGCAGAGGTAATTTCAGACAGGAGACAGACCCAAAATTGTCATTTTTGGCTTAAAAAATGGGGGGTTTCCCACCTATGGGGGTCTGTTGGCATGCGTGCTGCACCCTTTCCCCAAAATTCTAATCCCTGTTGTGTTTCTGGTCCAGGTCACATTAGAAAGAATAGAATCTAAATCAATACATCCAACTTCATCATGAAGTGGAAAAGGTATACTTGGTCGGTCGTCATTAAAGGTGACCCACTCTCTCTTGCTTGAAGACTGCTGCTAGTCCAGTGTAAGTGCCTTATCATTTCCATTTCTAGTTAAGTGTGATACCTCATTGAAAATAACATATAAGTGAGAGTAGAAGACTGTCAAGAGTAACTAATCTACGGCATTTTAAGGGCAATAAGACTATAGCGCCACTGCCTCCCATCTCACTCACCCCAGGCAGATTTCTGTCTGCTTAATGGATCTACTTCAAGCTCTCACTGAATTTAGAATGAATTTAACAGAAGCATCAGCATTCAACCACCGTCCTTATAACAGGCCACCCACCTCTTTGTTCCCTGCAACTCCATCCTCACATCCCTGGATACACACCACCTCTCTGGCAGGGTCACATCTCCAATGCGCCTTCCAGCTGCCAAGGAGCTTTGCGCCTAACAACACAAAACACATATTTTAGATGCATACAAACAGAACACGAGTCGTGACAAGCAGACAGATTTCACTGAGTGGATGAACAGCACAAAGTTGCCACCCTATCAGATAGCACCCCCACAAGAACAAATGAGACAGGTCAACATACACACACAGCCTAGAAATGCGGGTCTGCGGTAATCACATTACTCATTCAATAGATCTAAAAAACTATACACCGCTCAAACAAAACTGATTTAGACGGAACACCACAGCTCAGACAGAGTTGTTTGGAAGCAAACATCCCTGAATTCCCACAGTGCTATGAAGCCAGTACTAATGATAGGTAAAACTTTTGCAGGAGCTGATATCATAACATTGAATGCATGCTGATAATGTCTTTTGTCGTCAGTCTATCTCGGTCTGCTCCAGGTTTTTTGTATTTTTATTATTCACTTCGATTTCTGTCAACGAAGCAGGCCTTTCCAACAGAACTTTGACTTTTCTCTTGCTAACAAGTGTGTGTTCTATTCTAAATTTTCCTTGGTTTTGTGAAATAACCTGATTGCATCAAGGTCTGCGACAGGTTAAGAACACATTGTGTTAAGAGATTTTCCTAGAGCATGTGCTCCACAATCAAGCCCTGTCAAGTCTCCAACTTAAAGGTTTTAGGTGCCCTTTCAGAGTTAATGCATGTTAATTTAGGATGATTAATATCCCGCCAAACGAATACACCTATTTCTATTGTTAACAAGCGTTTGACCCTTAATCCCTATTAAAGTATTGTAGGCAACATCAGATGTGTATATTTCTCTTGATATGTTAACACCATCAACTTGTTATTCAAAACATTATTTACAAAGCTCCGAAGACTGATTCAGTTACTTACCTTTTGCATATTTTTTCATTGCGCCCATTTCTGGTGAGATGCACTTTGTTCCTTAGAAAATAAACATGATAAATCGCACCACCAGCAGTGCAATATGGTATGAAATTCCAAAATGAGAAATAAAAACAACTGCAGAATTGTAATGTATGCTGCATGTTAACTTGCCCTTACATTCCAATACCTTTCAGCACCTGTATATAGCTGACTGATCTAGCTTTGCAAAGCATAACTCTGGTTGTGGAGGGGCGGTTTGAGAAGTCTCCTTAAATAGGTATGTTTCACAATGTTTTCTTTTTGAAGGATGTAGGTTCCTCAAGTATGGACAATGCTGCTTACTCAATAGAACATGGTGAGTAGAGTCCCACAATTTCCTAGCCGCCGCTTAAAAGCATCATTAGCAAAACTAACTGCATCAACTCATGCCATAGTCTTGGCTAATGACTCCCTTTTACCTACATGCACCATGTAGATGGAGGGTGGCTTCTCCACTGCCTATCCTTCTGCGTGCATTATGTATGTAAAAAAAAGGCCCATGGTTGTACCTGAGCGAGGGGCGGAGCAAGTGCCAGCCCGTGCACAGAGTCTTCTTTGATCCCTCCTACCTCTGCTGATTGGCAGAGACCAGGGCAAAACAAGCTGAAGGTGTCAGTGATGACAGCATATGCCTGTCCTTGTCACTGTGCTATTCTGGCTACTGTTGGATCTTGTAATGGATTCAGAGGACCCCGGCCACCAGCCTGTGTGAGTCAGTAGATGGCTTAAGAAGGCCCTCTATGTGTGTGAACAGTTGTGTGCATTTGTGTGTGAGCATATACAGGGAGTGCAGAATTATTAGCAAATCAGTATTTTGACCACATCATCCTCTTTATGCATGTTGTCTTACTCCAAGCTGTATAGGCTCGAAAGCCTACTACCAATTAAGCATATTAGGTGATGTGCATCTCTGTAATGAGAAGGGGTGTGGTCTAATGACATCAACACCCTATATCAGGTGTGCATAATTATTAGGCAACTTCCTTTCCTTTGGCAAAATGGGTCAAAAGAAGGACTTGACAGGCTCAGAAAAGTCAAAAATAGTGAGATATCTTGCAGAGGGATGCAGCACTCTTAAAATTGCAAAGCTTCTGAAGCGTGATCATCGAACAATCAAGCGTTTCATTCAAAATAGTCAACAGGGTCGCAAGAAGCGTGTGGAAAAACCAAGGCGCAAAATAACTGCCCATGAACTGAGAAAAGTCAAGCGTGCAGCTGCCACGATGCCACTTGCCACCAGTTTGGCCATATTTCAGAGCTGCAACATCACTGGAGTGCCCAAAAGCACAAGGTGTGCAATACTCAGAGACATGGCCAAGGTAAGAAAGGCTGAAAGACGACCACCACTGAACAAGACACACAAGCTGAAACGTCAAGACTGGGCCAAGAAATATCTCAAGACTGATTTTTCTAAGGTTTATGGACTGATGAAATGAGAGTGAGTCTTGATGGGCCAGATGGATGGGCCCGTGGCTGGATTGGTAAAGGGCAGAGAGCTCCAGTCCGACTCAGACGCCAGCAAGGTGGAGGTGGAGTACTGGTTTGGGCTGGTATCATCAAAGATGAGCTTGTGGGGCCTTTTCGGGTTGAGGATGGAGTCAAGCTCAACTCCCAGTCCTACTGCCAGTTCCTGGAAGACACCTTCTTCAAGCAGTGGTACAGGAAGAAGTCTGCATCCTTCAAGAAAAACATGATTTTCATGCAGGACAATGCTCCATCACACGCGTCCAAGTACTCCACAGCGTGGCTGGCAAGAAAGGGTATAAAAGAAGGAAATCTAATGACATGGCCTCCTTGTTCACCTGATCTGAACCCCATTGAGAACCTGTGGTCCATCATCAAATGTGAGATTTACAAGGAGGGAAAACAGTACACCTCTCTGAACAGTGTCTGGGAGGCTGTGGTTGCTGCTGCACGCAATGTTGATGGTGAACAGATCAAAACACTGACAGAATCCATGGATGGCAGGCTTTTGAGTGTCCTTGCAAAGAAAGGTGGCTATATTGGTCACTGATTTGTTTTTGTTTTTGAATGTCAGAAATGTATATTTGTGAATGTTGAGATGTTATATTGGTTTCACTGGTAATAATAAATAATTGAAATGGGTATATATTTGTTTTTTGTTAAGTTGCCTAATAATTATGCACAGTAATAGTCACCTGCACACACAGATATCCCCCTAACATAGCTAAAACTAAAAACAAACTAAAAACTACTTCCAAAAATATTCAGCTTTGATATTAATGAGTTTTTTGGGTTCATTGAGAACATGGTTGTTGTTCAATAATAAAGTTAATCCTCAAAAATACAACTTGCCTAATAATTCTGCACTCCCTGTATGCATGTAAACGGTGTGTACGGGTTCATGTGTCAGCTTAGATCAGGTCACTAGGTGGTGTGATGGACTCACTGTGGCCTACTAATGTCCACACTTGAAATCTTCATCAAATATTTGATATCCCCACGTAATAGTAGCCCCTTCTTCACTTACTTGTGTAGATAATTTGGTATTCTTTCAGTGATATTGGCCTATCTGTGACACACTTGTTGGCATTCTTGACAACATTCTGGGTAGACTTGCATTATAGTGGCCCATCCATGACCTGTTTGTGAGTTTTTTTGTTAATATGCTGATTATCCCATCATAATACGTACCATCCAGGACACAGTGTTAGCATTTCGGTAGGTTATCCCTGCATAATAGTGTCCAATGCTCACCATGTTGTGTTTTTTTTTTGGGTGAAATTCCGACTATTTCCATTTTAATACCTGCAATATTGCAAAAATATTTCGGCCTTATTGAAAAACATTCTAGCTCTTCCTGGTATAACAGTGGCATATTCTTGCTTGTTCTGGTTGAGCTTTACATAACTGTGAGTACCCTGGCATAAGGAAGGAGAAATACCTAACCACGTAAGAGACTTCCCCGGTGTTTCATGAGGGTGATAAATGTGCAGGAAAGACATGCACTGCCCATGTGTGAAAATGATACTTCTGAGTGCTTGCTTGATGAAAATAAATGATGAGCCTACAGCTGGGGACCAAAACATATTTTCTAAGATGGACATCTGCAATTTTGGGACAAAAATGCACGTTTTTCATAAAAAAGATAAGCTTCTGTTTGGAAGAATTAAGTTTATTCAGAATGAGAACTTTGGATTTCATGAAATGTCCGTATTTTTTTAAACAGGCAAGCTGATGTTTAAGCGAAATTGTATGTTGATTTTGGCAAAGCTCTTGCTAATTTTGATTTTTTGGTTTTAAGATGCACTTATTGCCCCGGTTGTTTTTCCAGGTATGTGTGGAGGTATATTGTCCTCTATATTGCTAAGACCTTCTATGATAATTACTACCGCTGATCACTGATGCCTAGCGCATAGATTTCTGTAACCGGTCTGCTGTCTGACCCTGTAATCTTGCCTTTGAGCTGTATTTTTGCTCTATGCGCTTTTGGGAATGCGTCTTTATCAACAGCCAGTGGCCTGTGATTGTGAGATATGTATAGCTTTTGATTTCTTCACACTGTCCCTTCTAAGTAAATTCTCAGTCATAATATTTAAGTTATAACCTACTAGGAAGGTGCCCTTCGGACATACGAAGTGAAGAATGATGTCATTTTGTCTCAGAGTAATACCGGACCACCTAGTAACAGGACCCATCCACTGTTTCTGACACTTAATGGAGCCCTGTGCTGAACCACCCAGTCTTTGTAAAATCTGCTTTCCAATCCAGGCACCGAGATTCACTTGAGATACTGGAAGAACTTATGAATTAAAGAGCTAGGCAGATTCCAGGCTGAAATCATGCCTTCAGAACTTCACACTCTGGTGGAAAAATCAGACAGATGGTTGACCTCCACCCTTGACACTGTGAAAGCTATCAATTCATTAAGGTACTGTTGAAGACACTACAAGAAATGGAGCTCAATGCAGTCCAAGTGAAGACTACAGCATTGAAAAGATGATGAAAGAAAAGGAATGAAAAATAGGCATGTTGCATCTCGTGCATCACTCCCAGGCATGCGAGCTAGCAAGTTGCGCCTCAGGCATCCCTCTTGGACATACGAGTAAACCATATGAAAATGTTAAAGAAAATACTGTTCAAAACGCATTGCAGAACTCTCCTCTCAATCCATAGAGCTCCAGTCGATAGTATTTAGAAGAAATAACTCTTGGCAACCAACAACAAGGTTGTGCTCATATTTCTTCATATCACATACAGCAATCCATACATTGTATATCTGTCTATGACTAGTTGTTTTGTATTTTTGTTTTTCAGTGAATTAGCAGATACATGTGTGAAATACGGTCTGTGTGAGATGTGTGGACTGGAAGAGGTACGAATGAATTGGCTGCAGTAATACTGGGATTTTAAGGAAAATACATGATTGATGATGTTCTATATGTTACAATGAAAACTTTTTAAGAGATTCAATAATAAAAGGACTGAATTAAGTTAATACCTTATTGTCTGTCCACGCAGTGATTGACTTGTTTGGCCAAGAGGGGTGGGGGGTTCATCAATGCTGGGGGGCATTCTGTAACTTTTAAGAGCTCCAATAGGTAATTGCAGAATTCGGGAACGTAGAGATCCGCTTAGTAGGCAACACTCACTCTCAGCTTGTCAGTGCAACTGTTTTGTCAGCAACTAGGCAGTACTTGTGATAAATACCGCTGTTGTCTCTCGAGCCACAAAAGGCAGTCACTGTATTTTAACGTACCTCATTTTTTGGCTTTGGCATTCATGGCTTAGTGCGTTTTAACAGTCAAGGCTCTCAAAGTTTTGTTGTAGGGAAGAACATTTAAGCCATCACAGGTGCATCACAAAGTCACTTAAATGACCAGACAGTTTTTTCTTTGATGTAAAAGAAACAATACTTTGTTTAAAGTATAAATTCTCAGTAGGTTTGGTAGTATAGTTCACATTACAGTAAAACGTTTTTTGCGTGTCTTCGTAAGCACTAACACCTTTTGTGCATCAGTCATCAGTGTGTGTTCTATCGGTCAAAGACAATTTTTGGATAAACAGTAGGGTATACAGCTTTCAGCCTTAGTCAGTCTTGTTAAATGCGCACACAAGTTGATCAAGTCTGCAGGAGTAAGGAGTTCTCTGGCATCAGCCAGGGCAGGAGAAGCAGTCTCTGTTGTCAGCTGTGACTGCGGTGGTGGGATAAAGAGTCCTTTATTCTTGTGTTTTAAGGCTCTCACACAAAGAGGGGTACAGTAACAACCACACAATTGGGCTTCAAGAGACTTTTTCGGTTTAGGGAAGTCAAATCACATTGAAGGTAATATTGACATAATCAGGTCTATTTTCTGAAGGCTTGCAGGCTCTTTCAGAAGGAATCAGCACAAAAATGAGGGTATGTGGCCACATAAAGTCAGTGTGGCAGAGGCTGGCAAGAGAAATTGCACATCTCGGCAGTCCCCACCATTGTGGGTACAGATAGGAAAGTACACAGCTTTGGGTGATACCTGGAGGGGAGAGGGGCCAGGGGCAATCTGTGCGTGCCTAGTATATATATATATATTGTGTAGCTGCAGATACACATGCTGTGCACTGTTCCTGCCATCTAGTGTTGGGCTCGGAGTGTTACAAGTTGTTTTTCTTCAAAGAAGTCTTTTCGAGTCACGGGACCAAGTGACTCCTCCCTTTCGGCTCCATTGCGCATAGGCATCAACTCCATCTTAGATTGTTTTCTTTCCGCCATGGGGTTCGGACGTGTTCCTCTTCGCTCTGTAATTCGAATCAGAAAACTCAGAAAAACATTGAAATGCGTCGGTATCTTTGCGTTCGGGACCGGTTCAGTATAGATACATCGGCTTTATGTGGACACAACCACTTCAGCGGCCATTCGGGGCTTCCGCACTCAACGAGGCCTGGTCGGTCCGACCACACCTGTCGTCGAAGCCTCATGGACCGGACCCCCTTCCGTTTCTGTCCAACGTGTCACGCCAAGTATCCTTATACAGACCAGCATCGGGTCTGTAATCTATGTTTGTCGCCAGAACACAGAGAGGATACTTGTGAGGCCTGCAAAGCTTTTCGATCCAAGAAGACCTTAAGAGATCGACGAGCAAGACGTTTGCAGATGGCATCGAAGTCGACACAACACCTCGACGTCGAGGAGGAAGAAATGACTATTTCGATCCAAGGTTCGTAATCGGATGACTCCGACGGGGACCGGCCACCGACGGCGGCACAAAAAGTGAGTACACCTGCCCCGACCCAGCCCCAAAGTCAGATGAAGAAACAGAAGGCCTCGGGGACGCCACTGCCGGAAGGCCATGGCTCGACCCACAAGAAAAGCGGTGACCAAATACCATCTTCGGCACCGAAAAAGGCCAAGATCGCGCCGAAGTCTTCCGACTCGGGTCGAGAAACCGGCGTCGAAAAGAGTCAACATCGATTGGTCGAATGGAACAAGCCTCGAAAGAGCCTCTCGGAGCCGTGACCGACCGTATCCATGGGTGTTTCGGTACCGAAAAAAATGGCTTCGGAGCCGGAAAAGACTTCCTATACGGAAGAACATGGGCTCTCTCAACAACTTAAGGAGAGGCACAGGTCTGAGCAGGAACTGGATTTGGAAGAGCTTGACCAGACTCAACCAAGGCTACAAATCCAAAAGGACACAGGGAAAATTCAAACCATCCCTCCACTCAAGTTTAAAAGAAAACTGGCTTTTCATGAGACTGAAACTGAGCAACCAAAAGCCAAAGTAGTTAGAGAAACTTCACCACTCCCACAATTCTCACCACAAACGTCCCCAACTCACTTGCCACAACGGACAAGGTCACCAGTTGGCACACCAATGGCACAGTCACCCACACATGCTGGGCTGACGCTGGACGATGCAGACCCCTGGGATTTATACGACCCACCAGTTTCAGACAACAGTCCTGAGAGTTATCCTTCAAAGCCTTCACCTCCAGAGGATAGCACTTCTTACACACAAGTACTGGCCAGAGCAGCGACATTTCATAATGTCACTATGCACTGAGAACCAGTGGAGGATGACTTTCTTTTCAACACACTGGCATCCACGCATGCTTCATATCAAAGCCTGCCAGTGTTACCGGGCATGCTTAAGCATGCACAACAGGTCTTTCAGGAACCGGTGAAAGGAAGGGCCATTACACCAAGGGTCAAGAAAAAATATAAACCTCACCCGTCAGACCCTGTGTTTATTACACAACAGCTCCCTCCGGACTCTTTTGTAGTGGGGGCCGCAAGAAAGCAGGCAAATTCTCAATCAGGGCATGCGCCACCCCCGATAAAGAAAGCCGTACGTTCGACACAGCAGAAAAATGATTGGCATTGCAAGCGGCCAACCAGTGGCGTATCGCCAATTCACCAGCCCCCCTCGCCCGTTACGACAGAGCACATTGGGACGAAATGCAGGATATTATCCAACATTTACCAAAGGAACATCAGAAACGTGCTCAACAGATGGTGGAGGAGGGACAGGCCATCTCCAACAACCAAATCCGCTCTGCACTGGACTCTGCTGATACAGCAGCACGGACTGTCAATACAGCAGTTACCATCAGGAGGCATGCATGGCTACGAAGTTCTGGTTTCAAGCCAGAAATACAGCAGGCGGTATTAAATATGCCATTCAACCAACACCAACTATTTGGGCCGGAGTTGAACACTGCAATAGAGAAAATGAAGAAGGACACAGACACGGCCAAAGCCATGGGCATGCTCTATTCTTCCCAGTATAGCCACAGTTTAGGGGAGGGTTAAGACAGCAACCCTCAGAGCCATCCACCTCCCAAACAAAATCCACTTACCAGTCTCAGTACCAGAGAGGGGGGTTTTGTGGTTCATACAGGGGACAGTACCCAAGAGCAGGGGGAAAATTTCAGCCTGCCAAGCAGACCCCTAGTAAGAAACAGTGACTTCAATGTCACGCTCCCCCAACACACGTAACCAGTGGGGGGAAGTTTAACAAAATACCACAAAATTTGGTCAGATATTACCACAGACACATGGGTTCTATCAATTATCCAACATGGTTACTGCATAGAGTTCACACAATTCCCTCCAGATGTTCCCCCAAGGACACACAAACTTTCAACACAACATCTAGACCTACTACATATAGAGGTACAAGCACTACTAGCAAAACAAGCCATAGAACTAGTACCCCACCATCAAAAAGGAACGGGGGTTTACTCCCTATATTTCCTTATTCCCAAAAAAGACAAAACATTAAGGTCAATTCTAGATCTCAGAACGTTAAATCTCTTCATCAAATCAGATCATTTCCACATGGCCACACTACAGGACGTAGTTCCCTTACTAAAACAGGGAGAATACATGGCAACACTGGATCTAATGGATGCGTATTTTCACATACCCATTCATCCATCTCACAGGAAGTACCTCAGATTTGTAATACAGGGCAACCTTTACCAATTCAGATTATTGCCTGTTGTACCTCACATCAAACTCCCAAACAGACCAGATCTGTTAACACAACACAAACAACAAATCAGACACCCCAATCCAGCATCGCTCAACCTAGCAATCTGGCTCCTGAAGTCTTAGAATTTGGCTATCTAAACCTTTCAATTGAGTGTATGGAAGTCATTAAACAGGCAAGGAAACCGACAACAAGGCATTGTTATGCTAATAAATGGAAAAGGTTTGTTTTCTACTGCCAAGCAAATCAAATCACGCTGTTAGAGGCCTCCATACAAAACATTGTGAGTTACTTACTACACTTACAAAAAGCTAATCTCGGTTTTTCTTCCATCAAAATTAATCTCACTGCAATCTCTGCTTACCTGCAGATTAGGCATACAAAGTCACTTTTTAGAATCCCAGTTATTAAAGCCTTTATGGAAGGACTAAAAAGGATCATACCTCCAAGAACCCCACCAGTACCCCTGTGGAATCTTAATATTGTACTTACACGACTCATGGGGCCCACCTTTTGAACCCATGCATTCTTGCCAGATCCAATTCTTGACTTGGAAGATAGCTTTTCTAATAGCCATCACTTCACTACGAAGAGTTAGCGAAATACAGGCGTTCACTATTGAAGAACCATTTATACAAGTACACAAACATAAAGTGGTTCTCCGCACAAATCCAAAATTTCTACCAAAAGTAATTTCACCGTTTCATCTAAACCAAACAGTAGAGCTCCCAGTCTTCTTCCCACAACCAGACTCAGTAGCAGAAAGAGCACTGCATACATTAGACATAAAAAGAGTGCTAATGTATTACATACACAGAACAAAATCATTTTGTAAAACTAAGCAATTGTTCGTTGCTTTCCAAAAACCCCATGCTGGTAACCCTATATTCAAACAGAGCATAGCCAGATGGATAGTCAAATGTATACACACCTGTTACCTCAAAGCTAAAAGAGCGCTACCCATTACACCAGAGGGTCACTCCACTAGAAAGAAAGGAGCAACAATGGCCTTTCTAGGTAACATACCAATGACAGAGATTTGTAAGGCAGTCACTTGGTCTACACCTCATACGTTTACCAAACATTACTGTGTAGATGTGTAAGCAACACAACAAGCCACAGTAGGACAGGCTGTACTAAGAACATTATTTCAAACAACTTCAACTCCTACAGGCTAACCACCGCTTTGGGGAGGATTACTGCTTTGTAGTCTATGTACAGCATGTGTATCTGCAGCTACACATGCCATTGAATGTAAAATGTCAGTTACCCAGTGTACATCTGTTCGTGGCATGTTGAGCTGCAGATTCACATGCGCCCTCCCACCTCACCGGGAGCCTGTAGCAGTTCAAGTTGCATTAAAATTGTATATATGTAAATAAATATTCCTTTACCACAAACTATGTACATACATATCTATTCCATTGCATGGACATCTTTAGTATCCTCATTCTACTACTCCTACCTCACCCTATGCGGGGAAAACAATCTAAGATGGAGTCGATGCCCATGTGCAATGGAGCAGAAAGGGAGGAGTCACTCGGTCCCGTGACTCGAAAAGACTTCTTCGAAGAAAAACAACTTGTAACACTCCGAGCCCAACACTAGATGGCAGGAACAGTGCACAGCATGTGAATCTGCAGCGCAACATGCCACGAACCGATGTACACTGGGTAAGTGACATTTTCCATATATATATATATATACATATATACAGCTTCTTGACTCTCTCAACCCTTACCGTGGATCATTCACTTGCAATCTTATGTCTGACTGTGCAGCAGTTTCTGTAAAAAAGATTCCTCATGAGAGTACCTAGAAAATCTGGTGCTGCGGCTGTGGATTTTACCAATCAATTAAAGTTCTCTTCATGCAAGACAGTCTACCTCCTCTTGCCTTTCAAGCCGTGACATCAGAAAATTGTTTCTATTAATCTGGAGTGTGTTCCCTACACTTTGAATTGCACCTTAGGTATTAAGACTCTGATCAAATCCTTTTTTTTCCAAAAGGTACAAGGAGCTTGAATTGTAAAGTGGAACTCACAGCTGACCACCAGGTTGGAGCACTTGCTTGGCTCTTGGACAGTTCAGGACAGAGGAAGCTAGGAAAGGACAGGCAGCTCAACACCTGGGTGTAGATCTGAAGTAGTAGTTCATCCCATTAGTCACGGTTTTTCATTCAAGCGCCTCCTCTCTGAAGCTACTGGCACTGGTTTAGTGCAGGGAAAGTGGATGCAGAGGGCTTATCTTGCAGCATTGAAAGTTATATGAATGTGTAACGCTTTGGATGTACCACTTGAATTAATTAGAGACTAAATACCTGCCTTGGAATAACCACCAAAACATGTAGAACATCTGTCAGGGGACTCACAGCAAGAAGAAGAATTACTTAAACTCATGGCAGAACTGACTCCGTCAGTAGTGACATTTTTGCAGGATCCCTTGAACGTTTCTTCAGGGGTCAGATACATACCATGAGAACATAAGTTCTTATCTGCAAAATTTATTATTTTCCAGATAAGAAATAGTATACCTTTTAATTCATCAACGTGACATTGTGGTCTATGCCTATCAATCAAAAAGGCTTCCTACCTTCCTCTTAGTAATAGTCAAAGCTGAGCGACCTTTCTGTGGTATCACGAACTAATCTTTCACGTGTGGTATGGCCGAATTAATATGGTACCAGTACATAAGACATCCTCCAGAGAAAGGCTTGCAGATACACTGCACCAAATGGTCCCTGGACGTACCTTCCACTACATATTTAGTCACTTCCCTGATATGCTCTTCAAATGTCCATGGCGTCTGTCTATGCTCTATTGTTCATCCCTTCTGCTACTGCCGGAGCATCTGTGCAAGTTTACAGTCATCGCCCCGCCGTGCCCTCTAGAAATGTTCGGATTCCTTCTTATGAATTCCTGCTGTTGTTTTGGCCAGCAGTGGCATTGTTTTTTTAAAGTGCCTGCACAAGATAGCAGTCAGGATAAACATATACCAAACAAGCATTGTTTGAATCGTTCTACCGGGCCGGTGCGCGGAAGAGTTTTTATCTGAGTGACGGAATAATTGTAATCTGCCAGTCTTACCATCTGTGACTCAAGTGCTGGACTGCATCTCGCGTTTAACTTCGGTTGGCATGGCACCTGGCCTGTGAGCGCCTGCAGTGACTGCACACAATAAGGTGAACGCAAAACTCTTCACTGCCGATGTGAGCACAGAATGCAAACGGTATCGTCACTGTTAATTCCACTTAAAAACGGCTCTTTGCGAGGCATGTGTTTTAATGGGTGCTGGTTTTGTTGAAAAACCCTGAAAGAAATACTAAACATGGAACCCGCAGAGACCTCCTTAGTTCTTGGACAAGGAGCATTTTTTAATGCGGCGACATAAAAGTGTGTTTTCACAAAATACCTTCTTCACTAATTTCCTAGCCTTGCTTGACTTTGCATAAACGCATTTATCTTGTTACGATCCAAAGCTTGTCAGCAAAGCTACCAGGGCCCTTCTCGGGAAGTATCGTGTTCTTTTTTTGTTGGCTCTATTATGACTCGTTTCAGACTGATGATGTTGGTACTAACAGCAGAGCGGCTAGAACAGTGATGGGGAACACTGCGTTAGAGTGCCCAACATATCTTATATCCTTCTCGGTTTTCGATGTAGTTGTTATTGTTTATTGTTTGTATGTGTTGCACTTTACTTTTATTTCTTGACTATAAAATCAACATCTTGTCCTAACTTTTTTTATTCTTCAATTTTTCCCATATGTCCCGATTTTTTACAGTCACTACCCAGATTTTGCCCCAATGCCCGGCATTCGCCCTAGGCAATCCTAATGGCGTACTTTATCTGGAAAAAATGCCTGTCACGGAAAGGGTGACCACCCGTCCGTAAATTTCACGGAATTTCGCCCTGCCGTCAGTTGTCCCTGATGAAAGTCTTCACGGACAGCATTTGTCCGTAATTTTAGCCTTTCACCTAAAGGGCAACGGAGGCAGAGCGAAATTAAGGCCAGATCAGTCTCCCCAGCTGGACTGGAAGGCAGGGGGTCTCCTGTGCTCTGAGGGAGGGGCAGACAGATAAGAATCAGACCTTCTTGTCAGGGGGTCTCCTTCCCTAAAGACATGCAAATGTGCCCAACTGGTAAATCTGCAAATACAAAGGGGCTTGAAAACCTCCATTGACTTTACTAAAAGGAGTCACTTGAAGTTTTCTGGTGGCAAAGATATTTCTTTTAGAGAGGTATTGTAATGGTGTTCCAAAGTGAGCTGTGGGGTGTGTGGTTTTAATGGAGTGTTATAACATTTTTTAGTACTAGGTATAAACTGTATATTATTCAAATCTGTATTTGAAAAGCACTTTTTTTTATTTAACCGAAATGTGTTTGCACATTTTGTAGCAGCCTTTATTATGATGTAATTGTATTTTTCACAGTTCTTTCAGGTACCTCGGTACCTCATAGTACTAACAAACATTGGCAAAGCCAATAGGTCTCATCTACGAAAGAGTTATTGGCCTTGCTAATGTGTTTTAGCCATTAGCAATGTTGTACACCAGAGTAGCTGCTGTTCAGCATGGCTTAAAGTTAGTGGCATAGTTGTGTGGAGTGGAGTAGAGTGGCATAGGAGCAATGGTGTAGAGCCCCGTGGTGCAAAGTATAGTGCAGTGGGGTACAGTGCAGTTGTTTAGAGTGTGTTAGCATAGAGTACAGTGGTTTAGAGTGCAGTGGCATGGAGTGGCGTGGGACAGAGTAGAGTGGCATAGAGTGCAGTGGAGTAGAGTGGCATACAATCGAGTAGCAGAGAGAGCAGTAGTGTAGAGTGGTGCAGTGGCATAGATTGCAGAGTAGACTGGTGTTGCAGGGAGTACAGTGGCGTAGTGTAGAGTGGTGCAGAGTAGAGCAAAGTGCTGTACAGTGGAGTGATGTAGAGTGGCATAGAGTGCAGTGGCATAGAATGCAGTAGTAGATTGGTGTATAGTACAGTGGTGGAGAGTGGAACGCTGCAGAGTAGAGTGTCAGTGCAGTGATGTAGAGTGGCACACAGAGCAGTGGCGTAGAGTACAGTGGTACAGAGTAGAGGGCAGTGGCGTACAGTGCAGTTGTTTAGAGTGCATTGGCGCAGAGTGCAGTGGCATAGAGTGGCATGGGGTAAAGTGGCATACAATGGAGTAGCAGAGAGAGCAGTAGTGTAGAGTGGTGCAGTGGCATAGATTGCAGAGTAGACTGGTGTTGCAGGGAGTGCAGTGGCGTAGTGTAGAGTGGTGCAGAGTAGAGCAAAGTGCTGTAGAGTGGAGTGATGTAGAGTGGCATAGAGTGCAGTGGCATAGAATGCAGTAGTACATTGGTGTATAGTACAGTGGTGGAGAGTGGAACGCTGCAGAGTAGAGTGTCAGTGCAGTGATGTAGAGTGGCACAGAGAGCAGTGGTGTAGAGTACAGTGGTACAGAATAGAGGGCAGTGGCGTACAGTGCAGTTGTTTAGAGTGCATTGGCGCAGAGTGCAGTGGCATAGAGTGGCATGGGGTAGAGTTACATAGAGTGCAGTGGAGTAGTGTGGCATACAATAGAGTAGCAGAGAGTGCAGTAATGCAGAGTGGTGCAGTGTCAGAGTGCAGAGTAGACTCATGTGGCATAGAGTGCAGTGGTGTAGAGTGGTGCAGATTGGAGTATTGTAGAGTGGTGTAGAGTATAGTGCCTAGAGTGCAGTGGCATAGAGTAGAGTGGTGTAGAGTGCAGAGTAGAGTGTCAGTACAGTGGTGTGCAGGTTCTGGCAAGGCAAGAGAAAGCTGTGCATGATAACCCTGAATGGTGATCCGTAGAATGGTCAGTAGGAAACAATGAGCAGTGCATTAAGCCTTTCTTAAAAGTCTTTACTGGTAAACCCCATCTCATGCAGGGAGGTGGGCAGAAAGCCAGCCACCCATTGGACCTGTGCAGCTGAATAATAGCATTCTAAGTCCAGAAGACCTAATCCACCCGCAGTCACAGTTAGCTTAAGAGTGGAAAGAGCTCCTGATGGTGCCGCAGTGACCAAATCAGATGTGTGGCCTGTCTGAAGAAGGTATGAAGGACGAGCAGAGGAAGGTTTGCAAAATAATACTATCATTGGGGTAGCACACCATCTTCACTAGTGCCACATGGCCTCTACAAAAAGCAGAAGAGAAGACCAAAAAGCAAACTGGGCTTGGAGGGACCGTTCCCTCTGCCGAGATTTTCTTCCTGGAAATCAGTGTAAGAATGGTAGATATTAATCATTAGGTATCAAAAGGTAACTGGTTCCCAGTTCAATCTGAGATCTAAATGTATATAAAGGCAAAAACAGTGCAATATGTCAAAGAAACACTAATTAAAATTTAACATTTGTATATTGTGTTTGTGCAATTTACATCCCAAATATTTTGAAGATTCTATGTGTACTTGACACTTAGGGATAACCCAGATCTCTAGTTTGCCTTTTGCTCAATTTCAAAACCATATAAAGACATGGACAAAGCGGCCAATTGCCTTGCACAACCTTGCAAGGGGGCTGGCCCCTGCTCACCCTTCAAAAGCACTAATAGCGGACCATTGCACCAGAAGAGTTTGCCAAGGTGGATGGGTGTTGCTTGTTCAACCACTTGACAGTGCCCCTTCTGTTTCGCTCCTGTGTGCAGAGACAACTCCCCAGGTTCCCAATACCTTCCGATAGTCCTGGTGGACACATCTTGTCTGATTTTAGGAATTGTCCCACCTTGTACTTCTCTTCCTTATTTACCCAGTTCTTGGCAACAACCCTTTGAATTACTTGCCGTGGATCTCCCATTTGCTCTTGATTTCATCCTCCTCTTTTATTATCTTTGATTGGTAGTCCGGGCTCCCATTTCTGAGATAAATATAGAGTCCCAGACATACACTCTAGTGCTGTGAGACCATAGACAAGTTATGGGTACATCACATCCTGACATTAGGTGTGAGACTGTCGCCCACACCATCTGCCCTGCCTCGTTAAGTTGAAAGTCCATGGGCGGTTGGGGTAAGCCAGATGTTTTTGTTCAATTTGTTTAAACTAGCATAAGGTTAATTACCTTAATGTTTCCCAAACTGTTTGCCAGGGGTTTTAAAATGTTCAGAAACATAATCAAAATTTTGCTGTTACTTTCTCTTCAGGAAAGATCAGGTAGATTTGGGTAGGGGTGATGGCCTTGCCGCAGTACTGAAGGGCATTAATTTACTACTGAACAAGGACGTAATGCGACACCTGAATGTAGCATACCAGGAGGCAATCACAAAAAAAACACAGTGAATAAATAGTGCTATGTTAAAAAAGAGTAAATAAATGCACTGACAACATAGTGAGGCATGGCCTCTCTTGCGTGTGTCTGTAAAACTGACGTTTGTTCTTGAATTTTTGTCCTGAATTTTGACCCTTTGTCCTGAATTTTTGTCCTGAATTTTGACCCTTTGTCCTGAATTTTTTATAGTCCTGTCCAGAATTTGCCTCAATGCCAGGTGGTCACCCTAGTCACGGTCTTTAAAATTAGCAAACCTTAGCAGGCTTCACGTTATCGGTGGGGTGTACTGATGTGAACTATGTGGTTGTACATGGAGCAGGTATGGTGTGTTTGTCAAAGTGTTTCATAACATACACTGGGAAAATCGAGGCTTACCTCTCATCTCGCCTTCACCACCACGTACGTGAATGAGCGAGGGCGTTTATTATTAACAGTTATAATTACCACAACCGTTTCAGTTCCTTGGCCTGAGAGAAACTGTACAATGCACACACTGTCTAGTATGGGAGGAGATCCTGTCTTGCTGCTTTCGGAACCAGTTTACATCAGTCCTACATTTTCTTTACTTGGAGAAGAGCTAGAGGAAATCAGAAATGATCTTTGAGTTGTAGCAAGATGAAGGGAAACTCTGCTTTGAAGTCGGTCTGTGAACCTCCCACACACCACTTTGGGGTCAGGAAGGTTTCCTCGTGTAAAAAAGTCCACAGGTCGAGCCTTCTGTCCCGTGGTTTAAATCGATTGTGCGTTCGCATTCTGCCAGCCACGTGAGTTGCGGAGGTGCCCAGCTACGTCCTCTGTGGGCGCCGTATTTCTTCCAGTGCCCTCACTATCCCTGAGAGTGCACTCGCTGCGCCCTCGACAAAAGAGATCATAAAAGGGCTATTTCGCCGATGCCAGCCACTTGTTTAACAAGTCTTGGCAAATCCAGTGGGTCTCGCCTTTGGGACCTATTGGCTTTTCCAGTGGTTTTTAGACATAGCGTTGCCGTGCAGCATGGCAAAATATTTTTTTTTAAGTCTTTGATGGGAACGGCTGCGTCATTTTGTAGGCATGTGCGTGCTTACAAAATGACAGAGTCATTTTTTTCATTTGTAGTATTACTGAAAAGTGCTGGATCAGAGAGTAAAGTGAAGTGCTGGGGGAAGAGCAAACAAGCAAATGATAGCAACATGGAGCGGGCGAAGGAGGAGCTACATGCAACAGAGATCAACAGGGAGAACGGGGGGAAGTAGTATAGACATGTGGAGAACACATGCAGTCCCACGGTGTGCTTAACCTAAAACAAAAAAGCAGTGCTTGAAAAACAAGCAGTGGAACCATAAAAGATAGCAAATCAAAAGAAGAGGCTGTGCTCCAAAGGAAAGTCACAAACAAAATTTACAAGCTGGAATACACTTAAGGAGCAGGTAAATGAGAGTGACAGCAGAGCCAACCAATCGTAAACAATGGTCAGCCTCCAACCCCCTATATGCTCTTGGTAAGACCACAATGCATCTCGCAGCAGACAGCACACATACCCTCTAGTAGGCCAGGCCTGAAAAGATGCTTAAAGAATTCTGTAATAGCTAAATTTTCTTAAAGAAAAATACTTATTATAATAGCCAAGGCTTTAAATGGGACAGACCCTTGTGAGACTGAGACCCATCAGTAGTTAAAAGCTGCCCTGGGAACGGGTCCCTATTGGGCCTTATAATCTGTCCTTAGCTTTGCAGGGAAAAACATTGATCGTTTTTTCAACAATGACTGTACAAACCGGTTGACAACCTATATCAGCAAGGTGCTCCTGTTTACATTACACTTTTAAATTAATTTACTTTCCCAAGAGTATTTGCTTTTCCCAGAATATTTCTGTAGTTTTCTTTTCACGCAGCATACTACTCTTTAATTTCCTTTACTGTGAACTGAGCCGCCTGTAGAAGTCATAGTGAGTCAGGTCGTAGGTGGGTGTTTATAAAGGAGCATGTTTGAGAGCTCTGGAGATGAGGCTAAAGGCACAAACTGTCTCAAAGTGCCTGTGGTGCTTGACGTTGGCATATCTATTGATCACACAGAGCAATGGTTTCCAATGCCAATTGTAATTGTGATTCTAGACACAATTATGTGAAGGAGGTAAACACTTGTCAAACTATTTACATTCTGAAAGTAAATGAAAATGCGTTTCTTAAACATGAGTAGTCGTGTGTTTACAGTGATGGTGAAGCTAAGGAGGTTCATGCAGGAGGGAGTGAAAAGAGGATGCAGAAGAGGAAAGAGATGAAACAAAACATGTAGATGGAGGATTTCATAAAGATGTGGAAGAAAATGGTGTGTCTCACAGAAAGGCTACAGAGGAAAGCAGTGTGAAGGGGAGAACAGGAGAGATTGCGACATTCTGAAGACCACACCACTTTCCGCAGATTCCAGTAATGTGTTAAAGTTTAATTCATTATCTCATATTTATTCACAACAAAAGTGCTCTTGCTCATTTGTCTGATAGTGCTGACAATCATTGGTAAAACTAGTAGGTCTAGCTTGTTTTAGTTGCTTGTATTTTATTGTGTGATATGTCTGGATGCCATAAAAGAAAGCTCACAGAGTGGCACCAAAATACTGGTTGAATGGCACACTATGGAAAGAACGGGGTTTTAGTCTACATGCTTTGAGATTACACCCTTAATTACATAGGCCACATCTCTTGGAAAACGATTCCTGGATGCGTATCTTAGGCCATACCCTTGTTTATAGCAGTACATCAGGAAAGCTGTATGCTTATGTAAAAGTAATGGTCATTTCAATTGAAAATGTGTTGTCTTTAATGGTATTCCACGACCACACCACGCATATTGCACTTCACTCGTCTCCACTCAACTCTGTGTCACTCTATGCCCCTCCAGTCTGAACCACCTCACTATACACCACTCCATTCTACACTACTCTGCAACACTTAACTCTACGCCACTCTGCTCCATTCGTCTGTATGCCACTCCAGTCTGCCACTCTATGCCACTCCACTTTACATCACCCTACTCCGTGACCCCACTCTACTCCACACCATACAACTCCACTCTGTCCCACTCCACGACAGTCTACTCCACGCCACTCCTTTCTATGTCACTCTGTGCCACTCCACTCAATTCCACTTCACTCAATTCCACTTCACTCAGCGACGCTGTACTCCACTCCTTGCCACTCCCCTCCACAACACACTACTCCAGTTTATGCCACTCTACTCCAGTGTATGCCACTCCACTCTATAACACTTTGCACTACTCTCTACTCCATTCTGCAGCACTACTCCAGTCTACTCCACTCTGCTCTAATCCACTTCACTCTATTGCATATCCCATTATATGCCACTCAACTCTACGCCACTTCACTCTATGCCACTCCATTCCACAACACACTACTCCAGTCTATGCCACTCCACTCTACAAAACTCCACAATACTTTACTCCACTGTATGCTACTCCATGACATTTTACTCCACAGTTCATGACTACTTTAAACTGTACAGCACTATTCCATTCTATGCCACTCCCCGCCACTCAAACCTGTTATATGCCACTCAACTCTAACCACCCCATGCCACTTCACTCTATGCCACTCTACGCCACTCTGTTACACTCCACAACACTACACTAGGACACTACACCAGTCCACTGTGACACTGAGCTCCAGTCTCCCCCACTTCACTTTGTAGCATTCCACTGCACTTTACTCCACTCTATGCCATGCCACGCTACAACAATCTACTCCAGATTTCAACAGTATTCTGTGCCACTCCACTCTACGCCACTGAAACACACTTTACTCTGACACTCTATTCCACTCTCTGCCAGGTTATGCCCCTTCACTCTACACCACTTCATGCCACTTCACTCTGTGCCACTCTAGTCTGTCACTGCACTCTATGGCATTCTACTCCACCTTACACCATTCTCCTCTACTGTACGCCACTCCACTCTGTTCTACTCAATGTCACACCATTCTGTGCCACTCCACCTCTACAACACTCCAATCTGCGACACTCCATGCCGCACCACAACACTCACCTGTACTACACTCTGTCACTACACTGCGCAACATTCTACTCCACTCTGTGCCACTCCATGACACATTACTCCACTCTATATCACTCCACTAAGCCACTCTGCTCTACAACACTCTGCCACTCCACTCTACAACACTCTACTCAACTGTACTCCACTCTGTGCCACCACACTCTGGCCCACTTTTCTCCACACTATGCCACTCCGCTCTATGACACAGTACTCCACTTCACAACATTCTACTCTACTTCACTCTGACACGCCTCTATTTGACACTCCACCATTCGACACTCCACTCTACGACATCCCACTCCATGCCACTCACTCTACAACACTCTGGCACACTTATCCACTCTACAACATTCTACTCCACTCTACAACACTCCACTCTAAGAAACTCCACTTCACTCACTCTACTCCACGCCACTCTACACCACTCCACTTTACTTCACACTACACCACTCCATTCCACTCTGTCACTACATTCTACACCACTATACGCCACTCCACTCTGTGACCCTCCACTCTGAGACTCCATTGTATGACAATCCAACCGACTCTATGCTGCTCTACTCCACTTATACATCTATAACACTGTACTCCAGTCTATGACACTCTACTCTACTCCAGTCTAAGACACTGTAATCCACGCCACTCAACCTTTCTACGACATTCTATGCCACTCCTCTCTACAACACTCTATGCCTTTTCACAACAAGACACTCCACTCTCGACACAATACTCCTCTCTATGCCACTCTACTCTGCCACTCTCCTCCACTTCAAGCCACTCTCCTCTATGCCACAAACTTTTTTCTGGGTGATGATTGGGAGCCTTCGGAAAATGTTCATCAGCATCTTCAAGATATCGAACCATGAGGCTGTGACATTATTGACTAGGCGGTCATGTCAAATTTGCTGTCGATGATGATCCTGGGGTTCTTGCCATTGTCAGACCTAGCTCTATTGACCACTAGATGGAGTCCCATGATGATGTGCTCTTCCAAAAGTCATGATTTCGGTTTTGTTGGTGTTCAGTTGTAGGCAGTTGGTCTTCATCCAGTGGGCAATTTCAGTCATGAAGGCACTGAAATTGCTTCAGGCATATTGTCCGCAAGGGAGAGAATGAGTTGTATGCCGTATGTGTAGGAGAGGATGTTGGTATTCTGAGACCGGATGCAGCTGACCAGAGTTTTCATGCATGCTTTGAAGAGGGGTAGCGTCAGAGAGGATCATTGCTTAACTGTTCAGATGAGGTTTCAGGTATCAGTGTATGGTGCCATGCTAACTGACTGGTTCCTTCCAGTCAGGAAGGAGCAGATCCATTTGAGGACGTTTACTTGGATTCCAGTATTGTGCAGGCATTCTATAAGGATGCAGTGGGAGACTGTGTCAAATGCTGTGGAGATGTGCAGGAGAATGAGAGCTGCTGTTTCTTCTCTGTCCAGAGTCATGAGGGCTGTCATCCGTGACAGCGATGGAAGGCTCTGTCCCTGCATATATGAGTCTGACATAAGACTGAGTGGTGTCGAGGAGTTGCTGCGCATTGGTGTATTTGGTGAGCTGTCTGTTGATGATTTTCTCCAAGCCTTTGGCCTGGAATAGTAGCAGGGAGATGAGTTTGGGTTAGCAAGCATTGAAGGTTCCACAGAGGGTTTCTTCATCATTGGAAGGACATTTACTTGTTTTCAAGCATCTGGGAAGGTTGCGGAAGAGGTGGAGGCATTCAGAATGAGTGTGAGCAGAGCACTGATGGGTTGAAGGGCTCTGAAGTTGGCCTGGTGGGGGCAGGGGAGTGATGGGGCCTCTGGGTGGATGGACTTCAAGGTGGTGGTATTTTCTTATGGGGTGATGACAGGCCATGTGATTAGCAATGGTTCTTTGGATAAGATTGCAGGGTTGTGGAATTCTTAAAGCTCAACACTAAGGACATATTGTTTGGGCTCAAGGACAACAAGTTTTCATGTTTATTTTGTCTTTGGGACAAGTAGGGCCAACTCCCTGCAGCACCAACCCTTTGGCTTCAAGTTTACAGTACCACATTATGTATTGGGGAAGAGCATTGTCTGCAGTTAAGGTGATATTTGTGTCCATATGTTAATGCAAGTTATGGTTCATTTTTGCATAGCCTTTATTATTAGGGTCAGCACTCTAAGAAATTGTTGTAAGCTCAGACTGCACTACTGACAGTGGTTCTCACATAAAAATGAGTAGACATGTTTGCAAAGCTTACAATCAGAGGCTATGTTTAATGTTCCCAGAAACTTTAATGCTCCCAGAATTCTCTCTGGGTAGATGCAAATGTTTGCATAAGCTTAAAAGAAAGACTGGTTCTTTGATTTCAAAATAAAATGCTCATTAAAAATGCAACTAGGGAAAATGTTTTGATAAACTACTTCGACATTTTAGGTACTATTTCTTTGAAGCATTATTTAGTAAAATGGGCTGATGCCTGCTAGTATTCACCAAAAAATATTCTTAATGGAAAAATCAGTGTCATCAAGTTCAACAAGATAATGGGGAACATGACAATAAACAAGCATTGGCAAAGGCAATAAGTCTGACTTTGGTGGACAGCATTTTGGTTTTGTCAATGCATGTCTTGTTTTTACATGGTATTTGTAAAATGTTATGCTGTGGGAATTACCGGGCCCTCATCATCATTACAAACATTGGCAAAAGCAAAAATATTTTTGGGTCTCAAAAAGCACACATTGCCATAGTAGTTCCTGGAACTGAATAAAACTACTGTATGTGCCAATATGCTCCTTGGGAAAGAGGAGAA
The DNA here is from genome assembly GCF_031143425.1 of Pleurodeles waltl. NCBI lineage: Eukaryota > Metazoa > Chordata > Amphibia > Caudata > Salamandridae > Pleurodeles > Pleurodeles waltl. The sequence goes on from NC_090447.1 coordinate 871,227,626, forward strand.
TGCGTCATTCACAGTTAAGGCAGCTGATAAACAAAGAGAGAGAGTAAGAGAGAGAATTTTAATAAAAACAAAAGTTCTTGGATAACCAATTAAGTGCCCAATTCTTTAAGAAAATCACATAAGTGCACCCATGGTATATATCCTTACACTAATGCAAGTTTACAACTTTCATGAATTCACAAGAAGTTACAGGCATAGGCTAGGATATCGTACTCCTAGAAAATATTTGTGAACTACATTTTATCACTAGGAAATACACATGTAGTTTTGCTCAAGCGAAAATCTGTTGAACATTTACAGGTTCACTTTCCCTTTAACCACTTTTTCCCAACCCAGGAAGAAGTTTTACTTCTGCCCACATCAGGAGTAAATTTCCAACCTTTCTCAGTATGGGAAAAGATTAGAGAAGAGCTGGTAAAAACCCCTAAAACATGCAAGTTAGTAGGTTTGTACAGGCTCAAACAGGCATTCCTACCCTGGAACTACTGCTTACCCCCATCTCCAACCTCAGTTCTGCTGACAGGTGCAAAATAAGGTAATTACTAGTATTCAAACCCTACGATAGTATGAGTCCTGGCATAATCAGAGAGGGTATCTGAGCTCTTATATAACGAGATTGCTGCCATAATTTATCGCTGCACTACATGGTGCCAACTGGACAAGTGGACTTTTTTACAGGACCTGTAGATTTATGAAGCAACCTGTCCCACGGACAAGTAGATATTTTATAAAATTCCTCACCCCTGAGATTGGGAGGTGTTTGGCGAGGTCTGTTGGGTTGGCTGCAGACTGAAGTTGCTGTATACGACGGTTATTTTGTTGCTGAAAAATTGAGAGGCATTGTTACAGAGGTAATTCAAGGGAGTAATTGAGTTGAAGACGTTCAGTTGTGCGGTGAAATCTTTCACAATGGTGAAGATTTCTTTGCTTCTGTTGCTGGCATTGATGCAGTCTGCGAGAGTGGCTCTTTTGGTGGTCCAAATCATTTGGCGGTAGCGTCTCAGGGTTGATTTAAACTTATTCCTATCTGCATTGTTGAGGCCCATTCTCCATTTGTGCTCCAATTCTTTGCAGTAGTGTTTCATCAGACTGAGTATCTCGGTATACCAACTGACCTGGCACCTGGACATTGTTGTATTGTTGTGCTTTGGGTTAGGCAGGTAGGAAGCGCAGGAAATGCTCCAATTGTTGAAGCTGTTTGGGTTGGTGGGTGTTGAGAGTGGTGTTCCAGTCCTAGTCAGAAATACTTTTGCAGTTTTGGTAGGCTGGCCTAGCGGTGGTGTATGCGTATTGAACCAGTTCAGGGATGTTTAACTTGACAAGAGCATGGTCTGTCCAGGGAAATCATGTGGGCTCGTCGACTTGTATGTTGCAGAAGTCAGTAAAAATAGGGTCCTTGGGGTGTTTGGCGATGTGGGTAGGCCCCCTTTTTCTTGGTTGAGGCCCAGGCTTCTACGGTTTTCACTGAGTGCTTTTGAGTTGAGGTCAGTTTGATCTTCCAGGTGGAATTTTAGATTTCCTAGTAGAGTGTAATTGCTAGCATTGAGGGTGAGTGATGCAACAAAAGCTGTGATGGTGTTGGTTAAGTTGGTGCATAGTTCTGGTAGTCTATAGATGAAAAGTGGTGCTTACATTGGAGGTGGCTGTGATGTGGAGCTTAAACAACAGTTGTTCCTAGTTGGATGATAGTGTATCTGTGGAAGTGGAGCAGTTGATGGTGTTCTTGTGGTTGATGGCGATTTAACCTCTGGGTTTGTGAAATCTGTCTTGCCTGGCAATCTTGTAGCGAGTGGGGATGGCTGTGGCAATGTCAGGCGCTGATGCAGGGTTTTGCCAGGTTTCCATTAGAATAAGTAGGTCAAGAGCATTGTCATACAGCAGTTACCAGATCTCTGTGGTTTTTCTGGTGAGTTAGAGGTGTTGAGGAGCATGCATGTGAGTGTGGAGTGTTGTATGGATAGATGCAAGACGGTGTGAGGGTCTGAGTGTTATGATGGGTGCTGTCTGTGTATTGCATGTGGATAAATGCGTGAAAACTTGTGGAAGCACAGGAGAATGCTCCCACAGTGTTGTGTGGTGCAGCGAGGCAGCAATGTGTGGTGCAGCGGCCGGGGTAGAGGGTTTGGAGGGTCATACCAGGCACTGGCCGCAGATGGGCTTGCCTTTAATGTGCCAGTGGCACGCCTGCTGCACATCCACGTTGTAGCAGCCATTAAAAAGATACTGGGAGAGGAGAGGAGTTTTGTCACTTTCTATGCAGGTGGATGATACAAAATCCTGTAATGTCAGTCCCTGTTCAGATGAATGATTGGAAATGCAGTGATGTCATTTCCTGTGCAGATGGATGATGGACTATGTGATAGTGAGCGAGAGAAGCAGTCAAGATATAGATTTGATAGAGAAAAAGTGGAATGAAAGGGAGCACAAGGACATTAGAGGAAGGTTGGGGAAAAGAGAGAAGGGTAGGATGTGGATTGAAGAGAGTGGACTGGATGAGGGAGAACTAGAGGAGAGCGGAAAAGGAAAAAGGGGGAGGGAGAGAAGATAGAAATAAGGGAGGAAGGAGTTAAGAAAACGAGAGAGTGAAAGTGGACAGAGCAGAGAAAAGGTGCGAGGAAACGATTGCAGAGACTTGGAGATAGCAAATAGAGGAATGATAGGTAGAATGATTGGGCAAAAGGTACAGAGGACTGGTGCCCAGGGGCACAGGCAGCACACTACACTTCTGTAATGAGTGTCTTTTAACACCGACGCAATAGAGTAGGTGGTCAGTTTATTTCTGGTTGCATCAGGACCCGTAGCACCCCTGATGCGCCACTGATTTTGGTAGCTTGCACACCTCTTGCGCTTGCATAGTAAATTGTACACAGAGCACATTTATTGCTGCAAAAAGGGAAAAAACTAGAGGGAACATCCGTGTCCAGGGTTTGACAATCCACTTTAATGTACTAAAAAAAAGATAACAGGCTGATGCAGAAACCCGCCCTTCTGCCTTCTGCCTGGTGAATGTGCTGTGTTAGCTAGCAGAAGTTTATTCGCTCGTTACCAAGCCAGCCGAGGGTAAGGGCAGCAGACCTCCATAAGTCTGTTTTGGAATTGCGGCATTAATCAGCAACTTTTGCTTCTGTGCAGGGGAACTGGCTCTTAGAGCAGTTTTATGGGCCAGGCGGAGTTATCATATTTCAGTTTTAACTAGACTCTTGTTTAGACAAAAAATCTTCTCTGCTCAGCCCACATCACAGGAGCGGAGACAGCAGTTCTGCAGTGGGTGCGTTTTGAGAAGAGCTTTTCATATTGGTTTGAGGTACGTTTTGCTCTTTTGATCTCAGTTTCAGTATTTTTTGGAAAATCTTCCGTTGTCCTTGGGAGCGGAACTGTTCTCTCGCGTGTATTATATGTTTTTTTCTAAGCAGCAGCTTTTGTTTTCCGAGTTGAGGTAACGAATTGCAACCTGGCAGGCAGCGCCTTTCAGAACTGTTTGCTTTCCGGGCAGGGTCCTGCAGCGGTGTTGAACTTCAGCATAGTGTGACAGCCTGCTCTTTTGTTTGTTTTTTCGCATACTGCTTGCGTGAAAGTTTTTCAGAGCATGAACTTCCAAGATTTGTGTTTCACGGAGTAAAGCGCCGTGTTACTTCCTTCAGACGGCAAGTACAATTTTTAAAGGAATGTTTCCAGAAGTCCGTCAGTTGTTGACACAACGTAAGGTGAGTGAACTGTTTGCATGGAGTCACGTACCTTCTTTACGTGTTTTACGCATCTTATTATCTTTCCTAATGTGATGGCAGCGAGATAATTGGCTGCCCACAGCTGCGGTTGTAAGACTGGCCTTGCACAATGTGGCATGAGGAGGCGGGGGGGAGAGCTGATCCAAGTGCACGTGTTCTATCAGTATAAAAATAAAATAAAATAGCTACTGTATATTGAACATCGTGCTGAAAAGCGAAGTAGCAGAAGCTAGTGTCCTAATGCTGCCAACCCTGGGAGAAAATGCGAATGAAATGAGGTATCCTGTTAGTTGCAGCGTGGCAGGTGACTAAAGAGGAAGTGTAGTGTACTGCTCTGTTTCTTTTAATAGGGAACATTGGTAGGACAGTGTGAACAGGGGCGTACCGTGGTCAGTATGATTGGGGGGATGTAAACTTTCCCAACAATGGCTCTGCCACACCTTGATAAAACATAATACACCAGAAGCAAGACATGAGGAGGGTTTAAAGGGCAGTGGAAAGAGAGTGGGACTGTTAAGGGTACTTAAAACGCAATATTTTTTCAAACTAATCAACATTTTTGAAGGCCTTCAAAATAGAGTATTATGTGTGTTTTCGCCGGTGTGGGCATGTAAATATCCCGGGTGAAATCCGAAAGTCACTTTACATTACCCTACTGAAAGAACTTGTACCCAACTATTTACTACAGAATACACTTTTTTAGGGGGTGTAACAACCAACACACCCTCCCTGGAGCTACTCCCCAAGTGTAATAACTCTGATAATGTTTTTAGAACAGTCTGCCAAGCAAGTGCAGAAACACTGTGTGTAGCACTTCGTGCCGGTAGGAACAGCTATGAGTTTGCAGTTTTATTTTACAAAGGCAAGAAAGTTGAGGGGGCAAAGCGATCTGAGCACGTTAAACGTAGAGGTGAGCGAGGCACTGAAAGCTCGAGCCAGATGGCAGGCTTTAGTTCAGCTGTAGGATCTCTAGAATGCTCGAGCCCAAAATGAGCCAAGCTTTCATGTGACTTCTGCCTGTCACCTCTCTACTCTCAGGCGCATAACATTCAATGCTTAATTTGTGCTTGTTGTTCCCGGTGCTCTTCACCGGCACTTATTTTTGAAGGCCGGCTCTTATTTCTCTGTCTCAAGCCTTTACTGCAAGCAAAAGACACGTATGGGAAAGAGGGAGGAAGAAAAAAACGACAAATCGTCACAATGGGTGAAAGCAGGAAGCTTCAAGAGGGAGCTGAAGGGGAAGGGAGTGGCTTTAAATGGATTCAAGAGGCCCGGCTTCAGGATTACGCTGCCTCAGTATTCTGGGTTCGCACATTTAATTGGAGCAGCCACATGTTTAAGAGGAGGGCTTTGGGCACCGGCACCTTTTTATTTACAAACTAAGCACTGATAACATTAAGAAACAATATTAACTTTTAATGTGGTGGAGCCAGTAAAATATACCCATGCAGTGGGTGAACTGCACAATATGAAACCAGAAACTCTTGCTCAATCCCAGCATCCATGCTTCACCAAAGTGTGTGATCCTAGTCAAATATTTAATTCAACAAGCCTTCTGTTTCTTCATTTGTGACAAAACCATCATATACATCATGGGTACTGACAAACATTTTCCCAGGTGCCCAAAAAAAGTTTGGTGTGTGGTGTGACCAAGGGCCATATTGATGCAAGCGGTGGCAGTCGGGCAGGGGCAGAGGGTGTTTGGTCTGTACGGTGGGTGTAGGGAAAGTGAAGCCTATACATCTAGTAGCTGAATTGCACAATGAGAAACCAGAAAACCAATGGTTAATCCTGGTTTTCTCACTTTACCAAACAGTATGATATTGGGCAATTGTTTTATATCACATTCACTCTTTTTTTTCTTCATTTTTCATATATGAGGACCTCAACATACATGATTGTAGGATGGTTGTTGTACAAAAATCTTTTTTGGTGTTTGATTTATTAAAGTGTAGTATTGTTCATTTATAATAAGAACCCACGCCACCCTAAGAATGTACATAACAACTGACTTGCCACTTATGTCCCTACTGGCATTTTCGTCAGAGTGGGGTGTGATATGAATGTTTCAAAATTTGTTTGAAAACTGTCACTTTTAGAAAATACTTCTCAATGCGCTGGTATAATCTAATGTCGTAAGGTGAAGTGGTTCTACGTATTAATAAAATAAAATACACTTGTTGAATTCTGAAGAGACTTTATCATCTTCATCATATTTGTACACTTTTGCTGCAAGATGACTTGAAAAATTAAGGTGTTTCTAAAGTGCGGGACTCCTTAGTTAATTCCTTTTTGTAATATCAATTAGCCTTTAAATAAAAGCTTGCTTGTTTATGTATCATCTTTTTAAAGTTTAGTGCAGAGTCGAGTAAATAGCAGTCCAGTGCTGCTGTTCATCTGAGGGCCAGATCTAAAAGTCACGGTGCCGGCATGCAGCCCGGGCCATACTTTGAGTATCAATGATATACATGATTTCAAGTTGTCCAATGTAACAAATCTCGTGTGTTTGATTTACTAGACAATCATTTTGCTCCATATATAATAAGAATATAGGCCACATAGAGGGTATATGACAACTGACTTGTGTCTTTGATCACTAATGGTAGTAGTGTCAGAGCGGATGGTGAGGAATGTTTTTAAGTTTATGTTTAAACACCACTTTTAAACAATGCCTTTCCATTCAGTGATATAATCTGATTACAAGGTAAAACACTTCCATGTGCTCAAGAAATGCGCTTTTTGAACATTTTTACATGATGATGTTGTATGAGGAACACATCAAATATTCTTATGTTTCATCTCAAGCACATGCTTTCAGAGCCGAGGCAGACCCTTGGCTCAGCTCTCCCTGTTAACTTATTGGCTTTCCTACCTCTAACTGCATGAATCCCCACACATCAGCTCCTATGCATTGTGGCACTTCAGTGGCCTTTTTTTTTGTGGGCAAAGCGCTCCGTCCATAAAGTAATCTCTCTTTGGGCTTCAAACCACGCCCAGGTCACGTCAGTCTCTTTCATTGGTTCCTGGGCTTGCTCTTTAAAATCTTATTGCTTTCATCTGTGAAAGTCATGCATGCATCATGCCTTTTCCGGTGTTTAGCCCGCCTACACAGCACTGGTAAACTACTAGAAACATAGGAGACTCGATGTTTTGAACCTGGTTTCTGGACTACTTTATCTGTTAATTTTCCCCACAGCGCGATCGTGCTGGGGCTTACATAGCGCGATCGCGCTCCGTTTTTTCGTGTTCAATTTTAGCGCGATCGCGCTGCATTTTATATAGCGCGATTGCGCTCTGTTTTTTTTTCTTTTAATTTGTGTGGCAAGAAAAGTTAGGTTAGGAGTTTACTACGCAAATAGCTCCAACTCGAGCAAATGCGAGCCCCGTTGCATTGAAAATGCTTGTTTAAACTGTGGCCGACCCCAGTGTGCTAATTCATATTCGAAATGCTTAACCATTTAATTTTTTAAAACATTTTGAACTCTCCTAAAGCGCATTTTGAAGAATGGAGCGACCTGTTTTCAAATTGCAGCATCAGGGCCCTCCCGAAAAATAAAGAGGAATAACAAAAATACAGGATACAATATTTACAAAAAAGAAATTGGCAAAGAAATTGCAGTAGCAAGGGAGACACGTATGGACGTGGTAGAAGTAACTGAACACCACTGATCAGTGATGTGAAGCAGCAGCGAGCTATGGAGTTTGGGGACCTATGGAATTTGAGGGAGGTGTGTGTGTCATAGCTTAAATAACAGCTGTTCTTCTCACATTACCAGACATCTTAATGTAAAACTTTTCTTGACATGAAGGACACGGCAATTAGTAATTTTACTGCCCTCTTCATTATAGGAAATGGGAATATTTTTCTTGTTTAGGTGTGGACCAAAAGCTTTTGATTTTACTAAATTTGTATTACATTTCATGGTTATATATTGGGGCTTTCAACCAATCTTCTTCATCCACAAGTAGGAAACCCTTGAGCTGAACGGTGACGCTTCAAGACTGCTGTTTTCAGGGGCAAGGACTCTATGTAGTGCATGCAGTTTTTTGCTAATAGTTATATTAAGTGACACTGTTTTATATTCTTATATTTTCTGAGCATTAGCTGGGAATCAGTAAGGGCGAAATCTGTGCATTCCTTCGTGCTTGCAACTGTGTCTTTGATTTAAGAGTGAAATACCAGGACAAAAGAACAAAGAGAAGATGTGTGAGGCCCCTATGAAGTAACGGGTTGAAGTACCCTGATGCCAGCCACGATTGCAAAAGGCTTGGTGCATGCAATTGACTTTTAAAAGCATTTAAATGCTAGGCAAGCTGGACTTAATGTTTTATTTAATTTACAGTTGCTTATTGAGCAGTAGCAAAATATTTTACACTTGTATTTATTTTATCAGCTTTGCCCCCAATTCACCAGTTTTGAAGTCTCTTAACACCAGAGTTGACTCTTTCTGTTTGTGCTTACTTTGTTCTTCTTTTCTTCGGATTACACTTTGCCTGATAAACACATTTAGATTGTGCTTGGCATACATGTTGCTATGCATATGCATTTATATGTTATAAGTGCCCAGCCTGCCGTAATTCATTTGTGCTGCAGGAACATATTTTCACTAGTAGTAGTGTTTTATCGTCACAGTGTCTGACAGCAAAACAAATCTAAGTTTCTCAGTGGGAAATATTTACCCTATGGCGTCACGTCCATTGGCACCCAGAATCCATATAGCACAACATTGCACAACTGGAGTGGAGTTTAGTACCGAGACGTTTCCAGAGAAAGTGCCTCGTTTCCATTCAATGTTGAGGTTTGCATTGAAAAAACACGTGGTCACAAGTCATAAATATAAATGACACACCAGTCCAGCAAAGTGTAAAATATGGACCATTGCATCAGCAAGTTAACGCCAGTATCTATTTTTTTTCATCACCCATGTTAATCTTTATACAGTGTAAACCTATTTTAGGTATCTTTGTGTCCCCTGTTCGATCAATAGGCACATATTGAAACTATATGCCAGTGCATTGTGAGCAGTGACACAAAATATTTTATAAAATTATATATTTATTTAGCAAAAATCCCATGCAACAATTGTATGTCAATATTCCTAGATAGATCTTTAGTATAGAAGCTTCATAACTACCCAGAATTTCGGAATGTTGAATTTCGCCACCACGGGGATTTAACTCGGTGAGTGGCGTGTACATGCATGCCCACATCTGTACTCATTCCTTTGAGTCAACAGAACAGCCTACTTTTAATACTGTACTTTTAATACTGCACAGCCCACTTTTAATACTGTACTTTTAATACTGCACAGCCCACTTTTAATACTGGACTTTTAGTACAGTTTTTGGTTACATGTTGGATACAGAACATTACTACAGAATGGCGAAAGCGTTATTTGACCGCATCCTTGTGTAGCACCTGCTAAGAAAAGCAGACAGAGTAGAGCACATAAAATTTGGTACTTAGGTGCTCCTGAGTTTGAACTTAAAATACATGAGAATTTATTCAGAGAATTAAGTATATATAGACTGTAGGTTTGATGGACAGGGAGGACATGCTAAAGATTTTCAAAGTTTTAAAGGAAACACCCAATTGTATTAAGAATCAGTGTTATGATATTGGAGGGTGAACTAACATGTAATATAGATATTTTAAATTTTACTGTAGTGCAGTCACTACACCATCAATAAGTATTGCATTGATCATGGAGAGGAATCCTTGGTAGGATGTACCGTATTTTCCGGCGTATAAGACAACTTTTTAACCCCTGAAAATCTCCTCAAAAGTCGGGGGTCGTCTTATACGCCGGTATACGGTGTGCTGAAACTTCAGGGACAGGCGCCCTGTAGCTGAGCCACCGCGCGTTGCATTTGGAAATCGATTCCAAGCGTATGATGGGTTCCGCATCCCACAAGATTCAGCTACTTGTGGACACAGAGCTGATTGGTCAACCGTGAGTTGAGCTGTCCTTACCGTGTGCCGCAATCCTCGCTGGCAGTTGTCTGGACAGGCACGTATTCCTGCATGTGCTCCAGGCTATTCCACTTGCACTGTTTTATGTTTACATGTTTGATGACAAACAGCCTTCTGTTTATAAGTGACAGTTTTCCTACTAAGTACCTGCATGTCATAAGCATTTGAATTAAAATTACCATGTTAAAATCAAATCTGATGTTTTAAATTTTTATTTGGTGTGCGTTGGAAGAGGGGTAGTCTTATACAGCGAGTATAGCCCAAACCCTATATTTTAACAGGAAAAGTAGGGGGTCGTCTTATACGCCCAGTCGTCTTATACGCCGGAAAATACGGTATCTTGATGCAACTACATCTCATTGCATGGGCCAAGGAGTTCACTTCTTTGCTCGTCACTGGAAGCTGGGCAGCTGCATCTCTTGCTTCATTCATCAAAGTAAAGCTAGGTGCATTCAAAACCACACCAGGGGTGGAGAGTTCAACCCAACATCACAACACTCAAAAGCGTTTTTACCAACAAACGCGTAGGGAGGCATCTGTAGGCTTCTTCTGCTTAGCTGGGGACTGACGAGGAAGTATAGTGACAGATAAGAGTGGATAAGCTTTTTTCTTTGGAGAAGCCGAACAAAAGAAAATAGCGGGTGCGTTCAGCATGACATGATTAGCTCTGATGTATCAACATAACTGATGAAGTCGGATAATAGTAAGACTATCACTCTAATTTCTTCTATTTCAACGGTGGTCTGTTCTTGCGCTCCCACTAAATCATGTACGTTCTTCCATCTCACTTCTTTGCTCGTTTCAAATCCCGGTGGCTTTCACCTAAAACAATTCCTGCCATATTGGGTCTATATATCTCTCGGTTTCCACCCGGCTGTAGCCCTGAGTGGCACAGCTTCAGACAATTGTTTACACAGGATTTGTAAATACAGAGACCTAGCTCACAGAATGGTGGGCCTCGAATTTTCTTTGTTCTTTAACTTGGAACGATTCTTTGAGATACCTACGGCTGTGTGTGTAGCCTTCATTTCACATAAGTATAGATCTTTTCCCCCTCGCTTTTACCTTTTGTCTGTTTATGAATATTCATGACTGCATCTTATCTAAGGGTCAATGTTAAATTTGAATCTGTGTGTCACATATCTCACACAGATGTATGTTGAAATACAAATGTTTCTCATGGCAGAACACTGAGGGTAATCTTGTGGATGTTTTTGACCTAAATCATATAGATATGTTTTTATCTTTTGATTTCATGCCCATAGATTTGAGCATTAATTATAATTGTACACCAGGTATTGTTCCAACTCCTCTGTTGCTACTTTATAATGCCTATATCATTGCTATAGACCCAGTGTCTATTCACACTTTCAGATGCCTGGTATCTTAGGCTTACCTTTTGTTGCGTTGATTAGCAGAGATGGCGGAACTCAGACCTAAAGATTTTAAAGACATAAAAAGACAGTAAAATTCCTAAAGACAGTAAGACAACTCTAAAATGACAAACAGGGGAGCCGCCCCTACCAGAGTCTCCAGTTAAATCAAAAACAGATCAAGGTACTAACCTTGAAATAATCATACAGCATCTTGGAGATTTTCATGACTTAGCTCAAGAGACTAAAACAAGTACAAATGTGATGCAGCAAGACATCCAGGCGTTACTATCTGACTTCGGAAATCTCACAGCACGGCTCGCTGTAGCAAAATCTAGGATTGGGCTTCTGGAAGATCCCTCTGCCTCTGAAAAGAAACGTTGCGACATGTTCCACAATAGAAATAAAAATCTTTCTAGAGAACTTTCAGGCCTTGAAGATCATAATAGGAGGAGGAATCTACATATCTTTGGTCTACCAGAGAACGCGGAAAGAGAAGCAAACTCTTGCACAGAATTCCTTGAAGCTTGGATACCCAACTTATTAGGGATCTCTTTTGACAGAGATTTTGAAATAGAAAGAGCTCATAGAGTTCCCAGGGGTAAACCAGGATCACAATACATCACTGAGAATCTAAATCCACGAGTGATGCTCTTTCAACCGCATTGATATAAACATTCTGACACAATATTATCTTATATGAGAAAGATACAAAACGTCCAGTGGAACAGATCCAAAATTAGTATAGCCTAACATTTTTCCAGAGAGACAGTCTCTATCAGAAATTGTTTTCTCACAACTCGTCAAAGACTGAGAGACCACTTCATTCTTTTCGGTTTTGTTGGCCTGGCAAAATTTTGTAATACCTTCAAAGGGAAGAACTAGAATTTTAACAGAACCAAATGCTCTTCAAGATTTTTCTGGACTCCTCATTGGGATCTGAAATGGTAACTTAACTTTTGAATGCAACAGATGATTGAGTTTTGATCACAAATTTACTTTCAGTGGCTGTCCTTGCTTGTGTCTGCAGACTTGCACTTTTGATATAGCAGTTTTATGTTAGGTGGAGTGAGAACATATATCAAGTTCTGTTAGGATTCTTCTCCCCTTGCCATTGCACATTCCTTTTTTAGATAACATTAAGTTGGGTGGATGTTTGAAAATGTGATTTTAGAGCTATCTATTATGTTTTACTTATTGTTAGTGTTTAATACAGTGAGGGCTCTGCAATGGATCATAGAGTAGGTCACATTGTATTGCTTGATATCTAGTCCTTACTGATAATATTGATGTTTGGTTTAAATATACTCTTTCTGGTATTTTATCTGCCACCAGGTTGCTTTCCCTTCTTGGTTTTTACCTCTTTCTTTATCACTACAAAAGTGTACAAATGTGTGGTTATACTATATATGCTAGATCTTATATCTCAATGTGCATTTCTTATATTTTAACAGGGGATGGGAAATGCACCCCAGACACTTTTCAGGGAATGGGTCGTGGGTGAGATTCCATGGGGAATTTTTGGTTTGATTATTTTTTATTTTGTCTTTATCTCTACCCTCTTCTTTAATTCTCTTTCCTTCTTCCTTCAGGCGTCTTATTTGTACGCTGATTTCTCATTGGTTATCTTTTGCTGGACTTTATGGATTCACTTTCCTTTTGTTCATATTTATAACTGTCCTCATTCCACCTATACGTTGGTGGATTTTTTCATATTTTTCACTTTCACTAGATGTCATCTGTTTCGGGTGCATTTTGATAAAAATAATGACTCATCCCATTAAGATACAGTCCTTAAACATGAATGGTCTCAGTCATGCTGTCAAAAAGCAGAAGATTGCAGAGTATTGTAATACACTGAAAGGGGATACCATATTACTCCAGGAGACTCATTTGGAATCTATCCAAGTTGCTAAATTCTATAGCCCATGGTTAAAGGATATTGGTATATCCCCAGCGGTTAAAAAGAAGAATGGGGTTATCCGCCTGATATCGAAGAAATCTGGTCTATTAATACTATCACATACACATGACCAAAATAGTAGATATCTTATTTCTAAGGCTGTGAAAAATAATCTTTCTAGATAATCCTAGGATAGTTCTTGGTAGTGACTTCAATCTCCCAATGGATGGCAACCTTGATAGAATCTCAGCTTGTAAATGTATACATGCCAGCTCCGACAAACAGATGAAGATCTGCTATAATAACATCAACTTAATCTATATTTGGTGATTATATAATCCTGCGGGTAGCGATTATACTTTCTAATCTTACCCACTTCATTCTTTCTAAAGAATAGATTACTTGGTGGTTTGCAAACCTTTATTGTATTCAGCTCATTCCCTAGATATTGAACCAATTATAATTTCAGATCATGCATGTATATCGCTTGAAGTAGTGGATGGTAATCCTCCTCTACGTATTTGGAGACTAAATGATGCATTGCTTGAGGACGAAAATACCAAAGAACAGAAGCTCATGAGATTGATCATTTTCTGGTAGAAAACTGTATCTCTGGTACTGTACCCTCGACCAGGTGGGATGCCCAAAAGGCTACATTAAGAGGAGTAATGATACAACAAATGCCAATTAGGAGCAAAGCATCCAATGCTCGCTTGATAGAGTTGGAAACAGAGATAACTAAATTAAATACGCAGCTCAAACAAACAAGAGTTTCAGAGGTCCTACCAAAAGTACAAGCAGTACAATATGAATATAATGAAATTTTGAGAACAAGAGCTAGAAAGAGGTTTGATGTAGCCATTGCCAGTAAAATGTGTAACAAAAATAAGGCAGGTAAAACTTTAGCAAATTACTTAAAGCATAAGAAATCTAAGTCCTGTATTTCTGAAATTAAGAATTCAGGAGAGACATTGGTCTCTACAACACAGGACATTCTTGAAACCTTTAAAAGTTTTTGTGAGAAATTATATAATTCTAATAATATGGCTACTCCTGCTGCTATTAATGACTATTTAAAAACGTGCATCCTTCCACATCTTTCCTGGATGATTTGCTTAAACTTAATAGCTCGATTAGGAAAAATAAAGTCATTGCTGCTATACATATACTTAAAACTGAGAAAGGCCCTGATCCGGATGGCTACACAGCTAACTTTTATAAAACATTCAATCCTCTGCTTACTGTTTTTTTATCAGTTTGCCCTCTCAGGTTCGATAATTGTCTCAGCAATAGGGGCAGCGATTGCTGTCATTCCAAAAGAGGGGAAGGATCCTTTAAATGTTAAGATTTATAGACTGATTTTTCTGATAAATATTGATGGTAAGGTGTATGCCAAGACAATGGCACATAGATTGGAATCAGTTGTTCTGCAGACTGTTTTTTTTTTAAAGATAGACTTACCTCAGCCTGGTTTGTTTGAAAGGCAGACTTGCCTCGGATAATATCAGACTATTAGGTCATATTTTGGAAAAGCCAATTTATCACTGTCTCTGTCAGCTGAGTTTGGATGCTGAGAAGGCCTTTGATAATATTTCCTGTCCCTTTCTAGAAGCAGTTTTACACCAGTACCAGTTGGGTGATGAGTTTATCACAAGGATCATGGCTCTATACTCTGAGCCAACTGCTGAAAAATAGAATTAATGGTTATCTTTCACAGGCATTCTGTTTATCTCAAGGCACTCGTCAAGTCTGACTACTATCCCCTGTTCTTTGTCGTTTGGACATTGAACCTTGGATCACTTCCTTTAGAGATAATCTAGATATACCTGGAACTCCTTTTCAATCAGGAAGACAGGCGGTGGTGGATTTTGGCGATTATGTATTGTTGTTCACGGAAGATGCACCTCAGGAACCCCCCCATCATCATGATGGAAATTGAGAGATATTCATAGGTAGCTGGATATTATTTAAATAAGGATAAGACTCAAGTCTTCCCACTAAATGTCCACTGCGCATCTGATCCAATTGGTATGCTAGGTCTGAAGTGCCAGCCAGACACTATTAAATATCTGGGAATTTATTTTGGTAGGGATCTCAAACAAACAATAACAAAAAAAAACCCTCTCCAAAATTAGAGAACTTCTGAATACTTGGTCTCCCAAATATATTACTTTGTGTGGGACACTATGAAAATATTGATACCTCCCTTAATTTTATAGCTAGCATGCCTTCAATGTTTACATCACTATCTTTTTGCAAGTCTATAGATACTAATATTTCAGAATTTCTCTTTGAAGGAAAAAAGCGAGCATTTCAATGACCACATTGATGCTCAGTAAGTCCTTGGGTGGTATTAATCTCCCTGACTATCTTTGTTACCAATCGGCTTTTATTATCACTCAGGTATCTTTGTGGTTTGGGGTGAATAATACTTGCCCTCCCCTGTGGCTTCTAGTAGGATCACAGTTATTATATCCTCTGCCTCTTATCTGCACTCTTTCAATCGACTATGACTTCATTGTGGTATAATTGCAAAACTAAACTAGATGGGAAGACTTTATTTTAGAAATCAGTGGCAATAAAAGGATTTAACACGGTCATTGACCTTGGCACTTGTTTATGTGATTCACAGGTCTACAAATTGTTGTAAGTGCCTAAGAAATGTGTGCTCAAATCACTTTCTCGAAAATGGGAGCCTTTATTTGATTCTTTACGTAACAAGGATCACTCAGACATTAAATGGGAGAACATTTGGCAATTCCCCCTTCTGTACTAAAATCATACCAGTTTTATTGCAATTCCACTTTTGGTCTATACACAAACCATTTTGGACACCTTCCAGACTTTATAAAATTGGTTTAATCATAACAGATAAATGTTGGCGATGTGAGGAGGAGGTGGGAGATTTACAACACATGTTTTTTACTTGTGAAATGGTTACCTTATTTTGGTCTTAGATTCACTCATTAATCTATGACATAACTGGTGCACACATTCAGATTGATTTCTTGACTGTTGCCTTGGGGATATTTGCTATTCCCCTACCTGTGGAATGGTTGGATCGGATTTTAATGTTGACTGATTTTATATTAGCATTAGGTGTTCAAGTAATACTCTCTGATTGGAAGTTGACATCTGCCACTTCTTTCGAAAAATGGCGGAATCTAATGAGCTTTACCTATAGTGCAGACAGTGCTTTATATGCTAAACCAGTGGTTCCCAACCTTTTGACTTCTGTGGACCCCCACTTTATCATTACTGGAACCCGGGGACCCCCATTGAATCATTATTGGAATCAGGGGACCCCCAGTAAGTCATTACTGAAAGCTGGGGGCCTAATCTGTTAATATCATTTAATTTTCTAAGCAGCCGCGGACCCCTTAAGGAGGCTTCGCGGACCCCCTGGATCCCCGGACCACAGGTTGGGAACCACTGTGCTAAACTATATGATACCACTCACTCTAGACATATATGGCATGCCTTTGATGCCTACTTGCAAAAAAGTAAACCTCCATAGATCTTCTTCTTCCACTAACCAATGCTGAGGCAGGCTGCCACCACTCCTTCTTTTCTCTAAAGTAAATTTCCCTAATGTCTAGTGCGGTAGTTGGGGGTAAATCCCACCAGTCGCCTCCACCCGCGCCAGAGGGAACAGAAAAAAACCCACTTATTTTTGTGTGCATGCAATGTTGCTGAAAGAGGTATTGTATACAATAAAGGGCTTGGAGCTCGCCCATTATTTACCATTTGCTGGATTGATTGTCAGTTTTTAAACTGCTTCTTAATCGGCCACTATGCTTCATGTCACATCCTTTTATTTCTCAGCAGCATGGGCCAATTTCTAATTGATTTCATTTGATCAGTGTCCTTCTGCTGCTCGCACTGTGATTCAGGGTACTTTTTGACGTTATTCTAACCATCTTTTCCACTTCCATGCTACACCTTTGAGTTGATTTAAAATCCATTACACATGTATGTTAGTTGTTGCCTTAATTTGTTTTGTAATTCAGTGCTTCCTTTCACGGCACTAAACAAATTGCACAAAATACTAAAGCAGTTCATGTGATTGCATGTGCTTGTAGGCTGCACCTTTTCTCTGCACATGCAAAGTATGTGTCTGTTTAAAGGATACACTAGTCTGAAACTGGACTCCCATAGCTTTCCAGACTAGGGGTCCAGTCACATGCTTCAAGACACGCTGCCACTCAGAAACATAAATATTTTGGACACATCTGTGCCTTTTCAAACACAAGGCCCCTCATTACAAGGTTAAGACTGTCAGCCTCGCGAGTGCGGTCGGACCGCTGCAGACAGAGCGGTCCGACTGCCCCATTATGACCCTGGCTGATCCTCCATGGCCATACCGCCAGGCTGCAGCCAGCCTGCAGCCTGTCGGTCCCGGTGGTTGTAATCCACCAGGGCAGCGCTGCCCAGGGATTACGAGTCTCCATCTGCCATGGAAAGGCTGGCAGAATGCAGGTGTCGGGGGGGTCACTGGGGGCCCCTGCACTTGACATGGGCAGTGCAGAGGCCCCCATCGCTCATTTCACTGCCCAAATTACAGGCAGTGAAAAGCGTGACGGGTGCTGCCACACCCGACGCACCTCAACATTGCCGCTGGCCTGATTACAAGCCGGCTTCAATGTTGTGGTGAGTTTTCCGCTAGGGCAGCAGGCGGAAACGCTGTTTTCGCACGATGGCCCAGCGGAAAACTCCTAATAGGGCGGCAATCATACCGCTAGCATTGGCGGTATCATGGTGCCCGCTGCTTCAACAGTCTTTGGAACAAAACGCCAAAGTCGTAATGAGGGCCTAAGTATGTGGCTTCTTAAGGTGCTCCATTTTGGGCAGCACTACCATTAATACATTTCTCCTTAAAACCTGTGCCCTCAGTCTCATATGTATTCCATCTCTTCTCTGTACACACAAAGCTCTTCCATTTTTGTGCAGTGCAGCAGCTACTCCATTTCTCCTTAAAATATGTGCCAAATTCCTTATTCTCATATGCATTCCACGAGAATCTCTTCCAGGCACCCTATATTAATATGCACTTAGGTGCAGGAGATGTAGACAAACGGTCACAGCTACACTCCACTCCAAATTACCCCACTCCAATCTACTCTACTCCACTCCAATGTACCCAACTCCACTCCAGTCTACCTCACTCCAGTCTACTCCACTCCATCCTACCACACTCTACTCCACCCCACTCTACCCCCACCCCACTCCACCCGAGACTACCCAACTGCACTCTATCCCAGTCTACTCTAATCCACTCCACTAGTCTCTTCTCTAGTCTACTCCACTCTACTTCAGTCTACACTGCCCATTCTACCCCACTCCACTATAATTCACCCCAGTCTTCCCCACTCCAATCCAATCTACCCAACTCCAATCCAGTCTACCCGACTCCACTCTAATCTACCCATTCCACTCCAATCTACCTCACTCTCCTCTACCCAACACCACTTTTCTCCACTCTTCCTCACTCCATTGCAGTCTACCCACTCCACGCAACTCCAATTTACCCCACTCCAGTCTACCACAGTTGACCACATTCTGCCCAGTTCCAGGCTACCCCACTCCATCCCAGTCTACCCCACTTTACCCCAATCTACCCCACTCAAGCTCAGCCCACTTCAGTCTACCCTACTCTGCTGTAATCTATCCCAATCTACCCTACTCCAGTCCAGTCTACCATACACCTGTCCAATCTATTCTACTCAAATGCAACCTAACTTACTTCAGTCTATCCCACTCCACTCTACCACACCTCATTTCACTCCAATCTACCCTCTTCCTGCTCCACTGCAATCTACCCACTCCACTCAACTCGTGTGGCCTACTCCGAACTACCCCAAACTACTTCATTCCAATCTACCACTAACTAACCCACTCCAATCTGCCCCACTCCATTCCACCCAACTCCAGTTTACCCCTGTCCTCTCCAATCTACCCACTACACCCCAGTCCACTCCACACCAAACTACCATTCTCCAGTCTACCCCTACCTACCACAATCTGCCTCACTTCACTGTACTCCATTCCAGTTTACCCCACTCCATTCTAGCTATCTCCCCTCCAGTCTATCTCAATGTGCCTCACTCCTCGCCACTATACCACACTCTTCCCCAGTCCTACCCACTCCACCCAAGTCTACCCCGACTACCCTGCTCTACACAGTCTAAACCACTCAACGTCAGTCTAGCCCACTCAACTCCAGTCTACCCAACTCCAGTAAAATCTACCCCAATCTTCCCTTTCCATTATACCCCACTATATCTGAATCACCTCCACTGCAATCTACCCCACTGCACCCCGCTCACCCGCATTCTACCAGTAGCTACCCCACTCAACAACAAGCTACCCCACCCCACTCCATTTTTGTCCACTCCACTACAATCTACACTAATCCAATCTACCCCTCTCCAGCACACTCTACCTCCCTCAGTTTACCCTATTTTTTCTCACTCCACCCCTCTAATGTTTAGCTATGCTGAACAGTAGCCACAGTGATGTACAAAATGGCTGGAACACATTGCCAAAGCGAATAGCACTTGCATAGGTGAGACCTTTTGGCTTTGCCAATGCCTATTTAAAGTGCAGTGGAACCATTGCCCAACCCTGGTGGGTTACTTCTCCACTGCCTGATGTCTAGTGGGTGGATTCTTTTTTGAGGGGGATTGCAGTCCTGTGGCAGACCTCAAGCAGAGATCCAGTATGAAGAGGTACTGCTGGAAAGAGGACATTGTGCCATTTGTGGAGGTACCTCTCCCTCTTGATATGCCCCCTCCAAACACAGATTAAAGTGAAACCAATCATCGCTAATGGCATCAACTGACTCTACTTTCAATCAGTGTTATGAAGATCAAAAAATAATCTCAGGATGCAAGGGTAGCTGTTCCCTCATGTCCAAACATTGTTTTTTAAAAATAAATTTATTTGGGGCATGGATCGGAAGGATTTTCCCCCACAGAGTGGTGGACAAGCCCTTCACGTCCACTGCACTGTGAAGGAAGAGTATTGGACATGAATGGTTCATCCACCGTACTTAATTGGTTAAGCTAGAATTCACTCTTGCAAAGTCATCAATCAGATTTAATAGCAAAAACCCTACATCAAGATCTGTAAGGTAAACCCACCGCAAAAGATGTCCCCAAAGTGAATATAAATATACCATTTGTTAAAGTTGGACTGATCCACACTCGGCCCCCAAACACACCACTGAAATTCATGACCTAATTTCCAAAAGTGAGTAACTTATGTTTAGCCTTTGGAGGCACCAGTCACTGGCAATTTAGTTACTAGATTTGCCATGTAATGCAGGCCATCCTGAATCCATTCTGTTGAGATAGACCAGAGAGTTAAGATCTGATTTATTCTTGCAGTAAAGTTCATGTAAGATCATTAGGTGTGACAAAAGAAAAGACCCTGGTGAAAGCCATCAATTGAAGCTCAACAACAAGCAATAGGTCTTGCCTTTGTGACCTATGAGCTTTACCAATGTATTTTTGTCATGCTGAACTATGTCTTCGATGCTGTGCAGTATGGCTAAAGTAAACCAACAAAGAAATTGCTCAGTTATCCACTTTATTATGTGGGGGCATGTTCCGAGGGGGCGTGGAAGCAGTTCTGGGTGGAAACAATGGGGGCAAAGCAACACTGAACAAGGCAGAGGGATCAGCCCCATCAAGGTTCCCAGGTTGATGTGTGATGTGCTGCTCCAGCCCAGGTTTTTTCTTTCATTTCTTGTCCATATAATCTTGTTTAATCTATTTTAAAGCAGGACTATAAGTCCCAGAATGAATAGAAATAAACCTGGGTAGGAACATGCATTGACCTGGGAAACATTTTAGCAGCTATGGGAAACAGGGAAACAGCACATGGAGGGGAGGGAAAATGGAAGCAACATGGGGAGTAGGGGACGTGTAAGCAACACACTTGAGTGCCGGTAAACACAAAAGCAACACAGGAGAGAGTGGTGGAAGTGGATGCAACATGGGGAAAGGCAGGTGGACTGATGTAACATGGAGAAGCTCACAGGCGAGCTCAACAGAGAGGAGGGCAGAAAGAAGCTCAAGGCAACAGCACAGGGAGGGGAGAGAAGTACATGAGGGAGATGTATCGAAAACACATACTCTCTTATGGGTGTTTATACAAAAGAAGAAAGTTGTTTCCTTACATCTTGCAGAGGCACCAGGTAAGCACACACATGATGAAAAGCCAGCGCTCCATAGGATTTACAAACACAAGGTTGAGAAGCTGCAACATGAATAACAAGCAGGCAAATGAGAGTGAGAAAGAAAGCCAACAATAGTATGTAGTGGCACACTCTAATCCCCTCTACGTTAATGGTAAGCCACAATATGCCTTGCAGCAAACAGCACATTGGCTGTCTAGTAGGCTCAACCTAACAAGCAGTGGCAAAGCCAATATATCTTGCCTATGAGAGTCATTGGCTTTGGCAATGATTTATAGCAATAATGTACAGAATGCACAGATACTTTGCAGTGTGGCTAAAACTAATTTTAAAAAGTGCTATGACATAGCCAGTGCTTTTTAAGTGTGTTGGCGCTGGATGCATCATAGTCCATTCTTTTTCATTACTATTTTTAGCCACACCACTGTACAGTATGGCTTCAAATCATTGCCAAATTTAACATTGCCCATGGTGTACAGCATGAACAGGAAAGCAGTGAAGCTGAAGCAATCCGTACTTGGTCCATCCTCCAGACGAAAGAAGAGGAAGTGAAGTTAGCATATGCTCGCTAATTAAAAGGCAGCAAATATGAGTGACAATGAAGTCAACAAATGTTAAGCAGTGGGCTGGCTTGCAAGCCCCTTGTTGTATACAATATTTCTGGCAACACCTAAAAATGCTTGCTGTAATTGTGCTCCTTAAGAAGTGAAATCAGAAACCAAATCGTACAATACATAGGCGAGCTTGTAGATAGCCTATCTGTAAATACCTATCTGGAAGATGAATAATGCTGTTCGAACTGTGGCAAGGTTAACGTATTTAGCAAAAAAGACCTTGCTGGGGGAGGGCTCTGGTATGTTTCATCACGATCCTTTGCAAGCTAACACATACCATTGATAAAGATAAATTAAAAGAATAAAAGTAGGAAACAGAAAACATGCATCTACCTAATTATTTCGGGCATGCGCGTGCAATAGAAAATTAAATACAGCCGCATACATCCTTCCTGCAATGGTACTTTACGTAGTTTATCTTTGTTTTTACATTTCACATGTCCGCCACATTTACAAGCAATGTTTTGGTCATCTTGTGCATACTTATATACAGTACTACTCCAAGGCGACTGCTCATTGAACATTGCACTATTTTCAAATGGTATTTAGCATAATCTATCATTATTGCACCCGTTCAAGAAGGTTGATATAATGTTCCTAAGCGTGATGGTCATCTGGAGCAGTAAATCAATGGCAGACTCTGGACTATCATTCCAAAATGACCAACGAATTTAGAAGCAGTGGCCGAAAAGGATGCTTTCCACCTTAGATGACATGAGCACCAAGCAGTACTATCGTTTAGGGGTTCTGGAGGACCCAAACAGAAAAAAAATATGCAGACTCCTTTCCTGACTTCTCCTTCCACTGCTCCCTCCCCTTGGGCCTTAAACACCAGAGGGGGATAAAGGAAGGATAAGTGTTTATCTGTTGCATTCCCCAGTACTACTGAAACCTGGAAGAAGTGGCGTAATGCAGACCTGAAAAGGAGAAATAAGGACTGGCACAGCAGTCTTGCACTGAAGTAAACTCCTTTTCAGATGGATGTGCACATATGATCAGGCAAGATGCTGTCACTCACCGGGCAGTAGAGTAAACGGCTGAAGTAAGCTGGCCCTTGCTGTATGGCGGAATGGGCTGAAGCATCGTGTGTATCACACTCGAAGAGTCCAGTGGCAGAAGAAGGATGACCCGAAGTCTCCTCTGTGTATGTATGATACTGCTCTGCATCCCCAGACCTTCCCCTGTTGGGTTTGCACTCCCTCTTGTTTTGCTTCAGTGTACCTCTACTCTCTCCATTGTTGCTTCTCCTCCCCTCATTCTCCGAGTTGCTTCTCCGTTCGCCCCACCATCCCCTGTTCTGCATCATTCATGTCCCCCACAATCCCCTGTTCCGCTTCATTCATGTCCCCCCACCCTCCCAATGGTGCTTCCACTCCCCCGCCCACCGGCTTTTCAACAAAAAAAAGCCTTTCGTTTTCTTTTTAGTTACCTATCCAATAGTGATTGGTAACAACAACAAAAAAGCACCCACGTCATTTTGCAGATGCATGCATGCATGGTACTATGAACCTACAAGGATGCATGCAGCTGCATCCCAAGTTTTTTTCTTAAGACATGCTGGACTGCATCGCGTATGCCCTGCTGCATGGCTAAAAACTATTGGCTAAGCCAGTAGGTCTCGGAGAGGAGTCATGCAGATTCCAGAACAAACGCTGTTAGTGCAGTTTGTCTAACCTACTGCTAGACATGTGAAAGAAAAGCAAAGAATATATGTAACATACGGTGTTATCTTGTGCTACTCTATGTAACCCATGGAATATTACGTTCAAAGAAGGGACCCGGGTAGTTCCAAAAGCTGCTACACCGTAGTGACTTTATAATTATTTTGTTTGGCCTGTAGAATATTTCACAACATACAACGTGTCTCGTTTGTGTAAATCACCATTGTATAAGCCAAGGCTTAAAAAAACTTCCAAAATACTGGTTATATATTTTTTTACCTAAGTGAACCCAGGAATTAAATAAAGCCTCTCGAAGCACTATCTTTGTTTCTGTAGTTAACGACTAGCTTCAAAGATAGCTGTTAGTGAAAACGAGTATCAGCGTTGAAAAGGATCTTTGCAAGTGTACCCTATTACAGGTATTTAGCACATGCTGTAATTTAAACATTTACTTGAATTATACTGATGGAATTTGGATGTACGCTGCAGTTAAACTGCAATGAAATAAAAAAATGCCTCCCATCCTCACCTGCTAGTTTTAGGAGTATGTATCAACATATAAAAAAAAGAAGTCCACGTTTTCTTACCAATAATTTACATTCATTCTTCTAGTAAAATGACACTTTGTATTGCACGACACTGATTTACCAAAGAATACAAAGGGAGCTGCGTTTAAGCAAGGCTACATTAAAAATGTTTGATATGTATTTATAACGTGGCAGAGAAATGTAATTGGTGCCTTTCATTCCATGTTTCTTGTGAAAGTTCTGGACTTAGCTACCCTGTTTTCTCAACAATAGGGGCCTGATTCTAACTTTGGAGGACGGTGTTAAACCGTCCCAAAAGTGGCGGATATACCACCTACCGTATTACGAGTTCCATAGGATATAATGGACTCGTAATACGGTAGGTGGTATATCCGCCACTTTTGGGACGGTTTAACACCGTCCTCCAAAGTTAGAATCAGGCCCTAGGTGTCTTAAGTCTTAGTTTCTTTGTGAGGTGTAATAAAAGAATCCTTGTCTTATTAATTCCTAAGGGGCTAGTGAGAAGGTCTGATCCTTTTTGGAGCATAAAGTAGAAGTAAGTTGGAGAAAAGAATGAACTCTGAAGGGAGTTCAGACGTTTCCGGACTCCTATTCTACCTGGAACGGCTGAAGTGCCTGGTGGACACTGTCGGCTCGCGGGAGGGAAAAAGGGCTGGGTAGCACGTGGTGGGGGTGATAGTTTGGGGGGACCGAAAAAATGTATAAATGCTTCAATAGTTGGCTCAGTTTGACATTTCCTGGCCCTACAAATATGGAGGGAAAAAACAGGTGCAACAGAGAGGTCACTATTACTGGACATTCTCAGTGGAGATGTTTGGCGATCGTGGCCCTGAATGTGTGTGATGGGACAGGTCTCTTGGTGGCAGAAGAGGCATCCCTCCTGAAGGCTGAACCCTGCTGTTTGGGAGCCCCCACTCACCTGAAAAATCTGTAAGAAGTGGACCCTCCTATGAGAACTAGAATGTCGGGTTGTGGATGCAGATTGTGAAAATTATCAGTTTGACTGTTTCCTTTAACCATCCTTCTCCACTCCTGTGGAAAATCGAATCTGATAATTCAAGTCCTACCCAAGGTGAAGATCATCAAACATCAGTTCTAATTGATTTACAGAAATGTACTAAGAGAACTAAGGTTAAACTGTTATTAGTGGAGAAGGAACTTGACCAAATCAGAGGATGATTGGCTAAAAAGTATGTGGCAGTGAACTATTTAGACTTTCGGACCACCATGTCTAATCAAGCCTTGTGGGAGCTGGATGCAGAGTCAGGCTGAAGAACCTCAAATAAAGTGCTGTTTCTTTCACCACTAAACTTGAGGACAAATTAGATATTTTAGAGAATGTGGCAAGGACCTCATATGTTTGTTTTGTGGGTTAACATTTTGATCCATAAACGATGAGAGCAGTCCAAGATTTTTTGAACATTTGACTTCTGGGGAAATAATTCCTTGTTCCTATGTTCTGTGGTTGAGAAAACAATGTTATTTCCAAAAGCATCTGGAGGCAGCGAGTCAGGTTGGACTTGCTACTTGTGCCACTAGCTGATCCAAACAAAGAAAGATTGATGTTCATTGGAGCAATTAAAATGAAAAATCTGATTATGCAGGAACAAAACTCCACATATACTCGACACAGCACTAAACTTAAGAGAAGGGGGCCTCAGAACATAATACTTCTAGGCCAACAGTACTGTATTGAAACTTCATTGTGGTTTCCAACCTGGCTGAGTTTAAATCCAGAGATGAGTGCATGTCTTCACACATTCTACTCCTGCCTATGAGTTTAGTGAGTGGCAGAAGAAATCCTTAGGGTGAATTCAAAGCTGTAGCCATCACGACTTCATCCCTGGAATTCTTTATCTTTTTGTAAATTGACATCCTTTTAATAACTGTTCTTTTTAAGGATAGGCTGTACTGTTAAACAGTTGTTCAATGCTTGTAACTGTAAAACGTATGTCCTATGTAAGGAGTTTTTTATTTTGTCTCTTCCTTTTTTCTCTAACTTCCCTCATCAGGACTAGGATGGAATGCCCTTGCCAGTGAGTTATTTTATACTTTATAGATCGAGGTGCAGATACAAATATTCTGTTCAAATCAATCTTCCTTGTGATGTTCAGTCTCAGAATGGTTTTAAAGTGGTTGCAGGTGCTTGGAACAGGATCCATGGTGTCTTGATATTGCTTTCTCTTTTTATTTAAAAAATGGTTTATTCCACGATCCTATGGTGAACCTACCTATCAAAATCTTAGCCCAGTTACCATGCATCCCTTTCTTGGCAAAATAATTAAAACACTTTACCATTCAACTGCACTAAAATATCCTAAATGGGCCTGCTGAAACTCTACTAGTTGAGTTTCAGACTGCATTGAAGAATGAGAGAAGCTCTAAGGGGTTAGAAGATGCAATGCTGTCAGTGTATGTGTACAAATCCTCCTTAAACCTTTAGCATTTTACAAGTGGGCTTATGGTCTAAAGGTGGACACACTGGAATGTGTTCTAGTACTGCAGGACATCATTCATCAGCATGCCAGTGGCACTTCAAGAGGTGTGCCCTCTCTGAAAAAAAATCATCTTATGCTTTTTTTTTTTAATGCTTGGCCTCCTTCTATATCGATCTTACTCCTGCAAAAACTGACCTTCTGTTTCTTTACTCTGGGGATCCTCTACTTTCTGTGGGCATGTTGCCTACTCTAGTCCCCTCATCCATATTTCTAAGTTTTATTCTCGATTGCCGTCTTTCATTCTGTCTGCTCAACACTGAATTAACCAACTATGCTTCTTACCCTCTTCAGTCTATATAAAACCTCAAACAATTATCACCTGCATAGGACTTGAGACCGAGAGCCCTTTCTCTCGACCTTTCCCAACTAGATGATGTAAGCATGTTGCTCATGGGCCTTCTCCAATCCACCTTATCTTAATAAAAAAACATCTTGAACTCCGCGACCCACATGGTCTTGGGTAGCTTTTAATGCCTGCATCACCTTCAAAGTCCAATGCCTCACATTGGAGCCTGTAGTTCAATCCTTTCCCAATTGTTCTGTGTCTACAAAATGTCACCCTCTCTGGTTGTTTGCATACAACATGGAAGTCCCTAGTCATTCTATGTATTCCCTGAATAAACAATCAATGGCAAAGCCAATAGGCCTGGTCTTGGCTGCAACTGTCTTGGCTCTGTCAGTGCTAGTTTTGGTTCGACATTGTATTTGAAAAACTTTATTTTTGAGGAAGCTGCCGGACTTTCATCAATTAAATAAAACATGTGCTGGAGCAAATGTATGTTTTTACTCTCAAAAAGTACACATTGCCATAGTAGTCTCTGGCACTGAAGGAAACTACTTGCTGTTTAAATATTTTCTTTAGGAAAGAACAGACTTTTCCTTCTCACCTGCTTTTCATACGTTTGAGATTTCTACTATAGTTCTGGTTAAATTACTCGTCGTTTCATACTTTCGAGGTGCTCAAAATAAAAATAATGTAAAGGAAAAAATACATGAGTAAATTAAAAACCTGTTCAAAGCTTTTGAAGATTTCCTGATTTTACATGGACAGAACCAGCACGGAGACAGGCTCTACTCCTGATTGTTGATGTTTAGATTGTTCCAGCGGCCCTCCACTTTTACTCGTCACACAGCCTTCCATTGGTATGACAAAGAAAATCTTTGACGCTGAACAGCAAGATGTTGTCCGGTGCTTTTCGGGTAGGGCATTGCTTCTAAAGTTTCTATCGTCGCGCAATGACTGAGAGCAGGGGAGGATTCTTGGCAGGTTATCTATCTGAGTCATTTACCTCATATTGCACTTGCCAAGAATGGGGAGAGAGCGTCACACCTCACCTTCGCAAGGAGCCATGACCTTTCCCCAACCAGAAGGAATGGGAGAGTAAGTTATGCCAACCCTTAATGACTGCACAATTTCTTATCTGTGGTGCACTCATATGAAATTAACACCGTCAAATATTCTCTGAAAATCTGTTCCCACTTCTCCTCGGGGAAGATTTGCATCGCTATTCAAACCGCAAGTGGTTGCTGGAAAGACTTACTAAGTCCCTTTCACCTTATCAGGCCTGCTGGAAATCTTCAGAACGCAAAACAAAAACAGCCAGCAAGTAAGTCGGTATCCCCTGGGACATGGCCAATGGGAGATGAGTGCCTGTTCTCTGTCTACCCCACAAAAACGTACACGTTTTTTTTCTTTCACTAGGTTACTTGGATTTCTTGGGCCATTGTGTCAAAAGCCATAATGTAAAAAAATAACTTTATTCAGGGATCAAGAAACACATCTCTTAATGCCCATGTTTTATTTAGATGTACATATTCTTCCTTTTCAATGAAAGTGTTCTGCCTTCGTTGACTTCTGATCACTCCTTCCCTGAGAAAGCAGAAAGAGACACAATGCCATTAGTCCAAGAACTTTCTACACTAAGCCACAAATTCAGCCTGTTCTGATGAAGAATTTACCACTGAGTGTTGGTAGCTTGCTCTTGACCTGCCCTTGCAAGGGGCATCAACGGCAAGGATATTAGGGGTGTCTTTCTGATCGGAGACCATCCCCCGTCCCAAACCAGGCGCCAGCATGGTACATAGATGCTGGCCCAGGCATTGCAAGGGCCAGCCCCCCATCATTCAATTTCCAGCCAGTGAAGGGACTCCACCCCTTCCTCCCACATTGCCCAGATAAGCAGAGGGGGGAGGTCAAGCTAATTACACCCCTATCGCCCTCCAGAACCCTCTCCTGGTTCCCGACTGTGGTGCAAAAGTGCAATGGTTATCGGGTCTAGTTGAGTAGGTAGACCGCATGTTAGCATGGCAGGTGATCAGGGTAAAAGGGACTGTCGTGCCAAGTCTGTGCCCAGGGATCTATAAAAGGCTGGGCGCCTGGCTCTAATTAGTTCCAGGCCCAAGCAGCCCACCTTGGAATCCTACAAACATTTGTGCTGCATTGATTCCCACAGGGAGACATATGTCTTACTTAATCATGAATTTCAGGAGTCAGACACAACTTACAGGACAGCAATTTGTAAACTGGGTCATAAGTAAAGCGATGCAAGAAACTTATCCTCACTCTCGCAAGTTATAAATGTACATGTTTTTGACCATCCTCCTTGATACTTCAGCCTCTACCTAGTGCTGTGCATTAGATGGCTAGAAACTCATGTTGATAATTTCAAAGACCCACAAGGGTAATAGCTGAATGTATGGATGGCTAAATGAGTGATTGTGATGTTAAGTGGTTGAAAGATTAGTGTATTCAAATGGATGCAGAATTTGTATGAATGGATGGGTAAATTAATGGAGACTAGGAATGCTTTGAGAACGTATGTGGTTATATTGGCATTTGCTTGAGGACAGATGATGCTGAATTTATATGATATGGTGTTGTTGAATATACGAATTGTATAGTGAGATGGGGAGTGTATTTGTATGTTATTGTTGGTGTCCTGATTGTGGTTGTGTGTTCATGGGTATTATTGTGTAATAGTAATTGTTGTGAAGGCGTTTTACTGTATGTGTATGTACCCTGAGGGTATAATGAGAGTGTGTGTTGGGACTATATTTGAGGTATTTGGGGGGTGTTTAGTTGTGTGTGTTTGATGGTATGTTGATATTGCTCTGGTTGAACTGAGAATCGGTGTGATGGCATGCTAGTGCTTTGTGTTGGTTTGATGGTATGAGTCTGTTGTGTTTTTTTGCGTAATAAGAACACTGTCCTGAGCAGGAACAGTTGGCATAGGAGTGGCAAGGACTGTGATTCACCCGGACAGGGATATGGACGGAAACCTTAAAAATGTGAAGTGGAAGCATAGTTTCATTGCTCTGAAGCACATTTTTCTAGGGAAGCAATGGCCCTGTGTTTTGGTAAGTGTGTCTGTGTTCTTTGTGTTTTGCTTCCACTTCTCTGGTCTGTGGTTCATGCTTACAGTCTCTATCTCTGCCCAATCTTATTGTATGCATCACAGACCTCATCCCAGGTGCCTGTATGTGCTTCTGCATAGTTCAGTGTCATTGATGTGCCCTGTCTGATCTTGGACGTCTAACAGCGGTGGCTAGAACTGCAGTACATGGCGCCTGCTGTGCGGTGTGGGAAAAGCATGCGTTCTCAACCTGTGGTGGGGAGACAGTGGTAGTGTCAGGTGCACATGGCTTCTCCATGGGTGTTGCGAGAGCACTTTTGGCTGTTCAACTGTGTGTGAGGTGGTAGGATGGCTTTCTGAATGCTGCTCAAAGAGTCATAAACGCAGAAGTACAACTACTGTTGGCTGCTACCTTTGTCAGTTAAACTGGGCTGTATCAGCAGCAGTTTGATGTGACCTTTAGTCCCTGTGAATTGAATAGGTTCCTTGCTGGCCTTCTGCCTGCTCTGCTGCTCGAGTTTTACCACTACCCAGAGCAGGTTATTATGCATGCAAGAGACTGAGCAGAACAGCAGCCCATGCTGGTGAGAATGGTGGAAACACTGGTCATGCTGTTGCAAGGTATCTAGGATTTATGTGCATGCTTAAAATCACTCCACCAATGCTTAAGAATGTAATGGACGTTTTATTTTGCAAGAGGGCCCAAGGTGGTGATTTAGGAGTACCCCAAGACTGATACCGGAAAATAATGTTGCATTACTTTAATTCTGGTGACGCGCCACTATGACAAAACCTAACAGGCATTAACAAAGTGTTAGATCTGGCCTTGGAAAGTTGGGGCCAGATGTACAAATATTAACAATAACGATTTCTAAATAGCGTTTTTTTTTTTTTTTACCAAATCGCTCTTTGGTAATCGCTATTCTTATTGTATTTAACTTTACGTTTATTTTAAATTGGGGATTCTAAGTGTGTTGCAAAACAACCTACTTCATGAATATTAATGAGGTAGGTCACTGTTTGTGACCCATTAGGAATGAAAGACATCACAGGGATTGTGGCCTGCTGGGGTCAGCAGACCACCAAATCTGTGATTGCTTTTAAATAAAATAATTTTTCTTTTTTTAAATAAAGCCCTTTCTCATAAAAGAAAACAGGATGTGTTTCAAAAGAAAAAAAATAAAATGTTTCAGTTTCGTTTTCAAGCTCGGGCAGTGGTCCGTGGGAACACTGCCTGCTATTAAAAAATATAGTTTAGAACATTCTGAAAGAGGGAGGGTACCCATGTGGACCCCTTCCTATTTGCTAAGGGTTACCATTTCCTTTCAACAGTTGGTAAAAAAGTAATGCTTTGGGACTGTAATTTGTGTGCAAAACATTAATACATACTACTGTGAATCTTTATTTGGAAGGGGTGCCCTAAACACTTCCCTTCCAAATACCAATTTGAAAACCCAAACTGTGATTGTGTGGAATTGCAGTTTCCTATTGGTAATACCAAAAAGCCTTTTTGCAGTAACAAATGGCCTGATTCTGCAAATTGGGCCATTTTCAACCTCAAAATGCTATGCAGATCTGGCCCTTGGTACAATGATATTTAAAAAATATATTTTTATTACAACATAGGCACACAAATAAAACAAAGGAAAAAAGAAAACATGCTTGTGCCCAAATATGGTGCTATATGCTTGAAATATAAATTTGAAATAAAAAAGTGGTTTTGCATAATTTTAGTAGAACAGTACATGCAGGGGCTTCTTGGTAGCAGGTGTAGTTATAACTAGAGAAACCTTTATAGCTACTGTGGACATTACAGGAAAATATGATCCCTTTGGCAAACATATTCTTTGAAGTACTTCAACATGAAGATATAGTTTAAACACATAAGGATGACTTAAAGTAGGATAAAGAAAGGAAAGAATCACTACCAAACTTAAGTATTTATTCAAAAGCCTGTCTCTGTTTTAGGTGGGTGGAAAAATGCCATTATTCACAGTGCAGGAGACCCATGCTTCATGTTGTCTGCTGTGGGGGACAGAAGCAAAATGTGAATGACAGTTGAACACACAAGTGGATGAAGTGATCTGACCAAAAGCCCCTGTATGTGTGTATGCATTTTTTATGTAGTCTTTCTTTCATTATGCAATGCTGGCAAACGACTGCATCTGTCTCTAGGCCAGACCAAAAAAGGACAGCATGTGGAGAACAATATGTAGATGCATGTTCAGTAGCAAATGGTGTAACTGGAGTGTTAATTAGGGTGGACTAGGAAGGGTAGTGTTTAAAATGAAATGGGACAACCCTTCAGATGTCCATTCAGGCCAAGGTCAATGAACATCTATGAGATATGGGAATCTCGGGGGACTCTCATCACATTATGCAGGATGGCACCATCATTTTTCGTTAGTCCATGGCTTCTCATCTGGCTTCAGTTGAGGCCCTGAGGTGAGAAATGTTTGACTTCTCTTACAGCAATAATTATTTTCCTGACTTCATTTCTTCTTGGGACTTCTTAGTTCTACTTCTCGGTTTTGAACTCATGCCTCGATTTTAGCATTCAGAGTTCCCACTTTTATGAGTTGTTGCTTGCTGTTCACATTTCTTGTGTTTGCTTAGGGGATTCAGGGTTTGGGTCTTTCATTTTCTTAATTAGCGGCTGCTAAATGGGGTTCTGCCTGTCACCACTCCCTGCACTCATTTGTTCTAGCTGGTTATCTGTACCTTACACTGGAATGTTGCCAATTATCTCAACTCTCCTGGAAAGGGGTCACCATGTGAAACAAGCATTGGTAAACGCATTAGGTTTCGCCTTTGGGGCTAATAATAAGTTAAGAGTTAGGGAGGTAAGGGGGACAGAGGAAAGAAGGCTTTTTTGGCAAACCATATTTAAGCAAAGTCCTGTGGATGCAGATTGTTTCAGAAACCTGAAGATTGGGAGAAATGCCTTCATGTTCTAAAAAGCGAGCAGCCCCCACCCTAGGGACCCTTTCCCAATCAGGTGGCAAGTGATTGGATGGTAGCCTGGAAGGAGGGGCTGTCAGTGGGAGTGGGGAGGAAGTAGGAAAGATACGGAACAGAAAGGCCTGCTTTCCCTGTTTGCTGAAGCAACGGCAGCTAGCTAGTTGTTCCTCACATGACCAGGAGTTATGATGAATCCAGTTCGCTGTGGTGGTCATCTAGTTCTGAGCTTGAGAATTTAAGTCATCTTATCAGCTGAGGTTGATTAATGACGCAATATCATTACAAATACTCTTCAGAATACTGGTAGGAGGTATATACTCAGTGTACCCATTCAAGAAAAAATAAAAACAATATTGTTGCTGGGTTTAACCTTGTTAGATGTTCACATTTACATCAGCGTCCCAGCTTATTTTAAAGTACACTTCATTTTTAAAAGATTTTGACAGTAAAACAGGAATGCACTCCCTGGTTCATTGTAGTAAAACGGAAAGCATGGCGTGTGAATGTAGTTCTGTTTTCTGGTACATTTGCTCTACAGACTAATACACGTGGACAGTGACAGATTCTCATAATGTTGAGGAGGACAGGATTTACGGGGACTTCCTATTTGGATCAAACACTTTTAGGCTGGGTCATTTCAAAGACTTGTGTAGCACAAGAAATCCGTCTCACTCCACTTAAGGGTTTTGCATGTTAGTGAAGCATTGCACTTCAGTGAATGGGTTTCTGCTGCCTATTTTATGAGCATGTTTTGTATACTGGACAGTGCAACCTGTTTAGTCTCACGGCGACTGGCAATGCAGTGCATAGTGCGGAAGTATACACTTGGGCATGAAACTCGCAAAGCGAGTCTTGTGTGTGCCTGCTGCTGTTAGGAAGATGAGTCTGCCTCCATTTTCTTGGATTGTAGACCTTTCTGGCAAGCTCCTGAAAATTAGTTGTCAACAGTCACGAATAATGAAAATTAAGTAGTAATTTCAGAAGAGTATTGTGGCGCAGCGCATGCAAAACCCGGGGGTGGGGCTCAGGGCTGAAAGTGAGCAGTCACGAGTAACGAAAACAAAGTAGTGATTTTGGAAAAGAACTGCGGCACCGCCACATGCAAAACCCAATGACATTGCTTAGGAATGAAAGTGAGGCTTGGAGAACAGTGTGTTTCGAGCCTTGTGTAAGAAATGCATGTTGCAGCGTGAGTGATAAAGAAGAGAAAAAAATGAAAGACACCCGATCGGATGAGAAATGAAAACGTTTAAGCTTCCTAACAGGAATGGCAGCAGTTGAAAAAGAAGCACAGCGCAAACATTGTGCAGGCAAAAGCTTAAAAAAAAGGTGCACAAAGCAGATGAAGCCAGTACTTGAGCCATAAGAAACTGATAAGTGAAACACAAGAGAGGAACAACAGGAAATATTATGCTACAGCTGATAGAAATGGAGGGAAAGTAAATGGCAAGCACACCAACCAATGAAAAGTGAGGGCGGGATGTAAGCCCCTTTTCAGATTTATATTAAATACCGTAGATTTCACAAGCACAGCTCAAGCGCTGTGCAGGCGAAACCTAAAACTCGTAAGGTATTGGACTCCTGTGTGCACTGGTCTTTAGCCTTGAGTTTGTTCTACTTGATTTCGACATGCCACTGGCCAGAGTAAACAATCTGGTAGAGGTATTTTGAATTTTTTTTCTCAAACTCGCATTTGTTATTCCCTATTGTTTCTTTTGGCCATAAAAGTTACTCCTTCCTGGGTGAATTCTCTTTTGTGGACACAGTTTTCTAACTTGGACAGACTGGAAAGTCTCTGCAGCTCATAAGCCTTGCCTCCAAGAGACCTCCTAACCTTTTCTATTCAACCTGACCTTTCACTATGTCTCTGAATTTTACCATTCCCTTAAAAAATGTTTTATCTGTCAATAAGTGACCATTCTTAGCTGAGTAGAATATTTCAGTCAGGAGTTTTGTGTCTTATATTATTTGTGTTTTCCTTCACATATTTCCATGTGCATTCGCCACCTTCCTCCAGCAGTGTTACGTTTTTGCTCGCTGGTGCGCTCCTTCTTGCCGTGGAGCACTGGCCATTCCTTCCCATTTTTCTCTGTGGTTTGTTTGTTTGTTTCTTGTTGATACCCCTGATATGGCTAAAGTTCTTTTACAGCAGATAGATGTAAAATTAAGTTTGGTTTGGAAAATCGATGCAAGGGTCTGCTCTGAATCCACTTGTGAATACATGGATCCTTATTGGGGCTGTATCCAACTTTTTTGTTGCATGGAAAAGATGGGCTTTCCATTCCTGAGATGAGGTCGGTGGGATACCTCCACACGTGAAAGAGGAGTCTTGCAGAATGGCTTATTTATCCTGAAGACCTTTGTGTTTTTTGCCCTTCTTGTTTGGGTTCCCCAGAAATTGATATTTGTAGTGTTCTTGTGTGTTGGTTTTCAATGTGTGTTAATCAAGACACGTTGGAATGCAAGGGGTGTGCAGACAAGCAACGCGGACTCGGGTGCAGTAAATGTAATATTGGTTTTAATGTTGCAGTTTTTCATTTGTTTTGCTCGAATAAGGAAGAGAAATGTACCTGTGAATGTAGGAAAAGTTAAATAAATGCAAGCAAGCGTAAGTTAAAATATGTGCAGAATGTCTTGGTGATATCCCTGAAAAGTCTTGTATGTGCGCACCTGCAGACGACATCTACATGTCCATGCATTTACACCCTTTGACAGGCAGGTAAGTTTGGGGTCGAGGACTTTAAATGACTTCACATCCGGTTCACGTACAGATGCACAAGCATCGTCCTAGAGCCGTAACGCCGTAACCACATTAGCCGGTATGTCTTTCATCGGTGTGTAGGTGCACCACGAAACTGCTAAGGGCTCATGTCAGACAAGAAGCAACGCCGTGGTACATATTTTTCCCCATTGAAAAAGGAAATAATGTATCTCTCCGTTTGGCCATTTGAGGCTGTAGATTGGGCCCGGGTGCACTATCCCACCAGTCAATGAATATGCAGAATTTGGGTCTTACAATTGAGCACCTGGTTTCAGGGTGCCTTCACTTCTGGACAAGGGGATCGCTATTCCGTCATGGTATAAGGGGGGCTTTGGCATAATGCAGAAACTACCTTGTTGGCTAATCATTGTTTACGCTTGTGCCATATTTCAACATAGTACTCTCGCGGTCACATTGTACTACCAGACGGTGGAAGATGTTTGCAGTACAGACCCTTTGCTTCTGCTCTTTGAAATCCGAGAACAGGCACGCGGTGGCTGCCTTTAAATCTTCATAAAACAAACGACTTTTTAAATAAACATAATTTTAGCCGCGCATTCCTATGCAGAATTATACTCGTTTTCGTATGATATCGAAAGATACCGGCCTCAAGCTGAAGGAACAGAGCAGTTCAAAGTCCCCTGCTGTTTACTTTGTCAGTTGGTGCTTTTATTAAGTTTACCATTGTTGCTTTCTGTTGCAGCTTCTCCACTAAGCTCACGGTGTCTCTGCAGCCGCCTCTAAACAAAGAACAAAACTTCGCGCTCTCTGGTTCTTCGAGGTACTCTTGCTTTTTTAAGGCATGGCTTTTCTGTTTTTTTTTGCGGGGTATGGGGGCGTTTTCGGGTCTGCGCCGGGTTGTGGGGCTCTCGGTTAAAAAGCATGCCACACCACCCCTCTGCATGACGCTTTCTGTGCATGGCATCTCTTTCCTCTCTCACGTCATCATAACGTAACACCTTCCATCTGAAATTACGTCAACTAGTTGACTGAATATCAAACAATTAGCGCATGCTCCCATTAGCAGATCATCTATGCATATCTTTAAAATGAATAGAGGCTATGCGCGACGTAGAAACACACAGCTCACTTGGTCAAGAACAACTAGTAAAGACATGTTATTGTTGGTTAACCTAGTTCTCGTTGTATCTTGGCTCTCTCAGTCATTTATCCACACTCCCTCCCTCTACCTGTCTGCCTCTTGCTCTGCCACGGATATCTTGTCATACATACCCTGTTGCTTTGCATCTTGTGCATGAAATTCCTGTTAAGCTTTGTGAATAAAGTTTTTGTCTGTTTTTAAGACCTCTTTGTACACAGGATTGATGCTATCGCTAAGATATGGGCTTTCAGTTGTCTATCGCCATATCGAGTGCCTGTACATCTTGAGTTATTAAAATGTCCCATAGGAACTGGGCCGCCTACCTCATTGTAAACATTTATTTTTGTTACAATTACCTAATGTCTTAATTAAATGACCCTTTTTATGACTTTCCTTTATCAATGTGGTGCTTCACAATATAGTGCTGGAGTGGAGATGAAGTGACCCACGATGTAGTTGTTTCGGTCAGATGGCGCCAATGTCTAACAATTGTTTTTTTATCTGAAAGGTCATTTTTTTTGCTGTAGGGCCCTGTTAAACACACAAACTACTAATTGAGAACTGAGTCACCGACCCTAAGCCAAAAATATAAGCTCATTTGGCCAGTGTTGCATGAATAAATTTTGGTTGCCCAGTTTATTTCAGAATTTACAGTACTGTGAACAGGTGTGTTGAAATGGAGATTGCTGAAGTATACAAAAAAAGTGATGTACGGAATGCTTAAATTAATCTCAGCCTCTGGTAATCACTCAAGGCCTCATCCTAATCTAGCCTTATTTTTCACACCATGCCACCTTAGTTGAAACCCAACCATATGCAAATCCATCTTGATCCTTTTTCAGTGGAAATAGTCCATCCTGAACTCCCTGAATATGAGTAAGTACAAGTGGCTGAGATTAATTCAAGTATTCCATCCATCATTTCTTGTGTAGGTTAGTGTGCGGCCCTATGTGGAATGATTTGCCCTGGCGTGGGTCCCCTGCATACTGTGTCTCTGGGAACCAAGCTATGCCTGGCGGATGCAGCCTAACTAGAGCGAAAGCAGTCCTGAGTTGCTTGTGTTTAGGTAGGACTTGGCCTCCTGACAGTTCGGGATGGACTTGTTCCCATTAGAGAAGGGTCAAGACTGATTTGCATATGCTAGGTCCAAACTGAGGTGGCATGGTGTGCAAATTAACAATGGAATGGGATGCAGCTCTAAGTAATTGCCAGTGGCTGTGATTAATTCAAGCATTCCAACCATCACTTCTTTGTATACTTTTGAAATGGGGATCTCTGCACGTTCAGAAGAATTACCATTTGCTGCTGCAAGCTGAAATGCCTGTGTTCACCACTTGCATTCGTTTTTTAAACAAAAGTCTTAATGCATAGCATTCAAGTAGGTCCAAGCTGCGTGTGAGATGTCCCTTCAGCCCTGACTAAACGTTCAAATTACTCAACATTCGAATATCTTTTGCCTTACATGTATAATCGCTCAAAGTAAAAAAAAAACACACACACAAACACGTCAGCAAAAGAGCCAGGTTTGTTAGAAAATCTCACACAACAACTTGATGTATCTCTGAAGTTGTCCACTAGGAAAAGATGCATTACTAAGCAGTTTCTCAGTGGCGTACTCTCGCCTGCCTCACTGCTGGAGCTGAAATCGGGGTGGGCCTTAGGGGTATAACAGGAAAAAGGAAAATGCGGCGAGCAAAATTTTGCAAAGGCAGGCAATATCATACTTGGTACTGCTGTTCAACTTAGATGATCCCAACCCAAATGTCTACCCGAGCATAGTCGCAGAGCCTGTTTTCTATTTAAGTGCAGTCGGCACATATTCAAGTCTAATGGCGGACGGGCAGGCTACATGATCATGACTATCTCCTCATATTACCTTCAGTAAAGAGAGACCTTGAAAACGTTTCAATTATCATTTAATTTAAATACAGTTTTATGCGGGGCAACTTTCAGGCACAGTAAATGCATATGCACTTGAAAAATGCATAAAAATAAGAACTAAAGGAAAGTAAAATGTATTTAAAATTGTAAACAGTTTCATGGAAAACTTTAACAGTTAAGGAAAACAACAGGACATTCAACAAATTATTAGCTTAAAAAATACACCCAGACTTGGCAGCTAGCTCCAGATCATATTTCTAGCACTCATTTTTGTTATTATCACATAAGCACATATTTGGCAGGACCTTACTTGTATGCATTGCTTGTTACACTTGACTTAATTTAGTTTGCTAAAGTATTTCTAACAAGAAAACCATTTAGAGACTCGCTGCATTGTCCTGTACAGAGAGGACCCATTGGTGGATTTTAACAAGTATTCAGAAACGTTTGTACAATGTATTATTTGAGTTTGATACAGTCACTTTTCATAACTCCTTGGGTTAAAATTTCTCACATACTACTTTTGCGAATACATTATTTTATTATAGTTTATACATAGGATTTTCTTCCAAATGCTCATGTTCTGTTAGAAGACAGCGAGCTAGTAGGCATTTTCAGGACCAGGACCAAAAGAGAGCTATATTCACAGTCATGCATGAAGCAATTAGTTACAGATACATTAATACTTGCAATACAGCTGCCATTGTTTCTGTCTAGACCTCAAGTGCTCTGTGAGGAAAGTAGCCCTCGTGTACTTGAAGCAGTGAGCTATCACACTTCTCCCTTAAAAGTGCCACATAAAAAATATTGCCATTGTTGGGCCTTATCGGCTTACAGAACTCATTGAATGGGCTCTACTCATACTGACTGTTCATATATGTCTGAGGCCATTAATGCTGTCTACAACCCGCTTATTGAAAAACTGCCATACTGTGGGAGGTAAAGGTGCTGCTAAAACAGGTGCTCTGATGTTGGGCGTTCCTGCTGCAGGAACTATGCTTTCTCCATTGTTTATTATTGTACACATAACAAGCTATTAGGAAATCGGTATCTCTGTACATAACGTTTTGCATTTCTTAAATAGCGATTTCTATGAAGTCACTATTTAAGAAATGCAAAATTGCTTTTTTGTACATCTGGCCCAGGGAGTTGTGGGCTAAAGGAAGGGCCTGAAACTTCATACCACCCATTTTGGGCTAGTCACAGCCATCCTTATTCGCAAAACCCACCACCCCATTTCTATATATTGAGAAAAGGGAGGGAGCAAAGACACATCCTTGCCTGACCCCTTGGTTTATACAAAAGGGGTCAGTTAATTGACAACAATCACCCCACCGAACCTGTGTATAATTTTCAGCATAGATCCAAATGAGTATGTGCAAGAAGCTAGCTGGCATACACATTTCCTGTAGCACTGCCCAGAGTTTTGATCTGAAAAGCAGCATGCAAGTCGACGAAGGCAACATAAAGTTTGTCCCCGTCTATAAAAGTGGTTTTCCAGTAGATGGAGATAAACCGGAAGACCTGGTCCACAGTACTAGTTTTGCTTTTGAAACCCGCCTGAAGGTCGGAAAGGATGTCAGTCCTCAGTCCACTTATTTAAATGAGCCAGAATCTGTTTGCAAAAGATTTTCTGAAAAGTATCCAACAATCTGATAGGTCTATAGTTACTTGGATCACAGCTATTCCACTTTTTATATATTAAGACTATTTCTGCTAGATTCCAGGATTTGGAGATCTCCATAACTACAAAAATTGCATTTGACAGAATGTTAATGTAAGTTTCCCACACTTCTACGTTAAATAAATAGAGGTCGTTAGGCAGCTTTTCAGGGCCAGGGGCCTTTGCTAGTAGGCTGGA
The DNA here is from genome assembly GCF_031143425.1 of Pleurodeles waltl. NCBI lineage: Eukaryota > Metazoa > Chordata > Amphibia > Caudata > Salamandridae > Pleurodeles > Pleurodeles waltl. The sequence goes on from NC_090447.1 coordinate 871,268,041, forward strand.
AGAGATAGCTGACATGGTCTCACTCAACCCCACCGTCATAGAGGGTATCCAAAGGTCCAGAAGTGTACTGGAGAGGAGGTCCAATATTTATACCTGGTACCCTTCCTCTGGAAGGTGAGAGAAGCTTCTAGAAATACTCTTTAAAGCCCCAGACATCCTGCTTTACCTGTCCTGGTTCCATATTAACTACATGCGATATGCATCCCTTTGTGTGGAAGAAGGACACACCTATTCAAGTGTAAGTGGGGCTTTTCCCGGCTTTTACCTCCCATCCTGCCAGTAATAACCCATCCAGGCACACCTAAGTTCTCTGTTGTGTGGACACAGCGGCCCTCTTGGGAGGCTTGCAGCCAGATTGAGTATTGGGGGCGTCATTGCTGGTGGCCCTGCAAGCCCTCCAGAGACTGGGCCTCAAATTGAGCAGGGGGGATGCGCTGAGAACTGTGTCCTGCCACCCCCCTCCTACAGACACTGGTGTTAGCAGAAACAGGCAAGAAAGGCTGGCTGAGACTTGGGAGTAGCTCTAGGTGGACAGCAGAATCCTCGTAACCTCGAGGAAGCATTCCCATCAGAGGGCAGGAGAGGTGGGGACCCATGGTGGTCTGGTGGGCCCCAAGAAAGCATTGTGGCAGGTGCCTGAGCCCAGGGCCCCATGCTTCTTAAGATCCAGTGAGTGTTGGAGCTAAGCGGGAGGACGACAGTGACAAGGGGGCCCAGAGCTATGCCTTTCAAACCTCAGAGAGAGAGTGGTTGCTCCCTGGAAGGTTGACAGACATATTGTTCTGTGTCTGCCGCACTGCAGACGGAGGGGGACAAATAGGTGTGGCAGGTCCTTGGTGACCCAGGTGATTGATGACAGTAAAGGACTGAAGAGCGGCCCGGTCAACTGGTGGGAAGCCATCACACTAGCTCTATCAGTGCTGGTTGGCTGTGAGTGGCTGGTGGAGGCTGATATCAGTGGACTGGTGGAGCTGTGCCGCACTGTCAGCTACAATGGGGAAGGATAAACAGCCAAGCTGTCACAGACACGTGATCCAGCTGGAGGGGGTAGAAACTGATCCGGATCCCAAGAGCAGGGGAATCGTGTCCTAACGCTAGCAGACCAGATGGCGGCCATAAATGGCTCACAAGAGGAGCTCGTGGTCTAGAAAGACCCTGTGGCTATTGATGTAAACCTACGGTGCACAGATCTCAGGAAAGTTACAGACAGGGTCACAGAAACAAAGGTTCTATCTCGGAACTCAAACGTGAAGTGAAGGGGCTGAAAGAAAGAGTTTCTAGGTCGTCTAAGGTGTCTCTGATACTGGAGGACAGGGTGAAGTATGCAGAAGGCAGGTCCAGAAGTCACAATTTGCACTTTATAGGGTTTCTCGAGGAAGCTGAAGGATAGTCAGCTGAGCTGTTCTTGGAGGATTGGATTGTGACAGTACTGCTGCCCAAAAAGTTGTACAAATTCTTCAACATTGATCAGGCTCACAGGACGTTGTTCCCGCCACAGTGGCAACCCCCCAGAGCCATCATAGCCCGCATATTTAATTTAGGGGCCGCAACATTACTTTGCAGCTTGTTCGGGTTCGCAGTTGAAAGGAGTAACATCTCTAACTTTCCAGATTACACCAAAAAAGTGCAAGATTTGCGTAAAAACTGTGTGTGAATCAAATAGCAGCTTCAAGACCGAGGCTTGAAAAATTGCCTGATCTTCCTTGCTAAACTACAGATTGTGTACAATTTAAAAGCTCTATTTTTCAATACACCTGAGGAGGCAGTGAGTGGTTTGACTCGTTGCCTGGTAACACACCTGAGGGGGGGTGCCCCATGAGGAAGGAACCAATGAACGCAGTGCAGCAATCAGCAAGGATGAGAGGTTAGACCATGGTGACAACAGAAAAGGGAACTCCTGGAAGATTGGGATAGATTGGACAAATTTGTACATAGGACCTACCAACAGAGGCTTCACTCAGCGGGGGAGGACAAAGCGGATGTGTGGCAGGCTCCGCAGACAAGGCAGGAGCCTCCACTCACCCGCTGCTTTCTGTAAAGGATGAGGTGGGCAGTTAGTCTGTACGCAACTGGCCATCATTACCACGTTTGCGGCCCATTTCCTCAAAACCCATCAACCACAGCCGAGATTTGTTGAGGGTGCGAGTCGACAATATCTGATGGGAGCACAAATGAATAGGCTGAGAGCAGAGGATAGGGAAAGCCTAGTGACGTCTGTTACTAGAGAAGAGATAATAGTGGCAATACGCAGTGTGCAAACTGTTAAGGTGCGTAGAGGGCACGGGCTGCCGGTAGAATTTTATCATAGGTATGCATGAGCGCTAGCAGGCAAATTGGTGGAATTCTTTGATAAAGCCTTTTCCAGGGGGCATCTGCTAGGCTCCTTGCAGGAGTCCTTGGAGGTGATCTTGCTGAAACCGGGCAAAGACCTGACTAAGACATCATTGTATCAGCCATTATCAATGTTGAACATCGATGTAAAAATGCATAGTAGGGTATTGGCGACATGCTGGTTGGGCCACCTTCCTCATTGGTCCATTCTGACAATGCAGGTTCATCCCAAAGCGAAACACACTTTGCTTAAAAGCCCAATGCACATCTACCACGCTCTGCCTTTTCCCTGGCATATCTAGATATCTACCAGGCATTCGATTCAGTGGATTATGATTACTTATGGTTGGACCTCGATAGGGCATGACTGGGTAGTGAGTAAACTATCGGCTGAGTTAAGCTACTCTATGCCAAATCTGGGTTGAGTGTCAGGAATGGGATTGTTGTTTTCTGAGAGATTTCCAGTTACACAGAGGGTCCAGATGGGGCTGCCCTCTCTTGACGCTTCTTTTTACGCTAGCGCTGAAGCTTATGGCGAGTACACTTAAACAGGTGTTGGGACCCTGGTGTATTACAGGTGGGTGAGACACAACAAATGATCTCCCTATACAACGATGATGCATTAGTGTATCTTAGGCAGCCGGAGCATTTGGTACACATCCTTTTGAGGGCGATGCAAGAATTCAGTGACTTATCGGGGCTCTTTGTGAGTCATGCTAAGTCCGCTCTCTTCCCAATGGGAATGCTAAATTAGAGTATTCCGAAAAGTCTACCAATGACGGATCTCCCTTGGGAGACTGTAATTGTAAGGTATTTGGGAATCAGGTTGACACAAACGGAATTTGAATCAACAAACTTGAATGTGGGAAGGGTGGTAGGTGGCCTGGGCCCGACAGTCCAGTTTTAGAAGACGCTGCCCACATCCCTGATGGGCAGAGTTGCCCAGATAAAAATGGTATTGCTGCAGCAAGCCTTTATATACTGCAGGGCTCGCTGTATGGGATCCCCCACTGTTACTTTACAGAGATAGAGAAGGTGATCACGGAATTGTTGTGGGCCAGGAGGCAGGTGAGGATCGGGCTTAACACCCTTAAAAGAACTTGGACCCAAGGGGGCTTAGAGTTGCATGAAATGGAGGTGTACTATATGGCGGTCGACTTGCAGCATGCAGTATATTGGCTACATCCCGATGACAACTGGGAGAAGCAGCTGTTATGGGACTCATGAGAGACAGAGTCTCTGCCATGTTGCTGATGAGGGGGGTGGGAGTGCTATTGGAGGTGCTGTACGTTGTAAGGCTGACTTATAGATTATGGTAAACGGCGGTAAAGATGGTGGTAAGAATGGCGCCTTATGCACCTAACATGCCAATCTGAGTACTCCAGCCATTTGTGAAGATGGCTGCCACTATAGCAGTGGAAAAGGAGAGGCTGCAACACCCCGGGAGACCTATACAGAGACAGATGATTCATCACGGGACAGGAAGCAACGGACATCTTTGACTTGGCTTTTGTAGCACTTTGTTGTTATGGGCTCTGACAAGTAACGAACATTGGTAAAAGGCAAAAATATTTTTTGGTCTCAAAAAGCACACATTGCCACAGTGGTTCCTGGTACAGAACAAAACTACTTTGTATGCAGATATGCTCATTGTGAAAGCGCAGATTGGTGTCACTCACAGTGAAGCCAGCTAACAGATGGCCATAGAGAAACATAGAACTTTCTTGGTTAACGGCAGACCTAATTAGAGGCCCAATTCTTCAAGTCACAAAAGGGGACCCATGATATATGTCTTTGCATTAGTGCAAATTTATGTATTTCATGAATTCACAAGAATTTACAGAAGTAAACCAGGAAATTGTACTCTTTGAAAATATTTGTGAACTGTATATTATTACCACAGATAGGTACGCATGTGTAGATTTGCTCATGCGAAAATCTGTTGAGCGTTTACAAGATACTTTTTCCCTCCAACCACTTTTTTCCCCTTCCCTGTAAGCAGTACATTTTCAATCTTTCTTAGTATGGGAAAAGATTAGAGAAGAGCTGGCAGAAACCCATTTGAGGTGAGCAAATCTAGAGTGTCGCTGGTGTTGCAGGGTGCTCCGTACTAGAGCTGCTCTCCACCTAAACTTGGGAACTACCCAGAGTTCTCTATTCTTTTTTGCATATATATATATATATATATATATATATATATATATATACTTTAATTCACAAAGCTAACTTTAAAACTTTAAGATCACATTTATTCTTTTGAGCACAGATTTTTGCTAGGCAGATAAACAATTGGTAATTATAAATAAGTTGCCCTAGGACCATGGGCTAATAGCTAGTTAGCCAACACTTCAAGCCAACTCTCATAAATTCACATCTCGACGTTTGAATGCCCTCTTCCTGAGAGATCAGATTTTATTATAATAGGGTGATAACTTCTAAATTTTAAACACGGTGTTACTCCTGATGGAAGGAAGTATTGAAACTAATTAATTTAGTCTCAGCTCTAAGGAAAGCTAATGCTCAAATTACTTGCTGGTAATCTTCATTTTTCCGATTCTTCATTACTCGTCCTATTACTTACTCATTTAGTGAGTTTGCCCATTCACTCTCGAGCAATCGTTCTCAAAAAGCTGTCTTCTCTTTCCATGAAAGTTTTGAAAGTTGTTCAATAAACACACACTCCTGTCCCTTCCTGTTTCCATATTAAGCAACGAAAGAAAGGGCTGATAAAAGTACAGGAGGGAGGGAGAGGGTCATAAATAATGGGACGACTAAGGAAGAATCGTAGTAAAGAAGATTATCATGTGCAAACAGAGCATTATCTCCTCTTCTTCCGCCCTTATCCCCTTCCTTACTCATTCAGGCATGCCAAAGTACAGCTCTTTGAGCAGCTCCAGAAAGAATACGCACCTGCAAAGGAAATACATGTAAAGTAAAGCTTACCTGAACATCTCTGGAGGTGCCTCAGCCGCCTCTAATAGCCCCTACAGTTTACTGGGCATAAAAAAACGAAAGAGGAAGGGATAAGGGGAGGGTTTTAAGGGCCATCGTTTAACCCTTTCATTGAAAGGGAAAACCGCTTTTTCAGTAGTGACTGCTGGGGAGTTTATAGGCACATTCACTAAGTGAGCTAGGAATGGGATGCGGAGAGAAGAAGGGGAGGTAATGGGCTTGGTCTGTAGAACACAAATGAAAGATGTGTATCCATTAAAGTACTCCATGGATTCGGTGCTCTCGAGGTTAAATTAAAAAACACACTAGCAGAAAAAAACGGACCTAAAGCTTATTAAAATCAAACGGTTCTAATATAATGATAGAATTGAAGCTAATAGAACTGGCGACTGCCTGTTAAAAGGGGCTCTAACAAAGAAAATGAAATAATGAAAATTTGAGCCAGGGTAAACAGCTCACAACAAAGATAAAAAACGTGTATTAAAGGCAGCCAAGTTTTTAAATGTCAAACTGCTCAAGTTAACATCGTGGTTCAGATTGAGTCATCCCTGATTTAACCAAGCCCGAGAGGAGTGATATAATTACTTTTGAAAAACCCAATGTAAGCAAAAGTATTAGAAGGGGACATATAGTCCGTGTAATCGACGGCTGCAGACTGTTTCATCAATCATTTCCACAAAAATTTAGGAAAATAGTAGCATCCATTGTCACTTTTTGTCGTTCTTTCATATATCTGTGACCACGTTGAAAGGCTAATAATACACCGTTCCTATTGCACAGCCAGCTGAGGACCGGTTTGGATTGTTTTGAAGAAAAACGAATTTCACTCCTAAATTAAGATGATTCGGCATGCAATTTCATACTCTTATTTCATTGGCACAATAAATCTCCAAAGCCAAGCTTCCCGACATGCACCAATGGCAGAAGGAGCTCGTGGATGAGATTCCAGGTGAATCATAACATAAGATGTGGCATAGGGAAGCAAAGACTCCTAATTCCACCCAGATAAATGTGAATGCTAACACCGGGGTACTTAAATATTTTAAACCCCGAAGAGACTGCTGGTGATTGACTCTACACCTATAGTTACTGCTGTACAGATTGTAATTGCTTGGACAATATGTTTCACAAGTGGTGGACTGTGAATAACGCTCGGACTTTGGGAAGAAAATGTTTGCTCACTGTAAAACCGATTTACTTAGCGCTCCAGGTAAAGTCTCCGCCCTGTGAAACTCTTTAGAGGTGTTAGGGAAACAATTTGCACAGTGTACGTTCTAGTTCTAGCAAACACATTATGCATCTAAAATCTGCAGCAAGATTCTCCCTTGCACACAGAAGAAAGTTGCTTGAAATACCTCCAGTAAATCTATACTGGTCAAACATTTGGTACCTTGTAGATATGGAAAATAAAATAACATCCCATAAAACTGGTTGGCTCCATTCATATAATTTAAACAAGTCATTGTAGTCAAGGCTGCAACCAGACTCCATCCATATTACGAAATGTTTTGTTGCATATTGAATTAGTTTTAGTTCTTTGATTGTGGTTTGAATAGGAAATCTCTTTCGCTTTAATTTAGGAGTTCTTTTAAATGTTAATCCTCGAAATATTCATGATGCAGTTTGCTCATTATGTCATTCGGTGGAAGAATGATGGTATGTCATTCTATGCTTTTTTCTACTTTTCCTCCCGCTCTTTGTTTTACTATTGTATGTGGACTGAAAATATTCGTGTGTTTTGTCTGCCTTATCCTTCGTTTTGTTTCAAATGCATCTGTTTAAAATGATCAACATATTTTCTAAAACTAAAAGAAAAATAACCAATCCACGAGAGTACCCAAGAAACCTACTCACCAGGTCACGGAGACCCAGTTTGGAAGTTATGGAGGAGCCACTATGAGAACAACGCACTGGTGTGAAGAAAGTGTGCGTGATAAGCAGACAGAAGCGTGATTGTTGCTGTGGCCCTATAATTTTCCATACGGAATACAACAGTTTTCTCTGTAATCTTTATCAGAGGAGACTGACCTCGTCATGGGAGTGCTCTGGATCATAGGAGGAGCATTGTAGCTCCCAGAAAGTCTTCAGAGCTCTGGGAGGGATGCTGCCCAGAGCTACCACTGTGCTCTGTGCTACTGAGAAATGCTATTACAGTAATGCCTCCTGGTAGTAATATTATAGAGGTTCTTGGCATAGGATGCCCCTTTAATTTTACATGAATCTGTTGTAGAAAATCTACGTGTTCACAATTCTCATGGCACTGGAACAGTAGTGAAAATACAATAACAGCAACCACTGCCAGACGTATGCAAAGAAAAGGCATGGTTGTGGTTTTCAGTTCTTTGTACGTGTCAAGTTTTATTTCTGTGCTGGCATGAAATTAACTATTTTGAAAGCCCTTTGAAAGTTATGTGAAAGATGATGTTATTATTGTCTATTCAAGGTAATACAGTGCTCTGAGGACATATTGATATGTGATAACATGTACCCAAATATAGGTTATGAAGACACCGCAAACCTTAGTGAATTTACTTCATCCGATAGAAGCATGTGGTCACAGGCTGAGTGTCTTTATAAGGGCATGCAACTCCGAGGCAAAATGCATTATCCGTTTTTCATGTTCCTTCAGGGGTGTTAGCCCATATAAAAAGTGTACTAAATTATGTGTGCTGTGGGTGCCGAGCAACAACAACCACCGTCATTAGATCCACTGCTTAGCTCGTGTGTTGTTGGATAGGAAGAGGACTTCCAGCAGCAGAATAAGACGTTGTTAGGTCAACTGGGACAGATGCAAATCGTTATATTTTTGATGCTGAGCCTGCTTTGTACGTGTCAACTCCAATGAATTATTAGCAGTATCTGCAGCAGGGGAAGGTGGACAGAGCAGCGGGGTAGGGGTGGTGTGGGAGGGCTCCTGCCTTTTCCATGTCTGCTGCTTCTCCTGCCACTGGGAGATGCATTGAGAGCTGGGTATTTGCCAGCTGCATGGCTGACCTCGCCTACGGAGCCAGACTGTCATACAGGGTTCCCTTCCTCTTTGGGGATGTCACAAGGGGTGGGACCCTTAAAATGTCAACAACAGATGGAACGATGGTAATCGCACTGTGTCACTGCTAGCACGTAGCATATGATTACACGTAAATCGTGACTTTAAAAAAAATGAGAGCTCTGTTTTTGAGTCAGAACTCATCTCAAAATAAAATACATGTTTTTGTAAATCACTTAAATACTCTCCCACTACGTACGACTTGATGTTGGATTACAGATGCTGCACTAACAATATTGAATGCGATTAGCAAGATCACAAGCTATTTTTTGGCACTCTGCTGTGCGTTTGAGTCTTGTAATGGACAGTTGGACAAGAATATGATCTAAGTGCACACTTTATTGACCGCCACCTGCCCGGATGTCATAGTGGACCTGCCTGTGGAGATGTTTTTCAGAATGAAGAGTGTCTAACATGACTGCCAGTTGACTGCCTTCACTGGGAAAGCCGGAGGTCAAACAAGTGGGACATATAGTTAATTGTTTAATTGCACGAAAGCTCTCCTATAGTGTACTGACATCCTCTGACATTTATCTTCATTTTCGGCTGTTCTCAGTATATGCACATTTAATTGTTTTTATTGGTTCAACATTAACGCAAGACAACTCCATTCCCAGCACCGAAGACCTTAACTATGAAAACAAAACCGTACCTCGCATGATGTGGCCCTCCGTGTACATTGAACAGCCTTGGGTTATCCCAAGGTTATGTCTAATCCTGTTTCACAACACAAACGATGTAAGCTGACAGTGAACGTGGCAACCAGTCACATTACATTAGAGCTGATGTAACGTCCTGTTCTAATGGGTCACAGCAGGTATTCGGGACTGCAGACTTCAGTTTCTTAAGTTAATTTCATCCAAAGTTATTACATTTATTTGTTAAAAAAAGTACAAAAATGCACACAAACTGATAACCTCTGTTTTCTTTTGCTTCTCTCTAGTCATATCAACACTGGGCAACAAGGCAGCAGTCTTGAAAAGAAATTGCTCGCTGTAAACCAGAACGCAAGACAGAAACGAAGGTTATCCAATAGATCAGCTCATTCTAGAGAAAATACAGGCGTGTCACAGGAAAATCGGGGCCGCTCCGGAACACTACCAAGTGATTACCGTTACTCGCCAGACAGCTTGAGTCAGGAAAGTAACACTACTTCCTCATTCCATACTACTGACCCACACACAGAGATTGAGAACTACAGCCAACCTCAGAGTAGAGATGAGGATAGTCAGCAGGCAGACAGCACAGTACTGAACAAAAAACGTGGCCCTGCCCCTCAAAGACCACCTCCACCCAAATTTGACAGTAATAACAAGTATATCCGTCAGAGCGGTTCCAGCTCATCTCTTGCAACCTCTTCTGAGTCTCTGCTGACAGTGCCAAGAAAGACCAGTCCATCGTATTCTACCCTTGCTGTAGATGTAGGCGTCAGTCACTCGCCCCACACACAAAGCCCCTCATCTTACCCTGAAATACCTATGAGCAGTCAGGCTCATTTGCAGGAGCCACGCCACATCTCGCCATTGAAGAATGACCACCTGTCCATAGTGAAAACTCACCACAAATCTGAATCTGCACCATCCTCAAAGCACCGTTATCTTCAGAAGCCAAGAATGGAAACATCGAGGTCCCCTTCACCACAGTTCGCTCCACAGAAGCTGACGGACAAGCCTCCTGTACCCGTGCAGGATGAAAACCCAACCAGGTATTCTCAGAGAGCTAGTGTAGTGTTGTCTTTAAGAGGGGCTTTATATTGGGCTGCAGTAGATTTCACTGAAGTATGACTTTTACTCGGGAAGACTAGCAGGGGCATTTAGAGTTTGGCAGAGCGGGAACCGCAACATAAATTGGTGGTGCTCCCACCCTACCAAACTCACAATTTGTCTGCCTCTAGTGGTCAGTAAAGTGCAGAGTTTCCACTTGTAGAACCTTAGCTATCTCTGCCGGTGGAAATCCGTGACTTGGCAAACAATCTGCCGCTGAAATGGCAGGTTCATAGTGATGGGCATGCTACTTATTAAATTTTCCTGGCTGGCACTACCAGCAATGGTTGTGAGACCATCCTCTGAAGGTGTGTGTGTGTCAAGCTGTCAAAAAACATTATGGTGCCATTTATTTTTCTTGTGCTGAATGAAATTTTCTACTCTTGGTAAACCTCCATCTTCTCCTTAAACTAATGGGTTCCTATGCTGATAGAAAAGCACTCAAAATTGTGAGCTGCAACGTTTTCAATTGTATTCTGTATTCCTAATCAGGATAGGTCCTGTCAAGTGCCTCTGTTCTAGCTTTACTCTCTTCCTACGAGTCTTTCCGAATTTTGATGCTGCCATCCATTTTCAGTAACTTGTCCTGAATTTAAAACAAGCACACTTTTGCGTTTTCTTAGTTAGGCGGGATAATCTATTTGTCTCCTTGGCTTTTTCATCTTTTTTTGTTGGCAAGCAGAGATGGCAACTCCAAATGGCCCCCTGCATTGTGGTTATGGCAAAAGCCAGTGTTGTCCCCACATAAACTTGAGACAAGTTTGTCCACGTATCCACATTCAGGTTAGGTATTTTAGGATATCTGCCTGTATGTGTATTACAATAAGCATTGAACATACTTTTGCCAGCAGCTCACTGATATACAATAAGAGAACTCTTTGAAGGATTCCACATTGTAGTATGATGCAGAGTGCATTGTTTATCCCAATGCCTACCTGTACTCCCTAGTAATTACAGATCACATTCTCTGGAAGAGTGTACAGCGGCAAATGAGCCAACGCAAGCAGAGGTTTCCTAATCATAATTCTTTTAATTATGTTTGTAAAGAACAATATGTTTTGTGTGGAGCAGTAACTGGTTAGGTTAAGAATACCAGTGGTGTTTTTTTGTAGAAGGGCGAGGCTCTGTAGCCTTTTTATGCAGAAGGCAGTAGCAGAGGCTGCTTATTAGTTGTATCCTTTATTTTACTTGAATGACGCTACTCAGTGGATGATCAGATCTGTCTGCACCTGGCATCCACTGGTGCCGGCAAACCTACGGATGCTGTTAAACCCAGAGCAAGAGTAGTGTTCTGGGTATGGACGTGGCCTAGTACCAAGACATCCACGGGCAAGGGTTCCCAAGTTGTTACTCCAACCGCCTGCCAGTCATGTTCCTGCACCCCAATTCCTTCTTATCGTTTGTGCTAAATCCTTTACGTCATGGTTTAAGGCAGTTTTCTTGGTGAAGAAAGTTTGAATGTCCTAGCTGGTGGATAAGTAGAGCTGAGAATTGTTCTTTGAACATGCTGGTTGAAGAAGCTTTGTCATTGAAGGATGGTCTGATGAGAACTGCTTGTAAGCTTTAAATTTACTTCTTTGGAAATCTATTTTTTCCTAGCAGCGCCAACCTTTTGCACCTCCTTTCTGCTGCTCTTTTGAAGAAGTTAGTTTGGAGAATGAAAATCTTTTCCCAGGCTCGCTTGATAGCTAGGAAGTCCTTTGTGAAAAATAATTTGTCATTATTTGATGACTGCTTTGAGGACATGATTAAATATATTGATGCCTAGGTGAAGTCTTCATTACCACGCTGCATGTATCCCAAAAGACACCTTCATTAATTGAAGCTCACGTTGTGGTCCCCCATAGTGGAGTCATTGATTGCATGCTCCTAGATCACAAGCTGCCCCCTTAAATGGAGCAGGTTGTTCATGCAAAGATTGTGTTTATTGTTGGATGGTTGAATCACATTTTATATGACTGTTTTGCAGCGACCAGCAATTTAACACAAATATATAGCATATTTTATTTCTGTAACATCTCTTTTAGGTTCATACTGTAAACCCAATGAAGCACATAAATTTATCCTCAAAGGCACCTGTATTCCTCCAACATAGTGTTTATAATCTGTGGCTCGTTCATTGCCAGGGTTCAAAATCGGCCTGAGACCTGCAAGTAAATGACTTTTAAAACTAAGGTCATACCAGTGAGATGGCCCCCTACCCTCATACCTAGCGATATTTGTCACAGCACACTTTCTCACCTATAGTAGGAAATGAGGTTTAGTCTTCATTCGACAGTTGTTAACCTTTTTACGGGCTGTTGGTGCGTGTTTATCTGTATTTTTCCTGGATGAGGTTACTGCTTGGCTTTTGAATTACACCCTCGTCGAGCTTGACTTCTTTGCTGCTGTTGGCGCTTTCCTCAATGGGCCCTTTGTAAAGGAGCCTGGCATGCACGCTTTAGAAAGTGCTTTGTCCACGACTATATAATCATACAGTAGATGTTTTCCAAACTCTACATTGGACAGCAAGAGGTCCTACTGAGGAGGCATGACCAGTCTTGTTGCTTTGCTTCTGAGGTGTTCAGCATCTGCACTTCATCAGATTTGAGTACACTTGTCATGATCTAGTTAAACCTTTTTAATTTCAGATGTTTTCTTTTAAAATCCTTCACCTTGTTAGTCATTTTTACATGTACTGTGTTGCTATTGCCTTTTACGTGGGCATTGGTCTTTATTGTAGGTGCCAACATTGTTTAGTACCTGCGTTTGTTTTTTAATTTCCAGTTATTTACATGCGCTCCTTATAAAAGAGCAAGTATGAATGCATGGAACGTGTGCACCAGGCTTCTTGCATGAAGAATTGTAACGTCCACCAGTGCTGATCATACCTACTAATACCACAGCTGCTAACTGTTTCTAGCTCTGTACTTAAGAGATGGTTATTGTCAAGCTCGACAGAAGAATTTATGCAAACTAGAGAAAGTAGCATGGATCCAGGAATAAAGGAGACAACAATTAAACATTTTGTCTCCTAATGTTTTTTTTCTTATAGCGATGTTTCCCAATTAACTTGATTTTGCAGTAAACAATATTGTGTTGTACTATACAACTCGTGGTTTAACCAATAGTTATAATCCGCGTGGAATCAGATCTGTGATCTGTTCATACAAAAAATGGTCTGTGTATTTGAGACAAGTCACTTGGCCCCAGCCATGTCTGCATATTAATGCAGCGTCCTGGAAATGTATCCGGTTGGCGTATTTTTTTAAATTTTAAATGGAAAAAAGATTAGACAAATAACATGAGGGGTTTAATAGAGATTTAAAGGTCATCATCCTCGATAAATATGTAGGCTTAAGTCCTTCATTCCTAATAAAAGAAGTGGAATGATAAACTGTTCACAAATTTAATAGCCGTACAGTAGTGTTATGAGAAAAATGCGAAACTGTATTTGTATGAAAACGCGTTTAAGGTTTTAAAATTAGCCTTTGAGTACACAGAGCTCTGCGGTTAGAATCCTCGATAAACATTGACCATAAATAAGTATTCTTAAATTTAATTAAAGTATTTTTAAAGATATGCGTTTTTTGTTAGTACCCTGTGTAGCAAAATGCTCCATTACTATTCATAATTTATTTTTATTGGAAACTTGCATTGGCTGAAATTGCGAATTATAAGTGATTATGTGCACCTGAAGAACGCTGCTGGAGGGGATTACCAACAGCAGCACTGGCAGTGGAGAGGGCATTAAGGCCAGGCCCAAGGTGTGAGCAACGTATCGGTGGCATGGGAAGAGAGCCTCAGTTGCTCCCACAGTGTGAGTCACATCACAGTGATACGTCAGAGATGCCACCAGACAGGGATTATTTCAGAGCTATTGGACATGCAGTAAGGATACAGTATAACTATAGGATACAGTATAACTATAACAACTGAGTTTCTGTTGTTTTGTATGGGTCAACCTATCTATAACGTCCCTGTAACTTTTGGTTTTCTCAGTGAATTTTTATGTTTTTTTTTTTTTAACATAAAGTAATATATAATTACTGTACATCAATGCAACGACAGCCGAGCAAAGCCTTTGGCCGTGTGCAGTGGGGGCTTCGTGCGTGGATGTGTGTATATTTTGGAGTCTGCTTTCGATCTTTGGATCCATCACAAATTTACACTCGGGGATCGCTCTGAGTCCCACGATGGATCCTTAGTTCAGCTGGAAAAAAATGGCAAATTTCTTTGCCCTTGAGTGGTTCCTGAGGAACCCCTCTATGTGTCCTATGAGGTCAAAATACCTGTATCCTGGCCCCTTATTTGTTTTTCTCCTTTTTTTTTTTTTTTTGCTTCCCCCAGCTGAGAAAGTAAATGATGTCCGCAACGCTCCTGTCAGGTTTTGGCTAACTAGTTAGAGCCTTGCTTTACCCTGGGATCCGCAGATCACTTCGAGTCTATCCACGAAGGATCCGCGTTCCTAGATATCTTTATATATATTTCTTTTTTAAACTCCAAAACTGCTGAACAGATTTACACAAAATTACAAAATGAGCATTTTCTAGACCAAGAGCTACCTTTCTGCCAAATTTGGTGTAAATCTGTTCAGTGGTTCGGACTGTAGTCATGTTCAAAAATGCAGAATCCCCATAGACATTGCATGGGGTAAAAGTATTATGGGACCCCCACCCCCTTTTTTCACAGCACCCGCTTGTCGGATCACCCTCACACTTTCCATGCAGAATTAGGCAAAATAAGGCACATTTTTTGGAAAATTTTGTAAATATTAGTCAACCAGCCCCAGAGTTAGTAGCAAAACAAAATGCACTTTGTCAATGAGGAACATTGGTCCTAACTATAACTAACTACTGGCTACCGCCAGTAGGTAATGTATGTATATTAGTTCAATTAGTTCCATTTAACTCCATACTTCCAGCGCCATTATTTATGTTTGATTCCCATCTGCATTGCTCAGCCCTCATCTCCCACCACTACCCCTCCTAACACCTCTTAGAATCAGTCGACTCCAACTTTATGGCCATATTAAAAACAGCCACTGAATAATAAATTATTTTGTTCAGTATATCATTTGTAATTACAGGCAACTGCAACAATGGTGTGTATTCTTTATTCCACGCCCACAGGACCTCCATAGAAGGCCAAACTCCACAACAGGCCATTAGAAAACTTTGACACTGTTGTAAGTCTTCACTCTGTTTCCAGAATTGTGACACTGAGAAGAGTTTTTATCAGGATCATGCTATTACGAAAGATACTCCATTGCCTTTTGGCTATGTTCACACTGTATAAATACCACATAAATGCATCCAGACCTCTTACTTAAAAAAATACCAGGTCTCTCGTACTCATGTGAATGCAACGTTTGCAACAGTATGTATCTGTTGTGGTCTATGTATTCCTCTGTTAAATTATGTATGGTGACACACTTTTTGCTCAGCTTTATTTTTATTCTTGTTTGCAGGCTAGAAAGAGTGATTAACAATGTGTCTGTGAAGAAGGTTCCTATTAAAATTGTCCATTCTGAGAGTAATGCAGAAAAGGAAAGCAGACATAACCTGCTGAGTGCCATTGAACCACCTGCCTTACCCCCCCGCCTGGAGAAAGATCAGATTAAAACTCTGAGCACATCTGAGCAATCCTACTCCCGTTTCTGCGCCTACACCAGACAAGACCCTGAAGCAGAGGTTCATAGACAACTACGAATTATAGACTCGGAGCAAGGTGATGTGTCGAGAAACAACTTCAAGGATAGCAGTGTTTCATCTTCTGCAATGACCTATGTAATGACCAAAGAGAAGACCCTTGAAGACATTAAAACTGAGGAACTTGCTAGAGAGATTGTGGTCAGAGATAAATCTTTAGCAGACATTTTGGATCCTAATGTCAAAATGAGGACAACAATGGACTTGATGATGGGAATATTCCCCAAAGATGATAATCTCTTAGAAGAAGCCCAACAGCGCAGAAAGTTTCTTCCCAAAGTTCCCTCACCTAAGCCTGCAGAGGACAAGTGAGTAAAGTATTTTCTGGATATTTGTTTCTTATGTGTATGCTTTCTTCTTGGAAGAAAAAATCTACTTTTATTTTTAAAATCATCAAGGTTTTGAATTTGGCATAATAATAAATTTTTATGAGATGTTGAATCTGATGTACCGATGAATGATTATGAATTTTTGTGAATTAAATCTTTCAAAATTGTACTAACGTTTTAGGAAGTGAATATAGTTTGCACTTTATGGGGACTAGTTTGAGGAATTGTGGTTCCTATGATTTTTGGAGAAAGATCATGGGACTTGATAGGGCAGTTGGCAAGACTGCCTTACAGACTAGTAAAACTCAGGACTTGCACTTTAGGAAATACCCACTTCCGGGTTCCGCTGTCATCGTCAAAGTGAAGGTTAGCAGTCTAGGGTCTGCGCACCCATTGATTTACATGCAGAAAGGATATAGAAAGAAAGGGCCAGTGTGTCCGCAACTGTTATCACATTGTTGCTGGCCTTTAACCACTTGAACTTACTTTAAATTGTCAATCTTTTGAATTTGACGTATTAATGAACTTTTATGAGATGTTGACTCTTATGGGCCAATGAATGTTAATGAATCTTTTTAAATTGTGCTAGAGTTATAGGAAGTGGGCACTGTTTGCACTTTACTGGGACAAGTTTGAGGAATTGTGATTCTCATGGGGATTGGAGAAAGATCAAGGAACGTGAAAGGACAGATGGCAAGACTGTTTTAAAAGCTAAGGCAAACAGGGCTTTTCTTGTACACAAAATTAAATGGCTTATTTAAACACTCATTCCCAGTTGAAGTGCAGGTTAGAAATATTTAACAGTCTTAGATGCCTTAAGCCTGATTTGCTATTGCTCACAGTCTTGCTTAACCTAGGATTCCTTACCTTACATGTTGGAGGCTATTCTTGAGGGAAACTCTCTACTCTATGTTAATCGAAAAAGAAGCTGAAAGGGTGGCAGCCATTTTAAGCAAAGAACTGAAGGTGGTTCAGCTCCAAAGTAAACTTATCGAAATGGTAGATCTTTTACATTTCAGAACAGATTTGAATAAAAGCTCAATTGTTTGTTTTCTTGTACATGCCTCTCACACCTCTGCAGTACATGGCTAACTTCTGTGAGCATATGTTTGAATTACTTGATCCTCTGGCTTCACAATACTCACAGATGTTGGTCATAGGAGATTTTAACTATTGGATTGATTCACTGGGCAAAGTCAACAGAGATGACATTTTTATGGATATGAGGTAGACCTTATATTTTCAACAACACATCGCTCAACCTACTCATATCAAATGCAACATGCTGAAATTAATTTCGTCACAAAATATTAAGGTGGCTGACATTAAAATAATATCATGCATTTGGTCTGACCATTGCTAATTGAGTTCCTATTACCAAACCCGAGGGCCCCCTCTACTTATCCAACAGAAATTAGATTAGTATGTAACTGGAAGCATGTAGATAAAGTGACATGGTTAACACACTCAAGCAGATTGAACCCGTTGATAGTAGATCTGCTGTCGAGGTAGAACGTGACTTCTGCCTCAACAGACTGACTAACTGTATCAGCAGCATTCATAAACCTTTAAAAAGTCAACATATATCCAGCACGACCAAGTCAGCTCGATGGTTTACACAAGAACTCTAGGAAGTGAAACTTAAATTAAGGCAACTAGAGCATCAGTGGCAGAGAACATATGAAGATGTACGTAGGGTAAAATTGTAGGATTGGTTAGCAGAGTATAAAGCACTTGTGTCTCAAAACAAAGCAAAGTACTAAACTAATAGGGTTCGGAAAACATCATAAAAAAGAGTGTAACTTACCTCCCGGGGAAAAGTAGCAATCAAAGTGACCACCTCCCAGGAATTCTGCAACAAGCTTATTTTTTTCTTTATTGATAACATTCAGAAAATTGAAGGAAACTAAACAGGCATTGACTTCTGGCGAACCAAATAAGGAGTACAACAAGGAAACATTGTTAGACTTTCCAGAAATTGATGAGGACCGACTGGGAACATTACTTGCCAAAGTTAAAACAGGTTCCCCCAGGGACCCTTGCCCTCATGATCTCCTAAAATAATTTATTGCTGTAATAGGTTTGCCTCTGTTAAACCTTTCAATTCAACAGGGTGTTGTTTCAAGCACTTTTGATCATATAGAAACCATCCCCCTGCTGAAAAAACAAAGCAAATCCTTTGGTATTAAAAAATGATATGCCAGTTTCTCTGCTCCCTTTGCCGGCTAAATTGCTGGAGGTGCAAGTTGCCTTAGAGTTGTGTAAGTATTTACAGAACACAGCATTTATTCACCCTGATCAAGCTCGTTTTCATCCTCTGCACAACATGGAGTCTTTAATAGTGTTGGTGTTAGATCAGCTAAGAAGGAAAGACGACATGGGGAAAGATGCTGTGTTGGCACTGTTAGACCTGTCTGCAGCCCTTGACATGGTTGAGCATCAGATTCTGATTGAGTGTGTTAAGGAAGCAGGGATAAGTACACTTTGCTGAATTACATCTTTTTCTGTGGATTATACACAATCGGTCAGGTTAGGGTCTTTTACATCACAGGCTAACAGGCTGAACAGTCTGATTCCTCAAGGATCCTCGTTGTCCCCACATTCATTCACCCGATAAAGCAACCTTATTGTTTGGAATGTTTAGACAGAGGCTGCAATGTCTACAATTATTGTTTCAACTGGATGCCACTCGTTTCACTCGAAACACAAAGAGACATATTGTCAGGTGGATGAAATTAAACCAACTTGAATTGAATGCAGATACAAATTGTTTTTCTATCGAACAAGTTTTGAGCTTGGAGTCAACAGTACCGGCCTATGGAACTAGGGGCCACATGTACGAATATTTGGAATTGCGATTCCATGCGAATCACAAGTAGAGAATCGCAATTCTAAATGTAAGAAACTCCATTGAGTTTCTTTTGATATTCCCGGTGGGTCGCAAATAGATCTGCCTCATTAATATTAATGAGGTGGGTCACAATTTGCGACCCACCGGTAATCGTAAAAATCACGGATGATGGTGGCCTGCTGGTGTCAGCAGACCACCATGTCTGTGATTACTTTTAAATAAAGCATTTGGTTTTTTAAACGTAGCCCGTATTCCTTAAAGGTATTTCAAATTTTTCTGAAAATGTCTGAAGGCATGGTTGTTTAAACAAGCTTATGAATTGTAATGTAGCAGCATAGTCTTCCAAACACAACAGTATTACAGCTCTAACAGTTCTTCTGGTGATCGCAGGCTCTATAAATGTCCTGTAACATAACATATTATTTAGATGATATTCACGGGAGAACATTTTCACAAATGGGAATGGGTTCTTTTGAGAACATTGTGGAACTAGATATGCATTCTGCCCCATGGTACCCGATGTAGGATCAGCTTCTGTAACAAGAATTTGTTGGAAAAGAAAACGCTGTGAGCATTTCTCTAATATAACTACGAAAGTCCTCCGACATTGTGGTATGGCTGTTGGATTTGCCTTTATTTCAAGCAAAGGTAAATATTGATTGTCAGGGCTTTAGATTCTCCAGTGAAGATTACTACCTGCCTCACTGAAGTGAGCTGTTGGGGAAGCTTTAGAAGAAAATACTGACTTTTCACCCATGCTCAGAAGAATCCCATGCCTTCTCGATAAGCAGTTTATTCATCAAGAGTAATTACAGTATTTCTTGATACTCAGCACATAAATGGGTAATACTTTTGCATCAAGTGAGGAAACTTGGGAAACTGATCATCACTTGTGTACAAGTTTGCAATTTGTATCCAGAACCTCAATTGAGGGACTGTGATCATTTTTTAATTTTGTATTTAATGAATCAGTGTCTCATGTCATAGGTCAATCACTTAAATGGTTCAAATCATTCCACAAATACCAGTCACAGGAAGTTAGACCAGGAGATTTCACCTCTCCCTGCCCCATCCCCTGTTCATTGACCTATGGGCTACCTCAAGGCTTCCCAACTGTCTCTTAATCTGAACAGTTATGTAAAGCCCCACGACCTTCGATTCCACTCTTACATGGATGAAATATTCCTGCGGTGTCTCAAGTCATCGATGTCTCAAGTGACCTAAAATTATTTGAAACGTGGAACCTCAAAACTTCCTAAAACTCAGCACCTTTGAGACAGAAATCCTGGAACAGAGGCCCCACGCCACAAAGATAATTTATTCTATCTGCCCCACTTCTTTACAAAAATTGTGGCCAACAAAACTCAGGTTACAAACTTAGGCTGCTTCTGGGACACTGGCCTAAGCCTCAAGTTCCCAATTTGGGAAGCAGCCAAATCCTTGTGCCACCAACTAATACTGCTCAAAAAAACTGTACAATACAAAAGAAACCACCTCCTCTTGTTACTCAAAGCTCTAATAGACACATGCTTAGACAACTGCAACTCCCAATGCATTGGCATGTACACCTCATCTATGGCTTGTACAAAACGCAAAACAAAATCTAGTATCACAAAAACCTGCACTGACTGTTATTAGTGGTCATGGTCACTTTCAGAACACTCCATCTTGCTTTTAAATGCCTTACTATCTCAGCAGTAACTAAAGAACAAAATTTAAATGTTTGCAGTTCAGGCCATGCCGCAATAACTATCTCAATCTCCTTTCAGCCCATAAAGACAAAGTGTAAATCCCTCAGTACCTACATAGCTCTACCAACATCCTTACATTCAGAAAGCAACTAAAAACCTTTCTAATCTCTGGCATTCTTGGCGCGCTGTCCTCACACAGTCACTGGAACCTAAGAAGAATTGCTGTGCAGTGTGTCTACACAAATGTTTATACAAATAAATGAAACATTTTTATATTGGAAGGCACTCTGAAATGCCTTTGAAGAATACCTAGCAAAAGTATTGAGTCCTTCAGAGCTATGCTCCAATTCTTTGATTTACTAATGACACTTGTTTTAATGAAGCAGTTCAATTATGTTTTATCTAAGTTAGTAATATAAGTTATATCTAAGTTAGTTATTTTCTTTCTACTGTATGTGCTTTAATGAGTGCGTTCTAGAGCTTTACTTAATAATTCAAATTGTCTTTTGTTTTTGATGTTCTGTAGTGCTCTATATTTTTAGGGAGGCATCCCTGCACTGGAGGTGCTCAGGAAGGTGATTTGAGTGGAATGAGTGTTTTTTGATAGAGTATAGATATTAGTTAAGGAAACATGTTGAGGTGACTATGCTGCTGCAGCTGCATATAGCCAACTGTCTCTAGATGACTTGAGTGATCGGAGGGTTTATTTGGGGAAAGGTAAGTTTTCTTGAGGAGGGGAACAATCACACTTTTAGGGTGGCTCCAAACGCAGTCACTGGGAGAGAGGGGTTGACAAGAGCGATGTATGGTGCAAGGGCATGTCACTAGAATTATGTTTTGAGTGGGCGCTTGGTTGAGAAACTTGGCACAGCACTTGACTATCTTAAAAGTGTTTTGCTTTTGTTAGCCTTCTCTGTAGTTTTTGGATTCCAGTCTGATTTCAGTTAGTTGATATTCTGTTTGTGAACTCTGTGGGCTCCTCTGAGTGCTCTGTGGTCAGGTGTAGTTTGGGAATTGCATCATGTCATTTGAAGTCTGTGGAAGTCTTTTGATGCTGTTTGCGCTTAGTGTTCCAATGTGCTTACAGCTTATGTTAGGGATGTTTTGTGCTACAAGGAGTATGTATGTCTGCAAATGCTCTGTCAGCGGAGACCAGGGAGTCGGGGACTGTGTCCATGTCTGTAGATGTGCTAGGTGGGGGGCAACGATGAGTTTCTGCTGGAGTGCATCAATAGAAAAATGCTTGAAAGAACATTTTGTGATTTTGTTTGTCCTTTTGAAGTGTGGTGCAAGATTTGTGGATTGTTATGATTGCGATGTCTAGTGTGCTGCCTTAGGAGCATGTTGATAGTGTTACACTACTGAGAGTGGTTCCATTATAAAAATGTGTACAGATGTTTGCAAAGTTCAACAATATGAAGCCACCTATAATGCCCCAAGAACGCCCTCTCATCAGAAGCAAGTATTTTATGAAGCGTGAAAGCAAGTTTGATTCTCTGCTTTCAAATAAAATGTTCACAAAAAATGCAACTAGGAAAAAAACGTTTTTCTAAACTAATGTGAGATTTTAGGTATCTTTGTTTTGAAGCATCATTTAGTAAAATTTGTTGATGTATGCTAAAATATTCATAATGGAAAATCATTGTAATCATTTTTAACAAGATTATGGGAAACATCAAAATAAACAGGCATTAGCAAAATCAAAAGGCCCGACATTTGTGATTAGCCTTTTGGTTTTGTAAATGTGTGCCATGTTTTGACATGGTGTGAAACTTTATTGTTGTGGGAGCTGCTGGGCCCACACCATTATAACAAACATTGGAAAAAAGAAAAACAAAATTTTGGTCTCTAAAAACACATATTGCTGAGTAGTCGCTGGCACTGAACACAAATACGTTGTGTTCAGATATGCTTCTTGTGAGATAGATAGATAGATAGATAGATAGATAGATAGATAGATAGATAGATAGATAGATAGATAGATCTGTAATAAAAACAAAAGGTCTTGGTAAATATCAGACCTAATTGGGGGCACAATTCTTAAAGAAAGTTACAAAAGTGCATCCATGGGATATTTTCGTGCATTAGTGCAGCTTTATGGCTTTCATGAATTCACAAGAATTTACAGAAGTAGGCCAAGAAATTGTATTCCTAGAAAATATTTGTAAACTGCATTTTATCACAAGCAAATATGCATGCATAGATTTGCTCATGCGAATATATGTTGAGCCTTTAAAGTTCACTTTCCTCCAGCCACTTTTTTTTCTCAACTATGGAAGAAGTTCTACCTCTGCCCTTGTCTGGTGTAAATTCCCAACCTTTCTCAGTATGGAAAAAGATCAGAGAAGAGCTGGTGAAAACCCCTAAAAAATGGAAGTTATTGGGTTTGTAATGATTCAAAAGGGCATTCCATATGTGGAACTATTGCTCACCGTTACTTTCAGCCCCAGTATGTGATCTGTGAAAAGGTGGCAAAAGAAGGAAATTGCTAGCATTCAAACCATACTATAGCCCCGGCATAATCAGAATCTATGATCAGAGCTTATATAATGTAATTGCTGCCATAAGTTGTCGCCGCACTAATTATGCACCAAAGGGACTAGTGGATTTTTTTTTTTACATGACAAGTAGATTTATGATGCAGCCTGTCCTATGGACAAGTACATATTTTGTTAAATTCCACACCCCTGCACCTAGTTGGTAGAGAAGGTGAAAAAATATAGGTTGTTAATGAGTGAAGAGTACATGAGTGGATCGGCACTCGATGGATGAGCAGCATGGTGATGAGAGTATTGTCTTTAGGGTGAATGTGTTTGATGTTGATGTCAATGTGCTTTATGGGCATGTGGCTAGTGTGTGATTGTGTAGTTATTTGACATAGGTTCATTAAGGGTTAGAAGTGAGTTGGGGTGAATCAGTTATTTAGCTGAATTTTGAAAAAAGGGGAGCAATATCGACTGGGTCTATATAGGCTCAGAGTGATTACCATGATTGAAAGAGGATGGTTAGTGGAAGAGGGTGAGTATGTTGATGCCTTGTCCTGCAGATGAAGATATATACATTGGAGGTGTAATTTGTAGAGCAGGTGTTTGTGTGTAGGTCAGCACAAGGGTTGCAACTCAAACAAGGAGTTGCTGTAGAGCATTAATCTCTGCTCTTTCTGCCTAATTTCTACTTCAGATGCCGCAGTTGGTTGTCATTCAAGTAGTCATTAGGAAGGGGCAGTGGTATGCGATAGAGGTCATCAGGGCACAAAGAGCACGTGGAAATGAAAGCTTCCAGGCGAGACCTCGTACTGCAGTCCAGCGACAAGTTTGGTATGCAGAGTAGGTGCATTTCACCCCTCTCACTCAACTCCCGATCTGCAGAAAGCATTTTGGGACAATAAACTTTGCCAGACGCCCCACAAATAAAGAGGCAATACTTCTTCACTAGTTCTGGATCTTTTTGGAAAAAGGTACTTTTTATAGTTTTGGAATACTGGGCCACTGGTTTGTGGACAAGCCACTCAATAGCATAGAAAGGCATCCAGCAAGCAAGGTGCTGCAAGTGCAGTCAAGCAGAAGCTTCGGTCTAGAAAAACTTGTGGTAACCTCCAAAAAGGATGAGAGGAGGCTCCTGCCCTATCATGATTTTATAAATAAGAATCAAAAATGGGGGAGATAGAAGTATGGAAATATCTCCATTCAGCTTCTAGTGGTAAACAGAAGATCAAAAATCACAGGGCAGTGGAGTCCCACAAAAACTTTTTCTTTTAAACAGGAAGTCTCTTATGGTTTTTAAGAGACCCTCCCTCGCTGGAATTTACAGGTGGCAATGCTTCATCATCGGGTCAGCCCTCAAGAACCTAGTGTGACAGATTGGACTTAAGCCCCTCACAGCAGGAGCACTTCTTAATGAAATTGTCAGCGGGATCTGTGAAGTGTATGTTAAAACTACTTCAGGTATCCCAATCTGATTTGATTATGTTTCTGGGAATCAGGGTAAGGTTAAAATATGAAGGGATGTAGCTAGGGGTGGCAATGGTCCCAGACATGATCTAGGTAATCGTGGTCTACATGTTTCAGCCATATGCCGTTAACCGGGTATTGTGGCTTTCTTCAGTACCTCTCCATGACAGATCCCCATGTGTTTAGGTATTTAGACACTATCCTATACTAGATATAACAGTGATCCCTCCTTCTCCTTGTGAAGAGTAAGTGAAAAATAAAGAGTGATATAAATCTGTTAACGCATGCAAATTGCTGACTTAAACTGTTCCTGGATACATTGGCCTGGTATCTCCAGACAGGGTCTACTGAGGCTCCATAGGGCAAATTGGAAGCGAGCGGACCATGTAGTTATGCATTCGTTAAGAGTGCTGGCCTGGCCGGTATACCTTCTTCAACACTTTACAGATCCTGTGGACAGTGTAATTTAAGAGTACACCCGCCGTCAGGATGTTGAGCCCCCTCACTCACACTATGTGCCTAATTGACGTCCCAATGATGAAGCATGCCACCAGTGAATTCTGGTGAGTGAGGGTCTCTTGAAAACCCTTACGGGACTCCCTGTTTAAAAAAAAAAGTGTTTGTTTTTTTGGGACTCCACTTCCCTTTGGTTTTCGATTTCCTATCACAAGTTTGTCTGAGTTGGATTCACTCTGTTGTGATTTTGCTGAAGTCCCAACATTTTAATAGCCTCTTAATCCAAGAGAAAGTTTTGGTTCTCTTTCTCTGTTGTTGCTTTGCTTCTTAAGTCTGGCTTAGAGACAGCTTGAGCTGACTCGCATGTCACACCATGTAATCAAACAGATACTAATTAAATAATGCATACATATGTACATACTTGGAGGGACTTTTGTTCAATTTTCTTCATCCGTTGGTCTTTTCAACTTTCATTCACATTTTGCTTCCATGCACCAAAGCATTCTGCATCGAGCAGTGGCTCAGCCCACTTAAGTCATTGTTTCTCTTGCCCTGTGAGTTTTGGCATTTATCTGATCTCATGTGACATGCACCTAAGAAACAGAAACTTTAGTGCCAGGACAGGTGGGCCAATATTATGTTTTGCCAGCGCTTTTTCGTTTCCATTATAAATCTTTTTTATTTTTTTTGTCTACTTTGCATGTTTAAACTATATCTTCAGCTTACAAGAATCAAAGACAGTAATAACTGAGCAGGCCTCCTGCTCTCTCCACTGCCACCACTACCCTCGATCTCCTCCTACCCTAGGAGCCTGCCAGGAGCCAAAAGACCATTAGCCAGCAGATCTCCAGTAGCAGGTCCCTGTACCTGCTACCAGCAGACCTCCAGCAGCCTTCCTGATTACAGGCCCCTCGCCATTCATCCTGCACCCTCCTCTTCCTGCCTCCCACTCTGCCCTTTTCCCTCTCTGCCCAGCTCCCGCCTTCCCAGCTCCCCTCTCCTTTCCCTGAGGTCTATTTAATGAAGACCACAGCGTGGACGTGCGCAGTAAGTGTGCCGCCTGTGTGCTGAAAGCACCCCAAAGGCAATCCCGTCCGTGCCTGGACCACGCCCAGAGCCAGGACCCCTGGTTCTCTCACCTTCCGCCGTTACGCCACAGACCAGCTCCTGGTCCTCAACACCGGATGCCAAGACTCCCACTGCTGCACGTCCTCCCCAAGCTCCACCGAAGGACCTTTCGCCTGTCACCACTGCTGCTTCTCCTGCCTCACAGAGCCGCCTACCTGCACAGGACCCAACACCACTACCTCCCAGAAGACCACCGCCAACCCAGAACCGCTACACTGCATCCTGCTTAATGCCTGCCCCCTCAGCAAACACGCCACGGAAATCTGGGAGACAATCACCACTCTCATCCCAGATGTCGTCTTCATCACCGACACTCCCAACGGATACAAGATGATTCACCGGGGCTGACCCCAACAAGCTCAGCAGAGGAATTGCCATAATATTCAAGGAAACCATCCATTACTCCTCTATGAACAACGACCCAACATCTGTTATGGAGCACCTTAACCTCCTACTACACATAGACGTCAAGACCACCATAAGAGGTACTCTCGCATACATACTACAAGGACCCAGGCTAGCATTTTGCGACACCATCAGCAACATCATCGTCCCCCTTGCCATCGACCCCCTCCACTGCATGCTGCTAGGTGACCTCAGCTTCCACATCGAGGACCCCAAGGACGCCAACTCCACATCTCTGCTGGAGAACTTCAACATCAGACTCACACAACTAGTCTCCAAACCACCCACAGAGCCGGACACACCCTCGACACCATCTTCTCCTCCAGCGACAGAATAAAATTCACCCACACCACAGAACTCTCCTGGACCGACCACACAATCGTCCATTTTACCTTCTTAGATCCGGCACACCATCACCAAGTACTAAAGGGCCACCCACCGCTGCTGGGGAAAAGTAACTGAGAGCCAGCAGACTCAGCACCACACCACCCGACAAGTCAGCCAACCTCGACCTGGCCGCTCACAGCTTCTCCGCCTGGATCAGCAAATGCACTGACAAAGTCACCCCTCTGAAGCCGGTAAGAGCCAACAGAACATCAAGACAAGCCAGCTGGCACACCTCGCAGCTCAGAACCACAAGGCATAAATGTCTTCTACTTGAGAAGTGATGGTGAATTTTTAAGGACCCTTCCGACAGCCGCACACAACAGCACTCAACGACTACCACCACCACATCAAGGAGGCCAAAAGAGCAGCCATCAGGACTGCATCGACGCCTCAGCCAACCACACCAAGGAACTTTTCAAAATCATCAAAGAATTCTCCAACCCGACTGCCACAGAAAACACATAGTATATCCCCCCAAACAACTCTGTGACTCACTATCTGACTACTTCACAGCAAGATTGCCAACATCTACAACAACTTTAACCCTCAACTACCTTGCTCAGCCTCGACAACCTCATCCAACCAGCAAACCCCAGCCCAGCCATAACCTCTCAATGTCCAGACCACCGCAGCCATCATGTCCTCTATCCACTCGGGGGCACCCACCGACCCCTGCCCGTATCATCTCTTCAACCTCTGATCCAACATAATCAGTACTGAACTCACCAAACTCCTCAATGCTTCCATCTCCATAGCATTCTTCCCAGACAGATGCAAACATGCAGACATCAGACACCTCCAAAAGAAGCCCTCAGCCGACCCCAGCTACCTCAAGAACTGCCGTCCGATCTCCCTGCTCTCATACCCAGCTAAAGTACTTGAGAAGGCCATCAACTGACAGCTCACTGACCACCTAGAACGAAACCACCTACTCGACACATCACAATCTGGTTTCTGGGCCAACCATAGCACTGAGAACGCTCTCATCGCCGCAACAGATGACATCAGAACTCTCCTCAACCAAGGAGAAACTGTCTTTGATTCTTCTCGACCTGTCTGCAGCATTCAATACCGTCGCCCATCACATCCTCATCAACATGCTCCACAACATTGTGCATTCAACAACACACCCTTAAGTGGATCATCTCATTCCTCTCAGGGTGCACCCAGAGCATCCGTCTATCTCTTTTCTCCTCCGCTCCCAAGAGCATCATATGGGGCGTACCCTAAGGTTCCTGCCTCAGCCCCACTCTGTTAAACATCTCCATGACCCCCCTCGCGGACATCATCAGATCCCTCTGACTAAACATCATCTCCTACGCCGACGACACTGTGCTCGTCCTCTCACTCACCAAAGACCCCTCTAACACCAAAGCCACCTTCCACAACGCCATGACCAACGTAGCCGACTGGATAAGAGACCGCTAACTCAAATTGAACTCCAACAAAACCGAGGTACTGAAGAACACCTGCGCTTGGGACAACAACTGGTGGCCAGAAAAACTCTGCCACACTCCCACACCGACTGACCACACTGGCAACCTCTGCATAATACGAAACAGCCAACTGACCATGAAACAGCAAGTCAACGCAGTCGCCTCCTCCTGTTTCCACACCCTTCGCATGCTCCGCAAGATCTTCAGATGGAGCCCAGCAAACACCAGAAAGATCATCACACATGCCCTCGTCACCAGCCACCTTGTCTACGACAACACAATATACACTGGTATCTCCTCCCAGCTCCTCAGAAGACTAAAGACAAGACAGAACGCGACAGCAAGACTCATCCTGGACATCTCCAAGCATACCCACATCATTCCTCACCTCAGGAAGTTCGACTGGCTCCCTGTCCAGGAAAGATGCCAGTTCAAGACGCTACACACACATACAAAGCCCTCCACAAACAAGGACCTTCCTACATCAACCACTGGCTGAATTTTCATCTTCCCTCAAGACACTTTCACTCCACCTCACTCGCCCTCGGTGCACATGTCCCCCGCATCCATTGCACCCGCAGCGCAGGCAGCACTTGCTCCTAAATCATCATCAAAGCCTCCACCTCTGAATGGCACCCTCCCTGGCTGACTTCAGAAAGCAACTCAAAACCTGACTTTTTGACACAGATGCAGCTACCTCAGTGCCCAGATACCCCTAAGGGTGATAGTTTTGTGCTTCAAAAAAGTCTGATTGATTGATTGATACTGTCTCTTCTCACCAATAAGAAACATATCTTCATATAGTAATCATTATAACTAGAAGGGGTTACTGCGCCTGCTCTCAGTAACCTGCCTGCTTGGAGGCACCTGCACTGTTATATTAAAATTAAATGTGTTGCTTAATTTGTTTTTCAGTGTATAGTTTTTATTGAAAACATATGACTGCCATGTTTAGTTGGTGTTATGTTTTACTTTTCCTATTCTTTGTAATTTGTGTGTCATATCCTTTCAGTTAAACCATTTTGAAGATTAACTAATTAACGTTTGCACCAGCTTGCCACGGCCAGAGCTATTGACTTTGTCTGTGCTTGTTTTCTGTTGCCTGGAAAGGATGATCTTTTAATCATTTACTCGGTATTGTTTATTTTACCTCGAAAATACAATGATTTTCACATTCTTTCCACATTTTTCTCTTGTTGGATACATATTCGTCTTGACCAGATGTATCAAACGGTTTTATCCATTCTGTGTCTATGGAAAAGTGTTTTAGTACATCTGACCCACGGTGCCAGAATGTTTAGTGGACTTCTTTAGAATCCTGTATTTTTCTGAAAATATTCCATTTGCCATAATCTCATGAATGTGCAGCGTTTCCATATGGAGTGCTTCAAGTATTCCTTTACTGTTTGAGTATTTTTATTATTTTTATTGATCTTTTTGTCCGAAGATGCAACATTCTGTGCATTCCAAAGACAACCGAGTACATACATTTACACTGCCATGTTGTTGCATAAGTAGTCTGGACTAGAAGAGTTCAGTGCAAGATCAGACGTCTTACGTTATAAACATGACTCCCGACAACATGCTCTCAGTTGCTTACTTCTCTTTATGTGGTAATGTGCCATTTTCCCGCTTATTACATGCAAGTTCTTGATTCATCTAATAGTTGGCGGTGACACACTCAAGGTTTGGTGATACTCTCTCACCAGGATTTTGCAGTGTCTGGTTCCTGAAGTCTTTAGAGGTCTGGTATCTGATGAATCTGACAGTTTATGACTTATTCGCTTATGAGGCTTGAACTTCCGCAGCCCTGTCATTTCTTCTAGCAGCCTTCGCATGAGACTGCTTCACCAGGGTTCATTCTATCAAGTCTCTTTTCCAGGCCTCTTTGATTGTCCTGAGAAAGGCAGCCAGTGAATGGCTTTTCAGCGCTCTACCAACATAGTCACCAGGACTGTAAATCAGTAACATATCTTGTTTTACCTGGGCTTTGGGCTAATGCCTTGACATTTTGCATACTTAAGCGGTGTATCGAGGATCTACAGCATCCCCCAGTAACCTAACAGAAAATGGCGGCTCCCTCTAACATTGCAGTGTTTCATGATATACAAAGTTGCAGTTTAAAAGGGTGGAGAGTGAAGTTTGCAGTGGGTGGAGAGGTGTAGGTTGCGTCATTCACCTACTTTGGGTTCCGAAATCAGCATCTTTTAATCACATTTTTAGCTCATTCAGCCCCTTTAAAAATTACTCGAAGTTGTATTTTTTGGCTTATTTATAATTTACATCACTGGTGGGATCAAAACGTGTGTGAAGAGGACTGAAAACTGCCATTAAACGTTTTCTTCGTTTTTAATCTGCAGAAAGACCCTGCCGCAGTTGACAGATTATTCCATGCTCTGTAATCTGAACGTAGTTTTGGCAAGCAGACCCTCTAAGACCAGAAACAGTTATACACATGCTTCCTTTTTGCATCAGGGACAGCTTGCATGCGGCTTCTCTGGTTCTCAGTAGTTGTAACGCAGTCATGATGGCGCTATGGCAATTACAGTTTTAGCAAACGTTCCGAAATCCTAACTTCCTGCAATTAGTAATCTGGAAACTGCTTTGACGCTAGCAGAATGTACCTAAACTTCTAATTTAAACAGTCAGAAAATATATAATTCATATTTGAAATTGGTAGTTACCATTCGTTTTGTGCTTCTGCTGGTAACTGATAAAGCAAAGGCTTTCTCGTTGTTTTGCTTGTGGACGTTACCAGTTTTGAACATATGTTTTTCTTTCTTCAAAAATATCACGCCATATAAATATCCAAACGTATGTTATTTAAAGTATAATTTACCCGATTTAAAATTTCCATTAATGAGTATTTCGGTTTTCTAGGAAGGACGAGCAGGGCGTGACTTCAGCTATCTCTCTGACGACCAGCTCCGCCTATTACAGCACCTCTGCCCCCAAGGCTGAACTCCTCATCAAAATGAAGGATATGCAACAACAGCAGCTTCAAGACCAACAGCAACAACCCCAAGAGGATTCAGAGGAAGAGCTAGACCACAACCTCTCCGAAAAGAAGGTGAATGTTCCTGCCTTAGAATGTCATTATGTTGAATTATAAATGGGCAACTGAATAGCGGGGATGTGTGTGTGTGTGTTTTTTTTTTACAGAAGAGGTCTGAGTGCCATGAAATAGGCAAAGAGAGTAAAGCTACCTATATAACGTTTTCTGTTGTACATGGGTTTCAAGTCTGTCCACTGTTGTGAGCATTTTTAACATATAAATAAACAGGGACCGAAGAGATAGATTCCAGATTCAGCAATGAACATAGTTATGTCACACGGTAGAAAACAGGAGTTGTTTCTCACTGGAGCATTGTAATAGTGCACACACAACGTTCAAGTCCCACCCCCCCTACCTTTACACTCCCCGCTGCAGGCGGTCTAGAAAGAAAATACGATTTTTGTGGGTCACTCACAGCGTATCCTTTCATTCGCATAGTAACATCACAGCTTTGTTCAGTGGTCAGGACAACATAACATTACAGGATGTAACAAGAAACCACAAGATTACAGAAAATAAATATCAAATTCCACATTTAAGACACTTCACATAACATTGTCATGAGTTCTGCTCTATGCATTGTGTGAGAAGACCCCACACATGATACATCTCACAGGCTCTCTAATCGATACATCCATGAATTATTGCAAAGAACACACTTGGATGGCAGTCCTTACTAAAAATCCCCACATCCTCTCCATTCCAGGGGGGTACTATGCTAGCTGATACCCAGGGCACTGCATAGCACATTGGCCCTGCTGGGGAACCTTTCAGCAGGTGAAGCCCCCAAAAGTTTCAACCAGATATCGCAGGGTAGGGCAGGAGGGTCCAGGACAACTAGCAGGTCAGTTCTCCTCCCACCAGCCCGGTGCCCACACAAAACAACACCCTGCCAAGGAGTCAGTGCAGTCACAGAGTCCAATTCTTGGGTATCCTCCATTATTCTACTGCCAGGGACACCGCCTCTGTCAAGGGGTGGGTGGGTGGGTGACCAGTTCTGCAGCTGCTGAGACACAATGAAGGAGATGAAATAGGGCAGCTCCTGGGACATGCTGGGTTTAAATGCCCCCTGATCCCTCGCACCCCATGATGATGTGACATCCTCTACGACCAACCAACGACCGACTTCCTGGGACGAACTCCTGTCCATAGAATGACTAATGGCACCGCATCCTCAAGTTGCAGGGGCGCCTGCCTAAACTATGCATAACAGTATTTTGAAAAGCCTACTTAGAGTAGTAGTGTGTGTGTGTGTGTGTGTGAGCCATGTAAAATTGTAGATGGATAGTAGTGAGTAAGGGGGACGTTTTTCTCCAAAGGATTCCGAGTGACATCAACTAGATAAATAGAGCAAACCTCGATTTATCTATGACGTCTCTCAGAAACGTGAGGTGAAAAATTCTGTTATTCACTTTTTAACCATTTTAAATTTTTTGTTATGTATGCCCCCAATGCAGCCCCCCAAAATTTGCCTCTGCTTTCAACATCTTCAAGGGGCAGAGTAATAACGGCGGAACCATGCATAATATGAACCTCTGCCCCAAAGATTAGAAAAACCTTGGCCCCAACCATCCCACCACCCTACCACCGTCTACATTTAAATTCCTGCTGACCACATTTGAAAAAAAAATACTGGCCTTCTGCAACCCACTGCCCCCACCTTTTAAAGTTAAATCTCCCCCACATCCAGAGAGAGAGAGAGAGAGAGAGACACACACACACTCTCTCTCTCTCACTCTCTCTTACCCATATGTATAGAAAAATTAATAAAACCTGGCCTCCTCCCAGCTATCACCGCCTCCTTCTGGGCCATTCTCCCCGCCCAACCTAAAGTGGCACTGAGAGCTGGCTCCCCACAACATGGGGTGTTTTTATCCTGTGAACGCAAGTCTGCATAGACCTGCGATGCCAGGGGAAAATGGTGATTGTAGGCCACCATTTTGCCTCATTGCTCATGTTTGAACAGACAATGGCGATACAGCAGAAAACTGGGGAAGTGATTGCTCCCTCTAGTGATATCAAAACAGTGGGGAACATTATACTATTATATCATAGCAGTGAATAACTGGATTTTGATTGGTTGTACACCCTAACAAAAGCCATAAATAACATTTTTATGAACAAGTAACATTTTATTAAATTTATACTTTTACCAAAGGTGTACTAAAACCATTCTGGCTGGTGTAGGTGTACTTGTTAAGGACTGTAAAGTATAGGTCCTTCCGGGGGTTGTGAGGAATGCAAAAATATTCTTGAACCCTAATTATTTGATTAATAATTTCAGTATTCATTTGCCCATGAGGCACAGAGCACATAATTTGCAAGTAAAAGCAAGGTGACAGTTAAAAGAAGATATGGAATGAGGATTCTGAAATGTATCCTGCTGTGCTATTGCAGTTTTACAAGTCTACAGATTTGGAGGCATTGGTAGATCCTTTGGAATGCCTCTTTCTTTGCTTTCTTTTTTCTCAGTAGCTAAATAGTTCAAGCCATGACATGCATCTGAGACCTCGACACAGAGATAAGCATGCAGATTTGCAAAGCAACCGAGTAGGAGAGTAGTAAAGCTAAACCAAATAAAATGCAAAAAAGTGTAACCATGCAAACACAAAGCAGATGAGCATCATTTTCCCACACTGTGCCTTCCTCGAGCTTCCTAATTCCACTTTTATCTCTAGTTGTGCTCCATTCTCAGGAGGCCCACTGATTTCTCTCATTGTAGCAGTATGATTGAAAGATATCCATGTGTGTGTTGGAGTTAAAATGCTTGATTTAAAAACCATGTAAGAATCTTACTGTTTGTTGCATATTTATCAGTAGATACATATGGTCTGCAAGCTCCTACAGTCTAGTGTTGGGCTGGGAAAATTGCAACTTGCTTATCTTCGAAGAAGCCTTTCGAATCACAGGGTCTCGGCAGCTTTTGCTCTGGTCTTGGATGCGCTTGGGCACTGACTCTATCCTTAGATTGTTTTTTTCTGCCATCGGATTTGGATGTGATTCAGCGTTCTTCTGGTCTCGATGAGTTTGTCGGTTCTCATTGTGACCTTGGAGTCCGTTGCCTTCCACACCGTTGCAAGAAGACTTCTTCCACACGTTCTCTGCTATCGGTGTCAATTCCATTCTTCGACCAAACAGGCCTCTAAGCCCGCATGGCATTTTGGGCCGCCGCATGCTCCAGCCTTCCCTTCGGAGTGGATGCCTTTCAAGAGATGCCATCTGCAATCTTTGCCTCTCGCCAGAGCACGCCGAGAGCCACTGCAACTGCAACGTTCCTTGACCAGAAAACTGTACACCATTGCCTAGACCAACGGGGGCCCCACAGCAGACAGCACAATCCTCTTAAAAAACGCCAGTAATTTTCGGTGAGGCCGATCACACTGGTGCTGAAGAAGAGGAGGAAAAATTCAGTGAGTCCCCTGACCTTCCAGCACACCAGCCCAGTCCCTGTGTTTTTTGAGTCAGGCGAGGAGGAGATCTTGGAGGAAGATAAAGTGCCCAGGGATGTTCCATCCACCTTGGTCACCTCTTGTTCACACTTGAAGCCTATGCCTTGTGTGAGTACTGTTGATGCCCCAACTCCTCCAAAACCTTCAAAACAGGAGCACACTTGAGCTGCACACCACTGTTTTTTTAGAATGGCTGTCAAGCCCTGTGCCAAAGCCTCCTATGGGTGCACCACAACCTTTGAGTGCTGGTGACACTGAGCCAAGACTTTGGAGCCAAAAAGGACCCTCCCAGAGGCCTCGATCTCCAAATGGCCCTGAGTCAAAGTACACTCAAAGTACCTTGGTCAGTGCTGACCCATTATAGTTGGCTCCACCATCAAAGCTGAAGCCCTCATCAACTCAAAAGCAGACGCCGTCAGTGCTAAAACCATTGTCTGCCCCCACTGTCGATGCCAAGGGATGCACGCTTCTTGAGAGGCTATAGCAGGAGCTGGACAAACAGCTAAGGAGCATCATCATCCACCCATGCTCAGGATACATCTCGGAATTAGAGAAAACTCTACCCAAGAAACGCAGGCTTATCTTTGAGGAAAACCTGCCACAGGACACTTCTGTGTTAATCTTGCCACCCAAGAGGCAGAAAGACAAGATTCCTCTTCTACCACCACTTCATCACCGCCTCCACCATCGCTTCCTCCATGACCACCTTCAGATTCTCAGAGGTCTTAGGAGTCTTACTCTGGTACTGGCAGTCCTAGCCTTTACTCTCCAGCGGAGGACTTTTCCCCAGTCTACCCGGATGTCTCCGAAGATCCCTGAAAGGACAATGACATCTATCCTGAGGCAGACCTTGACCTGGAGCGCATTCCAGTCAGGACCTCCTCGCTGGATGACACCACAGTGTACAACAGCATCATCCAACAAGTGGCCATCTACCATAGGGTAGAAATGTATGCCACTCCAAGCATGATGACTTTTTGGTGGAGACACTTTTGAAGACGGAACACACCATCCAATATCCACCCTTTCTCAAGCGTCTGATTGTGTCTGCAAGTAAAAATTTTTGGAACCCGGATAAATCTAATGTGATTACACCAGGCATTGAGAAAAATAAAAAAAACTGCACCCTGTGACTCCCTCAACGTTAGTGATCACAACCTACCTGATTCCTTAGTTTAGTAGTCTATACTGCTAGGAAAAGGGCAGCAGTTTAGTACACCAGAGACGCTCTCCTGCTGATAAAGATAGCAAGCAAATAGATGCTGCAGTAAAACAGAGTGACTGTAGGTGCAGCCACGGATTGGCTTATCGCCAACTCCATAGGTTTCCTCTCTAGATTCTGTAAAGCCAGCTGGTAGGATATGGAGGTTCTCCTTCAGCATCTCCCTTACCAATATTGCAAGCAGGGGGACGAGCCTATGGAGGGAGGTAAGGCCATGTTTAATGCAACCATTAGGTGTGATTTGGATGCAGCAGATACAGTAGCATGGGGAGTCAACACTTCAGCGATCGTGCTGCCTCACACTTTGCTCAGAGTACTTGGTTTCAAGCCAAGGGTGCATCAGCACCTCGTCAACCTGAAATTCAATGGAGGACATCTCTTCAGACCACAGGTTGACACTATACTTGAAAAAATAAAAAAAGACACAAAGACCACTGAGGGGCTGGGCACCTTAGTGGTTTCCTTTAGTGTGGCTCCTTTTGGAAGCAGCAGCTAAGATGGAGCTCAGAAGCCACCTCCTCTGAACCCACTTGGTCCTACCATAGACAGCAACAGCGCTACCAGCAGACGCCTGAGGATTCACCCAGGGCTCCTTCAGAGGAAATAGCTCCAAGGGATGAGGAAGAGGTACCCCTGGTAAGGGAGCGTCCTTCACCAAAAATTGACCTACCCTGCATCCAAACCCCCCATCCCCGATCACATTCCTGACATTCAGTGGTTTCATGCCTGCTGGGCAGAGATCACCACAGACCAGTGGGTCCTATCAATTACTAAGCATAGCTACTACCTAGAGCTTATTTCAACCCCACCAAATTTATCATACGGCAAAGAAGAACAGCTCTCTCAGACCCATCTTTGGCCCCTGTCCTCTCAACAAATGCATTCTGTCAGAACGCTTATGCATAGTCACCCTGCAGGATGTCATTCTCTTACAACAGCAGAATGATTTCATGGCCACACTAGGTCTGAAGGGCACCTACTTCCATCATCTGATCCATTCAGCTCACCGACGCTACCTCCGCATCATGGTAATTGGTCAACATTACCAGTGCAGTGTTCTACCTTTTGGTGTCACTACAGCAACAAGGATCTTCACCAAGTGCTTAGAAGTGTTAGCCGCTTACCTCACAAGGGGAGAAACTCACATCTTCCCCCTACTTCAGTGATTTGCTGATCAAGAGATCAAGCAGACAGGATTTTCAGGAGGCCAGTGGACCTGATGCTTCTCCTGATACTGGGTTGATTTTGCCCCTTCTACCCCCAGTAGAGGAGACCACTTTGTTTGCTATTGTGATTAGATGTATGGCTGAATTCCCAGACCTGCAGCTGCCTTTGGTTGAAGTCTATTTAAATATCCTTACTGAAGTTTTGCACCCAGGGCCAGCCCTTATTTGCTTAGGGAGAGTGTTAAGCACTCGTGTGGTGTTTTGCAGATATGTGTCAATGCGATCCACTGGCTTTTCTGAAGATATGCAGGCATCTCTTATGGATATGCCTTTTGATGGGTCCCACCTATTTGGTGAGAAGGCTGAATGTGCCCTCGAATGCTTTAAGGAAAGCAGACCCACAAGGCCCTTGGGCCTATCCACCGCTTCTCATCAGTTTCCCATCAGTCTCGCTCCTTTGGTGGCTATTGGAGAGGTGTATAAGCATCATCAGGATGCACCCCTTCTCACTCCTCCCCCAACAACCACCCCAGTCCTTTTGTGGCTGAGGACAGGGTTTAGGTACACTTCATGCAGGTCACCACACACAGTGCCCTTCCTCTGTGGCATCAGTTTCCAGACTGCTTTGGTGTACACTTAGTGGTACAGAACTACCCTGAAGGAGGGAGAATCAAACATTTTCTCCTAGGGTGGCAGTCTGTCACATTCAACAGATGAGTCCTTCAGACTGTCCAGCAGGGTGATGCCCTTGCATTTCTGTACTCCCCATTACATCTTCTTCCCACATCAGAGCAGCTTTCAGAGGAGCACCGTCTCCATTTTGCTACAAGCGGTGCGTACCTTTCTAGCCTTAGAAGAGTGGACAGGTTGTTGCTCCCATTATTTGCTTGTGCCGAAGAAGGGTGGAGTGGAGGCCTTTGTCTCATTTTAGATCTCTGCCCTCTGAAAGCTTTTCTGCTGAATGACAAATTCACATTTTCAAACCGGCCTAAGTTCTGTCTGCCCTGGATTCGGGCAACTTGAAGATTGGCTTAAATCTTCAGGACACATTCTTTTCTGTAATAATACTGATGTTATCAGAAATTAAAGGTGGGCCACAAGCATTTTCAGTTTCCTGTGCCCCCTGCTTGCCTTACCAGCACCCGTTGTGTGTTCATGAAATGGTGGTCACTTCTCATCTTCAGAGGTAGAAGATCCCATCTTTCTCTTCCCTTGACCACTGGCTGTTGAAAGTAGGCTTGCCAAGGTCAGTCATAGACCACCTCCAGATGACAGCAAACCTATTGACATCTTTGGGGTTCTCAGTCAATGAGCCAAAGTCACACAGGCCTTTCCTACCTCCCTTGATTTTAAGCCATTCGGGATATGATCCTGATGTTTCAGCTTCGGTCCTGGATCTTGGTGAGAGTACCTCTGAGGCTTCTTGGTGTGTTGGCCTCATGCATTCTGCTTTTACATTTCACAAGGTGGCATATGCAGACTCTGCAGTGGGATATGAAGTCTCAGTGGGCCCAGCACCAAGCACACCATCAAGATAACCTGTTGCTTGTCATCTGAGTTTCAGAGGACGATGTACAATATGTGCAGCTGGTAGCTGCTCGTCTGCACCCTCTACTTGCTGTAGACCACTCTCTCTTCCCCTCCCATAACTGATAGTGGTGAGAGATGCATCCCTACTCGGTTGGGTTAGCCATCGGGGAGAGATGGAGATCATTTCAAATTCTTTTATGCCTCCCATGTTGCGGATCATTACGTTAGATTAAAATTTTGAGACCGCTTA
The DNA here is from genome assembly GCF_031143425.1 of Pleurodeles waltl. Classification (NCBI taxonomy): domain Eukaryota; kingdom Metazoa; phylum Chordata; class Amphibia; order Caudata; family Salamandridae; genus Pleurodeles; species Pleurodeles waltl. The sequence continues at coordinate 871,307,128 of NC_090447.1, forward strand.
AAAAGACAAATTCCTGCCACCATGCTTTGTAGTTGGGGGTTTCCCTCTGTAGCCAAGCATGTGCAATGCTCCGACTGGCCACAGTCAAAGTTAAGAAGAAGGCTTCGCTCAAATGAAGAGGTATCCTGCTTGACTACCTCAGCATGATAGTCTTGGATTCTAGACAAATATTTGTCTTCACCAACCTGTTGTGATCAAACACTTTAGTCCAGCTGGGTACAAGAATTGAACAAGAAACAAAAACATGAGTATCATCTACTTATGAACTTTGGCAGCCAAAACAGTTCAAAGTTTCCACGAGGCCACATTTGTGCAGTCTGTGTGGTGTATAGTATAAATCATACAGAGTTTCAAAAGAATGGGACATGAGTTATTGTGAATAGTTTGTGCAAATTGATTCTTGTACCTGATGTCCCCATGAGAGATTTATGTAATCAAGTTGTGGGTCTGTTTACTGGTAAGATGGTCAAATTGTGCTCTTGATTTTGTTATTGCTGGAACATACTAATAGAGCCCCATCTAGGTGCTTTAATGAAACCTTCCTAGAAATTATTATAAGCCATGTCTATCGCTTAATTAGAAGTTGTTGGCAGAAGTCTTTTAGCTTAGAAAGAGGAGGAGAGACACCATCAACTGGTCCCCAAAATACCCTTGAGTCTTTACATTTATCACACCAAAGGCCACTGGATAGATTGACAACATTTTTTATGGGGTTCTCAGGCACAAATAAGGGTAAGGGGTGCAAAAAATGACCTTGTCAAGGCGGATAGTCCACTGCATTAAGATGTGCTACTCTTTAGCCAAGAAGCCAGATGGACTCGGGGCTCACTCCAAAACGGTCAAGGCTGCTACCAGTGCATTGACACACAGAGTGCCTGTTTGTAATGTCTGTCATGTGACAACCTGGATATCAGTTTACATGTTCACAAAACACTACTCCTTGACAGCCAGGTCCGACAGGAAGGACGGTGTGGTTTGATTATTCAGTCCTGCAAGATGTTTTGGTCTGAGCCCGCTCCACAGTCCCTTCACCTCTGGGAAGTACTGCTAGAGTACCTGTTCTAAAGGTGAAAAACTGTGTTTAGGAGTATCTATCAGAAAAATAAGTTTCTTTCCTTGGATAAGGCTCTTTCTGGTGGGTACTCTTTCTAATCATAGATTTCTCACTGCCCTCCCATGACCCGTTCTACAGAGTGGTCTCTTCCTACGATCTAAAAAAGTCCAAATTAGAGATCTGCACACTGGTACCGACAGATTGGTTCGAATTGCATTATATGGGTAGAAATACAGAAAATTTACAGTACCATAGTGTGAAACATGTTAGTATTAAAAGGGCTGTTTAAGTCTTTTCTTATTACACAAGGAATTAGACAGAGAAAGTTTACTACTTTTAAAGAAAGATTTTAGACAATTAATTGATAACATATGTAAAGATATAAAATGATAAAAGCTAACATTTTATTTTACTATAACATTTCTTCTTGCAAATAATCTGAAGTCTTATCAGAAATAAAGACATTATTGTTCAAATTACAAAGCTTTGCTATGCGCTTGCTAAAAATGTTTTAAGTAGACCTCCCATGGGAAACCACCCAGATGTGTTGATTTCCCTCTTAATCAAAGTAAATATCTTCTAAACTGCTCAATAATACTATTAACTTTTAGTGAAGTGAAAGCTAAAAAATACCAGTGGAAAAAGGTGTTGAATTAATCTCTACCACTTGCATGGCGATCCGTCAGATAGCATTCTAGTCAGCCCATCCTTTTTCTCCCACTGTGTCACGGTAGGTAGATCCCAGACATACACACATTACTAGAGATGAGGCCTCAATAGTTACAAACTAGTCTATGGTTGCTTGTTTTCATCATGGAGAGGACTTGTCCTGTTAGTTCGGGTGCACTGTTCCTATTTTTTAGACTTGGCATCCTTGGCGTGGTCTCCCCTAACATTTTGCCTCTGTTTCCCAGGTGGTTGATGTGTGCTGGACTCTGTTTCGGTTTTCACTGTTGCAAGGCCTATCTCTCTTATAGATTAACATGGGGACGGCCTTTAAATATTATTAAAGCGCAGATTCCCTTTGGGAGCAGATAGAGATATCGAGTTTGGGGGTCTCTGAACTCACAATTTAAAAATACATCTGTTAGTGAAGTTGTTTTTTAGACTGTGTGTTTGAAAATGCTGCTTTTAGAAAGTAGGCATTTTCTTGCTTAAACCATTCTGTGACTCTGCCTGTTTGTGGATTCCCTGTCTGGGTCAGTTTGACAGTTGGGCTTTTTGCACCTCTCTAGACAGTGGCACAAAGGGAGCTGGAGTGTAGCCTGCATATCCTGATAAGCCATCTGTGCTAGGAGGGAGTGGAGGATCGTTCACTTACACCTGAAAGGGCTGTGCCTGCCCTCACACAATACAGTCTCCAACCCCCTGGTGTGTGTCTGGGGCCTGGCCTAGGCAGGATCTTACAAACAAGAGAGACTTTCATTTGAAGTAGGCCCTTTTCAAAGGCAGAAAGGGGTATAAGAAGAGCCCCCTAAACCCCTGAAAATTAGATCACTTCTGGAATCAAGAGGAACCTCTGCCAAGGAGAAGAGCTAAGGAGAAGTGCTGTCCCTGCCTGTGACTGTGCTTTGTTGGGATATCCTGCAGTTGCTGCTTCTGCCTGTGAAAGGGGACACAGACTAGACTTTTTGGGATATTCCTGCTTGTGAAGAATCTCCAAGGGCGTGTCCTGAGCTTGCCTCCTGTTGTTGAAGTCTCAGGGCCATCACAGACTTCCCCTACGAGCACCTGGACTCTCTGCTGAGACTCCTGTCCTGACAAACGGTGCCATATCCAGTCCCTGGGTGCTTGGAAGGAGGAGCTGGTGAAAATCCAAGAAAACCAACTTCAGACGACTCTGGACTGACGCCGCTGCCGAATCCCGTGACGCCTCCTGCAACCGACTCTGTGGTCCTTGCTGGAGTGCGCGACCCTCGCAGACCCGACACCGCTGCAGCCCCAGTCGAAGTCCACGACTCCGTGGAAGTCGCCGCACCACATTGTGACCGCTGGATATCGACTCTGCCCAAAGTGCACGGATTCAACGCTTCACACCAATGCCGCCTCAACTCCACCACTCCATAGCAAGGACCCAACACCTCTTTGTGACTCACCCTGCAGCACCAGAACAGACGCCGCCTCGATCCCTGATTTTGTGCACCGGCTTGTTTTCACACTTTATTAAGGTACTGTACCTGGGGGTCTGCGTGACTCCATACCCGGCGCCGTTGGCGTCGAATTGTTGGGAACAACGCTTTGTTATAACTACATTGAAGCATTTTGTGTTTCTAAGTGCTATTTTTGAGTTTAATCTTTAAAAATAAATAACTAGACTTGTGTATGTTGGAATTTTTGTCGTTTTGGTCTTGTTTTGTTTAGATAAATATTAGCTATTTTTCTAAACCTGTGTTGAGTCATTTTGTGGTGTTTTTACTATATTACTGTGTGTGTTTGTACAGATAATTTACACCTGGTTTCTAAAGTTAGGCCTACCTGCTGGTGCCAAGCTACCAAGGGGGTTGGAGGTGGTTAACTGAGTGTGATTCTCCTTTACTCTGGCTAGAGTGAGGGTCCTTGCTTGGACGGGGGTAACCTGACTGCCAACCAAACACCCCATTTCTAACACTGTTCATGCTGGCCCATGACTGATTTGCATATTGCTGCCTACTGTGCAGAGAGGCATAATGTCTAAAACATCAATGTAGTAGAGTGCAACACTAAGTAATTACTAGTGAGTGAGATTAATACAAGCATTCCACCAGTTACATTTGTTTACCCTTAGAAGAGCTAAATAATTTTTATATATAGGATTATAAATACTTAAATTCATTGTCAGTCTCCTATTTTGATAGAGTACAATGGCCAGATTTACGGGTTAGGAAGAATAGATTGAGGTATTTACACATGGTAAATAATTAATATTCTTAGTTTCGATCTTGTAAGTGAGATCTGACATTCGGAATCAACATTTAACACACCAAATTCCGCATGTTTGCTTTTTTTATAGGCTTTCTCTCAGATACATTTCAGCAAATTTGACCTGCAAGACCCAAATGGGTGATAACTGCAAAGTGTAATTGTTATCACACAACTTGTTTTTCTGACTGCTCTATGTTAGAAATAGGGTCTCTAGTTGGCAGCTGTATGTACCCTGTCCAAGTAGGGACCACAGTCCTAGACAGGGTCAGCTTGGCACAGAACAAGCAGGCTTAACTCAGAAGGCAATGTGCAAAGTATTTGTGGAACACACACACAATAACCACAGTGGGAACACCACAAACATTACTCCAGACATGTGTAGGAAAAAAAAGCGTATTTATCTGTGTAAATCAAGACCAAAATGACAAAATCGGATCAATAAATCAGGGGATACGATTGTTGCAGAAATTAATGCAAAAGCAGTGCTTTAAAAGTTTATGAGGCACGTAATAAAAGTTTTACGATAATATCCTTAAGATGGATACAGTGAATGTCAGTTGCTTCATAGATGTTCTCTCGCGCCTACGATAGAGAAGGGAATGTCACCAAGTTCCCAGGATTCTGTGGGACCAGCAAGAGATCTCAAGGACCTAGCAAGACAGTACCTGTTTGTGGTAGGCTAGCTACTGTGGGGTAACCCTGCTCCCAGGCAGTGGCGAATCGCACAGCTGCACGGCTTCACTGAGGCTGAGTAGAGAGCACCTACCTCAGGAATGCTCAGAGTATCAAACACCGGTTCTGGGCACACAGCAGTACAGGTTCTCCACCAAGGACCCTTATAAAGACAAGCACCAGTCTAGGGCACACTGCAGTGGAGAGTCACTCCTCCTTCAGGGACGCTTGTTCAGGCATGGCCATTCTCGAGCACACTGCAGCAGAGAGCCACTCGTCTGCCAGTTCTTAGGGATACCCAGGCGCTTCACAGTGTCCGCGCGGTCCTGGATTCCAATGAAGCACCGCGCTTACTGGGAGAAACCCATAAAGGCAGCTCACATCCGCAGAGTGGTGCAGGAAAGAGATTCAGGCTGTTCATGAGGTCTTTGACGTCCCTGAGACCTCGAGGGAAAAACAGGAGGCAAGCCAACAAGCCCTTGGAGACACACTGGCGGTGGTTGTTGATTGGCAGAGATCAGCAGGACAGCCCAATAGGGCAGAGCAGCAGTCCCTGGGAACAGTCAATTCTGGCAGAGTGGCGATCCTGATACACAGCAGTATTTACTCCAGCAGAGTTTCCTTGGGTCCAGAAGTTTACTGAATTTAGGGGATCAGAGATGCCGTACTTGTACTAAAGAGTGCCTTTGATGTGGGGGATGACTTCAGAAGGTTTCTCTGAAGTGCACAGGCCCCCCTTTCAGCCCAGTCCCGGCACCAGTCTATCAGTGAGAGGTAATCAGCCCTTTTGTGTGGGCTGTGGTCACTACCCTTTGAAGTATAAGTGTGAACCCGTCCCAACCCCCTCCCCAGGAAGACCCATCAGTATGCAGATAAATACAGTAAAGTATCCTGTGTTGTGGGTGTCGGAGGGAATGTACAAATGTAGCTGTCACCTAGCCCCGGTCAGATGTGTATTGGAGACAGGCTGTAGTCACACAGGGCAGTGAGAGCTGGGAAATGTAAATGTGACTTTACCAGTGAAGAGCACTTATCATTACCATTCCAATGATTAGCACTAAACATGATGACTCCTCTCAGATCAGGAGTTACAACTTAAACATATTTCAAGGAGTTCCCTGTGTTGGTCTATGAGAAGGGCAGGCCTCACAGTAATGAAAAACGACTTTGGGATTTTTTCATTACCAGGGCACAAAACCTTAAAAGTATATTTCCTGCCTTTTACTTATATGGCACCATGCCCTTTGGCATACCTTTGGCCTACTTTAGGGGTGCCTTGTATGTAAGAAAAGGGGAATTTAAGACTTGGCAAGAGGTTTTAAATGCCGAGTCGGAGTGGCAGTGAGAGTACACAAACAGACTCTGCAGTGGCAGGCCTGAGATAAACAGGAGTACATAAGTGGGTGGCACAATCAGTGCTGCAGCCCCACTAGTAGCATTAAATTTACAGGCCCTTAGTATAAGGTATACTACTTCACATGGGACATACATGTATATTAAATATGCCAATCTGATAGAGACTTCTAGTTACAGATTCCTTACCTTAGAATTTCCCCCATGCATCAGACCGGATTCAGAGATTTTTCTTTGAGCAGTACCCTTGCATGCCGACAGTTGGCGTCGGTCGACTCCGCATTCATCGTTGGTGTTGTGGTCACTGTGATGATGTAGCAGTCGTATATAGGAGCCACCCCAGCGCACTGACAAAAGTTCTTTTCTTTCTGTGCCATGCGCAGATCCAGAGAAGAGCTACCCGTAGTCATGTTCTGACTAACTTCAACATTTTTGTTGTAATTTTTTACTTTTTGGTGCGTCGAGGGATGTCACGGAAGACCGGGTTCAAACCGTGCAACTCCTGTCACCGAATGATGTCGGTGACGGATCTACACCTTGTGTGCTTATGGTGTCTGGAGCGCGACCATGACCCAATTTTGTGCTCCGAGTGCCAGGCCATGAACCCGAAGGCTTTGAGGGAGCAGTCCATAAAGCTCATGGCTGCCAGCTCACGACTCTGTATCGCTACTGGTCTCGGTTTAGAGGAAGGTCATGAGACTACTCACAGAGTCATCACCACTCTTTGGCGTCCCATTCCAAATCTTCGGGACACTTGAGTCATAAAAATAAGAAGTTGAAGACAGCCAAACGTTCTTCAACTTCGCCCCATCGCTCAGCCAATGCGATGCAGGAAGATCGTCGACGTTCTAGACTGCCTTCCACAGAGCCTACTTTTGGGACTGCTCCGCACCTCCCTGACTTTCCGGGAGCCCAAGCATCCCCTGCCCAGCTGAAGAAGTTTTATGAGGCCATGCACCTCATCTTTGGGCAGACCGACCCCCACCACCACCCCGCGACACCTTTAGAGCTTGGGGGGATCAGATAGGGGCCCCTCAGGTTCCATGTTGGCGGCTTCGGCTACTGAGGGCTCCACCTGATCTGTGCCGGTCGTGCCAAGGCGATCTTCCCCGGTGCTGGCAAAGATATCAATGCTCCTTATGCCAGTTGGACCCACAGTCGACTGATCCCGACAACCCGGAGCCGGAACAATGTCTCTCGACGCCAGATCCGTCTTCGATAGGGACTTCGGACCCCAGGTTGGATTCTGGTTTTTACTATAAGTATGGATGTGGGGAAAGTTTGGAGGGGTCGCTGGACCCTCTGGAATACCAGCTAGACAACTCTGAAATACCAGCTAGACAACTCTGAATTGGACTGAGCACAGGAATTGAGTGAGACTAGTGGTCTGGATTCATCTCCAGACACTGGCATGCTTTCTTCCCCTACCATGGCTACGGTGGAGGGAATGTCATATTCTGTGGTAATCAGCAGGGCGACTGAGATCCTCGGCCTCGAGCTTCCTTCTGTGGTGGTCAGGACTAACCTCCTGACTGAGGTGCTTCAGCCTGGGCATTACACTTTTGAACCTCTTTTACCCTTCAATGGAGCCCTCACGCATGTCCTTCTGGGTATGTGGTCTAGACCCTGCACAGGGGCTCATGTAAATAGGACAATCACCCGCCGTCATCGGCCTGCACCGAATGACTCTAAATTCCTGTCTCAACACCCACCACCTGAGAATCTTGTCATCCAGGCTTCTTCCTGATCTGGCACATTCCTATCCGCAGTCCCAGATAGGGAATCAAAAAGACTGGATCAGCTTGGGAAGAAGATGTTTTCTTCCTCCAGTCTGGCATTGTGGCCCATAAACACTGGATGTCTCTTGGGCTGCTACACCCATTCCTTATGGGATACAAGCACGGAACTGTTGCCGCAGGTCCAGGAGGAGCCTCGGGCCATCATCACCCAAGCTGTTGCTGGTGGGAGGGATGCGGCCAAGTTCACGATCCGTTGTGAGCTGGACACGACCAACTCAATGGGTAGATCGGTTGCGTCGACGGTGGCCTTAAAGCGCCATGCCTGGTTGAGCACGTCGGCTTTTCGTGGCATATTCAACAGTCTCTAATGGACATGCCCTTCGATGGCACCGGTCTCTTTGTAGGCAAATTAGAGTCTTTGCTCAAGCGGTTTAAGGAGTCCTGGGCTATGGCTCGGTCCCTTGGCCTCACAGCAGCCCCTCATCCAGCACAGTCCACTTTTTGCCCCTCCCACATCCTTTCCCTACCAACCATCAAGCAGCACAATCTACTAAGCCAGTGCGTGGCCATGGATGTGGAATCCCACGGGCTTGTGGGTCAGGGAGACAGAGGTCTGCCCAGTCTGCCCTGCTGCAGCCTCCAAAGCCTCCTAGTCAGTCGCCTCATCCTGGAGGATGGATCCACCATCACCTGCCCCACTGGAAATCCATCACGACGGACCGGTGGGTTTTGCATATAGTCCGGAGGGGCTACTTCCTCCCCTTCAAGACTACACCTCCGAGCATGCCACTGTCTTACGACTGTTTATCGGAGGATCATTTGGCACTTCTCCGCAAGGAAGTCACAGTTCTCTTGGCCAAGGGAGCCATAGAGAGGGTCCCTGCACCAGAAGTAGGTTGTGGTTGTTATTCTCGCTGCTTTCTGGTGCCCAAGAAGGGCAAGGGCCTTCGCCCTATCCTAGACCTCAGGACCCTCAGTCTCTTCCTCAGGAAGGAGAAGTTCAAAATGCTCACCTTGGCTCAGGTCGTGTCTGCCTTGGACCCTGGAGACTGGGTGGTTGTGTTGGACTTGCAGGACGCTTTCTTCCATATACATGTCCTGCCTGCCCACAGCCGCTACTTGCGATTTGTGGTAGGTCACGCACACTTTCAATATACCATGCTTCTCTTCGGCCTTCTCAGCTCCCCCTGGGTGTTCACAAAAGTGATGGCAGTGGCTGCAGCTCATCTACGCAGGTTAGGGGTTTCAGTCTTTCCCTATCTGGACGACTGGCTATTGAAGACAAGTACACCCCAGACAGTCGTCTCCCACCTTCAGGCTACAGCGAACCTTCTGCACTCGCTGGGGTTCACTATAAACATGTCGAAGTCACACCGGACTCCTTCTCAGACCCTCCCCTTCACTGGAGCTGTTCTGGACACAGTGCAGTTTCGGTCTCATCCTCCAGAAAAGCGAGTCCAGGATATTCAGGCTATGATTATGATGTTTAAGCCTCTACTCTGGATTTCGGTGAGAATGACTCTGAGCTAGTGGATCTTATGGCATCCTGCTGGTGACAAATGCCAGATGGCATAAGCGGGCTGTGCAGTGGGACCTGAAGCTCCAGTGGGCGCAGTATCAGGGAAACCTCCAAATCTCAGAGGGAACTGCGCAAGATCTGCAGTGGTGGCTTTTGATTTGCGATTGGGTCAACAGCAGATCCCTCTCCTTTCCCAGATCTTATAGTAGTAACAGATCCGTCACTTCTGGGATGGGTTGGCCACATGGGAGAGGCAGAGATCAAAGGTCTCTGATCTCTGGCGGAGTTCAGACTCCACATCAATCTTTTGGAGTTCCGGATGGTCAGGCTTGCATTGAAAGCATTCCTTCCCTCTCGAAAAGGGAAAGTGGTGCAGGTGTTAACGGTCAACACCCCCACCATGTGGTACTGCAACAAGCAGGGTGGAATTTGGTTGGGACCCTTTGTCAAGAGGCTCTACGCCTTTGGACGTGGCTGGAACACCAGGGCATAACCCTCGTGGTTCAACATCTGGCAGGCTCTCTCAGCGCCAAAGCAGACTAACTCAGCCGTCAATGCATAATCGATCACAAATGGCATCTCCATCCAGAGGTGGTGCAATGCCTCTTTCAGCAGTGGAAAGAGCCATGGTTAGATCTACTCACCTCTGCAGACAGCACGCAATGTCAGCTGTTGGAGTTTCCAAGGCGGCACTCGTTCGGCAGCGCTTTTCATCTCAAGTGGAGCTCAGGCCTCTTTTACGCCCTCCCTCCAATACCACTTCTGCCTAGAGTTCTGAAGAAGATCAAGAGCGACCGGGCCCAATTAATCCTTGTGGCTCTGGACTGGGCATGAAGAGTTTGGTATCCAGAGCTTTTGATCATGGCTATGGATCCTCCAATCCGACTGCCCCTTCGGGAGGATCTCCTGTCGCAGCAGCAGGGGGCGATTCTCCTCCCAAACCTATCCAGTCTTTGCGTTCTTGCATGGAGATTGAGCAGCAGCGGTTGACAGCTTTCAACCTTCCACCCGAAGTCTGTAATGTTATCTTGGCAGTCAGGCGTCCCTCCACCAAATTGGTATACATCTGTTGTTGGCACAAATTTGTGGAAAGGTGTACCAACAAGTCTGTTGATCCCCTTTTCACACCTCTGTCTGAGGTTCTCCTGTTCATCCTTTCTCTTGCCCAACAGGGCTCTCCTTTGGGCTCCTCTAAAGGCTACTTATCTGCCATCTTGGCCTTTCTCAGATTGCCAAACCAACCTTCCTTATTCAAGTCTTCCATTGTGTGGAGGTTCCTTAAAAGACTCACCCATTTGGTTCTTCCGACCCTGTTTTTTATGCCACAATGAGATTTAAACCTGGTCCTTACCTACCTTTTGTGTGCCCCTTTTGAACCACTTCACAATTGAATGTTGTGGCTCCTCACGTTAAAAACTGCTTTCCTGGTTGCCATCACTTCTGCCCACAGAGTGAATGGGCTTCAAGCTCTTTCTTCTAAGCCACCATTTTTATCTGTCCATCCTGACAAAGTGGTGCTTCGTACCAGGGCCTCCTTTCTTCCTAAGGTTGTTATGCCTTTTATTATGTAGGCCATTCCATCACCTTGCCTACTTTTTACACACCTCCACACCCCTCTCATGAAGAGGAGAGACTCCACTATCTGGATCCAAAAAAGTGTTCTACCTCAATTGTACTAAAGATTTCCGGGTGGACGATCAACTCTTTATAGGTTATGTGGGTGCGAAAAAAGGGCAAGCGGTGCAGAAGTGCACCATCTAGCATTGGGTGGTGCTTTGCATCAAAATGTGTTATGCTTTGGCAAAGAAGCAACGCCCTGAAGGCTTGCGTGCTCACTCTACCAGAGCAACTGCTGCCACCATAGCGTTAGCATGCAGAGTTCCTGTCCTGGATATCTGCCATGGAGCAACGTGGGCATCCCTCCAGACTTTCACAAAACATTATTGCCGGGACAGTCAGGTCTGCAGAGTCGGCTACTTTGGTCGTTAGGTCCTGCAGGACATTCTAGTATGATCTTGGTGCACAGACCACTGCTGATGATGATATTGTTTGGGTATCTATTATAAGGTAAGGGATCTGCAAGTAGAAGTCTCTATCATTTGAATAGGTTACTTACCTTCGGTAATGATTTATCTGATAGAGACATATTCTAGTTGCAAACTCCTTACCGACTCGCCCATCCTCCCCGCATTGCGAACTGATTTCTAGGCACAGGGTTCCCCTTTCAGGGCCCTAGTTCTGGCGCACCATTCTCAGTGTTTTTCATGGCTCCGCGCTACTAGCATGGAAAGTCGTGAAAAGAAACTGATGTCAACGTGCCGGGCTGGCGCCTATATACGACCGCAACGTCATCACAGTGACCACGACGCACGCAGATTCGACCGACACCACCTGACGGCACACAAGGGTACTGCTCGATGAAAAATCTCCAGATCCAGTCTGACGCCTGGGGGAAATTCTAAGGTAAGGAATAAGCAACCAGAATATGTATCTACAAGATAAATTGTTACCGAAGGTATGTAACTTGTTCATTGTGGATACACCAATGTTACAATGCTTAGAGGAGAAGCACATGCACTTTAGTACTGGTTAGCAGTGGTAAAGTGCTTGGAGTCCTAAGCCCAGCAAAAAGATACAACAACAAAACAGGAGGTTAAAGGCAAAAAGACTGGGGTAAATCCATCTTAAGGATGCCAAGTCTAACAGCCTGTAAATAAATGTTTGCGCCTGGCAGACCTCCCAACTTGTGTAACTTTTTCACTGTGTGAGGAGAGGGGCCGGCCCTCGAAGATAGTGGGGCTTAATGCCGAGCACATCCTGAGGCACTTTTAAATTCACTGCCTACAGTTGCACCCAAAGCCCCCTACCCCCTCAAACACAAAAAACAAGCTTTTGAGGGTGCCACCAATTTCCTGGTGTGGCTTTTGCACCTTGTAATGGACATCGGCTGAGTAGGGCCTCGACACAGATAGCTGGAAACCCCTGCAGAGAGCAGGTATCCAGCTAAGTCTGTGCATACTGTGTGATATTGGCTTCTCACCGGGTGACACCGTGTGTGTTGGACGGTGTGATCAGGATCGAAGTTAGCCCTGAACTTATAATGGGTTTATAGCAACAGCCTTAATCGCAAATGATCCACCCACCCATCAGTGTCCATTAAAACCACCATTGCCATGGAAATCAGCAAAGCTTCAGGAAAGGGTCACTGTTCTAAGAGCATCGTAAACCCAGCACCATCTTGGAATATACAGACTCAAATTATTGGTCAAGGGATAAAATGCCAATCTGCCCACAGCACCATATACCCGACATATCCGTATACACCACATTTTCAACAACTTAAAGGCATTTCTAATCAGAAACTGAGAGAAAATATCAAAGCTTTTGAGTCATATATATTAATTCATGTCAAGAAAGGTGTAGAACTCTTGTTTAGCCCCACAGAATGCCATCTCACTCACGGTAACTATAACTCATGCATTTTCCATGAACTGTTTATTCCTGGGCATACTACATCCCTTATAGCATTTGACGTCATAGCATTCATAACAACTCTTATAGCATCTCAAATTACATTATTTCTCACTACACAGCGCATGGTAGAGTGGTGAGTTATAGTTAGTGTTGTCTGGTTAGAGAGCTGAAAAGAGTGTGTAATAAGGTCTGCTACTTAAAATAATTTGAAGGTGGTGGATAAATTGTAAATAAAAGTTATAAACAGAATTTCTAAAGTTTGCGTAGTTTGAACTTTGTTTGTATATGGAAAGTTTTCCTAACTATAACTAAGCTTTAACCTTTGTTTTTTTCATTGAAGTTCAGTGTTTTAAAAAAAACTTTTTTAATAAAAATGTGTTTAAAATCCTTGAGCCAGTATTGCAAGTGTAGGTTTGTTGTGTGGAGTGTTATACAGTACAGAGGAGGGCAGTGTTGTAAAGTCTATTGTCATAGACTGGAGTATTGTAGATTATATAATTGAGTGTAGTAGCGCATCATACAGTGTTGTAAAGCGTTACATAATGTAGTGGTGTGGTGTTGCATATAGTAGAGTGAAGTATCTTAGAAAGGAGCAGCGAGTTGTACAGTGGATTGACATGCCGAACCGTAGAGTAGGGTGTTGGAGACTGTAGAGTGCTTTAGAGTAGAGTAGGGTAAAGTGGAATATCACAAAGTGGAGTATTGTCAAGTAGACTTGCGTAGAGTGCAGTGGAGGAGAGTGACGTAGAGTGGAGTGCCATGTCATATAGTGGTCATGTATCATAGAGAGAAATTGAGTGGTGTGTTGTTGAGCATCATACAGTGTAGTACAGTGGCATAGAATGCAGTACAGTGTTGTAGAGTGGAGTTACATACAGTAGAGTGTCGAACAGTGGAGCAGCAGCAGAGTATAGTACAGTGGTGTAGAGTTTATAAAGGGAGTGGAGTACAATGGAGTGGGGCAGTGTAGAGTGGAGTCAAGTGTCATAGAGTGGAGTGACATGTCATAGATTATGGTGACTTAGCATATAGGTGAGTATAGTGTCATAAATTGAAGTACCATGTTGTACAGTACAGTGTAATGAGGTATTGTACAGTATTGGGAAATGATGTAGACTTCTGTAGAGTGGCATGCAGTCTAATTAATGTTTGTAGAGTGGAGTGGTGTACAGTACAGTGGTGCAGTGTGTGATTTAGTGGATTGGGATGTAGTGTTAAAGAGTACAATGGCATTGAGTGGCTTAGAGTGGAGTGGCAGACATAGCAGTAGTGGATTAGAGTGTAATACTATGTTAGAGTGAAGTAAAGCGGAGTATAGTGGCATACAAAGAGTTAAGCCCAGTGTCGTATAGTGGACTAGAGTGACATAGAGTGTTGTACAGTGGCATACAGTATAGCACAATGTTGTACAGTGGATGAAGGGGTATAAACAGGATTAAGTAATCGAAGAGTAGCATAAAATGTAGTATAGTGCTGCAGACTGGAGGTTCATAGAGTACAGTAGTGTGTGAAACAGTGGAACTGCTTAGAGTGGATTGTTGCATAGTAGCGTAGACTGATGTAAAGTCTTGTACAGTGGAGTAGAGTGGAGTGGTGTAACATTGTGGAGGAAAGTGCAATATAGTGTATTGATGTGTTGTAGATTAGAGTGGCATGGGCCGGAGTCTACTGGTGTAGCATAGGTAGTAAACTATTACAAATTAGTACAATACAGTGGAGTGCTGTGTCCTATAGAAAAGTGTTTTATAGTGGAATAAAGTGTTGTACATTGGAGTGTACAGGCTTAGAGTGGAGTATGGAGTTGAAGAGTGGAGTATACATTTACAAAGTGGAGGAGAATGTCATAGAGTGCCATGAAGTGTGGTGGACTGTTGTAGAATGCAGTTATATAGATTGAAGGAGAGTGTCATACAAGTGAGTGGCATAGAGTGGAGTGGAGCGGTCTACACTGTTGTGGCGTAGAGTGAAATACTGTAAAGTGAAGTAGCATACAGTGGAATAGGGTACAGTCGAATACTGTACAGTGGAGTGACATAAAGTAGAATGACATAGAATGGAGTGGTGTACAGTGGAGTGGTGTACAGTGGAGAAGGGTACAGTTGATTAACGTCGAGTGGGGTGGCATAGAGTTGAGGAAAGTGTTATAAATTAGTGGCATCTCATACCGTAGATTGGACGTCTGTGTCATACAGTGTTCCAACACTGTTGTAGAGTTGAGAAGAGTGTTGAACAATAGAGTGTACTGACATAGAGTTGAGTGCAAATTTGGATAACGGAGTGGTGGGCTCTAGAGTGGAGCAGAGTCTAGTGGAGTGGCATAGAGAGTAGTAAAGGTTTAGAGGGGAGTTATGTAGAGTAGAAGAGAGTACACTGGCATGGCGTAGAGTGATGTAGCTTACAGTGGAGTGGCAGAAAGTTGAATAGCATAGAGTGGATTTGCGTAGTCTGAAGTGGCATAGAGTGTAATAGCATACAGAAGAGTGGTTTGAAGTGTAAAAGAATATAATGTAGTAGTGCACAGTAGAGTGGCATACAGTGAAGTGGTTTAGACTGGAGTGGTGTATTGTAGGGTAAAGTGTAATAGCATACAGTGGACTGGCGTACAGTGGAGTGGGTAGAGTGGAATACAATAAAGTAGAAGGGCAAAAATTGAAGTTTGGTTATAGTGTAGAATGGAGTGGCGTACAGTAGATTAGTGTAGAGTGGAGTACAGTGGAGTGGGGGAGAGTTAAATAGAGCAGAGAAGAGTGACGTGCAGCGGAGTGGTGTAGACTGGAGTAGTGTACAGTGGAGTGTGGTACAGTGAAATAGCATGTACTAGATTGGCATAGAATTGAGTGGCTTCTAAAAGATTACCATAGAATGGAGTGGCGTGGAGTGGTGTACACTGGAGTGGCATTCAGTGGAATAACGTGGAGTGGAGTACATAGAGTGGCGTAGACTCGAGTAGCATACAATGCAGTGGCGTACGGTTAAGTGGTGTAGACTGGAATGACGTGCACTGGAATGGGGTAGAGTGTAATAGCAAACAATGAAGTAGTGTCCAATGGAGTAGCGTAGATTGCAGTGAGGCAGAGTGGAATGGCATACACTGGAGTGGCGTAGAGTGGAGTTGCATACAACGGAGTAGTATTTAGTGGAATGGCTTAGAGTGGAATAGCATATATTGGAGTGACATATTGTAGAGTGGCATTACAGTGAAGTGGTGTATCATAGAGTAGCATATAATGGAGTGGAGCAGACTGGAGTGGCACACAGTGGCATGGGGTGGAGTGTAATAGCATACCGTGGCATGCTAGTCATTAGAGTAGGGTCTAATCGAATACCATAGAACAAACTTGCGTAGAGTGGAGAGCCTTACACTGGAGTGATGTAGAGTGGAGTGGCACACAGTAGAATAGTATAGAGTAGACTGACATGCAGTGGAATGGTGTAGCATTTAATAGCATATACTGGAGTAGCGTACAGCAGCGTGACATACAGTGGAGTGGCATACACTGAAGAGGCGCAGAGTGGAGTTGCATACAGTGTAATAGCATAGAATCGATTGACATAGAGCGGAGTGTTGTACAGTAGAGTGGTGTGGTGTATAGAGGAGTAGCGTACAGTGGCGTGGGGGTAGAGTATAATAGCATACAGTGAACTGGCGTATATTGGAGTGGGGTCCAATTGAATAGCTTAGAATGAAGTGTCGTAAACTGGAGTGCCATACACTGGAGTGACATAAAATAGAGTATTATACAGTGGAATGGCATAGAGTGGAGTGGAGGGGGATACACTGGAGTAGAATAAAGCGGTGTGGCGTACAGTAGAATGGCATAGAGTGGAGTTGCGAATGGTAGAGTAGTGTCCAGTGGAGTGACATAGACTAGAGTGGCATACAGTGCATTACGTACACTGTAATAGCATAGAGTGGAGTCTTGTACAGTGGAGTGGCATAGAGTGGAATAGTGTGGAGTGGCTATAGTGGAGTAACATACACATGTATGGGACATTAAGCAGCAATGTATATTATGGTTTGCAAAGTAACACAAGACAACGAATTGTGCTGCCTTGCGTTTTTCCAGATTTACCAATCACCCAGGGCCATGCATAGTGGCCTTGCATTCCTTTTTAAATCTGACTTAAGTATTCCACTGCCCATGTAACACCATGAGTATCACAAGGGTACCGCAGTCCAATAATACAGCTAGACCTTATATTATATTTTGGGCCATGGTATACCGTAATAACTCTGCAATACAGCATGGGGCACGGCGATGACAAGCTAGTACATAGTTGGGTAATGGCTGTTTTTTTAGAAGGAAAAGGGAGCCATATTGTTTATACTACACTTAAGCTGTGTTCAGGGTTAGGGCCTTAGATAAAGGTAAGTAGTAGGACCCTACGTATTACCACTTCATTAAAATGGTAATAGGTAGGGAAATGTATTCATTTTTTATATCATTTTAATTATTAAGATTACATGTACGGCACATATTTTCACAAAATTTAGAGAAACTCTGCTAAAGTACCCCAGTGACAGGTGTCCTGAGTTTAAATGCTTTATAACTTAGAAAATACTTAACTATTGTACCCCCAAAAAATCATCTCTGCACCATAATGTATAATACTGGCAAATTTCATGTAAATCCATTCAGCAGTTTTTGTGCTACGTTAAATACAGTAGCCTATGGAAAATGCATTGGCGGAAAAATGCATTTTGGGACCCTCTTTTATCTTTGTACCCCCTTAACAATTCACGACAAAAATTTACACTGTCTCAAAATGTATTAAATGCTATGGGTCTAGGAAGTTTTGTGGTGATTCGTCCAAGAGATGGAAAGTTATTAGGGAGGCAATATCAGAGGATGTCTTTGGGAACACTAACTATAACAACAGAGTGACAATCTGATTTAATGTGTTTTCTTTCTTTTTACCTATTTTATTTGTTATGTCTTTTAGTTGTTCATGTAGTGAATTGGAAACTTTACATATGCAGTCTAGTTTATTTTTTGAGCTTCCTTGCTACTTTTCACTAGTGTTATGCTACAAGATACCACTCAGTTGAAAAACCTTTTAACTAAACATTTACTTACTTTACTCTGCTCCCCTGTTAGACTTGACAGCCTTAGGGTGGTCTTACCTGACTTTTTCCTTGCCTCCTTCCATTTTTTCTGATCTTGTTTTTGCTGGTTTTAGGACTCTGTACACTTTACCACTGCTAACCAGTGCTAAAGTGATTGTGCTCTCTCCCTGAAACATAGTGACATTGGTTCGTACCCAATTGGCATATTTAATTTACCTATAAGTCCCTAGTAAAGTGCACCAGATGTTCCCAGGGCCTGTAAATTCTATGCTGCTAGTGGGCCTGCAGCACTGATTGTGCCACCCATATAGGTAGCCGCTTAACCATGTCTCAGGTCTGCCATTGCTAGGCCTGTGTGTGCAGTTTCACTGCCACTTTGACTTGGCATTTAAAACTACTCACCAAGTCTTAAAATCCCCCCTTGATTACATATAAGTCACCCCTACTTAGCCCATAGGGTAGGGTGCCATGTAAGTAAAAGGCAGGACATGTACTTCTAAGTTTTTAGATGTCCTGGTAATGAAAAACTCCCAAAGTCGTTTTTCACTCTTGTGAAGCCTGCTCCTCTGTTAGGCCAGCATTGGAAATTCCCTTTAAGTGGTAAGTTCCTATCTGAAAGGTGTTGCTTTGTCATGTTTGGTGTGGTCGGAATTGTAGTGAGAAATCCTGCTTACTGGTGACAATGGATTTACCATTACTGTTTTAGAAATGGCACTTTTAGAAATGAGGCATTTCTCTGCACTTACTGCTCTCTGTGCCTTACAGCCTGTCTCCAATCCGCATCTGGTCTGTGCTGGTTGACAGCTCCCCCCTGTGCATGCCACCCAGACAGTCATAAACACAGGCTCAGATGCATCTGCATACCTATGGGTCCTCCTGGGTAGGAAGGGTGGAGGGGCTCACACACTTCAAAGACTAGTAGCCTGACCTCACACACAGGGCTGATACCCCTCTCACACATCTCCTGGCAGACAGAGCTGGGTTGAAAGGGGAACTGATGCACCTCAAACCCACTCGTTGAACTTTCCTCCATTTCCAAGGCACTTTTGGGTATACATACTAGGTCTGTGACCCTCTAAATCAGACACTTCTTGTCCTGCAACTGGACTCTGTCAGAGAGACTGCCGTGCTGCTCAAAGGACTCATCTGGACTGCTTTTCTGGAAGGACTGCTGTGCTGCTTGTTGCCCTACCACCTGCTGACCCCTGACTCTGCTTGAACGACTTCTGCCTTCCCACCCAAGTGCTCTCCAAGGGCTTGGACTGCGCTTGCCTACTTATAAGAAGTCTCAGGACCATCAAGGACTTCATTGCTTTATTTCCCGACGCATCTCCTCTGTGTCGTTATTTTTTACGCATCCCAGATACTGTGTGTTGAAAGGATACAACCACTGATTCTTATGGATTAAGACTCATCAACACCTTTAAAATGTGATATCCTGACTTGTACATAATGGATTTTTGTCGTTTCGGTCTCATTTTATTCAGATAAATATTGTCTATATATATAACCTGGGGTGGAGTACTTTTTGTGGTGTTTTCACTGTGTTACTGTTTGAGTTATTTCACAAATACTTTACACATTGCCTTCTGAGTTACGCCTGCCTGCTCTCTGCCAAGCTACCAGAGGGTGAACACAGGATAATTTAGGTTGTATTGTGACTTAACCTGACTAGGAATTTGGTCCCTTCTTGGACAGGGTGCATACCTCTGACAACTAGAGACCCAGGGCCAGATGTATCACACATTTTTGCGATCGCAAATGGCCCAGTGTTCTACTCTAGTTTCACCACAGTGTACCAGTAAACAACTAGAGCGCTAATATTCCGTATTTATGACACCTCTCTTGCACACCTGAACACCATCTGATGGAATCAAAGCTGTAAAACAGTTTTTCCTATGGAGGAGACCGCAGGAAAGAAAGAAAATGAGACGGTTCTTTTTGTCATGAAAATTTTATCAGTGCTCGAGAAAGCTACAATTAGGACACATTTTATGTAAGCTCCAAATATCTTCTTTACCATTTCACTAAAACATTCTGAAATGCAGATAGGCGCATATACTTCCAAGACCAACAGCAGTCCATCAGTTAACTCCTTAGTGATCCACTGCAACTTCACCACAGAGGTCAAGTTAAAAACTAGAGTGGTAATGTTTTGTATTCAAGACAGTAGTGTGGCAATCCTGAATGTCATTTTGTTGGAATAGGAGTGTTGAATTTAAAGACTTTCCTGAGGAGCAGGCTGAAGTAAATGTTCATTAGGATGTTCATGTACGTATGAAAGTGGATTAAAAATGGGATGAGGAGGTATGGGTTTTTAATAGGTTGAGGAATAAAGGGGCTAAATAGTTAAATAGAGGGATGTGTGCTTAGGAACACCGTCCCCATTACACATCTGTTTACTCAGCCTACCTAGTTTCTCAATCGCATAACAAATTCCCTAATTTTAAAATAGCAATGTTTGTATGTATGTGTGTGTGTATATATATATATATATATATATATATATATATATATATATACATATATATATATATATACATATATACATATATATATATATATATATATATATATATATATATATATATATATATATATATATATATATATATATATATACACCCTACATACAACAAAGGTTTATATTTAAGTTAGGTGCTAAGACCTTAATTTATGTTAAATAAAAACAGAAATTCACTTCAGAAATCAATGGATAAAGCAATGTTATTGTTATAGCTGAGTGTTGGCATAAGGCAGATACAAAAAACACTGAAATATGCCAGTGAAGCTTAGTGAAATGACTATAACTTGCTCCTCCATCATGACCTGCTTATGACTTCACTTCACATGACTTCTCAGGCATAGCCTCTGGCGAGACCCTCCATCTAGCCCGCATCAAGACTTGGACTCGGTGCCTAGGCTACTGCAATCCAAACACCGCAAGCACTAAAACGCAGCTGTAAATAATTTTCAGCCATACATAGGAAACGTTTTATACGTGGTTTAGCCTCTTGCCAGGGTCTGCACCAACCCCTGCACATGCGGCCATCGCAGATTATGCATGGGACTTACATAGTAGCGGTTGTCCGTAGGCCAGACCCTGCATCCAGCATACACTATGATTTGGGCAATGAGCTTGCCCTCTGTCCAGACCCTCCCCATGTGGCCAGCTCCTACTTAAATTGCTCCCATTCTTCAATAATTCCTGTTCTTCTGCATTTAAAGCAGTAAATCAAACCAAGGTATAACTAGCATATGATCAGAAATTAAACTATAATCAGTCTCTGTTTTGAAGCTGGATTTTCTAAACATTGTATGGTTGTCTTTTGGGTGATGAATTACCCGTTTCATAATATGGATGATGTTGAAGGTGTGTGGGCTGAGGTTATTAACTTAAGATCAGTAACTTTCTTGTTATCAATGTTCTGCTGGAGCAAGATTATCTAAAAAATGCAACTAAGTAATTTCATTCATAGCTAATGTCTTAAATTTCATTAAGCCTTTGTTATTACCAGGCTAAACTAACAATACAAAATACTGCTGAAGCTATGAATAAAATCAAATAACGTGTCTGTCTTCTGGAAAAGTGTGTATTATATTATATCCCAATTCGTTTTCTGTGTTCCCCTTTAAGATCAGTTTCAAATAAATACGTTTCATAATGTAAACCACATTTTGTGCAGTTAAGTATATGTTACTGCACTCACTTTGTAATTTTTCAGTAAATTATTTGGAGCACTTGGGCATCCAATCCCTGAGGTCTACACTAGTGTTTTGGTCCATGCTTTGACTGAAGAATTTGTGTGCCATACTTATGCTTTCACCAACGGCTGTATCAAAGGAGTGGACGCACAAATCATATAATTAAGGTGTATTCCCTTTATTTGGCTCATCTTCACTGACATACAGGAAGATCCAAGCCCTTTATCTACACAGTGTGGTGAGAGACTGGCTGTCATCCTTGTTATTTGTTAGGGACGCTTAGCACTGTGCCTTAGGAAAGGGTGGGTTGCATTAAGTAACTGGTTGCAAGGGCAAGGGTTCAGGATTATGAAAGCAGAAGGTGTTCAACATGCGAATACATTTTTTAAGACTTGTTGCAAAAGAAGGTTTCTTCAAGAACAAACAATACAGTCATTTGTCAAATGTAGACATAGACTTTCTCAACTCTTCTTAGGAGAGTGGGAGAAAAGTTAGTGTAATTTTAATACACTCTTGTCTTAATACTAATTTGCATTGTCATTATTTCTTACAGCAAGAGCTGATTGACAGCATCAGTAAAAAGCTGCAGGTTTTGCGCGATGCTCGTGAGACACTGCTGGAAGATATCCAGGCGAACAATTGCCTGGGAGATGAGGTGGAGGCCATTGTGCAAGAAGTTTGCAAGCCAAATGAGTTTGACAAGTTCAGAATGTTCATCGGGGATTTGGACAAAGTAGTCAACCTGCTGCTGTCTCTGTCTGGGAGGCTAGCCAGAGTGGAAAATGCCCTCAATAACCTGGATGAAAATGCTTCTCCAGAAGAGCGAGTAAGTTCACTATTGTAGCAGTCGTTTTCAGGGGTTAAATATGCTTCTGCGGAACCAGGTTTTTATTTGCATATTTAATAATTGCAATAGAAATCTTTATTACTAAAGTGCATGGCATGTTTGGTAGTAACTTGTTCTGTGCATTTGACGGGTATTAATATGCCCACTGTCTACCTTTTACTAGGAACTATGGTTACACTATAGCCACAACTATAAATTCACAAACAAATGTTGTAAAAGTACGAGGAACTGAAAGCTGACAAGCGCAGAATGGCACCTTCAAACAGTGTGGACCTCCTACACTTCTTGTCTTTAATCATCTCCCCTAGTGCTAGTCTGCATTAACGCTTCCAACAGTATTCCAGTTGTATTTAATCTAATAGATTAATCTACCTTTGCTGTATATTTAGATATTCCTATGTCATGGTGGTCTCATATTCCCCACCACTGGTTTGACTGACCCTTTGTAGCAGAAACAGAAACTACTTCTCACAGCTGTTCATATAGAACATTGTGTGGCTAGTACAACAAATGCATGAATGCATACAAGTGACTACACCTCCTTCCCTCATACCGTTTCTGCATTTCTTGATTTTAAACAGATTATCAACAAGTTGCAGCGTTATCTTACACTTTAAAAGAAGCTACCAAAGTGATGTAGAGGCTTGGTGAATCCACTACGTCATACTTTTTTGTGTTATATATGAATAAACAACTATTAATTCAAATGAGTTACGGTTGCTTAATGAGGTGGGAATTAAAAAAGCGATTAACAAGTTCCTCTTGAACAAAAAAAACAAAAAGGTAATGAATAACATATGGAAGATCTTCATTCAACAATGTAAAGGCAGCAAGACCCGGCAGGCCACATGTACTAAACTCACAAAATACTAGTTGAATTTGTGACCAGTATTTTTGCAACCAGTATGGTATTTTGCGAATTTTGCGATGTCTTGCAAATCGACCTATGTATGTACTAATAAGTTGGTTCCCAAAATACTGGATAGTAGTGGGTTGCTATTTTGACATACCTCATGAATATTCATGAGATAGGTCGCAAATTATAACCCACTACAATTCACTGTCATGGCAGAGATGGTGGCCTGCAGGGGTCATCAGGCGACCACGTCTGTAATTGCTTCTAAATAAAGCAATCTTTTTTTATTAAATGCAGCCCGTTTTCCTTAGAGGGAAATGGGATGCGTTAAAAAAAATAACATTAAGTTTTAAAAGCTTTTTTTTTTTTAAGAGTAGGCAGTAGTTCATGGGAACACTTCCTATTCTTAAGAATGTTTTTATCAACATTCTCAAAGGGGCAGCAGTCCTTTGGAGACCTCTTCACGTTTGCAAATGGGTTACCACTACTTTTGTGTAGTTGGTAAAGTTATTCATGTCACATTTCAGTCTCAAAGCATTAGTACATCACTGTTTGGAAGGGACGCCCTAAACACTCCCTTTCCAAATACCTATTCAGTATGGTGTCACAAACCCAAACTGTGATTCTGTCACATTGTACTGAATTGCAATTTGTGTTTGGTACGTAACAGTAGACTATTTTGCAGTCGCAAACAGTCCAATTGTGCAAATCAGACCTTTACCGATCTCAAAATGTCTTCAGTTTCTATGGTCATCTATGATCAGCTTTTAAGCACTTCTTGACGATTTGATCTGCCAAGATATAGCTATTGACATGCAGAAAAAGGGGCTCCACTTCCCAAGAGCTGAATGCATCTTGGAATTCAAGGATTCGCTTGATCCCAATACTGTTAGTTTAACTGCCCATCGTTGCACAGTATCTCACGCCGGTTACAGTTAACATTCGTTTGTTCTGAGAGTTTGCTGGCTGGGTCCAAACTTAGCTCGCATGGTGTGGGAAAAACAATGGATTGGGGTGCGGACCCGAGCAATTTCCAGTGGCTGAGATTAATTCAAGCATTCTGTCCATCACCTTGTTCTTGCTGCAGTTGACACCCTAAGTGCAATGAGTATGCCCAGTCGTGGATCCTGTGCTCACTATGCCACTGGAATAAAGCTGTACCTGACTGATGCACTCTTTTCAGGGCAAAACCAGTCCTAGGTTGTTTGTATTCCGGTTCAGGAAGGACCTGGTTTTGGCAGTGTGGTTGGACTGTTCCCATGAGGAGCAGAGTCATGACTGATTTGCATATGGCTGGGCCCAAACTAAGGTAGCATGGTGGGCGAAAAATTATGGGTTGGGATGCTGCCCGAGTGATTGTCGGTGGCTGAGATCAATTGAAGCATTCCATCCATCACCTTGTTGTTGTCTCATATAGCAGATGGCAGCGGGACCTGCAAAAATATGAGGCAAACTCATCAGAACCACATTCTAGCCCAAAGTTATTTCTTACCATTTTTGTTACAAAACCGTTTGCTCCTACTGAAAGATCATCCTGTTTCTTTGAAACAGCCTTTAAACCTGTTTTGCAGGTAGTAGCATAGAGGAAAAGAAGATTGATGAAATGTGCCTCACTGCGCTGCTTAAAGATCTGCCTCTTTGCGAGTGAAAAAAACATATGTGAACTACACTGCATTTGTTAAACCTATCTGTTAAACTAGTGAAATAATCCAGGCCAGATATTAAAAGACCTGTAAACAAACGATCTGCTAAATTAGTGAAATAATCTGACTGTGGAAGACACAGTTTTCAGATTTTCAGATTCCATGCAACAGGATTTTTTTTTCTTTGGTGATAAGAAAATACTGTGGGACAGCGGAGCTGCTGTTCTTGGGATTACATTTGAGCTCTGTCCTTTTAAATCAGGAGTGTAGCTATCACTAGTGCAACAGTTGCACCATGGCCCTGTGGTGTGAGGAGCCCTCTTCACCCCAATTAGTTGACGTTTTTTACAGCTAACCAGGGCAGGTAGGCTGCGTTTTCTTGCTTGCATTAGGGCCCAAGGTGGCCTTACTATGCCACTGTGCTTTTGTATTTTGTAAATTAGAAAAACATAATAGCCCCGTCTGCGCAGGGCATATTCTGGAGCAGTTTGTAATATTCTCCACCTTTTCTCTTTCTGCTTTTGCAGAATCAAATTTTTAGTATATTTCAATTTTTCCTCCTCAAATCAACTTATTACACCTTTGGGGTTTCAGATAGATTAAAGATAATGCCACAAGCGCAGTGGTTGGCATCTGCTGTTTTTGCTAAAAATATCTTGCAGAGGGAAAACCCCACAGTCACCTCAGGGACTTTGGGCTAGCTCACTGTGGTCACTCTGGACCATCCAGTGAAGGCATTTAAAACTCAGCTATTTGAAAGTTCACCAGCCCCCACTACCTTTATTCCCAACGTTGTGAATGGGAAGCAACAATGTGTTTATAACTGCAACCCTCTCCACTCTTTGTTTAGGGAGAAAGCTCCCATCTTATGACTAGTACAGGGAATTGTGTCAAAAATGTTACATCTAGAAGCAAAGACATATTTTACACATATCCTAGTTTAGCAAAGTGCCACCCACACGATTTCCCTAAGTAACCTTCCACCAGGGTGAAGTTTTTCACCATCTCATGATGCATGTCATTTTTACTAGACTTCATTTTAAGGGCTGCAATTCAGATCAGCTTTTCTGACTCTCATGTTTGTGTTCCAATTAATCTGTCTGCTTTCCTGTTTGCTGACATACACGTCACATGCTTCATACTTTTCAGGTCCAGCGTGCAAGAGCTTTGACCTGTTAGTATTATGGGCTTTTAAACACGCCCACCTCACGCCCATCACTTTCACTCGTTCGTGGGCTTGCCTTTCAAAAATCCTTTATTATCATTGGTAAATGCTTTACGTTTGTCGGTCCTTGAAGAGATATTGTTACTTGCAGACTGACCCTGTTACGTGGATAATTGCACGATTGCTGATATGTTTGACGTGGATAATTGCACGATTGCTGATATGTTTGACGTGGATAATTGCACGATTGCTGATATGTTTGACTGTGGGCAAGCTTTACCTTTTATGTCTCTCCTTTGCGCTCATGGCGGCCAGGCCGCTTTGAATCAGCTTGCTTTTTTCAACTAGTGTTTTACTTTTTATTATTTTCAATTTATGTGACAAGAAAAGTCCTGTTAGGAATTTACAACGCCAATTGCTTTAACTGGAGCAAATGCAAGATCGATTGCATTGCAAATGCTTGTTGTGATTGAAGATCGGCAATCTTCAATTCAGAAACCATATTCAAGCCATGTTTAGTGTATACAAGGGTCCAGGAATCCCATTCCTCAGGAGTCCATGAGATTTGTTTAAAATCTATGAGGAAAAAAAAAGTGACCTGGTTTTATGATTCGGTCCTTGTTCATTGAGAACCGTCAATAGAGTTGTTGTGTGCCCTGTATGACAGACAAGCTCTCAGCTCTGTGGTAACACTGGCAGAGTCCCCAAACTGTGGTCTGCTGGGTAGGCTATGCAAGACTGAAGTTAAAACATCTGACCACTGGATGGGAAAAGACTTAAGGTTTCTGGGAAAGACGTACCTGTAGGTTGCTCCATGATGAGTGCCTCACCCGAATTGCAAATCTGAATTCATTTGTGAAAGACCAGCGTACTGTGAAAGCAATATATGGTGCATTTTGGAAGTGAACCAAATTCTTAAAAACATGATTTTGAAAGGCAGCTACAAACGCATCCATATTAGAGATTACTTAGAAAACTCTTAAATTGTAGAAGTTTTTGCATTCTTTTGCTTGAATCTTTTTATTCATTTTTATACAGAGAGATAGATAAACATATCATATTCATCAATCGCAGTTGGAGGGCTAGAATTGCAACGTCTATGGCATAGAGTTCACTTCAATCATGCTAGGTGACAAGAAGATTTGCATTTGTTGGCAGGTAAGATGTACAAGCAACGCTGAGGTGGGGACCTTTTAGGACTATATAACAACACTTGGCATCAACCTGCGGGATTTTGTCAGCATGGAAAACTTATTACATCAACATATTTACTCATCGGGTGGCTGTTGTATATCATACATCAAAGAGAATAAGATTCAGCATGATTCTCATATACAAAAATATAACAACACAACATTAACCTTGTCCGGAATCCAGTCCCCAAGATGCCCCCCAACTGCCCCCACCCACCCCCATGTCCGTTCCCAGTCACTTGATCGCGTCATGCCAACGCATGGCCCTGGGCCCCAACTTGATTTGTTCTGCCAAGCACCCCCTCCGGTGGTGGGGGACCGGTGGTCTTGGGGCCAAGCCCGCTGCCCAAAGGGGACTACATTGAACCAACTCAACCCTCTGCCATCATTACAGTGTCCACATTCGCTGCATCTGTATCAGGCCCTTGCTCTTGTAGCTGTAGCACCATTGCGTCCCAGCTGAAGGCCAGGGGAATTTTATGCAATTCCAAGCTGTCTTGTATTTACAGTGCCATACCCTCTGCCTCTGCCCATACCATAAATGATCTTTTCCATGATTCTATTGAAGGAGGCTCTGCAGACTTCCATCTCCTGGTGATGAGTCGCTTAGCCGTCAAGAGGCCCAGGTCCAGGATTCTTGTGGAAGCTTTCGGTCCTTTAGTCCTAGGGAAAAGGCCCTGGATACATGCTTCCCACGTGGTCAGCCATGTACATGCCGTGCAGATCAAAAGTTACACCGGCACCGCCCGCCAGTAAGAAAATGATGAGGGACAGGACCATAACATGTGTTACAAGTCCACTGCCACCAATGCGCAGCAAGGGCAGGCTGCGTCCACGTGATGAAAATACTGATTATGAGAAATGCCCTATAGAATATGTAGAATTCAATCAATTGAAACCGTACATTGCATGGGATGTTAATGTGGCTTTTCAGGGCAGCTTCCCATTCCTTATCTGTACAGGGCCTAGCTTGGTCACCCTCCCAAGCAGCCCGCAGCACAGGTGTGATCGTGTTCATCCTCAGTGCCTCCGAGAACCAAAGTACTAAATGTCTACCCTGCCTCATAACGTGCATGTACGAGACCAAGATATGCATTTGCGGTTCAGCAGAAATGTCCCCCAGCACCGAGACAGCGATGCCACCAGGGAGTTATACAGTAAGAACTGCAGGCCCCTCTTCTCTACTAGTGTAGCAAATGAGGTTAACTCACCTCAGTATACAAGTCTCCCAATGTATGCAGCCTAGCAGTGTGCCATCGAAGTTGTGTGTTGCGCACCTCGCAGTGTGCCCAGGAGAGCCAGAGCTGGCACATACGGAGTGACCACATGTGTGAGGTGCAGGCTCCTGCGATAACAATAATGTACCACCCTTACTAGGAGCGAGCCTGGTGTCTGAGGACGTGTGTTCAGGAGGAACAGGTGCAGCACCGCAGATAATGACCAAGGTGGTGTCAACGCGGCTGTGTCTGATAGTTGGAATCCAAAAAGCCACCTGGCCGCCCACTGCAACTGGGAGGCCAAATAAGACTGTTCCATGTTTGGTACCGCCAGGCCACCCTTTTCCAGCAGCAAGTACATTTTTGTCAGTGCCACGCTACAGCTGCTTTTATTTCAGATAAGTTCCCTAGTTCCGGACTCCAGTTCCCTGAAAAGTTTAGCCAGGATTTGCAAAGGTAAGTTGGAGCTGTAGTAAAGCAGCCAGGGGAGGACTACCATCTTCAGGAGCGCCACTCGTCCCATCACAGAGAGCGACCGTGTTTGCCAGAAAGTCGTTTGGGTACAGATAGATGTCACCGCCCATTAAAGGTTTCCGTCATATAGGTCCTCCACCGCATGATAGACATTAATGCCCAAGTATTGAATTGACATGGACTGCCAGGGAATTAGGACACCTGATAGAGTGAGGCCGGGGTCTGGCCAGTCGGGGGTTAAAAAGGAAGAGGTGTGACTTTATCCAGTTGACCCGTAATCCTGACAGTGCAGCAAAACATCGAAGTATACCTTCAACTTCCTCGGGGACACTAGAGACGTCTCTAAAATCCAGGAGGAGATCATCTGCTTAGAGGGACATGACATGCCCACCACCCCTCAGTGGAATACTCCAAGCCTCCCCTAGTCGGTGTAGTTTTGCGCCAGTGGCTGTATCACCAGTGAAAACAGCGGTTGTGAGAGGGGGCAGCCCTGCTGAGTTCGCCTGCCCACCCCTGGTGATCGGCTCTGAGGTAGCTGAACTGAGGTCTTGACCCTGAACTGTGGATGTGCATACAGCAGTTTCACTAGCCTTAAAAAGCCGGGGCCAAAACCCAGCTGGCGCAACACATCAAATAGGAAGGGCCATTCCAGGGAGTCGAAGGCCTTCTTCAAATTCAACACCAGGCAGCCCACTCCAGGCCATCTCTGCTTAGAATACTTCATAACCTGTAAGAGGTGTCTAATATTCAGAGAACTGCTGCGCCCTTGCACAAAGTCATTCTGGTCATGCTGGATCAGGTGAGATACCAGAGGTGACAGCCGCATATGCAACACTTTAGCCAGAAATTTATAATCTGTGTTAAGCATTGTCATAGGCCTATATGACCCCTGCTCCGCTGGTTTCTTGCCGGGTTTAGGGAGGGATATTAACAGCGCTTCCCATTGGGATGTCGTCAGTGATGTCGCTGACAGTGTTTCTTCCAACAGCCGAAGCAGGCGAGACGCAATCATAGTGTGTTTTATAAAACTCTCTTGGCGGCCCGTCAGGGCCTGGGGTTTTGCCAGTAGCTAATGCATGCACACTGTCTTGTATTTCTGCTAAGGTTAACGGTTCATCCAGTTCCTCCCGCTGCTCATCTTTGAGGCAGGGCATTGGAAGCGAGGAAAATAATTCCACAAGAGTTTCGGGTCTTGCCTGCGCTTTCGATTGGTATAGGGCTGTGTAGTAGTGCGTCAGTTTGTCATGTATTTCCCCTTGGGTGTAGAGCATGTCGCTGGTCCCCGATCGCAGCTCCAAAATAGGAGTGCGCTCCTGATCCTGGCGGATCAACCAGGCTAATAATCTCCCCGATTTATCAGGAGGTGCGTGTGTGCGTGCCGAATGAGCTACATAATTAAGACAATGCCTCCTCTTAACCAGGGACAGATGCCCAGCCATCTAGTGAGTTTTGGGTGGCGTTTTTTTCATGCTGCAACAGAGTTTTCTCCACCTGGGTCAAGTCACGTTCTATGGACTTATGCATGCTCCATTGTGTGCTCAGGCTATGGCCTTGTACGTAGACCTTAAACGCATCCCATTCATTGAGCCCAGATGAAGCAGTGCCTGAATTATGGTCGAAGTATTCAGCGATAGCTATGCCAGGTGACGCCCTGAAGGGCGCATCCTCCAGCATCTCTGGCCACAGCCGCGAGGTGGGGACGGCAGGTACGGATGTGTGCCATTCCATTTGTAGGGGCTGGGGATTGTGATCATAGTGAGATCGGCCAAGGTAATCCATCTGTAACACCGCAGAACATAGGTTATCTGAGCAAAGTATTCTGTCAAGCCGCATGTGTAGTTGGTGCAGGGTTGAATAGAATAAATAGACTCCTGCCTCAGCATTGCGGTGATGCCACGAGTCCACCAAGCGCTAGCGTTGGAGCCATTCCCACAGTGAGCGTGCTGCCGCCACCATGGGCGAGGTGGGTAATGATGGGAAGGAGCGATCAAGGTCCAAGTCCAAAACACTGTTAAAGTCTCCTCCCACGAGCCACGGAAGACGACTCCAGTGGGAAAGGGGGCATGATATCTGTAAGGGGCATAAACAGACCCCAGCAATAACGCACGGCTGTCCAAGCGCCCCCGCACAAACACATACCGACCCCCAGTATCTGCCTCCCACTCCTCCGCCACAAATGGGGTATCCGATCTAAACCAAACCAGAGCCCCTCTGGCATATGCAGAGTATTTAGTCACATACAGTTGTCCCTGTCAGTGGCACTGCAGTCTTGTGCCCTCTGTCTGCGTGAGGTGCGTTTCTTGCAATAACGCTATGTCGATCATATGCCCCCTAAGGTAGGAGTAGATGAAGTACCTGCGCGCCGACATGTGTATACCCTCACATTCCATGTGAGGACGTTAACTGGATTCATAGATGGGTGACTGGAAGATAGTCCTTAAGCTCACCTTTCTCTAAAGTGGCGAGCACTACTGAGCATGTCGGAAAGCCATCAGGGGGAGGGGCACAGCAGGGATCCGGACTCCGCCATTAACCAACAAGTGTGGCATTAAACAAACAATAGCCACTGAATCGAAACAGAAGAATACCATCCGAGCAGAGGGACAACATGTGTTTACGCAAACCATCTAACTCGCCTGCCTGACGTAATTAATGCGAAAAAGACAGTACCCACGGACAAATAGGCAAGTATGCTCCGCAGCAATGCCCCCAGTACATCACTTTAGCGTTGTCTACTTGGACGGCCTGAAGCGAACGCACCACTCGTAATATGGTGTCTCTGTCAATAAAGTGTAACACTTGAAACAGGAATTACCTTGGGTCCACACCCGGCGGCCCAGGTCTTGTCGGGATGCGGTGGGCTCGGTCAACTGAGAAGAATTGCTTGAGTGTCTCTGCGGGGACCAGCTCGTGAACCCATTTCTCCACATAGGAAACCGCATCAGCCCCCTCTGCTCCTTCTGGAAGGCCAACCACACGAATGTTGTTCCTCCTGATAGTCCCCTCCACATCTTCCACCCTATGCTGCAACACCACCACTCTGGCAACTAATTCCCTTAATGAGGCATCCATCTGGCTAGTCTTGGGGGTAAAGTCACTCAAAGTATCTTCCAATAAGCGAGTCTTGTCAACTAGTTTACGATAGTCTGCATGCAACAGATTAAGGTAGCTGGTCACCTTATCAATTTTGCTCTCCAGTGAAGCTTGTGTCTGATCAAGTGCTGTGCCAATGCGTTTCACCGCTGCCAGCGCCACATCCAGCTTCTGACTATTGAAGGCTGAGGTTTCATGTCTCGATGCCTGCGAGTCATTCCCTGTCCTGGATCGGAGGTGACCCATTTTGGCGGCAGAGGGGTTCTGGCTACCTCAGTTGACAAAAGCAAGAGTGCAAGAAGGCAGCACAGCAGACTTAGTTCACTATGGTCTTGGTCTCTACAACCCCTGAATGGTTGGACTGTCAGTCAGCATCCCCTGTACAGCTGCAGGCTATCCATTGTACGACTTCATGCTACAGCTACACACAAATGGGAGAGCAAGCCTCGCGGCATGAGGAGCCAGAAGCACGGGGGCCTGCTTGCATGCCCCAGGCGACCCTCCGAGTGCCCACCAGTACAAGCAGCCCCCCCTCCTCAGCGGCGGCAACTTTGTGCTAGGTTTCTTATTCCTTGTTTTGCTCTTTCCTATCTATGGAGCACCCTGGAGGCCTCTTGTGCTCCCCTTCTTCCCCTGGGGCCCATCACCGGCAGAGCATCTAACCGGGGGAGGACAGGTAAGGATCGGTCCCCAGCTGTCAAGGCGCTGTGGGGAAGGCTGACAGACACCGGCACGAGGGTCACAAGGCTCAGCAGTGCGGGGCCCGCTTGCGTGTGCAACTTAAGGGTCCAGAGGCACAGCAGCACGAGCATCCCCTCCTCCTCAGCTGTCTCATCCACAGGCTCTTCCCCTTAGGAGCCACTCCCTACAGTCCAGGGCCTCCAAAGCAGTGGACTCCGTTCGCCACCGTCGCGGCCCAGTGTGTCCTGGTTTGCCACCCAGCTCCTGAGGGTCCACCCCGTGTCAGTGTCCAAAGACAAAGGGGGGGTTCCATGACACCAGGCTTGTATGGGGGCCAGGGGAATTCTCTAGCACTCGGGTCGCCCCGGGCCTGCGTCTGCCGCATGGTGCTCCCCCCACCCCCAAGAGTCCCGCTCACCGTCCTCTGCTCCTCCGGCGGGAGACAGCTGACCGCACCTCTTCAGCGGGGCTCAGCCAGAGTGAAACCAGGTCTGCATTCGGCCACAGCCACTCACGGGCCGTCCAGCTTGGCACCCCATGCTCTCCCTCTCCACCGTGTGAGCCCAGGCAGCGCCGCTCCTCCTGCGTCGCACCCTTATTCCGCTTCCTCTGTGCCCAGACAGCACCAGCTTTGTCTCCAGGGTTCTGCCACGGCCTCCTCTACCTCTGCAGTGCCCAGCCTCCCGTCTACCGTCGGATTAATGACGGATTATCAGGGCTTCATCATGGAGATTCTGTAGTTTAAGACCGCCTTTTTAGCTGGTCAAGCCACGCCCCCGGGGAAGTTTTTGCATTCTTACTATGCCCTATTGATAATTGCAAATTGTATTATTAAAGATGTGACCTGTTATGAAATATATGTGTATTCTTTGAAATCGGAAAGAATAAGTATAAAAAAACTCGTAACTAAGTATTCTAGGTGCACCAGGGTGAAACTGCCCCACCCACTGAGGCATTCGACATTCTTATCTGTGTGTTTTTTCTGAAGACATTCCTGTTGTGGAAATGTTGCGCCCATGTTCAGCTGCGTGATAACTGTTGTTTTGAGGGGCACTTCAGGATAGCATTGTTTGACTACACCATATAGCAGAATTGTGTGGCCATTGATTTTGCCTCAAAGCCTCTCCAGATCAGGAAGCCTTTTTCGATCAGGCCAGCTTGATGTTAATGTGTGAAAGGAGAAAAGTCTTTAGCAACTGACAGTAGTTCTCGCCACGGTAGATGTATACTCCCTGCATTAGGAAATCATCATATTTGGTTAGTTTACGTACTACCATCAACTCTGCTTTTGCTGTTCCCTGATTTTCCTTCATGATATTGTTTTTGATCTGTCAGTAAAGAAAAATTACATCCATGTACATATTTGTTCTTTTACTTTTTATGTATTTGGAACCCGCGCTAATTTCCTCAGGAGCTAGCCAATCCGAAAAAGGTTGTTATTGATGATAAAAACAAATGCCACAAAAATGTTACCTCGCACATGAAATAATTTGTATGTATCTGTTCTTTACAGCGGACATTGGTGGAAAAGCAGAAATTGCTCACAAGGCAGCATGAAGATGCAAAGGAATTGAAAGAGAACCTGGATCGAAGGGAGCGCATTGTCTTTGACATTCTAGCCAGCTACTTGAGTGATGAGAGCCTGGCGGACTACGAGCACTTTGTGAAAATGAAGTCTGCCCTGATCATTGAGCAGCGAGAGCTGGAGGACAAAATCAAACTCGGGGAGGAACAACTGAAATGTTTGACAGAAAGTCTGCCTTTTGACCGGATCAAATGAGGAATGCCCGAGGTACCTCCTAAAACTAACTGACAGGAAACTGCGCTCAAGGTGATGTGGGCGATTGAAAGAGGTCTTCTGATCACGTTGCTATCCAAGAGGAAAGATAACACATGGAGCAAAATGCCTCTGACAATAGCAATATTATTCCAGTTTTGTTTGGCTGAACATGATATATTTTTTCTGGAAACACAGTATCAAGCCTGCCTGTACAGTTCTTCTTTCTCTCTCCTTAGACCCTCCACAAAACGTGATGTGTGTTGTCTTCAGAGCATATTACCAGTGCATTTTGGTGGCCATTGCAATATTGCCTTTAGAGAGGAGTGATTGTAAAAGTTGTTTAACGGAAACAGCCCTCCAGAGGTTGCAGAAGCTTTCAAGGCAAGATGAACAAAGAAACGAAGGTTGCCACTGCAAATATATTCTGGAAGGAGAGGGAATATTTGCTTTAACTCGAATCTGTTAAGATAATTATAATGCTGTTTTTTAGAAAGTTTGACACACGCACATAATGCTTTCCATTTTATTGTACTTGTGGATAACTCTTTCTTCCTTGAAGAAATGAGTGGTAAACAAACGAAATAATATTTTTCTGGGCCCAGGTTTTAACTGCAGAAGTTACCTCACTTACGATCATTTTCCTCTTCATTCCAAGTGAGGAGCTAAACTTATTCACAACACCTTCCTGGAAAACCATATGATATCTAGTAACATGATAATTAAGTTGGATTCAGACTCTAGAATCTAAGTACACTCTCCTGTTATGGATATTGTGGTGCACCTCAATGTTTAGTGACTTTTGTGCAGAATAGAAAATCTGTAGTTGATCCAGTATTGTATTACTGTTCTGTGTGTTCAAGTCCACTCCAAACAGAACGCCAGTGAAATGAGTACTCAGTCGTTGAATTCCCCTGTGGTACAGTCTTAATGTCAAATGTTAATTAGTCATTGTTGACGCCCAAAGGGTACTCCTTGTTGAAAGGGATACTTAGCGATCAATTGTTGAGTGCAAAACATGCTCAAATTTCCATCTAGAGCAGTAGTCCTCTGAAATCTCACAACTAAATGGACATTTTCTTCTTTCTTTTCTAAAACAAATTGCAGCCCACCAGGAACTGTCACCTGCTTCTCTTCTGCTTGTGAAACCGAATGGGCGTTGTGTTTTCCCACAGGATATGCACTGTTTGCCTTCAGTTCTATATCAGATAGAGATGAGCAATCAACACTCATCATGCGGTGCAATATGTGTGGCTATGTTAGTAGTGCAATAAAAATAGAAAAGCAGCATTATCAACTTCCTTACCCTGTGCTCATCATCAATGAAGAAGATATAAGCCCTATGGTACCAAATGTATTGTGATTTCCTTGTTTTGTAAACTTCTGAATGAATGTAACAGTGACAGATTGTGCCTGGGCCCTACTGCTTCACGCCTCATCTAATATTGTTGTCTTTGTCTCTACCCATTGGTTCTTGTTCGCTATTCTACCTGAAGCTTTTTCACCGTATGAAGTTTATTTTTTATTTTACACAAAGTAGCCTAAACTATGAATTATTTATGGATAAAAAATAGATTAAGAAACAATGGTGGGCCTACCTGTGCTTAAGAAATTGTAGGTCGCAAAACAGATTTGCATAAACGGCAGTGCATACACTGTTTAACTTTCACATTAGTGATATTTCTTTCAGTGTTTAGAATTTTTTTGCATCTGCTCATATAATCCATCTCCTCCTTTGATTTCCCAGCTATTCTCATTCTGTTAGTATTACAAACTTTTTTTCCCACAAAATGCTTTCACCATCAAATCTTTCTATTCCTTGAAGTCTCTCTTGTCGGTGAGACTTCGCTTATCGATTTTATCCCCCGTTTGTCTTCTTGATGGGCTCTTAAGCTGGCGCTCCCCATGTGCTTTTGCCGAGCTTTAACTTCTGCGCCCCATGGCTTTTGTTTGTGAATGACCTGTGTCCAGTATACTCTGCCTATCTAACTATGGTCTGACCTTATTTCATTTTGTCACTCAGAAGACCCTTGAACCCCTACAGTAATACTGCCGATCTAGTGTTGCTGTACGTTTTTCTAGTTGTCCTCTAGAAGATAATAAATTGGTGGAACAGAAAAGTACGAATCACGGTTAAATGGGGAAAAACTGCACTTGAGAAGCTAGATCTTTGTTTCTGTGTATGCTCATTTTCTCAATCGGAAAATGAGCTTTTTAGTAGTTTCAAAACACCTTATTCTGTCTCATATTCCACCAGCTCCCTCTATATGATAAATGCTGCATATTTGACCCCTAGAGAAATACTGTTCACTGTGTAGGTTCCTTATGAACAGACTACATTTTGCATAATTGCCCCTAGTAGATGGCCGTGTCGGGTTGAAAATTGATTCTCTTAAGCCTATAACCACTATGGTTTTGACCAAAATTTGATTTGCACTACTCCATTTGCCACTACTTCAAAATGAATAGCTTATATACACTACAGAGTCTTCTTTGCAGCTGGTCAATAGCTCAACTAGTTAATACTTAGACCACTAATCCTTGTAACCTAAGTCTTGTCCACTGTACTATGTTGCTGGCCCTTTGGGTAATAATAGTCTTAGTACATGCACATTGCAAAGCGAGAAAATTGTACAGTTACGCACCACTTCCTCATACTTCCTATTTTAGATCATTGTTTGCCGCCATTGTTCAGCTACACAGGTTGTACTTTGGCCCACAGACAGCAACACGTTTGCAGGCAGACTACTGGATGCAAGGCTAATCTTCATCTTATACATCAAAATAATTGATGAACAACTTAAAAAATGTTTAGCAGCACTTGAGGTATTCTTATCCATTTTTAACATTTCAAGCTAACCCAGTTCGTCCCACTGCTCAGCCTGTCTGATTAAGTGTTTAGGTAGGACAGACCAGGCCAGAAGAGCAGTGATTTACAGTTAACAAGAAAACATAACCTTAATTGTAACACGTTGATGGTGATGAAAGCTTAATCGTTAAAGGTTTGATAAACAAGAGCTAATCCACTGGAAAGTAAATAGTGGAGCAATGTATTTGTATGAATCATTCTTTAAAGTGCATTTGATTGTGGCCGGAATACCTGCATTTTGACATTCATTCAGGTAGAAAACAGGTGCTGAGTATTTGTATTGCCATGCCTGGTGATATGTGCCTGTATTCTGGCCTGAGAATTAAACTCCTGTTAAACGGCAAAGGCCAGGGTTTTCCACCTCGTTAGTGGCGTAACTGTAAAGTTGTGTTTATTTTGTTTAAAAAACAGTGGAGCTACAAATGGTGTTTGATTGGCTATGTCACGTGGGCTATAGACTTTTCCCTGCCTCCACCTCTTATTTTTCATATGTGGTGCACCAAATACGCATAGCGGTCTTCATGATGTACAGGGCAGCATGTTTGCTCTAGCCAAGCATAATCTGAATACATTCTTTTCTCTGTTACAAGGTTTGTATTGCTGTATGTCTTAATACTGTGTTTGTGCTGAGAGTATTTGTAACCCGTGAGCACTGTTGCCATCTGATTGTTTTCATATCTTCCTTGACATTTTATTATACATTTTAATGGCACACAATCTCCCGTTCAATAGAACATAACACTAGTTCTTAACACTACTTTCTAAAAACTGTATTGATAGATAAAACAGGCATGACTGCTTCTCAGTACAATGTGTAAATCTGTAAATATCTATATTATTTCTTTTTTGTTATTTTATTTTATTTTTTTATTGATCTGGTGCTGATCTTTTGTCTTTGGCATCTTTAGGTCATTGCAGATGTTTCGCTATTTTAGACTTTGCATATCTAGACCACTTTGTATAGGAAACCGTGCTTACATAGGGCTAGTAATCGACATTGCTTTTAGTTCAACAGCCCGAAGGCTGCCGATTTTCAGGCCTCATTTCTGACATGTCCTTATTCACAAATGCCACACTGCTTGATGTTGAGGAAATAAACAGTCCTATTGATATTCAATCATTGAGTTAAAGTGTGCTTTTTTTTCATAGCGAATACACTCCACAAGAATTTACAACAGTCTTTCAAGAGGAATGTTGAATGTTTTTCAAGTTGGAGAGCGTACTCTATGTAAATAACCTATCTCATGCCGCAAGGTACTCTGTATCATCTATTCATACTTGACATCAGAATGCTGAGATCCCCATTAAAGGCAATAGAAATGCTTGAGCTCATTCTTATTCCTGTTAGAAGAAATGCTCACTTCTAGTCCATTTACTTGAACGTCCAACAATGATAGCAGACTCATCACTAAGTATCTGCTTGCCAAATTGAACAAACCATACATCTCAGCACAGGTCATTTAAAAGAACAACAAGTCTTCTGCAGACCTGGCCGATTTTAGAAGCACAATTGCATTCTAATCAATGGTTTTAATTATGGTAGAAAGCCCACTCTTAATATTTGATCATCATTGGTAGAGTCTGTGAATGCGTAGTGTACCTACAGCATGAGCAAGTCCATTTAACCATATTAGCTGTGGCAGTTAATTGCACCACTTAAACATATACATATATGTATCTTCTGCAGTGTGTGACAATAGGAGATGCCCACCACACACAGACCGTGGTGCAAATGGATTCCTAATAATGAAAGGGGTGTGTACTTATGGGAAAGAATGGCGCACAAGGCTACGTGTTACTGTTAAGTGATATGATAACTGTTCGCACAGTGCCCTCTTAGAGGACCACATCCCTGATCCCCAACTGGATGGTGAGCCAACCAGATTACCAAAAGAAAACAATGAGGCACTCGTCAAATCATCATGAGTATGATGAGCAGTAATAATATCTATCACTGTTGCTTAAACTGTCCTTAGAGACAAAAAGAAAGCAAAACAGTCTTGAATCAGAATATTACATGAATTGTAGTTTTTAATGTCCAGACGTCATCCAGAAAGTTCAATATCCAAGTTCAATGCATGAATTTAAACAAGTTTGTTCAATTCAGCTGCAATTGGCTTTAAGAATGCTCCAATCCTGTCGCTACAGCCAAGTTCAATATCCAAGTTCAATACACAAATTCAAACCAGTTTGTTCCATTCAGCTGTGAATATCTTGAAAACTGTTCCAATCCTGACGCTACAGCCTAGAACTGTTCCAATCCTTACTCTACAGCCTCCAATCCTGACGCTACAGCCGAGAACTGTTCCAATCCTGATGCTACAGCCAACAAGTGTTTCATCTGGGGGTTACCCCTTCGACTTCGTCAGGGCTGAAATTTGCCAAAAACGAGCTTTGTGACCAAATTAGAACAGTCTGTGATTGCTAGAGAAATAGTGAACCCTTAAGCATATCGAAAAATGTGGGATGGATAGCTATGAATATGATAGTGAATGAAAGTTGTAGAACACAACACTCACCATAGTGACAAAATCCCAGTGAAAATAAAATCTAAAGTAGTTGCAAGCTGTGTAGTTCCCAAGAGAAGTCACCTGGTGCACAATCAAGTCATAAAACAAAACATTTTAGGTAATAGATGAAGAAAGTGGGTCCTTTCGGATAATAGTCAAAAGGAGATAGACCATTGTTATCTCTAAACGACGAGACTAGGGTATCCGGTAGTAATCAAGAAAGAGGTATAAAGCCTCATGAACCATGTGATCTGCCCAAAGCTTGCATGCTAACTAGCATGTGGGTAAGAAGCAAAAACTTGTGACCCAGAATATCATGATTACCTGTGTATACAATGCTGTCAAAAATCAAATGAGCTTAGGTTTCGTGTAAAATAGGTCTTCTGTTAAGTAACTGGAAACATAATCCATATCAAGGTAGCCCGTTGTAATTATCCGCTCCCACCTGCTAGATAATATATATGTATATTAGGCTAAAAAAATAGTAGTGCAGCTCTGAGTCGTACAGAATTCAAGATTAAAAAGCTAATAGCGAAAGCCAAATCGCTCAGAAATGCCAAAGTTTAGCATAACTATATCGCTAGAAACAA
Source organism: Pleurodeles waltl (assembly GCF_031143425.1). Classification (NCBI taxonomy): domain Eukaryota; kingdom Metazoa; phylum Chordata; class Amphibia; order Caudata; family Salamandridae; genus Pleurodeles; species Pleurodeles waltl. The sequence continues at coordinate 871,347,528 of NC_090447.1, forward strand.
GTAAGTATGAGGGCAGAAAAAGAAAAAAGGGGGGGGGGGGAATGCAGAAACCCACCTGTGTGTGTAGTATCGTGTTGTCCCTCGTACGGGAACGTCTAAGCCGATCGCGAGTACGCGTTGGAGTCACTTAATGCTGAGCTTAAATCAGATAGTCTGAATATAAAAATAAACAAAGGACTCCACCATTCTAGTTCCAATATACGTGATGTACGTGACGGTCTCAATGCAACAAAAGAAGGACTTTAAGGGAAGAATGAAAAACGTGTTAGTTAGCATGCAAACTTTGGGCAGATCACATGGTTCATGAGGCTTTATACCTCTACGGATACCCTAGTCTCGTCGTTTGGAGATAACAATGGTCTTTCTCCTTTTGACTATTATCCAAAAGGACCCACTTTCTTCATCCATTACCTAAAAAGTTTTGTTTTATGACTTGATTGTGCACCAGGTGACTTCTCTTGGGAACTACACAGCTTGCAACTACTTTAGATGTTATTTTCACAGGGATTTTGTCACTATGGTGAGTGTTGTGTTCTACATCTTTCATTCACTATCATATTCATAGCTATCCATCCCACATTTTTCGATATGGTTAAGGGTTCACTATTTCTCTAGCAATCACAGACTGTTCTAATTTGGTCACAAAGCTTGTTTTTGGCAAATTTCAGCCCTGACGAAGTCGAAGGGGTAACCCCCAGACGAAACACGTGTTGGCAGTAGCGTCAGGATTGGAACAGTTCTCGGCTGCAGCGTCAGGATTGGAGGCTGCAGCGTCAGGATTGGAACAGTTTTCAAGATATTCACAGCTGAATGGAACAAACTGGTTTGAATTTGTGTATTGAACTTGGATATTGAACTTGGCTATAGCGACAGGATTGGAGCATTCTTAAAGCCAATTGCAGCTGAATTGAACAAACTGGTTCGAATTCATGCATTGAACTTGGATATTGAACTTTCTGCATGAAGTCTGGACATTAAAAACTACAATTCATGTAATATTTGGATTCTGATATAAGACTGTTTTGGTTTCTTTTTTCTCTAAGGACAGTTTAAGTAACACTGATAGTATTACTGCTCATCATACTCATGATGATTTGACGAGTGCCTCTTATTGTTTTCTCGCGGTGCAAATGGCCCCACTGGATTTGGCAAAAGTAAAGAGTATTACATTGTAATGCAGCATGAGTTTGCAATCACGTGTTCCTCACTTGATCAAGCATGTGTGTGTGTAGTGACACTTGTGCCACGTGTATATTGCCAGTATATTTGTGTTCTATAGGATGTGTTGTCAGCATGAAGTTGAAGTAGCCTTACTGTCTAGCTGACTATTATGTTTTATCTCCCTTTATGCTCAGATTGCCTACCTTTACTTATTAAGGGAAGCTAGTTTTTTATCATATACTCTCTAATACTAGAAGTATAGGGAACCTTTTAGAGCTTGTTGAATCCCCAAGACCTTGTTTAGGCTATGCGAGGGGCAGAAATATGTTGGCACCACAGGGGAACATAAGGGCCATGATACACTCTAACATTCTCTGTTAAATACTTCCTTAGTAGTATGTTTTATCCATACCAAGTGTGCCACCAAATACAGGTATTCTTGTGTTTTATTCCAAGGTATTTTTTGTTATATAAAAAAATTGGATCCCAGAAAATTGAGTCTGTCCTGATAGTATCATCTCACCAGGTTGGGATGAGGTGGCTAATGATGAAGCTTGTCACATTACGTGAGTAAGCCCACCTTATCCAATTCTTGCCATTGCCCAAGACTCGATTAGGGAGAGGACATGGGTAGACAGTGAAAACTTTCAGAATAGGTACTAATAAAAAAGAAATTGCACCAACCAATTCCACTACTGCGTCTATGTGTGTTTGGATTTACTAGTATAGTCAGACGCAGGGTCTATTACAGGCTTTTTTCCCTCCATGTTTTCGAGAATACAAGTAATCAGGGAGTCCTGTAACTCTGGCCTATTTTCTTTTTTACATGTTTACCACAACTAATAAATCTGTAATGCACTGCAGTGCTTTCATTAAGCACTTTACTCTGTTACCCCTGGATAACTGGATAAGTGCTTTCCAATCCAGAAACCACCAACAAATCAGATTGATACAGCAATCTTTTGAATAATTGCAGCAAGGTTTAAGCTATGACATATGCGCTCTAGGCTTAGGTATTTGAGACACGTTAATAATAGATAACTCTCCAAGCCAAATGTTTTTAAATGAGTTTTAGCACGCTGATCTTGATTCGTAGAAAATGTATTTATCAAATTTACCCAGTTGTCTTGGTGTATTTACTTAATGTCAAGTGGAGAATCTGTTCATTTATTTACTAGTTGATGTTAGCGCTTTGGGTGCAGCTTGGGATCCTACTTAAGTAGAATATTCTTTTTTTTTTTTTTAAGGGGGTCATTCTGTCCGCCGCCCGCCAAAGTCCCGCCGTCAGAATACCGCTGCGCGGTCAAAAGACCGCCGCGGTAATTCTGAGTTTCCCGCTGGGCTGGCGGGCGACCGCCAGAAGGCCGCCCGCCAGCCCAGCGGGAAACCCCCTTCCATGAGGATGCCGGCTCCGAATGGAGCCGGCGGAGTGGAAGGGGTGCGACGGGTGCAGTTGCACCCGTCGCGATTTTCTGTGTCTGCTGGGCAGACACTGAAAATCTTGGTGGGGCCCTGTTAGGGGGGCCCTGCAGTGCCCATGTCATTGGCATGGGCACTGCAGGGGCCCCAGGGGCCCCACGACACCCGTTACCGCCAGCCAGGTTCTGGCGGTCAAAACCGCCAGAGCCAGGTTGGCGGTAAGGGGGTCGGAATCCCCATGGCGGTGCTGCCTGCAGCGCCGCTATGGAGGATTCCCTAGGGCGGCGGGAAACCGGCGGGACACCGCCGGTTTCCCGTTTCTGACCGCGGCTGTAGCGCCGCGGTCAGAATGCCCAAGGATGCACCGCTAGCCTGTTGGCGGTGCATCCGCGGTCCCCGGCCCTGGCGGTTTTTACCGCCAGGGTCGGAATGACCCCCTAAATCTGTTGTGAATGAGATGCATATCCACAACTAATATGCTACCAAAGACTTTGGACGCAGTCCACATCAGACACAGAGCCCTATTCCACTGAACCCTATTTAAGAAATTCAGGAACTAATTTGTATCACCTTTCTGGCACTAGAGACAGTGTTTGCCTATCCCAAAAAGAATATGATATTCTCCACAATAAAGACACAAACATACATCTTCTGTACATCTTACCCACCGTTCATAATGACACTAAGGGGGTCATTACAACATTGGCGGTAAAAGCCGCTTACCGCCGTGCAGAAGACCGCCAACACGCGGCAGCGGAATTCCACCACGGTCATTATGACCCAAAGCCCGGAATCCGCCAAACTCTACACACCCACACAAGTCCGCCACACCAAAGGTCAGTGATAAACTGCCGATAACAAAACCGACACCATCACGCCAACAGGAATACGCCCATACTATCATGACCCACGAATCCACTCGGCGGTCTTTCAACCGCGGTAATCCATTGGCGGTACACACAGCCGCGCTCAAAATACACACACACTTCCAAAACACTACCACATTTGACAATTCGAAATACACACACCTGATACACATACACACACCACTCCCACACACCCAATACAATATAAAACACACACCCACATCACCCACAATCCCCTACGACCACAATTGCGACAGAAGGGCAGAGAGAGACACCACCATCTACAAACTCGCATCCACAGGCACTCAACACCATCACCCACATAACATCCACGCACCTCACACAACACCCCTCTAAATATCACCCCACACATCACCCTCACCACCCCATGGCACTGCAAATACACCCCAGGTTCTCTGAGGAGGAGCTCCGGGTCATGGTGGAGGAAATCATCCGGGTAGAGCCACAGCTATTGGGATCACAGGTGCAGCACACCTCCATAGCTAGGAAGATGGAGCTATGACAAAGAATCGTCGACAGGGTCAACGCAGTGGGACAGCACCCAAAAACTAGGGATGACATCAGGAAGAGGTGGAACAACCTACGGGGGAAGGTGCATTCCGGGGTCTCAAGAGACGACATCGCGGTACAGAGGACTGACGGCGGACCCCCACCTCCTCCCCCACAACTAACAACATGGGAGGAGCAGGTCTTGGCTATACTGCATCCTGAGGGCCTCGCAGGAGTAGCTGGAGGAATGGACTCTGGTAAGACAAATCTTTACTACTTCATCCCCCACCCTACCAGCATGCCATCACATACCCCCACCCTCGGCCTCACCCCCATCACTCCAACTCCTCACACATGTCCCAATATCACAAACCACACATCCCAAACCCATGCCCTGCATGCAACACCAAAGCATGGCCACCCATCACCAAAGCATGGCCACTGCACATACCCATACACCCCCCTAAACCATTATCACACAAGGTCCTACACAGGAATGCAAGCACTGGGGTACAGGGTCACCCACCCATTGCACACCATGGCACACACAGATGCAATAATCATGCTTTTACACCCCTGCAGGACCCCTACCCAACGTCACCGGACAGGAGGGTCCAGATATGTCCACTCCACCCACAGAAGAGGCCCACAGTGATGACAGCAGCTCTGTCCAACTGGATCTAGATGACCAGCCCGGGCCAACTGGGACCTCGGGACAGTCGGTTCCCCTCACACTGGCACAAGCCACTACAGACCTTTCCCCCTCTGGAAACACCAGCACAACGCCCACCCAGCGGGCCCATACCTCTGTCCCCAGGACACGTCAAGCAGCAGTGTGTCCACCACTACAGGGAACCCAGGCTAACCCACCACCCCAACAACACCAGGGACCAGGGGGCAGTGGCATTGGGCACACAGTTCAGGGGAGAGAGGCACAGGAACACAGGGGAACTGGGAGGGCTGCTGTGCGACAGGGGGAGGACAGGCCCAGGGAACCCACTCTCCACGAGGCCCTCTCCAACATCATGGGAGCCTACCACCATTCCCAGGAGACGATGGCAATGGTACGGGCCAAGTTTCAGGAGACCCAGCGGCTGCAGGAGGAACAGTATTTGGGCTTCAGGGAGGAATTCAAATTCATCAATTCCACCCTGGGCACCATTGTAATGGTGCTGAAGGAACTCGTGAACACCAGGAGGGACACTGTGGCACAACAAGGGGCCCCTGACACTAGCCTGGACGATGAACTGCCCACCACCTCCGCCGGCGCTAGTGGACAGGAGGCACCGCCACAGGACCACCACACCAGCCCCCCATCCCCTGCAGAGGGAGAACCACCCCGCAAACGGTCCCTGAGATCCAGGACAAAGACAGAGAACAATGCCAAGAAATGAGACCACCCTGATTGTCATCCTTTTGTCCCACCTTGTCACCCTGTCCATTCTTAAACTGCCCCAGCTCCACTTCCTATGCCCCTTTGGACAATGCACCTGTGAGACTAATAGACTGGACTCTGCCATGGACATTCCTCCACCATCACCCCTCACCATTTTACAACCCCCTCCAATATTGAGCACTTAAATAAACACCCTTAAAGCACAAAACAATCAGGAGTCTGTCTGTGATTTCGAAATAGTGTATTAGCAATTACAGTGTCAAAATGCGCATTCAAATGTAATGTCAACATACCTAGGTCACACAGCTATAGTCCATGAGGAAACAAAGCAGATGTCACACAGTGGGACCAACATCTGTGAAATCGTAAGGGAAAGTGACAACTCAGTGACCATACACTGGGTGAAAATGACAGACAGTAGAGAGGTAGTACATTTAAATCAGATGTAGCAGGCAGTGTTGTCTTCTTACCTGTGTCTCACTGGAAGTATTGCAGGATCACCGTGTTCCTGTTGTCGATGCCCTCTTCTTCTGCTTCCTCGTCTTCACGGTCCACAGCTGCCACAAGACCTCCATCCGGACCATCCTCCTGCAGAAAAGGCACCTGTCGTCGCAAAGCCAAGTTGTGAAGCATACAGCAGGCCACGATGATCTGGCATACCTTCTTTAGTGAGTAGAATAGGGAACCACCCGTCATATGGAGGCACCGGAACCTGGCCTTCAGGAGCTCGAAGGTCCGCTCTATAATCCTCCTAGTCCGCCCATGTGCCTCATTGTAGCGTTCCTCTGCCCTTGTCCTGGGATTCCTCACAGGGGTCAGTAGCCATAACAGGTTGGGGTAACCAGAGTCACCTGCAAATGGCGAGGGTCAACTGTTAGACACACACGAACAAATAGGGACATCCACAGACCCAGACAACTATTCCCACTTTATTGGGTCCATGTGCTCACCTAATAGCCACAACCGGTGCCTCTGGAGTTGCCCCATCACATAAGGGATGGTGTTATTCCTCAAAATGTAAGTGTCATGCACTGAGCCAGGGAATTTGGCATTAACATGGGAGATGTACTGGTCTGCCAAACACACCATCTGCACATTCATGGAATGGTAACTCTTCCGGTTTCTGTACTCCTGTTCACTCCTGCGGGGGTACCAAGGCCACATGTGTCCCATCAATGGCACCTATGATGTTGGGGATATGTCCCAGGGCATAGAAGTCACCTTTCACTGTAGGCAAATCCTCCACCTGAGGGAAAACGATGTAGCTCCGCATGTGTTTCAGCAGGGCAGACAACACTCTGGACAACACGTTGGAAAACATAGGCTGGGACATCCCTGATGCTATGGCCACTATAGTTTGAAAAGATCCACTTGCTAGGAAATGGAGTACTGACAGCACCTGCACTTGAGGGGGGATTCCTGTGGGATGGCGGATAGCTGACATCAGGTCTGGCTCCAACTGGGCACACAGTTCATGAATTGTGGCATGATCAAGCCTGTAGGTGATGATCACATGTCGCTCCTCCATTGTCGACAGGTCCACCAGCGGTCTGTACACCGGAGGATGCAGCCATATCCTCACATGCCCCAGCGGACGGTGCCTATGGAGGAGAACAGCGAGCAGAGAGTCAACCAACTCTGAGGTACGTAAACACAGCTTACTCTGAAAATATTACCAATTCAAAATTAGCCTGTATGAGTGTTTAGGCAAGGCCTACATATGTGTGACGCAGTCAAAAATAATGCCATGTGGGCCCATGAAATGGCGGCTGCCTGACCTGTAAAGTGGGACAAGGGGATATGAGGTAACTGCGCTGGCATTGTACACCGTTGCGGTAGGCGGTCGAAGACGTCGGCGCAATCCTGCAGTTGGTTAACATTGGACCCTATGGGTCCCAGGAGCCAATGACGATGTACGCCGGCGGTGACGGTACGCACCGCCGGGGATGTGACCGCCATTTTCTCTCTGTTTAATCACTTGATACCTGATCTTCGACAGGAGAGGACCTACACTGCAAGTGCTGCTGTGACCTCAGTCTGGAAGAGACAATGGCTCGTGTGTCTGGGGAAAGGGCCCCTGCCTTCAACACGGAGGAGCTGGAGAAACTCGTGGATGGGGTCCTCCCCCAGTACACGCTACTCTACGGTCCTCCAGACAAACAGGTAAGTACACTGTGAGCATTCTGTATGGGCAATGCCTGTGTGGAGTGGGGTGGATGAAAGATAGGGGGGGTGAGAATGAGGCATGCATGAAAAGACGGTGAGTGCATGTGCGTCATGGCAAGGGTAGGGATGCGGGCCAATGACTGTGACGGTGCTGGCGGTAATATCTTCTCCTTTTCCCCTGTACTATTCCTGTAGGTCAGCGCCCACCAGAAGAAGGACATTTAGGGGCTGATTCTAATTCTGGCGGGCGGCGGAGGCCGCCCGCCAGAATTCCGCCCCCATAATACCGCTCCGCGGTCAGAAGACCGCGGAGGGTATTATGAGTTTTTCCCTGGGCTGGCGGGCGGTCTCCAAAAGACCGCCCGCCAGCCCAGGGAAAAACTCCCTTCCCACGAGGATGCCGGCTCGTAATCGAGCCGGCGGAGTGGGAAGGTGCGACGGGTGCAGTAGCACCCGTCGCGTATTTCAGTGTCTGCAAGGCATGCGGGGCCCTCTTTGCCTGGGCACGGCAGGGGCCAACAGGGGCCCCGCGACCCCCCCTACCGCCATCCTGTTCATGGCGGCTTTCCCGCCATGAACAGGATGGCGGTAGGGGGGGTCAGAATCCTCATGGCTGCGGAGCGCGCTCCGCAGCCATGGAGGATTCAAACGAGCAGCGGAAAGTCGGCGGGAGACCGCTGACTTTCCGCTTCTGACCGCGGCTGAACCGCCGCGGTCAGAATGCTCATTGGAGCACCGCCAGCCTGTTGGCGGTGCTCCCGTGGTCGGTGGCCCTGGCGGCCACCGGCCGCCAGGGTCAGAATGACCCCCTTAGCGTGCCATCGCCAAGGAAGTCCGGACCCTGGGGGTCTACCACAGACGGAGCACCTACTGCCGGAAAAGATGGGAGGACATTCGCCGCTGGAGCAAGAAGACGACGGAGACCCAGCTGGGGATGGCCTCCCAACGTGGGAGGGTTGCCCGTCGCACCATGACCCCCCTGATGTTCAGGATCCTGGCGGTGGCGTACCCGGAGTTGGATGGGCGCTTGAGGGCATCACAGCAGCCACAAGGGGGTGAGTACACTCTCATTCTGCTGATTCAGCGCGCATTGTAGGTGTCTGTGTGGGGGAGGTGGGCTGTGGGTTCCCTTAGGCCAGGGTGAGTTTAGTAGGCAAGGACCCTACTTAAGGCAAGCCCTGTGGCACCCCACCTGTGTACAGTGCCAACTACACCTAGCCAGGCTCCTGTGACATCCATGTGTGCAGAAATCGGCCATAGCATGTAACCCATGTCCCTGGGATTGAATAGTGGACTCCAAGTGCGCGGCGTAGTGCAGGGGGCTTCTGTGTCTGTCATGTCCGCCAACGGTAGCAGTATTGCATGCACCCCCCCCTTTTTGTGATCTCCCTGTTCTTGTGTGCATTAGCATCATCAGGCGGAGGAGCAGTGGCACTGGAGCAGGAGGGAGCTTCATCCCACATGGCCCTGGAGGGCGAAACTACAGAGTCTGAATTCACCAGTGGGACGGAGGGCGAGGGGAGCTCCACGGCTGGCACAGGAGCTGACTCCAGCGATACGGACTCCTCCTCTGATAGGAGCTCCCTTGCGGTGGTGGGCCCATCTGTGCCCCCGCACCTACAGGTACAGCCACCACCCCCCCTACCAGCACCGCCCTCCCAGCAGCCCCTCAGCTTTTGCCCCGTGCCCGCTCACCCAGAAGGGTGGGCATCACCTTCGCCCCAGGCACCTCAGGCCCTGCCCCAGTCACCCCTGCTGCCCTCAGTAAGGAGGCCATTGACCTCCTCAGGTCCCTCACTGTTGGGCAGTCTACCATTTTGAATGCCATCCAGGGTGTAGAGAGGCAGTTGCAACAAACCAATGCATACCTGGAGGGCATTCACTCTGGTCCGGCAGCCCTTCAGCTAGCATTTCAGACTCTGGCCTCAGCACTGATGGCAGCCATTGTCCCTGTCTCTAGCCTCCCCCCTCCAACTTCCTCCACCCAGACCCACACCCCTGTACCTAAGCCTATCCCAAGCACACCATCAGACCAGCATGCACACACCTCAACACACAAGGGAAGCTCAGGCAAACATAAGCACCACACATCCCACAGGCACTCACGCAAGCGTCACACACATGCAGACACACCAACATCCACTGCCTCCACTTTGTCCCCCTCCTCCTCGTCTCCCTCCTCCCTCCCTGTCTCCCTCCTCCCTCCCTGTCTCGTCTCCACTCACACCTGCATGCACTACATCCTCAGCAACTACGTCCATCACCAGCACACCCACCACCACACCCCGCTCACGTGCAGTCACCACCCCCACTACCATTCACAAGTCCCCTGTGTCCTCTCCCAGTGTGTCTGTGAGGCTACCTCCTAAGGTACACAAACGCAGCTACACACCCACCCAACAGCCATCCACCTCATGACAGCCTCCAGCCCATGCACCTTCACCCAAAGTGAGCAAACATACACCTCCTACAACCACTACCTCTTCCTCTACACCCAAACCCCCTCCAGCTACCCGTCCCAGTGTTCAGAAGAAACTTTTCCTGGCCAACCTTGACCTCTTTCCCTCACCTCCCCCACCCCTTCAGTCTCCTAGGGCCCGACTCTCCATGTCCCAACCTTGCACCTCAGCCACAACATCGGCGGGACCAGTGGTGCCAGTAGTCACCGGATTATGGAGTGCACCAGGCAGTAGGGCAGCCAGTGTGGTAAGGAGCCAGAGTACGGACAGTCCCCCACCTGTCAAGCATAAAAAGTTGGCCAGTGCCCGGCGGGAGAGGGGAAAGAAATCAGCCACCAAAGCCGCTCCCAGGGATACAGTTGGGAGTGTGGAGACAGCTGCGACACCATCCAAGCTGGGGAAGGGGACATTAAAACCGGCAAGTCTGGGAAGATCAGCACGGCGGACAAGACTGCCAGCAGCCCTGCTGCCCGAGACAAGACCGCCAGCAGAAGCCCCGCTGCCCGAGACAAGACCGCCAGCAGAAGCCCCGCTGCCCAGGACAAGACCGCCAGCAGCCCCGCTGCCCAAGACAAGACCGCCAGCAGAAGCCCCGCTGCCCAGGACAAGACCGCCAGCAGAAGCCCCGCTGCCCAGGACAAGACCACCAGCAGCCCCGCTGCCCAAGACAAGACCGCCAGCAGCAGCCCCGCTACCCAGGACAAGACCGCCAGCAGCCCCGCTGCCAAGGACAAGACCGCCAGCAGCAGCCCCGATGCCAAGGACAAGACCGCCAGCAGCCCCGCTGCCCAGGACAAGACCGCCAGCAGCAGCCCCGCTGCCCAGGACAAGACCGCCAGCAGCAGCCCCGCTGCCCAAGACAAGACCGCCAGCAGCAGCCCTGCTGCCCAAGACAAGACCGCCAGCAGCAGCCCTGCTGCCCAAGACAAGATCGCCAGCAGCAGCCCCGCTGCCCAGGACAAGACTGCCAGCAGCAGCCCCGCTGCCCAGGACAAGACTGCCAGCAGCAGCCCCGCTGCCCAAGACAAGACCGCCAGCAGCAGCCCCGCTGCCCAGGACAAGACTGCCAGCAGCCCCGCTGCCCAAGACAGGACCACCAGCAGCAGCCCCGCTGCCCAGGACAAGACCGCCAGCAGCAGCCCCGCTGCCCAGGACAAGACTGCCAGCAGCCCCGCTGCCCAAGACAGGACCACCAGCAGCAGCCCCGCTGCCCAGGACAAGACCGCCAGCACCACCGCAGGACAGTGAGCACCAATGATTACTACGCTACTGAGGCCGCCACGGGCAGGATGAAGCACTCTGGGCACCAAGCCCCCTCCAGAACCAGTGGAGAGTTACATCCACTACCTCTGTCCTTGGCAGGATGAAGCATTCTGGGCACCAAGCCCCCTCCAGAACCAGTGGAGAGTTACATCCGCTACCTCTGTCCTTGGCAGGATGAAGCACTCTGGGCACCAAGCCCCCTCTAGAACCAGTGGAGACTGTTATCCACTTGAGGGACTGTGGCTTTGCACTCCCCAGGATTGAACAGTGGGCAACCCACCCACTGTTATCGACTTGAGAGACTGTGGCTTTGCACTCCCCAGGATTGAACAGTGGGCAACCACCCACTGTAGAGACTTGAGATACTGTGGCTTTGCACTCCCCAGGATACATCAATGGGCATGGAGCCCCCTCGTGGAGCTGGCGTTGTGCACTCATCCGGCTGAGGTGCGCCCCCCTTTCCTTCCCCCTGAGGTGCCTGTTTTATTTCTATCTGATGCCCCTGCAGTGTTCTCTCCGTCTTGTTCGGGTATTGAGTGTGGGCCTCGCCCATGCCTTTTGGGCCCAGTGGTCCACGGACTATGATGGTGGAATCCCTTGGACTTGTGTTCTTGGTGTATATAATTGTTCATAGTGTAAATGTGTATATATGTAAATATTTTTGATTACTGTATTTTAATATATTACAATCATTCGACTCATTTCCTTTTGTCCTTGCATTCTTCCAGAGGGGGTTGTGGGGTGTAACTGTGATGTATCAATATGTATTTGTGTGTATGGTGTTGGGGGTGGGGGTGGGGGTGTTGCGTGTGTGTGTCACTCTCTTTTCCCTCCCCCCTCCCCTCTGTCGTAGGTGCAGTACTCACTGTGGTCTTCGCCGCTGGCGTTCATGCTCCTGGTAGAGGAGCAGGAAGATAAAGGCTGGGATTATCTGAAGTTCCGGTTCCATGGCGTCCTGGTTCCTCATGGGGTGTGTAGAGGTGAGCGTTTTCTCTTCGAAGTCCTGTTTCCGCTGTGTTTTTGTTCGCGGTGAATCCGCCCCGGAAAAGGTGGCTGATTGGTGGCTTGTAATTCTGTGGGCGGTACATTGTCTTCCGGCTGTCTGTTGGCGGTTACCGCCGCGGTGTTTGTTTGTACCGCCGTGGCGGTCGGAGTGTTTAAGTGGCTGTCTATGTTGGCGGTTTCCACCACGGTCGTAATTCCATTTTTTTTTACCGCCAGGCCTGTTGGCGGATTTACCGCCGCTTTAACACCGACCGCCAGGGTTGTAATGACCACCTAAATGTCCAACCGGGTCATTAGGCTCAAAATCAATTTTGAAACTACTGGCCAAATATGGTGACTATTTTTTTAATCTGTCATTGAGGCGGGCCAATCATACATTTTAGTTTAATGAACACCAGAATGTTCTTGTTATGCGGAATATACCGACCGTGTACCCCAACATCCCTCAGGAAGCAGCACTGTAAGAGATAGTATTCTATTTAGAATAAAGAGAAAGACCTCATAATGCTGCCAATGAATTCATAAACACTATGGCAAAGATTTGTTTATCTAAGAATCATTTTTAATTTGGGGATGAGTTCTATATGCAGATGCAGGGAACATCTAATGGCTGCCTTTTCTTTCATGAGATGGCTTTTCTGTTCATGGACCAGTCTGAACAAAAATTGTTTTATAATCAAATTCATTAGGAATAAGAAATTGTCATGTGTGTCTGCTACATCGATGAGGTATTTTTGATCTAGGGGAATACAGAAAACTATTTAATTAATTTTCACAATTGGCGGAATAGGAGGTTGACAGATATTCAATTTTCAGTAGTCACAGTTGTTCCCAAATTAAGTTTGTTTCTTGACTTAACTATCATGTGCAAGGATGGTTCTCTAATTACATCTCTGAAGGATACTGATAAGAACTGTCTTCTGTGGTAGTAAATATTTAAAGTGGAGACCTAGGGAGACCACTTACTCTACAGCCAGTTCTTGTAGATTTGTATTAGCTGTTCAAGTAAAGATTAGTTTGCAAATGTGTCAGCATTTTAGAAAAGCCAAAAGAGTGAGGGTACCATGCACAACTGTTAAAGAGGTCACAGGAATAGGCTTTGTGCATACCCAGAGGGGCTATTACTGGAGCATAAGACTGGTTCAAACTTGCCCAGGTGAACATGTAACACAACTGTTGGGCATGGAACCAATTAAATCTGACAGATCATAAATAAACATTTGCACTTGCTGAGCCAATTCCTGATTGGAACCTAAACACATACTAGCTTTATGCGTGGATAAGAACTTTAAACACAATCCTTTTCATTCTGAATTTAAAGCCAAGAAGGAAGAATCCTCTTTAATGTTATGACCTAGGTCTATTGCCAATCAGTGGGCAACATAAGTGTAGGCATTGCACAGTATGCAATCAGACACTGGTGCTGAGTTCATGTATAACTGGGGTAGGAGTGATACATGAAACTGTTGATGCGCTTGTGGAGGTCCTTTACCCTCCTTGGTTTCAGAAACCACAAATGCACGGGTGAAACACCATTCCTATTCTCACTAATAGAGGTCGGCTAGATCTTTGGACTTGGGGAAGAGTGTAGTAGTCTGATTCATTCAATCACAAATCGGTAACATAAAACAATCATCAATTCTGGGCACCTTGAGCAATTTAACACTAAATCAAACCCCCCTAACTGAATAAAGTTTCAAAGGTTTATTAACAACAACACAATACATCAACATCAGTTTTCACAGATGGTGACATCAGTAAATCATCGAAATACAATTTAACATTCAGATTTCAGGGCTGGGTCATTCCTATTACTAACACAAATTTAGAGTTGCATGTGTGGGAACTGGCTAACACATGCAGGCAAAAGGAAGACAAAAATAATTTGAAAAAATCATCTGGCAAGGTCTACTCTCTATAAAAATATGCTGGTGTAATTATCTAAGCTAAAAAGGAAAACAAGAAACCACATTTAGTTATACCTCTTCTCTTGGGACAGCAGACAGAAATACTTCATCAGCTAGAACGCTCACTTTCTTCCATCGTCAGGTGGCAGCAGCAGGACAGTGCAGAACACGTGCTGTCAGCCGTTACGAATCAGTTGACATATTAGTACTGAACAGCATAAACAAATGGGACAATTGAGACTAAAAAGAAACTCGTCAGGAAACTTGGAGAAAACAGAGGGTGACAGCAGTAGACTTAAGAGAGGAGTGGACAGATTCTGGCAGAGTTCTGGACAGACTTGAGGCAGGAGTAGACTAACTTAAATTAATTCCAACACAAACTAACTTCACATTTCCAAAGTTCCTCACTAACTTGAAATATTCACGGTCTGTTGATTGGTCCTTCAGGTGGGTTCTCCTTAAATATAAAATTCAGCATCCAATGGCTGCCGATGGCACACCAAGTTTGCAACTATTCTGGATTTTTTCAGCACAAGTGCATTGTCATTTCAATGATTTCATAGAGTTCAGACAAAATATTACTTTATCTAATTGTTTGTTACTTCAGGTCCTTTCTCATTAAACACCTAATAAGCTAACACAGTTCAAATGAGAATCATTAGTTTCCTCTCTTGTTCGACAGCTAGAACAAATATTGTTACATAATTAATACTGAAACATGTTCTTTGCCTTAAATATGATAGGGCTTCCAGTATCACATCAACAACCCAAGGAAAGATTTCAGGTCAGAGGGAACAGAGTAAACAAGTAGTTTTCCTCTACTGCTGCAAAATGAATCATTCAGGACTAGTCAAACTAAGGTCTTAATACACATAAATGCATTAATACATTAATAAAACCTATTGTGTGCCTTACAATTCAAATCAAATATGCAAAGCAAGTTATTAAATTGCAAACATTATTTATGACATGTTAGAACTGATTTAAACGTGCATTTATTTTTCTGCACACATACCTCATGTTAATAAAATCCATTTATAGCAAAAGAAGTGCGATTAATTCATGTTCACTTAATGCTTCAATTCTAATATTCGTCTCAATAAGAACACTCTTTACGTTAACTCATTTTAGTCCTTCATTTAATATAAATGCAAAACATCTCATGTTAAAACATAGTGTTTAATACGAATGGGGGCCACATGGTCCACCATAATTCAAATGTGTACATTTAACATTTCCATGTTACTTTCTCTCTTAGGCTTTTAAATGTAGGTTAATTTTAAACCATATGCTAACTTCTATACCACTAAAATATTAATAAAAATTGATCTCTCTCAAAACTTTCATGAATTGCCTGATGAAAAAAGTTATATTTACCTCATCATCTGTCCGTGTGACTTAGCATTCATTGAAAAAACGAGCCATGAGTGAAAGTCTGCATTTTTCAACATAATCACAGGTTCGAGGCAACAAGATGACGGCACTCAGTGCGGGACATTTCTTAGATTGAGGACATAGTGAATCTGAATTGAAGATGACTGTCCTGAAGTCTGTTAAACATAAGCAGAATAGCAATAATGAATGGCTACTATTATGCAGTGCGGCAGCATGTGTGATTCTTAAACTACATATCAATTGGCAGTGATGTAAGAGACGAAACAGCCACTGCTGTGGTTGCAACTGATAGGGGGTGTGCGCAAGGTCTCTGGCGGTCGATGTAATTACAGATGGTGGTTAATGTAAGCCGGTCCTTTATCGTGTAGGGCTTTGTAGGCCTGTGTGAGGATCTTGAACTGGTATCTCTTCGTGATGAGGAGCCAATGGAGGTTTCTGAGGCTGGGGGTGATGGGGGTCCATTTGGGGAGGTCCAGGATGAGCCTGGCTGCAGCATTCTGTATGGTGTGGAGTCTTATGAGGAGCTGGGTGGAGAGGCCAGAGTAGAGTGCGTTACCGTAGTCGAGGCGGCTGGTGACGAGAGCGTGGGTCTTTCTGGTGTTAACTCGGATCCATCTGAGATTCTGCAGAGCAGTCGGAGGGTGTTGAAGAAGGAGGGAGTGACTGCATTGATTTGTCATTTCAAAGTCAGTTTGTTGTTGAGGATGATTCCTAGGTTGCTTGCATGGTCTGTTGGCGTTGGGTGTAGGTCAGAATTCAGGTGGCCACCAGCTGTGGTCCCATATGGATGTTTTTTCTCAAAGATAACAACTTCTGTCTTGTCGAAGTTGAATTTAAGGCAATTGGCTCTCATTCACTTGGCTACATTGGTCATGGCGAGTGAGTGGATAAATTGTGTGTTGTCTGCACAGGAAATTATCTTAAGACCATGGGATATGCAGATATCCGCGAGAGGGATCATGTAGGTGTTGAGCAATGTGGGGCTGAGGGATGATACTTGACTATGCCACATCTGATGTTCTTGGGTTCGTAGGTGAAAGGAGGCAGCTGGATGCTGTGCGTACGTCCTTTAAGGAAGGAGATGATCCACTTGAGGGCATTTCGCTGTATACCGATATTGTAAAGTCTGTTGATGAGGGTGTAGTGGGATATAGTGTTGGATGCAGCTGAGAGGTCGAGGAGAATCAGGGCTGCAGTCTCCCCGTGGTCGAGGAGGGTTCTGATGTCATCTGTGGGTGCGACCAGTGAGCTCTCTGTGCTGTGGTTGGTTCTGAATCCTGATTAAGAGGCGTCAAGCAGGTTGTTTTGTTCAAGGTATCCAGTGAGCTGTTGATTGATGGCTGTATTGAGTACTTTGTTAGGGTAAGGGAGTAGAGAGCTCTGTTGATAAGTTTTGAGTTCGCTGAGATCAGAGGAGGGTTGCTTTAGGAGGGGTCTGATCTCTGCGTATTTCCATCTGGCTGGGAAGGCTGACATGGTGATGGAGATTTTGAGGATGCTGGTGAATTCAGTGCTGATTTAGTTGGATCAGATGTTGAAAAAATGGCAGGGGCATGGGCCGTTGATGCTCCGGAATGAATGGAGAACATGATGGCCGTGGTGGTATGTGTGGTGAGCGGGGACCATGTGGCAGTCGTTCAACTGGTGTGCATTAATTGCCCAAGACTGTTGAGGTTGAGAGCCATGGGTTGGGTGTCGAGGTTGTTATAGATGTTGTCAATCTTGCTGTGGAAATAGTCCAAGAGGGTGTTGCAGAATTCTTTGGAGGGGTAGATTCTGTTCTCTGTGGCTGCAGGGTTGGAGTATTCCTTGACAATTTTGAATAGTTATTTTGTGTAGTTGGCTGCTATATCGATGTGGGCTGTGATGGCTGCTCTCTTGGCTTCCTTGATATACAGGTGGTAATTGCGGATGTCTGCTTTGTGAGCGGCTCTGTTGTAGGTGTTCCTGTTGGAACACCATAGTTTCTCGAGTCGTAGCTCTTGGTGGTTTGGAGCTCTGGGGTGTAGGTTTTGTTGGTTTTTGCTGGCTTTATCGGGGCGACTCTATTAGCCCATTTAGCGATACTGGTGGCGAAGTTCTGGACGGCCTGTTCTAGGTCTAGTTTGGGTGGTGTTGAGGGCCTGAGTCCACTGTCTCTCTGTTACCTTACCCCAGCTGCGGTGGGAGGAGCTGTGATGCTTGGTAATGGTATGCTGTGCAACAGAGATGAAGAAGTGATTGATGGTGTGGTCAGATCATGCAACAAAAGCATCAAGAGGGTAGTGCACAGAGAGCAGGATGTGGGCAACTGCACATAAGACCTGTCACAGGAGGAGCTGGCACAGGGAGCTCTGAAAGATCAACATCAACTGACCTCAATAGAATCTGGTCTAAATGAAATGAGTGAGTTACTGCAATGTTGAACTCTCTTTACCAGAATGAATATAATGATTCTAGTACAACATGCAATAAGACCTTAGTGGATTTCTTGTTGAATGATACATCATAGAAAACCGTACATCATGACTAGATCAATGGACCTGAATACCTGCTACTTGTCTGCAAACGATAACCCTCACACAGCACCCTTCTCTTAGTTTATCCTACTCTTTAAATAAATATATATATTCAGTAAGTAAACCATTTTTGACTAACAGAATAATGTGAATACTCGGAGGGTATTAAATCAATTTTTTCAAAATCCGCATAGCTAACTGTCTTGTTTTTAACTATCTTTATTGAGTTTTTGAAGAAATAAAAATTGAAACATACAGCTTAAGTGTAGTCATACATCTCGCATTGTCGCGTAGGCTCTCATTATCCTAATGAGACTACTGGATTTTTGGGCAGCAAGATCGTTCACAGTGTGGAGGACTAAGTCTAACCCACGACGAAGGACACTTGTCACCCCAAATCCGGGTTGAGCTCCGGCTAACTAGCAGTGCCTTATCTCTCCAAAGGGAATAGACAATTGGGCAGCCGAGTGCATGACATCTTAGTGCTTCCCAGGGAAGTCGTGGTCACTCAGGTCCCAACCAGTTCTCTCATACACAGTGTGGTCTCATATATAAATGACAAAGGCAGTTTAAGTTGTAAAGATTGGTTTAATAAAACGACTGCATTTTAGATAACAAGGCGTGAGCCGCAATAACCAGAATCATACAACACAGTAAGATTGAAATAGTAACGAGGAGAGTGAAACATAAGAATAATGCTATCATAGTGCAACTAGATTACGTTCTCTCTTCTAAGTTCTATTTTGAGCACAGCATGTTAAGCTCTAAGCCTGCCTTTCAGGTTCCCCCGGGAGGACATCGACCCTCATACCTGAGCAAAGGCCTGTGATCGGGATCAGCATCTGCAACAGGGCAGTCAGCATCTAGTTGTGGGTTCCTGGTCGGAATCTCCCTCTTACATGTACCAGGACTAGGAAGTGTTTTTATAACTAACACGCCGGTGTTCTAAGAAACGTCCCTACGTAAGAATGTGTACTTTCTACGAACCCTAAAGACTAAACTTCTACCACGTCTATCGGCAATGTACCAGACTGTATCCTTGACTGAAGCACAGAGCAAGCAAGAATGTATTGTTTGAGAACTTCAGTGCTGAAGTAAGCGAAACAGTGTGATAGAAGAAAATAAAACAAGACCGTGAAACTGGTTACTGTAAAATAACAGTGCGAGGCTAAATAAAATGCATCTAGGGCAAAGTGCACAGAGGCCTAATACTTTAAGCAAACGCGCAGAAAGCTACATTAAAAGTGGCTACACTACACCCTCCCCTTGTTGTTAGAAAGTGGTTGAAGCCGAAGCCAAAAATGCCCTAAGCTAAAAGATAATTAAAACCCTACAGAATTTCAACAAGTCAAGAGGACACCAAAGCACATTAATCCTCAATTTAAAAATAAGCATGCGGGTAAGAGCCAAATTCATGTGACAATGTTAATTGAGACCAGATCCAATTTAAGCAGTGGTCATGGAAAGCAGGAGGTTCTCCACTTCGGCAGATGACAAAACTGGAAAATCCACACCAAAGACTATCAAGGAGCAGGTGTGTTCCAAAGCCCCAGTGTCAACCAAGGCGGCATCCCGTTCAGAGTCTGTGAACGAGTTAATATCAACTTCCTCCAGGAAGGGTGTCTCGTAATCAGCCTCACGAAGCAAACGCAGCCGCAGCGCGCATGTCTGGGAATGAGACCTCATGGGGAACATCAACAGATCAGCATCAACCACTGGGGGGCGTTGCTGTGAGAGACAGACGTCTAGTGCATGTTCAAAAGAGCACCAAAGGCACCGAAACACGGGCTGCACACAATCCACAACCGGTTTGAATGACAGAGACCAGCCACACCCCAAATGTTCCAGGAGTGTTGCTCCAAAGTGCTGCATCATGCGTTCACGACACAGCTGCACTGATGGGAGCGCCCACATTCGTCCTTGTTGCGGCGGGACAGCCATTGCGGAAAAACAACAGCAAAATGCCGGCTAATAAAGCCAAAGTTATCGGAAATCCTCCAAAAATGCTTCCGAAAATTGAATGAATAGCCAAAGGTATTAAACCAAATATAGAAGAGAAGGTGTGAACGAAACCAACACCAACGGCTTTAAAAAAATGTGCTAATCCAACCGTGCTGGACGCATTAAATATACGTCCCACGAGTTCACCAAAATGGCTCGGAAAGTTGGTATTTAACAGGGACTGTATTTCTGCTGATGACCTTGCCACCTGAAGTGCGTAGGTCTCGCGTGCAGATGTAAGGGCTACATGCTTCTGAAACAATAAAGCCTTTAGTCTACTTAACTTGTCGAAATTCACCTTGGAAGAAGCAATGTGAGGCCAGATATCCGCGACCTTTCTTAATTTAGTGGGGGGAAACAACACATTCCTGCAGCAAGTAACGACCTTAGTGACCGAAACAACGTAAACTATTCCAGCCCGCATGCCATAACAGTCTTCACTATTAAGGAGGACGTCGCTGCCGTTTGAAAGCACCTGGAATGTGCGTTTAATCAAGGGGACCGGAACTCCCTTCAGATAGCAAGCCAAGTTCGCAACCGAGGCATTACATGCCCCATGCAAGGACAGCTGCTTACAAATCATCGAATGGCTGACTGAAGTCTCGCATTCACTACCACTAAGAAAGACCTCTTTCATGCCATTGAGACACTTGTACAAGAAGGGAAGCTCCCACACCTCATGGATATAACTATCCCCCAACTTCTCATATCTGCTTACCGGAACATGTTTCAAACAAGAAGTGAATTGTAACGTAGAAATAGGCAGATTAATAACCCTGTGTATCAACCACTCTGCAGACGGTATTTCGGCCACGGTAAAAGGCAATCTTTCTAATTTTTCAATGTTGAGAATGACATAAGTCGCCTCCTTCTTAGCCATTAGTTGTTGTTGTCGCGTTAAATTAAAGGAAAAAATATCTCCCTGGCACTGATGTGCTGCCATGGAAAGCGACCCGCCTTCAATGTCTGAAGCGTCCAACCCAACTGCATAATGGACCGGGTCTGACTTTGTTCATGATATAAATAAGACATATCAGATAGTATAATGTCTATAGCAGAAGAAACAATGTTGTTAATCGTATGTATTCGGTCGGACAAGGTGTGAATTCCATTATCCACAACAGCTAATGCCTTTTAAAATTTTTCCTGATCTATCTGCCTTAACTGGGCTGCAGCCTCCTGTTGGGAAAGTTTCCATATTTCATTGTACACTTCGTACAAGAAACGCTTCCTACGTGGTGTCTTCGGGCCTGACAAAAAATCTTGCAAGTCAGTGTTATTAGACAGGAGAGTGAGATGTGTCTTGACTGCATCTAGTGAGGATGATTTTAACCATTGTTGGCACAATTTTCCCACACTATATGTAGTAATAATTTCAGCATGTTCTGGTGATATATAGCGAGGGTCTGCCCGACTCGTCCTGAAACCCCCGAGGAAGTGACAAAACGTTGATGACACCCATTGGTGTCTACAGGCCACAATAACCACCCGCCTGGACGTGTCAATGAAGTGTTAAATGTACCATTCTGGACCCAGTCTGTAAGCTCACTAAAAGTGGCATTTATGTATTTCTGCCAATTATTAATTTTTGTAGGGACAGGTGTACTAGGCATGTTCAATTCTCTAATCGTTGCTAAGCCCAAACAGCTAGCCTTTTGTACTGTTTCATTTTAAAAAAATCATTTGGACGGGAATGAGACATGCTCTAAACAATGTTTCTCTACCCTTTGTCTGCCAATGTTTTGTTCCCCAAACACTTTTAAAATCAACATTATTTGACCAATATTCATAACCTTCAATCGACGGTCGGGAAACAAAAGAATCTGAGTATATGAATTTCGTATTAGTCAACAACATTTGCTTATCTTTAGACGGAGTTAACTTAAAATAATGTGACTTAGCATTTATGTGATGATGCCCAGAAAAATACGTAAATTTGTCAGAATAAGTTTTGGAACTCCCTTGCGGGGGAGTTGGGCAATGCTCCCATTGCGTATAGTCAAATATCGTTTTCGGACTACTTGCTTTATGTATAAAATGGTGCCCATAATAATTATAGCAAAACATGTCACCATAATTGTCTTTAAACTGGTAAACATCTTCATTTTCATAGACAGTATAATATTGTAATTCAGTCATCATGGAGTCAACTGTCTTTACATCCCAATCATCAGATACAATGCCTGGTATTACTATATCATTCATAGATAACTTTAGGACATACGGTATTTGAATTATCTCTCAGGAAGAAAATGACCATATATCAACAAAAAAAAGGTAATGACAAACCCTATCCAGAGAAAAAATGCTGACATAGTCAATAAGAGACACAGATAGTTCCAAGGAAAAACAAAATACGTATCTTTAAGCCAACACATCAGCTTACGTGGACCTGGGTCAGTAGTTGAAGAGGCAAACGAGTCCGATAGACCATAGTTGTTGTTGGCAAAGTACCCAGAGGCAGTTTGTGCAAAAGGTGGCACCGTATTCAATGGAGGAGTTGGTGTTTCTCGCGGTGGTACACTGTAGATAGCACCATCCGCAACTTCAGTAGTCATGGTGACTCGATCAAATGTTTCTAAGTTATTTGTTGTCAGTGGAACTAAAGCGAGATCATCATCCACCCTCCCCAAGCTCGGAGAGGCAACAGTGTTGGTATAAATAACTTGGAGCGGAACATCTCCCCCAGTAGTGAGAGGGATTCGGGAACTACTGGACGTTCCTCTTGGCCTGCTGTGCAGAATCAGCCACATGTTGTAACTTGACATTGTCAATAGAAACAAAGCGATTTTCTTTGGCACCTGGCAATGGTGGTAAAATAACAGTTCTCGTTCCTTGTATGCCCAACACAGGGACTGGTGCACGATAAGAAGGGCCAAATTCTTTTTTCACCGCAACCTTTTCACACACAAGATCCCCAACTCTGGGAATCCAACCCATAGGTGTTACTGGCACATCCTTAATTCCTGTGGAGGCAGCACTTTTAGAAGAGTTATCTTCACAGAACTGTCGTAATTCCTGCAAAACAGTGACACGATCATTTATGTCAAAAGGCATTTCCGCTGCCTCCACACCAGGACCATCAAGATCCGGAACAAACATTTGTGTTCCGAACAGGCACTCATATGAAGTACGACCCCCGGGACCTTCTAGGCAGGTTATTCAGTGCTCTCTGAACTCCATACAGGTGGGTTAGCCAACTACGACCCGTACCTAAGACTCTGGCTGTTAAGGATTGCTTTAAATCGCGGTTTAATCACTCCATGACAGAATTTCCCTCGGGATGAAATGGAGACGAGAACTGGAGCTGGACCCCCAACGAAGCCATGGTGTCCCTGAATGCCCTTGAGGCAAAAGCAGGGCCCTGGTCCGAATGGAATGCCGCAACTGCATATGTACCGACAAAGACACGCAAATCTTTAATAACAGAGCGTCAGCCGAGCGCTGTGGCCACACCCACACAAATCTGGAGCAAGAATCAACAGCGACTAGTATATATTTGTATGCACTATCCGGTGTGAGTGGACCGCAATGATCCAAGTACACACATTGTAATGGTCTGTTCGATATTAAGAGGGGTGTCTGCGGCGGGCGCTTAGCTGTTGAAACTTTAATTTGTTGACAGATGTCACAACGAAGGACATACTGCTTAGTCTCTTTATAGAGACCAGGCCACCAGTAACGGGCCTGTAATAGCGAAATTGTGGCAGCCACGCCAGCATGTGCAGATGCCACTCCCTCATGCGCTGCATTTATCAATTGTGGTCTTACAACTATATTGGGGATCTCACGTATGCCTACACTAGGTATTTTAACCTCAGCCTTGAGCATACTTCCCATGAAGTATTGATATTTATTAGGAAATCCTTTATGATAGGGCGTGCCATCAACCGTAGCTTTTATGGCAGCCAGAATCTCTGTGTCTGATTTGGAACTCGAACGAGTCACTGCGGCCACAGTGGCAATTGCCATTGCCGACTTTGCTGCTTCATCAGCCAAAGTATTCCCAGCAACGTGTATTCCAACGCGCTGGTGTCCAAGAGTATGTACAACATGGACTTTGGGTAGCGTCTCATTCAGGTCTGCTACCTTCCCCCACAGCAGTCTGTGTTTTATGGTGTTGCCTTTTGAATCTCTGAACTCATTCAAGCGCCAGTAATGTATGTATTCATTAAAAGACTGGACACAATAATACGAATCAAAAACAATCAGTGTGAACTGTGTCGGATCTGTATGTTCTAATGCCATCAATAGAGCTTTCAGCTCAGCCAATTGTGCCGTACAATCCCCCAAGGTTTGTGTAGAAGTATGTTGGGGGCAGAATTTCTCCCCCTCCATATGGCCGCTCACTACTGCACATGCAGCAGAATATTGGTGTTTTGTCCCCACCGCCGGTTGCGCAGAGCCATCGGTGTATATTACTACTTGATATTGATCAATAGGCAACGTGTCAGAGGGAACAGGATATTCAACTTCATATTGCAGAAATTCTTGAGTTTGTAACTTTGGGTCAAAAATGTAATCTACATCAGTGGCTGTTAAAGACGTAGCCCATTGTATCCATCGCGGGTGTAGTGCTTTTGCATTAGGAACGCTAGCTTTTGTAACAGCCTCCAGGGCCGGAATAGGGGAAACAACAATAATGCGTTTACCCTGGGCAAGAGGTCGTTCTTTAATACCAGCCATCTGTACAGCAGTGAGAATTTTCTCTGTTGGTGCAAATCGTTGTTCAGCAGCCGAATACAAGTGGGACTTGTATCCAATCGGGACTGTCTCACCTTCATTAAATGTGACATACGTAAACCCAATGGCCCCAGCTATTACCCTGATGACCAAATGCGTCTTATTGTCCCGTGTATGTAAATGTTTTGGAGCTAGAAGATCTGCTTGTAACTCCGAAGAGTATGTGTATGTTCAATTGTCCAGAATTTGCTTGAAAAATCAGGACGGATTAATTCGTATAAAGGTTTTATGCGTGTAGCATAATCAGGAATGTATGTTCTGCCAAAATGTAGAAAGCCCAACAATGATTGGAGTTTCTTAATCGTATTAGGTGGTGGCAGTTGTGCACACTTTTCTAAAAATTGTGGCGCTAGGCTCTTACCTTCATTCAACAGCTCATATCCCAGGAATATGACGCTGAGGAAGGCAATTTTAGATTTTTTGAAGTTAAATTTGTAGCCAATTTTGGCAAACCCTACAACAATGCGGGCTACCCGTCTTAAATGTTGTAGTAACTCGTCATCCGTGAGATATACATCATCTACATATGACAATGCTTCAGGGTCCAACTCGTGTAAAATTGAAGTCACACGAGCCGCAAACAGTCCCGGGCTATTCTTATACCCCTGAGGCAAACGAGATAATTTTTCTGGGAGCCTAACGCACTAAAGCTTGTGAGATCCCTGCTTTCGGGTGCTATATTCTGGCAGAAGAATCCATTTGAGATATCTAAAGTCTTTTTATATTTTTTCCGCACAATGTTATTCCTCAGTGCGGCGCTATGTGAATTTTGTATAGCGTATGTACGTGTATGTCCGTTCAAATGTCTGTAGTCTAACACTATTCTATATGAATGGTCCGGTGTAGCTACAGGGAATAAGGGATTATTCAAAGGCGAGACACAGGGTTCAATCACCCCCTGGTATTCTAATTGCGTAAGTATTTCTCTCACCGGTGCCCTTGCTTCATGTTTTATGGGATACTGCGATTGTGGCTGAGGTTCACCTTTAATCGGAATTACATGATATGGAGAATCCTTATCCCACCCTACGTGATTTCTATATAAGGCAGGTGCTTGTGCTAGAGCCCATTTGATGCAATAGGACTCTGCGAGTTCCCCTGGAACAAGTGGTGAGAACAAAGGTTTAATAACCTCCTCCCCAACTGGGCAGGTGCGGACAAAGTCAGGCGACCAATCCTGTTCAGCCAGCAAAATGTCATATATCTTAACTACACAATCCCAAAAGATTGCGTGTATAGTGCGTTCAATGTCTCCTTCCAATTGTAAAGTCACTGTATACACCCTATCGGGTTCAGACACACATATCTGCTGTTTCAACTTGTATGAAGTCATCAGTTGCTTTCACCTCCAGATGCTCTAGAAGATTCCGTCGAAATATTGTGACCTCTGCCGCGCTGTCTAGCAGTGCTAGTGCCCATGTCTTGTTCTTCAAGAGAACTCTCTTCCTGTGTGGCATGTCTAACTGAGACTGCCGCCACCTTTTTCTTTTTAAACTGTTGTTTTTGTTGTATCGGTTTCTTTTCCTTCTTGACAGAAACCTCAGAAGAGCGTTGTGATTCCTGTCTTGGTTTCACATACTCTGTTCTCCGCTCTGACCGCCCACCTCTCTCATTTCTCTTTTCCGATGAGTCCTGAAAGGAACAAGATTGGCGTGTATTAGTGTATTGATATCTATCAGGCGTTTTCAGATTATCCCTATTTCTGAGATTATACCTATTCTGCGGGGTCTCCGTACGCGGGGATTCTCCCCTTTCTTTTTTAGGTGTCTGTTGTTTTTTCTCTCAGTGCTTCTTATTACCCTCAGGTTGCTGTTTAGCATTGTCTTTACTAATTTTTCCTTGAAACTGTGGTTTTTGTGGTCTAGCCCCTAGGCTATCTCGACCGATACTGGAATATGTTTCCGCTATTATTTTAGGCAGTTCCCGCTCCTGATCTAGCTGCGGGACGTCACAAAGACGCATACGCAAGTGCAACTGCCTCCCCTTTAAGATTACTTAGTATTATTGAAGAAACCGTGGCAAAGTTGACCATCAGTTGTATTCCTAAATCTAAGGCTGGGGCAGCCCCGTATTCATCCTGAATCTGTTTAAGCACTTCTGGTAGGTTGGCCAAGGTCGGTGTACCGTGTGCCGTTGTATAGAGCGCGGCAAACACCGTGCCCCATGTATTACAATGTTCCACTGTGGGAACCATGCCAAATGGTAAACACATAGTTTATATTCTATGTTTGTCCTGAGGTCCCGTATGGGGAAATACCGCCTCCAGCGTATTAATTTTCTGTGCCAGCCAAAATGGAGTGTCCTCCCGTTTTGCTGGAACCTTACCCATGATAGAGTGTACAGTCACTGAGTTTATACCTGGTGTTACTGCATGTGGTTGTGCTGGAGCAGCAAGCGCTGGGTTTGTATTTAGTGTCTGCATCACAAATTGTACTAAGCGTCTATATGTAGCCGTTAAGTCTGTATATAAACGACGAACTTCAGCCACCGGCATATTTGCAACCGCAGGATGTGGTGTATATGTGGCCATTAAAGGCCAGGTCGGACCATCATTACTCAGTGGACCTAACCTTACTGGCAATATTGTGCGGGGTAGGGCGCCATCAAGCCAACTATTATGTTCTTGATAAGATAGAGGTATCTCTAGGTATGTGTACGCCCTGTACTGGCCAGGCGCGTTCGCAACCGTACATGTGTAAAATGTATTTGTATTCCCATCAACTGCTGGAAATATGACCCAGGAGTAGAAAAGTTCTGTTCTATAGGCTACATGGGCGGCCACCACAAACGTGACTGGACCACCCTGGATCATAAGACCATGTGCAAGCAAACATGCTGTGAGCGGCTGTCTCATATTAAGAGCTATTTGTATTACCTGGGGATTCGCCATTAGAAAAACAGCGATGGTTCAGAGAAGGCACACCAAAACGGGGTCTTTCCTTTTAAGGTTCAAGCTTGAACAACCATCCGCTATATTTAGGGTTACCTATATCGCGGTGGTGGAAGTCCTCAGTGCCACGGACGTCTCCGTTAAAGGAACTGAGGGATCATTATAATATATGAGACCGAGAGAGACTGGTGGACCCGAAAATTAGAGCCAGACCAATCGTTGGCGGCGCCATGTCACGTAGGCTCTTATTATCCTAATGAGACTACTGGATTTTTGGGCGGCAAGATCGTTCACAGTGTGGGGGACTAAGTCTAACCCACGGCGAAGGACCCTTGTCACCCCAAATCCGGGTTGAGCTCCGGCTAACTAGCAGTGCCTCATCTCTCCCAAAGGGAAGAGACAATTGGGCAGCCGAGTGCATGACATCTTAGTGCTTCCCAGGGAAGTCGTGGTCACTCAGGTCCCAACCAGTTCTCTCATACACAGTGTGGTCTCATATATAAATGACAAAGGCAGTTTAAGTTTTAAAGATTGGTTTAATAAAACTACTGCATTTTAGATAACAAGGCGTGAGCCGCAATAACCAGAATCATACAACACAGTAGGATTGAAATAGTAATGAGGAGAGTGAAACATAAGAATAATGCTATCATAGTGCAACTAGAATACGTTCTCTCTTCAAAGTTCTATTTTGAGCACAGCATGTTAAGCTCTAAGCCTGCCTTTCAGGTTCCCCCGGGAGGACATCGACCCTCATACCTGAGCAAAGGCCTGTGATCGGGATCAGCATCTGCAACAGGGCAGTCAGCATCTAGTTGTGGGTTCCTGGTCGGAATCTCCCTCTTTTACGTGTACCAGGACTAGGAAGTGTTTTTATAACTAACACGCCGGTGTTCTAAGAAATGTCCCTACGTAAGAATGTGTACTTTCTACAAACCCTAAAGACTAAACTTCTACCACGTCTATCGGCAATGTACCAGACTGTATCCTTGACTGAAGCACAGAGCGAGCAAGAATGTATTGTTTGAGAACTTCAGTGCTGAAGTAAGCTAAACAGTGTGATAGAAGAAAATAAAACAAGACAGTGAAACTGGTTATTGTAAAATAACAGTGCGAGACTAAATAAAATGCATCTAGGGCAAAGTGCACAGAGGCCTAATACTTTAAGCAAACGCGCAGAAAGCTACATTAAAAATGGCTACACTACAGCATCAGGTATGTGCATTCATTTTTGGCATATTATCTTCAGAGGCAATTGGAGTCATCAAGAGTATAATATATAGATACAAGGGGAGAGGAGCTCCATAGTTGATGCCAAAGAAACAGTATTAACCACAAACAAAAATAAGCGGTACACAACTTTCCCATCTTCCACCTTATCCCCAACGTGTCATCAGCTGTGCTGTACATTGAAAGGTAATAGAAATAGGATAAAGAGAGAGAGAGAACGAAAGACAGGACAACGAGGTGGGTGTGGTCAACCTGATACGTAAGAACATTAGGGGACTTGATGGCCTATTACTACACCAATGCCTTTTATGTAGGAGATCAGGTGGCATTTGCAATCAAGTAAAACAGGATAGTTAATTTCACTTGTAACTGTTAGTCATCATCCGCTTGGTAATCTGACACTTGGCTAGCAGTAACGCCAGGTCTAATAAAGCGTATCATGGTTTATTAATTTTTGGGATGGGGCTACAAACCCAGGAGACAGTGCTCTACATCAAGTTCAGCAAGAGCACTGTGGACATCATCCCAGAGCTGTGTCAGGGAGGGACACGCCAAGTGCATGTGTAATAAAACTGCTGGGTCTGGCATCTGGGACAGTTCAGGGAAGTTGCAGGAGAAATCTTGTGTAGCTTTGATGATGTCAAATAGGCCCTGTGTAGAAGTGAGAATTGGATAAATTCAAATTACGAGTTACAGGAAATCATGCTGGGATATTCTGTAAGAAAACACCATTCCATATTGTGCACAGCTCGTAAGGGTGTCAATGAAGTTTGGTGGTGCATATGTAAACATTTGTAGAACCATTTGACTAGATGTCCGCCAGCACCCATGTCAAATACAGTGTGAGCCAAGGAGTGCACTTCCAGTTCCAACCCTGTGTGTGCACAGTACCTGCGTATATAGCGTGAGATGTGGGTATGAGTCTTAATGAAATCTAGGCATGACATTAAAGTACCATCTGCAACATATGCCTCAACAATGAGAGTCCTGCAGATTCCTCAGGTTCTAATCTTTGCGTTGTAAGCTCACAGGGCTGGACAGGCCCTGTAATCGTATAACAGAGGGGTATTAGCATATTTAAGAGCTTGGTTCCTTTGTGTGTGCATTAAAAAGTAGTAAAGATAGATAAGGGGGTCTCGTAGTGCCTGGTAGTAGTAATGAATGTAGCGTGCCAAGCCGCCACTGTGGTTGTGGATGTCTGATCTCAGTTAAATGAAAACCGACCATGCAATAAGACAACCACTGCAATTGGCCTGCAAAACAGTGAGCTTTGAAGTCCGGGCGCCCATCCCTCATTCCTCTGGTGGTAACTGCAGCCCTGTGCTCGTATCAACTCTATCAAGAGTGAATGAAGTATTCGAAAATAAGTTATGGGAATGATTACTGGCAAATTGCCAAAAAATGTACAGCAGATGTGGCAACGTAACCATTTTGGGCACTGCCAGGCGGCCCGCTGCAGAGAAGTAGCCCGATCCATAATAGTATTTGTGAACAAAGTGAAGTGATGGCTTTCTTTAGGTTGCCTTTTGATAAATCTGTGGTAGTTCTATAGACCTGTGTACCTAGATATCAAAATGTGTTTGTGCTACCGGGATAGTATGTGTACCCATGGACAGCGTATCCCTGACTGGGTGTCCTTGGAAACAGAATACATGGGATTTAGCATGGTTGATACGGAGGCCAAATAAGTCACCAAATGATTGAAGTAAGGTGGCAATGGGTGTAAAATCAATGTGAGATCTTGGACGTAGAGTATCATGTCATCCATGTGCATGGAAACTGCGTGGTTATGCAGCCCTTGTGGTACACACCAGCCGTCTGCTCTCTGCTTGATGCACTGTGGCAGAGGTTCTATAGCTAGCACAAATAATAGTGGGGATAAAGGACAACCCTGCCTAGTGTCACGGTATATCCAGTACAGAGATCATATATCAGAACCTGTCCATGCTCTCGCCATGGGGTTAGTATCAGAAGCTTGACCCATTTGATGTCGGTGGTGGGGGGTGGGATGCTAAATCTGCCCAGTGTTGCAAACATATAATCCCATCCCAGCGTTTCAAATTCTTGTTGAAGATCAAGTGAGAGGCACGCTGCAGCAGCGTAAGGAGCCAACCTCCATGACCTGGTAAAGGTGTCTGATATTCAGTGAAGTGCTGCGATGCAGGATACATCCACAGTGATCAGTGTAAATTAATCCTGGCAGTAATCACATAGTTAGTACTTTACTCAGTATCTTATATTCAGTAGTCAATAAGGATATGGGTCTATAAGATGACGTGTTCCAGGTCATAGCCAGGTTTAAGTAAAAGATGTGACCAGAGCTTGTCGTGCAGGAGGTGGGAGAGAGCCTGCTTCCAGAGAAGCTTTATCAAGGTTTTCAAGGTTGTGGAATTAGTTGGGATGTAAAGGTGGCATAAAATTCGATGGGTAGTCCATCCATCCCTGGTGTTTGGTTACGGTTGTAAAGCCGAACCACCCATGGTAGAACCATGCATGGCTTAACGCGGTTGGAACCCAGAGTGCGTCTTTACCATGCATGCCTTTACCACGCATGCCTTTACAACGAATTTCATTGTAAAAGCATGCTTAGTAAAGGTATATGTGGTAACCCCATGCGTGGTTGTGTGATAAACCCTCCCTGACCCCTTCTCCCCGGGCTAAACACTGAAACCTACCCTGTCCTAAAAACTACTCCTACCCCCGCCTTAAACCGTAAAACCTACCGTGCCCTGTCCTAAAAACTACCCTGATCCCCTGCCCTAAACCCTAAAAGCTACTGTGCCCTGTCCTAATTAAAACCTACCATGCCCTGTCCTAAAACCAACCTGACCCGCCCTAAAAACTAAAACCTACCCTGTCCTAAAAATTACCCAACCCTATGATAAAAACTACCCCCACCCTAAACCCAAAAACCTACCAACCCTGTCCTAAAAACTACCCCAACCTCCACCCTAAACCCTACTCTCTCCTAAAAACTACCTGACCCCCTAACTCCACCCTAAAACCAACCCTGTCCTAAAAGCTACCCCACCCTGTCTAAAAGCTACCCGACGCCTCAACTCCGTCCTAAACCCTGAAACCTACTGTGCCCTAAACCCTACCCTGTCCTAAAAACTACCCTACCCCCAACTCTGCCCTAAACCCTGAAACCTACCCTGCCCTAAAAACGACCCCACTATGTCCTAAAAAAATGCCCCACCCTACTCCCTAAAATCTACCTTGTCCTGAAAACTACCCCACCATGTCCTAAAAACTACATTGACCCCCGTACTAAGCCCTAAAATCTACCCTGTCCTAAAAACTACCCCACCCTGTCCTAAAAACGACCCCAACCCCTGCCCGAAACCCTATCCTGTCCTAGAAACTACCCTGTGTCCTAAATACTACCCTGACTACTGCCCTAAACCCTAAAAGCTATCCTGCCCTGTCCTAAAACCTACCCCGCCATGTCCTAAAAACTGCCTGTCCTCCCCACCCCATCCTAAACCCTAAAAACCACCCCACAGGTCATAAAAACTACCCCGACCCCTGCTCTAACCCCCAAAACCCACCCCAACCTAAAAACTACCCCACACTGTCCTAAAAACTATCCCAACCCCGTTCTAAACCCTAAAACCCACCCTATCTTAAAACGACCCCACCCTGTCCTAAAAACTACCCTGACCCCTTTCCCTAAAACCTACCCTGTCCGAAAAACTACCCCATCCTGGCCTAAAAACTACCCAGACACCCTGCCCTAAAAGCTTACCCCATTCTGTCCTTAAACTACCCGACCCTCCGCCCTACCCTAAAACCTGCCCTGTCTTAAAAACTACTGCAACCCATGCCCTAAACCCTAAAAGCTACCCAGCCATTTCCTAAAACCTACCCGTCCTCTCCTTAAAACTAACCCGACCCCTCACCCACGCCCAAAACCCTAAAACCTAACCTATCCTAAAAACTACCCTACCCTAAACCCTAATACCTACCCTGTCCTAAAAACTACCCCACCATGTCCTAAAAGCTGTCCGACCCCCGCCCTAAACCCTAAAACCAACCCTTTCCTAAAACTACCCCACTCTTCCTAAAAACTACCCTGACCCATCCTAAAACCCACCCTGCCCTAAAAACTACCATGACCCCTGCCCTAGACCCTAAAACCTGCCCCACTCTGTCCTAAAAACTATCCCACCACCCGGCCCTGTCCTGAACCCTAAAACCTGCCCGCTCTGTCTTAAGAACTACCCCAACCCACTGCCCTAGACCCTAAAACCTTCCCTGTCCTAAAATGTACCCTTGCCTGTCCTGAAACCTACCCCAACCCCCACCCTTGCCCTGAACGCTAAAAGCTGCCCCACACTGTCCTAAAAACTACCCGACCCCCCCACCATGAACTCTAAATCCTACCGTACCGTGTCCTAAGAACGACCCCAAGCCCCACCCTAAAACCTACCCTGTCCTAAAAACTACCCCAACCCCTGTCCTGCCTTAAACCTTAAAACCTACCCTGCCATGTCCTAAAAACTATCCTGACCTGCATCCCCGCCCTAAACCCTGAAACCTACCCCCATGCTGTCCTAAAAACTACCTGGCCATGCCCTTAAAAACTATCCTAAAAACTACCAATCATATCCTAAAAACTACCCTCCCCTGCCCTAAACCCCAACACCTACCCCACCCTGTCCTAAAAAAACACCCCTCTGTCCTAAAAACTACCTCAACACCCCATCTGAACCGTAAAACTTACCCCACCCTGTCTTAAAAACTACCCCGACCCCCCAACCCCACCCTGAACCCTAGAACCTACCCCACCCTGTCCTGAAAACTGCCCTGACCCCCCCCCCCCCCCACCCTGAACTCTAAAACCTACACCTCCCTGTCCTCAAAAATACCCCCACTTACCAAGCTGCCGCGATCCTCTCCTGGCTGTTTCTGCTGTGTGCCTGAACCACGCATATGAATGGTGCCTAAACCACGCATTTCCGTGGTTCAGGCACATATGTGGTTCAGGCAAGCCTGGTAGCACTTGTGTGACTATGCTACGCGTTGCTCTGGCCACGTAGACAAGGCTGTTTCCCTTTTATTATGGGGAAGTTCTTGGATGGCGTGACAGAGTTCGTCCTGCGAGAGAGGGGCCTCCAACTCCTCTTAAACAGAGTGCTGGGGCAGCTGCAGAACATTGAGAAAAGGCTTCAATGTCAGTGGAGGTGGGGGGTGGGGAGTGGTCAAGACGTGTGTCCAGAACGGCATTGAAATGTCCACCGGTTGTCCATAAGAGGTGAAACCAGTCTGCCAGTACGGAGGCTATGTAGGTTAGGAAGATATCTTGCTCCATATTAAGTGTGTAAACGCTGCCCAGCATTAGTTGTCTACTATCCAGAGCTCCTTGGACAAAGACATACTGTCTATTCATGTCAAATTTTGAGTCTGTCACCTCTACTGGAACCCCGGCTCGCAGCCTAATAGCTGCTTCATGAGCAAATGCAGAGTATGTGGTGGCAAACAACTGCCCTTTCCACTTCTTATGGAGTTTGCATGACTCAACAGGGGAGAGGCGAGTTTCCTGTAAACAAACTATGTGAGCCATATGGCGGTTAATTTGAGGGTGAATTCGGTGACGTTTGACTACCAAGCCCATGCCCCTGACATTCCATGCCCGAATATTAGAAGTACTGGTAACAGCCGACATAAGAAAAGCAAGTGTAAGGCATATCGTCCTGGATCACCCACCCCGTATCCCATGTCTCTTGAGTCATGGGTGCACAGCAGATGGCAGAAAGAAAGAAAAAACCTACAATAGCAACAATACCCAATGCCTGGTCTAACGAAAACAACTTGTTCCACTAAAACTGTAAACTTATCTCAACTGAGCATGAACTTAAGCAGTCACTTTGGTAGTAGGCCAGCGGGTCCGACAGCAAGGGTCAAGAGGAAGTAATGGTGTAAGAAACTGCAGCATTCAGGGCTACACAGAAAACCATAGTGAGGCAGCACAGCATAATGTGAACAACAGTTAAGCACTAAAGTGTGAGGGACGTCCAGGACAACAGTTGAGACTCAACAGAACAGAGCAAGCCAATAGGGCTGGGAGGGACAATGTGAGTA
Source organism: Pleurodeles waltl (assembly GCF_031143425.1). Classification (NCBI taxonomy): domain Eukaryota; kingdom Metazoa; phylum Chordata; class Amphibia; order Caudata; family Salamandridae; genus Pleurodeles; species Pleurodeles waltl. The sequence goes on from NC_090447.1 coordinate 871,382,521, forward strand.
ACCATAGGTACAGGGTCACATTACATAACTGATTTGGGGGGTAGACCAGCAGGGTCGTTATCAAGGAGCAAGGAGAAGCGGTTGTGCAGAAAATCATATCTCTCAGACTGGGCAACATAGGAGGCACATTTAATGCAGCATAGCAGTATGCATACATTACTTTTGACCAAAGGGAAGAGGGACATCACATACCACAGATCAGTGCAGTGCAAGCAAGTGGGGCAGGAAATAAGATGAGAAAAAAAACTCAGATCACTATGTCCGCCATTTGCGGCATCACAGATTGGAGGAGGGCCAAGCTGGTGTGGGTCTAAGGGAACAGTTCTGGAGAAGCTGAATGGGGACTAGCTCGGGTTGTTACCTCTTAGATGGCACGGTGGCAGTCACAGCTCGTCGCCCTTCCAAGGCCTGTTGGGGAGAAGGTACTGTCTTTGAAGAGGGCAATCGAAGGGTCCCACGCCGGCGTCATTGAGGAAGTCATTGTATGGTCTAGGATGATGGCTCAGATGGAGTGGGGTGCCGGGCATTTGGGTAATGTCTTTCCAACCAGTTCTATACTGTCTCTGGAGTATCAAAGAACTAAGTTTGCTGATCCTGGATCACTCCCAAATGTGCCAGGAACATTAAAGCATATGTTAAACCTTCTGACCGGAGTTTCTTTTCAGCAAGAAAGAATGCCAATGTGTAATTGGGGAAAAGAGCTATGTTGGAGTTATCAAGGATGATGGACGCATTCTTCCTGACTTTCTGTAACACATTGTCTTGGTCCCTAAAGTTAAGAATGCGGGCCACAATCAGTCTGAGGGGTGCTCCCAGAGACACTCTATGTGCCATTTCCACTGTGAATAAAGCAGAGAGTCCCTATAAGGCCACTGGTCCTCAGCCAATTCTCGATGAATAACGTAATATTAGGCCCCTCAGTACCATTAGGCAGTCCAATAATGAGCACATTGTTGCATTGTGCATGACCCTCTGCGTCCTCTGCCCTATCTTGCAAGAGACCTAGCTGGTGGCAAAGATTATCCAAGTCAACCGAGTGACTTTTTTCTGTGGCAGCTGAGTAGATATAGCTGTTTCAGGGCTCTAACCGTATCCAACAATTTAGGATGATCACCTTGCAGGAGGCGCAGGTCTGTCGCTAGTGTGCCAATGTGATGTTCTATAGCAACTCTTGAGCTGTGGATTTCTTGCAGGATGACATCAAGCTTGTCAGGAACGGGGACCAACGCTTTTGAAGGAGTGTAGTCATCTTCTGTGCAAGCCATCTGACTGGATGTGTTGCGACTGAGAGCCCCTCTTTTCTGGCGTCGGAGTTAGCCTTGTGCCCTTTGTGTGGCTCCAATTTGCATTGCATGGGGCTGCCTGCCCCATAGGGACCACAGATCGCACCCCTTCCTTGGCAATTCAGGATCTACTCACTCTCAAAAGTTCAGAATGTGTTTCTAGGAGGTCGAGGGATAGGAGATCAGGCAAATAGCAGTGTCCCTAGGGCCAGTTCGCAGTGTCATTGCCTCACTCAACAGCGCTCAATACGTTCAGGCAGGCAGGCAGTAGTACATGCAGGCCCTAGCTTCTCACGAATGCGAGTAGCGCTTGCCTCTTAGTCCAGGCTCCATTGGTATTGCTCACAGGTCCTGCTGCAGAGAGAGGGCCAGGTCCATGGTACCCTGGGGCTGGCCCGCAGCAGCCCGTGCAGAGAAGTCGGGCATCAACAGCCCCACAGTTTCAGGTGTGCCCAATAGTTTGGGGAAGGCCAGAGACAATGACCACAGGAGATGAGGGGGTCTGGCGATGTCTCCCCCACCCCCGAACGGGCAAGGCCCAGCAAATGATCCATTGTAGGAGTAGTACGACTCATCTCAGGGCGGAGGCTGATTGCTCAGGCCAGCAGGGACACAGATGCGCCCCTTGCTGCGCAGCGCATCCTGATCAATGGCAGCCCGCGGCAGCAGTAGTTGCTTAATGTCAGCCAGGATAGCAGCAGGAGGTGCAACAAGAAATCGCCCAACTCAGTGCAGCATTTAGTCACTCTGTAGGGCAGCAATGATGGGATCAATGGAGTGCTTTGTGAAAGCTCTAGCAGAGTCCACCCGCCATCTTTGGTGGCTGGCCACACCTCCCTCCCGTAGCTAACTTTCAATATAGGTTTCAACTGATGTTGGTTTTGAATGATTGTTTTTTATTTTGAAATGTGCTCTTCCATAGAATATAGTGGCTTATGTTTTCATATGCATGCAAAAGTGTGCTCTCCCCTGAGCAATACTCTTAATGGTATGTTAGGTGAGAAAATATGCCCTGTCCTGGTTTACGCCTCAATGTCCCCCACGCTTGCATCATTGCTTCTAACAGCACTAGATATAAAAGGCTCAAAACTTCATCCTGCATTATCCTAGACAATCCCAATTTGTCTCCGCAAGGGTCATGTCTGCCAGTCCCTTCACTATCCACTGCAGTTGGGTGGCTAGTTGATAATATTCAGAGTTGGGGAACCCTCATCCTCCTTTTGGAGGATGCATCTTGAGTTTGCCTTCCTGAACCCCATACGAATTATATCTTTAGGGAATGCAGCTTTTTATAATAGCTTGGAGATATCTTATAGGGAAATTGCACAAAGTAATATAGCATCCAAGGAACCATCACTATTTTAGTAAGCGCAGTTCTCCCCATTACACCTGGTTGTCATTTTGTCTAAATTCCTACTTGGGTTTGGAGTACTCTAATTGATGCACCTATATTGGCTTCCAAGTTATGCTGCTTCACATGGAAAACCTGGATACCTAGATACTTAGGTTTGTGCCTCCCATTGCAGGGTCTCAATCATTGGGAATTGTCTCTCATCTATCCTGCTCAGGTCAAAAGGGAATACACAGGTCTTGCTCCAGTTGGGCCTAAGGCTAGATACCTGGCTAAACTCCTCAAGCATCCCTGTTTGCATCTCCTATATTAATCAGGACATTGTCTGCATACAATAATATTATGTGTGCTTCTTCCCACCACACTAATACCTAGGGATACACTCTACTCACAAAAATGTATTTCTAAGGGTTCCATTTCTATAGCAAATAATAGGTGCAATAAGCTGCACCTCTATCTGTGCCCCTTTGAATTCTAATAACATTTTATATCACTGTCCCCATTTTTCCCTAGAACCGTGTCCATGTGTAGTATCTGAGCCCAGAACACAATCTCATTGCTAGTCCCATCTTTCCCATTACTTTGAATAAGTAATCCCAGCTTATGTAGTTCCACTGAAAGCACCTCTGGGTTTGGGCAGTCTCTGATTTGGGATCCCAGTATATGAAGAAGGGGATCTCTCTTAGGGATTGTACTCCTGCCGGGAACCAATACGCCCCTGTCAGCATGCATATGGGGCCGCAATATAGTAATAATGCAAGATGCAATGATTTTACAGATAATCTTGTAATTGATGTTTGACATTGAGAGTGTGCTATATGCTCTTGCCATTTCGCACACTTGTTGTGATGTGGGCAGTGGTACTATTAGAGCCCCTTTCATCGGGCAGGTAATTTCCCAATTGGATACATTCTAGCATGAAAAGACTGTAGTTTGTGGGAGTGGTTGTTGATATATAGACCTTATGTAGTATGGAAGCCTTCATTTCTTATGTTGTTATGGGACATTTGATATCTGCGTGCTGCTGTACCACAAGTATTGCAACCATACCTTCATTTAAGTAGCCTTCAATCAAATTTGGGGTTTGACCATCTTTATCAGTGTAATAATTTTAAAAACCTGGGTCAATTTCAGCCTGAGAGTATTGGGTGCATCCTTGATCAACCTTTATTTGGGTTATAGGGGTACCCATCTGATCCTTCCTTATGAGCCAGACCAGTAGTCTACCTGGTTTGTCCCCTTCTGCATGTTCAGATACCATATTTGCCTTGTAGTGGTGGCATTTTAAACCCTAATTTAGGGTCGCATGCTGTTCTTGCAAAGAGGCCTTCCAATGCTTGTCAGCTGATCCAGCATCCGTAGCTTGTCCTCCACTTAGTCAGGTCCACCACAAGCAATTTCCAGGCTCCATAAGTTGTTCTAATATATCTGAGTCCGATACAGAGCTGGTTGGGCCCTCCTCTTTAGTCTGTTGTTGGTCATTTCACCTAGTTATCAGTCTGTTTCTCATTGCTGATTCCTGCCCTTTCCTTTTCTGCCTACTGAGAGGATGATCACCTACCCTTGACCTTGTAGGAGTTTCTGATTCTCAACAGCTTTCAGCTATATTGTCATGGGGTATCCGCACCTTGGGTGCCCTTGTTGAAGCCTCTCAAGGCAGTCTCATGCTTTAGCATCTTCGAAGAAGATGAAGTTCTTGCTGTCAATAATTTTATGCCTTGCCAAGAATAGAATGGCGTATTGAAGTCCTCTCTTGCGTAGTTGATGTTTCACTTCCAAAAATGATTGTCTACAGTACTGGACCGCTAAGGTATAATACGAAAATAACATTACTTTTGTGGCCCCTAAGTGAAAGTGGCCTGTTTTTCTTGCTGCCTGCAGCACAGTATTTTGGTCCTAATAATTGAAAAGGCACATTATCAGAGGCCTAGGGGTGCACCCTGTGCTGGTGGGTGAGCTGGGACCTCGTGGACAACCTCCACCACGAAAAGTGGTGACAGGCCATTGGGCGTCATCACTGTCCGCAGTCAGCATTATATATATATATATACAGCTGCATCCATTCCTTCAGAGCACTCTAGAAGTCCAATGACCCGCACATTATTGTGCCTTCATCGTCCCTTTAAATCTTCTGCTCCACCTCAAGAAAATGGACCCTGTCAGTGAATTCCTTCACTGCACTTTTAAGAGTCTCAGGCCCATATTTATACTTTTTGACGCTAAACTGCGCTAACGCAGTTTAGCGTCAAAAAATTTAGCGCCGTCTAACGCCATTCTGAAGCGCCATGCGGGCGCCGTATTTATGGAATGGCGTTAGCCGGCGCAAGCAGACCGGCGCTGCCTGGTTTGCGTGGAAAAAAACCACGTACACCAGACAGCGCCGGCGTAGGGGGAAAATGGCGTATGGGCGTCTTAAAATGGGGCAAGTCAGGTTGCGTCGAAAAAATCGTCGTAACCCGACTTGCGCCATTTTTTTTCGACGCCCATCCCCCATCAACATGACTCCTATCATTGTAAAGATAGGAGTCATGCCCCCTTGCCCAATGGCCATGCCCAGGGGACTTATGTCCCCTGGGCATGGTCATTGGGCATAGTGGCATGTAGGGGGGCACAAATCAGGCCCCCCTATGCCACAAAAAATAAAAAAATAAAATACTTACCTGAACTTACCTTAATGTCCATGGGATGGGTCCCTCCGTCCTTGGGTGTCCTCCTGGGGTGGGCAAGGGTGGCAGGGGGGGTCCCTGGGGGCAGGGGAGGGCACTCTGGGCTCATTTTGAGCCCACTTGTCCCTTAACGCCATCCCTGACCCAGGCGTTAAAAAGCGGCGCAAATGCGCCGTTTTTGGCCACGCCCACTCCCGGGCGTCTCTTTTGCCCGGGAGTATAAATACCACGTAAAGGCCTGGGAGTCATTTTTTAAGACGGGAACGCCTCCCTTGCATATCATTAACGCAAGGAAGGGGTTCACGCTAAAAAATGACGCACACTCCGGGCACTTTGGCGCCCGAAGCGTCTAACGCCAGAGTATAAATATGGCGTTAGTTGGCGTTAGTTCTGCGTCGAATTTGCGTCGAAAAAAACGACGCAAATTCGGCGCAACCAGAGTATAAATATGGCCCTCAGTGTCAGGGGTGAAATTGTCCTGGTGGTCTTCAGTTTGTGTTACTCTCCTAGTGAGTGTTTATGATCCTTATGGAGGCGTCCAATGTTAATTACTGTGTCGATTTTGTGCTAGAGCATTTCTCTTGTGTGCGTGATCACGCCAGGATAGTGCCTAGTTGAGATTGTGTTTCAGAGTCTTTTAGTGATAATCTGCCTGGGGTGGGTTGTCCCCTCCCCAGGGATCACCCTCTCCGTCACTGGTCAATCCTTCATTCATTGCATACTGTACTTGAGCTGGTCCAGGTTCCGCCCCTGGGGTTAGCTGTCATACACTTTTTCCTACATGGTCCCTACACTTTTGCAGAGCATCCAGGTCAACGTGATCCATGGGTGGGCAGCAAATAGGAGTAAATGTTCCCCTTTCTTATGTTGTCCAGTTGAAATTTTCTCCAATGGGTGATGCTATTCTATTTTAGTATTGTTCAGCACTAGGCCCACGCCCGTCCCGGTGGTCTCCATGCCACAATACAGCGTCCCAATGTCTAGGTGGGTAACCGTCACACAATCAGAGCATCGCAGAAACTGTGTCTCATCTTATAATGCTGTATCTATGCTCGTTATGTGCTTCAAGCAGCTTATCTGTTGTCAAATTGTTGTCCCCAGCACTAGGGCCCTCAAAATCCATTAGGTTGTGTCCTGACAGTCTAGGTCAACCCTGCACTAGCCCCCAGCACATTTACGGGGTTATTATTTAACAGGTGCAGGTGCTCTAGCTTAACAGCTACTCATCAACAAGTCCTCATTCAGTTTGTTGTGCAATCTCATTGTTCCCACACTGAGCTGATTTTCCCACATCTGAACAGACTTATCCCCTCTTCTCTGCCATTACAGGGGACAGCGCACAATATCTATAAATTTCTCTGCTGCAGCTCAACCTAGCAGACCTCTACCAAAGCTTTATTCAGGTCTGCCTCCAAGAAGTAGCAGGGAGTTTGTTTGCTGCTTCCGGTCACTCGTGGCCCTAGTCGCTCCCTCACCCTGTTTTGTACGGTAATGCTTGTTTTCTGGTGTTTCCCACTGTTGTGATGGTGGATCACTCCTCCGCTGTCTTCCGCTGCATCTATGTACTGTTCCTCTCTCCATCAGGTGCGGCCTGCTGCAAGGGGTGCATCCCCTTAGTAGCAGCAGGGACCCCACCGGGCCCTCGTGCCTGCCTGATCTCAGATTCTTGGGGTGCAGTTATCATCACAGTGACTCACCCCAGCTTTAGTCTCTGGTCTCAGTGCTTCCATTTCCTCTACAAGTCTGATACTGCAGTGTAGGCAAATCCCGCCATCTCCTCAGGGCCTGCGGCTCACAAACAGCTCACGTCATCCGACCAGCTCCATTCCCAGTAATGTTCGGGACATGCAGGAAACTTCATATTCAGCTCGGGTGCAAGTACATAGATATGCCTTTAACATGTATTATTTGTTCAAAAGTGTTTGTTTCAGCTACCTGTGTCTGTTTTACTGTGGACTCTCTGTGTTTCAGGCAGCCTGGCCTCTTTTAAAGTGGTGTTTTTTCTTTTTTAATTCGTTTTTGCCGTGACTGTGTGAATTGCCTTGCTAGTTTGTGGCACCCTCCCCTTTTTCTCTTCTAAGTAAAAAGGCTTCATACATCTTTAAAAGTGTGTTTTTAGAGACTGTTTTAATCTGTTTCTGTAATTTAGATTGTGCTTTAAAACTGTCTGCCCCACCTGTATTTTTGCCTTTAAAAAAAGCAAGATTTTAGAGTGGGCGCCCAGCACTATTGCAATGTTTTGTTTCTTAAACAATCTCTCCCTTACCTGAAAAGTAGACTCTGCTAGCTTGGAAGTGTGGATTCAGCCTGTCTGTATCCAAGGAGATTCTGAATAGAGCAGCAGTTGCCTTTCCCCCTGACCACAGGGACTGGACTTAGCTGATTGGCTCCCTGAGTCTCTGCTGCACCTGAGACCCACCCTCCCCCCCACCTGCTCTGGCCCCTTAAGTTTGTGGAGGGAAGGCCAAGACAGCCACCTCCATTTTGTGAGCCTCTGTGCATCTCCCCTGTGTCCTGATACAGCCCAGTGTTCAAGGATTTCAAAAAGACCTAGGTAAGGAGCCCATAGATTTTCTGGGTAAATAGTATTATTTGTTCAAAAGTGTTTGTTTCAGCTACCTGTGTCTGTTTTACTGTGGACTCTCTGTGTTTCAGGCAGCCTGGCCTCTTTTAAAGTGGTGTTTTTTTGTTAAATTCGTTTTTGCAGGGACTGTGTGAATTGCCTTGCTAGTTTGTGGCACCCCCCCTTTTTTCTCTTCTAAGTAAAAAGGCTACATACATCTTTCAGAGTGTCTTTTTAGAGACTGTTTTAATCTGTTTCCTTGATTTAAATTGTGCTTAAAAACTGTCTGCCCCCCTGTATTTTTGCCTTTAAAAAAAGCCCGATTTTAGAGTGCGTGCCCAGCACTATTGCAATGTTTTGTTTCTTAAACAATCTCTCCCTTACCTGGAAAGCAGACTCTGCTAGCTTGGAAATGTGGATTCAGCCTGTCTGTATCCAAGGAGATTCTGAATAGAGCAGCAGTTGCCTTTCCCCCTGACCACAGGGACTGGACTTCAGTTAACTTGCTCCTTATATAAGTTCCTATTGGTTGTTGTATATGTTGTTGTGATAGGTTGTTGGGAGATCGTCTTTCATTGGTTGCTGGCTCCAGGGCTGCAGTTATGATTAGTGGATAGGGCTGGGAATCTGATTGGCTGTTGGTTCTAGGGCTGTGATTGGTGGATAGGGCTGGGAATCTGATTGGCTGTTGGTTCTAGGGCTGTAATTGGTGGATAGGTCTGAGATTCTTATTGGCTGTTGGTTTTAGGGCTGTGATTGGTGGATAGGGCTGGGATCCTGATTGGTTGCTGGTTTTAGGGCTGGGGCTATGATTGGTGATTAGGGCTGGGTCTCCCATTAGTTGTTTGAATCAGGGCTTGAAATTGGATTGGCTAGGGTTAGGACCAGCTTCTTATTGGCCAGTAGGGCTATTAAAAGGCTAGGATTCATGGCGTCTCAGCCCGGGCGTCGAGGCAAAGGGCGGAGAGGACAAGGGCAGCTGCCTGTTTGGGCCTGTTCAGGACAGGTAGGGACTAGGGACTAGGGCCGGAAAGGCTGCCCAATTCACATATGACCATGAATGGTTTCAGCCCCTACACATCCCTCAACATGCAAACACATATTCTACAAAGACATCCAACACATGCATCACAAACTGACCACAGACAGATTGCATTGCCCCATCACCCAACACAATGCCCTATATACAACACATATACACATATCCCCCACAACTACTACAGCCAAACACCTGCATTCTCACAGCCAACACTACTCTGTCCACTCCCACTAACACAACCTGCCATCACCCACACAATACAAACCTACAGCATACATTTCTCTCAGTCTCAGCCTTCCAGATACACATTCTCTACTCATACTAACCAACAATACTATCCGCTGTTTGCTCCACACAGACCACCTGTCATCATAACAATGCCCAAACCCTGCCTTCAAACACACCATCTACAAACACTCTTCCCCTCTCTTCACCAATTACACACAACCATACAATCCCCACATTTCACACCACACATATTACCTCCTCCAGTCATCACAACTAATACTAACTCCCCTGACACACACCCATCACCTCTTACACACCTCGTACATTCATCCCCAAAACACATCAACACCCCATCTAACACTCAAATTCCACTTACCAGCACTGACTCACATACGAATCCCTCACCAAAAACAACTACGCCAATATCCCCTCTCACTATTCCACAAAAACAATTCCGACCACAAACATCAGCACATCAAAGCAACACAAACCTACATTACACCTATCGTCATACCCACTCCCACGCTCAGGACTACACAAAGAATACAAATTCCATCCTATCTCCACCTCTACTTTCTCACTATTCACAAACACCTACCACAAGCACCCCAACCCAGCAACTTTCATTCACTCGCCTCTCCTCCATTGCACAATTTAGAGTCTTACATCATGATCCACATGCTCCTCCACCACCCCTAACCCATACTCCATCCACACTAAACAAACGCAAACAAAATAAAAAACATGCCACTCATAGCAACCTCGCATCCCCTTGTCTGTTACATAAAAAAACTACCCTACAAAAAACACTACACTCCTCATGGCTCTCTCAGCCACCAAGTCCATCACCCACACACACAGACCCAACAAAATGCCTCCTTAACCTGCTGGAAGAGGAACAATATTTTGAAAATCAAAACTATTGTGAGCCTCAAACAGTTATCACAACTAGCAACACTACTGCTTCAAGCTCACATAATACTACTTACCCTTCTCCTAAACAAAACAACACTACCACTAACACACCTTTTCTAAACTGCCAGCTCATAAGTGCTCGATCACTCTAAAAAAACAAGCACCACATCTACTACCTGCTCACAGACACACAACCTGACTTACTATTCATAACTGAATCCTGGTTGGGAGATGACATGGTACCAGTGTTTCACAAAGCTGTTCCTCCGGGCTATCAAACCATCACTCAAAACCGTATAGGCAAGAGAGGAGGTGGACTAGCTATTAAATTCAAACAGACAATGAACCTCAGTAAAACAGACAACATCTCCATACAAGGTTGTGAAGCCCTCCTTACCAGATGCCACCCTACTCCAACTTCCTCCTGTAACTTTCTCCTCCTTTACAGACCTCCACCTAACAACTCCACATTCCCAGATGCTTTTCTAGACACAGTCTCAAACCTTATTACACTATACTCCAATCTATGCATTCTTGGGGATCTAAACATTTGGTTTGACAAACCCAATATGCCCCATCCAAAAGCTATCACCACTGGCCTAGTCACATTGAACCTACATCAGATTATACACAATCCCACACACATCGCTGGTCACATCCTAGATGTCATTTTTGCTAAGCCTGAACTAGTTACTATTCATACCATCAAGCCAATCACTTGGTCGGACCACCATATGATAACTTTCCGACATACAACTTCACAAATCAACACACCCCACAACTACTTACATACATACACCCATCGACCATGGAGCAAACTCAATTTGGATCACTTAGAAACACAACTAACAGCAAACACAGATCTTGATACAATTAATTCTGTGCCTAAACTTTATGAGTGGCTACAGGAAGCTTTTGATATCCTAATACCACTCAGAAAAACTAAACACAACAAAAGAAAACCAACACCTTGGAGAAACACAGAACTTAAAAAGATAAAGCAACAAATCAGAAAGTTGCAGCGGACCTGGCTCAAAACAAACAACAGTCAAGACAAACTGCAGCTACACAAACTTAACAGGATATACAAATCATCAATCAAAAAAGCTAAAAAAAAGATACTACTCAGACAGAATTCAAAATGCTCAATCTACAACCAAGGAATTTTATAAAATTCTCAATGAATTTTGAAACCCTACATGCATGGAAGGAAGTCATCCCACTACTCAAGATTTCACAAACAAATTGGCAACTCACTACACAACCAAGGCAGACACATTGGACTCCTATTTAAAACAGAAGAAAACCATCAGCACCAACCCCTTTCCTAAAATACCCTTTAAGAATAAACCAACCCAACCTCTACAGTCCTTCAAACAAATATCCCAGGATGAATTTATGGATTTGGTCAAAGCAAGCAGACCTGGTTGCCCTTCTGACCCTTGCCCACCACAAATCTTCAAGAACATTCTTCTATCTACTTCTGCTGCCACACCTGTAAGAAGAATCATCAACAACTCGTTAACTTCAGGAACCTTTCCTGCAGACCTGAAAAAGGCATACATATGACCTTTATTAAAGAAAACAAACCTAGACCCGCAAGACCCCAACAACTACAGACCAATCACAAATGGACCTTTCCTGGGCAAATTGATAGAAAGAGCTGCATTCGCCCAGATGTCACAATTCATTGAAGACAATTCTATACTTTCAGAACTATGGAATTCATTACCGCCCAGGAAGAAGCACTGAATCAGCACTCATATCAATCTGGGATGATCTTAAAAACACAGTCGACCGAAATGGAGTTGCTGCACTACTTCTCTTGGACCTCTCAGCTGCCTTTGATACGGTTGACCATGGCACCTTAACTCAAAGACTCCACGAAGCCGGCATACAAGGGATTGCTCTCGACTGGATTACTTCCTATCTTCAAAAAAGATCGAATATCATCCACTGGCCCCCCTTCTCGTCTGAACCCTACCTCACAGAAGCAGGGGTCCCCCAAGGGTCAATCATCTCACCTTTGCTTTTCAACATATACATGATATCTTTACCAGAACTGATCAATGATTTCCATCTCACATGCTACAACTATGCAGATGACACACAAATACTACTTAAATTAGAATGCCCAAAAAACATTGAAAACTCACAAATCTTCAGTTGCCTCAGAGCCATTGATCAGTGGATGACCTGGAGCCATCTCAAACTAAATACATCCAAAACAGAAATACTCATATGTGGTGACTGGAAACATTATGACCCTCTGTGCGTCTGGCCTGACGAACTCGGACCACCTCCTCAATTATCCAAGGAAGTTAAAAACCTAGGAATCACCATGGATTCCAAGTTAACTATGAATGTCCAAGTGGACAAATTAGCACGAACAAGCTTCATCACCTTGAAGACTTTATGACGCATCTTCCCCCACCTCGGATTTCCACACAAGGTGCAAGCTACTATCTTGCTTGTACTATCCAAACTGGATTAAGCCAATGGCCTCTACCATGGATCATCTCTATCTGTTATGAAAAAACTACAACGTATCCAGAATTCCGCAGCCAGGCTACTATTACATGTAAAGCCGCAAGCCCACATCTCCCCTGCCTTGAGAGCACTACACTGGTTACCCGTTGCCAGAGGATGCACTTTCAAGCTGCTTTGTATCACCCACAAAGCTATACATGGAACAGGACCACTTTTTATCAGAAAGAAAATTACCAAATACATCCAACAAAGAAACCTCCGCTCACGATTGGCACCCCGTCTTAGAACACCACCATACAAGAAAAAGACTATAGGTGGTACATCCTTCTCCGTCCAAGCAGCCAAACTATGGAATTCATTACCCCCAACTATAAGAGCCACAGATAACTTTCTTGTCTTCAGAAAACTACTCAAGAGTTGGCTCTTTCCTTCATAACCACCATATTCAAACAACTATGAACTGTATATGCCTATGTTGATAAATATTTTTTCAGATTATGTGTATATTTCTATTTATTTATAGTTTCTTTAGAAAATATGTATCGCTACTATGTCATAACAATAAAATACACGCACACTTTTTAAACCTGTTTGACTAAGTATTTTTTACCCATGGTTCTAATTATGTATTATATGTGCATGTGTGTGTGTATATATATGTATGTCTGTGTATATGTTGTTTCTGTGCTTGACATGTACGTGGATCATTGCATGGCTCCTGGGTGGGTTGTTATACTAGATATCTATGAATTCCTGCTCTCATCTTATCACACTTATCTACTCATCATCATATGTCATGTCTATCAAACTATCCTCCATTCTCACTCTGACTCATCCCAAATTCCTTCTACTACTTTAATCTCCTAAATAGCTCTGCCTAAGCTCTTCCCTCCGCTTCCACATCTAACTCACCAAACCTCACTCTACTACTGTGACCTCCCACACAACCCTACTAAATTCTCCCGCATTTATCTCGCCCTGCTACTATGCTCTCCCTAACCCTTCCACATACTCTTCCCTCCTCCACCCCCCTTTACTCATCCCAAGCCTTTGGGTTGAGTAAATGAAGGATATACTCCCAATTAACACTTCTGGATTTCTTTCCTCCTCCACCCCTCCATTACTCCAGTCAATCTAACTAACAAACTCTCATATCCGCGGCTCAAATTAACTCATAATAATACTAAAACTGTCTCTATTTATTTCCCGATACTAATCCATCACTAATTCTTGTTGGGTTCCAGAGTAGCGTGCTACTCATCGAAAAGCGCTTCGACGCCTCGTCAGGGGTAGTACGCGCTATATAAATACAAATACAATACAATACAATGGGCAGGATTGCAGATTTGGATGGGCAGCCAATTTGGCTTATTCTAGGTATGTTTGTTAAAAGCTGCAGCGGAACTCATACAAATACAACCACCATGTTTGTCAGCCAAGCCACCACACAGGAGCTGATGGTGATGACTACTTAGGAAGGTATCATCTACACATTAAAGGATCTTCTTCTGCTATTTGAGTTGATGTGTGGCCTCTTTCTGTAATATATACCTGATAAATGACTGCTTCTGACTGGCAATGACATATCAGGAGAAAATGCTGAGAAATTGAGTTGTATATGATCTACATGTCTGATTCCTTATTGTTCTTCTTTACGAGTCTGTCACGGTATCTCTTGTATGTTTGACTAAATTGATCATTCTTTCCCTCTGGACAATTTCTTACAGCAGTACAGACAATTCCTTGCTTCTATGTCCCCGCATTCAAGGTTAATGCAGGACTTTTTCCCACTACATCTGGAAGATAGATTTATACATGGCTGTTGGGCAATTAAGAATATTATAGATTTTAGAGATTAGATGGTGAATGTGAGAAGTTCTGGGATTTTTTGACTGGTGTGAGCTCCCTAATGGCATGTTCTTAATTGCCCCTCGAGGCTACCTAGAGCCGAATCTACAGGTAGCAGAAGCGTTCAGACTCAGGGTTCTCGTATTCCTGTTTGATTTCCCCAAAAGACTTCAGAGTGCCTCTAGAGTGAAAGCCCCAGAGGCGAAACCAGCCCTTCTATCTCCAAATCAGAATGTTTTGAGTCATCGTTCAGGGCAAAAATCCAAGTTCCCCCCACACCCCAGACACCAACTGCAGCTTAAGTAATAGCCAGGAATAGCCATAAAGAAAAATAAAGGAGTTGAACTCTTATGTTTTAAGGACCCATGGTACCTCCCCCGAGGCCTAGCAGCCAAAGCCTGGTCCGCATAGCACTACTGTTTGTCGTTTCCCCATTGAACTATTTAGTCATATAGCACACCTGGGATGCCTGATAGCAACATAATAGGTGAGGTACACCCATTTATCCTCCTGTTAGGTGGCTTCTGCAAGTCTCTACCGTCCTTCCGCTTGCCCTCCCTTTTTATTCTTGCTCCTTCCCTGAAACGCTGAGAATTGTTCTAGACCTGTACTAATTGTTATATAGTCCATTTGGTATGACACAGGACTGCTATAAAAATGTAAATGCCATAGTAAAAACATGTAAAGAAATATCATTTTTCAATGAGGAGATAGCCAAAACACAACACAAACTCATCTGCCATTGCTCACCAAAATATCAAGCCACAACTTACTTAAGTGGTCTCATTGCAACATTTTTTATTGAATATGCTGCTCAACTCTGCCTCTCACAGAAAAGATCAACCTGAACCCTAAGAATGTCTTTAACTCATGACTGGTCAACTACATACAATTCCCGGGCAAGATCATTCAGTAGCCTATCTCAAAATAACCTCTGAGAAGGTCAAGATCAGCCTCCTCCAATACAATGTGCAGTACAGAAAAGTGAACTGTTCAAGTGATGTGTGGCCCTTGTCCCTTCTTCTACTCAACGTCTCAGCAACATTCAGTCCTATTGCTCAACACCCTCTCCCCAAGAATGGACTTTGTCAGCATTATTTTGCTGTGATTCAGGTCTTACCTGAAGAATAAATGCCAGTTAGTGCACGAAAGCTCCTCCATATCTAGCCTGTACATGCAATCCTTGAATTAGTCTTTGCTGACAGAGTATCAAATTTCATCAAATGCTACTGGAGTTACAATACAATAGTAGACGGCTGGAGCATAACTCTAGTTCATGGTCTCCAGGCATTGCATCAGCCATGGGAAAGGGTTTTGCAACAATGCAAACGTAGACGTCAGTGGACTGTTTATCACTTATTATTCTGACAGAGTTTGTGCTCGTCAATAGCCACAGCAAGCAGGAAGGCTATGTACAATGAAGCTCAACAGTTTACTTGCACCGCATTTCAATGACTCCAAATCTCTGATATAATAAAATAATATTTGATTACCCAACTTTTATACGCACTTTGCAAATAAAATGAGTCATCTACAATTGCCTCCATCTGCTACAAAAATAATAGCTTATCACCTGAATTTAAGTGTGCTATGGAAGCACTAGAACTGTCACAACTAAATGGTGGCAGAGGCCCACTCACTAGCATATCAGTCAATCAATCAGGGACTTGTAAAGCGCACTACTCACCTGTAAGGGTCTCAAGGCGCTGAGGAGGGGAGGGGGAGAAGGTGGGAGGGGGTGCTGCTACTGCCCGAACAGCCAGGTCTTGAGAAGTTTCCTGAAGGTAAGGAGGTCTTTGGTCTTGCGCAGGTGGGTGGGAAGAGTGTTCCACGTTTTGGCGGCTAGGTGCGAGAATGATCTACTGCCGGTTGTATTTCTGCGGATGCGTGGGGAGGTCGGCGGAGATGCCGGGTCGGGGTGTAGCAGGAGAGTCGTCTGAGGTATTCTGGTCCGGTGTTGTGCAGTGCTTTGTGAGCATGGATGAGGAGTTTGAAGGTGATTCTCTTGTTGACTGGGAGCCAGTGCAGGTTTTTCAGGTGGTCTGTAATGTGGCAGTGGTGGGGGATGTCCATGATGAGGCGTGCAGAGGCGTTCTGGATGCGTTGCAGCCTCTTCTGGAGTTTGCCCGTGGTTCCTGCATAGAGGGCATTGCCGTAGTCCAGTTTGCTTCTCACAAGGGCTTGGGTGACTGTTCTTCTGGTTTCGGTGGGAATCCATTTGTAGATCTTTCGGAGCATGCGGAGGGTGTTGAAGCAGGTGGAGGAGATGGCTTTGACTTGCTGGGTCATGGACAGTGAGGGGTCCAGGATGAATCCTAGGTTGCCTGCGCGGTCGTGGGAGTCAGAGCGGTTCCGGGAATGGCAGGCCACCAGAAATCATCCCATGCGGAGGGGTAGTGGTGGAGCCGAAGATGAGGACTTCCGTCTTGTCGGAATTGAGTTTAAGGCAGCTGTTCTTCATCCATTCAGTGATGGCCTTCATTACTTTGTGGAGGTAGGTCTTCGCGGAGTCCTTGGTGAGGGAGAGGATCAGCTGGGTGTCGTCAGCGTATATGATGTTGAGATTGTGTGATCAGGCGATGTTAGTGAGCGGGGCCATGTAGACGTTGAAGAGGGTCGTGCTGAGGGACGAACCCTGGGGTACCCTGCAGATGATTACGGTGGTCTCTGAGCGAAATAGGGGGAGGTGGACTCTTTGGGTTCTGCCAGTGAGAAATGAGGTGACCCAGTCCAGGGCTTTGTCGTGGATTCCAGCATTGCTGAGGCGTGACCTTACGGTGTGGTGGCAGATGGAGTCGAACGCGACAGAGAGGTCCAGGAGGATGAGGGCTGCGGTTTCGCTGCTGTCCAGTATGGTTCTGATGTCGTCGGTGGCGGCGATGAGGATGGTTTCAGTGCTGTGGTTGCTACCGAATCCGGATTGGGAAGGGTACAGGGCAGGTTCTCCTCTAGGAAGCAGGTTAGTTGTCTCTGGACGGCCTTCTCGATGACTTTTGCCGTGAAGGGGAGCAGGGAGATAGGCCGGAAGTTCTTGAGGTCCTTTGGGGGTCCACCTTGGGTTTTTTGAGGAGGGCATTGATCTCAGCATGTTTCCAGCTCTCCAGGAAGGTGATGGACTCGAAGGAGCTGTTGATGATCATCCGTAGTTGGGTTGCGATGACGGAGCTTGCTTTGTTGAGGATGTGGTGATGGCAGGGGTCAGATGGAGAGTCGGAGTGAATGGCATTCATGATTTCGATGGTGTTGTCGTTGACGGGGGTCCAGGAGAGCAGGAGGTTGATCGGAGGTGAATCTGTGGTGTTGGTGGTTGCCGGGGGGTCTGGGTGCTGAAGCTGTCGTGGATGTGTGCAATCTTGCCGTGGAAGTAGGAGGCTAGGGAGTCGCAGAGGTCTTGGGGTGGCGGGATGCCGTTGGTGTTGGAGCGGGGGTTGGAGAGTTCCTTCACAACGTTGAAGAGCTCCTTGTGGCTGTGTGCATTGTTGTTGATTTGGTCTTTGAAGGTGGTTCTTATGGCGGCTCGGATGAGTTGGTGGTGCCTGGGGATGGCGTTTTTGAAGGCTTTGTGGTTGTCCAGAGTCTGATCTTGGCGCCACTTTCTTTCGAGTCTTCGGCAGCTTTGCTTAGATTCGTGGAGGTTGGCGGTAAACCAGAAGGCCTTTCTGTCGGAGCGTCTATTGGAGGGATTCTTGATTGGGTGAGAGTATTGGCACAGGTGCTGACCCATTGCCTGAAGTTGCGGGCAGCTGCATCAGTGTCGGTGGTGTCGATGGGTGGGTTCTGGGAGAGGGTTGTGATAAGTTGGTCTTCAGTGACCTTGTTCCAACTGCGGTGGGGGATCCGTTGTGGGTGGTGGTGTGTTGTGGGTTTCTTGAAGGAGAAGTGGATGCAGCAGTGGTCTGTCCAGTGCAGTCCAGTGGTGTGGCTGAAAGAGACATGATTGCTGGCGGAGATTAACCTGTCATGTTTTCACGGTGGCTACAGCTGTGTTGAAAAACACTTGAAAACCACATTGGGTGCAGTGAGGATTCCGAGGCAAGTGCAAGTTCTAACCCGAGGCACACTTTCATAGATATTCAAGGATCCTTATTTCTTGTGGTACTAGAACATATATTCAGTTATACTCTTAACAGCTTCTTGTAACTACTGTTAGTTTGCCCTTTACCCCATCTTTTGATTACTTCTGCATCTACCCATTCATTCCCCTAGTTCATTTGTCCCTAAGTGGTCTACCGCAGCACGTGGCACGTACTCCTCCTCTGGGCCATTCACCCGTGGAGTGGTGCAAAGACATGCTATTATCAGTCTTGTCCAGTTTGTTTGCCTGTTTTCTAAAAAGATGATATACAAGCCCAGACAGATATAAGCTACCATAGTTGCATTTGGGGAAGTAGTTCAAATTAGGCAATGTATGTAATGAAGATCTCTGAAACCTCTGATAAATGGTTAATAGCTCTTGCCTTGAGCTTTTGAGATTTTCTTCATTCAAACATGATCCATATTTCTGAAGAAAAGATAGAATAGAATTCTAAAAGATAGATACAATAGTCCTGTAAGACAGAGCTGTCTTTTTCAAGAAATCCCATGTTTGCAATCATGATAACAACCTGAGCCTGGTCAGTAACAAAAAAGAGTTGGTTTCGTGTAGAATTGTAAAAGAGTAAGCTGTGTGCATGGGGTTTGGGGGGGATTACATAACCAGCATTTTGTGCTTGTGCAGATTTAGAGGCTTTGCAATATCATCATCATAAAACTTTATTTCGGCATCCAGTGCCATAAAAGTCACAAAGAAACACAATAAATGATAAATTGAAATTCATACAAAAGATTAAACTAGAAATAAATAAGAGAATACACACGATACAGTACAATAAAAGGGGATATGGCAAAACACAGTTCCAGGGTGTGGTGTTAGGGCACAAATGTGCATGAAAAGCTGCAGAAACATGGCGCTAGACAGACTTAGACAGTTTCCTTCTGGTGCACCACATTCCTCCCAGAAATTTGGCAACTGCAATGACAATGGGGAGACTGGAGTCTGATTTTTGAATTCTTAAGGCTTCAGCAGGATCTCAAGTCCCAAGCCGTTTGTAGGTTGGCATGAGCCATTTCCTTCGAAGGGGGGCATTGGATGGGCATGCAAAGAGGACGTGGGCAGTTGACTCCTGGTAGAAGTTGCAGGAGGGACATAACTTATTGCTAGGGGCCTTATTATGCCAACTGCTGATAAAAGTTTTGAGGGGGAGGGAACCAAATCTGAACTGTATGTAGAGCTTCCTATTGGTTGAGTCTAGAATGCTGTCCAGGTAAGGTTCTAGCAGCCAGGTAGACTTGAACTGCAGAAACTAACTAGTTAGTCGCCCTGAGAAGGGCGAGAGAGATATAGACTGAGTTGCCCACACCCAGTAACAGGACTTCACTGTTTCTTTGGTCTGGGGTGGTCGTGTCTGTGAAGAGTTCCATGAGTCTCCCATCCCGATGTTGACTTAACTGAATGGATCCACCGGATCTTATTAGAGGTATCCAAAGAACAAACTTCCCTAAATGCGGTGGCATATGAGGAAAGTTCAGGAGTTGCCATGATTCTCCTCCAGAACAACAGCAGTCTGAGACCGACTATGGCTGCTAGTGGTTTATGAACCAGATCCAAGTGCAAAGGAAGAAGCAGGTGCTCGGGGGCAGGGAGGTGAGCTTTCTCAAGAACATGTTCTCTATAGGGGTGAGTTCTATTACATCCTCAAAGCCCCAGAGTTCAGCATCGTAAAGTGCTGTGCTAACAGACTTCATATTATAAATCTGGAGAGCAGTGGCTATTGGTCGGGTAGTTGATGCATGGTGCTCCCATAGAAGGACACCCACTACCTGACTGAATTTTAATGATGTGGAATTGAAATGGGCTTTCCAGGACATTGAGTCTGATGGTGTGATCCCCAGGTAATCAAAGGTGTTAACTAGGTCTAATTTAGCCCCACCTAGGGAAAGGTTCCCCCTGTTTGACCTGTGAGGGTTAATGACTATGAACTTGGTTTTAGAGGTGTTTATTTCTGAGCCTCTCTTGGAGCAGAATTCATCAAATCGATTCAACGAGGATTGAAGGCCCATCAGGGTTTTAGATACTATCAGGGTGTCATCTGCGAACAAAAGGGTCAAGATATTTTCATTGCCTAAGGCTCGTGCATCAGAGGGCTGCAAGGTGAGATGTTGAATGACCTGGTTCAAATAGAGGGAGAAGAGAGTTGAAGCTAATACACAGCCCTGCCAAACTCCCCTGACTACTTTGATCGGATCGGTGAGATCGCCCTGGTTCCCCCAGCGTATTCTTGCATAGTTGGCCTCATGAAGTTGGAATTATTGTGGTCAGGAGCCGTGGGGGCATACCCATCTCATTAAGGACCTCCCAGAGTTTGCCTCTAGGGACCATATCGAATGCAGATTTAAGGTCTATAAAGGCTACATAGAGACTCCACTTCCCTATCACTACAACCTTCCAATATAAAAGCAGAAACCTAAATACCTGGTCTATAGTGCTTGTTTTAGACCTGAAGCCTGCCTGGAATGGTGATAGGATGTCATTCTCAGAAATCTAGTCTTGGATTTTCGATAGTAGGGCCCGGCAGAATACTTGTTGCACTGTGTCGATAAGGCTTATGGGCCGATAGTTGGCAGGTAGGGATCTATCGCCTTTCTTGTAAATGGGTATTACCTCTGTGCCCCTCCAGGACTCAGCAATGGGGCCTCCCCTAATAATTGCATTGGATAAGAGGAGGATGTACTCAGCCCATCTGTCGGTGTTAACAAGAAAAAGGTCACCAGGGATACCATCGGGCCAGCGACTTTCAGTCAAACTATGTTTTTAATTGCATTGCGGATGTCTCCCACGTTGAACAAACCATCCCGGTAGGTGGTATTCGTCTGGGGTGGAAGCGAAAGAACAGAGATGGTTTCGGATTGGCTTTCGACATTATAGAGGGAGTTGAAATGATGGAACCAGTCTGAGGGCAAAATGTTGTTGCCAATTGCAGGGACTCCCTTTTTGTTTCTTTTGCTTACCCAAAGCCAAAATGATCTGGAATCCCTGCATTTACATGCAGCCCTCAAAAGTCTCCATCTTTCCTCCTCCCAGTCCTTCCTGGCCTTATACTGTGTCTGCTTGTACAGATTCCACAGAGTCCTGACTCAGGCAACGTCCTTTTGTTTGATTGCACTGATTAATCGATGGAAGAGAGAATATTGTCTCGCAGGATCACATTGCTCCATCTAAGTCGCCATCGGCTATTCTCAGCCTGGACCACCTTGGCTACTATGGCAGTGGTTGTTACAATAGGCACCCTACCTCACAGTGGCTCTAAACTAAGACAGAGTGGATTGTGGTCACTGTCTATTAGGGTACCGACTACCATGTCACCTACCAAGTGCCAGTATCTAAGGTCTATCAATATGTAGTCGATGTGGCTCTTCCCCTGCGTGCCAGTGAACGTGTGGGCAGCGTGCTTGTCAAATTTGGTTCTTTCATTTACAGCCCTCAGGCGTTGGCTGAGGGTCAAGGCATTTAGCTGCAGGGCGGGCGAGTGGCATTTCTTGATGGGGGGGAGTTCCAGCCTAGGTATGTGCCATATGTTATCTTCTTCCCTGAAATCGCCCATGTGGTCCAGACCGAGGGGTTCGAAGGTAGTATTAAAGTCCCCCGCAACATTGAAGGCATGTTTGGAGGGTCTTTCACCCAATTGGGTCTCTAAGGACTGCAAGGTGACAGAGTGGTTGGGCCCCCTAGTCCCCCTGGCATAGATGTTGAAAATGTCTGACAGTGGACCCTGATCCCTTGAGACTGATACCAAGGATGTTGGGGCTGTTGGTGGGTATCAGTTTCACTGCACACTGTAGTGAGATTTTCACCCATATTAGGAGGCCCCCCCCCAATGGATGGTCCACCTTACTGGGAACGGTGGGTATGTGGTAGGTTGCATAGCCAGGTTTGTGAGCAGGTTCGAATAGCCAGATCTCCTGAAAGATGCATATATATCGTAGTTGTCGATAAAAGTGTTCCAGTGAGGCAATGGAAGTTTGGATTTGATACCTGCCACATTCCAGGAAACTATCTTTGCTTTCCGACTGGTGATCGTGGAGTTGGATGAAGGAGGCGGGTTTACCTGGAAATCTAGGGTGGCTGGTGCAACGACATTGGGGGAAGCGGTGGGGACCTTCCTGTTTCTCTGATCAAAGATGTCTGCTGGGTGGCTGATGGTGCAGAGACAATTGTTGGGGCTTGTGCTGCTATCAGGTCTATCGTGGGCAGCCTGCAGCTCAAACTCTGTTGGTCAATCTATCTTGGAACAGAAGGTTTTATGGTCTAAAGCCACTTGGGAGGGTGGCCCACAAAGTGGGGTGGGTGACTCAAGTTTGAACTGTATAGTAGACCCGTCTGGGGGGTTGGTTCTTTGGTCTAGGGCTACTAAGTCATAGGCTAGCTGCCCATTTTCTAAGAGAAAGTTGTTGTAATCAGACAGTGAGATCAGAGACCTGTGCTGTCTGGCCCTAAGAATATCTTTCCTAATTACTGAGAGACATCCTCTACTATGTCGATTCCAGTGGGTGACTTTGTTGATCAAGGAGTCTTCCCCTTCCCTCCCTCCCTGGGAGTTAAATCTAGGCACATTGGTCATAATGATTTTCCGAGGAGGGAGAGTGAAGGTCTTGGGGACATGCGTACTGCTAGGGTAACAGCCCTCCCCTGGTGTGAGGGGTGCGAGGTTAAAGCTTTTGTTCTGGGGGTTGATGGAAGGGGATTTAGTTTGCACACCTGGTGGTGAATGGGGGCCCAATATACCGGCTCTGTCCGAAGTCCTAGAGATGTTATCCTCAAGTGTAAAGCCTAAGTGGCCTCCATGATGTTTTACATAATGGGTTGTGGTGGAAACAGATAAAGCCAAAGCGGCAATGTTGGTCAAAGCTGGGGTGGCAGCACTATCCCTGGCTATTCTCCCTCTCTCTTCCATGAGATGCCCCACTTTGATCACAAGGTCGCCTATCATACACTTAAGGGCTGCTATTTCTTACCTGAGTGTTTGTATACAACCTACCAATTCGTCATATGAGGGGGGGAGAGGGTGACTGGTTAATAGGGGGAACGTCTGCACTGACCTGGCAGGTAGAGCTGCGGGATCCTGAGTTGTGGATGGGTCAGAGGAACGTGATAATGGAAGAACATGATTACTACAGGAGATGGGTATGGGAGGGGGCACCTCAGTTGCTTTTCTTTTACCTATATCTGTGGCAATGTGTTGAGACTGGACAGGGGCATGAGATGGCATTTGAGGGGAAACCAGAGGGGGACAGGGCTGTTCGGGATGGCTGAAATAAAAGAGCTGGATTCAGGGGGTGGCCCTGCCCGGCCTCAGTCAGTCGCAGACGGGCACAGATGGGCCTGCCCTCAGCCACACGCGTCCAGCGCTTCGGTACGCCCCCTCTCACTTTATAGCGCTTGTTGGATCTGGCAAGTGGGAGCAAGTGATGCACAAGATGGCCACCTCCTGGGGCTGCAAAGCAGTCTGGGATATGTAGTCCCGCTGGTCCTGGTTAGCTTGCAATATATAATCAGGAGCTGGAGTTGGACTATATATGTATGTAGGCAGCAGAGCAAGGTACACGGTCAAAGTCCAGCATAAAGTCAGTGAGTGATGGAAGTCGTAGCTGGTTTGTCTTACGTTAATGTGGCGTAACGTTCTGAAACAGGTGCATCTTCAACTCTTTCCTAATTTAGAGCTGTGTTGGGCTGGTCCTAATGTATCTAGGATGTTGTTCCAGATCCTGAGTGCATAGAAGGAAAAGACCCATGGCCTAATTATTTTTCTTTTACACTTCTTAGTCTGCACACTGAGGATGTCCTGGCAGCAGGAGTGCTGAGACATGCAAAAGCTTTATTCATGATGACTTTGTAATTGGGAAAGTTGACTTTGAAGATGGTGGGGGTTGGCAAGGGGAGCCAAAGAAGTTCTTTCAGGATAGGGTGATGTGCTCATATACCTTCAGACCCTAGATGATACGTGCTAAAGCAAGTGAGATGCCCTTAATGGGATACGTGTGGAGCCTGTGAAGCCACAGAGTAGCGTGTTACCATCATCCAGGTGCAAGAGAATGATGGCATGGACTGAAGTTCTGAAATTGCTTTCTGGAAGAAATTGTTTCCATTTTTTCAGAAGAGAGAGCTCGGTACCTGGCCATCTTTGTGGTTTTCGCAATGTGTTCCTTGAAGGTGATGTAAGTCTCCAGGGTGGACCCAAGTGACTTGGCAGTCAGTGAATGTTGGGGTTTGAAGCCATCAAGATTTTTGTCATTGAGCCAGATTTGTACCGTTTCTTGATGTTGTTGTCAATAAATATCAGGAATTTTGTCTTAGTTGTATTGAGCTTCAGGTAGATGCTGAACATCTAGGTCTGGGTGATGTGCAAGCAATGTTTGAGTTGTTGGATGTTTGAAACAGAAGACATTCAGGTATAGTTGTGCATCATCAGCATATTGGTGAATCTTGATGGTGTTACCTGTCATAAGAGCAGTTCCATGCAGAGGTTGAAGATGACAGGGGACAGTATGGAACCCTGGAGGACTTCATAAGTGATAGGGATCTTTTGGGGCAGAAGGTTTCCATGTAAACAAACTGGTGTGGTCATAAAACCAGTAAAAGTCAGTGCTAGTGATTCCCATTCTACACTCCATGGTGCATGTGAGGATGGGATGGTTGACTGTGTCAAAGGCAGCTGGGACGTCCAACAATATTATAGGGTGTTGAATACTCTGTGTAAGAGCAGTTTCCATGCAGACGCTCTGAAGCCAGAGTGGTGGTTGCGCAGGAGTTGGTTAGCTTTAATGCATTAATGTGATCTTTGAGTTGAACTTAGACTGCTTTTTCAGTGATCTTGCTGATGAATGATAGGAGAGTGATGAGCCAGTAGCTAGTGAGGGCCTCAGGGTCTAGATTAGGGTCTTTTAGGAGTGGAAGAATCTTGCCTGTCTTGAAAGCTTCTGGTAAGATGCCTTTAGTGAAGGAGGCACTGACATTGGTGAGTAGGTGTGACAGAGCTTCCCCAGAGAGGATGAGGGTGTTGAGTATGTCAGCACGATCTGCAAGAGATAGGACTTCAAAGGATGACCTTTGTGAGATTCTTCAGTGAGAGATGAAGCAGGCTTAGTGTTGATAATGTGCTGTTGGATCCTTTTTTTTTTTAAACTAAAGAAGAGGCTGATGGAGTTGCACTTTTCTGTGGAGTGAGGAATAGGTGGGCCTGGTAGGAGGGTTTTGCAGTGCTTGATTGTCATGAAAAGTCTTCTGCCTCTATTGATGGTATCATTGACGATGTTGGTAAAGTACTTTGTTTTAGCTGATTTGATGAGCTGTCAGAGTTGCACGGAGGGATTTCAGTATCATGAGATCATCTGGTGTTCTGTTTTTCTTTTATTTTCTTTCATGTCTCTGGATGGTTCATTTATTGTCAGGAAGGTCTTTAGAGTACTACCATGCAGAAGGCATTGATTTTCACTTGGATGTTTTAATTGAGGTGTGAGGATGATCACCTAGTTTTCCCAAAAAAAGTTGAAGTTGTTTAGAAGTGTGTTGGCTTCTGACGTGGAGTTGCTAGAATGAGAGATAAGTTCAAGCATTATGTTGTCTAGGAAAAACTCTTTCAAGGGTCTGAATGTTTGGTCTTCTCTTTTGGGTTGATCTTGGTTTGTTAGTAGGACACTGAGTAGGGAGACCAGGATGGGGACGTACATGGTCGGGTGGTTCCATTGGATTGTTGCTATTGGGAAGACAAGGCTGAGGATGTGGCCTTTGGAGTCTATTGGTTGTGTGACATGCTGCCCATTTTGAGTGTGTCAACGAGGTTGAGGATAGTGTTTGTTGTGTTTTTAGAGTTTGCATTATCTGGTAGGTTGAAATCACCCAAGCGGATGGTGTGTGCATGTTGAATTGACAAGAAGGTCAGAGAATTCATCAATGATGTCCTTGTTCTGCCTGTGAGGCCTGTAGTCGAGATGGAGTGTCTGAGTTGCAGGGAATTGGAAATGGCATGTCAACAACTTAATAGTACTCCTGGAGTCCTGGTTTTGCAGTGTAGAAGGACCACGTTCTCTTGGCTGCTTGCTAACAGATTGGTTTTGACCTCTGTAATATTATTGGTACAAAACATTAGATGAAGTAAGCCTTCCTATTTGTGTTTTCTCTCCTGCACTTCCACATCACTGACATAGATTGCTGCATAATTGTCAGCGTAATGCACTCCCATCCACCACAGCGATTATCAAGTGAGATCAAGATATGAGTTAGAATTCAAAGCATCCACTGCAACAAGGCTGCTGGGATACAGACCAGAACAAACTAATCCTCCTGAAGTAAACCACACCATATATAATTAAAAGAAGGTCGCCATAAAAAGAAGGATTTTCCCACTGGCATCAGCAGCAGGAACCACCTTGCCTATTGAAGTGGTCACTGATAACTATAACCTTACTATCTTGAGGTCATTAAGTTGTTTTAAGTGTAAAGCATGTGCAATAGATGAGGCTCTTTGCTCATGTTTCTTGTTGTTAAGTTTTTGTCCCAGATCTAAATATGGGAAACGTGTGCTCAATATTTTCTTGATTCTGTTGGAGCTAGCCCTCCTCTCTGTTCTTGCATCCATTTATTAGTCATCTCTACAAGCCATCCTAACTCATGGGAAAACATCTGTGATAGGCCTTTCAGGATATAGACATCTCACAAGTACATTTCCAACTTTCGGCATTACAACTAAAGATAACTATATTTAGGCCCGTATTTATACTTTTTGACGCTAAACTGCGCTAACGCAGTTTAGCGTCAAAAATTTTTGCGCCGGCTAACGCCATTCTGAAGCACCATGCGGGCGCCGTATTTATTGAATGGCGTTAGCCGGCGCAAGCAGACCGGCGCTGCCTGGTGTGCGTGGAAAAAAAACACGTAGACCAGGCAGCGCCGGCGTTGGGCAAAAATGACGTTAGGGCGTCTTAAAATGGGGCAAGTCAGGTTGAGGCAAAAAAATCGCCTAAACCCGATTTGCGCCATTTTTTTACGACGCCCAGACGCCATTTCATGACTCCTGTCTTAGTAAAGACAGGAGTCATGCCCCCTTGCCCAATGGCCATGCCCAGGGGACTTGTGTCCCCTGGGCATGGTCATTGGGCATAGTGGCATGTAGGGGGGCACAAATAAGGCCCCCCTATGCCACCCCCAAAAAATTAAAAAATATAAAAAATTATACTTACCTGAACTTACCTGAATGTCCCTGGGGTGGGTCCCTCCATCCTTGGGTGTCCTCCTGGGGTGGGCAGGGGTGGCAGGGGGGGTCCCTGGGGGCAGGGGAGGGCACCTGTGGGCTCATTTTGAGCCCACAGGCCCCTTAACGCCTACCCTGACCCAGGCGTTAAATAGTGGCGCAAATGCAGGGTTTTTTGACCCGCCAACTCCCGGGCGTGATTTTTGCCCGGGAGTATAAATACGACGCATTTGCGTCGCCGTCATTTTTTTAGACGGGAACGCCTTCCTTGCATCTCATTAACGCAAGGAAGGCGTTTACGCAATAAAATGACGCTATTTGCCAATACTTTGGCGCTAGACGCGTCTAACGCCAAAGTATAAATATGGCGTTAGTTTTGCGCCGAATTTGCGTCGAAAAAAACTACGCTAATTCGGCACAAACGGAGTATAAATATGCCCCTTAGTATCCAGGAGACAAGGCCTACATACCAACAGGAAATCTTTGGAAAGAGATGCAGACAAATAGAAAAACTTGGAAGCTATAGAACATCAGTTCTTCAAACTGAGGATGAATAATGACTTAGCAAAGATGTAAAGAATATCATAATGTGTGCAAAACACAAATTCTTACATGAAGCCAAGTTGATGTCTCTAACCACTACCAAGCACCAAAGGACCTTGGTCGCTCTTCACCATGAATTTCAACACTATCCCTCCATGACAGACAAAAATACCACTATTTGGGTGACAGTGGATACTTACAGAAACAAGAACCATTTTGAGGCATTATCCTAATGCTCTACGTTTGGCCTGTTTTCTCAACACATATACAGATGTAATTGAACACTAAAAGAAATTATGACTAGGCTTTTGTTTTTTCATTTTTTGTTTGATGTAAATTCTGTATGCATTTTCCAGTGTTTTCAGTATCTTCAAAAATGATGGAAATCGGTGGTTATCATTGTTTACTCAATTTTTCTCTATGAAAAGTCACAAGGCTGGTGCTCTTTCATTGCCTGTTTAAAATGTTGCTTTCATTTCCCACCTTCTCTACTTCTTCCTCTTATCCATTCTACCATCCTTTTTTAATACTCCTGGGTCCTTTCTTTGTACCCTTTCACTGAACTTGCCTACCTTCATGTCTACCTCATTTCTCAGCACGTAATCTTCTCCTTCCAGCAGTCCAGTTCCACCCCATGTTCTAGATGCTCATGGATGGAGAAGCGTTTGCCCTTCATTAGGGTAGTTGTCTGTTATTGTAATCCAGGGCCATGTTGTCCTATTTTTGGTGTCAAAGTACCAAGAAGGAATTGTGCTGTAAATGTATTATTATTAGCTGATCTCGGTCTACACCTGTTCTAACTGGTTATAGTGGAGAAGACTACTGAGGAATTAATATGTTCACTTTTAACTGTAGATCCTTTGGTGACAGTAAACTGTCCTGCTGTATACCCAATGATTTGCTGCATGTCTTGGATCATTTACCTGTGCTGTTAACACTATGAATTATTTTTGTTTTACATTTTTGGACTGCTCCTATGGGAGCTTCAGTATTTAATGTGTTTGCAAATAAGTGCCGGGGTCCAAAGTTGGGCTCAGAAGACCGCAAGCAGCATTATCAAAAGTTGGGGTGCCGAATACCAATGCTGGGTAGTCTTTATTCCACCTCATGCCTCTTAATCCACCACCAGGCATTCTCTGCCTTATTCCTGTAGGTTTGTTATTAATCCATGCTTTCTCCCTTGCAGCTGTTTTCCATCTTTCTCCTCCCTCTTCTTTTCCTATTTTGTTTTTCTCTCTCTTGTTTGGATCAAAGTTTGTTGTGGAGAAATAAGTGCTAGTCCCCAAAAATAAGTAATGGTGAGCCCCACCAGCAAAGTTTTTTGTGCCACTGCCAATGTCCCGGGTCAACTGACTGTGATTGGCTCTGCTTTTGGGCTTTGAGTTTTGCTTCTGGACAGTGACTCAGAATGGCACCAGGTATGGGAAAATGGCTGGGTTTGAGCTGTGCTTTGCCCCACTTACAGTTCAAAGGGCATGCTTCCAGCACACGCAAAGGAACCTGACATTAGTCTTTTGTCACCCCAGACGTTTTGGAGCCTTTACAGTGGAAGGGAAGAACTCTCCACAACCATATGTGGGTTTAGTATAGAGAATCCCCCACTTCAAAAGCTGGCACCAAATGTAAATATTGGACCTCAAGAGTCACTCATCAGTACACTTGTGTACGTGTGCACATTACGGAAGAAGGACTGCATTGCCTCCCAGAGGACTGCCCTACTGCTACCAGAGGATTATTCTGCTGCTTGAGGACTGTCTTCTGCTCTGAGAAGGAAGACTGGACCTTCTCCCTTCTTCCAAGGCTAACCTGAGTGACTCCAGTGGTCAGTTGGCTGACCTCTGGTCTGAGCTACAGGGACACAACAAGCTCGGAGGCCTCCCTGTAACTGCCTAGCTGACCTGTTGTACTTGACCAGCATGACCCTGCAACTGGACCTTCTGAGCTTTGCTGGAATGAGTTCCTGATCCCCAAGAGGTACCTCCACAGCACCTGGATCTTGCCTGGCATCATTTGAGCTCCTCCTTTGAAGAAGGGTGAGATCCTGACATTTTGATCTTTGTTACAACCCCGAACAGGCCTGTTCATGCTGAGACTTTGCTGACTGCAACGATTACAAACCAGTGAACCCGACTCTCCGCTTTCCAGCAACTGCCAGCGAAGACATCCAACGCGAGATCCGCACTTCACTCTACAGAAATGACAGCCCTCTGTGACCTCCAACGTGATGCTTCAGCAACAACCATCCACGATGCCCAACCCACTTCTCCACTGCAGCAATGACTGGCTGTGCCATCAGGCCTGCACTTCGGGGTACAGCAACAAGCATCCGTGACGCTTTCCCTGCTCCTCACAGCTTCCTCCACTGTCAATGGAACACTTTGTGGCGAATTTTGAGAAGGTAACTTTTTCAGTGGTACTAACCTTAGCCCCGTATCCATCGCACAATCCATCGCGGCCGGCCTGGACTTGTGACTTTCCCCCAGTCTAGCACAACCAGATGACCTTGAGTGATGCTCTGTGTTTTTAGGCGATATAGCTACTTTAAAATTGCTTAACTCTGGTTCCACTGATTGGATTTTTTATTGTTCTGGTATAATTTTATTTATTTATATTTGCCCTTTTTTGCTAAATTGGTTTGGGATTGTTCTTGTGTTGTGTTTTCACTTTATTATTGTTCGTCTGCTGCATAAATATTTTACACATTGCCTCTACATTAAGCCTGACTGCTTTGTGCCGAGCTGCCAGAGGGTTTAGCACAGGTTAATTTAGTAACATTTGTGATTCACCCTGTCAAGGGTTGTGGTGGTTGCCAGAGTGGGGCTCCCACCCATCTCAACCAATAACTCACTTTCTCACAGTTACCTAGCCTATGGGTCATTTTTCAAAACCAGTGTGGGTACTGTTCACATGCTGGGCTTTGTCAAGAGTTGCATAAGGCCTTCAAGGACAAGAGACAATATCTCATTATTTGATGGAAAATTGGGGTACGGCTTCCTCCAGACCAGTAGAATGGGAAGCGCTAAAGGTTATGATCAGAGGTCACTGCATTCACGCTGTGGTAGGTGTTAAAGCAGACCTGCATAGGGATGTAAGGTGCATTGGAGCATCACTAGGGCCTTAGTAATAGCAGCCAAAGCAGCTCCCATGGAACATCTGGCTTTGACGGAAGCCACAGGATGACACTTCCAGCTGATCGAACAATTATGCTGCCTGGACTTTAGGGCCTATCAAGCAAAGATGCATGCTGAAGGGAAAAAGTTGGGTCGACTTTCAGCATGGCTCTTGCGTAGCGCAATGCCAACCTCCCCTATCTTCATGACTAGAATGACTCTAATGCACCTGGGGCCAGATGTAGCAAAATGTTGCGAGTCGCCAATGGCCCGAATCGCTATTTGCGACCCCGCAAAATCGGAAATGGGATGCAAAAACCCCATTTCCGAATTGCAAATAGCGACGCGAGCCATTACCGACTCGCAAAATTTGCGACCCCATTGTGCGACCCGCAAATAGGAAGTCGCAATTGGCGAGTCGCAAACCATATGAAAAGGCCACTCGCATATTGCGACTAGTCGCAAAAAGCCCATTTTGCACACCCAATTTACCACTAACTCAGAACAGGTGGTAACCAGAACCAAAGTATAAAAGGAGACCCAGAAGGCATCTGGGTGACTCAAGATGGCGGAGATATATGTGATAGCAAGGAGGAGGAGAGTCCACGCCGTACAGCAGAGGAGGAGTAGGAGCCAGAGACAGGAGAGGATATACAGAACCAGGCAGACACTTTCCCAACAAACAGAGGAGGAGATTTATGGTAAATACAGACACAGCAGTGCAGCAATATTAGAAATAATAGATCTACTCAATCCACAGCTTCAACGCCAGACTGTGCGCGGCAGCGCCATCCCCACACATGTGCAAGTGCTATGCTCACTGCACCTCTTGGCCTCGGGTAGCTATCAGGGGGTCATTGCTGTGGCAGGTGGGGTATCCCAAAGTGCACTCTCACGGTTTTTCTGATGTTTCTTAGATGCCATACTCACACACATGTCCAGATACATATACCTACCCAGGAATGAGGCAGAAATCAACAGCACCAAGTTGGAATTCTACAGGATTGCCAACTTCCCGCATGTAATAGGGTGTGTAGACGGGACACATATACAAATCTGCCCTCCTGCAAATCTGGAATATCTGTTCCGCAACCGGAAGTGTACCCACTCACTGAAGATCCAGGTGGTATGTGACACCCATTATGTAATCACTGACATGGTAGCCAAATTTCCAGGGAGTACACATGACTCTTACATTTTCAAGCATAGTGGGATACACCAACGCCTAGAACGAGGGGAGTTTGGAGACGTATATCTCCTAGGTATTGCTGAATACACCCTAAAGACATACACACAGGTCAATGTGGAAACCATCCATGCCCTGCTAACATTGTTCATTTTTGCCAAACAGGTGACAGTGCATATGCGCTATGACCATGGATACTTACCCCGTACTTAACACCCAGCAATGAGACTGAGATTCGATAGAACAGTGCACATAGGAGGACCCGAAATGTTATAGAGAGGACCTTTGGACTGTTGAAGGCAAGATTCAGATGCCTCCACAGAAGTGGAGGTGCGCTCCAGTATGCCCCAATAACAGCATTCAAGATCGT
Organism: Pleurodeles waltl; assembly: GCF_031143425.1. Taxonomy (NCBI): domain Eukaryota; kingdom Metazoa; phylum Chordata; class Amphibia; order Caudata; family Salamandridae; genus Pleurodeles; species Pleurodeles waltl. The sequence continues at coordinate 871,415,396 of NC_090447.1, forward strand.
TGGCGCATGCGCTATACTGCACAACATTGCCACCAGACGTCGGCTACATCTCACCCCAGAAGACCCAGATTCGGAGGATGATGAGCAAGAGCTACCACATCGCCATCATGGGGATAGAAGCATTGCAAATCAAGGCAGACAGAGACGGACCACATTGCAAACCAATACTTTGGAAGGTATGTGCTGCCTGTCACCACACACATGAATGTCACACACAAAGAGCCCAGGTGTGAAGTGGAACAAACAAGAACTTTTATTAAGTGAACCAAATAACTAAAGAACTGAACTGTTGGTCAGGGGCTGTAAATGTCCACCTGCAATGAGGACACATTAACCTCATGTGCCTCAATTGTCCGTAAGTGCATAGCTCAACTCCTACGCCTGGGACGCCCAGCATGGCTAGTGCCTGGAGTGTCAGCAGATCCCTGACGTGCACTGCCACTCCTCAATACCCTTGTGTCCGTGGCAGATGCACTACTGACAGTGGAGCCCTCCTCACTATCTTGAGGTGTGTCTGCCGTGCCCCTAGCCACCTGTCTTGCCTCCATCATGTCCACAGCGTGGCTTATCCGTCCCAGTCCACGAGCCACATCCCCTGCAAAGTGGCCCAAGTCTACTTGCAAACTGACTGTCCGGCGTGACAGCCCTGTTGTATTGACAGCCAAGCGGACGATTGAGGCAGCCATGCGGTCCAAACGGTGTATGAGTTGGCGTTCACGGCGCCTTGCACTCTTTCTCTCTCTGAAACAAGTTCAGTCACTAGTTGCCGGATGGAGAGTGCAAGGTCACCGACATGACTGTTCAGGCTTTGGAAGTCTGTGTGCACCTGTGCCAACCCTGTTGTGAAATTTCTCTCCATACGCTACATGGCCCCTGATATGACTCTCATCTGCCTTGTTTGCAGGCGCTGACCTCTGATGAGAGCTGCCTCGGTGGCAGACATGGAGGAGTCCCCTACATCTCCCTGGGACACTGCAGGGACATGGACACGTCGTCTGCGATGGGTTGGAGCATCAGGGTCCTGTTAGCTGGCACTGTGGCTGGGACCGGGTGCTGGGTCAATCTCCACAATGTCCAATGGTGCATCTGGAGGGGACTGTGGTCGGGTGGTGCTGGGCCCTGTGGTGGCTGCTCCTGAGTCTTGTGCTGCCTGCTGGCTGACCTCTGCACCCTGGACGGACTGGCTGGTGTGGATGTCTTGTGGGAGACCTGTGGGACATAGGGAACACACTGTCAGTATCTAACATCTGTTGTATGCTTCCTAATAAACTGTTGCCTATCAGCTGCCTACTGGACTACATTGCCCATAATGCACCATTCTGGTGGTTGCTACTCTGAAATGGAGCTCATTTGGTTGTGCATGCTGCTGTGTACTGGGTGGGTGGGGGTATGGCAGATATGGGTGTACATGCATGTTTCATGGTACTCACTTGTTGATGTTCCTGGCGCTGACGTGTCCAGCTCTCCAATTCCAGCCACTGCCTCTGGCTCCGGGGTCTGTTGCACACGTTCCTCCATGGGTGTGGGTGGTGGGACGGTAGATGGGCCTCCTCCTGTGCCCCTCATCTCCCGGAGGTGCTCTGCCACCCTCTCCTTGGTCCTGGAGCGCAGGTCGTACCATCTCTTTTTGAGCTCTTCAATGCTCCTGTGGCTCACCCCGATTGCATTTACCTTCTCCTGGATGTCAGTCCAAATCCTCCTTTTGCCAGACTCTGGCACACTGAGGGCAGCCCTTCCAAATAGCTGGTCATGGTGCTGGCAGCATTCATCTGTCAGCACCTCCAGTTCCTTCTCTGAAACTTTAAGGCCCATATTTATACTTTTTGACGCTAAACTGCGCTAACGCAGTTTAGCGTCAAAAAGTTTTGCGCCGTCTAACGCCATTCTGAAGCGCCAAGCGGGCGCCGTATTTATGGAATGGCGTTAGACGGCGCAATCAGACCGGCGCTGCCTGGTTTGCGTGGCAAAAAACCACGTAGACCAGACAGCGCCGGCGTAGGGGGAAAATGGCGCATGGGCGTCTTAAAATGGGGCAAGTCAGGTTACGTCGAAAAAATCGTCTTAACCCGACTTGCGCCATTTTTTAACGACGCCCATCCCCCATCAACATGACTCCTATCATTGTAAAGATAGGAGTCATGCCCCCTTGCCCAATGGCCATGCCCAGGGGACTTCTGTCCCCTGGGCATGGTCGTTGGGCATAGTGGCATGTAGGGGGGCACAAATAAGGCCCCCCTATGCCACCAAAAAAAAATATAAAAAATAAAAAATTATACTTACCTGAACTTACCTGAATGTCCCTGGGGTGGGTCCCTCCATCCTTGGGGGTCCTCCTGGGGTGGGCAAGGGTGGCAGGGGGGGTCCCTGGGGGCATGGGAGGGCACCTGTGGGCTCATTTTGAGCCCACAGGCCCCTTAACGCCTGCCCTGAGCAGGCGTTAAAAAGTGGCGCAAATGCGCCGTTTTTAGCCACGCCAACTCCCGGGCGTCTCTTTTGCCCGGGAGTATAAATACCACGTAAAGGCCTGGGAGTCATTTTTTAGACGGGAACGCCTCCCTTGCATATCATTAACGCAAGGAAGGGGTTCACGCTAAAAAATGACGCACATTCCGGGAACTTTGGCGCTATTCGCCTCTAACGCCATAGTATAAATATGGCGTTAGTTGGCGTTAGTTTTGCGTCGAAATTGCGTCAAAAAAAACGACGCAATTTCGGCGCAAACGGAGTATAAATATGGCCCTAAGTTTCCTCTTCCTGCCAAAGTCCTCCATTCTTGCTGCTGTTTTTCCTGGTGGTTGTTCAGCAGTTGGAAATGGGTGTGGTCCTCCCTCCTTCCAGGTGTATTTGTAAACTTCCAGCCTGTGATGTCATCAGCAAGAGCCAGGAAGTGTTTTCCAGACTGTTCTGCTGCACCTGCATGCAATTTGCGGCACAGTCGCAATTTGCGACACCCACTCGCAATTTGCGTGTTCATTTTTAGCGAGGTCGCAAAAAGCGACCTCGCAAACAGCAGACTCGCAATCTGCGGTGCGACTTCATTTGCAAGTCGCAAAATGAAGTCGCTTTTTCTTCTTGGATACCTGTTTGCGAGTCGGAAATTGCGAGTCGCAACGACTCGCAATTTCCGACTCGCAAATTTTTTAGCTACCTACATCTGGCCCCTGGTTACTAACCAAATAGACATTCATAAGGTATTCACTGCCCTCTATCAAACTCTGTATGACCCCTCCCACCCCCCACTGGCCATCAGACCCATATACATGACTTCCTCAGTGAGATCACGTTGCCTGCCCTTGAAGACGTAGATAGAAAAGAGCTAAACACACCCATCACAATACAGTAAATCCAGGGAGCCATAAGGGAAGCAGCCACCAATAACACCCCAGGACTGGCCGGGCTCTATATTGAATCCTACAAAGCATATGAGAATCTAGTAGCACTTCAGCTCCTCGAACTGTACCAGGCAACACTGATGGAAGGTCGGCTTTCGCCGTCACTCTGAGAGTCACTACTTGTATCCGTTCCCAAACCTGATAAGACCCTCCCTAGAAGTAACTTCATATCACCCTTTGCCTATGCTTGGGACAAATAAGATTCTGAGCAAGATCATTGCAGTCCGACTCCTTGAGCACGTGCCAAAACTGGTTAATTCAGACCAGATTGGCTTCATGCCAGGTAGAGCATAACCAAACTGAACAGCTGCAGATTTCATAGAGTAATGGAGCTTGCTCCCATCCAGTTGTCGAAGTAAGCCTCAGCAAGGCCTACTAGTGCAAGGGGTTCGCCCTTCTCTGCACAAAGTCCTCAGACCATATAGGAAGAAGTTGGCACAGAAACTGAAATAAAAGACAAAGTTTATTAAACCTCACGAGGTGGTACTACAGTTCAAACAGCACCCTTCGGTAATGTTTGAAGTAGCACACTGAACTAAGAGAGCATGGTCCTTTTATACCCATGCAGGGGCTAAAAGAAGGTGGTACAATTATAGAATCAAGACTTATATACATATAAGGTCATATGGAAATGCACAGTCGACAGGTAGGAGGGGCTAACAGTTTTCAAGGACTAGTTGACACATTACTGTCTGTTACTGATTACTAACAGCTGCAGATCTTACTGGGCATGTGCGAAAGTGGGAGATGCTAAATATAACTTGTCACTAGACAGATTTTCAAGAGTAGTTAACAGAAAGGTAGGACAGAGCACATGGCAAGCACATGACAGCATGTGGCAGAGAAAATGGCTGCCATGAATACAAAATGGATTCCGCAAAATGTTTACAATAGTTGCTAAATACAAGACGTCTTCTGCTAATGCTTAATCTAATCGCTACTGATTTACAACAGATGACCCTTTCAGCATTAGCTGAAGACATTCATCTTTCTGGGATAATCTAAATATTCATCTTGTATATTTATGCTCATTATTTCAGCTATTTCCTTATCTAACATGTGTTGTTCTTTAATTTCTGTAATATTTCTTTTGGTAGGCATACAAGCAGTAATACACATGGAGCAGAACATTGGACCACACTGAATACAGATACAACATGTGAAAAATATTGCAATCATTACACACAGGATAGTCAGTAGTTTCCAGCCCCAAGCAGAAACAAGAGCCCAAAACCATCCAGAAAAAGTCCAAGTACCAATTTCTGTATGGATTTCTGCAGCAATTTTATGCAATTTAGATATTGCATCATATACTGAAGGTGAGCGATCTGGAATGAAAACGCAGCAACTACTACCGATGATGCGACATGCACCACCTCGATCAGCTAATATCACATTTAGTACCATACGATTTTGGAGCACTACAATCCTCGCAATTTGGAGCTCCTCAGTAATATTCCCAAATGCCAGAGCTGCCTGATTGGTAACAGCTTCCGCAACCCTAGTCAATCGTCTCACTTTCCTACTGTTTAACGCAGCACCCACAAAGGAGAACAACCCTAAATTAAAATCAACATATTTTTGCAGGCTAGTGTCCGTTTGGTATACCTCATTTGTACTTATTGTCCTTTTATATCTATTTTTAATGATGTCATTGAACAGTTTAAAATCTCGGTGATATGATGCAGGGGCCAAAAACACAGGGGGTAATAGAAAAGATACATAACACAGACCTGACCACCCAACAGGTAGTTGGTAATATCCATAGTTACCACAAACAAAATATGTATTATGTGAAGCTGTAAAACTACTATTATTTACACCCTCACTAGTTAAAATCAAGGTACAATTGCTTATCCCCACTGGAATTCGCCCAATGCTACGTATACATAAATCTGCTTTAGTTTTTGTAACAGAAATCACAAATTGTTCTTTCTTGTCAGAGTCTCTTATATTTGTGAAGACATATGGTATTGAAACATTGTCCGGTTGATACTCTTCCCATTCCCATTTAGTTCCTTTGGCTTGGGGATACCCATCTTTGTCTTGGTAGCATACTTTATTAAGGTGAAAAAGAAGTCCGCCCTCTGTACGTTTTCCAGATGCAAACAAAAGCGCATACCAAGCTTGACAAGAACCATTGTGCGAAAAAGGAAGAGGAATGAAAAGTGTTCCTCCTTTCTTTTGATGCGCAGGTATCATTCCACATACCCAACAGTTAGTAGTATTTGTAGCATTATGAGTATGATGCAACATCTAAATGAAAGTATTATTGAAGTATGATTGACGGTGCTTCTGCTCCTGATAGGGAAGCGTAAAGTAATAGTGATCCTCTGGTACTGGAGTGGTGGCAACAAAAAACTCACAAGCAGGAGCCTTCTTTTCAACAAACCAGGTGGTTATTGCTATAACCACCAAAACAACAACAAACCCCATAGTACTAACGATCAGTTTGTTATTCATTTTAGCAACAGTGATAATCGACCCTTTCAGAAATTAATTAAAAACAATTGTTGGAGCTCTTATCCCTAGGCAGCCGCTGATTTCTTCACCACGGGCCAAGACGGGTGTCACTGCTCTAATGCATGGCTGATTCCCCCCCCCCACTTGCCACATTGGCTCTCCGTTTCACTAACCCAGGGCGGTAGCTCAACCAGTTTTCTCCAGCACTACAGGGTTTTTCCTCGGTCTCAAATTATATTGCGACACTCCAGAAATCGTATGGTCCGGGAAGAACTCCGCAGATTCGTCAGGTGATATAGCACAGCCTTTCTCCGTAGTCAAAATCTCTTGATGATCGGTCAGCACAGCAGGTTCCACCAAGGTAGGTAGCACTCTCTTGCAGTGAGTACTATGGACACAATTCTTTCGGTTCGTCACTCGAACTGCTGTCCTTGTCGCAAGGAACACCTGCTCTGGGCCTCGACACCTTGGTTTCAAGCTGCTTGATCTTTCAAAGGACTTAATCATCACCTGGTCACCAGGTCAGAGTTCATGGCCTTCACCTGTAGATCTGTCAGGAAGTGCTTCTCGAACCTGTTGATGAATAGAAACCAAATTGTCGATTAACTGTGCCAAATAATCATTCATCAGGACACAAGGTACATCATATACAGAATTTGGCTTAGGAACTCCCCAAATGTTCATTGGCCTTCCAAATACTATTTCATAGGGGGTAAGGCCTGTTCGAGAGTGTGGCACTGACCTAATAGACAATAATGCCAACGGTAATGCATCTGGCCAAGTTAAAGATGTGGAAGCCTGTATCTTCGCTAACTTCAGCTTCAAAGTAGCATTATACCTTTCCACCAACCCTGCTGATTGTGGGTGGAAAACCGCATGGAACTTCTGTTTGATCCCTAATCCTTTCAGGACATACTTAATAACTTCCCCAACAAAATGAGGTCGGTTATCATTCCATAAAAGGCTGCAAACACCAAACCTAGGGAAAAATTATTTCAAAAGCACCTTCACTGTGGTAATGGCAGTATTATCCTTTGTGGGGTACGCCTCTATCCATTTACTGAAGGCACATACCACCACCAAGACATACTTTAAATTGTTGCAGCGTTCAAGCTGAATATAATCCATTTGTAGAACTTCGAAAGGTGCAGTTGGTGAGCACACCCTCCCGCAGGAGTTCTTGTCCCTTTTCTAGGATTGTATTGTAAACAGATCAAACAAGACTGTACTACTCTCTTAGCTGTACTGAACATTTCTGGATGCTCCCAAACTTGCGTCAGCAACTTCGTTATTGTTGAAGCTCCAACATGTGCCAGCCCATGTGCCATCTGAAACATAGGTTGTACAAAAGCTATAGGCAATTTCCATTTATCCATCTGCTTATTCCACCAATAGCCCTCATCATCCAATTCTCCTTCTTCAGACCATTGCTCACGTTCTTTCACAGAAGCAGATTTCTGTATATCTAATACATCTTGTCTAGCATTATGCCAACGTTCAGCTTGTGACTTCACTACATACATAGAAGTAGTACTTTGCTGCATCGCAGTCTCACATGCTACGCGGTCCGCAAGGGCATTACCTTGCCCTATCTTATCGGTCACTTTCTTGTGTGCACTACATTTCACAATAGATAGTTTTTTTGGATATGTCAATGCAGTCAAGAGGTTATGCACTAATTCTCCGTGCATTATCTGCATCCCGTGGGATGTGAGAAAGCCTCTCTCCTTCCAAAGCAAACCAAAATCATGAGCTACTCCAAAAGCATAGCGGCTGTCTGTATAAATGTTCACACATAAGTCAGTACTAAGCTCACATGCTTGTGTCAAAGCTATTAGTTCAGCTGCTTGAGCTGACTTTTGGGGATACGAGCTGTCTCCACTACCGTGTGTATTGTGGTGATTGCATATGCAGCTGAGGTTGTACCGTCTGGCAACTTCAAACAAGACCCATCAACCCACAATTCCCCGTCTACATCTGGAAGGGGCGTATCTTGTAAATCAATACGACCCTTTGTCTGTTCTTCGGTAAGGAATATACAATCATGTGTTTCTTGTGACTGAGGCTGAGTCACTGGATATGGCAACAAAGTGGCTGGATTTAGTATTGCACATCTCTTCAGTGTAATGTGAGGAGCCAGCAATGTCAATTCATATCCTGTCAGGTGAGGGCTAGTGAAATGTTGCGTCTTTGTTTGATTTAAAAGAGCATCAACCGCATGGGGTACTAACACCAACAGCTTATGTGACAAAACTATCCCTTCACTCTGACGTATTGACACAGCTGTTGTGGCAACTGAACGAAAACACCCAGGCAGCGCTCGTGCGACAGTATCAAGTACTGCTGAAAAATATGGACAGGGACGCTGCTTATCGCCATCTGTCTGTACTAAAACTGACAATGCACATCCATCTTTCTCATGTACGTAAAGTGCAAAAGGCTTTGCGTAATCTGGAGTACCTTACACTGGTGCTGAACAAAGGGCTTGTCGTAGCTGCCGGAAAGCAGTCTCACATTCATCTGTCCATGGGAGGGGCATTGGAGTATCTTTAGTCAAAAGTGCTAGCAAAGGTTTGACAATGTGTGAAAACCCTAATATCCATTGCCTACAAAAAGAAGTAAGACCCAGGAATGCCCGAACATCTTTCTGAGTAGAGGGTACTGGTGTGTCTAAAATTGCTTGAATACGATCTGATGTAAGTGCACGGCCCTCCTTAGACAAAAGGTGACCTAAATAGGTTACCTTTGGTCTACAATGCAATTTCTTTCGTGACACTTTATGATGGTGTGAAGCAAGAAAAGAAAGTAAGGACAAAGTGCACTTTTCACATTGCTCAGGGGTATCAGCTGCCAACATAATATCATCGACATATTGTATGAGAGCCACACCTTCAGGCAAAACAAAAGAATCATGTTGTTGTTTTAACGCTTGACTAGAAATACTAGGACTCTCAGTATAGCCTGGAAGGTACTCTGCAAAATCTAATGATCGTTTATTCAAAGTAAAACCACACAAATATCGGCTGTCAGGATGAATAGGGATCGAAAAGAAAGCATTCTTCAAGTCTATCACAGAGAACGTAGTTGCTGTCAGGGGAACCAAAGTAAGAAGTGTTGTGATGTCAGATACCACAGGATATTGTGGTACCACAATCTTATTGGCTTCTCGTAAATCAATAATGAATCGGTAAATCCTAGTATCAGTATCCTTTTTCAGAATAGGAAGAATCGGACTGTTACAAACATTATACGGAACTTCCTCAACAACTCCAACTGCAATAAGATCATGCACAATTTGTGTGAGTGCTTCTTCGCCCTCCTGTGAAATTTTGTATTGAGGCAAACATGGCAATACAGCTCCCTCCTTGACACTAATATGTACCGGTGGAATAATCATTTGTCCCACATCAGTATCTGAAGTAGCCCACAAAGTACTAGGGAGTGAAGCTAGTGCAATATCCTCTTTAACAAGACAAACTCTTTCCATCACAGGATGATTATCATTCAAAATAACACGCACCCCTTCAGGAGAGCATCGTATTGTAGCCCTGAAATACTTGAGCATATCAAGACCCACAATATTGTCTGGTGTATTTGGAGAAAGCAAAAATGGACATGGGGCAGTAAATTTATCAACATGGAATGCAAGTAGTTGTGACAATGGGCTAGGGGAAGGTGTTCCATTGAAACCTATCGATGTAATGGTTAAGCCAGACAGGGGAGCCCTTGGAATCAATTGATTAGACAAGGCGCTACGAGTAGCTCCTGTATCAACCAGAAACTGATCAGTAGAACCCAAAACATGTGCTGTAACATAGGGACCCCTCTGATCTACTGGAACTTCAACTGATTCCTTACCCCATCCTAGGCAATCCTATGCATAAGCAGAATCTTGGAAATCAGGCTGCACATAGTTAGACATCTGGTATTGGTTCCGTCTATCAAAAGTGTTAAACCCATCCTGCCCTCGTACATTAGCATCAACCCTAGCATGATCATTCGTGCTTCTTCTAGGCCCTGAATATCCTGAACGATTTCTCATTTGTCCCCGACAACATGAACACCACTGAACACGTAGTGCTGGACAATCGGCAGCCCAATGCCCAAATTTCTTACAATACGCACACTGATCAACAGACAAATTCGAACGAGTGTAAGAAAAACCATAAGATCCACTTCCACCTCTATCACTACCTCTAAAAGGCGGACCATAAGCTTGAGCCAACATAACCTTCGTCTTTAATTCTTTAATCTTTTTATCCTCGCTACCTTTTGCTTCTAATTCCTGACGTTCATAATACTGAGCCATGGTCAAAAGAGAAACCGGAGTAGAGGTATTCCATGAACTTTCACTAGCTTTTAGACGACTAGCTATTCCTGCTAACAGATTTGCGACATATTTATCGACAAACAAATATCTGCCAGTATCATCTAACAATAACTGGCCGCTAAAATCATGAAATGCTTCTTCAAAGCGTGTAAACAAATCAGAGTCCGATTCATCTGCCTTTTGTTTACAAGTCGCTAAAACAGTCCAATCTATCTTTTTAGGGGGAATAATCATTTTTAACTTAACTAATATGGCTGCGGGAAGATCTAGAATCAACTGATACGGCTTATTCGCAGGTTCCCTATCCCCGTCCATCTGTTCTAATTCTTTCCATGACGCCCCAAAAATTACATGATCATCAACTTCACGAACAGTTCTCCACATATCTGGCGGTAATATCAATCCGAAAAATAAATCAATGTCGGCCAAAGTCATAGTACAAGAACTACTTGCTTCCTCAACTTCCTCATAAAAGGCTGCTGGATTTTTCTGCGGGTCAGGTAATGCTGTTTTAAGTGCCATTACATCTGCCCTACTCCAAGGAGTATACACCCAATTATAAATAAAATAACCTTTAGCATCAACAGAAGTTTTATCATCACTTGTACCCAATCCTTTAGGAGGAACATAGAAAGGAGCGGCCTCCCGCATTGGTTTCGCGTGAACTATCATAGTCTTATCTGTTCCGAAAATGGAATCTTGCACCCCGCCGGTCTGAGATGTCCGTGCAACTACATCCACGGCCCTTTTCTCCTCTTGCAAACGGACTGCCACAACACATAATTTCACCAAACGCCTGATTGCATCAGCCACCTGGGAGAAAACAAAAAGACCATTACACATTTGCTTATGATCAGCTGCTACATCATCAGGCTCTAACTCATCAGAATATTTCCGAAATAGTTCAATAACTTCTGTGCCAAATGCCTCAGTAAAATATAGCTGCTCCTTTTCCGTCCACCCTTTCATGTTGTCTAAAAGTTCAAAAGCAGAGACAACGCTACAAATTGTTTTACGAGCAATAGATCTAAGCTCAGACGCATGGTCAGCAGGCAACATAGAGCGAATGTATCGTATCTTCTGTTGCTCCGAACCAGAGACCTCAGCTAACTCATGAGGGGAAGAAGGAACGACATACGGAGGTGGAGGGCGATCTAGTAACAAAAAATCATTGTGTGGTTTATTAAGGATAGGATAGAGAGGTTGCCTAACAGTGTATTGGCCAATTACCTGTAATTTACGTTCTTTCTCTTCTATCTCCTTTAAGTCATTTATTTATTTCTTTCTCATTTCCAATGCTTTCACATATACATTCTTCCGCTGCTCTTTCTCAAGCAAGGCTTGCTCCCGCTTCACTCGTCCATGCACTTCTTTCTCCCACATTCGTACACAGTCAAACATATCTTGCCTAGACCTTCGCTTACACACACATTGTTCCACATACTCAATCTTTCGCAAATCAAATGACCCATGCATAGGCCAACGTAACTCAGGATCCGCACAAGTGTATTTATCCATAATGTGCTGTACATTATAGAAGAAAGACCATGTTTAACATACATATCTCTATTGGGCGTCCCCTCTGGGGGTGCCTGTTGCGATTCTTCCAGTCTAAAATTGGTACCATTACAAAAGCAACACATCCTACGAAGTGCGCTAAAAACAGGCATGCCAAAAATAGTGCATAATATGCAATATTATAATCAAAGTAGCACTTAAGGTGCCGTTCAAATCAAAATTAAATTGGAGAAAATTCTCCTCATTACCTGCCTATATAAATTGCAATTTATATATCAATTCAAAGGACACAAATTGACTAGTCACCCAAAACACGAGAGTCACAGTAAGTGGTGCTAAACTTCATTACCAAACAAAGGCATCAAAACCCACAGCAAGTGCCGTAAAACGGCTTTTACCAATCACAGGGCGTCCAGGTTCCAACTGCTAAGTTCTAAAATCGACCAAATGGTCACTGCACGACGAATGAACAAATAGGATCTTAGTCGAGGACCGGCGCCACCTGGATGGTCAAATCAGAAAGAAGGGAAAAACGCCATGGTTGCCAAGACTCTGGTCTCCTCAGGCATTGATCGTCCGCAGCGAGATCCCAATCCTTCGTTGCGACCAATCCGTCGGGCGTCCGAGTTGCCGATGAGTCCCTGTTCAGGCGCCAATTTGTCGAAGTAAGCCTCAGCAAGGCCTACTAGTGCAAGGGGTTCGCCCTTCTCTGCACAAAGTGCTCAGACCATATAGGAAGAAGTTGGCACAGGAACTGAAATAAAAGACAAAGTTTATTAAACCTCATGAGGTGGTACTACAGTTCAAACAGCACCCTTCGGTAATGTTTGAAGTAGCACACTGAACTAAGAGAGCATGGTCCTTTTATACCCACGCAGGGGCTAAAAGAAGGGGGTACAATTATAGAAGCAAGACTTCTATACATATAAGGTCATATGGAAATGCACAGTCGACAGGTAGGCGGGACTAGTTGACACATTACTGTCTGTTACTGATTACTAACAGCTGCAGATCTTACTGGGCATGTGCGAAAGTGGCAGATGCTAAATATAACTTGTCCCTAGACAGATTTTCAAGAGTAGTTAACAGAAAGGTAGGACAGAGCACATGGCGAGAAAATGGCTGCCATGAATACATGAATACAGAATGGATTCTGCAAAATGTTCATAATAGTTGCTAAATACAGGATGTCTCCTGCTAATGCTTAATCTAATCGCTACTGATTTACAACACAGTGGCCTCATGCAGCCTGCAGGATGCTGGGTTGGAGAAAGCATTCAGCACAGTGGACTGGGAATACCAAATCTTGACCTTGACCTGCTTGGGTATTGCAGGCAGACTCCAAAGGCTCATCTGACTCTTCTATACAGAGCTCACTGCCCGAATGCAGTCCGGGCAATGCATCTCCCTCCCATTCTCGGTGAGCAGAGGGACAAGGCAAGGCTTCCCTCTGTCTCCACTCCTCTTTGCCCTGGCAATGGAGCCACTGGTGCAGAGACTCTGACAATAGGGTCAGACGTGGGGCATTCCTCTGACTGGAGAGACATACATATCCTATCAGAATTCCAAACAGCCTTTGGCCTAAGAGTTAACTGAGCCAAGTCCTGCTTGTTTCCGTTACACCCTGATTGCCCGCCACATCTCCTGATGATAGATTTGCGTCTTCTTTCCTGGGAGAGCCACACAGTCCACTACCTAGGCAAATACATGTTTACCATGCAACACAAGGCCTCATAGATGGCAACAGAACAAGAGCCATCGCTTCATCTGGCCCCCAGATGGCGTTCTGGAGTATGCTTCCACTCACAGTCCAAGGGAGAGTGTCCCTGTCTAAAATAGTGATGCCTCCCCGCTTATTATATTACTTTCACAATGTTCCTGTGAACATACCCCTCAGCACTTTTCACACTTTACATGCTACACTAGGGTGTTCCTTCTGGAATAAAGGCAGATGTTGAGTCGCACTGCGAAACTGCAACTTCCAGCATTACTATCTAGTGGTGCAGCTTCAATAGCCTGCCTTTTGCTTAGAGGGATGCCTGTTGGAGGAGCTGGGACTGCCCTCAGCTAGCCACATGCACCGTGTGGAACAGAAGGCTTTCCTACCACAAGCTGGACCCCTGTGAGTCCAATAACCTACTGTGTGTAGCACATAATCGCTTCCACAGAAGCTTACGTCTTATGCCACCCACTCCACTATGCTTCCCTGAAAGTCACATAAGTTCCATCACACCGTTTCGCAACATGATCGGGAGTGGGGCCTGTCGGCTTGGGAGGCTGCCAAGGTGGCCACACTCGGCACCCTGTTTCACAGTGACGTACTCAAAACCTTTGAGCAGCTGCAGGCAGACTGTGAATTACCAGCAGAGCATTTCCTAGCACATGGCTAACTATTAGCGGAATTAGGCCATCTATGGCACATCACTAACACTGAACAGGAGCAACACCCGCTAGTGCACACACTCCATACCGTTGGCAGCGGCCACTAATTGCTTGGTTCACCCGGACCCTGTTGCATACCACACACGATCCTTTACTACTGACCTGCAGGTGCTGGGAAAGAGACATCGGACAGGAACTAACGCTAAAAAGTGAGAGAGAGCACTTATATATCCAAGAAAGCTGTCATGCAATGCTAAGTTTCAGTACATACAACATAACATCTTACATAGAGCTTATCTCACGCCGGTGATTCTACACAAAATGTTTGGAACTGCCTCTGTCTGCCCCAGATACCTGATGCTGACATGGCACACATTCTGGGGCTCTTCAGCGTTAGTGGGCCTATGGGGAGAGGTCACAGGCGCTGTATCGGAAATGACGGGTCAAAATAATGTATGCACTATGGAGGCTTCACTCCTGACCTGTTTAGATGCAAGAATCTGCAAGAGCAATGAATCATTTAATTGATCTGACACTGCTGAAGGTTTGTAGATCCATTGCAATGCATTGGAAAGCCCATACACTGCCGGGATTGAAACACTGGTGCACAGCAACACTCAAATGCGGTAAAGCTGAGTCTGTGGTGCTAAGGCACGAGGAGACTTGCGGGCTGCGCAGGGTCCCCATAGCTGTGGATTGTGAGGCCTTGCTCAATGACTTGCAGGCGTTCAAGGAGGGTCTCCCTGATTAGTTAATACTCACACCCAACTCTGGGTAATCAACATGTCTCTCTGACCTGCCTCACGTCACCTCTTCCCTCTCCCCCAATTTCTTTGTCCCCCTTCCCTCCCCCACCTAGGCGCCCAATACAACAGATGGTAAAATATTGCTGTACGCTCTACATGATCAACCCTATTCATGATGCCACAGATATATGCAGAATGACCACCAAAGGGGGAGATGATAGATTTGTTACATTGTTCACTTATGTGGGAATATAAGTGTTAAAACCTTCTGTTCTTACCTGCTCATATGTTTTAATGAGTTCCAATAACTCCCGCCACATAAACTGTATTATAATACATGTGTGGAACTCAGGATAGGTTTAACGTTACTGTACATGTTATACAGATCCACTTGTACTTGACATGCTTGTATATAACTGAAGAAACGTAATAAAAATTGGTTAAAAAAATATAAGAGTTGCCCAAGGCACTTTATTTTTATGTTATGTACTGAGTGCACAGTTCTTATGGGTAGAGCTCGTAAACCTACCTTAAAAGTACAGTTATGCTTACAAAGGAAAGCAGTAAAAAACACTAAAATTCGCAAGCTATGGTTAGTAGCAAAGTACATACCTTATGCAATCGCCATATTAACCATAACTTGCACACAAGATAGAGTGTTTATGATCTCACAGTATTTATGCCAATAAATAACACCTACAATAGAAGCACAGACTCAAACCAATTTGTCACAGTGATCAGGGTAATGTGATGTGTACTCTCTCCTGTAAGATGATGTACAACGTTTGGTACTGCATCTGTTTCATTAAAGGTGAGGTCATGAGCATTCCATTTGGTGTGCAAGTCATGGCTTGCCTGCTTGACTGTTGGGTGGATTAGGGGTCCTCATACAAAAATATTCACCTGTACCCGGAGCTCAGGATTTATTCCAAAACTCAGAACATGCAATCTCGGTCAATAAAATCAAATGCGTTCTCTGTATTGCAAAAGACAGTCTAACAAATCTGTCTCTCATGTAGGACCTGATTTATACTTTTTTTGCGCCGCATATGCGTCATTTTCTGACACAAAAGCAGCGCAAACTTATAAAATACAATTGTATAAATCAGGGCCTTAGTGCATCCGTTTATGTATATTTGATCATGTGGATCATTGGGGCATTACGCTAGACGGGTCTGTGTGAGTGTGGTCGGCTGCTGTACAAAGTGGTCAGTTTACCAGTGTCTTTGCTCGGACGTTTACCTCAGTCAGTTGGTAGGAGTAACATTCAGGTACAGGCTTCCTGGCCTCAAGTATGACATCTACTATCGCATGTTTGAAGTCACGTAGCAATTTCTCTACTTCCTGCCCTCTTTGAACACAGGCATTAAGTAAGTCGCTCCGTTTGATGCCAAGTATTTGCACAGTGTGTTCGACACTGATACTACGTTGATTAGAGAATCCCATACTACATACCGGAGTAAGAACAGGAAGGTCGACACCCTTGAACTGCTCGTTGCTGACTGGTTATCATGTCTTAGAGCAGAGATTCTTACAGCAGCGTCAACGTGTTGGGCTTGGAAAGGCATTGGACAAAAAGTTGAGATCTCATTCCTGCATTCACACCCCACTACCACTGTTGAATAACCCAAACTTACCATTGACTAGCAAGAGCAAAGTTATAGAATTTCTCACAAAGGCTGGCTTGGACGAGATGGTAAACTTATTCATAGGGTGGAGGAATTCATGACTATAGACCAATTCAAGGTTGGCTGTGAGGCATCCCCGTTAGACAGTCTTACATATTACATACTGAGACACAACACATAAGAAAGACAACCAAGATTCCAAACAGAGCCACAAGAACTCAGACCACTTATGCAGCTTATGAGGTCCTCACACGCTACCAAGTGGGTATCCAGATATTTATGCAAAGGTTTCAGAGCTGAGGGTTACAGGCATTAGGAGGAATAGGCAGCCATGGGATAGAGATCTAAATGACTGCCAAAACTTGGGAATATTTTTCCACTCAAACCCAGCTTGTATCCACCAACCTTAACCATAAGCTTTTACATTACAAATTCATACGCCAGGCTTTCTTTACACCGGCAAAGCAATACAGAAGGGCATTGATGCCCTCGTTGCCATGCAGAACACGCCTATTTTATACATCTAGCCTGGCTATGTGAGCCGATATTGTTGTGATACTTTTATATCCATATGTCGTATGAAGGGCCTCAAAGTGGAACCCAATCCTTTGGTGGCCTTGCTAAGCTATGCTAAAATGAAACCACAGTCCTGCAGAAGGCTTACAGCCATGGCATTCTACTGGCAAAATTTAGTAAAGCTATACACTGGGGCGTGATGCACATACCTATGAAGGATGATTGGATGAGAGAACTAATCACGACACAAGCAATTGGAGGTATATGCTGAATTGCAGCCTTTAACTTCCAGGCCTGAGGATATATGGGATCCCTCCAGATGTTCCTGGCACAGGGGATGGGTTGCCCGATTGGCCACAGGTACAAGAGCCTTTTAGGGATTTGAGAGATTTGGATGGTCAGACGACATGACGTGCAAACAATGTTAAACATATATGGGCTGGCATAATAAATGTTGTAGGTAATGGATAAAGGCACTTCTATTTGTTATTCTGAAACTGTAACGGAAAACAAATGTAGTTATGTCACATTGTTGCCTCACTTGAATCTTGATGTATGCTGTATTCACAATGTGTACTGTTTTTTTAGCACTGAGTAACAGTTAAGTAGTTTTTAAAATAAGTGAAGAGGAAGACTGTTTGGCTAGGATGTATTTCCAGTTTGAACTTAAGAAATGGACTCTGACCTCCTCTGTGAAAAATAACTCCTTCAAGCTTCATGCTAAGTTCCATGGTCCACCCTAAATTTTCTAGCCCCTTCTTCTCTCAAATTCCCCAAGTCTGATACAACTCCCGATAGTGCCAACAGTTGTGTTATTTGTCCATTTGTGGAAACTGCATTTCTTGTTTTTCAGACTGTTTCTTCAACTGATATGCAAACTTTCTTTCTCTTGGAGAGACATGCTATCAATCGGCCTACCTCATCCCCTACTTTGCATGTTCTTCCCTGGGTGCTGATATAATTGTTTTTGGAGGTTTAAAGCCCCGAACCATTGTATACCCTTGATGTAGTCCAAATGTTAGTACTGTTTGTCATGCTACAGCGATCGCCTTTATGTGACAGTGTATGTCTTATGTTAACTGTAGCTCTAATGGTTTGCTTGTAGAGTGAGGCACTGACAAGTCATTTTAAATTTGTATTTGTTTAGACTAATGTTTGAAACCTCTGTGGTATTAAGATTTAATTACATGTTTGGAGAATTTAATTGATTTATGTTCTAATTTAGACTCTAGACTAAGAGTATACATTTAAATGCTGTTGAATTTCTAATGATTAATTATTTAAATACCTGTGCAAATATACAGAAATGCAGTTCCTCTTTATACTGACTAATATGTATTGACAAAGTTATTTCAGTTAAAGTTATTGAAATCTAAATGCTAATCAAAGAATTATTAATAAATAATTAACAGTTGTGTATTAAATGTGTTTCATTTGATATATTTATGTGCTGTATTAATTGACTTGTGTTAGCCTAAGTGAGACCTGCTAGGCCCTTTTTTTCATGATTTTGCAGAAAGACCCCTATTATTTTACACATAGAAATTTAAACATTTGTTTCAAACTCATGTGGAGCTACATCGATGGATGATGTTCCCTTGGCAGACCTGGGAAAGAAGCATGAATGTTGCAGTTTGGAATCGTATGATCAATTTCTATTGGATGATGCTCTGTCAATGCAATTGAACTGTTACCCTGACAAATCAGATTGCTGTATAAACTTTAAAATATTGATGAACAGTTGGACTTTGGTCAGAATCCTGGAACCCTGAAAGAATCCTGAATGCTGAGCCCCTTGGAGAGATATCTTCCTTTCTGCCTTGTCCCTTTGAAATGCCACGCTGGGACTCAGACATTTTCGTCCTAGAACTTGTAGAAGTCTCTTGATCAAGCTACTGACCTGAGGATGCTTGTCCCGTTTCACTATCTTTTGTTCACCTTAATCAGTGTTCTAATGTCTGAGATTATTTTTCCAAGTTCTTATTGTTCCTTTTTGTTCTTTTTCTTTTTTGCCCGCATGTGTTCTGCCCCACACATGTTATCCCTCAATTGGCTAAATTGTAGGGTTTCCCTGTGCCCAGAAAAATGAACTCTGATGATTTGAGCAGATCAGATGCGTGTTAAATCTGAGCAATGCCTGTTGTCTGTTCATCAGATAATTTTGCTATTGTTCTGTGTTACCTTTATTGAATGCCTAGTTCTATTAATGCTAGTTCGCCTTAACCTATTTCATTGCCTTGGTCAACCCTTAGTGATACTGTATCTTTATAATTTTGTTTTGTGAATTGTCTACATGACTTTGGGTTTGAGCTTGTAATAACTCTCCTCAACCTTATTTCTGACTGGAGTTTTCTTTGTATGACCACATGGGCATACTGTATCAAGTAATTGATTTGTATTACAATTGTGTTAATGGTTCTATCATATCTTTTGCAGGGTTCAAAGATCCGTTGGCCTTGATGCATATTGCATATTGATTCCTGCAAAGGATGAAAACGCTTCAGCAGATCTGTTAGCAGAGCATGGTTAGTCCTACAAGGAGATAGAACCATTCAAGTTTAGTGATAGTAAGATAGGATTGTCCCATGCAAATGCCCAGTCCAAAAGTTTGTCCACCACAAATGTTCTCCCATGGTCAGTTCCGAAGATTGATGAAGTTCCAGCGTTGTGCCTAAAAGTGACAGATGTGTGAGTATTAATAGGGTTTTGTGCCTGCATTGCTTTGGCGTGAAAATTGTGGTAAAGTGTTATGTTGTGAATTGTTTTGCAGAGTTGTCGTACTTATTTGATTGTTGCGGTTAATGCTCAAGAATGTCCGTGGTTGTTGTTGTTGACAGTTCGTCATGGCCTAAGATCCCGGGATAACACACAAGTTTAGAAGAAAATTACTTTATTGTCTGCAATGAGGTGCTTATCATGAGATGTCGTTGAAAGTGCCAATGGTTTTCCTTGAGTGAGTGTGAGTTATTTGTTGGTATTAAGTGAATCCTCAGAGTACATGGAGGATCTGTATCAACTGCTGGTCAAGTTTTACTTGTGTAGCTGTGACAGCCAGAAAGTGTATCTCCGTACAGCTTTGAAGTATTTGAGTTCATTCCAGTAGTGTGCAGACAGGTTTTTTTTGTGTATTTTTTTGCTCCCAATATTTTTGAATTAGGTGTATGTGAGCGATTGTGTAAGAGACAATCGTGAAGTGACTGTGTTGCTTAAAGAAGTGAGTGTGGCATCATTGCGTGCCACACTGGTATCGGTTGGTTGGTGTGAAGCCACGCTAGTATTGGTGGACGGTGCTGTGTTGCTATTTGTTGAAAAAATTGAAAGAAAATAATTGTGGGTTTGAAGTTACTTCCTGATTCGATCAAAAAGTTATTGTGATTAATTGAATTTGATTGAAAATTACATTATTCAAGGCTTTAAAGAGTGCATTAGGCGGAGATGTGTTTATTCCAGTTAGAGAGGGCATAGAGACCCCACTCGAAGGAACTCCAAGTCATTATGTGTCATCTGTTAAAGGATTTCATGCATGTGTGATTTGAATAATAGTGTAAGATTACTGAAAAAGAAGGTGCTTTAGCATTTTCCCATTATGGAACTCTTAGTGTGAGAATTCTAATAATTTGAGGCGAATATTGTATGAGATGAAACTGCCTTCAAGACCCTCACAATTTGAAGCTGTTAGTATTTGGGCACATATAGCACAATAGAAAATGACAGGCAAGTATGAGAAAAGAATGCAGAAAGCAATAAAGACACTTACAGAGGCTAGAGGGGGTGCAGAACAGAAAATAATTGAGGTAGTCAGAATGTTTCCAGCTATTTCAAATGAAGGTGGTGAAAGCACTAAACTTAAGACTAAGAAAAAAACAGGAAAGGCAGAACAGACAATGGATACTGAAGAGAAGAAGACATTAACATAGGAGAGTGATTCAGATGATTAGTTTATAAATCAGATCCTGATGAATCATCTGCCCCTGTATCATTCAGTTGAGGTAGGAACAAGAAGTGAAACAACATAAAATGTAACCCAGATTGTGCCAACTGCTCCAGTTGAACTAACCCCAGATCAGATAGTGCCAGGTACACCTGCAAATTCAATGACACAAATTCCTGAAGCAATTCAACTAGTTCAGAACTTTAATACAATTCAGCCTGTACCGAGCCCCATAGTGAACCATATTGTGCCAAATCATAATGTGAATCAAATGGTGCAGTCACCATTCACGAATGCGCCTCCTCGAAATTGTACCCTGAATCAGCCTGTGCCAATGTTTACTTAAGTTCAGTTCAGTTGATGCCAAATGTTACCCCAAGTCAAACAGGACAAAGTTTCAGCATTATCTTAACAGGGTAGAGTGCGGGGATGACAATTCCTCAGAATCAGATAAATCATATTGGTCCAGATGCATTAACAATTCCTGTGTCAATAGGATCAGTTGTTTCCTTGTATGCCCCAGGTACATCTGAAAGTAATACCCACTCGATAAATGTCTGAAAATTTCTCATTCACCAGTTACATCTGCGGGAATATCACCAATTGGCATGCAGAGATCAGTATATGCATAGAACAGCTTCCTTTGTTAGGCCGTTGACCCCTTACATGAATTGCAGATCCAAACTTGATGACAAGCCAGACAGGATTTACTCCTGATGTGAGGTTTCCTAAAGGAACCTCACTTTTTTTTGTGACTAGACCTGATCAGCTCACGGATTTAAATTGCAGCCGCCTACAAAGAGGAGTACTCTTTAACACAACAGAGAACCTGTCAAATTTGAACACTCTGAATCGATAGAATGTAGGGCCATTAAGAGCGAATTATAATATAAGTTAGCAAGGTTTTACTGTGCATCAGCTGACTGATTGGTTAGATCATTTAAATCCTCAAGGTGCAACAGGTATGACTAACTGCAATGCTGGAACTAAAGAGACAACAGAGAGACAGATCAGTGAATATGCCCAGATTCAAGTTGGAATTGACTTAAGTGATATGGGGAACGTTAGATACACACAGAGTAGAAACCTATACTGAAGATGAACTACAGTTCATGTTCAATGATGTTATACAACATACAGGACAGGTTTATGAAGATTAGCTGCAGCAGCTGAGAAATATGATCTGGATTTAGAGAAATCAAAGCCCTTCAAGAGGAGTGACAGATTGGAGTTTAGCACAAAAGACATAGCTAACATAAAACCCCTGGGAATAAAACTGCACATTAAGAAATGAATTACTTACACCCAGAAATGGGGAACTACAGATAAGTGGGAATGTCGATGGGCCAAGAAAAAAGATAAAAAGAAAGCAAAGCCAAATGTGCTTCCGGCAGGAGCAAATCAAGCCAAGGGCAATGTGAAAATATTGCCCATGGGTGAAATACCATGTGGAGCTTATGTGCATGTTTTTTACGCAATAGTTTGTGGTATTCTGTTATTCACCAAGGATTACCCCAGGCTGAAAGAGAAATCTGTGAGATGGTACAAGCAAACAGAAAGATTTGCAAAACTTTCAAAGTGCCTGTGGGAGGATTTCAATGCGTTGTTTGACATTGTAGTTCCGACTGATTTGCGGACTGAATGCAAGGTGGATGTGAATTGGCCTGATAGTTAATTCTGAAGAGATCCAGTAATGGGTGCACCATCTGAATATGTGATGAAAAGGTACTACAAGACAATAAACAAGTTAAACTTTAGAGAGTTCAAAGACCTGTGTTCAAAATGTAAATGTGTCCCCAGGACAGCAGATACAGGTACCACAAGCCCCGATGACACAACAGTGAGTTATTGTTCCCAACAGAGTGTGAATCAAATTGGAAATGCAAATGGGAATCAAATAGCATCACAGTTTCCCCTGATGGGCCTGAGTGATGAGGAATTTTCAGAAATTCTTCAAGCTGACAGCTCCGATGATAAGGATTGCATACTAGGTGCATCCTTAGAAGTAGATCAATGCGGTCCCTATGTAAGTGCCAACTTTATGGTTCATGATGTGTCATTCTTAGTTGAAACAGGAGCAACACGTTCCACTGTCAAAACAGCAGAAGTGCCAAACTTGCCCCTTTCAGGAAAAAGAATACAAGTTGTGGGTGTTGCAAATAAACAATTGACCAACCCCATAACAGAAAGTGCCCCTGTAAAAATAGGTTCTTTTGAAGAAGAGCACCAATTTGTGAGCTGTGATTCAAGTACAGTAAGCTAAATTGTTCCATTAGTTGCAGACCCTGAGGAATAGCAATCAAGATAAATTAGGAAAATGTGCCCAGTGAAATTGTGAAGTAGTACCCAAGTGTCACATTGTACCCAATGTTGATATGTAATGATTTGCCCGAAGATTTAAAATACACAGTGACTCCTGAGGTTTGGGATTTTTCCGGAAAGGAAATAGGGCTCATCAAAAAAGTTCAGCCTATAAAAATAACAGTGAAGCAAAATTCAGTGTTTACCAAAACACCCCTCTATAAGATGACATCCAAGACTATTGCTGGAATTGCTCCCTTGATTAATAGTGTAATTGAACAAGGTATTCTGGAGGAGGTAATGGGAAGTCCATGTAACTCTCCCCCTATAGGACTGCACAAGCCAAATGGAAAGTATCTCATAGTCCAGGAACTGAGAAAAATCGATGAAATTGCTGTTCCATGTTTTCCCATGGTACAGAACCCAGCAGTGATATTATTCCAGATTCCGTGTCAAGCACAATGGTTTACATGATTGATCTGTGCCAGGCTTCCTTTTCCATAACGTTGCAAGAGAAAAGTCAATACCTCTTCAATTTCAAATTTGGCAGTCATGTTTTGGCATGGTGCAGAGTCCCACAAGGGTATACAGAGTCACAATCCATTTT
This sequence comes from Pleurodeles waltl, assembly GCF_031143425.1. Taxonomy (NCBI): domain Eukaryota; kingdom Metazoa; phylum Chordata; class Amphibia; order Caudata; family Salamandridae; genus Pleurodeles; species Pleurodeles waltl. The sequence continues at coordinate 871,439,210 of NC_090447.1, forward strand.
TAACCAGATCTTGAAAAAGAACCTGGAATCCCTTAAAATGCCCTATCTTTCAGTCTTAGTGCGATACCTAGATGACCTGCTTGTTGCATCAAACACCAGGGAGACATGTAGGAGAGACGCAATTGCACTTCCTAGCAAAATTACAGCATTGCAAGAAAGAAGTTCTGTACTTAGGTCACCACATTGAGAAAGGTGTGCAGAAAGTGTTACATGAAAGAATCTCAGCAATAATGAAAATGAATCCCCCTGCCACACAAAAAGGGTCTGAATGTTTCTGGGAATGCTTGGCTGCTGTCTTCAAACTTTTCCCGTTGGGCCAAGCTTTTACTGAGGCTAACACGCAAGGATGTGTCTGATCCGGTACCTTTGTGTGACAACTGCATACGTGCCTTCACAGATCTGAGAGAAAGCCTAAGCTGAGACCCATCCCTGGGAATGCCTGATTATAAGAAATGTTTTTCTTCAGTTTGCTGAGAGAAGGATGAATGTGCACTTTCAGTTTTGACACAGCTGGATGGAAATTCAAACAAGTCTGTTTGGTATTTTTGTGCCACACTTGATCCTGGGGTTTCAGCGCCGCCTGGTTGTTTGAAGGCAGTTGCAGCTTTGAGCGTCAGCATAGAACAGTGCGAAGGTATTGCTATGGGTCATCCCTTGAATGATTTTGTGCCCCATTACATGGAGATACTGGTAACATGAACTAAAACCCAGTATTTGACTAGTGTGTGTTTGACCCTCTATGAGCAAGTCATCCCCGCTTCTCCTAATGTAAATCTGAGTAGATGCTCTGTTTTAAATTCTGCAAAGTTATTACCAAGTCCTGTTGGCAATGTAAATGACCAGGAGGATGAGGTTGAGCATCACTGTATCGATATGACTGAATTGTGCACCAAACCAAGACCTGATATTCAAAACATTCCCCTTACTGAAAATTATTATGTCATGTTTGTTGATGACTCTTGTTTAAGAGATAAAGATGGTACACTGAGAGCTGGCTATGCAGTTTGCACAGTATCAAGTGTGACAGAAGCCTCCGAACTTCGAGGAGACTTTTGTGCCCAAATAGCTAAATTGGTTGCTCTTACCAGAGCATTCTGTGTTTTGGAACAGCTAAAGGTGACAATGTTTACTGATAGTCAGTACAGGTTTGGTGTTGTTCATGATTTCAAACAGTTGTGTTCCCAGAGAGGGTTTATGACCGCCTCTGGATCCCCTAACCACAATGGTGATGAGATTTACAATCTGTTGAATGCATTAGAGATGCCTGCAAAGATTGCTGTCATCTAGTGTACAGCAGATAAAAAGTCTTCTGATTATGTAACTTTTGGCAATACATATGAGGATAAAGTGGCCAGATATTGTGCCCTTAATTGTACCTGCTTTAATGGAGAGTGGAGTGGAGTGAAGTGGCAAAGCAAAATGATTAGACAAGTCAACATTGCCTGTTAATACATGGGAGGAAATTCAGAGATAAATGATTAGACAAGTCAACATTGCCTGTTGATACATGGGAGGAAATTTAGAGATAAACTGCACAAAGAACTGACAGATGAAGAGCAGCAAAGTTGGGTTAGATCAGGATGTGTCAAAGAAATGATGATGATATTTGGGTTTCAAGTGATGGAAGAGCAGTACTGTGAAATAGCTTATTGTGACCTATGGCTAGATATTATCAGGTAGGGATACAATGATCAGAATACAATTGGTTCAACCCTAGATTCAGAGTGATTGCAGAAGCCGTGTGACACAGATGTGTCACATGCCAACAGATGAATGTAGGGAAATGCACAGTCATTACACTGAGTCATATAAGTGGATGAGGAAGACCTTTCAATAGAATTAACCTGGATTTCATTGAGCTGCATGTGTGCAATGGACTGAGGTATGTCTTGGTCAATGTATGCATTTTTTCACACTGGGTTGAAGCCTATACGACCAAGAGAAATGATAGTCTCCCAGTAGCAAAGCTGTTACATGGGGAGCTGATACCAAGATTTAGATTCTCGACTTCTCTAGAGTCAGACCACGGAGCTCATTTCAACAGTGACGTCCTGAAAAGGTTGTGGGCAGAATTTCAAGATGAGCAAAGATTACATTGCAGCTAGAGATCTAGGGCTTCTTGACTTGTAGAACCGATTAATGGAACACTGAAGTCCAGATTGGCGAAAGTATGTGCATCCACCACCCTGAAATGGCCAGACACTTTGCCTCTTGTCTTGATTCTTGATGAGTATGTGCAGTACACCCGACCAAAAGAGTGTTTTGTCCCCTCATGAGATTATTATAGGGAGAGCCATGAGATTGCCAGCAATACCTGTGAATGTGCTTGTGAACATTAGAGATGACTTGGTACTGGATTATTGCAAACGACTTTCTGACATGGTTTGTTCTTTGTCTCATCAGATTGGAGAAGCTACAGCATAGGAGCTTAGTCATGACCTATGCCCAGGCGACTCGGTCATGATCAACAAGCATGTAAGAAAAACCTACTTGGAACATCATTGAAGAGGCCCCCACCAAGTGGTTTTAGTAACCACTACAGCTGTGAAGTGCGTAGGTCTCCCTAACTGGGTACATGCAAGCCATACTCGCAAAGTTCCAGGTCCCCTAGATGATACAGCAGGTGTTCCAGAAGAGTTGGTTACAGTGAGCGAGAGGGATCAGGTTAGTCAAGCTGTTGGGACTGTACAAGTGGCTGCCACAGCAAAAACACAATCTGATGGAGTTCTGAGCGAATCAACAATAGTGGAAGGTACAGAAGGGGTGAGACAGAATCAGTTGACTCATGCAAACTCGGACCCTGACAAAGGACAAGTTGCTGTAGATAACAGAGCTGTACCAGGAGATAATTGGCCTAAAGAGCAAGGCGTTAAAAGGGGGCACACCATTGGTTACAGTGGCTCCCTATGTACAGGGTTAGCGGCAAAATTTTGGCGCTAACCTTGAACAGTACATCAATATCATCAAAAATTCAGATGCTAGCGCCATGGTGGTGGTAGGGGGTCACTAAAGGGTGCAAGGAAAGTGGCACTGCACTGGGTGTTTATTTCATATGTGGAAAAAATACCTATTACAAGCTGCTGAAAGGCTGGTATGGTACATGTTACTTGGGAGTAGTTTTTCCCAAAACATATCTTGTAGACCATTTTAATGATCTGGTCTGGAGTGAGAAATCAAACATTAGAGTCAAAAGAGGAGCTAGTGCTTCAGAAATTGTAGGCAATATTTTGAATGCCATAATTCATCAGTAGGTGTTGAAGATTAGAAACTTGTCAACTATAGTCAATAAGTTATCTACAGACACTGCAGGTGCCATATTATTAATGGACACAGAAATGGTTGCTGTAAGATCAATGGTTTTGCAAAATCTCCTTGCGTTAGACATTTTTCTTGCAAAGGAAGGTGGAGTTTGTAGAATGTTGCATACCCAACAGTGTTGTACTTACATACCTGACAATAGTAAGAAGATAAGGAAATACATTGCAAATATGACTGACTTAAAACAGGACCTAAAGGAGCTGACAGCAACAAGTGCCTGGTAAGCAATAGGTAATGGTTTGTCATTATTGGAAAGTTGTTTGGAAATCTAGGAAGAGGAATTGTAGGAACCATTTTTAGACCCCTGCTGATAATGATTTTGTGTGCCCTATTTGCAGGTAGATTTTACAAATTATTCAAGAAGCTGAAGGAGAGAAGAGCCAAGAATTGGCAGAGAAAGTAGGAGGTTGAAATGAGACTAGGAGGAGCATATACCATAGTAACATCAAGCAGTGAGAGGACTTCAGAAGACCTTACCAGAATAAGCCTCTAAAATTTTGAGCTGTCTCACTGGAAATGAGAGTTGGAGTATTTTGTGATGGCTTGATTCGTCATCAAAGGGGGAACTAATGTAGTCAAAATTTTAATACTGTCCCGCATGTCCCAGTGACTGCCTTTACATGACAGTTTAGGCCTTATGTTAGCTGCGACACTAATGGTTTGCTTGTATAGTTATGCACTGAGAAGTAATTTTAAATGTGCATATGTTTAGACTAATGTTAGAAATCCCTGTGATATTAAGATTTAATTACATGTTTGGAGGATTTAATTGATATTATGTTATCATGTAGACTCTAGGCTAATAGTATTTATGGAAACAATATTGAATTTCTAATGATTAATGATTTAAATACCTGTGCAAAAATAGAGAAATGTAGTTCCACATTATACTGAGTAAAATGTATGAACAAAGTTATTTCATTTAACTTTATTGAAATCTGAATGCTAATGAAAGAATTATTAATGAAGAATTAACAGTTGTGTATCAAATATGTTTGATTATAGTAATCTTATGTATTAATTGATTTGCGTTAGCCTAAGGGAGGCCTGTTAGACCCTGTTTTCGTGATTTTGCAGAAAATGCAAAGTCATTTCCTTAACATGAACTTAACATGAACTTTCTTACAGACTTTGTTTCCATGAGAAGACTAACTTTGGTAATAGACCACTATTGTTTTACACATAGATAGATTTAGAAATTTGACCTTGGATGTGGAACATCCTGGTCTGTGGACTAGAAATTCAAACATTTGTTTCAAACTCATGTGGAGCTACATGGATGGATGATGTTCCCATAACAGACCTGGGAAGATGCACTAATGTTGCAGTTTGGAGTTGTGTGATTGATTTCTATTGGATGGTGCTCTGTCAGAGTCAATTGAACTGTTACCCTGACCAATCAGATTGCTGTATGGACTTTAAAATATGGATGACCAGTTGGGCTTTGGTCAAAATCCTGGTGCTCTCGAAGAATCCTGAGCCCTTTAGAGAGGTATCGTTCTCTCTGCCCCTGTCCCTTTGAAATGCCACGTTGAGACTTAGAGATTTTTCCCTAGCCCTTGTAGAAGACTCTTGACCAAGCTTGTGACCTGCTGACACTTTTCTCTTTTTATTATCTTTTGTTCACCTTAGTTAGTTTTCTAATGGAGAGTAGGCTTTAGTAGTGGTTTGAATTTCCCATTGCAAGGCATTCCAGAATTTCCATATGTGGAGCTTCAGGAGCCTGAAGAACGATGTTGAAGGCTTCAAGAATGATCTGTGGGCACTAGAAAAGTATGAGTAATGTTTCTTCTGGGATTACTGTTTTCCCACATATCTACAAACCCTAGTGCTCTTATGATGTACATCAGGGTTGTGTGTGTGTGTGCCCTTGCTTATGTGTATATTAGAGGATCTTTCCATGGTAGCGGATACAACCTCAATTAAGGTTGCTTCCCCCAACCCCAAAGTGTGCATATGTCAGTTGGAATTTTCAGTGGTAGCAGGCTGACTTTATCTAGTGTGTCTTTTTGTAATGCCAGGGAGGAAGGGAGGCAAAAAAGTAAAAACTGCATATGCCACTCTCCTCCATTTCTCATTCACTCCTACTTAGCATCTGATTAGGTCAGTCCAACTTTGGAAATGTTATAGGGGATAGTCTTTTTAGCTAGATATTCCACTGCTCATGATCCACGGCTAAAGCCTTGGATGAGTTAGGGATACATACAAGTCCCATCCAGGTACCAGGGACCCCATAGTTCATCACCACTCTTTATGTGGCCTTGACCCTGCCGAGTGCTACTGAGGTTAGGGCCCATTGACTCTGCCATCATCCATTTCTCCAGCAGTGACCTCTTCAGCACTTCAAGCACCGCAACACCATCCAGTAAGGGTATTATTTAACTCAGTGTGTATACTACAGGATTATTTAAGGGTTGCTCGTAACTCTGGCAGGGGTTCATACACAACTTGACCCTGTGTCCCTGTGTTTGGCAATATTAAACACCTATTTTCTACCCAACTACCTCTTGTGTTAAATCATGATACTAATCAAGTAGATAGTTGTAAAATGTTGGGTTCCAATACAGTGTCTGGCTTCTATGATAAGGCAGCTGCTGTGCAGCCCGGGGAAGAGGCTCTGTGCTGGTTACACGTGAACATGTGAACACAGGTATGTGAGCATGCTGCGACGGCTGTGGTGTTTTCACTAGGTACACATTATTGGTGAAATCTGCCATAAAGTACAGTTTTGCTCCACTTATTCCTACAGGGTCCAGCAAAGTGTCAATATGGGGAGAAAATAAAACCCAGGTTTGAATTTTCAGTTCCCAGTATCCCACATCTGCACTTTATTGTCATTTGTCATATTTCTCCCCACCCCCCTCTGCTTGGCCAAGTTAATTACTCTGCTCCCCAGCAAAGGGATTAAAGGCCTCCACACACAAATGGGAAATTTCAATTGGCCCAGTTCCTGGGAAAGGAAAGGGTGGGGAAGACATCTGCATCTGATAATTAGCTTGTTCTTGGGCAATGACAGCCCAGGGCCACTGGAGGAAATGGCCAAAGCCCATTCCTCTGGTATGTGCTAGCACTTGCCTTTGAAGTTTTGATGGGAATGGAACAGGCAGCTATTTCAACTAGGTGTGGAGCTGAGGTTCCCGGACAAGCTCTTACCAGAGACTACTTGAAGTCGCTATTTTGGATCGTTTCAGAATGCTATACAGGATGGCTGGGAAGGGGTTGGAGGGATAATATGGCATATTAGGATGAAGCAGGGTTGCCTGGTCCCTGAATTTTTCCACAGCTACTTAAAAAACTTCTTCACAAGGGAAAGACTGTTGGGAAGACCCTAGAACTAGGAGCAACGATGGGGAAAGGATCTCTAGCTGGAGGGAGAAGCCACCTAATGCCCTATAAGGATGGACTAAGGACTTTGACTCCAGTTGACCTCTAGGACTAGGATGAAGTTCTCCAGGACCAGTGACGTTGGCCCCCTTACAGCCCCTGAGGAACAGAGTGCGGAAGGGGGAACAGACCTGCTGGAAGACCCTGGATGGGTCTTGTAGGATTTCTGTGAACTGGCCCTGAACTACACTGCCACTCAGGTGTACTTTAAAAAGCCTGGAGGCTTTGGGGCCTGGGGAGTGAGGCAAAGAAGGTGTTTTGCTGGCTGGTTGTGAAGGAGCTGCTCAAAAAGCCCCTGCTAGCAGGAGAATAGTGCCAAAAGCCAAGCAGAGGACAGGTTTGCCTCCGTAAAAAGAAAATAAGTGTATAACACTCCACCCAACCTTCCAAGAATTGTCACAGGGATCACTGCAAACATATTTATTTGTTTTTAAGGGAGCAAGTATGGGGCCCCTCGGCTCTAGCTCCTATGACCCCCAGGGGGGGGGGCATCTTTTGTGGCCTGAAGCAATAGGCAGTGTCTAGGGGACAAAGGATGGAAGCTAGTAGGATGCCACAGTGCTCTCCCTACTGCTCCAGGCCCGGCCAGAGCCCCAAAGTGATGCTGTGTATCGTCCCCAGCCCATGTCTTTAATCAAAGGGGAAGTGCATAGGGCCATGAGCAAGCAGTATCCTGCCCATGGAGGGAGGGAGATATATATATATATATATACACTGCCCACCACCAGAAGGATCACAGGTGGGAGAAGGACAGAAAAGCTGGCGGGGGAGGAGGCTTCCCAGGATGCCAAAAAAAAGAAACCAAGGTCATGCGTGTCCTAGGTGGGACCAGGGCATCCAAAAGGAAAGAGAATGCCATGGCATAAGGCTACTAAAGAAAACAATGAGAAGAGCAAGCCACTGTTATTATTCAAGAAATGGGTCAAAGGAAGCTAATTTGAATATTGCTTTTGCTTGTGGTGGCCCCATGATGGCCAGGGATGGCAAGAACAGCAGCCCTTCTGCCTTAAAAAAGTAACCATACCTCTCCGTAGGAAATGGAAATCTGACCCTGGGAGGACTTAATCATTGTCAAAAGCACTCCTAAGGTTGGAGCCTTTAACCTTAGGCTCTTGAGTGGAGGGATCTTTTTGGGTTGCTGCTATGGCTGTATTTTGGGACTTGTAGAGTGTAGAGAAAGACACGTTTCCCTTTAAAAATGTTTTATTGACAATACTGTGTGGTTACTGTTTTAATTATTTTAATGGTGGCATAATATTGACAAAGAATAACATATTGTTATCGGTAATAATGTGGTGACACCCTGACAATGCCTTTAGGCCTCCCTTATATATTCTGACACACCTATATTGTGATGATGCATCTGGAATAGGTGGGGGTATTGTGATTATATGGTTTCAAGAGCAACTAAGGATGTAATGTGATTCCGTCACCTCAAGCACAACATCAAACTGCAATACACTTACAGAAGAACAGGCATTGGGGGGAATGGAGGATGGGGCTGCACATGGTGAGGTTTCACTAGCCAGTAGAGCCTGTAGCAGTGCATTAAAGGTTGCACTTTCAATTTGATACTGAGACTGAGTTGTTATTGTAAGAAATCACACCATTTTGGTTTGTTTACCATCTATTTATTTTGAGTGGCCTGACAGCATTATGAGTCTTTGAAATGAGAAATCACTAACCGGTTTCTCAGTGCATGTGTTTCTTTTACAGTATGCGGAAATAATAAAACATTCATACTGTGTGTTGCTGTGAACCTATGTAAGTGCACAGTAATCTTTTTCTGAACTGCAGATAAACAACTTTTTTGTTCTGTTGTATAAGAGAGCAGAGCAGAAGCGCTGAGCCTTGCCTTTAAATCAAGTTACAGGGGCCTGTATGAAAGAGCTGGAAGGGGGAAGTCTCTAGTGGGCTCTTAAGGAGTTACATTTTAGACTGCTAATGGCCAGGTGAACCAAAGCACTTTAGCAGACTTCAAAGAATGCCCTGAATATGATGGCAGAAGAGGCAAAAAATATATAGTTTCAGGCTATTTTTCTAGATGGCCTGAAATCATGGGTCACCAAACTAGTTTGGGTGAAACCAGCAGTGTTTTACTTGGAGATAGTAAATGACATGGCCTTTTCTGGGAGCAACCGTTTTAATCCATTCAATTTGTGGCATTCTGAATAGTTTTGAAGACTTTTGACCACTCAAGGGGCCAAATTGCTGTAACCGTGGGCATGAGCAAGGGTGGAGAGGGAGTGTAGAGACATTCCATCACCTCTGCTTGGGGTACCATAATGGCGTATGGCATCAGACTTTCAGATGGCTCCTGCAATCTTCACATTCTGCGGAGACTGGCAACTTGCCTACATGTGGAGAGTGAGAACGGGACACAGAGCACCCAAAACAAGTAATTGATATGTGTGTGGCCAGAGCCAAGACTTATGTGTGCACGTCAAGAATTAGAACACACTTGGACTTTCCACGTGTCTTGAAATTTTCCAACTGGCATGTGCTGGAGTGGGAACCTCAGTTAAGTTATCAGTTTACAAGAAAGATTTTACCATTCATTTTGAGAGAAATCCCCATTGTTTCACTGAGCCAATGGATTTTTGACCCCGGCCGAGATTAACCAGGAGCTGCACATCAAGTTAAATTGTCATCACAATTATAATTCTATTTTCAGTCAATAATGAGAGTTGATGAGTTTTGAGGGGTTTATTGATCAAATGTTTTCATAGCTTTATCTTTATTCTAGTCAGCATATAAAATAATCAATATTAATTATTATTTTTTGTCAATGATCAAAAATAAACAATAAATCATAATAAGTGAATTAAGTGATGTGGATGCACAAACGTTTGTCAACCAGGATTTTATGGTTCATTGAGTTGCTCTACAATCCCAAAAGCTTCTGGAAGACAACTACAGTGTAATTTCTGCTCCACTTGCGAAGTTGCACACAGCATCCTCAGGACTTCATTATTAGAATGAGTCCCACGATCTGACTCTGAAGAAACCAGCAATCCATACCTTGGTATTAGTTCACGCAACAGCAGTTTAGTGACAGTGAGACTGTCATTTCTCCGTGTTGGGTAGGCTTCCACCCATCAAGAGAAAATACACACTATATCTAGGACATATCTCAGCCCATTACAAACAGGTATCTTGATGAAGTCCATCTGCATCCTGTTGAAGGGACCATCTGATCATCCTACATGACTTACTGTAACTGGTGTTCTTTTTCCTACGTTCATCTGCTGGCATGTTACACATCGATGACACAAGTCTTCTGCAAGCATCCTGAATCTGGGGTTAAACCAATTCAGTCTCAACAACCTCACAATTGCATCTCTCCCTAGCTGTGTTGGGCCATGGAAATGTTGTGCTATGGGAAACAACAAACTGTCTGTTCTTCCATCTGCTGAAACCCAAATGCCATTTGTGTTTTTCCCACATCCTGCTCTAATCCAACCCTGCTGTTTTGGAGCTGCCTCCTGTAATATCTTGTGCACTTCCCATGTATCAGCTACTGACAACAACATCGACAAAGCAGTGGCCTCTTCAGATTCATTTGTGTAAGCCCTGTTAAATGTGCAGGGCACAAGTGCACAATGTCTTGCAACTTCATCACCAAATCTGTTTCCAACTGTGACATATCCATTGCCACTTTTGTGACCTGCACATTTAACAACTGCAGCTTGAGTGTACACCTGCAATGCGTCAAGCAGCCTCCTTACATGTTTCTCATTTCTATTTAGAGTGCCAGGCAAGGTCATGAAACCCCTCTGTGACCGTAACTGTCCAAGGTCATGGACCACTCTAAAGCCATACTGACTATTTGTAAATATAGTCGCTCTCAATGGGGCTGAGTGACTGCAAGCTCTTGTAAGAGCAATCAGTTCTGCAACATGTGCTGAGGTAACATCTCAAAGCCATAAAGCTTCCACAACCTCTTGAGTTGTACAGACAGCGTAAGCTGCTCTCAAGAGACCTTAATTTGTTCTCAGGCATGACCCATCCACAAAGATTACATAATCAGCCTTAATCAAAAATCGATCTTTTATGTCTGGCCTTGGATTGGTGCATAAATCTGTGCCATCTAGACAATCATGTTCAACCTCACCATGATCCAAATCATCTTCAGGCAGCGGTAGTAATGTTGCTTGATCTAAGGCCTGGCATTGTTTTAGGGTACTAGTATCAGAGGCAAGGATTTGCTGCTTGTACTTTGTAAGTCTTCTATTTGTCATGTACTATGTTTTCATTGTGGTAAGCAGATTTTTAACGGAGTGAGAGACCGTAGCAATTAAAGGATGTCCTATCGCTATGATTTCACATAGCTCTATACTGATACTAAATGCGGCGACTGCTTTAAGAATGCCGGGCAGTCCTCCAGCTACAAGGTCAAGGGTAATCAGAAAATAAGTCATAGGTCTTTGAGACTATACATGCATCTGAGTAAGCACTGAGAGTGCAGCCCTCCCTTTTACTGTAAACAATGTGAATATCTTACTGCAATCTGCCATTCTTAGTGCCGGGACATGAGAGAGACTTTCTCTCAGCTCTTGGAAAATATTCAAGCATTTATTGTCCCCTGGAATTGGATCAGGCACATCTTTCTGCTTCAGCCTCATTAAATGCTTAGCCACTAGGGAAAAGTTTGGTATCCACAGTAGCCAACCATTCCCGGGAATATTCTGACTTCTCTCTGAGTTCTTAGTGGATTCATTCTTAAAATAAGTTCTACTCTTTCTTGTGAAACCTTTCTAGTTCCTTTTTTCAAATCATTGTCCCACATATTAGACCTCTGTTTCACAGCTTTGCAGTTTTCTCAGAGATACCTTATGGCCATTCTCAGCTAGGTGATTCAGCAAAGGTATCCTGTCTGCAAGCTTCTTGTGTGCTCGATTCTTAAAGTAGGCCATCGATGTACTGCACAAGAGCTGAAACACAAGGCATCTGCCGAGACTCAAGAGTTTTCTTCAGGATCTGATTAAAAATGAAATGACTCTCGATATACCCTTGTGGATCTGAGCAGCATGCCAAAAATCTGTCTTGGAACATGAAAGAGAACAAAAACTGGTTGTCCTCAGGCAGTGGGATAGAGAAAAAGGCCTGGCAGAGATCCACAAAATTAAACCATTCTGCAGTTCATGGAATTTGGAAAAGGATGGTGGCTGGCTTCGGTACCACAAGACAACATGGAACAACAATGTTATTAATCTTTCAGCAGTCCTGCACAATCCGATATTTACCGTTAGGCTTCTGCAAGCCCAAAATAGGCAAATTGTAAGGGCTCCTAAAACTTTCTCTTAGAATTCCTTTCCTTAATATGTCTTCATTTATACTGTTATTCCTGCTGCTGTTTCTGGGTTCAAATTGTATGGCTGTGTACTCGAAAAACTTGCATTTGGCTTCACTGTAATGCAGACTGGTCCTGCACCTTTGATTAGTCTGATGTATTCCTTGTAGAATCCCATATTTCTGGGTTCACATTCACTCTCTCAAATCAGGGTAAATCATCTACTGTCCTCACTGGAGACAATCCTACAGTTGCTTCTTGTCGGGCCACTTTAAATTCAAATTCTTCAGCAAGAGTTTGAAATTTGAAACCATCCGGTGTACAGTAAAATGTGCAATTTAACTTGCACAACAAATCTCTTCCTAGCAGATTTACAGAACTTGAATCACACAATACGGACTGGTGTTTCTCTTTAAATAAACCTATGTTTACTAGGACTTCTTCTGAAACAGGATTTGGTTTCTGTTTATTTGTAACGCCTACAACTTGGATCTTCTTTCCTAAGAGGGTTAGGTCTTGATGGCCATTTACCTCACCTTTTACAAATGGCCTACTCCGGTCTACCTCTTAGATTGTGCAAAGTATGCAATATTCCTCCCCCTCAGGTATCATCATTGCAAAGCTCTCACTATCCACCAAGGGGAACTGTTGAAATTGGTTCGGATTCTGAGTCTGTAATGGGGTTAAATTCACTCTGGCAACACAAAAGGATGATGGACGGAGGGCTGAACAATGCAAACAGTCACCCCCAGTCACAGATCTGGGTTTAATCCATCGTTCTTTTGCTCACCATGCCACCCCAGTTTGGACCCAGCCATATGCAAATCAGTTTTGACCCTGTTCCTCATGTGAACAGTCCAGCCTGAACTGCCAAGCCAGGTCCTCCCTGGACCGGAAACAAGCATCCTGGGACCGGTTTCAGGGTATCACCCTTCATCAGCCAGGCTAGCTTGAATCCAGTGGCACAGTGAGCACAGGGCCTACGTCTGGGCATACCCTTCCCACTTAGGGCAACTTTAGCAACACAAAAGGATGATGGACGGAGTGCTGAACAATGCTAACACTCATCCCCAGTCACAGATCTGGGTTTAATCCATTGTTCTTTTGCTCACCATGCCACCCCAGTTTGGACCCAGCCATATGCAAATCAGTCTTGACCCTGTTCCTCATGGGAACAGTCCAGCCCGAACTGCCAAGCCAGGTCCTCCCTGGACCGGAAACAAGCATCCTGGGACCGGTATCAGGGTATCACCCTTCACCAGCCAGGCTAGCTTGAATCCACTCTAGTCATCTAATTCATATTAAATCTAGAGTTCCCCATGTTTTTGTGAGACCATCGGGGCTTGTGGGACCTGCATCATTGGAACCTTTGTCTGCATTGGTATTTGCATTTGCTGAACGGGCACATGTTGCATCTGCATTTGATTTCCTCCCTGCTTTTGGTTATTACCACTTGTTCTATCTGGAATTAGCCTACACTCCCTTTTACAATGCCAAATTTTGTTACCAAAATGACAAGGAGTTGTTGTCTTCAAAGTTGCAACATTCAAACTAGAATTTGGATAGACCTCTACCCTGTGAAGAACCATACCTCCTTCAACACCTTGGACTCCAGCTTTAAAAAAATACAGCCTGCTTTCCGCCAGAATTCCCTACAACATGAATGTCTCCTTAAGTTTCTTCTGCTTTATTTCCTGCTCATCAGTACAATATTTCACATATCTCTGTATCTCATTTAATGGTTGTGTCTGCCAGCAGGGCACACTCTGTTGTATTTGCATACTGATCTCTGGTCTTAACCCAAGAAGAAGTTGTGACACAAGGAACCCCATATCACTATTGTTGAGATTTTCTAGCCCACTGTTTTGCTGAAATGCCAGCAGCAGTCACCCATAGTAGTCATGCTTTGACTCATTTGGCTCTTGTGCTAGTCTTTTATCTTCATCCAATCAGTATCTTTAGGAGGAACTTTACCTTTCAGAAAAGTAATCACTTCATTGTATTTATTCATTACTGTGGAAGATGGTGCTTTAGTGCAGGCATATCTTGGTGGCTCTGTTCGCAGCCACTGTACAGCAATTTTACACTCGGTCCACAAATCACTTGGCACTACAATATCAAAGAACATAGTTAAATCAGTCCACAGTCCACAGCACCTTTGAAATCTTAACAAATCTGTCCATTTGTATGCACCATTTTACAGGATTCTCTCTCAATTTTGGAAAATTATTCATAAATGCTGCAACATCTCTTCTGCTTCATGGTTGATCAACATACCCTGCACCTGATATCTCTCTCATCGGAAAAGCTGAGGCTTCTCCTTCATCTGGGGAACCTGTCAGTGGCTTAGCATTTGCTTCAGCTGCATGTGATTGTTTCTTTTTATTTTAATGATTCTTTGCCCATTTGCTCTCTAATTTCTCCCAATCACTCCATTTGCGAATGCATTTGACTATTTCATTAATATGGACTCGCATACAGAAACATGCATTGTCTCAATAGCTTCATCAGCCAATTGTATTCTGAAACTTTTCTGCACTGGGACACTTTTTGAAAGATCAACTTCACATTTTCAGGCCAATTCAGTTAATTTATCATGTATAGCCACTGCACGCCTGGTAATGTCTTTTCTCAGATAAGTCAGCTCTTTTTCTTGTCACATGTTTAAGATTTAAACATCCTCTAATTATTCCTTCTAGCTCTATTTTTAATCTCCAGATATTTAACTGTCTTTCCCTCTCTGTCTTCCGTGTAATAACAAACTGATTTTCTGTGTTTCCTGCCTTTTTATTTTCTGCAGCTTCTACAAACCATGGGGGAAAAAATCCTATTCTCAAATAAATTGGTCTCACGTTGTGTTATTGGGATAGCAAAGACAATCCTTCTCTCAATGACTGAACAGATTGTGGCGGTGTCCATGTCGCAATTTGTGAATTCTGCGATGTCGGAGTGAACGCTGTTGCAGATGCTCCTCCAACAGCTCATTGCATTACAGTATTTGGGACATTATTAATCGGAGCAGTTGCTGTGCGAATTTTTAATGGCTATGCTGTTATAATTCTAGCAACGCATGTTGCTGAATTCACAATAGAAGTGATAACAACTGGAGGCATCACTTTAGGAACAACCCCAACTCATGTAGGCACACCATTTGATATAGCAGATTGTACAAGTGGCTGTGTCATACCAGGCTGTGTCATCGGTAATGGTCTTTCAATTCAGACCTCATTTGGGTCAATAGGGGCTGTAGCCACTGCACTGTCAAATGAGATGTTGAAGCACCCTCAGTATTTGTAGCAGGGGCAACATAAGGTGGTGTACGTGCAACTAATAATGCAGTCAACATTTTATCCCCTGAATCACTTTCAGTGTCTGATTTCTTTCCATCATCATTCCTCTGTGTTTTATTATTTTTTGACTTCTCAGATATTTTAGTAGTATTTGCTGGGTACAGTCTAGCTTCTTCAACTATAGCTTCCCTCCACCTTTGCTGTTGCTTAGCCTATCTTGCATCTGCATAATTAGACACTGCTGCCTTGTTCTGATTTTTTTCTCTCTCTTTAGCATGTGTTGTTTTTACCCACGGATTTAATGCTTCATATTGGGTAGGTCTGGGTGGTGGTTTCATCTCATATAGCTTTTGTCTCAGTCTTTTAATAATTCTTAATTCAAATATACCACATGTTGGAAAACTCAAGGGACTCTCATTTCAGTGACAAAGACACAAACGTATGCAACCCTGTACTCATTGCCATATAATGTGCTAATGTATCCTTAGGAGGTGCCTTTTCACCTTCCCATACTGGAAATGTCACATCATCTCAATACTTTTAAAAACTTTGAAACATTTCATTATTTCAGATTATTCAACAAATGGCAAAAAATATATAATTCAAATCTTCAATGTGTTGATTCTACCAGCACATAAATTCATCAATAGCAATCATTTGTTTTTGTCAGTGATGGAAAATAATCAATAAACCATAATAAGTGCATTAAGCACATTCCATAAAGGAAAGAAACCCTACTCTAGGAATGAGTTTGAAAAAGCTGTGTGTGTGAGAGAGAAAGAGAGAGAGAGAAAGAAAGAAAGAAAGAAAGAAAGAAAGAAAGAAAGAAAGAAAGAAAGAAAGACCGAGGCCACAGGTCTGGATCCGAAAGACTGGTGCTGGTCCGGAAAGAGTCGCGATTTTCTATGATAAATTACAGCTAGGTGTACCTGTTGGTTCCCCTTTCCCGCTTTAGATGGCTCTCACTCTCTCTAGGAATTTTTGGGAAACAATATGGATTACTTGTAATTAAATAAGAACCTTGAACCTACTATAATATCTATGACTCGTCCCACTGTGACCTCTGATTGATCCCATGTCACCTTAATTAATGCAGACCTAAATGTACTTGATGTTCAATGGATATCTTGTTTGACAACCTTGACGGGATTTTCTAAGATGCTGACTCACTCGACTCCATAGAAATTTAAATAATGACAAAAAAGTTCTTAGGTAATTAGGTTTGCAGACATTCGTGGGTTAATTTACGCACTGTACTTAGAATTCCAAGGAAGGCACATTCAGTGACTTTTGTTTGCACTGAAAACATGGGTTTACTATCAAAGATTACAGTGCAAAGTTTGCATCACTCTGGAAACATAGGGTTAATACAGAAGGATCACAGTGCAATGTTTGCGCCACTCTGGGAACACAAGGTTGATATCAAAAGATTACAGTGCAATGTTTGTACCACTGGGAACATAGAGTTAATATAATAAGATCACTGTACAATGTTTGTAACACTCGGGGAACATAGGGTAATATTAATAACACTAGCGATCGGTTTTATCAGTGTTACATCACAGTGTAATTTGAGCATAGCACTGAAACTTTCAGGCCATTCACGAAATGTTCCATATCACCAGCACCAATTATGCAAATGTCATTTTAAACTTAGCGATAACACACGTATTTACAATACATAATTTGTAAGATAATTGCAAGAAAGAATTTTATTTCTGCGATATATAGCAAGCAACAACGATAAGCATGATTGCATGACTAGTGGCGAGGATCCCAGTGACCTTAAACGCCAGTGATGTGCCTTCTTAGGCACATCTTACTCCGAAACATCCGACTTCTGAATATAAAGTCAGCAAGTGTCAAGTTTTCACAATTAAATGTTTTTCGAGCACGCGTAGCGTGATACCGCCTTTCTAGTGGTCAATTCTCTTGATCTCTTCAACTCCCCAGCAGCGGCATCCAGGATACAGGACTGAAGACAAAGATCCAACGTGGAGGCGCAGAGACTCTTTCTTTGCAGCTTGTAACCTTTACAGCAAGCAATTCAGCCAGGCCGGGTGTGGGTTAAATACCTGTTGCATCCAGCCACACCCAGTCTGAGTCATAGGGATGCTAGATTCTTGAGCACCATGTGTCCTAAAAAACCATTGGTTCCAACAAGCATTGCTCTTTGTAAGCAAGCACTGGTATCTGTAAAACAGTCTTATGGGGTTAAAACAAACATTGGTGCCTGCAAAGGCATGTGATTGGTTTAAGAGTCCCTTACTGGAGCACATCCAGGTTTGCAGGCCCGACGTATGGTTGCCTACTACATTTTTGCCATGTAAACACACATATTTTTCTTTAAAGCCTGAATTATAATTCTGCACACATTTGCATTATTTTTCTCGATATTTAAAACACTTTCACACGTGTGAGAGGTGGGAAAATAATTTGCTGTACTCAGTGTATGGAGGAGGGTAATGGCTGCTCACAACCTTAGGTACCCGTTTGTGCTTTTGAAAAAGTATCAGAAAAAAACTATTCTTGTGGAACAGACCAGTTGAACTGGGTTTACATTGGTCTTTGTAAGATTCTTTGTTGGAATGTTGGAGTAAGTGACAAAGATAACTTCCACTCACTGTCACTGTGTGAGCTGCCATCTTAAAGGAGAATTTTCCAGTGGAAGGTGATGACTCTGATTTCAGCCCTAAAGACTAAACTTGGTACTGGAAAGATTAATCATAAACTGATCTTGCATTGGCAAAGTGTGGGCACCACTTAATGGCTTGGGCAGACTTGAAAGGATCAGGAGAGACGCAAGCTGGGGACATACCCACAAGACTTTTCAGAGACTTGGAGGATGTAAACTAGGACAGTAAACATTAGATGACTGTATTTACCCCAGCCCTTCTGCTCTGACTGAAGGCAGCAAGCAGTCTGGATCTTTAAGTCAGACTTTTCTCTAGAACTGGGAGGAAGCATCGAGTGGCTACTTGTGGGTAGTGCACAGGAACTTTCGAAGACTGCCCATGCAGATATGAGCATTGCGCAGTGGAACTAGTACCTTTGAAATATTTGTCAGATGGGAACAACTATGGAAAAACCTGTTCGTACATATGGTCCCATGTACCTTTGAAGTGACTGATCCAACTTTATTACTTTCTTCTACTTTTAATCATAACCTACATTTTGGTTTTATTAAATTGATTTGAGAGCTTTACTGAGTAGTTCCTTGTTGAAGGTGTTGACTTTGAATGCACATTCTCTGAAGTTAGCTTTTGGTTTCATGCCAGCATTACTACAGGGATGATCTCAAAGAAACTAAGTTTGCCTAATAAGAAGCTACTTTTCCCATGCTGAGAGAATTTCCTTCATCCAAGCAACCTGGATTCCTACAGTTATGAATTTGATGACCTGCATAAAAATAGTGGCTTGCACCGAAGGGCAAGGGAGCTGAATGCCTAGCCATTAGCATGCTGTGCCTGAACATTTTAGGTATACAATTATGTTTGGCAATTTGATGGCTATAAATTGGGAGGTGACAGAAGTACCCCTAGTATATTTATATAGCAAATAGGCAGGTACCTTTTTTTTAGCAACCATTGTGATTTATTATTAACTGTGCACTAACTATGGGGTTCTTAACAACTGCTAGCATGTACTTTCTGTGGTGTCACCAGAGTTAAAGTTCACATAACATCACTTCCTAGAAAGACATCAGGGTCATGTGATGTCACTTCCTGTAATGTAATTGAAGTCAATGGTGTGTGATGCAAATTTCTAGCATTATGGTGAATTGATGTTCATGCATGTCTCAGTATCTCCCTATGTCTGTCTGGAGGTGTTGGTGCACTTAAATTGGAAGCACATCATCCTTTAATCCTACCAGATGCCCAGGAGGGATACCCAAAGCATCTCATGAGAAAGAGAGCTCAGTAGTCAAACCTCGCTGTTTTTTTGTGCTTGGTCTATTCTTGTGGGTATCTAGAGTATTGAGTAAAAAAAGCTTTGAACATTACAGTTAAGGCATTTGAATCATTAAAACTGGTTAATCTTTAGCTAGATGTCATTGTCAATTGTTTTAATGGTTTGCTGTAAAAGAGTACCAGATCAATCGTTCTCTTTTACTTCTAGGAGTCCAGATGCCATTTAACATATTTTGTTGCTTCTGTTATTGGTAGTAAAGGTCAACCTCAATAGACAAAATAGAATCCTTGATTTTTGCTGCTGCAAACAGGTATTGACTGCTTCAAAATGAAAGGTAAAATAATTAACACACCATTACAATATATAATTTTGTACTAAATGGCAGCTTAGGTGTATGTGAGCACCACCTGGGTATACTCCATATTTTGGTGTTTGCTGCTGGAAGGTGATGTACTAGTGGCACCACCGCCATTTCATAATCCCTTTAATGGTACTTTTTGGATTGGTATGATTTAACTACTCATGTGCGTTGCTTTGTAAATCAAATTTCCTGAGAAGGCCACTCTGTTAATTTCATGTCATCAATACTGTACTGTGGGCTAAGGGGATGAAGGGATGTGAAAAATGTTCCCTTTAAGGTTCTGGTTGCTCAGTGTTTTAACTGGTGAGCTGTTTTCTAGTTCGCCATGTGTTTTAGGTACAAATAGTCCTGTTTTGTAGACAATGAAGGCAGTGTGTTTTTTCAAAGTATCATAAGAGCATTTTACTTCCTATTGTGAGTCTACGTTCTGACCATTGAGTAATGCTGTGACATTGAATTTAGCCATCCACACAGCCATAAAATATTGATGCTAGTTCCTGATGATCTTGCATCACACTTACTACATGCCAGAGAAAACGGCTAATGTACCGGCATGTAAAAATTATGAACGTTTCATAGTTGCTGCAGGACAAATCATACTCATATGTTTGTGAGATGCCCAATCATATATCTTTCTGGAAACGTACCATATCATCTCTTATGCAAAGATCAGGACAAGATTTTTTATTGAGACCAAATTGGACAATGTTGGGCTTTAGTAGGGATATGTAAAAGTTGCTGTAGAAATTTAGCATCTTGTGGCTCTGACATCAGGAGTTGAAAGATTGATGAATGCTAACAAATGGGAAGCAGCTACCCCTGTGGTATTTTCTCAATCTGTAGCAGAAACTCAGAAGATTTTAAAATGGGAAGTCTCCATATCAAAAGGGCAGTATAGCAACAAGGAACTAGACTTTTGGTCCTCGTTGCACAATTCATCATGTAGACCAGGCTGTCTGAGGGCATTGTTCTGGAAGTGGTTAATGGATATCATCTATTTTAATGTTATAAGGGATAGGTAGGGGCTAACCTTATACAAATGGAAAAGGGATTACCTCTTCATGGATGAGGGAAACATGATCAAAATGAAGGGGAATGCACTTCTCTATCCTTATAGGTGTTCGAGAAAGGTAATTAAATGTCACTCCCAGGGCCCACCAGCTCAACAAAATGTATGGATATAGCATAATTTCACCACAGGTACTACCTCCACTAAGTTCACGACAGCACAGCGGCTCCCCCAAGGGGGTCACTCGGATTATACTTACCGCAACCAGACAAATTGGAATTGGAACTCCACTTGAACATGGGAGGCGCCACCAGTTTGAGGAGCACGTTAACCAAAGGACACAAGAAACCATGAAGTCCGCTCAATGTAGCATCAACATTCTAGCCCAAGACAAAGACTTTGCCTCAATGAGACATTGAGGATTGCACAATCAGCACACAAACAACGTTTAATACACTGGTGGTTCTTTAGCATTAGAAAAATTAAATTGTACACAGTTATACTCCTTTAGCATGCATATGCACTTATCACGCATGTTGTTACCTCACAGATAAGTATACATAAGGTAAGTAAACCTATATACGTGTGTGTGTATGTATATATGTATATTTTAAATTCAGGGCTTGTTTTCCTTTTTTCGGGAGGGCCTCCCGTAACCCCTGACTTGTTTACAAAAATATAGTTTATTGTTATTGGGGCAAACCCCCACATACCCTTCCATTATTAATTACCCTTACCACTCTATGCCCCTACCCACCCCTAAACCCTAAAAATACCCTTATTACCCTATATTCCTAGCCACCCCAAACCCCTAAAAATAACCTTAACATCCTTTACCCTACCCACTCCTAAACTTTAAAAATACCCTTACCACCCTATGCTTCTACCCACCTCTAAACCCTAAAAAATATCCTTACCACCCTATGCGCCATCCCCACCCCTAAGCCCTAGAAATACCCTTCCCACTCCATGCCCCTTCCCACCCCTAAACCCTAAAATACCCGTACCACCCTACAGTCCTACCCAAACCTAAACCCTCAAAATACCCTTAAAACCCTAGGCCCCTACCCACCCTAAGCCGCAAATATACCCTTACAACTCTGTGCCCCTACCCACCACGAAACCTTAAACATACCCTTACTACCCCATGCTCCTACCCACCCCAAACCCTAAAAACATCCTTACCACCCTATACCCTTACTCACCCCGAAAAATACCCTTTCCACCCTATGCTCCTACCCACCACTAAACACTAAAAATACCCTTCCTATCCTATGCCCCTACCCACCCATGCCCTAAAGTACCCTTACAACCCTACCTGCCCTAAACCCTAAAAACACACTTGAAACCCAATACCCTTACCCACCCCTAAACCCTAAAAATACCCATGCTACCCTATATCCATGCCCACCCCTAAAACTTAAAAATGTCCCTGCTACCCTTTGCCCTTACCCACCCCTGAACCGTAAAATACCTTTACCACTCAGTACCCCTACCCACCCTATCCCCTAAAAACACCCATGCAACCCTATGGGCCTACCAAACCCTAGCCCTGAAATACCCTTACCACTGTATACCCCTGCCCATCCTACACACCTGTGCAACCCAATACCATTACCCACTCCTAAACCCTAAAATTACCCTTACCATCCAATACTCCAATACACCTACACACCCAAACCCTAAAACATCCGGCAGCCCAATACACCTAACCTCCCCTATGCCCTAAAAGTACCCTAACCACCCTATAACCCTACCCTGTAGAGAGAGCGAGAGATAGCGATATATAGATATATATATTTAGATGTTCGAGTTGCAGTCACCACTAGGTAGTTATAGTTAGGCCTAGGCCCAAATTGATGAGGGCCTAGCGCCCCCTTGTGCCACATTAGTGTAATTTTTTAGGACGCTAATGTGGCTCACTGAGGCCAAATTTGCCCTGCCATATTTACAAAGTGGTGCAATGCTTGTGTTGCGCCACTTTGTAAGCCATTACCCCATGCTTAATGTATGCAAGGGGGGCGTTACACTGAGATCCCACTGCACCATTTTTTGCGGCATTCTTTAATGCCTGCACAGAGCAGGCATTAAAAGTAGGCACACCATTATTTTTAATGTACTATGCAGGATTAGCAACAACATTTTTGGCGCTAATGCTGAAAAATACAGCAACAGCGTCAACATATTGACGCTATCATCCCTAACATGCCTCATGGTGCTCTGTCTGTTTAATACGGAGCACACATGGTGGCGTTTGGGTTGTGCTAAAGGGTGCAAGAAAAGTGGCGCTGCATATAGTGCAGGGACACTTTTCTTACATTTGGGCCCTAGTTTCTATGGAAAAATAATTTTTTGTTTAGGTAATAATTTTAGCGCCATTTGATGAACCTTCACAGATTTTTTTCAAAAAACAACGGTAGTCACTTCAGCTGCTGTCTGGAAAGTTTTGGGGCGATCCATCAAGTGGGGGCTCAAGGGGGGGAAAACGTATTTTCCCATTCATTTTTCCCTAGGGATTTTGAACAGCGATAGCGCCGAAACCACTTGACTGAATTATACCAAATTTGGCAGAAAGGTAGCTGTTGGTCCAGAAAGAGGTCTTTTTGTTATTTGGTGTTAATCTGTTCAGTATTTTAAGAGAAAATAAAAAAAATCCAAATTTGTAAATATACAAAGGATTCGTGACCCCTCCCTATCTCGTGCTGGGATCTGAGTGGCTGCCAACACTTCAACAAAAAAAGGTTAAAAGTAAAGAAAAGGGGCCTGGGTATGGACACCCTGACCCCTTAGCTTTGGTGGTGGGGTCCTAGAGGGACCCTCCCAAGCGGGCTAAAAAGCAATTAAAAAAAATGTTTGCAGCATATTCACGATGGGGTCGCAAAGTTGTGATTGCTACAACAGAACAAGGAATGGGCTTTTATGACCACTGTGGTGTGCCTCGGTATAACAATATTGAAACTACCTACTGGTAGTAGGTTATATATATATATATATATATATATATATATATATATATATAATCCACAACAGATGGAACAATATCCACCAGACGACTGTACTGATCCCTTGATCGTCTCCGACTCGTGAGGACAAAGCAATGTTCAAAGTTGAAGTTCTTCAATTTTATACCACATAATTATGTCACAGTTTCCTGCACAGAATGTCAACGGGTTTTGGCAAACGCCTTCTACTGGACAAACTTAGCCGAAAAACCGGCAGCTTATATACATAATTAAAAACCATCATTTGTTTCCATTTCATACTAGTGCAAACTAATGTTGCGGCCATCTTTTAACATGCAAATAACTCAAGTAAACCTACATGTTAATAACAAAGAACTGCCTTAACAATATTCACATATAATATTTTTGCTAACCTGGACACTAATAAAATGTGTAGTCCTTGCAGGCGCCTTCAATTATCATAATAAAGGCCAACAATACAATGAGCTAAAGGCTGTTAATTTTCAATCTAATTGAACCCCCGCAAGAAGATATATCTTCATTAACTCAATGCCATATCATAATTAACACATTAAAAAAATATTATTACATATTATAAGCCAATATTATCAATTATTATTGATCAACCATTTTTAAATGTTTTTAGATATTTATAAAAGATGTTCTTCAATACTCATATTTTTAAATACTTATAAATATTA
Source organism: Pleurodeles waltl (assembly GCF_031143425.1). NCBI lineage: Eukaryota > Metazoa > Chordata > Amphibia > Caudata > Salamandridae > Pleurodeles > Pleurodeles waltl. The sequence goes on from NC_090447.1 coordinate 871,463,441, forward strand.
TCAAATATTTTTAAATACTTTTAAATATTTTTTATTATTAATAAATACATTCATAACAACTGGATAGTTATTATCCTATAGTTAAGTATTCAAAATAACGTTTATCATTATTCAAATCACAAAATGAATAAAATCACTATTATTTTCCAAAATCGTAATCGTAATTTAAAAATAATGATAAAGTGTCAAGTGCTATAAATGTTTGTAAATAATCTGGCTATATTGTTAAACTGAGCTATGGATTTTTAATATGGAGCCTTTTCACACGATTACATCATCTATTATAACCCATACATGAGAGCATTTTATCCTTTAAGTCCTAGATTTACCCTCACCATTCGAAGTGTCTGGTATTTCTGACACACGAAAGATAATTTTGTTTTGTAAGGCATAATATGCTGATATTTAATCCTTCATTCAAAATTAAAATCTATGCATGTAATAAAGACAAAAAGGCCACTAGATAAAGTGCAAAGTGCTAACCATCAAAACTACTTCTATATAAATTATGTGAGTGTCACATGTTGAAAACAGTGATGGAAAATTCATCTCTTCACCTACTATCATCTAAATATAGAAAGAAAGAGAAAATAAAAATAAAAAATGAACACATACTATTCTGTGTTTCTCAGGGCAACATAAAACATTCAAGTCACCACTTATTGTTGGCGAATCTAGATATTATATTGTCTACAATGTCCAATAGATACTAACTATTGCATCAATCAATAACATTTTCCACTATATTATAATTGGAATGCATTTCCTATGATATATCATAAATGGACATGTAATTCCGCATCAAGATTGTGCCCCCAAGGAGACTCAGAACCAAGTAGTAAAATCATCTTAGATTCCATTTGTCTAAGTTCAGATGTTCTATCACCCGCCCTAGAATTACTTTTGATAAATTTAATTACATAGAATATTAATGTGCTACAATCGCCATTGTGCATCCCAAAAGTGTTTAGCCAAAGGATACGTTCTATCATGATTTTTGATAGCTCTAAAATGTTGTAGAAATCTGATCTTCAACTTGTGGATGGTACTACCAACATATTTTTTGCGACATCCACATTCAACAACATAGACCACATATTCAGTGTCACATGTAATGCAATCCTTAATATCACAATGGCGTCCATCAAATGTTTGATAATTTTGCATATTTTGTGCATATTTACATTCCTTACAGTGGCCACATTTCCAAAATCCCAGACTTTTTTTGCTCAGCCAAGATGTGTTATCTTTTATGGAGAAGAAACTTCTAGTCAGATGGTCTCCTAATGAGCGAGCCTTACGATAAGTTATGGAAGGATGTTGGCCAATGATGTCCCTGATATTTAGATAATTCTGTAGAATATGCCAATTTTTTGGTAATATGGTTTTCAATGAACCATGTTGTTGATTAAATTCCAAAAATATTCTAGGAGGTGATTGTTTTATCACATTACTCATAGGTGTATTCTTAAAAAGTAACTTATCCCTGCTTTTCTTTTTGACTCTGTTCTGTGCATCCACCAAGATTTTAAGGGGATATCCTCTACTTAAAAATCTTTCTGTCATTGTCATGATTTCTATGTCATTTCTACTCTCATCAGAGCATATTCTGCAAGCCCGCAGAAACTGACTGTAAGGTATGCTCCATTTTAGTGTCGTAGGATGTCCACTGTTGGCATGCAGAATGGAATTGCACGCCGTGGGTTTGCGATAAATGGTGGTCTCTAGTCGATCATTTTTCACTTCTAGTAGAACATCTAAAAATTCAATTGTCTCTCTACTGAAAGTAGTTTCTAAGTGAATATTAAACTCATTATCATTCAGTACATTTATGTAATCCAAAAGTGATTGATCGGAGCCATCCCAAATAATAAAAAGATTGTCAATGTATCGCACCCACAGTACGACTTTGTCCATGTAGATATTATTGCCCTCAGACCATGCCACCTCTTTCTCCCACCAACCCATATTTAGATTGGCATACGTGGGAGCAAAGGAAGCACCCATGGCCGTCCCTTGTTTTTGCAAAAAACAATCATTATCAAATAGGAACAGGTTATGGGTCAAACAAAATTGCAACATGGACAAGAGCATTTCTGTGTGTCCAAAAAGTTCAATGAGCCGTGTTCTTCAAAAGTATCTGCAGGCTTGTATCCCATATTAATGCTTGATGGAAGTGTAGAGAGAAGCCACATCCATGGTGACCATTAGATAATCTTTATGCCACGGGATATTATGTATCTTGGCCAAGAAATCATTAGTGTCACATAAATAGGAGGGTAGTTCAGTAACAAAAGTGCACAGAAACAGGTCTAGATATCTTGAAGTATTTTCCAACAGAGACTGATTCATACTAATTATAGGTCTACCCGGGGGATGTGATTTATTCTTGTGGATTTTAGGCAAAAAATAAATACATGGAATTTTTGGATGTTCAATTTTAAGATATAGATATTCCTCATAATCAATAAGATGTTTAGTGTGCCATTCTTTGAGCATCTCATTATAGGTTTTTTGATATTGAATTATAGGGTTATTCCGTAACTTATCATAATGGTCTATATTAGTCAATTGTCGGTAAGCTTCTTTTGTATAGTCTTGTGTGTCCATGATGACAATATTACCGCCCTTATCTGAGGGCTTGATAATGATGGACGTATTGGATCTTAATGCATTCAGATCTTTCCAATCTTGTTGTGTAAAGTTCGATCTATTCATGCTTTCAGATGGGATTTTCATACGGAATTTGTCAATATCCCCAATTGCCAACTCATGAAATGTATCAATTAGATTTCCACTGGGTAATTGAGGATTACATTTGCTCGACAGTTTTAAATGACTGGTACTGTGATGATCAGTGGTAAAGCCCATCTCATTCAGCATCCTGATGTTCGTATTAGTGTCATCATTGGTCGAACATCTATGTGCATTGCTCTCTTTAGCTAAATCATTAATAGCGACCAATTCTGTGCTATCTGCAATACTGAATCCTGAAGACGGACCCTTACTGTTCCCACTTTGGGCAAAAGAGATTTGATCCTTATTAGAAAAGTGTTTAATCAGTCGTAGTTTGCGAACAAATTTATAAAGTTCAATGCGTGTGCTGACATAATCCCATTGAACATGAGGACAGAAACTAAGGGCCAGATGTAGCAAAGGATTTTTCCCATTCTGTGGCAATGGGAAAATGTGTTCATACATATGGCCCTAAGTCCCAAATCAAGAATACGTGTTTGATTATCTGTTAAGATGGTCTTAGAAATGTTGACAACAGTGCTGGGGTGATTCAAATTGTTGAGAGGATGAGTACTCGATTTTATTCCTTGTGCTGGTTGCCTCTTCCTCTTCCCCCTCCTCGTCTTCCGCCTCCTCTGCCACGTCTGCGATTTGGGCCAGAGGGTGGGGTAGCCATCTGCATAAGACACATTTCCCCCTGAAAATCCAATTTGTTACGTGGTGCCTCATCTGCAGAGGAACTTATCTCCGAGCTATCATCTGCGGAGGTTTGGTGTGCAACAACCTCTACTCCACTCTTTGACACATCCTTTGTTCTTAAGATGTCATACTTACGTGCAAACGTATAAATTCTTCCATGTTCGTAATCTAGTTTATCTCTATTGAATTTATGTGCCTTGCGTGATTTGATTTCTTCTTCCTTATTTTAAATTTGTTCTTACATTTTGGCTAACTGGTTAGAAACATCTTGTTGATTAACTACTTTCTCTAGTTCTTTGGTCAATTGTTCAATCTTATTAATCTGTTCATCCATTCGTCTTTTCGCTTGGGTAATTAAAGTTCCCATGAGTTTAACTGAACATTCAGCTGTTTGTGTTCTCCATCCCTCCAGCAAATCCGGATCCATATCGCCTAAAGTAGGCAATATTAAAATGCGAAGGCCCCGTGGCACCCTGCCATTTTCAATATATTTGGTCAGCGATGTCATTTCCCACCATTTTTTAAGTTCCAAAGTACGTGCTTTTTCCAGCTGGTTAATAATGCTGGAAGTAGTGCGAACATGAGCGCCCGGAGGTCCATTGCTGTCCCTGGTATTATTAAATAGTTCAGCTGCTGCTTGTTCCCACAGCATTCTACGCTCAGCCATAGCTACGATTGATGCGAGAACAACAGATGTTTTATGACCAATACTATGTACCGTTATATATATATTCCCCTCAAAAAATAAAGTTTAAATTAACGTTATAGTTAGGTGATTACGTGAATATGTCAGTGACAAAATTAATATTTTGTACTAAAAAAAGACATGAATTCACCAGTTATAGTTAGCAGAGTTAGCTATAACTTTCGCCCCTACCATGCACTGCTTATGACTTTACATATTACATGCATATTACATCACTCATGACATGTTCTATGACATCATTTATGACATCACTGGTGACATCACAAAAGTCTGTGTGAGTGCAGCCAGGGAAACTGCTGTATCCCAGTGTGAGTTCCCTGGGACACCGTAAGTGAGCTGGCCCAGGCCGATGGAGTCCCTAGGGGGGACGCCTGGCCCCCTCCCTTTTAATGTAAATAGCAGCCCTGGAGGATGGGGTCCCCATGGCCTTTTAAAGGCTCAGGGATAGCGGCAGAGTGCTTCTCTTCCCCTAATGTGGAAAATTTGGCCCCAGGAGAGGGAATACATACAGGTATGTATACATATATATATATATATATATATATATATATATATATATATATATACACACACATATATATATATATATATATATATATATATATATACACAAATTCACCTGAAAAAAACTAAGATTACAGGGACGTTCTAGTTAGGCTGAGATTTCACACACACATAACCATTGAAATTCCGCAGCTATAGTTACCTGAGCTAACTATAGCTTATGCCTCTGCAATGCCCTGCTTATGACTTCACATGTTACATCACTCATGATATGGCTAGTGACATCACTGATGGCATCTCAAATTACATCACTGATGGCATCATCAAGTGAGTGTATTTCGTAAACATTTCTGAGACTTAAAGATAGATACTAAGCTACTCCATACGTTAAAGTACTATTCTTTGTGTACTTCTACTGAGTAATACTATTTGCAACATATGTTACCTGAGTGGCTGTGTGACTGTATCAGTGTGTGAGTCGGTGTCTGAGTGGTTTTATGGGTGTGTAAGTGGCTGTATGGATCTGTCAGTGGGGGTGCGAGTGGCTGTATAGGTCTGTCAGTGGGCATGTGAGTGGCTGGATGGGTCTGTGATAGGTTTGGGAGTGTTTCTTAGGGTGTGTGAGTGGTTGTATGGCTGTGTAATTGGGTGTATGAGTGGTTGTGTGGGTGTATGGGTGTGTGAGAGGTTCTAGGGGTGTGTGAGTAGGTATCTGAGCATCTGTGTGCATGTGTGAGTGATTGTATGAGACAATCACAGCCTTGCAACCACCTAGAACCTAACCTGAAGTGAGAGCCTTTTTAGGCCTCACTGGGTACCACTGTAGGTTTGTTAAGGGTTATGGCTCCATAGTGATCCCCTCAACAGAACTAGCATTAAAAAAGCAACCTAGGTTGGTGAATTGGACAGAGGCTTGTCAGAAAGTGTTTGACTCCCTAAAGGAAGCTATGTGCACGGCACCTGTACTCAGGGCCCCTGACTACTCCAAGGAGTTCATAGTGCAGACAGACACTTCATAGCATGGCATAGGGGCAGTTCTAGCACAGCTGATTGAGGAGGGCCTAGACCACCCAGTAGCCTTTATTAGCAGAAGGCTATTACCACGGTAACCGAGGTAGAGTGCCATTGAAAGAGAAGCATTTGCTGTGGTGTGGGCACTGAAGAAGCTGAGACCATACCTGTTTGGGACTCACTTCCGGGTTCAGACAGACCACAGGCCCCTAAAATGCTCATGCATATGAGGGTTGAAAATCCTATACTCTTGAGGTGGTCCATTTCCTCATATGGGATGGACTTCACGGTGGAGCATCGCCTGAGGACTGACCACGCCAATGCTGGTGGTCTCTCCAGATTCTTCCGCCTTAGCGATAAGAGCTCCTAAGTGGTTGGGTAGCTCTCCCCTCTTTCAGCTGCGGGGGACACAGATTAGACCTTTTTGCCCACCTCCCTCCACTTTTCCGACACTGTTTTTGCTGGTTTTAGGACTATGCACATTTTGCCACTGCTAACCAGTGCTAAAGTGCATATGCTCTCTCCCTTCAACATGGCAACATTGGATCATTCACCATTGGCATATTTGATTTACTTGTAAGTCCTTAGTAAAGTGCACTATATGTGCCCAGGGCCTGTACATTGAATGCTACTAGTGGGCCTGCAACACTGGTTGTTCCACCCACATATGTAGCCCCTTAACCATGCCTCAAGCCTTCCATTGCAAGGCCTGTGTGTGCAATTTCACTGCCACTTCGACTTGGCATTTAAAAGTACTTGCAAAGCCCTACACTCCCCTTTTTCCATATATAAGTTACCCCTTCGTAGGTCCTAGGTAACCCACAGGGCAGGGTGCTATGTAGGTAAAAGGCACTTTGCCACTGCTAACCAGTGCTAAAGTGCATATGCTCTCTCCCTTAAACATGGAAACATTGGTTCATCCCAATTGGCATATTTGATTTACTTGTAAGTCCCTAGTAAAGTGCACTACATGTGCCCAGGGCCTATAAATCGAATGCTACTAGTGGGCCTGCAACACTGGTTGTTCCACCCACATAAGTAGCCCCTTAACCATGCTTCAGGACTGCCATTGCAAGACCTGTGTGTGCAGTTTCACTGCCACTACGACTTACGACTTGGGATTTAAAAGTACTTGCCAAGCCCTACACTCCCCTTTTTCCACATATAAGTCACACCTAAGTAGGCCCTAGGTAACCCATAGGGCAGGGTGCTATGCAGGTAAACGGCAGGACATGTACATGTGTGTTTTATATGTCCTGGTAGTGGAAAACTTTTGAATTTGTTTTCCACTAAAGTGAGGCCTGCTCCTTTCATAGGATAGCATTATGGCTACCCTCATATACCTATAATAACTGTGTACACTGTTCCAAGAAAGAATATTATCAAAAAGGACAAAAAGAAGACTGAAAGAAAGATTTTGTAGGAGTGCCCTCAAGCATCACAATAGGATGCTAGGCATCATCATCGGGCTAACTCCTCGCCAGACCGGCACTGCAATGTCTGACGGGCCACCACACCATCGGTGGTGGCTCTTCAACCGGAGGGTAGTTCTGCAGGTCAGATTAAGTCCGCAGAGCGTGCTGACAGAGGAGAAAAGGAGAGTGAAGGGTGTATAAAATTGGCTATGAGCACCTAGTAGCTAACTTTAATACTTATAGAAAGGGTCAGGCCAAGATTAAAAACAAGTAGGAGTGGGAGATTGATCTGGTCCAGTGTACTTATTCCCTATACGTAAACCTATAATAACTGTGTACACTGTTCCAAGAAAGAATATTATCAAAAAGGACAAAAAGAAGACTGAAAGAAAGATTTTGTAGGAGTGCCCTCAAGCATCACAATAGGATGCTAGGCATTATCATCGGGCTAACTCCTCGCCAGACCGGCACTGCAATGTCTGACGGGCCACCACACCATCGGTGGTGGCTCTTCAACCGGAGGGTAGTTCTGCAGGTCAGATTAAGTCCGCAGAGCGTGCTGACAGAGGAGAAAAGGAGAGTGAAGGGTGTATAAAATTGGCTATGAGCACCTAGTAGCTAACTTTAATACTTATAGAAAGGGTCAGGCCAAGATTAAAAACAAGTAGGAGTGCCAAGGGAATAATGTCTCCTATACTCCTAACAAAAGGGGAAGGAGGGAAGAATCTTCACTCCTAACACTGGGTCGACATGTTTCGCGCCTACTCGGTCAAGGATTGATCCACTGGCGCTTCATCAGGACAGTTTAGTTGTAACTTCTCCTTAATATACAAAAGAACACGAAAAAAACAAAAAACAAATAAAGGATGTAATTGCTGGGAGGTCACTTACAGTCTATGGACCAGTCGTCACAGTCAGTCTAATAGAAAGTCGCCCATCCCAAGTAAAGACAGGGCATCATAGGGACGCGTAAACCTCTTAACCAAGGTGAGTTCATTGGACTCCTTTCAAGGTCTGCTATTCGCCTACCCGAGGTCGCGTGCCTTTATTTGTTTTTTGTTTTTTTCGTGTTCTTTTGTATATTAAGGAGAAGTTACAACTAAACGGTCCTGATGAAGCGCCAGTGGATCAATCCTTGACCGAGTAGGCGCGAAACATGTCGACCCAGTGTTAGGAGTGAAGATTCTTCCCTCCTTCCCCTTTTGTTAGGAGTATAGGAGACATTATTCCCTTGGCACTCCTACTTGTTTTTAATCTTGGCCTGACCCTTTCTATAAGTATTAAAGTTAGCTACTAGGTGCTCATAGCCAATTTTATACACCCTTCACTCTCCTTTTCTCCTCTGTCAGCACGCTCTGCGGACTTAATCTGACCTGCAGAACTACCCTCCGGTTGAAGAGCCACCACCGATGGTGTGGTGGCCCGTCAGACATTGCAGTGCCGGTCTGGCGAGGAGTTAGCCCGATGATAATGCCTAGCATCCTATTGTGATGCTTGAGGGCACTCCTACAAAATCTTTCTTTCAGTCTTCTTTTTGTCCTTTTTGATAATATTCTTTCTTGGAACAGTGTACACAGTTATTATAGGTTTACGTATAGGGAGTAAGTACACTGGACCAGATCAATCTCCCAGTCCTCCTTGTTTTGCTAGTACCCTCATATACCATTTGAGTGGTAGAGTCTGATCAGAAAGGGGTAATCAGGTCCTGTTTGGTATGGCCAGAATGGTAATAGAAAATCCTGCTTATTGGGAAGGTTGAACTTTATATTGCTATTTTAGAAATGCCACTTTTAGAAAGTGAGCATTTCTCTGCACTTAAAATCCTCATGTGCCTTACAGCCTGTCTCCAATCAATGTCTTAGCTGGGCTGTTTGACAGCTCAAACACGGGACACTCAGTCACACCTGCACTCATATGCATACTGAATGGGTCTTCCTGGGCTGGAAGGGTGGAGGGCCTGAAACTTACATTTCAAAGCCTAGTGGCCTGCACTCACACAATGGACTGTCAAATCCCATCCAGGGACCATGGCAGATGACCTGTACTGAAAGGGGAACTTGTGCACTTCAAAACCACTCTTTGAAGTCTCCCCCACTTCAAAGGCATTTTTAGGTACACAAACTGGGTCCCTGATGCCACCTACTCAGACACTTCTGGACCTGAACCTGCAACCTGCCAAGTGGAACTGCCTGGCTGCCCAAAGGACTCATCTGGACTGCGTTTCTGAGAGGGACTGCTGCCCTGCTGTTGCCCTGCTGTTGCTCTGCTGCCCTCTGGCTTTGCTGAGAAGTGCTCTCCAAGGGCTTGGCTTGATCCCTTCTGTTTTCTGAAGTCTCAGGGCCAAAAAGACTTCATCTCTTCAGGAAACTCCTTGTGCGCCGAAAATCGACACACAGCCTGCCGGAAACAATTGCGACTGAGAAATCGCCGCACAGCCGAGCCAAAACTACGCAGCCTTTCTTCCTGAGTGAAGATTCAACGCAGCACCTGCCTTGCGACCGGAAATTCAACGCATAGCCCTACTGGATTGATGCACAGCCGAAACGGAATGACGCAGCCAATTTCCTGAGTAGAAAATTGATGCAGCGCCTGGCGTGCGACAGAAAATTTGACGCATCACCACACCAGATCAACACAATGCCTGTGACTTCTTCCTGCATGCCCAGGATTTTCCCGCATCGTCCCTGGTCGTCAAAAAGATCCCCGCATTGCAGTGAGGAACCTAGACTGCATGCCAAAAACCGACACAAAGCCCCTTACAGCTTGGAAAGAAACAATGCATTGTCTATGCCGCGTTGGAAAATCCGACGCACACCCTATTTTTAAACGCATCACCTCCTCTGCGGTCTCCGTGCGGGTTATTTCTGATGTAAACCAGGTACTTTGTGTAAACAAGAGACAATTGTTGATTTCTAAGTTTAAAGATTTTTTAATCTTGCAAAAGTGATATTTCAACTTGTGCTTATTGAATCTTCATTGTTTTGACCTTAATTTAGCCAGTTAAATATCCTATATATTTTTTAACCTGTGTGGTATATTTCTGTGGTATTTTCACTGTGTTCTTGTATGCTTTATTGCACAAATACTTTACACATTGCCTTCTAAGTTAAGCCTGACTGCTCAGTGCCAAGCTACCAGACGGTGGGAACAGGATATTTTGGATTGTGTGTGACTTACCCCGACTAGGATTGTGGTCCCTATTTGGACAAGGGTGTACACCTCTCCCAACTAGAGACCCCATTTCTAACACCCTGTTACTAAGATAAATTAGTAATTGGAGCCTTGGAATAAGTGTAAAGGCATAAAAGAGTACATTATAATGGTATAAGCAATATAAACACCGGTGTTACTAATGCGTGGTCTTGGTAGACATGCCATCACTGTATTATATAAAGCACTGCTGCACAACACTTGCCAACCACCAAGACATCTGAAGGACTGGTGAGAGTGAGTACAATGTGTGGATTTATCGATCAACAATGGGAAAGATGCTTTGTGATGGTTAAAGGGGTCTCTGGGAATGCCGGAATGATATATATTCAGTTTAATTACCTTCATCATACATATTTAATCCCCCATAGAATAGGTCGCATGTGCCTGTATTGAAATACATAACTGATCTCATGGGTAGGCTGAGGTCTAGAGATGCCTTGCTGTGTGTTGGGGTTTATGACCCGTACGAAAACTTTACCACGTGTCAAGGTTTATTGAGCTGGCATTTGAGCTTGCTAAGTGACGCATTGCAAAGTCATGGAAGGCTGCAAGGGCACCAACACTAGGGGACTAGGCCAGTGGCCTAACAAAACTTGAGGGGGCCACCCAGCAAAGTACATGGTGTGACCCCTCATCCCCACCCAGTCAGAAGCTCTGAGACCAGGTGCACACCTCCTGTGCACAATATACTGTGCTAAGGGGACTCCTGGAGCTCCCCCCTAATCCCTGCACCGCGGGGGGCCTTTGTTACCCCAGTGGACTGGGCTATAGATTTACGAAATGGGCCCAAGCCACAGTTGATATGATGTCAGGTCCATGTGGTCGGGGATAAGCATGTGCGTTATGCGGAATGGGCTACTTACCTTGAAAAATTGTGACCTAGGTCAGGCGAGTGCCCACCCTGAGCAGCGGGCGTATTGCAGTAGCGATTGAGCATGGGAATGCATTGGAATAGAGGGGGGGGCCGGATGGGGACTGTACTGCGATGGGGGATGGCACCACAAAGTGGGCCACAGCGCGATGCTGGATGCCATAGTCACACTTCACTGTCCTCTTCAATAGTTCAGCAACTCCTACAACACAGTGCACTTGAAGGGTTTTTGTTTCTGTTAGATTTAAGGCAGTGTCATAGTTGTTCACAGATGCCAATAATGTAAGAAATATTCCCATTACTTTTATATCTGTTCTGCCGTTGTCTCCTGGAAGCAGAAAGGCCCAGAACTGCATACAGTTGTTAACCAGTGGTCCTGAAACATTGTGTACTTATGTCTAATGAAAATAAATAAAGAATTATGGCTAAAAAAACTTAAGCACCAGTGCACAAAGTAAAGGTTCATATGAACAAGCTGGCCAATACAAGACCAAACACATATGTACAGTACTGGACAGGATCTACATGAATGTACCTACATAACATGCCTGTGTTAGAATAGTTTAGAGAGGACAAACGAAGACAAATGGAAAAATGGTGAGTGAGAGAGAGCACTTAGAATGGACCTTCTCCTTCCTCTGTGGCCCACCATTCTCCTCAGAACCTATAGAGATCAGCTGCGGAGTTCCTTAGTGCTCCTCTCTGAATCCCACCCTCTTCAACATCTATATGACCCCGCTTGCAGGCATCATCAGAAACCATGGCCTCAACATCATCTCCTGCGCCGACGACACCCAGCTGATTCTCTTCCTCACCCACGAACCTACAGCTACTAAGAGCAACTTTCACAACGGGGTGAAGGCAGCCACTGCTTACCTGAAGGACAGCTGCATCAAACTCAACTCTGACCAAACCAAAGTCCTCATCCTGGGCACCACCTCCTCCCTGTGGGATGACTCCTGGTGGCCCTCAGTGCTCAGAACACCCCCACACACACAAAGATCACGCACATACCCTGGGCATCATCCTCGACTCCTCACTCTCAATGAATCGCCAAATCAACGCCGTCTCATCCTCCTGCTTCCACATGCTCCACCTGCTTTGGAAGATTTTCAAGTGGCTCTCCACTGAGCCCAGGAGAACGGTCACCCAGAGGCTCGTCAGCAGCAAGCTCAACTGCGGCAACACACTCTACGCCCGCGCCACCCAAGAACTCCAAAATAAATTGCAGGGAATCCAGAACACCTTGGCCAGACTTATCCTGAACATCCCCCTCTGCAGCCACACCTGAGAGAAATTCACTGGCTCCCAATCAACGAAAGAATCACATTCAAGTTCCTCACGCATCCCTACAGGGCCCTCCACAACATCTGACCTGCATACCTCAACTACCGCCTCTCCTTCCACAAACCCACCAGATATCTCTGCTCTGCCCACCTGGCCCTGGCCACTGTCCCAAGGATCCGCAAGACCTAGGCCAGAGGAAGATCCTTCTCCTACCTTGCTGCGCAGACCTGGAACTCTTTACCGCTACATCACAGGCAATCACCCTCCCTGCCTCCATTCAGGAAGGACCTCAAGACCTGGCTCTTCAACTGAACTGCACAACCCCCTCTCCCCGCCCCTTGAGACCCTAACGGGTGATTAGCTGTGCTCTCCAAGAACCATTGATTGGTGAAGAGCACAAGCAGGACAAGGTAAATTGTGCAGACAAATAATGGAGATCCCAGAGTCAGTGATGAGAGATGGTATCACAGTAGAAGAGATATTTAAGCTTAGCCAAAGTAAAAATCATGCTCTGATTCACAATAAAATAAGAATCTAGAAAGAGAAGGAAAGTGACGGAGCAAGTGACTTTATTTCTAAAGCGTATGAAACACAGAACATATGCTAGAGGCTGCTGTTGATAGTCTGAGCCAGTGGTTCTTAACCTTAAGACTTCTGTGGACCCCTACTTAATCATTTTGGATCCCAGCAATCCCTACTGAGCCATTATTGAAATCTGGGGGCCCACACTGAGTCATTACTGGTAGCTGAGGAGTCCGGCCAATGCATCTTCAATGATTTGAACAGCAAGAATCTCCCCTTGCATTTCCCTCGTTTGCATTGCTTCTCCTTGCTTTTTCTCTCACCATCCCTCCCGCCTGCTGCCAGTTATTTCTCGCCTCCTTCCCACTGCCTTCCAGTGCCCCTCCCAGGACCTACTTAATGGAGGCTGCTGCGCAATCCCATGGACCAAGTCCCAGGCCCAGCTCTCCCCATGCTGCTGCATCGCACTTGCTCCTGTCTTCTCCTGGCTTTCCCCCCTTTTTTTGGTGCATTCTCCTTACTTTTCCCAATTCTCACTGCTTTTGCCTTGCTTCTCCCCAGTTTTTTGTGTGCCCTCTTCTTGATTTTCCCTCTTTTTCAATGTTTTTTCACCTGTTTTTTTGTGTGTCCTTGTTTTCATTGCCTTCTCCTTACTTTTTCCTAGTTTTCACTGATTTCTCCTCACCTATTCCTCCTGTTTTGTCTGCCTTCTCCTTGCTTTTCCTTCATTTTCATTGCTTTCTTCTTGCTATTTCCCGTTTTTTGTGTGTCTTCTCCTTTCTTTTCCCTTGTTCTCACTGCTTTCTCCTTGCTTTTCCTCTCATTTTTTGTATGCATCCCCTTGTTTTTCCCTTGTTCTCACTGCTCTCTCCTTGCTTTTACCCCTGTTTTTTTAGTACCTTCTCCATGCTTTTCCCTCGTTTTCACTGCTCTCTCCTTGCTTTTCCCCATTTTTGTGTGCCTTCTTCTTGCTTTTCCCTCATTCTCCCTGCTTTCTTCTTACTTTTCCCTAGTTTTCACTGCTTTCTCCGGGACCTGTAAGCTATTGAATACACTGTCTGGTTATTATCTGTGCTTTACAAATCCTCATAGATTCATTAAAAACAATATGCAGAACTAAAACTTCATCAAAATGTTACACAGATGAGGAATTGATTTTATTTAAAAGTCAACATTGTATTAGAAACATTGGAGCCTTTCTAAATTCAGTTGAAACATCTCATATTCCATACCATATTGTTTCATGCACTTGTACTGCCCCCACAAATCAATCTGAGGATACCAACTTAATATTAAGCCTCCACTTTCAAATGCCTTCACATTGACAGAACATTTGAAAATGTTCAATTGTCCATTTTACTTCTTTAATTATATAATCCTTATTAATATGTTAATATTATTTTCTAAGCAGTCACGGACACCCTGAGTAGGGTTAGTGGACACACAGAGGCCCTTGGACTTGGATAATGGAGTTAACGTCATTTTCTGGATGTGAAAACCTACCTTGCATCATTAAGATGCAAAATAGGGGTTCCTGTCATGAAAAGGACGATATGACCTTTGCGCCATACTTATCCCCCTGTGCTAAAATCCAGCATGGGGGGATTAGGGTCTTAAATAATGGCGCTAAGCCTGCCTAGCCCATTATTTAACTCCTGGATATAGGCAGGTGTAAGATGGCCTGTAGGCATATTTCCATGGTCAGAGACCAAGGAAAGTGCCCACAGGGGCCCTTTCCTGGCCCCAGAAAATGGCGCTACACTGCTTAGAGGCATTTTTCTGCCTCTAAACAGTGTAGCGCCATAAGTCGGTGCACATGCCGCGGTGTCTCCTACTCCTCCCAGGCCCTGTTAGCGTCCTTTCTAAGGACGCTAACAGGGCATTAGCGCCATTCCATAAATATGGTGCCTGCCGGCGTCTTGGAATGGCGCTAGCTGGTGCTATACTTTTTCATGCAAAACTGCACTAATGCAGTTTTGCGTGAAAAAGTATAAATCTGGCCCAATGTCTTCTATTTCCCAAAAATTGGCACAATCTCTATCTAACACATTGGCATTTGTGCTAACAGTTTGATTTTTGGCGTCTCCATTGATCTGCATATGCTTGCTTTATGTTTTGTCCACCATTATCGTTAAACTGAGCTGTGTAATTTACAAAGGACATTCAATTTATTGTTTAATGCAGACATAGTACGATCTTATATTGCGTCATGCTTTATTTCTATGTGGTAGCCCTCCTTATTATTGGTAAACAATGGATGGATCATGAACCTCCCAACTTCGAATATTGGAGGGCTATTATGTGTAACATAAATAAAAAGGAATCCAAATGTATAAAGTCAAGGACCCAAGTGGTAGGCCTAAAGGTCTATCCACATACGGGCCAAACAGTGCCTGGATAAATATACATGAGAAAATAAACTAATGTAGGCTAAGCATTTGTGGAATATATTGAATGTCGATTTAAAAAGGTGTGTAAAACATTTGATTAATTTCTAGTTTACATCGAGAATACAATATTTGACAACGTTTTTCTAGATATATGGTATACTTTCCTACTGCCTCAAAAAAAATCGGAATGAATGAGTTCCATGCAGAGAAGTAATACAGTATGGAGACGTAAGGCCAGGTGGAAGGCCCAAGAGAGTGTGTTAGGTCTATGATGAGAGTGAGCCACTGGTGAGAGTGAGTTCAAGGGCACATTAAGGTCCACAAAGAGCATAAAGCCACTGAGATGAGTGTAGTCCAGGCCCATGGAAGGGTAAGGTCAAGGGTCAGTAAAGTCAAAGAACACTGAGGTCCCACAGTGTAGGGAAGTCCACAAAGGTAGAGTAATGCACAGTGGCAATTGACGCCGCAGGGATGCATAGACCCAGGTAGGAAGTGAGGCCCAGGTATAGGGGGACTGAGGCCCAGGAGAGTGATTTCCAACTGTAGCAGGTGGTCCAGAGGGGTGTGCGCTAATATGCACTAATGCAAGGGACTGTGGGACACCAAAGAAGAAGGTCCAGGGAGTGTTAATGTAGAGAAATCCAAGCTATATTTTAGTCAGAATAGTGGATTTCACACATTAGGTTGATGAACCGTAACAAATTTGTTTTGAGAGGATGTCATTCAGAATACGTCATAAAATCACAAATAACATATAGAAAATCAGTTAAACCTCAATAACCACACCAGTTTATTAAGAGGTTAATCATGTATTTCCCTATATTAACGCTAAGGTCACGAAAATATTTCTCAAACACATATGATACATATACAGTATAGAAACCATAAAGGCTGATTCGAACGCCGGCTAAATCTGAGTTCAATCAATACAAAAAGACAAATTATCTCAATGGTTATAACACAAAACCATAGCAACAGAATCTGAGCAAGATAAATTGAATACATCTGAATAATGATAAGACAAAGAAATATGAAAGACAGATCATGAGCATGTGAGTAACGCCACACTAATTAGCATTGACATGTTGAGCTTCATGTGAAAGTTTTAGTAACACAAATTTAGAAAACATCTAGCTAGGGTACTTTTAAAAATATGCAGCAGTAATTAAGAAATTGCAGCTGGTACCTGAAAAACAAGAGACAAATAACAATTCACAATTATACTTTACCAAAAAACTACAGTAATCCGCAACAACATCTACTTTATCAGTGGCACAGCAACATCAGGCACCAACATCAGGATAGGAACAGGGCTAAGGATAGGGGTAATGGTTTAGAATTTTGGACTATAAGATACGGTAAACCATTTAAGCATTAAGTTCTTCATAGAGCAATAGAATCTCTAGGTCTCAGGATCCACAAGAATCTCAAAGAAGACTGACCCCAAGAAATGACCCACGAACAATGGTGACTGAACATTAAATTAAACTTGTTAAATGAAAATGAATGGATAAAGCATGAGGTAAGAAAGTTATGACCAATCAGAACATTATCATATATCAAAATTTTACAATTAGTTTTGCTAGCGCGCCTGGTCCTTAGTAAGTAAACTTACAAGGGGACGCGTATAGGTCGATGAACCCTTTGAATCGCATGGAGTATCCTAGTCACGCAGTGACTATTGAATCAATAACTAGCATCAATAATCAAGAAAACATTTTATGGAAAACAATGTTAAACCATTTTAATCAAGAATAACCACTACTCAGGGAAGAGTTAACAATTTGTATTTCCCTATTGCTTACAATTCTAAATCATCTGTTAGTTCAAACTTTATTCAATTCATTAATTCATTAATAAAACACCACCACTTAAGAAGACATATGCGAAAAGGTAATTTTATAAGCTACAACATTAGCATTGATAATGAAGTTCAGCAATTAAGTTTGTCAGTCAATTGTCACTGTCAACGTCACCCCTAACAGCCTATCTAACCAAGATTAGCATTAGCATGGGGGTTCTTCATGCGAAAACAATCTAGAAAAACATTAATTTGGAAAAATCTACCTAAGTGTGAATCTCTATAAACAGCGCAGTTGGTACCTGGAAGAAAAGGCATAAAAACCGTCAGTCACATTTTCATAGCTATCTATCCAGGATAAATCAGCAACAAGTCAGTCTTCATCTTCAGGTCATCAATCAGTCAGCTACGGATCAGGCTCACAGAGTATGAACCCAATATCAGCACCTCGGACAGCGTCTCTTGACGTCATCAATTTTGTCCCCACAATTTAGATTTCTCGCCCTTTGTCATGACTTTTTTTATTAGAGTCTCCCAGTCCATCCCCCTAATTGCTAATTGGTCAGTCAGTCAGCAGATATGACTTTAACCTACAGTTTTTGTTTGCCAAATCTACAAATGTTCATATGTTCCAAGTCACAAAAAGCGGATTGGTTCTTTATGCGATGCCCTAATCTTCCGGCCCTTCAGTTATCAAAATTGTTGCATATGGCTCTCCAGTCAGTGCCTCTATTGTTTAAGTCCTGGGAACGTACATTTAGCCTGCTCTGCACATAATTGTATCAAATTGTCTTCATCATCTCCTGTCCACTGGTACATTGCAGAAAATTCTAGCTAAGTAACTTGAACTCCGAACGGGTCAAGGTTGTAGTCAGCGGTTTCCAGACCTTTGCAAGTCGTCCGGTTTCTCCATGTTCAGGGTGTGCGAGGCCCAGTGGAACTAGGCCTTTAGTTCACCTAACTTAGTAATACAAAACAGAGGTTATGCGTCTCATTATGACATATTACTACATTTTTCTCATTTATTTTCATTATTTTGCACATTTTCAGTCGTTTTAGTACACATGGTGATCATACCCCAAAGGCACATTTTTCAAACATGCACATTATTTTTCTACGATTATTTTCTCTATGCATTTTCTCATTAGTAATAACATATAAATCATTAATAATTTTTTTAATTAGCATATCTTCTTCAACAGTATACTCCAAGCTCTTCTATTTGCTGTTATTCCATTGACGAAATCTGAACTAAAACATTAAATATTCTAGACTTCCTCTTCTTCCGCCTCATCTGTGGATTCTTTGTTTCCACTCCACCGAAAATACGAAGTCACGGGAAGAACGATTACAAAATATGCTACTTCATAATTTCTTTACCCACGAGGAAAGACATACAAGTTAGAAACATATCTTTAAACAATGAAGTCAGTCAAGATATGGAACACATTAGAAACATTTTATACAGCTTTCATTACACAATGACCTTGCATCTGCTTCTACTTCAGTCCAGCAGAGGCCACTAAATACACATTTGTTTCTGCTATTTGTTTTAGTTAAGAAACACACTCTCTTATAAAGATAGAATGATTCTACCAGCTTAAGTTAGCATTGACAAAATATAGGCCTTACATAAGATGGTGGCCATTGAATTAGTCACATTTCGTAAACATAATATTATAATATAATTAATTCACACATTAATCTGTAAGTATAATTACGTAAAGACTCAACATTTTATCAGCAAAATGTCTGCATGAAGCCCAGGTTCTGGTGTGAATAAAACCCAGGGGGAAAATGAAACTCAGGCCCGTGGGGAGGGTGAAATCCAGAGACTTAAAGCCAAAATATAGTGAAGGTTCCCGGGGATAGTAACAAGTGGTGTAGAAACCCAGTTACAGGTACTTAATGCATCAATATCAGAAGTTTAAGAAGCTGAATTAGCTTTGCAAGAATTCAAACTCCTGGTACACAAGTCAAAAGAAAGTCCGCAGCAAGTGCTCACTTCAGAAGACCTATTACCATCCTGTTTCCTTCTCAGGGCTGCTGCTACAAACTCCTCTCTGCAGCTAAGTGCACAACTTATTATCTGTCACCCTGTTCTGCTTCTTCAAGATTGATTAATCACAGTACTGGAGACAACGTACTGGTGGTTTTCATTGTCAGCAAAACAAACGCAGCCCCAATTAGTGAACGAGATACCGAAACAAGTGGCCCATGTTTGCCAATTGGGACCGTTTTGAAATTGTAAAACCAGGCTGTATAAATGTTTTGCAAGATAAGGAAGACTGCATGGATTTGAGCTTGCTATAAACATTGTTTCTTTTAATATTTGGGAAATCAAAAGTAAACAAGCATTTGCAATGCAACGGGTCTCGCGTTTGCTCGTGTTAGAGCTAATAGCGTTGTAAACTCTTAACCGGACTTTTCACTCGTAATGAAACCTATCGGCAAAAGTGCAATTACGTACGGAACCGGAAAAAGTGCAATTAACTGTGTGACAGGGTCGATATTATGCAAAGCGCTCGACTTCTGCCAAGCGAGATTGTGCTGTGAAAATAGAGAAAAAGTAGTCCACGAACTGGACGGAAAACAGCAAGCCTCGCATGTTTTCTGTACGTGGTTGATGCGCTCGAGGAAGGCTTGCCACTGGAAAAGGCATGACGTATGCGTACCTTCCACTAATGAAATCAAGCAGATTCTAACAGGCAAGCCCACGAACCAATGAAAGACACTGACGTGACGTGGACGGGGCTCTGAGCCCTTTTTAATTCCTAAAGCGCCTCCCTAGCGAAACGCATGCGTAAGCGCATGCGACGAAGGCTCGACCATAAAAACGGCCCAGCTGACCATAAACAGGCACAAAAACACCCCAAAACACAGCTCATCAGGGAATGCCTTTTTTGTATCAGGTTCTTGATGAACAACTGCGCCACAGGGAGTGCAGATTGCCTAAAATTCAATGCTTTGCATGTAGGAATTTGTGTTTTAGCTAATTTAGGACAACTGCAACCTTTCCGTCCTGCTTTACTGTGAGGTTGCATCCTTATAAGTGACTTGAACTGCTGTTTATTCTTTGTCATAATAAAGACTCATAGGCTTTACTAGACGAGAAACTGTTTTTCAGTAGCTTACTAAGTAGAGTGCACCTTCCCAAGGACAGAGTGACTGTCGCAACTGAAAAATGTACTATGTAACATTTCATGTGCTGACAACAGATGTTGTGGACACCAAACAGAACTCCTTGTAATAGTATAGTGAGAAAATCTTTGAATATATTTTGTTACAAATGTTGCTCCTTTGTGTGATGTCTATTGGTTATTAGCATGTGAACCATTGTTGGAAAATGGGTTATTGGCAAGGGCAGGTAAGTACCTACATTTAGCAATAGGCCACCAACCTCCACGTAAGTCCAGTTAGGTCTCGGTAAATTAAACCTAGCTCAACCCTTGGTAGCTTGACAACAAGCGACAAGGCTTAACTTAGGAGGCAGAGTTTAAAGCATTCAAATATCACAAAACAGTAATTAAATAAAACACAGGAAACGGTTTAAAAATCCAAAATCTATTTATAACAATAGATTATATTTTTCTCTGTAAAATGACACCAAAACGAATAATATCGGATAAGGGGAACCGGGGATATGAATTTTTAAAGAATTAATGCTTTCTAGCGCATAGAAACAACTAGCGCTCAAAGGGTTAAAAAAGCTCACACTGGAAAGGAACAAAGTCCAGAGTTCAGGCCCCCCACGAGGTAACACTGTCACACTTACTTTCAGAAGTGTTTGATTCAGGAAAGTGGTCCACAGCACCAGCCAAGGGTTCTGAGGCTCTGGTGTGCCTCTTGGGGTCTGGGACTACAACTCCCACAATGCATCTCTTCAAATTATGAAGTTGCTCCAAAAGTTTCCAAACTTCTGGATCTTCTTCCAGAAGTCCTCTTTGTGTCCTTGAAGTGTCCACAACTTGATCCAAGGTTCCAGAAGCTCTGAGTTGCTCCTTGGGAGTTTGGACTACAATTCCCAGAATGCACCTGGTCAGAATCCTCAAATGGCCACTGGACGCTGGTCAGCTGGGCTCTGCTTGCAGGACTTGATGCAGGGGACTCTGGGCAGCTCCTTTGTACCTGTAGCAAACAGGGAGTCCCTTCTTGAAGCAGTAGAAGACAGGTAAAGTCCTTTTAGTGGTGAAGCCCAAGTGTGCAGCTGGTGCAGTCCTCCAGAGTGCAGTGTCCAGGTGCAGGTCAGGGGTCCAGCAGGGCAGTCCTTCTTCTCCTGTAGTTCTTCCTTGTTGGAATCTGATAGGGATCCGAGGTGTGGGTGCAGGTCTGCCAGTTTTATCCCTGCTCCTGGGTAAAAAACAGGGGGGTCCTGGTTCTCCAATCAGGGGCAGGGTCCTTCCCCCTGTGATGACCACTTCCTGGGAAGTGTGGCAAAAATCAATCCCAGGGAGCAACATTCCTCAAAAATCCATCATGGCTGAAAGTGATTTTTGGAGGTTACATCTGGCTGAGCCCACCCACTGGTGTGGCTAAAAATCCTAAACACACCCCTCTCCTTCCCTCTCCTAATCTAATCAAGGGGGCACCTAATTGTCTGGGTTTGCAGGATGTGAGGGTGTTGCTGGGTTGCTCCAAATGTCCTTCTCTGCCTTTGAAGACCAGTTTGGCAGCCCTCCCCCTTCCTGCTTCACCATCTGCTGAGGGGAGATCTCCTCCCACAGGCACATCTCTTTGTGTGGAGCCAGGCCACTTCACACCTCATCAAGGCAGCCTGGTCAGGCTGCCAGAGGCTGGCCAATCAGATCACAGCAGCAAAAACACTGCAGGGCTGAAGTTGGCAACCTTTCAGGTAAAGTTTAAAACTCTTTACCTGAACGAGTTATATTAAATCCCACAACTGGAAGTTGTGGGATTTATTATAACAATTAATTTGATACCAAACTTCTGGTATCTGTTACTTAAGGGGATTCTTAAAATTAAAATAAAGTCTCCCCATTCTAGCCTATGGAGGCCATTCACTACAATGAGGGAAAACCAAATGTGCCTGTTTTACCTCCCAGGGCTTATAAAACTATTTTTATAAGGTCCCTGCTTATAGTTACATGGCACCCAGCCCTAGGGGCACATAGGGCTCACCTTAGGGGTAACTTATATGTACAAATAAGGTCATTTAAGACTTTGGAACTACTTTTAATTCCAAAGTCGAATTTGCATGGAACTTTAACTTAAAAGCAGCCAGCAAGGCAGGCCTTCCTTTAAAATGACACTGGGCACCTGGGGTCCCTAAACCTACATGCCCTACCATATACTAGGGACTTATAGGTAGGTTGACTTAGCCAATTATAATTAGCCTAATTTGTATACTGATTTTACACAGAGCACAGGCCCTGAGACTGGTTAGCAGTACCCAGGGCACCATCAGAGTCAGGAAAACACCAGCAAAAAGTGGAAAAGTGGGGGCAAAACGTTAGGGGGCCTCTGCAATCAGCCCTGTTCTCTCACAACCATCTACTAATGTAGTAAATGTTTGAGGCTTTTGTCTAAAGCCCTATAAAAGAGTGTGGTTTCTCTATGCTAAGAGGAGACCTTTTCCCCACCTTTTAATAGTGTCAATGCTGCATACCACAAAGTAATTCAATTCAAAGTCCGTCCACTTAATCTCAAAACTCCATTTCACACTACAAGTCACAGAATATACCCTTTCTACTCTGCACTTATCTGTGCACATACATTGATTCCTAGTGATACTCACGTCTAGAACTTTAACGAGTTATTTGCTGTAAGTTTATTAAATTGTATGCTTATTGATTATATCATTTGATGGCCTAACATATGCCTTTCTGTACTTTCTTTAATTGAGTAAATCTTAAAATGAAGATCCTTTGTGTCGTTCTTAAGCAGAAATGCTTTATTCTTGCCTTC
Organism: Pleurodeles waltl; assembly: GCF_031143425.1. Classification (NCBI taxonomy): domain Eukaryota; kingdom Metazoa; phylum Chordata; class Amphibia; order Caudata; family Salamandridae; genus Pleurodeles; species Pleurodeles waltl. Next base: position 871,486,521 of record NC_090447.1, read on the forward strand.
AGTGCCTTCCCAATTTAGCTAAGTAGGAGAGACTGGTCCAATGGGGAACATCAAAGTCCACTAAGGACTACACCGCCCCCGATCCAGTGCTAGAGCTCTCGGGTGAACAAACTAAAATTTGGGTTTTCACGCTGGACGATCTGGTAACAAAGCTGATGGTTCTGACTGGATCCGTTAAGTACTGATTGGACCCAGATAGGCAAATTGCCCTTACAACCGAGAACCGTATCTACACAGTATAAGTTGTTGTGCCCCAAGATTCGAAATTGACTGAGTCCATAGTCCTATGCTGACAAGTGCCAACCATGAGGCGACAAGGGGGCTGATGTGGTAAACCTGAAAACAATGACATGAGTATCAATAGGGTCCATTGTGTGTGAATAGATAAGTGTGGAGTAGCAGTGGCACATTTTGGAACTTGTAGTGTGAAATGGAGTATTAAGATGCAGTGGACAGACCTTGAATACAATTACCATGTGGTTTTGTTTATCGGCTTCAAAGGGATGGTGGTCATTGTCTGTTTAATGTTTTTCCTTGACTTTTGAGACTGTACTGTAGAAATTGCCTTTTTATGGTTTACGTTGTAAAAGGCAACTTAGGTATAATTTGGAGATTTAACTACTTGTTGTGATGTCTGCTAAGGTGAGGTGTACTGTGAAGCACTATCAGTCAGACCAAGAAAAGGAGTAACTTTGCTATTGTGCAGTTGCACTAATTCAAGCTGATTGTCTTTCCTTCCTTAGTACAGCGTGTGAATACATCAGTCAGGGCAACTCGCCCATTTTGAGAATGTGCTGTTGTGCGAATGTGTTTTTGTGGAGTAATATTTCTCATAGAGATTTCCCTTTATATAGAAGAAGCAGACAACTTTAAAGCTTAAAAGAGAGTGAGCGAGAGAGAACAGAGTTCAAGGGAGTCTGACAGTACACGGGCTGTTTACATCACATGGTGCCGAAGAGGAGTAGGCTGGTTGGCTTTCATTGGTGGATAAGCTGTCTACTCTGCAAGTGAGAGAGACATGAGTGAAAGGATTGTCCACAATTTCTGTCTTTGGATCAGGGCTGCATCACAGTGTCCTCTAGGTGATGAAGGCACTAAGGGAGCGGGACCACAAGTAAACAATGACAAATCTGGCGCAGCTTTGATTAGTCACAGCATGCTAAACTAACTTTTTAGCAAGCCCAGAAGCTGGTCGTAATTGGCTGGATTGATTGTCAGGTGGTAGGAGGGTCACAACACTGCAACCGCCCTAAGAAGTGACAGGGTGGCAGTATGGCAAAGGGATCGACCAGAGATTCTATTGCAGTTACACACCAGAAGTGTTAGGAGTAGTAGAGAGGGTAAACTGGACCATCAAAGTGAAATTGGCCAAGGCATGTGCTTCTGTGTCTCTCACTTGGCCTGAAGCACTTCCCCTGATGCTCATAAGCATTTGAAGCACTCAGGGGCATATTTATACTCTGTTTGCACCGAATTAGCGTCATTTATTTTACACTAATACAGCGGAAACTCAACGCCATATTTATATTTTGATGCTAGACCAGTCTAGGGTCAAAATATTGGTGTTAACGTCATTTTTCAGAGGCGTGAAACCTCCTTGCGTCAATGAGATACAAGGTAGGTATTCTCGTCCAAAAAATGACTCAAACCCCCTAGCGCCATATTTATCCACCTGGGCAAAAATAAACGCACGAGTGGGAGGTGGACCCAAAAAATGACATTAACACCGATTTGCATCAAAATGTAATGCCTGGGTCAGGGCAGGCATTAAAATGAGGCAAACTCATCACTACTTAAGGAGAACACACAGAAGCAACATTACCAACCCACAGGAGAAGATGGAGGTGATACTGATCCAGCTTGCGAGACGACGCAGAGGACAGCAACAACTACAACAATCATCACCACTACAATGCGGCCCACAAAGGCAACGCAGAAAGCAGGAGAGGGTCTTCAGAACCAGGACAACCCTCCTTGGTCTCAGGGACCAGAACATCATTAGGACCTACAGACTGAACCGGCAAGCCATACTACACCTGCTGCACCACATTGAACCACAAATCACAGCTAGCCTGCAGACCCCACACAACATACCACCTGTGACAAATCTGCTAGCTGTCCTGCACATGCTGGCAAGTGGCTCATTCCAACCAACGGGTGCCCTGGTTGCTGGTGTCGCACAACTGTCATTCTCTGCATTCCTGCCAAAAGTTTGATAGATGCTATTATCTCCCTGACACCCCACCACATCAGCATCCCCAACACCAGCAAAAAGGCAGCAGGAGAACAAACAGGTGTTCTATCAAATCCATGGCTTCCCACATGTGCTCCGTGCACCCATGTCCAGCTCCTACCACCTGCAACAACCTAGCACTTATACCGGAATCGCAAGCACACGCATTCCATTAATGTGGAGGCCATAGCTGACCACCGGGGACTATTCATAAACATTTTGGCCAAGTATCCTGGGAGTGTACGTGACGCCTTCATATTCCGGCACTGCAGTGAACAATTCCAGGATGGACAATATGGAAATGGCCTACTTGTGGGTAAGTCAACAAACCTAGCAATATTCACACAACACACCAACCCTATAGAACACACAAGACACACACCACTACATTAACACATGGCCAGGGTAACACAGATGTGCAGGTAACAACACAGACGCACCATGCTGCAGTCCACACAGTCAGTGCACACCACAAACACATACACCCACATGTATGTAACACACTCACAAATTGACAGACACACCACGTGAAGGATAGGTGCAGACATGTACCCTTTGCTAACAGAAGAACTACACAGACCACTACAAGTGCCCACAGGTTGCCTACTACGTATACTTCACACGCAGTACACCAAACAAAGAATAGCACAGCCATGTCAATGGCATACACAATGCCTATATCATGTAAGTTCCATATAGGCACAGATCCCTCAAGTCATGTTGCGCAAATCATTGCCAGAACAAACATCAAATATCAGACAACTGCTGCCTATTCCAACTACATCTCATCAACACATACCTGACTTACCTGTAGCGTGCGGAGACAAATGCCTGACGCATTGGCTCACACACATAGGAATACAAGATCAATGCCCATCACATACCATATGCCAGATGTGTGATAAGTGGTGCCACACCTACTGTAGTGCCACCTCACATGCACCACTTACTGACCCACAACACCATCATGTCTGTACCAGATGCAATAAATGGCCCACCATGGGGCAGAGTCACTGTCAGAAAGTGCAGATCATGGATACCATAGTGGGAACCTGTAGGAGAATACAGGACATTACTGAACTCACATGCACTGTGCCAAGGGACATATTTGCTAAGTACCTGAGCTCCATCCCATAGCCTGCAATGTGCATGTGTTGACAGAATAAATGCTGATTCATGTGTTGGAAGATAAGAGAGACACTGGTAGTTATGTTGATCATCCTGTCACAATGGGATACACACCCTTGGACACCTCATGGCTGCCACAACATTAGCTGCAAATCTGGATCACCAAGTGACCTATGTAAAAGCCCACAGTGCATTGTCATGGCCTGCATTGTATGTACAACTTGGCGGATGACCATTTTATAATGACTTGAAGCCACATTGTAAATCGGCCACCCTCCCATGCTGTATGTAGTGTGGAAGGGGTGCGCAATGTGTGTTGCTGTAGGTCTGTCACCACAAGATACATAATACGATGATGCTGACTCAGATGTAGATGTCACCTAAAACCTGAGGCAGTGCCAACAACAACCACCACCCCCGGGGTGCTGTTTGCAGGTTGCAATAAGGAAGTAGACTGTGCTTTTAATGCAGATGATTGTGCCACCAATGCATGCTGCATACTGCTGCACACACAGAAAGAGCCAATTGGCCATCAAAACAGCATATATAGGGTGGTGTCCCTTCCTGCACAGATACATCCACCTCCACAAGGCAGCTAGCCAAGTACCCTGGTGCACGGTAGGTAGTGTAGGTGCACGGCTGCAAATGAGCCACTGGCGCAGTGGACAACAAAGGGTTGCTTAGTAACATGCCATACATGGGGCATTCTTGCATAGTCTAAATGTTGCGGGACAGTGCAGCCAGTTTTGGAGACGTGTTGTGCATTGTCACTTACCAATTTCAAAGGCCCTAAGTGTTGCACATCATCTGCAATGACAGCATGTCAAAATGGATGGGATGTCCAGGCTCTGTAGTGCTACCATGTTGCCACCACATCTGACCCCATTGTATTTTGAGGATGTGTCATGTCCCCTTTAGTGATAGCACACTGAAACAAAGGTGCACTACACAATGCATGGTACATACATACTGACCATCAGTTTGGAATCCAAATCATGTGTCCCAGGTTCTTGAGCCAAACACAAGATTGTCATGTCCACCAACCCAGTACTGAGGAGACAATACACAAGGATATAAACTCACAGCATACAACAAACAGATATGAGTAACAACCAACTCAAAACATCAACTGCCATGCTACATGACAAACCTGTTGCAAGCCTTAACAACAACTTACTTCTTTAATTTTTTGCAGCGGATCAGGGTTATGGCATACAGCCATGTATAATGACCCCATTTCCCAACCCAAGCACAGCAGCAGAATGTGCATGTTATGAGGGACATCCGAGGACACGGACTATTGTGTAGAGGACATTTGGAATCCTGAAGTCCAGATTCCAGTGCCTGGACACCATAGGTTGCAAGATCATAATGACATGTGCTATCCTGCACAACATATGTGTGCAGATGAACGTCCCCTTATATGAGGAGGTTGATGGCCTGCCTGGGGAGGAGGAGGAGAATTAATAAAATGAGGGGGGAGAACACAACACAGCTGCTGGAATACGCCGCAGACTGCCCATCGTTGAGAACTTTTTCACTTAATAATCACGTAACTCACCTTGTACATTTTGTCAATTAACACCTCACTTATTCACACAATCCAGCTTTGGTCTCTTCAATCTCCACAACATATACCTCAGGATTGTGAGTCTAACCTCAGGAAGCATGTTACTAATCTGAAAAGTACTATAGCAACATCACAAGTGATCTGTAAGATTCAACTGCTTTCATCACACACATCACAAATAGCCTCATCACTTGAATGTGACAACTGAAGGACACAGTCTATGGACCACAACATATTAATTACATCCACATTGCCAACTTGTACAACAATAGCTCAACACACACAACTAAAACATGTCCAAATAGGAGGTAAAGAAGGGCCCCACGCATGAGGAAGTGGATGTCAAAATTTGGCGAGACTGTAATGTTTGAACAGACCACTGTCACAGCTCAGTGTGAGAGTTGCAATGGCTGCATGGAGCATGTGTGACAAGGGGGGGCAAGGGGGGACATCATTGGTAACAATGGTCATTGTGATTAGCCCAGGTATGATAAACAATGGAAGAAGTTGGGCCTGCGTAGTACATCCATGGAAATCAGCACTGCACTGGGCTCAATCCTGACACAGAGTACACATGACCTCACACTTTGCACGGACACGTCTGTGGAATGCACATCAGAATGGATGAGAACATATGCAGCTAGGGCTGCAGGTCCACCACACAAAAACAAGAACCATTGCTAAATGTAATGAGTTTAATCTGACATTTGTGTTCAAAACCTGATATGGGTGGAATGTAGACAGAGTGTGTCAATCACAGTTCATTGTTGCATTGACTACCACCGTGGCCATACACAATATGCCACACTGCAGCACAGCCCATTCCATTTGTGTGTTGATACAGGGTGCATCCATAGACAATAGAACAAAATCACGCAATCAAGAATAGAGCCAAAAAATTGACGCAAATGTGTTGAATATAAAGTATATGACCCAGGGGCCCTTAGCGTGCATTCCACCTTCGCACTCATCTCGGTGCTGATTATCTGTTAATTCGACGCATAAAGGTCATGCGTAAAAAAAAAGACGTGCATAGGTCATGCTTGTTGAAATACTCACACAAATATCACATGCGTCAATTAAATACATACATAACTGAAAATGTGACGCACAGGGACAGGAAGTTATGTAATAGGAAATCCTGTTTACAGGCATGGTACAGTGGGTGTACTTTCACTTTCTCTTTGCAGTCTGTGCCTCCTTTGACTGTGTGGTTGTGTCCTGGAGTTGGTGGTGTGTTTTTGCTCAGTATTGTATCTTGTGGTGTCCCTCCTGTTGTGTTTTTTGTGTTTTTGACTGCTCTTTGTCCCAGTGTTCGTAAATTTGTGTGTTTTTGTTTCGATCATTGTACTTGTACTGTGGGGTGTCTGTCAGGGATAATTGATAAGTTGGGCATGTTGGGATACATTTTTGGGCCTTATGTTTCCTTTCTATTTATTTTGTTTATATTCATTATTGTCATCAACCTGTACCTGATAGATATGTCTGGTAGGGGGAGGTTGACAAGGATGGGGGAGGAGATATGGGGGGGCTTTGTTTGGCTGGTAGCCCACTACCTGCCGTTAATGTTGGAGATGGGGGGCCGTGTGATCCAAAGCTACCTGACGGAGGCGAGGCGGCTGCGGTGGGGCAAGGTGCTCCACCGCCTGAAGAGGGTGTTTCGCAACAGCGGCAATGAACACCAGCTCAAGCATCACTGGGCGGATCTGGTTGACCATCTTGGGGTGGCGATCGGTGGCCATGTTGGTGAGTCTCCTACTGGCATACTATTTTCTGTTCACCGCTCTTGAATGACAGTAACAGATGTGTTGGAGTGCTGCATGCAATGCTTGTGGGCAGGTTTGCTGCAACCAGAATGAAGTCTAACTGCGCCAGTCTAGACATGGAGTTCACATGTCCTACCATTTTACCAATGCAGGTCAGATTTTTGGTGAGTCATGCACAACCATCACTAAGTCACACATTTCAGGGGCCATGGCAACACCTGTGCCCCAGCATAGTGCCATGTATGATAAGCCAAGACACCGCCAGCATATCATATTTAACTGGACTGTGACAACAAAGTAGCGTAATCCATGTATAGCACTACATTGTCATAATCTACACACATGATCCCTGCCATTATGTTAGCTACGGGGGCACACCCACCTTAGGGGGCACTGGCAATGGGGCATTTGATACCATCAGACAACTTTGCCACATCAGTCATGGATTACTCAATGCATGATCATTGCAGACTAAAAATTGAGCCTCATGTCCATAACAAAGTGCCTCTGGGTGCGTTGTAGGACAAGCCAGAATACATGAGTCAGTTGTCTTGCAGAGCACCAGGGTAGTGTCATGTATTTATCACTCAACTCCCACTCATACCATGGAGTTCCATCTTCTATAAATTGGCCACATATGGTTGTTGCAGGGTGTAGCACGATATGAGTCTCACGCCCAGTGTAAATGTGCAGATGTGTGGCTCTCACTCACCTGAGTGTCAGTGTCATTGTGAGTTTGCAGTAGTGTGTCTGTTGTACTGTCTTGCACCGGGATATCTAGCTCACTCCTCTAAAATAGTACACACTGTAATATGTTGTCCACTAGTAGTGACAGTGATATGACACTAAGCATGGTTTTTGATCCATATCTTACAGGTGGACCTGCCCCCTACACTATTGGGGAAGTGGCAAGATTTGAGGACCAGATGTGTCCAGTAAGTGTGATAATGTCTGGCCTGTGTAGTGATTGAGGGTTTTGTGTGAGTGAGTCATGTGTTTTTGTACACAATGCTAGAAGTGATGAGCTGTCAAATGATCAGATATCAAATATTTTGAACTCCATTTACATGACACTTATGTGGAATGTAATAGGCATGCATGCAGGTAAAGGCCAGACGTGTGCTGGCATGGATATGGGTGTGTAAGGAAGAGTATTGGCAGATCAGGTATTGATAGGTGTCTACACCTGGACACATGAATGTAGATGTGATACACCTATGGATACCAGCTTCCTAGTTGGCAGCCCTCCTACAATATGGTCCACTCCCTGACTCCATGTATGAGTGAGCATGCCTTGGTGGATGACATGGACAGTTGAGATGGCGGATTGCATGGCTTGGCATCCCCCCTGAGGCAAAGGGGAAGTGGAACAACACATTTGTAGGTAGATGTGATGCTCACAGTGTAGGTGACAGTCATTTTGATCAGGCTTAAATGTGTACCTATAAACACTGACCCCATATGGTTACCAACTGCATCCCATACTCCCAATAACATATTCAAGTTACTGGTGATGTCTGGTTGAAAATTGACACAGATGATGAGGAATATTGGCCGTGATCTATGCGAAGCTATCGCTTCCTTTGCATTGTTCACATGACACAAAATCAATGCACATCTAATTTGGTTTGGTTCCTAATCTTGTTGTACGTTGCTTTGGTGTCAATGAAATGATGCTAAGGCAGCATTGCCATTGTATTTATCAGGGCCATTGTTTTATCCGGAATGTGAGTGGGGTGCATGTGCAATTATAGTTAGAGTGTAAGCTAATAATCTGTACATACTCCACCCAATGCTGACACTGACTGTGCATGTTTCAATTCAACAGCAGCCAACATGAACAATGAGGAACTATGGGCATTTCAGGAGAAGGCATTCTGCTATAGGCACATCCTGGCAGTGGAATCTGGGTTCCAGAGGATGGCACCCCACTATCACAGGGAACGATCCACCGGGGAATGGCAGGCATTCACCCAAGGGATACCCACCCTGGCCACACAGAGAGGACTAAGCACCACATCTGTGCAGGGGGGCACAGCTGCCACCATCACTACAGCCCAATCTGCTACACCCTCAACATCTGTGTCACAGCCCACTCCACCCCACCTGCTGCCATGGACATTAATGCAATAAAGGAGCTACAGAGGGATGTGGCACTGGTCCTTAAAACGTTGGACAGTCTCGAGAAGGCAGTAGAGAGGAACACTAAGAGGCTGAAGTTCATAAAAAGGAAACTCAAGAGGGCCAATCTGTAACTGGGTTAATGGCTGTCACCTCCAGTTCTGTCCCCTCCCTCCTCATTTGTTTTAATGTTTCATAGTGGGTTTTAGGGGGGTTAGTGTCAGTGAAAATTGTGTGTTCACCTAGGGATTCTGTCCTGCCTCCAGATCCTTTTCTTGACATGTTCCTGACCTTCTTACAACTGAGCTGTCACATTGGCAGCTACAACACATCTACTTTTCTATGCATCTGCCATCCAGTGTACCCACCACTCAAGGTGACTATGTTAACCTTGTATTGGACAGGTAAGTGTGGTAATTCAGCTGTCATTGTTTGGGTCCTGCGTCGGAATGTTGGGCACTGTGGGACATCTGACAACAGCCTACATTTCATATCTATACTACTAAACTGACCAGTACCAATTACAGATGAGGTTAAGTACCTCTGTTTCACACCAATGTGTTCTACTGGTACTTCCAGCTGATGATATTGCCCGAGAACTATTTCACATCCATTCCTGCCATATGTAGTGGGTGAAGCATACATGTGTTCAACATTTTTGACATACTCAGTGAATTGCTTGTAGGGGATGAGACCAGCATCGACGTTCATCACATAGGTACCTTGTGTGTAGATATGTGCCCACATATTCCTGCACTCTTGTACTGACACTCTGTGACATGTCACGCACATCTCAATTCCTAAGCGTAATAGATGTGTCACAATACACAAAGACATCCTGGTTGTGTAGGTGGTGTTTATTTACAAGTGTCGTAGTGCAATATTTACAATGTCCAGGTATGTCACCCCCATTAGTGAAATCCATACAATTGTGACACAACACAAGTCCAGGGTTGAGGGACATGTCATGGGACATGTTTGGGTAAAGTGTCTTTCAGTGCGGGGGACCATAAATTGCCAATTGAAAAGTGAGAGACAATTGCAGTCCACAGCAGAAAGGTCAACAGTGTGTTGGTGAAGAGTGCATATCTCCAACTGTGTTAACACTGGCATGATGACGAGCACAGGACAAAGGAAAAACACTGCCCATGTGGCTTGGGCTGGTGCTACATGGAACTCCCATGGGTGAAGATGATCTGTTCCACATCTTCATCCTCCGATGTGTGTGGTGTCTCCTCTGCCCTTGATGGTGGTAGCGGGGAGTTAGAGGGGGCCACACACACTTCAGTGGTTGAAGATGTGGACTCCCAATTCCCGACAGCTGCCATCTGTGGAACTACATATGGCATCACTGCAGCAAGGAGGAACGGCTGAATTTTGAGTATAGCAGCAACATCCCTGTGGTAGGCAGTCATGCCTGCCCTGAGGGAGACCATTTCCCGGTGCATGGAGTTCATCTTGTTCTCAAGCACACTGATGCCAGTTTGGGAGGGCAGTTGTTGCAGCCTCTCCCTCATGGCAGCAGCTATGTCCCTCAGACACTGCTGGACTCCATGCATTGGGGAGTGGGTGCCTCGGTTGGCTGCAGTCTGTTCAATAGCCGTAACGATGCATGTATGCACACCTTCTAGGCTGGCTGCCATAGTTTGCATCCTCACCCATACCTCCTTGGCCAGCTCCTGCCGGACTCCTACCACTGTCCTCTCAAAGCTGGTCCCTGGGTCCTCAGGGTCCTCAGCTGTGGGGGTGCTGGCAGGTCATACTATTGGGGTGTTAAGTGGGGCCTGTGGGATGGCTGCTACATCAATACTCCTCCTTGCGACTGGAGTTGTTGTCTGGAGGTTTACAAGGACTTCTTGGAGGGTTTCTTGGCTGATGGTCGTCAACTGGTCATCCAGGTCATCGAGGTACTCCAGGACAGGCAGATCCGCAGGAGAGCCATCATCCTCTGCAATGAGTTGATGTAAAATCAGCATATCTGTGTTGTAGCAGTTGATATGTCACATCACTGACTTGCTATTTGAAGCTCATTGCCAGCTTAGAACAAAACATTGTTCCTGTACATCATGGCTGCAGTCTACAGCCCTATGCCGTACCTGCGTGTCACATGATGGGAAGCTCAGTTGGCTCAATTGGTTGCGTAATATCTTCTAGGTGTGATGTGTATACTTTTTGTGGCTTGACACCATCTTGTCAACCCTCTTTATGCATCCATTTCCAAGGTGAGGTCTTGCAATGGGTGTTGCTGTGCTCATGCCACAGCACCACACATGTCAATTTTCCCCTGTCCCTGTCTTACATATTTCACATACACCAATTGCGGTGCTGAGACCTTGCACCACCCCAGGGATGGCATTACCAGGACACTATGCTCTTGTTACCATTGATGGCTCCTCATGTTGATGTTTATGTGTGTGTGCTACATTTCATAGCACTCATGGACCTAGCAGAGTTCAATTTCATCTTCTGTCTGTGCAGGTGTGTTTGCCTTCCTACACACCTATGTCCTCCCCCTCAATGCAGCCCTCCTTGCTCTATGATACATGAGTGCAGCATGGTGGCAGTGCAGCTAATTTGACACAAGCATAGGGTTGGACCCAGGGATGGACAGCATGGATATGGAATTTCTGCTGTGTACATCATAATGTATGTGACAGTGCCTGATGGTAAATGAGTCTATGGACATAACCAGTTAACAGGAGTTGTACTTAGGTCAGGGCTTGAAACTAGTTTGAGATGACTCTGCATGTAGTCATACTGGTCCCTCATTTCAAGTGCGTCAGTCCTATGGGCACCTGACTGCCAATGTCTGTTTGACCACCCCCAACAGCACAGGTGGTAGTGGCAACTGTTTTCAATGTGGAATGCTCCATGGACCAATGGCCTGGCACTGGCAGGTTTCCAGCATCTTACAGACTAGCAATGCCAGCTTTCTTGTGACACCAGACCAGTATTACGTTCAACACTCCCCACAAGGTCTGTTTCCGCATTTTCACCAGCCTTTGCATGGCGGTGAAACCACCATGCAAAGATTATTGGTGATGTGGTGTGGTGTGACCCTGGGTGCACCTGCACAGCCCATGCACTTGGCATGGGCAGTGCAGGGGGTTCCATGCCCTGGCCCTTTGCCCTTTCCACTGCCTGATTTGCAGGGCTGAGTGCAGCGTGTTCTGTCACACCCAATGCACCCCAAAACTTGCACTATTCTATTTGATCCATCCATAATGTTGCCCCACAGAGTTACCATGAGCAGACAGATTTCCAGTCGCCATCCCAATGTGTGACTCATACTGCCAACCGCAACGGGTACACTGCACTGGCAGTCTTACCAACACCAGACTTGCCCATGCACCATCCCCGCCCGTCGATGTGGAATTATACGCTATCATGTTCACAGTCATACCCTATGTGTTTTATGTGTGTGTTTATTTCCCCATTCATAGGTGTCCCACATGGTTGTGTCAGAGTAGTTGTGGGCTCAGCCTGTGACTGTTGTGACATACTGTTTGCTATCTGTGGTACATATTTTCTGTAGTGGCATATTTCAGTTCAGCATCAAGATGTGTGGTTCAACACTACTGCAGTTTAGTTGGTCTGGGTAGTGGCATGTTACCAATGATACAGGACCAGCCTGCTATTCCCCCAGCGCCTGTTCAATTCATTGTTCCCTGCACCCAGGGGGCACCCTGACTGCATGATGGAGTGGGGGTTGCCTCATGTGGATGTGTTGTCAATGTGCGGTGTGGTGGTGCTACCGGCATGCCTGGGTACTTTTCGGATAGTTGCAATGACTTGTGTGCTGTGAGATGCAGCACACATGCATTTGGGCAATGAGGCAAGGCAATTGCAAGGTGTTACTGCAAGGGACACCTCCATGATGTTACCCCAGGAATGGTATTGACTGACTACCTAGTCTCAGAGGTCTTGGTCGTGTTGGTAGTGTTGATATGACTATCTGCAAGGGATGTTGTGATGACACAACCAGTGGCACAGTGATTATACATGCCATCCATCCCATGTGCTGCATATGTACAAGTAGGTATATAGGCCTGGTGTTCAACGTATGTCCAGGCTGTGTATGTGTTATGGTGCATGGCACTACCAAGGTGTAGTTACATATGCAGCTTACGTCAGCATGGTACAACTTGCTTAATGTGCATTGTGTCCCTCTGTGCTCCTTTGACATGCATTGTGTGAGTCCTATGTGCCTCACCCTTCTTGCACTTGACATTTTAGCATAAATTTCCCCTGTGCAACTTACCCTGCATTTGTGGTGTTTCCTGGTAGTCTGGGCTGTCCTGTCCTGCAATTCCTGTGACGATTTCCTCTGGGGTGACCGCTGCAACCATCTCCTCCATCTCAAACAAGTCCTCTTGTGGTGCTGGACTCCCACCTCCAGTTTGCAGTGCTGCCTTCCTGTTCCTTGCCATTTATTCCTTTGTCCTTCGCTTGCAGTCATGCCAGCGTTTCTTGCACTCAGTTACAGTTCTCCAGACTTCTGCCACACTGTTAATCTTATTCACTATCTGCTGCCAAATTGCCTCGCTCCTTCCAATTGGCAATTTTGAGGTTCGAAGAGTTGATGTTGATGCTTCGTCACCTCCCTCACCAGTATTTCCTGCTCCTCTTCACTGAAACAACACTTTCTCTTTTTCTTCTCCCACCCCTGGGTCTTGTCTGTGTTCTCCTGGCTGGTTCCTGATTGATTGGGTTCTCTCCTGGCTTCCTGGGTCCATTTTGCCTCTCCTTTGCACTGTTTTCTCAGTTTGCATCTGTATGTGACGCTGTTGTGGGCAAAAATGGTGCATTTCCGTTTTGCAACGTGTTTACAGGTCGTAAAATGGATTAGAATCATTCTTCCTCCGTTAACGTCATTTTGTCTTACGACAAGTCACAATAGTTGACGTCGGAAAAAATTACTCTAACCTATTTTTAGCGCCACCCAGCATCATAGTATAAATATGATGCCCGGGTGGCGTTAAAAAATGGCACTGGTCAGCACTAAACTTTTTGATGCAAAACTGCGCTGCTCTTCCCTTCCTATAGCGCAGTTTTGCATCAAAAAGTATCAATCAGGGCCTCAGTGCAGAAGAATAGGACTCTCCCCACATGAAATTCTGATGGGGGAAAACCACGAGAATCCCTTCTTTTCCAGCAGGTGCTCTTGTGAATATCAAAGATGACCTAGTTCTCAAGTACTGCAAGAACAGGCTGATGTGGTGCATTATATCTCCCACCAGACTTATGTTGAAACCCCATCCATGAGTGCTGCTTCGTGCCATGATTTGAACCTAGGTGACTGGGTTCCCATAAACCAGCATCTCTGCAAGTCGTGCTTGCAAGATCATTGGAGAGGCCCTTACCAGATCATCTTAGCAAGCTGTACAACTGTGAACTGTGCTGGACAGCCAAACTGGCTACATGCTTCGTATCTTAAGAGCGTGAGACAACCAGATAAAAAAGGAGAGCCAACTTCTACTGATTCTCTGAGTGCACCTCGATTTGAAGTGTCCAAAGTGAAGGAGGAAGAAGGCCAGTGAGAGAATCCAAGGCCTTCAGTAGAGCAGCAGCAATTTCAAGAGCAGAGTGAGCGGTCATAGTCTACAGTCCCTGAAACTCGAGACTCCGGACTGAAACTCAGCATCTGCATAAAGACAGACATACTTGGAGGACTAAGACTGAATAGCTCAGGACAAGTGATTCAGAATCTGAGGGCGGAGTCGGAGGTACAACAATGGAAGACTCTTCTTCCGAGAATTAACCAATTGCTCACTAGTCAGACATAACCAGTATCTCTTAAGAAAAGGCACATCTCGAAGAAATCTGGCTAAAGACAGGACTAGGATGGAGGAAACTGCTATCTAAGACTAAGAGATCAGAGATGTTGGCGAGACAGAAGAACTGGAGAATCAGGCACAGCCAGAATTCAGTGACAATAACTTGGAACTGACAGAGCTTAAAAGACCCCAGAGAGAAAGAAAAGTCAATTGAAAATACTCTGGCCCAATTAGACTTACTGCGTTCAAACTGATAATGACTCAGACGACTGCTTGACTGACCTCAAGGAACCTCCATGACCTGAGAGACCTGATGTGGAGGTAAACAGAAGTGACATTTGATGAATCAAAGAATGAATTAGTAAGACAGTACAGTAGTACTAGTACATTACTGTTGCTAATAAAGATGCCCATGCGAGTAGATTTTCCCATGTTCCCGATCCCAGAGTGTTTTTAGTTATAATATCTATTTCCAAAGGTTGGTCAAATGCATCAAGATTATAAATGTTCAAGAGTGTTGTGTCTGTTCCTATCTTGCTGCTTCCACAACAGATGTATCAGCTTCCTTTCACCTTCTGGCTTTGTCAGAACCCCTTTTAGAGGGCCATGGGCTACACAGGGGTTATTGTGCCCAAGCATGGAGCTTCAGGCCTTTTACTCCTGATGTCCCAGGGTCCAGCCTACTATGGATTCTGAGCAGTTGGGCCAAGTACCTGTGCAGCAGTTGACTCAGTGAGAGCTATGGTTGAGCAGTCCAAGGCTCTCTCACAGGATACGTGTGAATACAGGTCAGTAAACACAACTTATAACTCAAAGACTGCCAATCAATAAAATCAATGTCTAGTAAAATACTTTTTTATAGTAAAAATAAGTATTTTTATTTCTAACTCTACACTTTCAAAGCAGTGATATGACAACTGGACCTTGCTCTCTCTGATGCTCTTCTCTTCCTCTCTGGCAAGCAAGCAGATGTTGGTACTCCAGGCTCTATAGTAGGTGGCCTTGGTTTCACTGGATGATGTCCCCTCACTCAACAGGAATACTAGCAGGCTTTGGCCACTAGATCTTGTCACAGGCAGATGTCTTACAGAGCTTCTCCTCCTCACACAGCCCGTCTGGCTGCTTGGCAGATAACAAACTTTGGGGTTTCAACCTCCTATTTTACAGTCTATTTCCAGACACCAAACGTTTTCTTTTCATTTTTTCAGAGCAGGCAGTGGTCCCTGGAACCACTGCCTGCTCTGAAAAAATGTTTTCGCTGGGTCCCTTGGGGACGCCCTTCCTGTTTGCAAATGGGTTAACACCAGTTTGAAATTGGTGTTAACTGCGATTGTTTTGCGACTGCATTAATGGTCACAAAACAATCATACATACCATTCAGATTCGGTATTTGGAAGGGACGCCCTGAACATACCCCTTCCTAATACCGAATCGCAAAACCCAAATAGCGATTCAATAACAAGTTACCGAATCACAATTTGGGCTTTGTACATCCCCCAAAAACTTTTTTGTGTTCGCAAATGGGCCGATTCTGCAAATTGGCCTGTTTGCACTAGAACAATGCTTTGTACACGTGGCCCTAGATGATGTATGGTGTCTGAATGTGAACATAGTTATTTAGTTAAAGGTAGAGCTTTGGCTGAACTGGAGGTGAGTATTAAAGAGATATGTTATGTGTGTGGTAAGCCAGCTTGCTTTTAGCTGCCACACAATTGGATATGGAGTTGTTTTGCTGTTTTAGTTTTCCCAAAACTTTATCACACAAACAATTTGAATGTAAGGCCTGACACATACCCGAGGTTATGCAAATGCAGCTTTGGAAGATAATGAGTGACAATTTTGGTTCATTAATACCGTCAATAGGGGTAGCACTAAACAATGTTAAACTTAGGAAACTGTCAACCCTACTGGATAGATTGGGCACTAGTATAGCTGGAGAATTAACTGTTATTAACAAAGAGCTCCTTGCAATGAGAGCTATGATAATACAAAATAGGCTTGTGCTTGATATTCTTCTGGCGAAGAAAGTCGGAGTCTGCAAAGAACCTCCTGCAAGGGCATGCTGTGCGTACATTACCAAAGTAAATTACCTGCTTGAAAGCTGCATCACTAACATATCTTATGAGTTGAAAGTATTAAAGGAAATAGGGGCCTGGGAAGGAGTAGGCTCAGCATTTAACTCAATTGGAAAGGAATTTGCCAAGGTAGGCGAGTGGCTGTAAAGTGTAGCTGGGGGTGCTCTCAAATTGCCATTAACCTCTGTTGGTTTATGCGTGCTACTTTTCTTAAAAAGCTGCAGAAGAATTTCATCACATTGTTGGTTAAGTTGTGGAAAAGGGAAACTGAGAGCAACGACCAGAAGAAAAAGGACTGATGTTGATTTTGAGGTGCTGCAAAGTGACTTTTATGATGACATGAAAGAGCTGGAAGAATCCGAGTCAAAGAGCTCAAAACCAATGACCACTATCCTGTGATGACTGCGACTGACAAAGTGTGATGATTTAAAAGACTATTGGGGGAAAGGTGTTGAGAACACATAGGGCCTCATTACAACCTCTGCGGTCTTTCAAAAAGACCGCCGAGGCTGCGGGAGCCAGAATACCGCCATTGCCGGCGGTATTCCTGGCTCCCTATTATGACTTTTCCGCTGGGCCAGCGGACGTTAACAGTGTTACAGTCCGCTGGCCCAGCGGAAAAGTCACATCAACATTGCTGACGGCTCGTAATAGAGCCGGCGGCCATGCTGATGTGCAGCGGGTGCAGTTACACCCATTGCGCATTTCACTGCCCGAAATTCGGGCAGTGAAATGCGCGACGGGGCTATGGCTGGGGGCCCATGCACTGCCCATGCCAAGTGCAGGGGCCCCCAGGGGCACCCCAAGTCCCCTTACCGCCAGCCTTTCCATGCCGGTGTTTACCGCCACGGACAGGCTGGCGGTCGGGGACTCTGGGGATTATGACCGCCAGGCGGAAGCCTGGCAGTATGTTGGAGGGGCCGGCGGTATGGCCGTGGCTATTGCGCCACGGTCATAATAGCTGGCGGAACACCACCAGCCTGTTGGCGGTGTTACCGCCAGCTTACCGCCGGCCGCCAGGGTCGTATTGACCCCCATAGTGCTTAAAATCCAATGCTTAGCACATAGGAATTCATGTTTTAGCTAACTTAGAATACATTAGGCCTTGTCGTTCCTCTTTATTTTGATGTTACATCCTAACACGTGACCTGACCTGCTGTTTATTCTTTGTCATAAAAAAGACGCATAGGCTAAAAGTGAATTTCAGTAGCTGACTAAGTAGAGTGTACCTTCCAAAAGACAGAATGACTGTCCCAGACTCAATAATGTACTATATAACATTTCATGTGCTGACAACAGATGTTGTGAATACCAGAACTTCATGTAGTAGCATAGTGAGAACATCTTCAAATGTATTCCATTGCAACTATTGCTCCTTTGTGTGATATCTCTTGACAATGAGCATGTGGATATGTACTAATGTAGTAAATCAGTGAGGCTTTTATCTAAAGCCCTATAAAGAAGTGAGTTTCTTCATGCTAGGAAGAAATATTTTCCCCATCCTAAAAAGGTGAATATTGCTGGATTTTGATTAGGACTTTATTGAGTTCTTTGTCGTAATTGTATTGATCTGTATGCTAATGCTTATATGTCATTTGATGGCTTAGCTTATGTATTTCTGTACTTTAATTAATTGAGTAAATCTTAAAACAAAGATCCTTGACAGAAATGCTTTATTCTTGCCTTCTATGCCTTCCCAATCTAGCTAAATAAGAGAGATGGGACCAGTAGGCAGCACCAAAGTCTGCTAGGGATTACATCGCTTCAGATCCGGTGCCATTGTCCTCGGGAGAGCAAACTAAAGTATGGGTTTGCGTGCTGACACCACATCTGATAATCCTTGCAGTGATATGTTTATACTTCCCTTTGTGATGTAATGGTAAGTTATAGAGTGGATGTAATATAGCATCGTATAACACCCTGCAAGGCTCATCTTTTCTAAAAATGCTCTGTACTCGCTAGCGAGCCATTTCCTGGAGCACAACATATATTTTATGGCCGAATAGCCCCATTGTGGAGATAATGGCTGCTCTGTGTTTTGTTAAAGTACATTGAGTCTGTCACTGGCTATTGTGAGGCAAAGTTCAGCCTAGCCCATTGGCTTTCACGAGAGGAGTGTTTGGGAGTTTCCTGGATTTGAAAATAGTTACAGCTACTTCAAATAAGCTACCGTTGAGTCTCACCTTTGGTGCCTGGATTTTAGCCATGTTGCACAGCATCGCCACATGGCTAAAGTATTAAAAAAAAAAAAAAACACTTTGATGATGCTGCTGCCTGGGTCATTTTGCATGGGCAGTCCTACAAAATGAAGTGGACACTTTTTTTCTTTTTAGTTGTTGAAGTGTGACTGGTAAATTAAAAAAATATAATTGCACAAAGACTATTTTTTTTTTTTTTAATAGTGGGCAGTGGGAGCACAAGCAACAGGGGAGGAAGTAACAGAGAGATGGAAGCAACACAGGACACGGAAGCAACACAGGACACGAAAGCAGCATGTGGGTGGGCGGGAAGACGCCAAAGCAACACAGGCGGAAAAGCATCACTTCCATCTTACAGCTTTTGCTTGATTGCTTGTTATCTCACCTCACCCACACAAACTGCAAACATTTTAAATCCATTCCCACCTTAGCATCAACAAACTTCTCAAATGTTTGATCCAGACCCTCACCTCTGCCCCTTGAAGGGTGGAGACACCCCCATGTGATTCACCAGATAGTCATTAGTATCGGTCCTACTATGTCAAAATGAAATCACACCCTGTATCCTGAAAAACTGTTACAACAGTAAATAATTGTCAAACAAAAACATGTTATAACAGACCAAAAACAAGAAACCCTTATCAATGACCCCCTCAACATATCTTCAAAGACACATTACCAAAAAAGAGAGTGTGTGGGAGGAGGAAATATTGCCTCTCTGTCCTGCCTGCCCACACTTTGAATTAGTCAGAAAAGAGGCTGAACTCTTGACCGCAGCACCTAAATAAACTGTGCTCTGACTCCACCCTTTTATCTCCTCCATTTCTCTCTTGTGTCCAGTGGCCAGTGCCATACACCTGAAAATAACCCGGGAGACAGAACTTTGGCCTTGCTGCCCTGGCACACACAATCCGCATATTTATTCTCTCTTTGACATAATACACAATAAAGCAACACTGTACTGGCAGTTGCAAACACTCAAATCTGCCAGTTCCAGTGTTGCACATACATAACAGCTGTTAGAGAGCAACCATTATTAATAAAAATATGACTAGACAAATCTTATAATTAACGTTTACTAAAAAAAGTTAATTAGAGAAACATGTGTTAGGAAAAGAAATAACTCTGAAAATGTACTTTGATGAATCATAACCATTTGTACTGACAAAAAATGAAAAATGATTAATATTGATGACTAAGAATAATGATTTGAGAGTATTATTGATTAGTTAAATAATGTACTAAATATGTTTGAATATTAAAACTGTTTTATTTTTCATGTATTAGCTTTAGTTAAAAAGGCCTAACCTTAAAAAAATTTCCTCTGGTACAGTGTTGAGATGTTATGCTGACTTCATTGAAAATTCTTTTACAAACAATGTTTATTAGTTATTCAATTGAAAGCTCACAGTGGAAATTTAGGCCCTGATTTATACTTTTTTTGGCCCACATGAGCGTCATTTTTTGATGCACAAGCAGCATAAACTTACAAAATACAATTGCATTTTGTAAATTTGCGCCGCTTTTGCGTCAGAAAATGACACTAATGCGGCACAAAAAAAGTTTAAATCAGGGCCTTACTGTCTTGTTCTACCCTGTTCATTCTGTACTTCCTTGTGATAATAATAGAAAGTTTAACAATGGGCTTTAGTTTCAGGTAGTAAGTATTGTTAGTTAAAATGTCATGTTCTGTGCTGTTTTCTACAATGTTATTATTCTGCGGAAACTGCCGACCGGAGAGGAGTGTCAACATGGTCCTATCCTGAAGAACAGTGAAGAAAAGATACACACTAAGGACATGTGAAATTGAATTGGTTGCTCACTATCACACCTCATAGTCTTATCCAATAGGAGTCTAGCGAGTGATTTTTGGAACTTTAATTTAGCAAAGTTTCAGATGATGTAGTTCGGAGGTTTTCCAGTAATGTTAAGTTGCAGTTATATATTGTTATATTGACTTATGATGCTAACAGTTCAGATGTCTTAGGCCAAACATTACTGAACTGTTGCCCTTTCATGTTCCTGATGCTGATGGCTGGAGACCTGATGTTCCTGTGCTCTCCTGACGAAGACTCTACTAACTGCTGTCTCATTTAGGAGAGGTATAGCCAATGTGCATTTGTTTTGTTTTGTTTTGCATTGTGCCATCACAGTGCACTGCTCCTGTAATTCACTTACAAAAAAACTGTAGTAAAATCCTCAAAACAAACTAACACAACTGGCACAACATTACAGATAATCGCTGTAAGAAATTGGGTTACTAGTTATGAACGATGTGAGTTTGTCACAAGTAATACGTCTGCAATTGTTGTTTTACTGGGAACCAACCCCATTGTAGCACTTGAGTCTCTCAGGGTAGCAAATCTGAGCAATCCAAGGCATACTCAGCAAAGATGATGTGGGCTAACAACCCCAGTTCACTGCTACACAGCAACACTCAATCAATCATTGTCCACTCAGTTCATTTTCTTTAAAAAAGGAAAGGTATTTTTATTGCATGCACACTACTAAATACTACACAGTAAGGTACAAATGTATACATTCAGGTAGATTAAAATAATTTTGCTGACACCCTTATATCACATTACATCCTCATTGAGTCCTGAACTCTATAACCACAATACCTACCACATATTATACAATATCACAATAAGAGGGGGTGCCATTTTCAATAAGAAAGGCTTTATGAGGGTGTCACCACATCAGCAAAAATAACCATGTTATAAATCACCATCACAAAACCAGCAAAATACCTGGGTATATGACTAACATTAATGCTGTTTATAATATAGCACATAGCATTGAAAAGCATCACCAGCCAATAAAGCAATGTTTTGAAACAGTGTACATCTGAGTCTTTCTTTTACTTTTATTAGACCACAGATGCGCCATTAGGATCAGCCACTAAAGGGTCCTACCCTCTCAGCCCATGTGCAAAAGTGCTGTCTCAGAAAGAGCTTGAAAATAGATACACTGACTTCCGCAGTCATGTATCCTATAACCAGGATACATGACTGGACATAGGGTGACTTATTTTTTAAACATTTCGGGAGCTGCTGCCTTTCTGTACAACTTCAAGACTGTACCAGAATGGCCCTCAAACAATTGATTGGGTGGTCTGGCCTACCAGCTTGTGAATATGTTGCAATAGCAGGCACTTGCAGTGCTGTCTCTTGTGGGCTGGACAATGAGGAAAAGTCAAGGTGCTCACGCTCCCACCCCTCCCAGCAAAGGAAAGCTTGAACCAACTTGACTCTCTCCTTGGAGTGCATCACAACTGAATTCTAATTCACTGATGGTATGCAAGACGTTATCTTCAGGCAGCCTTGTGGACTCTTGAAATTTCTTTATAAACAGTGTGATTTTGAGAGAGCATAACTTGGCTGTGGCATTCTGCTTCCTAAAACATGAAATAAAGGAGTAATCAGCTTCCTGTATAACATGTCTGAATGACTTTCATATAAACGTCCTGCACTGAAATGTATACTAGTAAAGTGCACATATGAGTAAGAATCATGTGAACATTTTAATTAAACTGCATTTATTAATCATTTTGCAAGTATGTTCATGCTATAGTGTTTAGAAAATGTCATTTCCATAATCATTCTATTTTCATTGCATTTATGAGAAATGTGTGGAAAGTCTTTTAAATCAAATGTGCATTTATGTCTACGTTAGCTTGGCTGGAGTGAAAGCCTTAATTTCTTTTAAACGGTTTAAATTTTCTATGAGAAGCTTATTTTGCTACATATTTCTCTAAGCTGCAGGTGTGGGTGTATCAGCTACTGGCTAATGAAGAAGCATATTGTTGCTGATAGATAAGAGGAGCTTGAGAAGACATGTTACCAAGGACGGAAAGAGCAGTGTGGACACGGTAACTGAACTCCCTTCCAAATTCCTGAGAATGGGAGAGATCTAAGGAGGAACACATGTAACTTGAAAGAATGAAAATGTCAATTAAATGTGCGATTTATAACTTTGTTGTTTCAGTAGAAGGTTTTGACTGTGATGTCACCCCCTGGAAGATTCAAGATTTATGTTATGTTTAGTCAGTTACAGAGGGAGATTCCCTTTACCTCTTGACTGAAGCAGACCCATGGGAGCTACAGCCCTCATACTCTTTTTCTAAGTGGCTTTACGCTTCTCACATCTCTCAAAAGAATCTCCACTGTGGTTTCTGTGGTGCTGACACTTTTCTCTGAAATCCCTTTAGTATTTAGATTAGATAGGAATTTAGAATCAATGGTTAGGAAGGAAACTTTGAGCTTGGATTTAAAGCATCATACGCTTTTTCTTCATTTCTGTATTGTCGATATTGAAATATTGATTCTGCACATGTTGATAAAATGTAATATTGTGCAACGCTTAAATTCTCCTTTGGTGATTTTGTACATTTATACCATGGCTTTGAGGCTCAGTAATGTAGGTTTGACATTGAGTCTGTAATAAAGCCCTTTTGAACTTGGTTTTCGGGAATGATTCTGTGTCTCATTGCACTGTAATTACATTTAAATAATATGATGTATGGCTCCTCACCCCTCAGAACTTCGAAAAGATTCATCAGGCCCAAAAAGTTAGCAATAGGGTCAACCACTGGATAAATTCTGATCATTGATTCTACCCCTGTCTTGGTAGTCAATATAGCACCATAAATGTATACATGTATCACTACAGCTTTAGGGCAGGAGCCTTCCCCTTGCACCTGGTTTCAAAAAGTCTTGAGAGGTCTGCCCCCTTAGGCTCACTTTCCTGGATTTAGGTTAGGACGAAGTTAACAAAACGTATGCTTGCTTACAAGGGTGTAAGAAGGTTTCACAGAGCCCTGAGCAAATGAGTATTTGTGGCCTCCTTCCTTGGTCTGAAAGAATTTTACAGTTTGCTACTGCTCGGCTGAATATGTGCCGCTGTGAATGGGTCCTGAACTAAACTACTCTCGTTGGCAGTTAAAAGGAATTTTTCCTACAAGGTGGTCTGAGTCAGCAAAATGCAGGGCTGGTTATTTACTGAGTACAGGTCTGTAGCCAGGAATATTTTTTTGGGCACAGGTCACCCAGCAAATGGCATAATGGTAATACCATGGGCAGGTGCACAGGGAAACGATGGTTTTATGGCCTAAATATAATTTGTTAAAAATATCATGTCATAAATATTGTTTATGAAAATCTCTTCCCATTGTAGGTAATAACAGAAAATCTACACTAGGGTGTACATATATTAATATTTTGTTCACGCAACGCGGCGCAGCAAGGGAACTTGCTGAACCATATTAAATGAAAGGGCGAGAGCAAGAATACTCCATATTTACAAAGGTATGAAGCATTTCTTCTCACCCCTTGCACTGGTGCACTGTGTGCTGCGTTGAGCCAAAGCAGGCACCCTTTCACCTTAGTGCCTGCATTACAGGCAGGATTGTTTTTGTGCAGGAAGACATATCTTTGTGCACACAAAAACAATCCTTAAAGGCATATTCCTCTTTCTGTGTGCTGCAGAGTGCAGCAAACATGGAAAGAGGAGGTAAGGAGGTGAAATAAATATATTTCTCCACTTCAATTCTACCATTTTGCAGCAGCCCAGGTTTACAGGTCTTTATAAATCTGGGTTTGCATCAAAATATATGGGTGGATGCATGGGAATGCCCATGCCCCACCAATGTAAGGCCTACACATTACAAAGTAAGGCAAGGCGGTGCTATGTGCTGCATTGCTTTACTTTGTATTTACTAAACCATGCAACGTGGCTTTGCATGGCATAGTGAATGCCAAAAATGATTTTACTTTGAGGTTGCGCCACAAAAGTGATGCAACCCTGATGCAAAATCATAGTAAAGGTGGACCAAATGGAGAAATATTTATGTCACTATTTAGGCCACTATATTTATGGTAGATGATATTTTTGTTATTGATATACTGACATACAACCATAATGAGGTTTATCTCCTTATAGTTTTGTTTTTAAATGCTGCAATATCAATAACCAATGCTGCAATATTAATGAGATTTCAAAGCATGCAGTACATTTTATTCTATACTTTTTGATCATTGTTTTATTAGATAGCACTGAAAATGGAGACTTTTGGATTCTGCTGACAAGAGAACACTTAACTTCATACTTTCTCGCTCCCACGGTGAAGAATGTTTCAATAAAACATTTAACCAATAACAGATCTAGGGATTTACTTCCAAATGCATGAGATGTTTGCAGGGGTAGCAGGCATCTCTAAATATGGTGGGTGGAGTACACTTGCCATGGTGTAAGTAAAGTACTGCGCCATGCTGATGATAACTACTCCATCTGCCTAAATGTAAATCACCCCCTATGTCTGTAGAAGGTTTTCTTGAGCTTAATATATATATATATATATATATGGCCAAAAAGCAGTCAGGCTTAACATAGAGGCAATGTGTAAAGTATTTATGCAGCACGCAAACAGTAATAGTAAAAACACAGCTCAATAAAAATCCCAAACCAGTTTAGAAACCACGGATATCTAGTTGCGCAAGACTAGGTCAAAGTTAAGGCTGAACATATTTTGGATACAAGAAGTTGATTTGGCCTGGCCAGCGCTTATGTTCAAACATGAAAACATTTTGGACAAAATGTCTGAGAAGGCAGAAGTTCAGGGGGGTAGGGCTGCAGGAGTGTCAAAGCAGGAAGCATTGTCGTTGAATGGCCATGGAACAAAGCCGCAGTGATTTTTGCCTTCAGACTTCGTCGCTGAAATGGAAGGGAAAAATCTCCAGTGGGACGAAGCAGAGGGCTGTAGCTGAAGACAGTTCCATGAGGTCAATTACACATTTGGCGAAGAGCCACTGATATGGATTTGTTGCTGCAGAGAAGAATGTAGTGGGAAAAGCCACAAAATCAATCCTACCGGCCATGCACCTCTGGTGGATAGGCAAGCAGGTTGGTCCTGGTCTTCTCCTGGTTCTCAGAGTACTTTCTGGCCAATTTCTTTCTGTCCTCAGTTTTGGAAATTGGCCATCTGAGCCTCTTTTAGCACCACAACCAAGTGTTGAAGGGTGGATGGAGACCTCTTTGGGGTTCATGACTCATTCCGGCTAGGTCCAGGTGTGAGTTCAAGATGGTAGGGGCCTGTTCTGTCCCTCTGGCTCTGCACAGGAGGTCAGCAAACCAGCCCTTGGAGTCACTTCTGGTATAGTCCTGGGTGCAGGATTAGATATTGGGCTGAACAGCAGGGATGGCCTCTGAGGGTTCAAGGCAGACTCCAGGCAGCAAAGCAGTTCTTCCAGGTACATCAACAGTCTGTCTGAGGGCACAGCAGGTCATTGCAGCAGGCAGTCCTCTGAAAGGCCTTCCGCAGTTCCAGTAGTGGGTCTGAAGGTCCCATTTTAACACCCTGGCGTTCTTCTCCTACAAGGTGAAAGAAGCTTCTGGAAAGGTTCTTTGAAGTGCATTGAATTTCCTGACTCCCTTGTCCTGGCTCCAAGCTGGCTGCAGTGACAATACAGGGTTGTTAGGTATTTTATCTGGAGACAGGAGACAGCCTATTCCAATGCAAATGGGGCTGTGCTCAACTCCACCCCCATTCCTCCCAGTTGATGGCCCATTGAGGCACACCTAATCCTTCTATTGTGTGACTGTCTGGGAGGAATTCACAAAGTCTAACTGTCAGCTACACCAAGTCATGTGACCCAAGACAGACTCAAAGGTTTAAGGGCAGGAAAATGCCAACTTTTAAAAAGTGGTATTTTCAAAATTGTAAAGACAAATCAAATGTTAAAGAGTGGTTATCAGTACATTTCCATAGGTGCTGCTAGCACGCCTGGTCCTTAGTAAGTAAACTTACAAGGGGACGCGGATAGGCAGATGAACCTTTTGGATTGCACGGAGTATCCTGGCTATGTAGTAATCGGTGAACATCAATTATCTATGTAATCAATCAATAACCACTAAGAGAATAATTAAGCATGAGACAATATATCAACATTTTTTGAATAACCACAACTCAAATATACTTTTTATCAATTTTATTTCCCTATTGGTTACATTACTAAGTCATAAGGTTAATTCAAACTTTATTCAATCAGCTCAGAATTAGTTCATTAATGACCACCAATGACATAATCTAATCAGAACTTGAGAAAACATATGCTCGAATGCTTCAGCATAAGCCAACAAAGATGAATATGTCGACATTAATAGCAGAGTTCAGAAATCAGTTCATCAATCATTTGTCACTGTCAACGTCACCCAAGAATCCTACCTAACCCAGATTGGCAGTAGCATGTGGGACTTCATGCAAAAACAATTTAGAACATGAATTTGGAAAACATCTAGCTAGTAGGTAGCCTATAAAAACAGTGCAGTTGGTACCTAGAAAGGAAAGTCACAAAAGTTAATCAGTCACATTGTCATAGCTACCTATCCACGAAATGTATCAGCAACAAAGTCAGTCTTTATCTTCAGGTCATCAATCGATCAGCAACGCATCAAGCTTTCAAGAGCATGAGCCAAAAGACAAAATCTTGAATCGCGTCTTCTGGCATCATCAATTCTCCCCTTGCATCTGAAGTTTTAGCCCCTTGTCATGACTTTTTATTAGAGTTTTTCAGTCCATCCCCCTAATTCCTAATTGATCAGTCAATCAGCAGTTATGGCTCTAACCTATAATATTAATTTTATGAATCTATGAATTCTAATATTTCTCCGTTACCAATTCGTTGATTGGTTCACTGTATGATGTCCTCATCATCCAGCTCATCAGGTATCGAAAATGTTGCATCTTCTTCTCCGGTCAGTGCTTCTATTGTTCAAGTCCTGGGAAAGTACATTGAGTCTGTCTTACACCAAAGTTGTTACATATCCTAGTCCCTCATCTCCTGTTCGTCAGTACATTGCAGAAAATTCTAGCTAAGCAGATTTTATTAATGTATGGAGTTCAGGGACAGTTCAACGCACCAGCTTCTCTGCAGTGTGCTATAAATTCAGCTTCTGCATGAGGCCTGGCAACTAGGCCAGAACTTCGGCTAAGTTAACTCTACAATATAATGCAAAACATAGGTTATACATCTTAATATGACATACTACTACATTATTATTATACATTTTCATTATTCCACGCATTTTTAATCATTTTAGTACAAGTTCGTATAAGTGGCTGCCATTCCCCCTGGGCACATTTTCAAACGTGCACATTCATTTTTCTCTAAGATTAATTTCTCTATGAACTTTTGTAAATCATAACATATAAGCACTTATTAATAATTTCTAATTAGCATATCTGCTTCAACAGTGTCAACATGACATATCCACCTTCTCTCAATCAGGAGTTACAGCTTATTAAATCTAATGAGGAATCCCCAATGTTATCCTATAGGAGGGGTAGACCTAAAAGTTGTGAAAAATTAATTTTTGAGTTTTTCACTACCAGGACATGTAAAACTTGAAAGTACATTTCCTGTCTTTTAATTACACAGCACCCTGCCCTGTGGGCTATGTAGGGCCTACCTTAGGGGTGACTTATACGTAACAAAAGAGAAGTTTAAGGCTTGGCAAGGAGTTTGAATACCAAGTCGACATGAAGTGTGACACTTCATTCAGGCTGCAATGGCAGGCCTGGAACAGGTTTTAAAGTGTTACTTAGCTGGGGGTACAATGAGTGCTGCAGGCCCACTGGTAGAATTTAAGTTACCAGCTCTGGGTATATGGTATACCACTCCATACAGGACTTGCAAGTAACTTACAGATGAAAATTGGTGTATGCCAATCAAATCATTTTTAGGGGAGTGAGCACAAGCACTTTAGCACTGGTAGCCATACATTTTTTCTGAGCATCCACTTTCTTATACACACTTTTTGCAAATTGCTCATTTCTTTCTTGTAGCATTAAAATAAAAGCTTTTTCTTGCAAGTTCATTAAGCATGTCAGGTTTTTGTCATGTCCTCTGAAAGTGTTTACAGGATGAAACAGCCGAACGTAAGGCCATGCAGTCTCCATTTCCTTAGTTTGTGGGTATATATTCATACTTTTCATTAATGGAACCGTAGAAAGTACCATGTCAAAGTTTGAGTAATTGTATTCAAAATGTTGTTGCTATATATACTAGACTAAGAATTATATTATAGAAAATAGCACAAGAAAGTGGAATGTGATGATAGGAAACCTGTTCATCTGCAGAGGATGTCATGTGTGCACACATATAACAGTTCTTAACTTCAATGGCTTTAGTGTATTCTTGAATTAATCTATAATAATCATTCATTGAATAGTCTTCATTCATATAATCTACAAATTATGTCTTCAGTACATCTTCATCTACACTTCGTTTATATGTTGCATTCACATAGTCTACTACAGCTTTCTCTGTGTCAGGTGTAAAGCGTATAACTAATACTATTGCTATTCCTAATAAAAATATGAGTGTCAATAAAGTGCACCTGGCTCTGTTGGCATTACACATGTCTCTAAAATCAGATTTACTATCAATAAGTCATCTGTGACAGCAAGTCATTTCTTGTTAAAGTTGAACAATGTCAGCACACTTTTCTTCTGGTTAGGTTTTCCTTTTGAATTAGTCTTTTTCTTTTTAATGATTCTTCTTTATTATTTTCTTTTAGTCTGGTTAATGATAATATCTTCGTATAGACAATCCTTCACCTTACTCCATGTTCTTCTCAAATGTTATCCCTACGTTTTAGCTGCTTCCTCTGACGTCAGTTTTCTTCTTATCTTCTTTTCAATCCAGTTTTATTATTCTTTTTTTCATAATCAGTTCAATAATATCTTCAGTAGTCAATAGTTTCTTTGTAATAAAAGGCTTTCAATGAGGCTCTGGTAGTTTGTTGTTCCAATAAAGTAGATCAGAAACTATAATGTTCAAAACGTGACTCACATAATATGTTCATTCAGGCGAGGAATATCTTTGACAAAGTACTCTAGATTTTTCTGATCTTCTGAGTGTGTTTCGTTCTTCTTCTGTGTAACATATACTATGTGACTCTGCTTCTTCTCTGATTCTCAGCAGTGTTGATTCAGCTGACACACTCGATCTTGATTTCTTCCTTCTGTAAGCTTTTGGCCATCTTCATTATGTGGATCATTTCTTGTCTCGATTCCAGAACTTTTTTCTTTTCCTGGATCATCAACATTTTCTGCTCGTTTCGTAACAGTTCTAGAAGTCACTTTATCAATTTGTGTTGCAAGTTCTTCTTCAGTGCCACTCTGATATGTGAGATGTCTGGCAGTTGGACCTCTTCACCTGTCAGAGTTTCTTCACCCCTTACTCCTTCTTGCTGTCTCTGGTCACAGTCTCTTCTCTCTTGAGTTTGTTTGCGTACAAAGTGCAGTGGTACATTACACCAGTGCTCCTAGTTCTGTCTCATAGAACACTTTTTCTTCATAAGTATCCCTGGTTCTCTGGGCATGTGACTTGTGCAACCAGTTTGGAATTCTAGCATATTTAACTGCTGTGTTTATGATCAGAATCACTTTAGAGGGGCCTTTCCAACGTGGCTCTAGACAGGACTTTCTCACATGCTTCTTGACTAAGACCCAGTCACCTTTCACCAGGACTATGGTCATGGCAGGGCTCCTAGTTTGGCTTTGCGGTAACAGGTTCACCCTGTCGAGAGGCAGAATGTATCACATCAGCGAATCCCTTACAGTAATGGAGTACTATGCCATCTGAAGTATTCACAAGTGCATTTGCTGGAACTGTAGGTAATCTCATGGCTCTACCCATCAGAATCGCACGAGGTGATAAACCAGTGTTTTCTGTCAGGTGTACTTTGTAGACTCATCAACACTAAATGCAAAGCATCAGGCCATTTCAGAGAAGTGGAAGCACAAACATTTGCTAGTCTTGGTTTAATCATCCCATTCAGTTGTCTCACTGCCTGAAGCTGCTGGGCGATAACTGCAATGGAGCTTCTGTTCAACTAGTAATGCTGCACACAACATTTTTATAATCACCCTCGTAAAGTGAATGCCTTGATCTGATTCTAGAGAGACAGGCATGCCATACCTTGGTACTACCTCCCTCAATAGTAACTTTGCCACAGTGAGACTATAATTTCTTCTTGTTGGATAAGCTTCTATGCATCCAATTACCAAAACATATCTCAACCCATTGCAAATGGGCATTTCTGTGAAATCCATTTGCATCTGTCTAAAAGGACCTCCTGATCTTCCTACATGCCTCAATGTAATGTGTGTTTGTTTGACTACATTCATTTGCTGACATGTCACGCATCGATCATACAAGTCTTCTGCTTGGGCTATGAATCTGGGACAAAACCAGAACTTCTTGAAGGTGGGCATCATGACATCTCTTCTTAGGTGAGTTGGGCCATGGAAATGACTTGTCATTGGAAATAACAGACTGTCTGGTAATACTGGTCTTTCATCCACTGAAATCCAAACATGGTACTCATCTGTCCCACACCTTGCTCTGATCCAACCCTGTTTTTCTAGCTCTGATGCATTTTCTTGCATTCGTTTCAATTCATCACAATTATCAGCCATTCTCAACACCATGGAAAATATGTTTTCTCCTGCGTTTTCATTAGTAAATGAGCCGTTAAATGTGCAGTCCACAGTTGCACAGTAGTGTGCCACTTCATCAGCATACCTTTTGCCAACTGTGACATAACTACTGCCACTCCTGTGTGCTGCACACTTCACAACAGAAATTTCAGTGGAGTTGTAGAACTTCTAGTAGGGTTCGCACCTGTTCCCCATTTCTAATGGGTGAACCAGAAGAGGCCATAAACCCTCACTGTGACTTCAACTGCCAAAAATCATGCACAACACCAAATCTGTACTGACTAACTGTAAATACAGTCACTGTCATTTGTGCTGTCAAGATGCAAGGGGCATTTAGTTTTGCAACTTGCATTGGGAAAACTCTTTGCAGCCGTAAAGCTTTTAATACTTCTTGAATTGTGCAGACTGCAAAGGCTGCTCTCAGTAAACCTTCATTTGTTCTCAAACTTGAGCCGCCCTCAAATACACAAATAGAATATAATCTGGATTTATTAAAGGCTCATCCTTAATGTCTGGTCTGGGTTTGATGCACAACTCTGTGACATCAAGGCAATCAGGTTTAAAATAATCAGATTCTTCTCCTTAGGGAATGGGCAACAATGTGCTAGGATGGAGTACTTGACATCTTCTCAGCACAACATTGCTTCCTGCCAAAATCTGATGCTTGTAATGGGTTTGTCTCGAGTTAGTAAGGTGCTGAGTTTCAGTTCTAGTAAGCAATACCTCAACTACGTGAGGGACCATGACAATTAGAGCATATCCCATCACAATATTCTCACATTTTTCGAGGCTTATACTCACTGCAGCTTTAAGGCATCCAAGCAAAGAGGCAGCTACAGGATCAAGAATTACTGAGAAGTATGTCACAGGCTTTTTGGCATCTCCGTCAATTTGGGTTACCACTGAGAGAGCGCAGCCCTCCCTCTCACTGCAAAACAGTATAAAATCTTTTGTGCAATTTGGCATTCCCAGTGCTGGGGCACAACAGAGACTTTCTCTCAACTCTAGGAATGCTTTCATGCATTTATTGTCCCATAGAATCAAATCTGGTTGTGTGTCAATATCAACAAAGATTTTGCCACCAGGTAAAAGTTGGGTATCCACTTTCTACAGTAGCCGACCAGTCCCAAAAACATTCTGATTTCTCTTTGCGTTTTAGGTGGACACATTTTTATGATAGCTCCGAGTCTCTCTTTTGACACTTTTCTCATTCCCTTTTCAATGATGTGTCCCAAATACTGGACTTCTTTTTTTACAATACTGCAGTTTGTTTGGTGACACTTTATGTCCATTTTCTGCCAAATGATTTAGCAATGCAATGGTGCCAACTTTACAGGATTTGTTTGCTCTTCATGCAAGGAGTAAATCATCTATGTATTGCACCAAGACTGAACTTTGGGGCAAACCTAATGTTTCCAGATTCTTTTTCAAGATCTGGTTGAAAATTGAGGGACTCTCAGTGTACCATTGTGGGACATAACACCGTACTAATGCTTTCTCTCGGAACACAAAGGAGACCAGGTACTTACTGTCTCTGTGCAATGGAATCGAGAAGAAAGCCTGACAAAGATCATTCACAGAAAACCTTTCAGCTGTGCATGGAATTTGATAAAGTATGGTGGCTGGATTCGGTACCAAAGGACAACAGGGGACTACAATATCATTCACCTTTCTTAAATCCTGCACTATCCAAAATAATTTGTTCGCCTTTCACAATCCTAAAATTGGTGAGTTGCATGAACTCCCAATATTTTATCTCCAAATGCCCTTTTCCAACATGTCATTTATCAAGGGAATTCCATTTATCACTTCGGTGTTGTGTGATAAGGTGGTGTTTTGGTGAAAATTGCCTCTGGTTTTACATTTATTTTAACTAGTTCAACTTCTTTGATTAGTCCAATATCCTTTCTTGTGCAATCCCATATTTCTGGATTCACGTTCTCAATTAAGTCCTCATCATGAGTCTGGAATTCCACTTCTTGTGGTGTACAATATATGGTGCAATTCAACTTGCACAATAAATCTCTCCCTAGCAGGATCATAGGACTTGAACCATGCACCACAAATTGATGATTTTCTTCTAAGGATCCTATTTTCACAGGTACTTCTTTTGAAATCGGATTAGTAATTTGTCTATTTGTAACTCCCACAACTTGGATCTCTTTTGCTGAAAGAGGTAGGTCTGGTACTTCCCCTGTTCTCACAGTGGAACTGGTAGCTCCTGTGTCAATTAAAAATGACACGTGGTGGCTATTTACCTCACCTTTTACAAATGTGGGTGGTCTGCAGGGAGGCTTGAAGGCAGGCGGAAGAGCGGCTGGTGTGGAGGGTGGCGGCGTCATAGTGAAGACATGCGTGGCGGCGGTGGGGGAGACGGGAGCCAGGGTTCTGGGTGCAGTCCAGGCACGGACAGGCGCAGACAGGCTTGCCTGTGATGCGCCGGCTGCGCGGCCGCCATTAAGTAGGGATGCTGGGGGGAGAGGACAGCTGGGAGGCAGAAGGGAGGCAAAAAACAGCGCGAAAAAAGGGGGTGGAGCAAAAAAAAGGGTCCGGGCTGCGGGGGCAGCAGGGGTGGGGGCGAGAGGGAGGGGGAGAGCAAAAGTGATAGAGAGAGAGTGGAGTGAGAGAGAAACAAGGAAAAGGATCACTAAGGGACAGTAGTGAAGCAGAGCAGGGAGCAAAGCAAAGCAAAAGGAGGAGAGAGGCAGAAGGTAGCCTAGTGGGAATGCAGAGCTCTCCCACTAGACACCAGGGATGAGGCGCAGGTAGAAGCCTGCAGGTGGAGGAGGGCCTTGAACTCCTGACAGGGGTCAGGAGTTCAGAGGAGCCAGGGAAAGGGCTTCACTTACAGGGAAGAGCCAGAGGGAGGCAGAGCAGTACACTGACCAGGTCAGTGATATTGCTGTAGATCTGTTCATGTCTCCATTTCTTTTGAGTGTTGTGTGCCAGCTGTGTTGAGCCAATCACTGCCTTACCCTTTCAATTGACTGTCACTTATGCCTTCCCTTTTTGCAGATGTTGATGTGGTCACAACAGTGTACTGATGTGATGGCTACAGACTGCTGAACAACATTTGTTTGATGGATTCACATTTTACAGGATATTTGCACAGGATGATACAGTTCATTACATTGCACATTTCTGTCTGATAAAGCACTATTGCTCCAGTTGTGTTCAAGGGTGTTTAGTGAAGTGACAATAATTAAGGGATAGTGCAATATAGTGGGGTGTTGGTTGAGGAAAACCACAGTGTAGTGGTCCAGTTGGTCTGAAGTACAGGTACAATGTCCATGGGGCCATAGGATGAGAAGCAATGGCAGTCCAAAGTGAACAAGGTGACTCAGTGGCACACAAGGGGGACAATCTGGAGGGGCTCATTTCCTTGCAGTGGTCTTGGTCTTGGCAACAGTCTCTGGTGTCTGTCTGGGTTGCAGGGAACATTTGCAGCGTGGTTCTTCTGCTGCAGAGTGAGGGGTGCTGGTGTCCTGTGGCAGGTCATCCTGTCCACTAGCTGCAGCAGATGTTGATGGCTGCTGAGTGGAGAGGCTAGTGGTAGTGGGCAGCTGGTGTGCTCTGTACTCCTGCATGGTGTTGGCCATGTCACCAACACCCCTACAATGGAGGCCATGTTGGCATTTCGGCCCTGCAACTTCTGCTTGACCTCCTGATGGTGTACCCCCTGCAGCCGGTGGTTCTCCTGCATGATGGTGATAACCTGGCCCATCCTGTCCTGGGATTTTTGGTATGCCCCCAGGACATGTGTGATTGCCTCCGGGCAGTCGGTTCCCTGGGCCTGGCCCCCCCGGCACACAGCTGACATCCCACTGTCCCTGGCCCCCCGTGCCTGTGTCCCCTGAACGGTGTGCCCACTCCCACTTACACCAGGACTTTCTTCGTCTTGCCTGTGAGGTGTCGACTTGGGTACCTGTGCAAATGGACACAGTCTTGATCGACGTGTCCTGGGGACAGGGGACTGGGGATGTTGGATGGCTGCTGTGGTGTTTGAGTTAGAGGAGGGGCCCTGTGGTGGACTGACTGTGGGATGTTGAACAGGGGTGCGGCCCTGTGGTCCCAGAAGGGCAAGGGAGTTCATCCAGCTCATGACATCCAGAGTTGCTGTCATCACTAGGGGCATCTTCTGGTGGAGATCTGGGTTGCCGTGGCACCTGCTCGCCACTGACATTGGCTGGGGCACCTGTGGGGATGTAAGTGATTTGCTAGGGTCACTGTCTATCACATTTTCCGCATTTCTACCTTTCCATATAGGTTTGGTGTTGTCCTCCCACTTTTGGTAGTTTATGGTGTTGAATTGTGGGATTGGTAGTACTACATGCTGTCCATGCATTGCTTGTGGGTGTGCATGCAGTGGTGGCAGGGGTATGCCTGCAATGGGTAGGTCATGCAGGGGTACAGATTTACCTGTGGTCATTGGGGTGGTGCACTGTGTTGGATGGGGCGGGTGACATGCCATGCGTGAACTGGTGGAGGTAATATAGTAATGGTGACTTACCCGTGTCCAGCCCTCCAGTGACTCCAGTGAGGCCCTCAGGATGCAGGATTGCCATGACTTGCTCCTCCCATGCTGTCAGCTGTGGAGGTGGAGGTGGTTGGGGTTCACCGCCAGTCCTCATGATGGCGACCTGGTGCCTTGATGCAATGGGACGCACTTTCCCCCGTAGGTCGTTCCACCTCTATCGGATGTCATCCCTTGTGCATGGGAATTGTTCCACGGAGTTCACCCTGTCCACGATCCTCCGCCATAGCTCCATCTTCCTGGCAATGGAGATCTGCTGGACCTGTGCACCAAACAGCTGTGGCTCTACCATGATGATTTCCTCTACCATCACCCTCAACTCCTCATATGTGAAACGGGGTGCTTTTGTGGGGGCATGCCAATTGTGTGTTGTGTGTGTTGTGCAGAGGGTGTTCAGTGTTGAGGTAGGGTGTGTGATGCGTGATGGATGTATAGGTGGATTTGGTGTGTGTGTGCAGTTCTCTGAGGGATTGGCCTGGCAAGGTGTGGTAGTCTTTTTGTGTTTGCAAGGGATTGTGGGTTGTGTGGGTGTGGGTTTTATAGTGCTGATGGTGGGTGTGTAGGGTGTTTGTTTATGTGTCAGGTATGGTGTTTTTGAACTGGCCAATGTTGGTTTGCAGTGGTGATGGGTGCTCAATTCCACCGCAGCGGTGTGCACCTCCAATGGTTGACCGCCATTGAATGTCCGCTGTGGTGATTCGTGGGTCATAATTTGGAGGGCGGTGTTTTGCTGGCATAGCAGTGTGGGTGGTGGGTCCAACAGTTTTTTGTCTTAGTTTGGTCCGGTACTTGTGGTTGTGGAAGTTTTGTGTTGGTTTTGAATTTGTGTGTCAGAATCTGTTGGGCGGATTACCGCCTCCGCAGCAGTCTGTTGGCGGCTGTCACAACGGCGGTCTTCGGAATAGACCACCAATGTCATAATGACCACCTTAGTCTGTGCCAACATAACCTTCTTCTTAAGCTTATGCTGTTTCATCTCCTGCTCATCCCTGCAATACTGTGAATATTTCAAAATGTTATCTAAAGGCTTTGTCTGCCAACAAATCACATTCTGTTGAATGTTCTGACAAATCTCAGGTCTCAAACCAAGCCCAAACTGTCTAATAAAAAATCCCAAATCTGTTGGATCGAGATGTGTCTGTCCTGTATGTAGCTGAACTTCCTGTTGTATTCAGTTCAATTTTAAGTATTTCAAATCCTTAGGTGGAACTCTGCCTTTCAAAAATGTAACCGCTTCATTATACTTAGTCATCACCACAGGCAAAGGTGCATTTGTAACCCGATCTCTCGTTGGTTATGCATCTGGCAGTTGAACAGAAGTCTTATATTCCACCCACAAGTCACTCGGAAGCACAATATCAAAGAACATATTTAAATCTACCCATAACACCTTAACAAATCTTGAAACTTGTGTGTACTACTGTATTGGGCTTTCTCTCAAGTTTGGAATTTTTTTGTAAATGATGCATGGTCTCCCCTACTCCACAGGAAATGTACATACCATCCATCTGGTATCTCCCTTAAAGGACGTGCTGCAGTTGTCTCTTTCTTTTCTGAACGTTATGCTTGTTTTCGTTTCTCCTCGGTCTCCTTTACCCTTTTCTTTTTCTTTCCATATTTATGTGAACATTTAATTTCAAAATTGTCAAATTCACTCCATTTGCGTACGCATTTTAGTAATTCAGTGAGATGAATTTGCATTCCTGAAGAACGCATGTTTTCAATTGATTCATCATCTAATTGCACTCTAAAACTTCTCTCTAATGGTACACTCATAGAAATATCAACCTCACATTTATTTGCCAATTTAGTTGAACTGTCATGAACAGTTGCAGCTTTTCTCGTAATTTATTTGCACAAGGAATCAATTATTTTTCTTGATATTGATTTATATGATCAAGGTCCAAACATCCTCAAATAATTTATTCTAACTCGACTTTCAATTTTGGCACATTTAAGGGCCTCTCCCTTTCAGGAGCTGGGCTGGTTTCTGAGCTTGAACTAGTGCTCAGTCACTCTGAATCCTCAACTTTCACACAATATCTGGCACCTTCTTCAAACCTAGGAGGAAATAAACCACCTTCTACATTACATTCACCTGGTAACGTTTGTGTCGTAAAAACAAATCGCCTTCCCTCTCCTTGTGGTTGAATGGTCTCTGGTGGTGTCCATATGGCAATCTGTGAATTCTGTGATGTTGGGATAAACCTATTTACTGGTGTACCCCCAGTTGGTTGCTGAACTGTTGTAGTTAGATTATAAATAATCTGTACAGATACTGTTTGCGGTGTAATCGTTTCAGTAACCTGTTCTAGAGTTGTAACCACAGTAACTGGAGTATCTATTTATGTTACCATCTAATCTGTAGTCATTGGTGCTGGAACACTTACAACTGCTTGCTGAGTTACAGTATGTGTAATAAAAGGCTATGCAAAGATTGGTTGAGTTATTTCTGGCTGTGGTTCAATTGGCTGAGTCAATACAAGTTGTATATTTGCAGGCTGTACTGCTTGCATCAGGATAGTAGTTTGTAAAACATTTGGATCTGTTGGAGCTGTAGCTATGGTCACAATATTTACTAGTTGAGCTCCATCATTTGGCATGGGACCCACATATTGTAGTGTTCGTGTAGCCAAGAGTTCATCTAATATATCATCACCCAAATCAAATTTTGTTTCAGTTTTCACTTATTTGTCTCCTTTAATCTTTTTCCTTACAGGCTCTTCAGATTCTTTAGTTTTTGTGCTCTACCCTTTTGTAAGTACAGGATAGAATCTAATACCTTCCACTATACCTGTGCTAATTCATCCCAAACTGCACCTGCATAATTTCTCATTGCCCTCTTAGTTCATTTTTTAAATCTTTCTCTGTCCATGATTCGTACCATCTCCTCCCATGCACTAAGGGCTTCAAACTGTGTAGGTCTAGGAGGTGGCTTCATTTCATGTAATACTTCTCATAATCTGCCAATAATCCCTACATTCAATGTTCCCCACCTAGGAAAACTCAATGACCCTTCTTTTTCAGTGATCTTGCACCACTGGTGAAGCCAAAGACATGTATGTAACCCTTCTTAAATCATTATATAATATGCTGGCATATCCTCAGGAGGTGCTTCCTCAGCCTCTCTAGCTGGAACCATTGCATCACCTCTCGTTAGACTCCTCAAAGTTTTGATAAACGTCATAATTTCAATTTTATTTAAACAATTCAGTAATTACAGTGCGTCAAATGTGTTGAAATTGTTCTTTATACAACAGAATCTCTTTTATCAAATATCAGTGCAGCTTAGTAATACAGTCACCCAATGACTTCAGAACATTTGTTGAGATTCAACCAATCACAGCGTGGCGTTACGCAGACCGACCAATACCAGCATGGCACACTATGACATGACAATTCACTCCTTGCAGTGGTTCGCCCTCTTTTACAATTTTCTCTTTCAATGAACAAAAGAAAAATCTAATAACTAAGCAACATAAAATGACATCAATCTTTGGGGGTCATTACAACATTGGCGGTAAAAGCCGCTTACCGCCGTGCAGAGGACCGTCAAGAAACCGCCGCGGCCGCGGTAAACCGCCACAGTCATTATGACCCACAACTCGGAACCTGCCAAAATACAGACACCCACAGAAGTCCGCCACACCAAAGGCCAGCGATAAACTGGCGATATCCAAACTGACACCGTCACGCCAACAGAAATACGCCCATACTATCACAACACATGAATCCACGCGGCGGTCTTTCAACCGCGGTATCCCATTGGCGGTACACACCGCCGCGCTCAAAATACACACACTCCTACAAAACACAGCCACATTGGACAAATCCAAATACACACACCTGATACACATACAAACACCACTCCCACACACCCAATACAATATAAAACACACACCCACATCACCCACAAACCCCCACCAAAAATAAATCGGGACGACGCACAGAGAGAGAGACCATATGGAAGAATCGAGCACCCAGACGCACATATTACCATCACCCACACAAATACCACGCACTTCACACAACACACCAATACACATCACCACACTTATCACCACACATTCCACCCCACACATCACCTACACCACCCCATGGCACCGCAAAGACACCCCAGGTTTTTGGAGGAGGAACTCAGGGTCATGGTGGAGGAAATCACCCGGGTAGAGCCACAGCTATTCGGAGCACAGGTGCAGCAGACGTCCATTGCAAGGAAGATGGAGCTATGGAGCAGAATAGTCGACAGGGTCAACGCAGTGGGACAGCACCCAAGAAATCGAGATGACATCGGGAAGAGGTGGAACGACCTACGGGGGAAGGTGTGTTCCATGTTATCCAGACACTGGATTGCAGTGCAGAAGACTGGCGGCGGACCCCCACTTCCTCCCCCAGAATTTACGACATGGGAGGTGCAGATCTTGGCGATCCTGAGGGCCTCGGCGGAGTATCTGGAGGAATGGACTCTGGTAAGTCACATCTTCACTACTTCATCCCCCCACCCCACCTGCATGCCAACACATACCCCCACCCTCAGCCTCACCCCTACCACTCCTACTGCTTACAAACATCCCACCATCACAACCCACCCATCCCAACACCAAGCCCTGCATGCGACCACAAAGCATGGACACCCATCACCAAAGCATGCCCTCTGCACATACCCATACCCCCCCCAAACCACCGACACAAAAGCCCCCACACAGGAATGCAAGCACTGGGGGACACGGGCACCCACCCATTGCACACCATTCCACACACAGATGCAATAATCATGCTTTTATACCCCTGCAGGACCCCTACGCAACGTCACCGCACAGGAGGGTCCACAAATGTCCACCCCCCCCCCCCAGAAGAGGCCCACAGTGATGACAGCAGCTCTGTCGACCTGGATCTAGATGACCAGCCCGGCACATCGGGGACCTCGGGACAGTCGGTTCCCCTCACACAGCCACAGGCCACTGCAGACCTACCCCCCTCTGGAAACGCCAGCACATCACCCACCCAGCGGGCCCACACCTCTGTCCCCAGGACACGTCAATCAGCAGTGTGTCCACCACTACAGGGAACCCAGGCTAACCCACCACCCCAACAACAACAGGGACCTGGGGGCAGTGGCAGTGGGCACACGGTCCAGGGGACAGAGGCCCAGGGAAACAGGGGAACTGAGAGGGCTGCTGTGCGACAGGGTGGGGACAGGCCCAGGGAACCCACTCTCCACGAGGCCCTCTCCTCCATCATGGGAGCATACCACCATTCCCAGGAGACGATGGCTACGGTACTGGCCAAGTTTCAGGAGACCCAGCTCATGCAGGAGGAACAGTATTTGGGCTTCAGGGAGGAACTCAGAACCATCAGCTCCGCCCTGGGCACCATCGTAGGGGTGCTGAATCTGGTAGTGACCACTTTGAGGGACACTGTGGCACCACAAAGGGCCCTTGACACTAGCATGGACCAAGAACTGCCCACCACCTCCGCCGGCGCTAGTGGACAGGAGGCACCACCACAGGACCAACAGGCCACCAGCTCCCCACCCCCTGCAGAAGGAGAACCACCCCGCAAGTGGTCTCAGAGATCCAGGAAGAGGACAGAGTAAGATGCCAAGACCCCCGCCAAGAAAGGATACCACCCTGATAGTCATCCCACTGTCCCACTTTGTCACCCTGTCCATCCTTAAACTGCCCCAGCTCCACTTCCCAGACCCATTTGGACAATGCACCTGTGAGACTAATAGACTGGACTCTGCCATGGACATTCCTCCACCATCACCCCTCACCTATTTACAACCCCCCTCCAATATTTTGCACCTTAATAAACACAGTTTTTGCACAAAACAATCAGGAGTCTGTCTGTGAATGTGAATATATTTATCTGTAATTACAGTGCCAAAATGCTTATTTACATTGTGATGCCAACATACCAATGTCACACAGCTGTAGTCCATGGGGGAACAAAGGAGATGTCACACTGTGGCACCCAGATCTTTGAAATCGTAAGGGAAAGTGACAACTCAGTTACCATACACTGGGTGAAAAGGACAGACAGTACAGAGGTAGTAGTGTTTAAGTACATGTAGTAGACCGGTTTGTATTCTTACCTCTGTTCATTGTAAATATTGCAGTATCACCGTGCTCCTGTTGTCTATGTCGTCTTCTTCGTCTTCCTCCTCTTCACTCTCCACAGGCTCCACAGCTGCTACAACACCACCATCTGGACCATCCTCCTGCAGAAAAGGCACCTGGCGACGCAAAGCCAGGTTGTGAAGCATACAGCAGGCCACGATGATCTGGCACACCTTCTTTGGTGAGTAGAATAGGGATCCACCTGTCATATGGAGGCACCTGAACCTGGCCTTCAGGAGGCCGAAGGTCCGCTCGATCACCCTCCTAGTTCGCCCATGGGCCTCATTGTAGCGTTCCTCTGCCCTAGTCCTGGGATTCCTCACTGGGGTCAGTAGCCATGACAGGTTGGGGTAACCAGAGTCACCAATTAGCCACACACGGTGCCTCTGGAGCTGACCCATCACATAAGGGATGCTGCTATTCCGCAGGATGTAGGCGTCATGCACTGAGCCAGGGAACATGGCATTCACATGGCAGATGTACTGGTCTTCCAGATATACCATCTGTACATTCATAGAATGATAATTCTTCCGGTTTCTGTACACCTGTTCACTCCTGTGGGGGTGGACCAAAGCCACATGGGTCCCATCAATGGCACCTATGATGTTGGGGATATGTCCAAGGGCATAGAAGTCACCTTTCACTGTAGCCAAATCCTCCACCTCAGGAAAACGATGTAGCTCTGCATGTGTTTCAGCAGGGCAGACAACACTCTGGACAACACGTTGGAAAACATAGGCTGGGACATCCCTGATGCTATGGCCGCTGTTGTTTGAAATGACCCACTTGCTAGGAAATGGAGTACTGACAGCACCTGCACTTGAGGGGGGATTCCTCTGGGATGGCGGATGGGTGACATCAGGTCTGGCTCCAGCTGGGCACACAGTTCCAGAATAGTGGCACGGTCAAGCCTGTATGTCAGGATGAGATGTCTCTCCTCCACTGTCGACAGGTCCACCAGTGGTCTGTACACCAGAGGATGCCGCCATCTCCTCATATGTCCCAGCGGACGGTGCCTATGAAGGACAACAGCGACCACAGAGTCAAACATCCCAGAGGTACGTAACCCCAGCTTTAAAAAAACACGGATCTTAATCCATCGAATGGCTTGTATGAGTGTGGATGCTAGGCCTAGGTATGTGTGACGCAGTACAAAAAGTAAGGCATGTAGGCCCCTGAAATGGCGGCTGCCTGACCTGTAAAGTGTGACAATGGGATGTGAGGTAACTGCGCTGGCGTTGTACACCGTGGCGGTAGGCGGTCGAAGACCGCGGCGCAATGCTGCATTGGTTAACATTGGACCCTATGGGTCTCAGGAGCCAATGACGATGTGCGCCGGCGGTCGCGGTACGCACCGCCGCGGACGTGACCGCCATTTTCTCTCTGTTAAATCACTCGATACCTGATCTTTGACAGGAGAGGACCTACACTGCAAGTGCTGCTGTGACCTCGGTCTGGAAGGGACAATGGCTCATGCGACTGGGGAAAGGGCCCCTGCCTTCACATCGGAGGAGTTGGAAAAGCTTGTGGATGGGGTCCTCCCCCAGTACGCGCTACTCTACGGTCCTCCAGACAAACAGGTAAATACACTGGGAGCATGCTGTATGGGCTATGCCTGTGTTGAGTGGGGTGGATGAAAGATGGGGGGGCAGAGATTGAGGCATGCTTGAAACG
Organism: Pleurodeles waltl; assembly: GCF_031143425.1. Classification (NCBI taxonomy): domain Eukaryota; kingdom Metazoa; phylum Chordata; class Amphibia; order Caudata; family Salamandridae; genus Pleurodeles; species Pleurodeles waltl. The sequence continues at coordinate 871,530,224 of NC_090447.1, forward strand.
ACAGTGAGTGCATGTGCCGCATGGCAAGGGTAGGGATGGGGGGCAACTCACATTGATGGTGCAGAAGGTAATTACTTTTCTTCTCCCCCTGTACATTTCATATAGGTCAGCGCCCACCAGAAGACGGATATTTGGCGTGCCATCGCCAAGGACGTCCGGACCCTGGGGGTCCACCACAGACGGGGCACCCACTGCCGGCAGAGATGGGAGGACATTCGCCGCTGGAGCAGGAAGACAGCGGAGGCTCAGCTGGGGATGGCCTCCCAACGTGGGAGGGGTGCCCGTCAGACCTTGACCCCCCTGATGTTCCGGATCCTGGCGGTGGCCTACCCCGAGTTGGATGGGTGCGTGAGGTCATCACAGCAGACACAAGGGGGTGAGTACTCTCACATTCTGCTAACTTTGCGCGCTGTGGAGGTGTCTGGGTGGGGGAGGAGGGCTGTGGGTATCCCTAGGCCAGGGCGAGTTCCGTAGGCGAGGCCCCCCGTAAGGCACGGCCCTGTGCCCCCGCTCCCCACCTCTGTAGGGTGCCAAGTACAGCTATTCATGGCCCTGTGTCACCTATGTGTGCAGATGTCGTCCATAGCCTTGTAGGCCATGTCCCAGGGATTGCAAAGTGGACCCCAAGTGCGCGACGTAGTGCAGGGTGCTTCTGTGTCTGTGCTGTCCGCCAACGGTAGCGGGAATGCATGCACTCAACATGTCTTTCTTCTGTTTCCCCCCCCCCTTTTGTGGTCGAGAGGAGGAGTATTTCCGTCTTGTTGTGATTAAGTTTGAGATAGTTATGAGAGAGCCAACAGAGGGCTTCTTTAAGGGTAATGTTCAGACGGTGGATGTCTTCTAAGAAGGATAGTTCAATTTAGAGTTGCGTGTCATCTGCATAGAGATGGAAGGGGATATTGGCTCGAGTAAGGATAGTGGTAAGAGGGTCCATGTAGATGTTGAAGAGAGTTGGAGAGAGGACAGATCCTTGGGGGACCCCTCTGGTAATTAGGGAGGTGGGTGAGGTCGAGTTGAGAAGTTTTACTTGTTGCGTTCGGTTTTGTGAGAAGGAAGAAAACCAGGGGAGGACACTACCTTCAATGCTTAATCTCTTTTGGAGGGAGTCGAGAAGGAGTTTGTGGTCGACAGTGTCAAAGGCCGCTGTTAGATCAAGGAGAATCAGTAGGCAGGGTCGGTCGGAGTCAAGGGAGTTGTGGAGGTCGTCTACTATGTTAAGGATGGCTGATTCTGTGCTACAGCCTTTCCGGAAGCCTGATTGAAGAGGGTTGAGGAGGTTGTTGGTATCGATATGATGGGATAGTTGTTGGAGAGCACATTTTTCAAGAACTTTGGCAAGGAAGGGAAGGCTGGAGACAGGTCTGTAGTTGTGGAGGTTGTTCGGGTCGGCTCCTGGTTTCTTTAAAATCGGTGTGATTTGGCCTAGTTTTAGGCAGTCAGGGAACACACCAGTCTGAAGGGAGGTATTGATGATCATAGTCCATGTAGTGGAGAGGGACTGGTGGAGTTTTTTTGCCAGGAAGGAAGGGAGGGGGTCGGCTAGGTGGGAGGAAGTTTTGGAGGTGGACATATTTTGGAGATGTCCGATACCAGGAGTGGTTGGAAAGATAGCCAGCTTGCGGGGGTCGACAGCTGCGTCCGGAAGGGGAGAGTGATTTCAGTTTTGGGGGGGCGGGTTGTCAGAGAGGTATGGAGCAGTGATAAAATTGTTAGTGGAAGGAAGACGGGGCATAATGTTGGGGGGGGTGTCCAGTGCTAGGGAAAGTTCAATCTCAGTGATTTTATCGTTGAAGAATTTGGCAAAGTTAACGCAAGTGTCCGTGGTAGTAGGTAAGGGGTTGGGAGCAGGTTTGGTAGTTTGTTGTTTGATGATGTTAAAGAGCTCCTTCAGGCGGTTTATGGCTCTGTCAAGTGCATTCCGGAAAAAGGAGCTTTTTTCTTTGTGTATGTGTTTTTTGTAACTTCTCCGTGCTCTTCTGAGCTGCTCCAAGTGGTTGGAGGAGGGGTCAGATCTTCAAAGTCTTTCAGCAGCTCTAAGTTTTCTTCCCTCTGAATTGAGATCATTGTTGAACCAGGCTCTGGATGGGGTGTTTCGCAGTCTTTTCAGTTTTAGAGGGGCTAACTGATCAAGTATGGTAGTTATAGTCGAGTTGTAGTGGGTGGTTAAATCCGTCGTGGAGAAGTTGGTCGAAGGGGGGTGGGAGAAGGGAGGTGATTTTTTCTTCCAGGGTAGATAGGGGGATTTGGCTGACATTTCTTTTCCAACTAAAGGATTTTTGGGGATGTGTAGTGAGTTGGGGGATATAGTTGAGATGGAAAAGGAACATTTGTGATGATCTGACCAGTCGACAGGAAGGATATCGTCGACCGTGAGTGAATCTTTATGTGCTATTATTGCATCCAGTGTAGCGCCTTTGATGTGGGTTTGGATCTTGCAGTGTTGGGAAAGGTTGTTGCTGTGAAGAAGGTCATTTAGGGTTTGGATGAGCGCATTGTTCTCCTCGTTCCAGCGAAGGTTGAGATCACCCAAGATAATGAAGTTGGGGTCGGAGAGGGAGCAGTGAGTTATTAGGTCAGCTAGGTGGTCGACAAAAGGTTGGGTGTTACCAGGGGGATGGTAGAGGAAGTGGAAGGTCACCTTAGAGTTGTCGCTGGTCTTTGTAGTGGCGTTCAAGTGTTCACAGGAGTTGAAATTGAAAGAGTCTTTCAAATCTATTTCTATGGTATTTTTGTGGATGATGGCAATGCCTCCCCCCGGCCGGTCCTTTCTCTCTTTGTTGGAAATAGAGTAGCCAGGAGGGACGAGGGTGTCCATGATCGGTTGCGAGAGTTCGGTTAGCCAGGTCTCTGTGATGAAGGTAATGTCAATGTTATGGTTGAGGATAGCGTCAGCAAGATCCCTAGCGTGTTTGACTGCTGATCTGCAGTTTATGAGCATGCAGTTAGTGCGCGGACAGATCTTTGGTTCTGGCTTGGAAGGGATTGAGGGGATATTAACGAGGTGAGCAGGGGGTCTGGGAGAGGGAGGCTGTATATGGTGTCTCCTGAGGCAAGTGATGACTTGTATGTTAGATGGGGGATTCAGGATAGGGAGGGGCGGGTTGTGGGAGTGACCGAGTTTAGTAGCTTCATTGTGAGATAAAGGAGATATTGTTCTTCTTGGTCTCAAGGTGTTTCGAAGTAAGGGTCTAGAGGGCCAGCGGATACTCTGTGAGGAGTTGTTGACCGACGGAGGCGTGAGTGTCTGGGTCGGCACGGGGAGTATCAGTGGGTAGAGGCTTCTCCTATCTTGTTGATGCCTTGAATGATGAGTTCTAGTTGTGATTCGAGGTTGGAGAGTCGTTCATTAATTTTTGTGCAGGGAGTGGGTTTACGGGTAGGGGAGTGGGAGATAAAGTTCTTCTTAGCTGGGGGCCGGGGCGACTGTTTCAGATGGGATATAAGATCACTGGGCAGAAGGTTAAAGGAGGCTGTCGTGGGGTGAAAGGGGTTAGATTCAGGGTAAGGGTTAGAGGTGATGGGGGGGCAGGCTTGATATGAGTATCTCTACGGTTCAACAAGTTGGGTCTTGAGTAGGGCCGGGGGAGAAGGGGGGTAAGAGGGGAGACAGTAGAGGGGGAGTCGTGGGGAGGTTTGGGGATTGGAGAGGTGTCATGAGGGAAGATCGAGGAAGTTTGGGATGGGGAGACAGAGCCGAAGTTGTGATTGAGAGTTTTGGGGTTAGGAGGGTAAGGGGCATGGTTAGGGTGAGAGGGGATGATGGGGATGTGTGGGTCAGACAGGATGGGGCTGTCGACTCTGGGAGCAGGGGGGAACAGGGGGTGGTTTTGGAGGGATAGTGGAGGTGGAGTGGGGGTGTCGAGGGGCTAAGGGGGGATGGGGGAGAGGGAGTGCTGACTTAAGGGAGGGGAATAAGGATTCAAAGGCATGGAGGTTGGAGTCATTTGCTTGAATCATGATGGTTCCATTTCTGAAGATGGAGATGATGACGTTTCCCTGGAAAGCCGGGGAACTGGAGATAGAGAGTTTGCAACCGTATGGGATATTAGTAGTTTTGGAGGGGAGGAGGGAAGTAGTGAGGAGGGTGTTCCATTTAGCAGGGCGTTTTGTAAAGAAGATAAGATCTGTCTTTTTCGGGCCTTTTTGGCCATTGTAAGAAGTGTCCACAAATAGTAGCTCAGGATGCTGCCTGGTAAGTTTGCGCTTAAAGTTTTTCAACGCAGAGGAGAAGAGATGGTTAGGGGGAGATATGGAGAAGGAGTTGGGCCCGTGGGGTTTAAGGAAGGGGGAAATGGGTGAGGTAGTGGATCCTGTGGGGATCGACATCATGTGAAGGTGAGGAGGCCAATGCTCATAAGGGGGTTAAAAAGGACGCTGGATGGGGTGGAAAGAGGGGAGGGGGATAAGATGGGAGGGATCTAGGTTGGGGCCCAAGATGGGGGGGGGGTCGTTGGGAGGAAGTTCTAGAACGAGTAGCTCGAACAGGGGTTGAGAGGTCCAACAGATTGCGACAGGGTGGGGAACAGGGGAGATCCAGAATAGAGTGTTCGTGTTGGGAGATGGGCGGACACGGACCAATCTAGTGGGATGGGGTGGGAGGGAGACCACTAGTTAAGGAGGAAAGAAGGGTGGGTGGCTTGCTGAGGTGGACCCGCTGACATTAGTTCAGGGAAGGGGAAGATGGTCCCGGGGGGTGGGGGGGAGCCAGGGTTACAATGCCTCGGCCAAGGGTGTTGGGAGACGAGGGTCTACAGGGTTACAGAGCGATCAGGGCCAGATCCCAGTGGGAGCCAGCCGCAACGGAGGTGGGCTCCAAGGTTAGGGTGAGATCAGGGCAGGATCCAGGTGGGAGGAGGAGGGCTTCAAGGGCCAGTGGGGAGAAAATAGGGTCCCAAGGAGGGGTAGCTCAGCAGCCCGGAGATCTGTGGTGCAGGACAGGCAGGGGACCGTATGCCCGGGGTGCGCCTGGGACCGGCACTGGGGGTCAGAAAGGGCAGCCTCGCTGCCTGCTGGAATGTTGGTTGAAGACCGCGTGTGGATGGTGGTCGAGAACTTCGGTCAAATAGTAGTCCGCCCGGCTCCGGGAGTCGAAGGAAACAGGCAGAACTCAGTGCCCAATCTGAGCCCGTTGTCTCCGGTGCTGAGCACCGGCATCCATCCGAGAGGGCTGGGGCCTATTCTCATGCCTCAAGCATACGCTGCAAGCAAGAGACATAAATGTGAAAGACAGAAGAAGGAAAAACCAAAAAGCATCACAAAGGCAGAAGGCAGAAGGCCACAGGAAGAGCCAAAGTGGCAGGGGTGGCCGCAAATGGATCGAAGAGGCCCGGGACGACGCCAAGATCATGCCGCCTCAGCACCTGGTGCTAGCAGAACCGACCATGGCAGCCTCACATTCAAGAGAAAGGCCCTAAGCTCCGGTCAGCTCCAGCAAATTTCCCCAGGCAGGGGGCCTCTCGACAAACGGCTCCTCCCGAGCCAGAACCAACACAGAGATCGGCTCCTCCTAAGGTTGAGCCAAAGATGGCGGGCGGGCAGCTCCTCACGGGTAGGAGCCGGGGATGGCGTGCAGGCGGCTCCTCAAGAGCTGGGGCCAGAGTCGTGGCTCCGGGGGAGTGGAGACCCGGTCCTGCGTCCGTCCTGATCTGGCAGAAGGGGGCAGTTTGCCGGCGGGACCAGGGACGTGGATGGTAACCCAGGAAAGAGTACCTGGGTCTTCGGCGGCTTCAATATAGGCAGCGAGGGCAGTCTGCCTGTGGGACCGGCGAGGCGCCGGGGTCTTGGACGTCAGCCGATCCACGATCCTCGAGCGCAGGGGTCCTGGACATCAGCCGAACCTCGATCCTCGTCCGAGACGGCAGGGTCCAGGGCAATCGTCGGGGGGGGCACCCGAGGGAAAGAAAGACCGGGATTTCACTGAAAAGTGATCCCATCCCTCGGGAGCTCCTAAGGTGCATCCATCTAGGCGGCCATCTTGAAACCAGCTGTGACACCTGTTTGAAATTCTGCAGTTAGCTGACTACCTAAAAAACATTATGTAGAGCCTAGTTTGTAAAATATACAAAGGGTAGACTGCAGCCATTTGTGTGGTTCTTGTTTGTCATTCATTTATTGTGGTAGGCTTCTTTAAAACATATTTTTATTCAGAAGGATCAGTTTCGTGCTAGATTTTAACCACACATATGTGTCCCATACCAGGCAGAATGGCGTAATACCTCTCAATCAAGTCAGAATACCCAGTTAGAAAGCAGTTTAAAAATGCACAACTCTCCCTGTCACAAAGCTCAATAAAAATAATTGTATTCCTCTGTCATATGTACCCAAAAAACACCAACCCCACATATTCACCAGCAAGCAAAACATCTTGTATTGCATACTTACAAGTTTATCTGTTTCCTGTCCATTTCTTTTGCCTTCTGTTGGTGGTGCACCATGGTATGGTGGACTGTCTAGGGCTCCAGCAATCAGAAGTGAAGATTTTAAGGGCCATATTTATACTTTTTGACGCACAACTGCGCCAACGCAGTTGTGCGTCAAAAAATTTAACGCCGGCTAACGCCATTCCAAAGCGCCATGCGAGCGCCTTATTTATTGAATGACGTTAGCCGGTGCTGCAGACTGGTGTGCGTAAAAAAAAAAATGACCCACACCAGGCAGCGCCGGCGTAGGGGAAAATGGAGCTTGGGCGTCAAAAAATGGGGCAAGTCAGGTCTGAGGCAAAATATTGCCCTCAACCCGATTTGCGCCATTTTTTTTGACTCCCAACCCCCATTGAAATGACTCCTGTCTTAGCACAGACAGGAGTCATGCCCCCTTGCCCAATAGCCATGCCCAGGGGACTTATGTCCCCGGGCATGGTCATTGGGCATAGTGGCATGTAGAAGGCAAACAAATCAGGCCCCCCTATGCCACAAAAAAAAAATATATATATACTTACCTGAACTTACCTTAAGTTCCCTGGGATGGGTCCCTCCATCCTTGGGCGTCCTCCTGGGGTGGGCAAGGGTGGCAGGGGGTGTCCCTGGGGGCATGGGAGGGCACCTCTGGCCTCCTTCCGAGCCCACAGGTCCCTTAACGCCTGCCCTGACCAGGCGTTAAAAAATTACGCAAAAGCGGCTGGACGGCATTTTTTAAGGTCCGCCCACTCCCGTGCGTCATTTTTGCACGGGAGTTTAAATAAGGCGCACATGCCTTGGAGTCATTTTTTAGAAGGGAACGCCTACCTTGCATATCATTAACGCAAGGTAGGTGTCCACGCTAAAAAATGACGCAAACTCCAAGATCTTTGGCGCTAGACTGGTCTAACGCCAAAGTATAAATATGGAGTTAGCTTTGCGTCGGATTTGCGTAAAAAAAAACGATGCAAATCCGGCGCAAACAGAGTATAAATATGCCCCTACGAATTCTCTCTGCTTCCTACCTGTCAAAGATGGCAGTTTGAGAAGCGATGGTAGCTAGTGTCCTTCTCTCATGCTAAGGTTGCCTCAAAACAGGAAATAGGTTCTCCTTTTGAGTCATGTGTGATGGGGGTATTCACCTTTAGCTTCTGGCTCCAGCTCCAATAAATAGGCCTCTGAGGTCCCTTCTCCAAGATGGAATTCCACCCTTACCCTCTGGGCTAACCCACGATGGTCGCTGCCTAAGTCCTACTCAGACAAGCAGCAGTGACACATTGCCGTTGTCTGCAGGCAAAGAGGAAGTTATGGATTAAGTAAAGGCATCATAGTCATGTCACCAGCATGTGCTTAAATAAACAATACATTTTAATACATTTGATTCATAGTTTTTCAATTGATCCTCATTTGGAGGGCCTAACCATCATCTTTAATTAAAAAAAATGGCCAGCTCTCTGCTTTGATGTTGAAAATATTAATCTCATCATTTGCATTTCACTGAAAGGTACGAAGTGAATAAAAGAAGACATACAATTCTCCATCTCCCTCTTCGGGTTCAAAAATGATACTGTGATTGCTAATTATTAGATATCGATTTTGGAGTGTCTAAATATGTGAAATTTTGTTTCGCAAATTGTTATAACCATCAAATATTTGTTTATGCATGTGCAGCTTATCCCACGTTTCTGTGTAGTACTCCCAAAAGGTACCTGCATTATATTGCCGAAAGCTCCATTAGTGGAAATTCACCTTACACCTAGAAATGCCTTGATTTAATAATTTAAATTTACTTTTGCTGTTCAAAATAGTTGCATCCATACTTGTAACAATGTAATCTGCTGCGAAGGTTATCGAGTGGGAATTCCAGTGTGGCAATACCTTAGAAAGTTTTTGTGCACCCACACACACTTGCACAACTGTTCCCAACTTCTAGCTGAATGGAGCTCTACCCCAGTCAAATTCAGTTATTAATCTGTCTTCAGGCAGTGAATGTAATTACTAGGGGATGCAAGTAAAGCATTTTCTGAGTGGGGAAATGTACTGCCCCTGTAGATAAAACACTGAAATTGAACTAATGGTACTCGCCTTTCGCAGGAACAGTTCACTATGCCTAATTATAAAAGTGTAAGGCCCATATTTGTACTTTTTTTGCGGGCCATTTGCGTTATTTTTGGTGCAAAAGCGACGCATACTTACAAAATACACTTGTATTTTGTAAATTTGCTGCACTTTTGCGTCAAAAAATGCCGCAAATGCGGCACTAAAAAAGTATAAATATGGGCCTAAGGAGCATATTTATACTCTGTTTGCGCCGGATTTGGCGCAAACCCGGAGCAAACTTAACTCCATATTTATACTTTGGTGCTAGACCCGTCTAGCGCCAAAAATATGGAGTTAGCCTCATTTTTTGGATGCGGGAAACTACCTTGCGCTAATGAGATGCAAGGTAGGCGTTCCCGTCCAAAAAATGACTCAAACACCTGTGCGCCATAATTATCCATCTGGGTGAAAATGGCGCACGGGAGGGGGAGGGCCTTAAAAAATGACTCTAAACCGCTTAAGAGTCATTTTGTAACGCCTGGGTCAGGGCAGGCGTTAAGGGACCTGTGGGCTCACTTCCATGGTCTCTGACCATGGAAGCAGCCCACAGGTGCCCTTCCCTGCCCCCAGGGACACCCCCTGCCACCCTCGCCCACCCCTGGAGGACACCCATGGATGGGGGGACCCATCCCAGGTAAGTACAGGTAAGTTCAGGTAAGTATAATTCTTTTTTTTTTTAAAGTGGCATAGGGGGGCCTAATTTGGGCCCCCCTAAATGCCACTGTGCCCAATGGCCATGCCCAGGGGGCAGAAGTCCCCTGGGCATGGCCATTAGGCAAGAGGGCATGACTCCTGTCTTTGCTAAGACAGGAGTCATTTCAATGGGGATAGTGCGGCAAAAAAATGGCGCAAGTCAGATTTGAGCCATGATTTTTGACTCAAACCTGACTTGCACCATTTTTTGACGCACAACCCCCATTTTCCCCTACACCGGCGCTGCCTGGTTTGAGTCATTTTTTTTTACTCTGACACGCCCGCATCGCCGGCTAACGTCAATCCTTAAATATGGCGCCCGCATGGTGCGTAGGAATGGCGTTAGCCGGCAGTACATTTTTTGACGCAAGCCAGTCCTGGTTTGCATCAAAAAGTATAAATATGGGTCACAGTGTCTTCACATGAAGGTAAATGGAAATTCAGAAACGTTTTTCTGCAGTACTCCTAGAAACAGTTATGGATGCCAGAAATATGGAATCTACACTGAAACAGATTTTAATTTATCTTTGAAAATTTGAGAATCGGGCCATCAGTGATTGGTGGTTGTCGATATTCCAGATTACTTTGAATTAGACATGCCCTAAAATAAAGGAGGTAACTGAATTGCGATAATACAAATGTATATTGGCGAAGTGACCTAGGGTGAAATGGCACAATGTAGTACCACCTCACTCTCCTATATAAAGGGAAACCATTCCGACTTCAGATCAACTGTATTCCTCTGTAACCTGGATGAAAGCAAAGATCTGCTCAAGTGCCCTTCTCCTCTCGACATTGGCATGTTTTAATGGCATCCTGCATACTGGTGACGGGATGAAAGTCAAACACATCACCTCAACAATGACGAAACTTCACTGGTTCCCCTTCCAGGCCTGTATCATTCTTGCAAGTGTTTGCCTTTCTCGTGTGAACGGGAATATGAAACACTTGTGCCGAAGGCTAGCAGCACTCTCAGAGCTTGCACACTCAAGCTACAACTGCAGCTACTTGTAACACTTGGATTGCTTCGATGAGCCACAACATTCCATGGAGGACTTCCGTGAGTGTGACTGTCAACTAGTCTGACACATGCCTTCACCATTCTGTCCATGCCCCCCAACTATTCTGTTCGTTTGAGACGCATAAAACACTGTTTTACAAAAAAATGGACAGATCACTCCAAACATTTCTCATCTTATGCAAAACAAATTGGGGACCATTTCAATAACTATGGTTTAGAGTATATCCTCAAAGGCAAACATTTTTTAAGATACCAAAATTATCCTTGTGGTGACAAAACTCGCATAGAAGTTTAATCTGGAAGGACCATCTTAAATCTCTCGCTGGGTGATAACAATTCAAAGATAGCCATCATGTCCAGTCCAAAATTCGTCTAAGGCTTGCCTGGGGCTCCAACAGACGAAGGGAGTTGTTCTGACCAGCCTGCATTTGTAACTGCTGCACACAGGATGCAATCCCTAACCACCTGCTCCACTTGCCTGTCATTTCTAGGGCAATAATCTTTCTCCCTCCCTCTATCCTCTGTGGGATAACACCCACAATGTCCTTCATCTGCCACATCTTTGGCGTGATTTAAGAAAAGTGGTGCAGCATCCAATGCAATGCCACGTTTCTTGCACCCCTTAGTGCCCCCCCTCCAAGCACCATGTGTACGTAGTATTTAATGTACGGCGCACCATGACGCAGGGTAGGGGCAATAGTACGAAATGTTTTGTGCTATTGATGTATTATGCAGGATCGGTGCCAAAATGTTGGCACTAATCCTGCAAAGTATAATAGGGGCCCATTGAAAGCAATAGTGTGCCCGCTTTTAACGCCTACTCTGTGCAGGCGTTAAAAGTAGCCACAAATATGATGCAGTGGAATCTCTTAGAAGTAACTTCGTTTTTGCGGTCCTCCTATTGGGGGAACAGCCCCCTTGCATACATTATGCCTGGCGCAGACATAATATGGGGCAAGGGGTTACAAAGTGGTGCAATGCATAAAGATTTTGAAAGCCTAACGCCACATTAGTGGGGGAAAAAAATGATGCTAATGTGGTGCTTGGCCTTCTTAAATCTGGGTCTTATTATCTTGCTTCTCAATCCACAAGTGGGTGATATTTTCTCACCTCTTTACAGCTCCTGTACTGTGACGCTCTGTTCGTATTGTACATTCCATAATTCGTTGCTAGGTGTTGCAAAATGAGGCCAGCCGTCAATCACAGCTTTCTGATCAGGTGGTCCATCTATTTCAGTCTCTGGCCTCCATTCATCCTCACCTTGTGCAGTCTCCCTGACCCACATGACTAACAGTTCTTCATCTACCATCGCAGCCCTTTCAAGGATAGGTGTGACAAATACTCATTACGACAAAGGTGTTGTTATCCAAAATGTGCGGTCCACCATTCTGCTCTGTTTGAAGTAATAGAAACGCTGTCCACGATGTAACTGTAAAGATCAGATGTATACCTCCAGGAAGCACAAATCCATAGATCACAGAGAAGACAAAGGTTTGTGGGGTTGGTGGGAATCCAAACCGCCTCTTTTTGGGCAGCTCGATGTCAAGTTGTTAAGTTGTGTTCGTCAAGAACATTCGCTTACCAAAACTGAGGCCCATATTTATACTTTTTTAGCACCGCATTTGTGGCATTTTTTGACGCAAAAGCGGCGCAAACTTACAAATTACAATAGGTTTGCGTCCCTTTTGCGCAAAAAAAATGCTCAAATGCGGCGCAAAAAAAGTATAAATATGGGCCTAAGTGTTTCCTCAAGGTGGGAAATCAGAATTTAAGCCCCTTGTTTACTCATTACACATTGTGCAATTTAGCACTTCCAATATTACATTTAATACAGTTATTGTTGTTTAATTCTACCAGGAGCTAAAAAGTACACTGCGTTAAATAAAGGCAACAGACACATGCCAAATCTATCGGACACGAGACATCTTTCTTTAAAAGTGAGTACAACCTGAAGGAAGGGAAGTCAGGGGTCAATACCGGACTCTATGTCCGAGGGATGGTGGCAACTGCAGCAGCGCTGAGGGGTGTTGTTGGCAGGTCCCGGATAAAGAAAGACAGGATTCAGTTTGGCAAGTAATATGAGCCTTTATGAATAACGGCCGGGAGGACAGCACAGCTCTAAGTCTGAAACTGTTCTCAAAATCATCAACTCAAGCAGCCCTTTTTATATACTTTTGCTACCTTGAATGCATCTTATCACTTGTCATGCATTTTGATCTAAGCGCTCACGTGGTACATTGTGTCACTGCTTTCGTCAGCATCAAGCCGCATTTCTCATGAGAAAGCGTCTAATTACACATTTGCAGAAAAGCGAAGGTTACATATCTATCACGTGCACATTTACTAATAAACAGCAATACCTTTTATCTCACGTTCTAAAGGCTGTCTGTAGCTCCTCCTTTCCTAACTCCAGGCTTGGAGCCCTCCCCGACTGTCTGTCCTCCCTCACACAGCTGCTGACCTTGTAGCATCAAAGCTTTTACATTCCTGTCCAGAAACTCCCTTTCCTCATTAACGTGGATTTGAAATGCGTGCCTTTCCTGTAACTATATTATTGCAAGCTTCTAGGCCTTTCTACGTGTAGCTGCTTTGTGGATAACTATGCCTTTGTCTCTCTTCTCTGTCTCCTGCACTGGCCTTTTACTTGGATGCCATGAGCACTCGGGGCCTGTATTCCTCTCTGAGCATATATGACTCTGCACGTTTTCCTCCCAACTCTTGCTTTAACAAAAATGGGCCCTCTCTTTCCAAGTTTTCAGTAACATTCCCCCCTTTAGTTGAACTTTCAACTACTATTCCACCCTCTCTACTACATTCATTCATTTGGATATATACGTGATCCTCATCCTCCTTTACGTCCCTGGCTACCCTTACTAGTGAACATCCCACCTATCTTCTGGCTAACCTTCTTGCAGCATCCTACCACTAACTGAAAGGTACAGAACATTAATAACATCACCACAAGTATCGGGAATAACCCCTTAATCAGTCCTGAAAACCAGGATGGTATCCATGCAAACCACCCTGAAAACCATTCATTGGGGGCACCCCCTTCGTCTGCCATCTTCTTCCGCAAGTTATGTAGAGTCTGTATGGCCTCTGTGATTGTTCCATTGTCTGCATCGTTGGCATGTAAAAAAGACAGTTCCGATCTTGGCACATACCCCACCCTCCATGGCCGTCATCAAGTCCAGCACATACCTATGTTGCATAAGCATCAGTCTCACAGCCCGCATCTCTCTTCCTTGACTGCATTAAATCCATCTTCAGTTGCATTGATTGTCTTCATCAGTTCCCATCGTGTTATCTGCAGCCAGTGGGCCGTGGCCTTTGTTTGAACAAAGGGAAAGATGCTCCCAAAGAACAATTGGGCATCATTAAACAACCTGTGCTCTTGTGGAATGTCTTCCCAGGTTGTAGTGCCCATATACTCTGCATACCTCTTTTCCGATGACGCAATAAAGTCGTTGGGCGGCTCATGGGGTGATCATATAACTTTGAGATGTCCACCCCTGGAATCACCAGGGAGGGGGTGTGCACAGTTACTAAGGAACAAAGACCTTTCCATCCGGAAGGAAGTCGCGAATGCAGCCATTCTCCGCATTGCCAATAATAGTCCATCAGACTGGAGGTGCCCCATTGCATATCAGCATTGTACTCTGTGGTGATGCAATTGATGTTCCTTCCCACAGGGACTGTTCCATTCCCTCTGAAACATAAAAAGAAAACAATTGGTGTTCTGCCTGCTCGGAGAGTTGTTGGTGTTTCCACCCAAGTTAATCTAGATATATTTTCATCCCATATAGCCTGACACTTCTTCTGGGTGCTATTATCAGTCTGATTTCCCTTCCAGAGAGAGAGAGCTCTACATTCAAATGTTGCACCGTGGTACCACTGACCATGAACATACACTGATCCATTTACTCGAAAATATGGTCTTTCCTGACAATCTTGGGGCATGGGTGAAGCTGAATAATTCTTACAGAAAAGTGTAGATCTTGATATTCTCAGGAATCCCTGTTCTATTATTTTATTCTTCCAATTCCTACTTTTATATTTCAGTATTCCCATCTCAGCCATCCTCCCTAATTTCACCACTAATTCCTTGCGATCTGTCAAGATATTTGTTATATCGGCTAATTCCTCCTCATATTGTGTGGTGTTTACTAGAAATGCTCCCTGTCTTATCTGCAAGGGCTGCATTCGTGCTCTCATCCTGCAAAGGTACAAGTGCAATAAACATCGAGTAATATTTGGAAATACTTCTTTTGATGAATGTAGCCTATCTGTGTCACTAGCATGTGGAATCAAAGAACAAACGAAACATGATTCATTAGTAGTCAGCATGCCTATCTCTGTCATGTGCTGATACCATACATTGTCTAATAAGCTAGTATGAATATTGTGAGATATATTTTCATATTTATATACTTCTCTCTGTAAGCGCTTAGTATACTGACACATTGCCATGTGTGGCCTAAGATACCATTGAAAGGTAATTGCTAACATAACAAAGCATGAACAGTAAAACAAAATCAAAATACATAACTGTCCACTAGTAGTGTCGAGTAGAAGTTCTGCTGGCCTCTTTAGGAAGGACGCTGTCCTTCGTCTTTGTCTTTGTCTTGCTGTAAATGTTCCTGTGAAGATGGTGATGTATGACATGAAGCCGGGGACAATCGAACGTCTGATAGGTGTATCCATGGCTTCCTGCCCTCCACCTTCACCGCTGTGGGGGTGCTCTGGGTCACTAAGTAAGGGCCCTCGAACTTGCTGTCTTTCCATCGTCGCACAAAATTGCGGATGTACACTTGCTGGCCCACGGATATTGGACTGGTCTGCTGGGCTGCGTTGGTGCACTTCTCTTGTCGTGCCACCTGTTTAGAGAAGAACTTGACAGACTTCAATAACTGAGATAGATAGCTACTCATTTCCTGTCCTAGGACTTCAGCTGTCTTTTGAGCATCTGTTCGCTGTCGAGCTATTGTTAAGGGAGTTGGCATAGGCCGTCCTGTTACTATCTGGTGAGGGGTCAATTGATGGTCACTTCCTGGTTGGTTTCTAAGGGCATGTAAGGCTAGGGGAAGGCAGTACAGCCAATTTTTGTTCATGGTGACACATAATTTACTGATTTTGTTCTTCAGCAGGCCGTTAAGGCGTTCCACAATACCATTACTTTGGGGATGATAAACAGATGACAATTTATGTTTTATTCCTAAAGAGGTGCAGATGTGCTGAAACATGGCATTAACAAAATGGGTGCCGTTATCTGAACGTATTGCTTCTGCAATTCCCCACCTAGGTATGACTTCTCGTATCAAAAAATTAGCTGCAGCTTTGGCATCATTATGTACACATGGTCCTGCTTCAATCCACCTTGAAAAGGGGCAGACTACTACAATAAGGTATCTGTAGTTATTACATCTTTCAATCATGTCAACAAAATCTAGGTGCAAATTTTTAAATGGACCTGTTGGACGCGGTATAGTTGATGTAATTACTTTTAATGTAGGTCTTGGACTGTATTGTTGGCATACCGTGCATTCTGCAATGTACATCGTAATCATTTCAGATAACTGCGGAATGAACCAGTCTGTCTGTAATGTGGCAAGAAGGTATTCTTTGGCAGTGTGTGCAGGGAGGTGTAGTTGTTCAAGGGCAATATACAGCAGGGCTTGAGGCATTACTGGCTTGCCTGTACTTTCTTGCCTATAGATAAAATCTGTTGGTGACTGTATACACCCTCGCTGCTCCCACAGCTCCCTTTCATAAGGTAGTGCTTGTTCTTGCAATTCGCGTAAATGCAATCGTGCCCCATAAAGGTTTTTTGTAATCAGGTGTGGCTAACACTGGAGCGTTTGTAATTGCTCCTTTTAGCTCCAGGAAGGCTATTTCCCTGTCATCGGTCCAGTCTACTTTATTTGCATTTGCGGGGGACTCTTTTAAGGCAGTGAGAAGTGGTGCAATTAGGGTGGCATAATCAAATATCCACTGTCTCACATAATTGCAGAGTCCTAAAAACTTCTGCATCTGTTTAGTGGTTGTGGGCTTAGACATATTCCTAATACTCTGTACTCTGTCTGGTTTCATCCTCCTCCCTGTCCTTTCTTTATGTCACTTACTGGTTATCCCCCTGGTGTCTGCACCTGAACTGGCATGGTGACGGACATTGGTGGTGCAGTCACGAGTGCTCCTTCTGTATTTGGCTTCTTAAGCTTCTGTTGCACCAACTTTGCTGCGGCCCTTTCTGCTTGCTCTGTCCTCTCCTTGTCTTTTTCTTGTTTTTGCTTAAAATAATGTATTATGTGGGCCTGTATTTCAGGCCACGGCTTAGCTTCTATTCCCACCACTCCATCTAAATTTGCTTGAATGTCAGTGGGAAGGCCTTGCTTTAATACATTATAAAACAAAATTGCATTTCCTCCCGTATTTTCCCAGTTACATCCTACTTCCCTGTCTGTTATCTTGTGAGTATTTTAACTATGCCACTAACTTATAACAGTATTGTGTAAGGTCAGTCCTACTCAGTATTACCAGACTTCACATATATTGTTGTAAGACCGTATCTGTGGACATCAGCCATGCTTATCGCTAGTCTGTGTAACACTTCTTCTATGGTGATGTCTGGGGCAGGTGAATTGATGGGTGGTCTAAGTGGATTAGTAGCTGAAGCAATGCGTGTTATCACGTTGTCATGTATGTAGATGAGTATTTGTGGTGCTCGGGGGTGCGTTGAGCCATTCATTATTTAAAGTAGTGAAGGTACGAATATCTGTGAGGAATGCATCAAGAAGAGCCTCTAATACAAGGGGTGATTGAGTTATTATTTCAAACCTCGGGGTGTTACATGGGCAAGGGGGTTGACCGTGAGCCCACTTAAATACTAATTTTAGCTCAAGTGTATCTGTTTCTTGCCACAGAGAATTATTAGCCTCACTCATAGGGATTTATTATCAAGTTTTACTTGCTTTGGTGTTATTTATTCGGGCCTCCTGCGTTTTTATTTTCACTAATTACTGCCCCTTCACAGAACTCTTTAAGGGTGTCTATTGGGATGTCAAAAATATGGCAGAGATCTCGCACCCTCTCCTCTTCACTTATATCTGACTGCGTGACAACTGGAGGGGACACCTGCCACTTCTCTATAACCTGTCCTTTATGATTGGAAAACACAGTATTATTTTTATCCTCTTTTTTACTCATTACTCATAAAACGCATTCACTAGTCCCTATTGCGCTTTGCAGGTCTGCAACCAGGGGTCTGACTGTACTCAGACTCTCACTAATATTTCAGCCCTGGTCGCTTCCCCTCAAAGACGCCTTCCAGAGGTTAGTAAATCTGGGAATCTGGTGAACCGGGCGTGTGACTCAATCAGAGCAAAATGTTCACCCTTTTTACTCGGTCCACTTCACTATTTCCTACTCTAACCCCTCTGTTCTAACCGGAATATCTGTTAGGCATTCCCAAATGAATGTCTCTTCCAGGGGCTGCCCCCTAGGTAATGCACTACTTTCATCCAGGGCTGCCCCCGGGTAATACACTGTTGTCATCCAGGGGCTACCCCCCTAGGTAATACACTACTGTCTTCCAGGGGCTACCCCCCCTGGGTAATACTCTAATGTCTTCCAGGGGCTACCCCCCCAGGTAATACTCTAATGCCTTCCAGGGGCTACCCCCCTGGGTAATACTCTAAGTCTTCCAGGGGCTACCCCCCTGGGTAATACTCTAAGTCTTCCAGGGGCTACCCCCCTGGGTAATACTCTAAATGTCTTCCAGGGGCTACCCCCCTGGGTAATACTCTAAAAGTCTTCCAGGGGCTACCCCCCTGGGTAATACTCTAAGTCTTCCAGGGGCTACCCCCCTGGGTAATACTCTAAATGTCTTCCAGGGGCTACCCCCCTGGGTAATACTCTAAAAGTCTTCCAGGGGCTACCACCCTGGGTAATACTCTAAGTCTTCCAGGGGCTACCCCCCTGGGTAATACTCTAAGTCTTCCAGGGGCTACCCCCCTGGGTAATACTCTAAAAGTCTTCCAGGGGCTACCCCCCTGGGTAATGCAGTACTATCTATTACACCAGCTAGTCTTCTGATCTGAACAGGGAATCACAGTGTAGTAATAACATACCATCAAAACATTGCTTTAACCCCCTAGCTAGTCTTCCAGTCTAACCGGGAAATCACAATTTATTTTTTAGCACACAGCATAATATTGCATTAAAACATTTAAGCCCCACATAAATCATGCATGCATTTTGTCATATTATAGTTGCCAAAAAGAATCATGCAATCAAAAATAATAAGGTACAAGCCCGACCTCTCTTTACCCCTTTAGGACTGCAACATCTGGAATCCCCGACTGCCTGGTTGAATATTCAGGTGTAATCTCACCTGTTTATGTTGCGCGCAGTGTTCTATTCAAGCAGTACAGACAGATTTTCCTTCAGCTGCGTCCGGAGAAGAGAAGGAGGGCTCCTGGCTGGCTCGCCAAATGTTGTTGGCAGGTCCCGGATAAAGAAAGACAGGATTCAGTTTGGCAAGTAATATGAGCCTTTATGAATAACGGCCGGGAGGACAGCACAGCTCTAAGTCTGAAACTGTTCTCAAAATCATCAACTCAAGCAGCCCTTTTTATATACTTTTGCTACCTTGAATGCATCTTATCACTTGTCATGCATTTTGATCTAAGCGCTCACGTGGTACATTGTGTCACTGCTTTCGTCAGCATAAAGCCGCATTTCTCATGAGAAAGCGTCTAATTACACATTTGCAGAAAAGAGAAGGTTACATATCTATCACATGCACATTTACTAATAAACAGCAATACCTTTTATCTCACGTTCTAAAGGCTGTCTGTAGCTCCTCCTTTCCTAACTCCAGGCTTGGAGCCCTCCCCGACTGTCTGTCCTCCCTCACACAGCTGCTGACCTTCTAGCATCAAAGCTTTTACATTCCTGTCCAGAAACTCCCTTTCCTCATTAACGTGGATTTGAAATGCGTGCCTTTCCTGTAACTATATTATTGCAAGCTTCTAGGCCTTTCTACGTGTAGCTGCTTTGTGGATAACTATGCCTTTGTCTCTCTTCTCTGTCTCCTGCACTGGCCTTTTACTTGGATGCCATGAGCACTCGGGCCTGTATTCCTCTCTGAGCATATATGACTCTGCACGTTTTCCTCCCAACTCTTGCTTTAACAAAAATGGGCCCTCTCTTTCCAAGTTTTCAGTAACAGGGGCCTGTAACCTTCCCTGAGACATTCGAATATTGAGGTCACGGGCACTCCCTGCGGAACAAGCTTGGAAAGAAGCCGTGAAGGAAATACATGCTGCAAAATGAATGTACGTCGCAGCTGGCTGCATTTGAAGCAGGACCTTTGACAAGGCAGTCCTGCATGGTGACACTGCTGGGGCTAAATGAGGATGGAAGCTGCACAGCGCAGCAACAATAATTGTGCAGACTCCACAATGATGTGCCAGGGTGGGCAGTAGCTTGTTGCAGGAGTGATTGAATCTCATGATTGCAACGAAAGCAAAGTCAACCATGGATGCATGCGCACAATGAACTGCCCCCTTTAGGTGGGTGTGGAGTTCTTGATGGGCCTCATCTGTTTGTAACTCAGCAGACAAAGGGCCAGATTTATGGAAAGTGACATAAGCGCACTTTCCCTGGTTCTTGATGGGCCTCTTCTGTTTGTAACTCAGCAGACAAAGGGCCAGGTTTATGGAAAGTGACATAAGCACACTTTCCCTGCACACTTTAGCACCCCCTATCGCCACCAATGGCGCAGGGTAGGGGGCAATAGCATCATTTTTCATGACACTATTGATGTACTCTGCAGGAGTAGCACCAAACTATTGGTGCTACTACTGCAAAGTACATAGGGGCCCCTTCTAAAGAATGGAAGCCCCCTTTTAATGCCTGATCTTGAGCATGTGTTAAAAGTGCCGCAAAAAATTGTGCATTTTTCTGGCTCCCCTGACGGGGGAACACCCCCTTTGAATACATTGTGCCTGGCGCAGGTACAATGTAGCACAAAGGGTTAGAGAGTGGTGCAATGCATGCATTGCGCCACTCTGTAAATACAGCACAGGGATTTCGGCCTCGTTGGGCCACATTAATGTAAAAAATAATTATGTTATTGTGGCGCAAGGTGGCACTAGGGGACTGTAAATATGCCCCTTAGGCTCCTAACTAACGTGAAAGGGTGAGTGAGTGTATGGGCGAGCGGATGGATAGATGTGAGTGTGAGTGAAAGGGTGGGTGAGTAAATGAGTGAAAGGCTGGATGTGAGAATGGATGAATGAAAAAATGGATGGATGATTGAAAGATAGGGTATGAATGGTTAGATGAATGAAAGGGAGGGTGGTTGGGTGAAAGTGTGGATGGATGGATTAGTGAAAGGGAGGATGGTTAATGAGAGAATGCATGGATGCATGAGTTAGTGAAAGTATGGATGGCTGAGTGAAAAGGTGGATAGAAGGAGTGAAAGGGTGGATGGATGGATGAATTGAAAGGGTGGATAGATGTTGAGCAAACAGATGGATGGATACAGGGGTGTTGGCGAACCCCCAGCTTTAGCAGCTACAGCAGGGTCGGAGTTCTTGATGGCCTCCTCTGTTTGAAACGCAGCAGACAAAAGCTCATAAATAAAGTGAAAGGGTGGGTGGGAGTATGAGTGAGTGAAAGGATGGATGGATGAGTGAGTGAAAGGGTGGAGGGTAGATGGATGGGTTAGTGAGTGAAAGGATGGATTTAAGGATGAATTAGTGAAAGAATTGGTGAATGAGAGGGTGGATGGATGATGAATATGTAAAAGAATGGATGAATGAATGAAAGGGGGTGGGTAAGTGAAAGGGTGAATGGATGAGTGAAAGGATGGTTAAATGATGAGAGAAAGTATGGATGCGTGAGTGAGTAAAAGTATGGTTGGCTGAGTGAAAGAGTGGATGAATTCATGGATAGATGGGTGGAGTGAAAGGGTGGATGATGGAGTGAAAGGGTGGGTGGACGGGTGAGCAAAAAGATGGATGGATGTGCTGGGGCATCATGAACCTCTAACTTTAGTAGCTATGGCAGGGTTGAAGTTCTTGATGGGATTCTTCTGTCTGCAACTTGGTGAAAGGATGGATCGATGAATGGATTGGTGGATGGATGGGTGTGTGAGTGAAAGGGTGGATGGAGGGGTGAGTGAGTGAAAGGATGGATGTATGAATGAAAGGATGGATGAGTGAAAGAATGTATCAATAAGTGAAAGGGGGATGGATGAGTGAAGGAATGTATGGATGAGTGAAAGGGGGTGGATGGATGGATGGAAGGGATGATAAATGAGTGAAAGGGTGTATGGATTGATGATGAGAGAAAGGATGGATGGATGAGTGAAAGGATGGATGAGTGAAATAATGGGGGATTAGTGAAAAGGATGGTGAATGATGCATGGATAAAATGGTGGAAAGATGAATGAATGTATGAGTAAAAGAATGGATGGGTGAGTGTAGGGGTGACTGGATGGATAAAAGGGTGGATGAATGGATGAATGAAAGGGTAGATTGATGCATGATGAGAGAAACGATGGGTGTATGGATGAAGGATCGATGGATGAGTAAAAGGATGGATAAGTGAAAGAATAGGTAGATGAGTGAAAGAGAGGGTGGATGGATACATGGATAAAATGGTGGATGGATTGATCAGTGAAAGAATGGATAGATAAGTGAAAGGGAGGGTGGATGAGTGAGAGGATGGATGGGTGAGTGAGAGGATGGATGGGTGAGTGAAAGGATGGATGGGTAGATGATGAATGAATGAAAGGATGGATGCAACGATGTATGGGTGAAAGAATGGATGGATTAGTGAAAGAGAGGGTGAATGGATAGATGGATGGATGAGTGGAAGAATGGGTGGATGAGTGAAAGGGGGAAGATGAAGGAATGTATGGATGGATGAGTGAAAGGATGGCTGGATGGATCATAAGAGAAATGATAAATGGATAAGTGAAAAAATGGTTGGGTGAGTGAAAGAGAGGGTAGATGGATGCATGGATAAAAGAGTGGAAGGATGGATGGATGAGTGAAATAATGGATGAATGAGTGAAAGAGAGGGTTGATGGATGGGTGAAAGGGTGGAGGGATAGTTGACTGAGACAATGGATGGATGACTGAAAGGATGGATGGATGAGTGAAAGGATCAATTAATGCTAGAGGGATAGAGAGATGCATAGGTTTGATGGATATGTTTAGAAATGGATGGATAGGTTGGATATGGATGGGTGGACAGACGGAATAGTGAAAAACTGAATGATGGATGAAAGAATGAATGAATGAAAGACAGAAAGAAATGGTGGATAATGGCAGGTGGATGGAAGGATGAACGGATAGCTGCTTCAATTGAGGAAACAGAGCTCTTCTGGGAAGGGCTGTAATGACTTGATTGGTTTGATTGGTGCCATAAGAACTTTGGTTTGAAATTGGGTGTATTTTAGATTTTTGGCTACTCCCTTGCATACACATGACCTCTGGCTTAGCTCAGCCTCTCTTTCATTTAGTAGTTTCCAGTTTATCCATCTTTAAATGAGGCAGATGAATGGAGAATTTGACGGACAGGGTATATTGTGTTTGTGACAGAGTACCCTGTAAGTCAGCTCCAAAGACTTGGGGGCATATTTATACTCCGTTTGCGCTGGAATTGCGTCGTTTTTTTTAACGCAATTTCGACGCAAAACTAACTCCATATTTATACTTTGGCGTTAGACGCGTCTAGCGCCAAAGTCCATGGAGTTAGCGTCATTTTTTAGCGTGGACACCTACTTTGCGTTAATTATATGCAAGGTAGGCGTTCCCGTCTAAAAAATCGACTCCGAGGCATGTGCGTCGGATTTATACTCCCGGGCAAAAATCACGCCCGGGAGTGGGCGGGTCAAAAAAAATGACGTACGGCCGATTTTGCGCCGTTTTTTAGCGCCTGCAAAAGGCAGGCGTTAAGGGACCTGTGGGCTCTGAAGGAGCCCAGAGGTGCCCTCCCATGCCCCCAGGGACACCCCCTGTCACCCTTGCCCACCCCAGGAGGACACCCAAGGCTGGAGGGACCCATCCCAGGGACATTAAGGTAAGTTCAGGTACGTTTAAAAAAAAAAAAAAATTGTGGCATAGGGGGGCCTGATTTGTGCCCCCCTACATGCCACTATGCCCAATGACCATGCCCAGGGGACAGAAGTCCCCTGGGCATGGCCATTGGGCAAGGGGGCATGACTCCTGTCTTTGCTAAGACAGGAGTCATTTCTATGGGGGTTGGGAGTCGTAAAAAATGGCGCAAATCGGGTTGAGGCGAAAAAATTGCCTCAACCTGACTTGCCCCATTTCTTGACGCCCAAGCCCCATTTCCCCCTACGCCGACGCTGCCTGGTGTACGTCGTTTTTTTTAACGCACACCAGATGGCGCCGGCGGCTAACGCCGGCTAACGTCATTCAATAAATACGGCGCCCGCATGGCGCTTCAGAATGGCGTTAGCCGGCGCTAATTTTTTTGAGGCAAAACTGCGTTGGCGCAGTTTTGCGTCAAAAAGTATAAATATGGGCCTTGTTTCTTAAGATTGATTCCAAATTGTGCAAACGTGCATGCTTAGAGATGTGTCCAGCAGCTCTTGAGTCCCTTTTTCAGTGACAATTCTACAAATAAAATGGGGGTGTATGTCAAGGCTTTTCCTCACTATACAAAGCACAGTACTCTGTGGGTATTTGGGAGATGTGTTTTTGACAAAGCTAGTAGATCTAGGAACTGTTGTGCCAACCCTTACCATGTCAGTAAAAAGTTGCAATAGTACCCGACTTGTGGCTAGTTTCAAAAATACCAATGACCCTTCTTTTTCCCCAAAGGAGAATCAGCCAATATTTCCCCCTAGAACATAGGACATGGGAGATCTTTTTTCCAAGGATGTAGGAGGCTGGACTGGCTTGTAGTGAGTACCAAGGGGTACTTGCACCTTGCACCAGGCCCAGTTATCCCTTATTAGTGTATAGGGTGTCTAGCAGCTTAGGCTGATAGATAATGGTAGCTTAGCAGAGCAGCTTAGGCTGAACTAGGAGACGTGTGAAGCTACTACAGTACCACTTAGTGTCATATGCACAATATCATAAGAAAACACAATACACAGTTATACTAAAAATAAAGGTACTTTATTTTTATGACAATATGCCAAAGTATCTTAGAGTGTACCCTCAGTGAGAGGATAGAAAATATACACAAGATATATATACACAATAGCAAAAATATGCAGTATAGTCTTAGAAAACAGTGTAAACAATGTATAGTTACAATAGGATGCAATGGGGAAACATAGGGATAGGGGCAACACAAACCATATACTCCAGAAGTGGAATGCGAACCACGAATGGACCCCAAACCTATGTGACCTTGTAGAGGGTCGCTGGGACTATTAGAAAATAGTGAGAGTTAGAAAAATAACCCTCCCCAAGACCCTGAAAAGTGAGTGCAAAGTGCACTAAAGTTCCCCTAAGGACAAAATAGTCGTGTTAGAGGGAAAATGCAAGGAAAACACAAATCAGCAATGCAACAACGATGGATTCCTGACTGAGGGTACCTGTGGAACAAGGGGACCAAGTCCAAAAGTCACAAGCAACTCGGAGATGGGCAGATGCCCAAGAAATGCCAGCGGTTGGTGCAAAGAAGCTCTTACTAGGCTGAAGAACTGTGAATACTGCAGGAACGACAAGTGCTAGAGACTTCCCCTTTGGAGGATGGATCCCCCACGCCTTGGAGAGTTGTGCAGAAGTGTTTTCCCGCCGGATGGACGCCAACAAGCCTTGCTACACGCAAATCGTGCGTTTGGCGTTTTTTGGACGCTGCTGGGGCCCAGGAGGGACCAGGAGGTCGCAAATTGAACCTGCAGAGTGAGGGGACGTCGAGCAAGACAAAGAGCCCTCACTGAAGCAGGTAGCACCCGGAGAAGTGCCAGAAACAGGCACTATGAGGATGCGTGAAACGGTGCTCGCCGAAGTTGCACAAAGGAGTCCCACGTCGCCGGAGACCAACTTAGAAAGTCGTGCAATGCAGGTTAGAGTGCCGTGGACCCAGGCTTGGCTGTGCACGAAGGATTTCTGCCGGAAGTGCACAGGGGCCGGAGTAGCTTGCAAAGTCGCGGTTCCCAGCAATGCAGCCCAGCGAGGTGAGGCAAGGACTTACCTCCACCAAACTTGGGCTGAAGAGTCACTGGACTGTGGGGGTCACTTGGACGGTGTCGCTGGATTCGAGGGACCTCGCTCGTCGTGCTGAGAGGAGACCCAAGGGACCGGTAATGCAGCTTTTTGGTGCCTGCGGTTGCAGGGGGAAGATTCCGTCGACCCACGGGAGATTTCTTCGGAGCTTCTGGTGCAGAGAGGAGGCAGACTACCCCCACAGCATGCACAAGCAGGAAAACAGTCGAGAAGGCGGCAGGATCAGCGTTACAGAGTTGCAGTAGTCGTCTTTGCTACTATGTTGCAGGTTTGCAGGCTTCCTGCGCGGTCAGCGGTCGATTCCTTATCAGAAGGTGAAGAGAGAGATGCAGAGGAACTCGGCTGAGCTCATGTATTCGTTATCTAAAGTTTCCCCAGAGACAGAGACCCTAAATAGCCAGAAAAGAGGGTTTGGCTACCTAGGAGAGAGGAGAGGCTACTAACACCTGAAGGAGCCTATCACAAGGAGTCTCTGACGTCACCTGGTGGCACTGGCCACTCAGAGCAGTCCAGTGTGCCAGCAGCACCTCTGTTTCCAAGATGGCAGAGGTCTGGAGCACACTGGAGGAGCTCTGGACACCTCCCAGGGGAGGTGCAGGTTAGGGGAGTGGTCACTCCCCTTTCCTTTGTCCAGTTTCGCGCCAGAGCAGGGGCTAAGGGGTCCCTGAACCGGTGTAGACTGGCTTATGCAGAATTGGGCACATCTGTGCCCAACAAAGCATTTCCAGAGGCTGGGGGAGGCTACTCCTCCCCTGCCTTCACACCATTTTCCAAAGGGAGAGGGTGTCACACCCTCTCTCAGAGGAAGTTCTTTGTTCTGCCATCCTGGGCCAGGCCTGGCTGGACCCCAGGAGGGCAGCTGCCTGTCTGAGGGGTTGGCAGCAGCAGCAGCTGCAGTGAAACCCCAGGAAGGGCAGTCTGGCAGTACCAGGGTCTGTGCTACAGACCACTGGGATCATGGAATTGTACCAACAATGCCAGGATGGCATAGAGGGGGCAATTCCATGATCATAGACATGTTACATGGCCATATTCGGAGTTACCATGGTGAAGCTACATATAGGTAGTGACCTATATGTAGTGCACACGTGTAATGGTGTCCCCGCACTCACAAAGTTCAGTGAATTGGCTCTGAACAATGTGGGGGCACCTTGGCTAGTGCCAGGGTGCCCTCACACTAAGTAACTTTGCACCTAACCTTTACCAGGTAAAGGTTAGACATCTAGGTGACTTATAAGTTACTTAAGTGCAGTGAAAAATGGCTGTGAAATAACGTGGACGTTATTTCACTCAGGCTGCAGTGGCAGGCCTGTGTAAGAATTGTCAGAGCTCCCTATGGGTGGCAAAAGAAATGCTGCAGCCCATAGGGATCTCCTGGAACCCCAATACCCTGGGTACCTCAGTACCATATACTAGGGAATTATAAGGGTGTTCCAGTAAGCCAATGTAAATTGGTAAAAATGGTCACTAGCCTGTCAGTGACAATTTGAAAGTAATGAGAGAGCATAACCACTGAGGTTCTGGTTAGCAGAGCCTCAGTGAGACAGTTAGGCACCACACAGGGAACATATACATGCACACCTATGAGCACTGGGGCCCTGTGTGACAGGGTCCCAGTGACACATACATATAGGCCACAAACCTATGAGCACTGGGGTCCTGACCAGCAGGATCCCAGTGACACATAACAAACATACTGAAAACTTAGGCCCATATTTATACTTTTTGACGCTAAACTGCGCTAACGCAGTTTAGCGTCAAAAAGTTTTGCGCCGGCTAACGCCATTCTGAAGCGCCATGCGGGCGCCGTATTTATTGAATGGCGTTAGCCGGCGCAAGCAGACCGGCGCTGCCTGGTGTGCGCGAGAAAAACCACGTACACCAGGCAGCGCCGGCGTAGGGGGAAAATGGCGGATGGGCGTCTTAAAATGGGGCAAGTCAGGTTACGTCGAAAAAATCGTCGTAACCCGACTTGCGCCATTTATTTTCGACGCCCATCCCCCATCAACATGACTCCTATCATTGTAAAGATAGGAGTCATGCCCCCTTGCCCAATGGCCATGCCCAGGGGACTTCTGTCCCCTGGGCATGGCCATTGGGCATTGTGGCATGTAGGGGGGCACAAATCAGGCCCCCCTATGCCAAAAAAAATTATTAAAAAAAAATAAAAAAATACTTACCTGAATGTCCCTGGGGTGGGTCCCTCCAGCCTTGGGTGTCCTCCTGGGGTGGCCAAGGGTGGCAGGGGGGGTCCCTGGGAGCAGGGGAGGGCACTCTGGGCTCATTTTGAGCCCACTTGTCCCTTAACGCCATGCCTGACCCAGGCGTTAAAAAGCGGCGCAAATGCGCCGTTTTTAGCCACGCCCACTCCCGGGCGTCTCTTTTGCCCGGGAGTATAAATACCACGTAAAGGCCTGGGAGTCATTTTTTAGACGGGAACGCCTCCCTTGCATATCATTAACGCAAGGAAGGGGTTCACGCTAAAAAATGACGCACATTCCGGGAACTTTGGCGCTATTCGCCTCTAACGCCATAGTATAAATATGGCGTTAGTTGGCGTTAGTTTAGCGTCGAATTTGCGTCGAAAAAAACGACGCAAATTCGGCGCAAACGGAGTATAAATACGGCCCTTAGTGTTTTCACTATGAGCACTGAGGCCTGGCTATCAGGATCCCAGTGAGACAGTGAAAACAGTGACAAACACCCTGACATACACTCACAAACAGGCCAAAAGTGGGGGTAACAAGGCTAGAAAGAGGCTACCTTCTCACACAACCCCCCCCCCAAACGAAGGACAATAAGGCTAACCTTGGCCAGTTGAGACTTTATTGTCTAAGTGGTGATAAGTAGAGAGTAGCTCTGCAATAGACTGGTTACTCCCTTTATCATCCACTATATGGTTACTTCCCTGTGGGGATGTAAACCACCCTGTTTGAAGTTTTTTAGCTAAGTAACAATGTGAAGATGTATTTTCAGAGTTTCTATCAGTAAGTTTTAGTTTAGAGCAGTGGGAATTGTCCACTGAACCTATTTGTAGTGATGGAAATGCCAGACAGGGATGCTGTCTCAGAAAAGCCATAGCTGGGCAAAAACTTTGTCCATATGGCTGGAAGAGAGAACAGGGATGCTGTTTCTCTTGGGTTGGAGCAGGGCAGGGATGCTGTCCTATCAGCTCCACACTAGGGCAGGGATGCTGTCCTAAGTGTTGTGAGGCAGTGCAGAGTTTCTGCACTAAAGTTTCTCTGGGAGGGTTGGAGGGATGCTCCATGTTAACTAAAATGGTGCTCTTTTTCTCACCAATGTTAGTTATCCCACAGAGAGGTACTTCCACCTCAGGGAGTCCACCTTTGCTAGCTGATGATTCCCTTGGAACAGGTGCCACCCCAGGAGAGGTTTCTCCCACCACAGGAGTAGTATCCTGAATGGTAGGGTGGGTAGGGGATACTGTGATACCCTTTTTACCTGTTGATGGAGAGGGATCCTGAATTTTCAGGCCTTCTCTCCTTTGCTTTTTCATTTCACTTGAAATGAGAGGGAACAATTCCTCAGGGATGCCCAGCATGGCTGCATGGGCATAAAACTCTACATCAGCCCAACCTGAGGCCTCTAGGTCATTACCTAAGAGACAGTCTACAGGTAAGCTAGGTGATACCACCACCTGCTTAGGGCCAGTAACTCCACCCCAACTAAACTGAATTATAGCTAAGGGAAGAAACTCAGTGGAGTTATGGACATCAATAATCTTATACTGTTGTCCAATGATGTGTTGATCAGGGTGCGCTAGGTTTTCAGTCACCAAAGTGAAACTGGCACCTGTGTCCCTGTAGGCCAAGGCCTCAACAACATTTATTGAAACTGTCTGCCTGTACTTATCCATTGTAAGGGGACAAGCAGCCAGTGTGGCAAGGCCAATGCCACTAGGTGTGACAGAAACTGTCTTGGGACTGATTACATCAGTTTCCACTATGGACCCATAAGTGAACCCAACTACACCCTTTGCTTGACTGTTGCCAGCAGTCCCACCACTAGTACCACTACTGCTACGGGCACTAGAGCTTGATGTATTAGTGGTGGTAGGCTCAGGGGGTTTACCTGGACAGGACTTATCCCCTGGCCTATGGCCTCTGTTTTTACACACAAAGCACCAAGGCTTTTTAATGTGTGCAGGTTGGGAAGAAGAGGAAGAATTTGTTTTATCCCCACCCTCTGAAGAGTGTTTAAGATTTGAAGTGGGATCTTTGGTTTTACCCTTATCCCCATGCTTATCTTGAGATTTTTCACCATCTTTCTTCTTATTGCCATCTTTGTCACCCCCTGTATGAACTTTTCTGTTCACCCTTGTTCTGACCCATTTGTCTGCCTTCTTTCCCAATTCTTGGGGAGAGGTCAGATCAGAGTCTACCAGGTACTGGTGCAACAAATCAGACACACAATTATTAAGTATATGCTCTCTCCTGGCATAGTTGGCACAATCCCACCGCTGCCACCAATGTAGGAGGCTGGACTGGCTTGTAGTGAGTACCAAGGGGTACTTGCACCTTGCACCAGGCCCAGTTATCCCTTATTAGTGTATAGGGTGTCTAGCAGCTTAGGCTGATAGATAATGGTAGCTTAGCAGAGCAGCTTAGGCTGAACTAGGAGACGTGTGAAGCTACTACAGTACCACTTAGTGTCATATGCACAATATCATAAGAAAACACAATACAGTTATACTAAAAATAAAGGTACTTTATTTTTATGACAATATGCCAAAGTATCTTAGAGTGTACCCTCAGTGAGAGGATAGAAAATATACACAAGATATATATACACAATAGCAAAAATATGCAGTATAGTCTTAGAAAACAGTGTAAACAATGTATAGTTACAATAGGATGCAATGGGGAAACATAGGGATAGGGGCAACACAAACCATATACTCCAGAAGTGGAATGCGAACCACGAATGGACCCCAAACCTATGTGACCTTGTAGAGGGTCGCTGGGACTATTAGAAAATAGTGAGAGTTAGAAAAATAACCCTCCCCAAGACCCTGAAAAGTGAGTGCAAAGTGCACTAAAGTTCCCCTAAGGACAAAATAGTCGTGTTAGAGGGAAAATGCAAGGAAAACACAAATCAGCAATGCAACAACGATGGATTCCTGACTGAGGGTACCTGTGGAACAAGGGGACCAAGTCCAAAAGTCACAAGCAACTCGGAGATGGGCAGATGCCCAAGAAATGCCAGCGGTTGGTGCAAAGAAGCTCTTACTAGGCTGAAGAACTGTGAATACTGCAGGAACGACAAGGGCTAGAGACTTCCCCTTTGGAGGATGGATCCCCCACGCCTTGGAGAGTCGTGCAGAAGTGTTTTCCCGCCGGATGGACGCCAACAAGCCTTGCTACACGCAAATCGTGCGTTTGGCATTTTTTGGACGCTGCTGGGGCCCAGGAGGGACCAGGAGGTCGCAAATTGGACCTGCAGAGAGAGGGGACGTCAAGCAAGACAAAGAGCCCTCACTAAAGCAGGTACTGCCCGGAGAAGTGCCAGAAACAGGCACTACGAGGATGCGTGAAACGGTGCTCGCCGAAGTTGCACAAAGGAGTCCCACGTCGCCGGAGACCAACTTAGAAAGTCGTGCAATGCAGGTTAGAGTGCCGTGGACCCAGGCTTGGCTGTGCACGAAGGATTTCCGCCGGAAGTGCACAGGGGCCGGAGTAGCTTGCAAAGTCGCGGTTCCCAGCAATGCAGCCCAGCGAGGTGAGGCAAGGACTTACCTCCACCAAACTTGGGCTGAAGAGTCACTGGACTGTGGGGGTCACTTGGACGGTGTCGCTGGATTCGAGGGACCTCGCTCGTCGTGCTGAGAGGAGACCCAAGGGACCGGTAATGCAGCTTTTTGGTGCCTGCGGTTGCAGGGGGAAGATTCCGTCGACCCACGGGAGATTTCTTCGGAGCTTCTGGTGCAGAGAGGAGGCAGACTACCCCCACAGCATGCACAAGCAGGAAAACAGTCGAGAAGGCGGCAGGATCAGCGTTACAGAGTTGCAGTAGTCGTCTTTGCTACTATGTTGCAGGTTTGCAGGCTTCCAGCGCGGTCAGCGGTCGATTCCTTATCAGAAGGTGAAGAGAGAGATGCAGAGGAACTCGGCTGAGCTCATGCATTCGTTATCTAAAGTTTCCCCAGAGACAGAGACCCTAAATAGCCAGAAAAGAGGGTTTGGCTACCTAGGAGAGAGGAGAGGCTACTAACACCTGAAGGAGCCTATCACAAGGAGTCTCTGACGTCACCTGGTGGCACTGGCCACTCAGAGCAGTCCAGTGTGCCAGCAGCACCTCTGTTTCCAAGATGGCAGAGGTCTGGAGCACACTGGAGGAGCTCTGGACACCTCCCAGGGGAGGTGCAGGTTAGGGGAGTGGTCACTCCCCTTTCCTTTGTCCAGTTTCGCGCCAGAGCAGGGGCTAAGGGGTCCCTGAACCGGTGTAGACTGGCTTATGCAGAATTGGGCACATCTGTGCCCAACAAAGCATTTCCAGAGGCTGGGGGAGGCTACTCCTCCCCTGCCTTCACACCATTTTCCAAAGGGAGAGGGTGTCACACCCTCTCTCAGAGGAAGTTCTTTGTTCTGCCATCCTGGGCCAGGCCTGGCTGGACCCCAGGAGGGCAGCTGCCTGTCTGAGGGGTTGGCAGCAGCAGCAGCTGCAGTGAAACCCCAGGAAGGGCAGTCTGGCAGTACCAGGGTCTGTGCTACAGACCACTGGGATCATGGAATTGTACCAACAATGCCAGGATGGCATAGAGGGGGCAATTCCATGATCATAGACATGTTACATGGCCATATTCGGAGTTACCATGGTGAAGCTACATAAAGGTAGTGACCTATATGTAGTGCACGCGTGTAATGGTGTCCCCGCACTCACAAAGTTCAGTGAATTGGCTCTGAACAATGTGGGGGCACCTTGGCTAGTGCCAGGGTGCCCTCACACTAAGTAACTTTGCACCTAACCTTTACCAGGTAAAGGTTAGACATATAGGTGACTTATAAGTTACTTAAGTGCAGTGAAAAATGGCTGTGAAATAACGTGGACGTTATTTCACTCAGGCTGCAGTGGCAGGCCTGTGTAAGAATTGTCAGAGCTCCCTATGGGTGGCAAAAGAAATGCTGCAGCCCATAGGGATCTCCTGGAACCCCAATACCCTGGGTACCTCAGTACCATATACTAGGGAATTATAGGGGTGTTCCAGTAAGCCAATGTAAATTGGTAAAAATGGTCACTAGCCTGTCAGTGACAATTTGAAAGTAATGAGAGAGCATAACCACTGAGGTTCTGGTTAGCAGAGCCTCAGTGAGACAGTTAGGCACCACACAGGGAACATATACATGCACACCTATGAGCACTGGGGCCCTGTGTGACAGGGTCCCAGTGACACATACATATAGGCCACAAACCTATGAGCACTGGGGTCCTGACCAGCAGGATCCCAGTGACACATAACAAACATACTGAAAACATAGTGTTTTCACTATGAGCACTGAGGCCTGGCTATCAGGATCCCAGTGAGACAGTGAAAACAGTGACAAACACCCTGACATACACTCACAAACAGGCCAAAAGTGGGGGTAACAAGGCTAGAAAGAGGCTACCTTCTCACAAAGGACACCAACCCATTTTCTTCCCCTTTGCAAATTGTTTGCAAAATATACATTGCCAGCAAGCTGGACTACAGCAACCCACTTTATGCTGGAATCAGTGCTCAACTGACCAGAAGACTCTAGACCACACAAAACTCAGTGGACAGGCTCACCCTCAATGTCCTACCCTGCAGTCACATCATCCACCACCTCAAAGAGCTCCACTGGCTTCCAATCCACAAAAGAGCACTCTTCAAACTCCTTACACACACACATACAAAGCCTTAGACAACATTAGCCCCTAATATCTCAACAATTGCATAAACTTCCACAAACCTACCAGACACCTCTGCTCAGTTGGACTCGTACTCACACACACCACCCACATAAGCAGAACCAGATCCATTGGTCGTGCCTTCTTCTACCTCACTCATAAAGCCTGAAATGACCTGCCCCTGCACATCAGAGCTGCCTCCTCGGTTCTTGAATTTCACCCGAAACTGAATACCTTGCTCTTCACCTTGTCCCAACCCTGATTCCGCCCATACAGCTCTTGCTTCATTCCCAGGATACCCTCTTGGGTGAGTTGTGCACTATACAAATACACATAACATATCATAACATAGATTAACATTTGTGCTTCTTCCAATTTAACAATCAATTTCAGAGGATCGTTGGGTTCCTCAAACCTGACAGAATTTTCAAAAAGCGTTTTTCTCTCCATTGTTTCAAGATGTTCTCTAAGGAAATTAATTTATGTTTAGATGAATCAGAGGCACAATCTGAATATAGAAAAGCTTCTTTCCAAGGGAATCACAGAAGAGTGTTCACTACATCGTAAGGGTCTTTTGTGGCTAAAAAATTGAATAAAAGAACTAAAAAGAACAGTCACTTCCAAATTGAGGTAATTGGTCATCTCATGGATGAGCACGTCTGATGACCTTGAGCCTTTTTTAGGACAAACGCGCAAGGGAACATTCTTTAGTCTGTAAATTGCTAATGGGCATCAGATATTGCACCTTCTAAACCCAGTTATTTGTCAACATGGAATGGTAAACTAACTCTGCAATTGTTCTGAACATGGACCCTCCTTTACTCCCTATGATTGTAAAACTAACCTCACACATATGATTGATATCCTTTTAAAGGGTCTCGAACTATACGGTTCAAGGTGTTTCTAGAAGACATTATTATCGTTCAGGAATGTTCTTCTATTACCAGATGAATGAAGAATGCCTCCAGTAGTGCTAAATATCCTTGTTTTTCTTCTAATCCAAAGTTGTGTGTCATGTGGCCCCTAAATAATGTGACATAAGGACTACTGATTTAAGAACGTCCTCTCCTCCTTGGTTAATCTTCCTGTATCTTCTTCTACTTTAGGCTTAAGGACGAAAGCTACACCTTTGATTGAAAATATATAGAAACCTTGGGGCTCATTTTCCTAGATGTGACAGCTCCCAGAGCCTTTTGGACTTAGATCTGCTAATTGGTCCAGAGAATCAACATTCAGGGGAGTTGTATTGCAAACTGGTGGCTTATGTCTATTTGGTAGTAGTGAATGAGATGAAAACAAGAATAATAATGCCTCCAATCTAGTAATAAAATGCAGATTTTCCTACATAGAATACTGGAGGAAGGGCCTGATTTCACTAAAGATGTGAAGGCAAATATTATCCCTCCACTGCCTATCTCTTTTCAGAAGTGTGATTTGACCATCTCATTAAGTTTTTTTTCTACTACATATGTTCTTGATTCTTTCAGCTTCGGTTGCTACAACTCCTGGTGCTTCCCAGGGCATCGTTTCAATAGGACACCTATGAAGCTCAAGCCTCCTAGCTTCTGGAAATTCCTGAAAGAAGTGGTTTTAATGTTTCTGTAGGGTTTCTTCTGATGATTATCTTCCTTTACATTCAGAGAGTTAATTTGTCATCAAAAGAAAAGAGGTTGCTACCTCGTAGTGACTGTTATAAATAGACCATGGGCCATATGTACAAGAAAGTGGCACATCAGTCCTAATGCACCACTTTTCTTGCGTCGCCCCAGCCCTACCTAATGACACCATGGCTACACCGTATTTACAATATGGCTCACCATGGCGTTTGTTTCACAATAGCGTCACAATTCAAGATGCTATTGTAGGGATTTGCTGGATTAGTACCATAAATAATGGCGCTAGGGCAACAAAGCACTTGGGAGGCCCATAGGTTACTGTGGGCCCACCACTTTAACGCCTGCCCTGAGCAAGCATTAAAAATGATGGAAATAAATTCGCAGTGATATCTTGTAGATTTCAATGCGCCAGTTTTTTGCGGCCTCCCTGCGGGGGATCGCCCCTTGCATGCGCCTGGCGCAGGCATAATGTGGCGCAAATGGATACAAAGTGGTACATTGCAAGCATTATGCCACTTTAAATATGGCGTGGGGAATTGGCCTCCTTAACGCAACATTAGCATTAAAAATGACACTAGTGTGGCGCAAGGCGGTGCAGGGCCCTTGTAAATCTGGCCCTAAATTCATGACGGATTGACGGATTCACTTTCCCTCAGCATGTAGTTTGTGACCCTGGGTTTCCTGGGAAGTATACATTTTTGTGATCTGTAGTTGCTATAATAAACGTAATAAGTTTAAAAAACATAGGGGCATATTTATACTCCGTTTGCGCCGAATTAGCGTCGTTTTTTTCGACGCAAATTCGGCGCAAAACCAACGCCATATTTATACTTTGGCGTTAGACGCGTCTAGCGCCAAAGGGGCATATTTATACTCCGTTTGCGCCGAATTAGCGTTGTTTTTTCGACGCAAATTCGGCGCAAAACCAACGCCATATTTATACTTTGGCGTTAGACGCGTCTAGCGCCAAAGTATGAGGAAAGAGCGTCATTTTTTTGCGTGAACGCCTTCCTTGCGTTAATGAGATGCAAGGTAGGCGTTCCCGTCCAAAAAAATGACTGCGACGCAATTTATATTCCCAGGCAAAAATCACACCCGGGAGTGGGCGGGTCAAAAAACCCGCATTTGCGCCGCTTTTTAGCGCCTGGGTCAGGGCAGGCGTTAAGGGACCTGTGGGCTCAAAATGAGCCCACAGCTGCCCTCCCATGCCCCCAGGGACCCCTTGCCCACCCCAGGAGGACACCCAAGGATGGAGGGACCCACCCCAGGGACATTCAGGTAAGTTCAGGTAAGTATGAATATTTTTATTTTTATATTTTTTTTGTGTCATAGGGGGGCCTGATTTGTGCCCCCCTACATGCCACAATGCCCAATGACCATGCCCAGGGGACAGAAGTCCCCTGGGCATGGCCATTGGGCAAGGGGGCATGACTCCTGTCTTTACTAAGACAGGAGTCATGTAAATGGCGTCTGGGCGTCGTTAAAAATGGCGCAAATCGGGTGGAGGCGATTTTTTAGCGTCAACCTGACTTGCACCATTTTTAAGACGCCCTAACGCCATTTTTCCCTACGCCGGCGCTGCCTGGTGTACGTGTTTTTTTTCCACGCACACCAGGCAGCGCCGGTCTGCTTGCGCCGGCTAACGCCATTCAATAAATACGGCGCCCGCATGGCGCTTCAGAATGGCGTTAGCCGGCGCAAAAATTTTTGACGCTAAACTGCGTTAGCGCAGTTTAGCGTCAAAAAGTATAAATACGGGCCATACTATTTCCCCCTATGCCTTTAATAAATTAAGGACTTTACTTCACTTTTCTAGCTAGACAAATCTGCATTGCATCATAGAGCATATGCGTTCAAAACCTATATAATCTCCTTAAGTAGGCATTGACTGCTCATATAACTGCTCTTGGGGATCAACTGTGCAAACGGAATAACTTGTTTAGCCTTTTGGAGTGCAAAAACACCTTAGGCCCTGACACCAGTGTGTAACACAAATACCACCATGGTTCCGGACACTTAACCAATGATTCCCCCAGGAACCAAAGAAAAGGCCTTGCAATCATACTCGGCCTCAACTCTCTGCCCCATTGGACAGCGATCCCTCACATTATCCCATACTGATGTCATGCTCCGTCTGAAGCAGTTTCAAAGCTGTGATTGTCTGGGAACAGCGCTCGTTCTAATCTTAGAAGAAGCTTCAATTTACCGAGTCTCCATCCAGGCGTCAGGTGCACAGCACAACAGTTGCTCTTCAATACTGTTCACTTACACTCTTTTTGTGGGGACCAAAACATGTTATTAGATGTTATTCTGGTTAAGACCATATTATTTTTTTATGCTTCTGCAATCCACTGAAGGTGACATAAGTGTAATAACAATGTGTAATAAAATGCTGTAGAAATCAAATAAAGCTAACAATATCTAAAGTATAATTTTTATAACTGCTACTATGTTTGCAAATCATGAAAAACTGTTCCATCTTTTGAACGTTTGCAGAATGTTTAGGTTGTGAATGACTGCTGTGTCAGAGGTGACACTTTCAAGATGTCAACTTAATTCACTGTAATGACCCACCTGTCATATGGAGGCAAAATGAATCTGCGCCAAAGAGGATCTTCATGCCATGCTGGCACCAATGTGCACTTTGGTGTGATAGGCTCTTTGAATGTAGAGGTAAAATATAAAGCATTCTGTCCTTGCATGCAACTAATACCAACCAATTATGAGCTATGGGGTAAATAATGGACACTCCTCCTCTGATAAATATTAACAGGTTTGATCTGCTGATAGCACAGAACTTATAACTGCGATATATCGATAACATTATTAACTGCACACATAAAGTAATGAGAGAGCATAGTTTAAATAATATATATATCTAGATGTGAAATGCTTACGATTAACAACAGATTCCTATGGTGCCTAGACAGCAAATGCAATTAGCAATGGCTCCGATGGGACAGCAACAGGTGATGCTTCCTCAGCAGGTCACAGGCCAGGTAACAAATCAAAGTAACACTGTACAACAGTTCCCATTACGAGGTGAAAATGCCATGAATGAGGATTGGTAAGATGACAGCTCAGACAGTGAAGAGTGCAGGCTTGCAGCATCTCTAGAGGTGGATCAGAGAGGCCCATATGTAGAGGGAAAAGTAATGGGATATAAGGTTTCATTCTTGGTCGACACAGGAGCTACACGCTCTACAGTTCGAAGTGCAGAGGTCCCGAGATTACCTCTCTCAGGGCGTACTATACGAGTGGTTGGTGTGGCAAATCAGTACCTGACTAATCCAATTACTGATCCAGTGCAGGTTGAAATTGGCAACTTTCAAGGGCTGCATAGATTTGTTGTATGCGATTCAAGTCCAGTATCCTTACTAGGAAGGGACTTACTGTGTAAGACAAAATGTTCAATTACCTGTTCCAACGATGGAATAGAAGTACAGACAAATAGTGACGATGAAGGAGATGAGAGTCAATTCATAGAGGAAGGAGGAGAGACAAATGAAGACTACCCTTTGATTACTTTATTCCCGATGCATACTTTGATCGACCTACCTGCTGAACTACAAGGGACCGTGACAGAGAAAGTATGGGATTTGACTGTGAAAGAAGTAGGATTGATAAAAGGAGTAGATCCAGTCAGAGTTCAGATAAAGCCAAATGCAGTGTTCCCACAAGTGCCACAATACCACATGACCCAAGACGTTCTCATTGAGGTGTCACAAATAATTGCAGATTTTCTCAGATAGGGAGTCCTGAAAGAAGTTTTGAGCAGTCCGTGTAACTCTCCCATAATGGGTTTAAAGAAGCCCTGTGGGAAAGTTCGAATTGTGCAGGATTTGAGGAAAATAAATGAAATTGTGATAAAATGCTACCCTGTGGTGCCTAACCCAGCGGTAATAATGTTCCAGGTTCCTTGTGATGCTGAATGATTTACTGTGGTAGACCTATCACAAGCATTCTTTTCGATACCTCTACATGAGGACAGCCAATTTTTGTTCAGTTTCAAATTTTTGGACAAGGTGTACAGCTGGTGTAGAATTCCTCAAGGGTTCTCAGAGTCACCTTCCATCTTCAATCAGATCTTGAAGAAGGATCTGGAACCTCTTGTGCTACCTTTTAATTCGACTCTTGTGCAATACATTGATGATTTGCTAATTGCATCTAAAACCAAAGACAGTTGTAAATATGACACCATTGCATTATTGAATCATCTGGGAAAGAATGGACACAAGGTGTCACCCAGAAAGTTACAATACTGCCAAAAAGAAGTGAAATACTTGGGACATTTGATTGAGAAAGGGTCTCGAAGAATATCAAAGGAAAGAATAACAGCTGTTTTGCAGATGAACCCCCCCAACAACAAAAAGAGATGTCAGGATGTTTTTGGGAATGGTGGGCTACTGTCGTCAGTGGATACCCAACTTCTCAATCATCTCAAAGCCTTTAATAAAATTGACAGGAAAAGAAGTCAAGGATGAGCCATACACAATAACTTTGACAAAAGAGGAGCTTGAATCATTTGTAGAATTAAAAGAATGCATGTGCAGGGCACCAGCATTGGGAATGCCTGACTATGAGAAACCTTTTCTGTTGTTTTGTCATGAACGTAATGCTTGTTCTTTGTCTGTTTTAACACAGGTCCACGGAGATGCAAATCGTCCTGTAGCATATTTTTCAGCTACTTTGGACCCTGTCGCAGCAGCCATACCGGGTTGTTAGAGGACAGTTGCAGCAGTTGGTCAAAGCCTTTCACAATGTGAAGGCATAGTCATGGGATACCCTCTGACAGTAATGGTTCCACATTCAGTTGAAATTCTGCTGACACGAACTAAGACACAACACATGACAAATGCACGTCTCACTAAATATGAGACGATTATACTGGGGTCACCAAATGTCACACTAAAGAGATGCACTGTGCTGAACCCGGCAACCTTACTTCTCAATAAAAATACTGAAATCAAAGATGGGGAAGAATTTGAACATGATTGTCTTGAGGTGACCGAACTCTGTACCAAACCTCGCCCAGACATACAGGATGCCCAGTTAAAAGAAAACGATTGCATTATGTTTGTTGATGGGTCCTGTCTAAGAGATTCAGCAGGAACATTGAGAGCCGGTTACGCAGTATGTACCATAACTGGCATTGTCGAAGCTTCCTGGCTTGAGAAAGTGTTTTCTGCACAAGTGGCAGAATTAATAGCTCTTACTAAGGCATGCCACGCAGCTGTAAATTTGAAAGCTACTATCTATACTGACAGTAGATATGGATTTGGAATTGTGCATGATTTTGGCCAACTCTGGTCACAGAGGGGTTTCATGACCTCCTCTGGTTCTCCTGTGAAAAACGGTGAACAAATAAGAGATTTGTTACATGCGATTCAGTTACCTCTCGAAGTTGCCGTGGTGAAGTGCAGCGCTCACACCAGATCACAAGATTTTGGCCCGTATTTATACTCCGTTTGCGCCGAATTAGCGTCGTTTTTTTCGACGCAAATTCAGCGCAAAACTAACGCCATATTTATACTTTGGCGTTAGACGCGTCTAGCGCCAAAGTATGGGCAAAGAGCGTCATTTTTTAGCGTGAACGCCTTCCTTGCGTTAATGAGATGCAAGGAAGGCGTTCCCGTCTAAAAAAATGACGGCGACGCAAATGCGTCGTATTTATACTCCCGGGCAAAAATCACGCCCGGGAGTTGGCGGGTCAAAAAACCCCGCATTTGCGCCACTATTTAACGCCTGGGTCAGGGTAGGCGTTAAGGGGCCTGTGGGCTCAAAATTAGCCCACAGGTGCCCTCCCCTGCCCCCAGGGACCCCCCCTGCCACCCCTGCCCACCCCAGGAGGACACCCAAGGATGGAGGGACCCACCCCAGGGACATTCAGGTAAGTTCACGTAAGTATAAATTTTCATATTTTTCAATTTTTTTTGGGTGGCATAGGGGGGCCTTATTTGTGCCCCCCTACATGCCACTATGCCCAATGACCATGCCCAGGGGACATAAGTCCCCTGGGCATGGCCATTGGGCAAGGGGGCATGACTCCTGTCTTTACTAAGACAGGAGTCATTTAAATGGCGTCTGGGCGTCGAAAAAATGGCGCAAATCGGGTTAAGACGATTTTTTAGCGTCAACCCGACTTGCGCCATTTTAAGACGCCCTAGCGCCATTTTCCCCCTACGCCGGCGCTGCCTGGTCTACGTGGTTTTTTTCCACGCACACCAGGCAGCGCCGGTCTGCTTGCGCCGGCTAACGCCATTCCATAAATACGGCGCCCGCATGGCGCTTCGGAATGGCGCTAGACGGCGCTAAATTTTTTGACGCTAAACTGCGTTAGCGCAGTTTAGCGTCAAAAAGTATAAATATGGGCCTTTGTGTCTATGGGAAACAGTTATGCAGATCAAGTCGCAAGATTTTGCGCATTGAACTGTATATCGTTTAAAGAGCAGTGGGAATTGTTACCACAAACTGAAAACGACACAAGCTTAAGTCTAGCATTACAAGTAGTTGATACCTTAGACGAACTGAAAACATTACAAAGTCGTGCTAGCAAGGAAGAAAAACGATCCTGGCAGAGAATGCAATGTGTACAAAGAGCAGATGATCTATGGGTTTCAGAAGAGGGAAAATTGGTTCTGCCAAATAGTCTTTTATCACAGTTTGCCCGGCTTTATCATGGCCAGGCACATCTGGGAAGAGATGCCATGATCAGGTCCTTCAAGATTGATTGGTTCAATCCAAAATTCAGATATGCCGCAGAAATCACTTGCCACAGGTGCGTCATCTGTCAACAGATGAATGCTGGAAAAGGGACTGTGGTAACTTTGAGCCACATTGGGAGAGCTGGAGGTCCATTCAACAAAATGTAAATGGATTTTATCGAAATGCCTGTTTGTGGAGGATTGAAGTACGTGTTGGTAATTGTGTGTGTTTTCAGTCATTGGATTGAGGAATATCCCACACGTAGGAATGACAGTCTTACAGTTGCAAAACTACTACTCAGAGAGCTGATACCGAGATTCGGGTTTACGGTTTCTATAGAATCAGATAGGGGAAGACACTTTGACAATGAGGTGATTAAACTTCTATGTGCCGCACTCAACATTGAACAAAAGCTGCATTGTAGCTATCGCCCTGAAGCATCAGGACTAGTTGAACAGATGAATGGTACTTTAAAATCAAGAATGGCAAAAATGTGTGCAGCTACAAACATGAAGTGGCCAGACGCCTTACCTCTAGTGCTGATGACTATGAGAAATACCCCAGACAAGAAGACAGGATTATCTCCCCACGAAATCCCCATGGGCAGAGCTATGAGATTACCAGCAGTACCTACAAATGCACTAGTGAATATTACAGATGATATGGTGTTGGATTACTGCAAAGATTTGGCTGACGTAATTCGCTCTTTTTCTCACCAGGTGGAAGCTAACACGTTGCCACCGATTGGCGATCCAGGTCACTCTCTGCAAGCTGGAGATTGGGTGGTTGTCAAGAAACACGTGAGAAAATCGTGTCTTGAGCCGCGTTGGAAGGGGCCGTATCAAGTAATATTGACAACTACCACTGCTGTGAAGTGTGCCGGGGTTCCCAACTGGATACATGCCAGTCACACGAAAAAGGTAACGTGTCCTGTTGAAGAGGAACTTGAAGTTTCCGGTACAGCAACTTCAGAGAGAGAAGTCTCAGAGGCAGAGATCAGTCAAGAAGGAACTGAGACTACTGAAGAGCCCACTGAGAACAGCCTCGTCCCTCAAACTGTCAATGAATTCGAGAGAGGTGACAGAGTGCCTATCTCAGTCGAGGCAGCAGGAGAACTAAGCCAAGGAGAAGTTCTCCCAGAAGTAGACGAGTACGGGTTAGAATCTGAACCCAACGCTGAACCAGAAGAAGAAAGAGAAGGAGAAACTATAGATACAAATCAAAACGTGTCAGAGTCTCCCGAACCAGTTGCAGGTCTGTCAAAAGGAAACACCATATCACAAGAGGAGGGTGCTGTCCAACTTCCTGAAGGAAAACATCAAACCAAGACACATAGAGGCGATAATTGGCCAGACAAGTCACATCCCAAAATAAGAGAAGTATCGAATGGCACAATAATAGAAGAAAGTGATACTTCACAAGCAGATGATTTGAGTGAAGGAGAACAACAAGGTGAACGAAGGTTAAAAAGAAAAAGAATAGCGAACAGAAGATATACTGGTCCTGAATGGGCATATGCTACAACCTCTGAATGGCAACAAGAATTCTTAGCATTCTGTTTTGATCGAGAAGTACCAGGCCAATACTACGGTACCTGAAGATATTCAAAGGGAAACTCAGTTAAAATTGAATTCGTGAAATCTAAGAGAAAGAGACATTACAAACTACTGGAAGTGACACTAAAACCGAACCTGACTTTTAAAGAAACCTGATTGTGACAAGCTGCTAACCGAAATCGGAAAAAAGGAGTCCTGGAGTGAGTGAAGACGCTGTAATATACGCAAAGAGTTTATCAGTGGGTTGATTGTTGATCTGCTATACTGATTCTATACAAACATGGCTTACAATAGAAATAGTAGCAAAGGAAGCAAGGTGTGTGGTTGGTTAGGTCTTATAATAGGTGTTGTATGTGCAATAATGATTGTAGGAGTGATTGTGGGAATGCCATGGAGAGAGAAAGAAACGATTAATGCAACTTCAAAACCTGAGACTACCACTAAACTAACACCCTGGGAGAAATTTGAGCAGGATGCAAGACATATGCATGAGGGAACTAATGCAAAAGGGGAACTTTCTACCAATGTTTTCTATCGCTTATTAAACGAATACGTGGAAACTATGGATGCGAAAGATTGTTATGTATGTACTAAAATTCCTTCATCTGTGCAGGAGGGAGTTACTTATCATAGCCTCCCTCTTACTTATGGAATTAGTTGCAGCTTGCTATTAACAAGATTCTATAATCAAGAGCATGTGCAATACTTTTATTCAAACTTGGATGTTGTGTTTTCTTTTGTGCCTGTGATTGAATTCCTAAATAGATTAGCAAAGCAGCATGATATAAAATTAGTTAGAGGATTCTTTGAGCCAACCCTTGCATTTGGAACTGCTTATGCACATCGCAATAATTTGACTTGCTTACTATCGCCTGTAGAGAAAAGCTTTTTAGATCACACAGATGATAGACGCAAAGCACTGAAGGAAAGGTTAGAAAAAGGACTAGAAAAACGTACATATGCAAATGATTATGCTTACACTGCAATCAAAACGCAAGGCAAATTAGCTATAGACGCATTACACGTAAGCTCTGTATATATAGGCCAAAATCTGATCAAGATAGTATATTTGTGGGTACGAGTGAATGTAAACATGTGTTTTTGTTTCAGAGTAAATGGACCTTTATGTTAAATGGACAAGATCCAGCGATCCCTGGAATCTATTATATCTGTGGACTAAATGCAGGTTACCGTCTCCCTAAGGGATGGTATGGGACATGTTA
This sequence comes from Pleurodeles waltl, assembly GCF_031143425.1. Taxonomy (NCBI): domain Eukaryota; kingdom Metazoa; phylum Chordata; class Amphibia; order Caudata; family Salamandridae; genus Pleurodeles; species Pleurodeles waltl. The sequence continues at coordinate 871,574,641 of NC_090447.1, forward strand.
TTTGGGAATAGTATTCCCAAAGATATACCAGATTGATGACTTAAAACAAATACCTAAGACGTCTGAATTACAACATTCTAGACAAAAACGAGAATCACTGGCGGCTGTAATTGGTGATATATTTGGAGCCATAATCCCATCAGTAGGGGTTATCTTGAATTCTATGAAAATTAAAAAGTTGTCTACTATTGTGGATAACATGCTGACAAACTTTACAGGAGCCATACTCCTGATGGACACTGAACTTGCTGCAGAGAGAGCTATGACTCTTCAAAATCGGCTTGCTTTAGACATTCTTTTAGCAAAAAGTGGAGGGGTCTGCAAAATGCTTAATGAGCGTCATTGTTGCTCATTCATACCAGATAACAGTAAGAAAATTAGAAGCATGCTTACTAACCTTACTAGAGATGGTACAGATTTGAGGGATCTGAAAGAACCTGGGGCCATATTTATACTTTTTGACGCAAAACTGCGCTAACGCAGTTTTGCGTCAAAAAAATTAGCGCCGGCTAACGCCATTCTGAAGCGCCATGCGGGCGCCGTATTTATACAATGACGTTAGCCGGCGTTAGCCGCCGGCGCTGCCTGGTGTGCGTGAAAAAACGACGTACACCAGGCAGCGCCGGCGTAGGGCGATATGGAGCTTGGGTGCCGAAAAATGGGGCAAGTCAGGCTGAGGCAAATTTTTCGCCTCAACCCGATTTGCGACATTTTTTTCGACTCCCAACCCCCATAGAAATGACTCCTGTCTTAGCAAAGACAGGAGTCATGCCCCCTTGCCCAATGGCCATGCCCAGGGGACTTATGTCCCCTGGGCATGGTCATTGGGCATAGTGGCATGTAGGGGGGCACAAATCAGGCCCCCCTATGCCACAAAAAAAAAAAAAAAAAAAACACTTACCTGAACTCACCTTAATGTCCCTGGGATGGGTCCCTCCAGCCTTGGGTATCCTCCTGGGGTGGGCAAGGGTGACAGGGGGTGACCCTGGGGGCATGGGAGGGCACCTCTGGGCTCCTTCAGAGCCCACAGGTCCCTTAACGCCTGCCTTTTCCAGGCGCTAAAAAACGGCGCAAAAGCGGCCGTGCGTCATTTTTTTTGACCCGCCCACTCCCGGGCGTGAATTTTGCCCGGGAGTGTAAATACGGCGCACATGCCTCGGAGTCAATTTTTTAGACGGGAACGCCTACCTTGCATATCATTAACGCAAACTAGGTGTCCACGCAAAAAAATGACGCAAACTCCATGGACTTTGGCGCTAGACGCGTCTAACGCCAAAGTATAAATATGGAGTTAGTTTTGCGTCGAAATTGCGTCAAAAAAACCGACGCAATTCCGGCACAAACAGAGTATAAATATGCCCCCTGGTGTTTGGGAGAAATTTGGAAAAGGAATTGCCTGAGTGGGAAGTTGGTTTACCAACATTTGGAATGGGGTACTTGCAAAAATTATGATAAGTCTATTAATTGTTTTGGTTTGTTTATTAGGATTATGGGGGGCATGTAAAATCAATGACAAAGTAAAAAGAAATTGGACTAAAAGAACCCGACGAAATGAAGAAAGTGAAAGAGAGAAAATGTTCAATGAAATATGGGAAAGTTCTCATAAAGGGCAAGATGTTGAAATGCGCATTATGCGCAAGGTGGAAAATTAGATCAAAGAAAAAGATTATGTGATGACGAGCGTCATCAGAGGAGGGACTGAGAGAGCGTAGTTTAAATAATATATATATCTAGATGTGAAATGCTTACGATTAACAAAGCTGCATTAATAGTTATGAAATATTATTCATTTGAAATGTATTTTAACATACCATAAACGTGAAGAATTACTATATGCATGAACTAATGTCGACCGTAAGAAATTATTATGATTAATTGAATATGTTAACACATACGAAGATTGCATTTATTAGAATCCATAAGCCTTAAGTTAGCGTGAATCGAAAACTAGCTGTGAAACTCTCATATTAAAGCATATTTTTCTGTTTCTTCAGTGTGCTGACTTGCAAAAGGCCATGACCAGCAATTGTTCTTTTCTCCGCTTATTGTATCATTAACAGTTATATTCCCATCCGCATGCTAGCTGCTTATTAGTATAGAGATATACGCTTTGCAACAAAATTATGGACACTTTCAAGGACATTCAACCACGGAAAAGAGAACTCTTGACCCGAAGAACGTGCCAGAAAATGAAATAACCCCGGATGTGCCACCTACGAAAAACGTCAATTATGAAGACCAATCAAAATGTTATGATTTATCATAAAATGACAAGTGCATTACTTAATGTATAATTTGATAGGTTACAGATAGTGGGGTGTAGTGACTATCCAATAGAATTTTGGGGGAATGTATTATGAAAAAGGGATAAAAACCCATGACACAGGAGACTCGAGAGCATTAGGTAGGGAATGATATTGATTGCATCCAGAAACTCTGTCACTCTATTTGGTGACTTGAGACTTAGACGAAACCATCCTCACCCTTAGTCGCCCAAATACACTTTCTTCCTTATGAGGGAAGTGTCCCCTGCCCTTAGACTAGATATACTGACGGTGATTCCACTGATGTCCTGAAGACGAAGACTGATCCTGTATGCTGACCTATTCCGAGGAGGGTAATTATGCTGTTGCTATTGAAAATTCATCTACTTGCCTTTTCTTTCTAGGTACCAACTGCTGTGTATTTTTGATTAGAGACCTTAGTTAGACGTTTTCCAAATTGATGTTCTAAATTGTTTTGCATGAAGCCCAACATGCTGATGCTAATTAGTGGCTAGATGAGGCATTCACTTCAACTGACGACACTGACGTGACTGACATGATGCTATGCTGAACTAAGACCTTTATGAGGTTCTATGCATTTTGATTTGTTTATCTTCATATTACTATCTTATGTTTGTGATCTTTACATTGTTGAAAACATATCATAGTTGCCGCATCATGATTATGCTCTTTTTGCTTCATGGTTTTGAGATTAATACATCTGCTATTAGATTGTAATCAATAGGGAATAAAATTCACAAAACTCAATAAGGTGTGGTTATTCATGACTGAAAGGTCATGGTTGCGTTAACGGTCTTGACTAATGTCTAAAGCGAAATATATTGTGGTGATATATGTTGATGCCATTATTGATATACTGATTGACATATTGATCAGTCATCTCGTCCTACGGTGTCTCACCACTGGGTCCAAAGATTCATTGGCCTAAAACGAGTCCTAATGTGTATAAATTAACATAGAAGGACGCGTTAACAGTAACTTTTCTGCTTGTAATGAGGGCCTCAAATTCTATAGGAAATTAGTATTCAGTTTTGTTCCTTTTCATTGTTTATGCAGTCTTACAATAACCTCAGGACACACAGGCTCCCATTACAAGTGGCGCACTTACTAAAATCCGACTGGCTGAGTCCAAATTTATCGTTACGGGTTTTTGGGAAATAACATGCAGATTTTAGTGCTTACCCTATCAAAATCCAGATGTTTCGGTAAGCATCGGGCCCTTATACCAAGATAACTATCAGCAGGCTTAACCTGCTGATGTTTATCACAAAAACTCAAAATTGCATTAAATGTGGTAACAGTAGTTGCCACACATATTGTAGTTAACTGAGCTTCTCGTGAGTAGGGCCAAAGTAGAGATACCTAGGGGCAGAGTTATGAAAGGAGACGTTGCACATAGTGCAGCACAACTTTTTTTTAGCCCCTTAGAACCCCCCTAATGCCACCATGTGTGTGCCGTATTTAAAATATAGCGCACCATGTCGCTTGTTAGGGGACTAGCGTCAGAATTTCTGACACTAGTCCTGCGCTTTGCAGGATTCGTGTAAAAAACGTTGATGCTAATTCTGCAAAGCACCCAGAGGCCCTTTGTAACCAATGGAAGCCTCCTTTTAACGCCTGCTCTTAACAGGCGTTAAAAGTGCCGAAAAAAAGTATGCAAAGAAATCTCTTTGATTTCTTTGTGCCATTTTTTTGGACCACGCCACCCCTCGCCCAAACAGGGGAATGCCCCCTGTGCATACATTATGCCTGGCACAGGCATAATGTACTGCAAAGGGTTACAAGCCACTTTGTACATATGGCGCAGCAATTTTGGCCTTCTAACGCAACATTATTGTAAAAAAAAAAAATGACACTAATGTGTTGTTAGAATGGCACTAGAGGCTCTCAAATATGCCAGCATTTCCTATACGTGATCATTACAGCAATTTAGCAGGATTCAATTATTAGTTAATAGTCCAGGGATTATAATAAAGCTACTCTTTTTGTGGGGACGTCTTGTGGCGTGATGAAAAGTTACTGTGCCAGACATTCCCAGTGCCACGTTGTATTTCTCTCATATTGTCAACATTGTATAGATCGGTACTTTGTTATACCTGTAAGGCAAACAATGATCACATCCACATCTGCTGCTAACATACGTGTGATCCATTTTTTATTCACAGTTTGCAGTCTGTACTGCAGTGTTTATTCGCCGGAGGATCCCTGGCAGAGGTGAGTGAGTGGCGTGCAGGAATTCTAGCGGTCAGCAGGGTGAGGTATTCGCTGCTTCACACAGGCTGCTGACAGTTCAGCTGCCCCGGTGCTGGTGTCTGCCACCACATGTTTCCATCAAAGGCCCTTTGTCCAGGCGAGACAAAAGAGGGATGTGAGGGCGCGCCGCGTGCCCCGCGAGCATTCTCGGGCGCCTTATGTAATGTATGCCTCGTGGATAAAGAGGAGGAATCCCTGTCTACCAGGCAGAGCAACGTGTGGGGAAAAAAAACATAGGGTGTGGCAGGGGGCAGCCAGAAAATAAATCATGCGCTTTATAGACTGACTGATATATGTGAAGGGTGTGTCAGTTTTGATCACGAAAGGGTTGCACTTTGAAAATAAACACGCTCTTATTTTACTTTTACTTAATGTGGTTGAAAGTGCAGTTTTATAGTCGCGGCACTGTCTTCAGCACTCCAAAACTATGCTTTTGATGGAAGAAAAAAAGAGTGAGAAGAAGAGTAATAGAATTCGTTCGAAACAGAATTCAAATTAAATCCGTTGCTCCAGTTGTTGGCGATTCTGTGTCAGGACCAGAGGCTTCCGATTATGCTTTCTCTTGCTTTACAGAAAAATTACAGCAGCCAATCACCGTTAATTAAACAGAAAAACTACATCTCCCAACACTCCTTGTAGTCCATAACATGCGAAATCCCACGCCTGGTCTCTTATAAATGTCTCTGCCTCCTTAGTCCTTCCTCTTTCTTTGCTGCTCGCACCCAGAGATAAGTTCTCCCTTCCTATATTGCTATTTGTTCAAGTGTTAAGGGCCATATTTATACTCTGGTTGCGCCGAATTTGCGTCGTTTTTTTCGACGCAAATTCGACGCAGAACTAACGCCAACTAACGCCATATTTATACTCTGGCGTTAGACGCTTCGGGCGCCAAAGTGCCCGGAGTGTGCGTCATTTTTTAGCGTGAACCCCTTCCTTGCGTTAATGATATGCAAGGGAGGCGTTCCCGTCTTAAAAAATGACTCCCAGGCCTTTACGTGGTATTTATACTCCCGGGCAAAAGAGACGCCCGGGAGTGGGCGTGGCCAAAAACGGCGCATTTGCGCCGCTTTTTAACGCCTGGGTCAGGGATGGCGTTAAGGGACAAGTGGGCTCAAAATGAGCCCAGAGTGCCCTCCCCTGCCCCCAGGGACCCCCCCTGCCACCCTTGCCCACCCCAGGAGGACACCCAAGGACGGAGGGACCCATCCCATGGACATTAAGGTAAGTTCAGGTAAGTATTTTATTTTTTATTTTTTGTGGCATAGGGGGGCCTGATTTGTGCCCCCCTACATGCCACTATGCCCAATGACCATGCCCAGGGGACAGAAGTCCCCTGGGCATGGCCATTGGGCAAGGGGGCATGACTCCTATCTTTACAATGATAGGAGTCATGTTGATGGGGGATGGGCGTCGAAAAAAAATGGCGCAAGTCGGGTTACGACGATTTTTTCGACGTAACCTGACTTGCCCCATTTTAAGACGCCCATACGCCATTTTCCCCCTACGCCGGCGCTGTCTGGTGTACGTGGTTTTTTTCCACGCAAACCAGGCAGCGCCGGTCTGCTTGCGCCGGCTAACGCCATTCCATAAATACGGCGCCCGCATGGCGCTTCAGAATGGCGTTAGACGGCGCTAAATTTTTTGACGCTAAACTGCGTTAGCGCAGTTTAGCGTCAAAAAGTATAAATATGGGCCTAAGTGTTTAATTATGTTATTTTACATCTATGGCTATGGAGTGGGAGCGGGGGTTTGAACGGCGCTTCCATACAAGAACAGTTTTTTTTACCCTTGCATGCCGTCGCACTCGCTGTACGACTGATTTTACATTTTAATTAGGAGTTCGGTCATTTGAGGCGAGCGATGACGTGCTTCGATTTATGGTCCTCGGAGCACCCCTGCAATTGGAGTGCTCTGTTATTCTGACAAGTGTTGCGAGGTTTAACCGGCTCACAGAGGAGCTGGGCAAGTGTCGGACGCAGAGGACGGTGTCCTCTTTCTATGTTTATACGCACGCATGCGCGAACTGCTCCCTGACCGCAATTTCAGGCAGAGATCGGCTCATGCGCTACGCGGCATACAATATGCAAATTTTTTCACTTGCTTGAAAGCCCAACTGGGTGCAAAAGCGTTTCAGGCTTCAGCCTGGGGGACTTTGAGCAGGTGCTTCCGATTTGAGAGATTTCAGCTCTCTCTGGATTAGGAGATTTCTCCTCTATTAACCCGCTGGGGCTCTTCCCCCCTTGTTGAACTCTTCCACTCCTCTTGCTTTTCCAACCATGGCGTAGTACGCAGAAGAGATGAATTTTACCAGGATGCGACAGAAATGCCCTATGAGCATCAGATGGAGGAGAGATTAGTACAGGCCCTGGGTCACCATGCACAGGACTCTGTTAACTAGGCTCTGATAAAAGCTTTGAAGCCTTTTACTCATCCTCTAGTGAGGTTTGGTCAAAGGAAATTGTTGGGGCGAACCCCCTCTGAGTCGCTGATTAGAGAAAATCAGTCGTCTGATGCGGGCTTTGCCCGGTGAGCCACAGTGGGACCTGCTTCCTCAGCAGAGATTTTCACGCAAATGGCTACCTCTGTCCTAAAAGATCATGAGTATGGTGCCAGGGTCACTTTAGATTAATCTGAGTTTTTTCCTACCCTGACGGTACCTTGTGCTGAGGTTTCCCATTCCTCTGCCTCACATACTTCTGACTCTGACCAAGCGGAAGCAGAACCCAAACAGCCTACCGAACGCAAACGCAAGAGCCGTCATACCATGTCTGAAGCTACTTCTCAAAAGAATCTTCTTTTTGATCTGGTGGACATCATACACCCGAGGTCTACTGAATGGGTTCCATGTATGGAAGTCGCACACTATGTGCAGGAACGCCTGCGTAAAGGTTTTGATAAAGATGTGCGCAGCACCTTATGCTCCGAGTGTCCTAGCCCTTCCCTACTTAGCAAAGTGGCGGATACTCTGGAATTGTAGCCACGTTCCTTAAAAAAATTGTTAAAGACCCGAAGAAGGGCCAAGATCAGGCCTGGAGAGGCTGCCAAGACAAGCTCCTCGATATATCAGGGCCCAATACCAAGATCCTTGAATTGGCAGTACAGGCAAAAGACGCCAGTACACCGTTAGATCTGGAAGCCATTTTAGAATTGGCACAGAGGGCAATTAGCCTCCTGGGCACAGCAAAGTGCGCCATATCCACTAAACGGTGCAAATTATTCTTAATGAGAATAGATTCTAAGCTGGCTGAACTGGCCCCATTGGAACCAGGTACCCTTGCGAATGGCCTATTTTTGGGGGAGAAATTTGTCAAAGATTTGGCAAATATGTCTCCTCCTTTTCAGCCCTGGATAAGGCTCAAACTTCGATGAAGTGAATGTTTAGCAGGGGCCTTTTTACCAGGGCCGGATGCTATTGAGGCCGAGTTTCAGTCTGAGGCTTCTATCAGGCCTCTTCAGATTCTACCCAGAGAGGCCGCGACTCCTACCAGGCTGCAACAGGATTCTACCCTTCCTGGACCAAGAGAGGCCATGGTCGTGCCTACAGAGGCGGGAACCGAGGTGGTTTCTATGCCACTGATGCCACAGCATCCAGTGAGAATAATTCCCTTTTCAGTGGTTACTCTGGGGGGCAGGCTAAAATGGCATCTAGCCGCTTGGGAGCACATTTCTCAGGATCCTTGGGTTCTGCAGACGGTTCAAGACTGGAGTTTTACTCTCCTCCCAAACAGGAAGTGTTTCCTCTTCGACTCTGTTTTTCCCAAACAGAGAGCAGTTTCATGGACGACAAAATTGCTTCTCTCCTTCGCAAACATGCAGTAGTTTTGACGGTTCCCCATCAAGCAGGTTTTGTCAGCATCATCTTTCTGGTGCAGAAAAAAAGGTGGGGGTTACCGGTTAGTTCTAAACCTAAAATCTTTCAACACCTGGATAGTGTACCGCCATTTCAAAATGAAGGGTATCCATCTGTTAAGAAATCTTTTACAAGACACAGATTGGCTGGTTCAGTTCGATTAAGAGAGAGATATGGAGAGCCCTTGCCTCTCCGACAATATCATTGAGGACCCCTGCCCGCCTGGTAGGTCTTTTAGCCTCATCCATCAAAGCAATATTTCCAGGGCCCCTGCATTGTTGGGCTCTTCAACTAAAAATCTTACATCTTCGCAAGGGGCTGACCTACTCAGAGCAGATTTTGTTAACGGACGAAGCCAAGACGGAGATAATGTGGTGGTTGGATCACATGGATGCGTGGAACGGAAAGGCCATTTTTGCATCCTCTCCAGAGATAATAATAGAGTCCAGCGCCAGTCAATGGGGTTCAGGGGCTCGGTGCGGATCGATGGAAACGGGGGGCCGTTGCTCACCAGAGGAGTTGACTCTCAATATCAACTGTTTGGAGCTCCTTGCGGGAGCTTTTTTTCTCGATCCGTTCTCTCCATCCCTACAAGGCCTATTGTTGCATACGTCTTCGTATGTACAACATCTCGGTGGTGAGATATATCAATTGCCTAGGAGGAACCAGATCACAAATGCTAATGGAGATTGCCAAGGAGTTTTGGCATTTTTGTTTCCAAGACCAAATATCGGTGACAGCAAAGTACACTCCAGGACGTTCCAATGTGGTGGCGGACTCGAACTCTTGTTTTTTGAGGAATGGCAGCGATTGGAAACTCCATCAGTCTGTCTTTCACATTCTGACGAGTCGATGGACCTCTTGCGTCTCGACTCAATACCCAGCTTCCACAGTTTTACAGTTGGAGACTGGGCCCATTAGCCCTGTGATCGGATGTATTTCTCCAGGATTGGTCCCTGAGTCTTCTTTACGCTTTTCCTCCATTCGCTATGATTCAGCGAGTACTCTGCCATGTGATGAGGCAGACGGTGGAGATCAATTTAGTGACCCCTCTCTGGAAAGCTCAGTCATGGTTTCCGATAGCGATGTCATTGTCGTGTGCTCCACCAGTGGTACTTCCCTCCTTCCCATCCCTGCTTTGAGATCCGTTGGGTCTCCCTTATCCTCTAGTCTTACAAGAACGATTGATTCTCATGGCTTAGAGACTTTCCAGAGACGCTGGCAAGTGCCAGGTATTTCGGAAGACGCTACGTTCTTCTTATCCCAATCTTGGGTGCCTTTCAACCATAAACGTTATGAATCCTCTTGGAAACAATGGGTGGATTGGTGCGGTGAACGAGGTATTGATCCCACGGGGGCCCCCATTAGCATGATGGTCAATTTTCTTTCAGATTTAGCAACTCAAGGCCTAGCGTATAGGACCAATAATAATTTCAGATCAGCTATTTCTGCACGACATCCTCATATCGACAGTAAACCAGTGGGAGAGCATCCTTTAATTTGGAAGCTTTTGAGAGGCATTCGAATGCTCAGACCCCCTCAGCCTAAGTATGAAACTTTATGGGACGTAGATATTGTTTTGCGTTTTCTGAGAAACTGGCCATGTGACGAGGATCTCTCTCATAAACAGGTCACAGCCAAACTCACTGTTCTTTTGTGCCTCATTTCCTGTTGGAGGGTGTCTGATGTTCGAGCCCTGGATTTGGCATGTAGAGTATTTACTGCTTCTGGAGTTTCTTTCACAATTTCTAAACGTACCAAGACGGCATCTAAGTGATTTCATATCCAGCTTTTCCTCATAATCAGAAGTTATGTGTTGTGAAATGTTTAAAAGCTTATGAGGATTGTACTCGAGAGACTCGCAGAGATGCGCAAGACCAATTACTGATATCTCTTCAGAATCCTTTTGCTCCATTGTCATCAGCCACTTTGGTCAGATGTGTCAAATGGTTATTGGGAGATACGGGTATAGGCATTACCCCATTTGGAGCGTATTTCTGTGTGCGGCGCCATGGCTTCTAAGTCTTTTGCAGCTGGTTCCTGTTTAGAGGATATTATGGCTGCCACAGATTAGACATCCGACACTCCGTTTAAGATTTGCTACCGTAGACCTATTGTTGATGTGGCATCTGCAGTGGTGGATCAGCTTTGAACTAGCATAATCCGAAGCCTCCGGTCCTCACATAGAATAAAAATAATTATAGCTATCGCGTCAAGAATTTTCAATTCTATTAAGGACTCAGAGGTGAGGATTATCCCACCCATATCAAGAGATTAATTTTCATGATGTTATTGCAACTGTTATGTGATTAAATGATAAGAAGTTTGATGTCTGTACACAATCTACTCTTCTCATGTATTTTATTTTATACCCACCCATGTATTGAATGGTCATTATCAGTTTATTAGCGCATGTTCTTTTGTTCATAGGATCGGACAATAAGGGCGCATGAATACTCGAGAAGTACACATGAGGATGGATGGTCGTTCCAGTAAAGCCACTGGCTACAGTTTGTTGTTCCCCGTTGGGACTTGGAGAATACAGTTTGTGGATGTCAGGTTGTCTTCAATTTATTATTACGAAGAAAGAGGAAGGGCTAAGGAGGCAGAGACATATTAGGGACTACAAGGAGTGTTGGGAGATGTAGTTTTTCTGTTTAATTAAAGTTGATTGGCTGCTGTTATTTTTTCAGTAAAGAAAGAGAAATCATTATCCTCGCCTCCGTGTCCTTAATAGAATTGAAAATTCTTGACGCGATAGCTAGATTTAAAAAAAAAAATTCTTAGCTATTTTGTTTGGTTTTGTCTGTTTTGCGTACTTTTCAAAATAATTTTATTGGATTTAAAAATGGATTATTTTACTAAAAGTAAATCTGCTTATTTCAAAGCATGTTTATCAAATGGAGTATTTCAACCCGACAGACTATTACTGAATTTTGAAGCCAGTGGTCTTCATGCAAGTGAGTGCCACAGTGGGATGTTGCGGAGCCTTGGCTGTCAAAATCTGAATGCTTCTTACCACGGTTATCTGTCAGTCTCGAGGCACCACCTGGTCTCTTGCTGGTTCTGGACTGACCAAGGTAAGGGCGACCCTTTCCAGTAGCCACGGTGCTGCTGATAGAGTAACACCAAGCAGACCGTGACCTCCAGAAGGAGTCCCAGAGGAAAAAAAAACAATCCTAGGAAAAACCTCTGAAGCAAGGAACTCCTGAAAAGAGGTAAGAAAAAAGAGAAGTGCAAATAGTACTGGAAACAGCAAAACTGCAGACAAGAAAAAACTGGAGAAGAAATTTAAAAAACACCGGATACAGGAGTGAGGAGCACCACCAGAACGGAAGTGTTTGCAACGCAAAGAACAGAAGACCAACTGTGCTTATATACTGACAAACAGGATGTGACACACAGGAAGTTCCAAAGACACCATCTTGAATTGGGAAAAGCCACATTAGAGTGAATGGAAAAATAGCCATGGTGAAAAAGAGGAAGCAAAGCATGCAGGGAAGGAAATACTGAATCCTGGGAAGAAGAAAAGATGGCTAAGAGAGAAATCACAAAGAAAGAGAAAACAAGAAAAAAGAAAAAGGACAGAAAGAATAGGTAAGAGAGATTAGAAGGGCAAAAGGCGGTCGCAGCGCCCAAAGAAAAATGTACTGATCGCGCTGTGGACCGAAAAATAGGCAGCGGCCTGAAACACCGCTCAAAACGCGGCCCATGGCAGAAACGGCCATCCAGGACATGGACCGCGGACATGACCGCAGGCCGCAAGTTGGGCGCCGCAGGTCTTTGTGGCATCACAATAATAGGTCCCCCCCCAAAAGCCCCAGGCTTGTCCGGAAAATGCTGAAAAAAGGTACAGACCAAGCGGAGAGCAAGGACAGAGGAGGAATCCTCCCATGAACAGTCACTAATGGGATAGCCCTTCCAGAGAATCAAAAACTGGAGGCGATCCTGAAAAATGCATGAATCGCATATCTCATGTACTTCATACTCAGGATGACCATCAACCAAAAGAGGAGGAGGACCACGGGCAGTTCTCTGGTAGGGATCTGGAACAAAAGGCTTGAGTTGGGATACTTGAAAAACAGGATGCACTTTCTAAGTCAATGTCAGATGAAGTCGAACAGAGACTGGATTATTCACATGCAAAACTTGAAAAGGCCCATAGTAACAAGGTTTGAATTTGTATTGAGATAAGCGAAAAGGCAGAAATTTAGAAGAAAGCCAGACCTTGTCCCCGGGTTGAAAAGATGGAGCAGCATTACGCCGAGCATCAGCTTCCTTCTTCATATATCGTTTTGTGGCCAAAAGATTGGCACTTATCAGGTTCTGGACCTGATGGAGATGACAAACAAATGAGGTAACTGCAGGAACAGGGGAGTTCTTAGGAGTGACATTAGGAAAAGCAGTAGGGTGAAAACCATAAGGTGTAGACTTAGTTGCACTATGGACTGTATTGCTGTAAGAAAACTCAGCCAATGGTAGGTACGAAGACCAATTATTTTGAGTCACATTACAAAAACAGCGAAAATATTGTTGGAGTCCTTGCTTTAGGCGTTCTGTTTTACCATTGGTCTGCAGATGGAAACCGGAGGATAGGGCCACATCAATATGTAAAAATTTACAAAACTCTCTCCAAAAACTGGACAAATATCGAGGTTCCCGATCAGAAATAATTATTTGAGGAAGACCATGTAATCGAAATATGTCTTGTAGAAAGACGTGACTCATTTCTTTAGTGGTGGGTAATTTCTTGAGGGCTGAAAAATGAACCATCTTAGTAAAGGAGTCCACTGTAACCATTACAACCTGATAACCTGCAGTAGATGGCAAAGAACATATAAAATCTGTGGTTACCGTATGCCATGGAGCGGATGGTACTGGTAAGGGCATCAATAGAACTGCTGGCTTAGTCCGAGGTGTTTTAGTTTGAGCACAAATTGGGCAAGATCTTACATATGTTTCAGTATCAGTCTTTAACGTGGGCCACTAAAAAGTGCGAAAGAGTAGTTCCTGTGTGTTCTTAATACCGCTATGTCTAGCAATGGGAGAGTCATGACACATTTGCAAGGCTTCTGTCTGTACTCTTTTAGTAGGCAGAAATATGGTGTTTTTATGAAAGTAATATTCCTGATGCTTCTGTAAGTGAGGACTTAAGGTGTTCCATTCTTCCATGGATAACTTCTGATTCTCGGTCTTTACCCGGTCCAGAAAAGATTGAACTAGTGCCACAATGCGACATGGTTCAATGATGTGTGGAGAAATAGAAATATTTCTCTCTGGATATCGGCGGGATAGAGCATCTGCCACAATATTTTCAGATCCGGGAATGTAAGTAACAATGAAATCGTATTGACTAAAAAAGAAAGCCCACCTGACCTGATGACTATTTCGGCATTGAAAACTGAGGAGCCATTGTAGATTGCGATGATCAGTTCACACTTCAAAAGTCTCCTGAGAACCCATTAGGAAATGCCTCCATTCCTTGCAAGCAGCCTTTAGGGCCAGTAATTCTCTTTCCAATACAGAATAGTTTCGTTTTGCGTCAGATAACACATGGGATAAATAAAAGATTGGATGTTCAAGGTTATCATTGTCTTGCTTTTGAAGTAACACGGCTCCAATGGCTCGATTTGAAGCGTCCATGACCACAATAAATTTCTTAGTTGTGTCAGTATGATGGAGTATTGGGGCTTGGGTAAAGGCGCGCTTTACAGTATGAAAAGCCTTTTCCGCTTCTTCTGTCCAAATGAACCACTTCTTTAGGCCTTCTTTTTTGATGGTCTGGGTTATACATCCTTGTTGTTGGGCAAAGTCCTTTATAAATTTCCTATAGAAATTGGACAACCCTAAGAAGCAGTAGGTGAAGGCCAATCTAATATGGCTTTTACCTTTTCTGGGTCCATAGCGATTCCAACTGGATTGACACGAAAACCTAGATATTGAACTTCGGTCTTGTTAAACTCACACTTCTCCGGTTTACAGTACAAATGATTTTGTCTGAGTCTTTCCAAAATTTGAAAAACATGTTTAGTGTGTTGTTCAGGACTATGAGAATATATTAGAATGTCATCTAGGTAGACTATGACACTCTGGTTCAAAAGATCAGAGAAAACTGAATCCATAAATCTGTGGAATATGGAGGGTGCGTTGGTGAGACCAAAAGGCATGACATGATATTCAAAGTGGCCCAAAGGGGTTCAAAAAGCAGTCTTCCATTCGTCACCTTCTTTGATTCGTAAGAGATGATAGGCACCCCTTAGGTCTAGCTTAGCGAATACTGTAGCTCCTTGGTCTGCTTCCAAAACATAATAAGGGGTAAGGGATACCTATCCTAGATGGTAATCATATTTAACTCTCGAAAGTCTATACAGGGGTGGAGATCTTTAGTCTTCTTAGGTACAAAGAAAAGAGGAGCCCCAGCAGGTGATGAAGAGTGAGCGATCAATCCACTCTGTAGGTTTTCCTCTATGTATTCCTTGAGTACCTTCTTTTCTTGTTCTGATAGGGAATACATTCTTCCAAATGGGACCACTTCCCCAGGTATCAAAGGAATAGAGCAGTCATAGTCCCTATAAAGAGGCAAAATGGGTCTTTGAGGTTTATGGAATACGTCAGTGTAGCCCTGATAGCATCTGGGTACTCCTTGAATCATATTAATAGTACTGCTTGCTTCATTGGAGGAAAACATGGACCCTTTTGGTGACCAATGAGAGTCAGTAGAATAGCAATGTAACTGACAAAAGTGAGAGGAAAGTGATATAGGAGGTCATTCTGACCCTGGCGGTCATTGACCGCCAGGGTCAACGACCACGAGAGCACCGCCAACAGGCTGGCCGGGCTCTCAAGGGCATTCTGACCGCGGCGGTTTGGCCGCGGTCAGAAAGGGAAAACCGGCGGTCTCTCGCCGGTTTTCCGCTGCCCTCAGGAATCCTGCCATGGGGATTCCGACACCCCATACCGCCATCCTGTTCCTGGCGGTTTGCCCGCCAGGAACAGGATGGCGGTATGGGGTGTGGTGGGGCCCATGGGGGCCCCTGCAGTGCCCATGCCAATGGCATGGGCACTGCAGGGGCCCCCGTAAGAGGGCCCCACAAAGAATTTCAGTGTCTGCTTAGCAGACACTGAAATTCGCAACGGGTGCAACTGCACCCGTCGCACCTTCCCACTCCGCCGGCTCCATTCGGAGCCGGCTTCCTCGTGGGAAGGGGTTTCCCGCTGGGCTGGCGGGCGGCCTTCTGGCGGTCGCCCGCCAGCCCAGCGGGAAAGCCAGAATGGCCTCCGCGGTCTTTTGACCGCGGAGCGGCCATATGGCGGTTCCCGCCAGGCGGGCGGCTCCCGCCGCCCGCCGGCCTCAGAATGAGGCCCATAGTCTGAGTCTCCCAGTTTATATCTGGATTGTGTCTTGCCTGCCAAGGAATACCCAAAATCATAGTATGGTTAGGGGAAGATATCGGGTCGAAGGCCACATGTTTCTTATGTCTTCCGAATTGCAGGCAAAGGTTGAGCGTGGTATCAACCACTGGTCTAGATGTTAGAGGAGAGCCATCTACCATTTGAACGTGTTCTGGGATTTCTTTAGGAACACTAGGTATTCCTTTTTCTTTAGCCCATTTCTCATCTAAAAACATACCACTGGCTCCACAATCTAATAATGTGGAGACTTGTTCTTCCCGGTTCGGGCACTGAAGAATCACTGAGATGATAAAAAGGTTTTGTCTTCTATGGAGTAGCAGATTAAAGGAATTTCAACACCTCCCATCCCCTTCCTTCTCACAGTGGGCTGGAGCTGGCGTTTGCCGAAGGTCTGAAGGGACGGATGGGGCACATTCGAATGAAATGACCTGCACTGCCACAATAAAGACATAAGCCTTTACGTTGTCGGTTCTCTCGTTCTGCTTCTGATAACGGACCACAGGCAACGTCTATTTGCATGGGTTCTTCCTCCGTAGAAGCGGAGTATTCTGATCAGTTTTCTTCAGGATGACGTGTAGATGGGCGAATAGCCACTGTCGGAGACTGGACCCTGGATCTTCATTTCTCTAATTTACATTCCCGTAAACGGTACTCAGTATTAAGGGCCAGGTCCATCAGTGCCTTCCATGATCCTACTGGAGTAGAAACCACCAGTTCATCCTTTATTTCGTCTGGTAACCCTCAATGAAAAAGTGTCACAAATATGCGTTCAGCTCATGTGGTTTCAGCCGCTAGTTGTTTAAATCGGGTTATGTGAGTTAGAACATCCTGATTCCCTTGTTGTATCTCACATAACGCCACTTCTGCAGCAGCTTCCAATCCAGGGTGTTTGAACATCTGTTTAAAGGCTTGCAGAAAGTCTGAATAATTGGTTATATTTGGATCATTGGCAGCTACCAAAGGGGATGCCCAAGCAAGGGCTGCACCAGACAAGGAGCTTATCAGATAACCAACTTTGGTCTTATCCTGGGTAAACTGAGAGGGTTGAAATGCAAAGTATACAGTTAAGGAGTCCAGAAATTCCTTTAACTTGTTTGGATCTCCAGAATAACGAGGTGTGGGGACAGAAATAGCAGTTACATCACTGGACTGTGACACCAATGCTTGTCTCAGAGCTGTGTTCTCGGTACACAGTTGTTGTAATTCCTGTCTGTTGTTGTATAGTATGAAGCATAGACTGAGCAGTTTCCACAACATTATCAGGTGGGACGTCCATGGTTCTAGGGCAGTGCAGAATTGTTTGGCGTTGCAATCTGTCACGATCTGAAGGCTTCTTACCGCGGTTATCTGTCAATCTCGAGGCACCACCTGGTCTCTTGCTGGTTCTGTACTGACCAAGGTAAGGGTGACCCGTTCCAGTAGCCACGGTGCTGCTGATAGAGTAACACCAAGCAGACCGTGACCTCCAGAAGGAGTCCCAGAGCAACAAAATCCAATCCTGGGAAAAACCTCTGAAGCAAGAAACTCCTGAAAAGAGGTAAGAAAAAAGAGAAGCGCACATAGTACTGGAAACAGCAAAACTGCAGACAAGAAAAAACTGGAGAAGTCAAAAAAACACCGGATACAGAAGCAAGGAGCACCACCAGAATGGAAATGTTTGCAACGCAAAGAACAGAAGCCCAACTGTGCTTATGTATTGGCAAACAGGATGGGACACGCAGGAAGTTCGGAAGACACCATCTTGAATTGGGAAAAGCCACAATAGAGTGAATGGAAAAATAGCCATGGTGTAAAAGAGGAGGCAAAGCATGCAGGGAAGGAAATACTAACTCCTGGGAAGAAGAAAAGATGCTAAGAGAGAAATCACAAAGAAAGAGAAAATAAGAAAAAAGAAAAAGGACAGAAAGAATAGGTAAGAGAGATTAGAAGGGCAAAAGGCGGGTGCAGCGTGAAGCAGCCCCTAAAGAAAAATGTGCAGGTCGTGCTGTGGACCGAAAAACAGGCAGCAGCCCGAAACGTGGCTCAAAACACGGCCCGCAGCAGAAACGGCTGTCCAGGACATGGACCGCCGACCTGACTGCTGTCCGCAAGTGGGGCACCGCAGGTCCCTGCGGTGTCATAGTGGCCAAAATATGTAGTAAGTGAACACCTTTTTAGGTTGCAGCCTAAGAGACAGCAGAGCTGTCAGGTTTGCTAAAGACATCTTGGGGACATTCAGAAAGTTGACCTAGGAATGCAATCTGCCCGTTGCTTGCCATTGGCTTTGTGGTTTGTAACTCACATTTTCTTCCTTTCTATATGCTGGCTTTTTAGATCGAAGTCTACCAGACAGTGGAGCTGTCTGTTTTGCTACAGACATCTTGACAACATTGAAAAAGTTGACCTAAGAATGTATTCTGCCTGTTGATTGCCATTGGCTTTGTGGTTTGTAACACACATTTTCTTGCTTTCTATTTGTTGGCTTTATTTATTTTAGGCTGGTCAGCTTGAGTTCGTCTTTCCCGTGCCAAAACCTTATTTACAGAATCATTGTGAGTGCTCCCTTTCCGTAAACAGACCTGTAAATCTCACTCTTATCTTGTCACATTTGCTCTGCATTCAAAGACTGAGGTCAAATGCCAGTCGCCATCTTCCTAAGGCGCTTGTTTACTTTTCTTTCTTTGACTTCAAAGTGAGAGGATTTATGTGACAATCTTGCTGGATAGCAGGGCAGGAAACAGGTTTTTTTTTCTAGCACACAACACCATTTAAATGAACTGTGTAAGTATTTCAGAATATATCAGAATTATGAAAGCACACATGAAGTACACTTTTTGTTATTTCTGAAGCATGTTGGAAACATATACTTTATTATGATCAAAACGAATCATTAAACCAGGTGATGCAATTGCCACACATATTCATCTGTGCACTGTATAGTTTTATTAGTCAAACTGTATGCCTGTGCAAATGTAATGGTCATTTCAATTGAAATGTGTAGTCTGTAATGGCAGTGTGCTACCACACCATGGATACTCCACGCCAATCCACTCTATTCAGCACAACTACACACAACTGCACTCTACTCTGCACCATTCCACCCCATTGCACTCTGCACCACTCCACTCTATGCCACTTCACACTACATCTCTCTACTCTACCCTGTATCACTCTACTCTACACCACTGAACAGTTTAGGCCACAGCAATCTACTCTGCACAACTCCACTCCATGCTGCTGTATTCTATGGCACTCTGCAACACTGCTCTCTATGTCACTGCACTCTATGCCAATACAGTCTATGCCAATGCACTTTACTCTGTGATACTCTCTGCCCATGCACTCTATGCCAATCCACTGTACACCACTCTAATCTACTTTGCACCACTGCACTCTCTGCAACTGCTCTTTACACCACTTGACTCAAAGTCATTACACTCTATGCCATTCTACGCACCTGTGCTCCACCCTGCACCATTCCAGTACACCCCACTTCACTCTACTCTGAAACAATCTACTCTGTGCCACTGTACTCTGTCACTTTACTCCACTCTGTACCACTCCACTCTATGCCACTACACTTTATGCTGCTCTACTCTTAACTACTGCACTCTACGCCAATGCATTCTCCACAATTGCAGTCTATGCCACTGCACTGCACTCTACTCTGCATCACTATGCTCTATGCTATTGCTCTCTATGCCACTCTACACCATTATTTTCCACTGCACTCTGACACTCTACTCTGCAGCACTGTACTTTCTGCCACTGAACTCTACGCTTTCTACTCTGCACTACTCCACTCTATTCTGCACCACTGTACTCTATGGCACTGCTCTGTATGGCACTATATTCTACTCTGCACAACTCTATGCTTCTCTGCTCTGCACCAGTCTACGCCACTGCACTCTATGTCCCTCGACTCTACTCTGCAATCTACATCACTGCACTCTATTCCGCTTGATTCTACTCTGTGCCACTGCACCACTCAACTCTATGCCTTTTCCCTCTGCACCACTCTACGCCACGCTACTGTATGCCACTGCACTGTATGCCACCAAACTCTATGCCACAGTACTCTAATATGTGCCACTCTAATCTGTGTAACTCTACTCTACGGCACTCCACTCTGCCAAGCCACTCTGTGCCACTCCACTCTGCATCACTGCACTCTGCACGACTGCACTCTACGACACTGCATTGTACGCCACTGAATTCAATGCTACTGCACTCAATGCCACTGCACTCTATGCCACTATAATTTACAACCCTCTATGCCACCCTCCTGTATGCCACTCCAGTGTATGCCACTCTATGCAACTCCACACCATGCCACTTCAATACACAACACTCTCTGCCACTGACCTCTACAACACTCTATTCCACTATACGACACTCCAAGCCACTCTCCTCTATACCACTAACTTTTAGCCATGCTGAACACCAGCCATTTTGGTGTACAGCTTGGCTAAAGCATATTGGCAATGCCTATAGCTCTGGCATAGGTGAGATCTATTGACTTTTCTAATGCTTGTTACATAGTACTTAAATACACATATATGTGGCAGGGAGATATATTTATCCTATCAAAGGGGCTGGGCGAAAAAGCAGCATGGAAGAGAAGTATTAATTTCATAATATAGATTATATTTAGATTCTAAAATGCAAAAAAGTCACGTGGTATCTACAGTATCATGTTAAAGCAGCTGTGAATTACTTTATTAAGGATGTTTCTGCACAAGTTGTGTCAGATTTCAAGAGTTAGGTGGCCGAAGGTTATTTCTAATAACAGAATACTAAGCACAGTCTCTACTTTGCATAGTTGTCAGCTAGAGTAGCCATGAGTAGCATCTGCTACCCCGGGCACAGACCTTCCCACTCCTGTCCTCAGACGTCATGACAGCAGTTGCTCAAAGAAAACATAAACAGGCCTCTGAGAGCCGTGTTTCCTGTATTTAGTTTCAATTACTTGAATTTTCCCTTATGCCTAAAGAGAGCAGAAAAGAGGCATTTGCAGGGCTAGGCATGGGCCAAGGCATCAATTATGTGAAGTCATCAAGATTCTAAGGGTGCTCAATGTTTCTTGCGCTGCTACCAGCATTTTGATGAATCAATGACTATGCTGCTTTATGCAGTTGTTCAGCCTCAAGGATCACACCATCAAGCCTAGAATTATCAGAGGGTTAGTACCAGTCCCTCCTAGAGCTTTAATTACCTTTTTTGGGGGATGGAGAATGTGCACACAAATTTATGACAAGGAGATCGATTACTGTTCTCCTGGACTTTCCATTTGTCTAATGCCCACAGGGACCCTACATTAGAGTCTTTGCGTCTGGTCCCTTGCTTGTATAGGACTGCCTTACTGCATGTTAAAACATTTCTTATTAACATCTCTAAAGATACTCTTCTTGCTAAATTGCATGACCTCTTTTTAGGCCACGCCTAAGAAAGCTTCTTAGCTGTCTCTTGCAAAATCTTTTGTTACCTTACAGAAGGCTTGTGTGACACGCATTGCTTACCATTGGTTGGCTTCATTGTCACTCTAATTCGTTTGCTTCTTACTAGTCAGCATCAGTAAGCTTTCCTTCCTCTTCTTGTGTTTGTTCCTCCACTAGACCATCAACACTTTACTGTATTCTTCCACTGCTGCCTTTATAAGGTGCTACTTATTATATTATCCTATATTGTCTGTGCTTTAACCCCTTCCCACCCTCAGTTGCCTGTGTGCTTCACTTGCCCCTCCCTCCCACCGTCAGTTGCCTGTGTGCTTCACTTGCCCCTCCCTCCCACCCTCTGTTGTCTGTGTGCTTCCACCAGCCCCTTCCACATATGTCTGTTGTTTATGTGCCGGCCCCAGCCCCTCCCACCCTCCCTCTATTATCTGTATTCTTGTACCAGCACCTTTCACCCACCTTCTTTTGCCTGTGTGCTTGCCCCAGATCTAACCCACTCACCCTTTGTTGTCTGTGTACTTTCAACCCATTTTCAGTTGTCCGTGTGTCTCCCCATCCTCTGTTGCTTATCCCCCTCCCCAACCACCTCTTTCCCTTCCGTCCTCCCTTCCTTTGTATTGCCTCATTCTCCACAGAGGGAGAGAGGGCAGGAGAGAAGGACACGGGTGGAGAGAAATAACAGGCAAGAGGGGATGGGAAGCACATAGCTAAAAATAATAAACAAAAAACGCACACTATGATATGGCTAGAGCTACTGCTCATTAAAAATATTATCACTGGTTGCATTGTAGCATTTTTTTTAAATTAATTTTTGTCATGCTGCACAGCAGACATGCTGCTGTACAGCAGGGCTGCGAATCATTGCCAAAGCCAATAACTTGCATCGGTGAGACATTTTGGCTTTGCCAATGCTTGTTTGTTTGGGATGGAAAAGTGCTCTGCATAGTAATGAACGTGAACTCCTGCACTGAGTGCCCAACTATACTGTTGTACACAGACCATGTGTGTGCAACATGGAACAGGCCTTTCTCATGCATTGTGATCTTGTTTGACCGGGAGGGGGCCCAAAGCGCGACCCTCATAGTGATGGGAGATTACTTTACCAGGAGTTGAGCAGCACAAGCGCAATGATGGCAGTATAATAGGCAGTGATCAGTAGGTGTGAATAGGTCCTTTTAACCTGTTTCACTGGAATGAGGCATACCGGTTTACTCACTTTTTTAAGTTCCAGTGCTATGAGCTTAAATTACCCCAGGTCTATATCAGTTAGATGTGAAGTGCTGTGTAGTGTAGGAGTAGTGACTCTGCACTGGTTGAATGTTTGCCTGGGAATGGTACAATACAGGAACAGAGCAGTTCTGTACAGCGCATGCATGGTCAGTGTGTGTACTGGATCTATGTGTAACTGCAAGGAGAGCAGTAGGTGAAAGATGTAGTGCTATGCGGTGCATGCATGGTGAATGTGTGCCCTGTCTGTATGTGTGCTTGCAAGTGGCACAATACAGAAAGGCTACGGTACTGAGCAGTGAGCACAGAGTTAATGTGTGTGCTGAGTGTATGTGTGCATTTGGTGATGCAATACAAGGAGGTAACTGCTGGACGGTATCACCCATGTGTACAAGGGCCTTGCAAGCCACTTTATCATATTTATGGAGGCATGCAAAGTTACTTTGCGTGGCTTTGAATGGCCTCATAACTTTGGAGTAAGGCAAGGTAGTGCAAATCGCTGTGGTGCCTTACTCTACTCTGTTCCATGGGTGCTGTGGAGTGTGTTCCCATGCCAATCAAAAAAAGAGAGGGACTGGGAGAATTATGGTCCAGTGTACGGTCTCCCAAGACCTAGATATATAAATAGAAATAGTACACTGTTCCAATATATGTACATGCAGGGAGAGGGAGTGTCAGTATTATCAGGAGAGCCCTCAAGCGTCCACTAGGATGCTAAGCATCATCATTGGGCAATCTCCTCGTCAGACCGGCACTGCAATGTCTGGCGGACCACCCCACACAAGGTGGTGGCACTCAACCGAAAATGATATAGCACAAATGAGGTCTTGCGGAAAGTACTGACAATAAGAAAAAATATATGAGAGACAAACAAATTAAAATTGACTCTGAACCTTAGGCATCATGATTTAATAACTCTGAAAAAGGGCCAGGCCAAGATTAAAAAGGAAACAAGGAGAGTTAATATGGGGAATAATGTCCCAGCGTACTCCATGGAAAGGAAAAAGGTAGTGTACCTATCCTAACACAGTGTGGTCAACATGTTTCGCGCCTCTGCGGTCAACAAATGATCCCTTGGCGCTTCATCAGGACCGTAATGACTACTTCTTCTTATACAAAAAAAGATAAGTGCTGGAAAGTCACTTACTGAACGAGGACTACTTGTCACCGTCAATTGGTCAGTAGGTCGCCCATCCCATAGTAGAGAAAAGGCATCCTAGGGATGCGCAAGCCTCAAACAAAAGGGACTATATTTTAGTCATCCTATGGTCCAACTGTCCACCTACCCCGGGTCGCGTGCCTGGAAACCTCATGCAACACTCATGGATTTTGACACATCCCCATATTTATAAGACCTTGTAAACCTGGGGATCCACCACAACCTTACACCTCTCCAGGAGAGGCACAATGAGGAGAAATATTTTTATTTCTCGTCGTTTTTTCCTCTCTCCATAAGTGCTGCATTCTGCAGCACACATAGAAAGAGGAAAACACATCCCAGGATTGTTTATGTGAAGCAAAGTGACCGTTCCTGCACAAAAACAATCCTGGATGCAGGGTACCTGCATTGGCGCTAGACAGTTTAAAGGGTGCCAGAGCAGGGGAAAGGACAGGAATGTGCTGTGTGTCATAGATACGGTGCAGTCCTGCACTTTCCGTTTGACACAGGGCAGCTCAGCAAGGTGACTTGTTGTGCTGCCCTGTGCCAAAATCCCATAAAACTGGGCCTATGTGTGCTGTGTACAGACATTGAGTGTAAGAGTGCCTGTAATGGTACATTACATGAAGTACCTGGGGTTCCATTTCGGGAGGCCCAGGCCTGCCTGGTGAAGATGCCGTGAGAGCATCACCACCACAGCAAGATTGCGATCAGGAGCATTGGAATCACTCCCCTCACCATTGCGAGCATGGACTTTTATCCCACATGAAGAGCATGAAAACACCTCTGATCACTGCTAGAGTACAACCACATAGGCTAAAGAGAGGGCCTCCGGTTGCCGAGCGCTGCTGCTAAGTCCGTGTGCAGCCAGCTCACCTGAGCAGGACTGGAGCTGTTGAGATTGCCAAAGGACAGAGCACCCTTCAAGATGCTGCATGCTTCTTCCCTGCTGGAGTGGGTAAGACTTGTTTTGGGTTTAGTTGGGCCCTGATGGACTCTTTGCTGAAAGCTATGTGGTGCTAAGACACTTTTGACTGTAATCAAAGAATCAGAGTGGACTATTGAGATAAGGCCTGCTACTGAGTATTCCTTGGATGTGGCCACTGGTGAACGGGGGAATAACCAAGATCACATTGCGAAGAACGGGTAGGACAGGGTCTTGCGATCGGAACACAAGAACTCCGACTTCAAGGGGGAAATGTGTTGTTGTCTATGAATGCCATAACCTTCCTTTGAATGAGTAGAGTAGGAAATAAAATACTTCTTTTGATTATAAAAGTAAGCATTTGACGGAACATTGATTTATTGCTGCACGCTTTTTGAATTATGAGCTATGTTTACTAATTATGAGCCATGTTTACTAATCTGTATCCACACCTCTCCCCGAGGGAGCCTTAGACTGCTCTTTCACATCTACCACTGTGAGCTAAGTCCAGGAAGAGTACCAGGCCCATTTGCTGTGGATCCATAGTAGGTCATGCTCTGGGACATCAGGAGTAAAAGGCCTCAGCCCTCACAATTGGGCCCAGCATCTCACTTAGAAGCATCATCCTTTCTCCGTCCCCATTTTTTGCTTTTAGGCAGTGGGTAAATTATTGGGGTATTTGCCTCAGCCAAATCTCTTCTTCCAGCCATCGGTTTCTGTTCAATAGTACAGTGTGAACTGGCCATACCATTTTTTCAAATATTTTCAAATGATTTGTTCATGAAAACTATAAATTGGCTCAAAATATTTCTGTCCTTATGTTTACTTGCCTTTGACTTGGCCTACAAATTCGATTTAAACAAATCACCTACTGATTTTAGGCAAAACCATTTCCTCAAGTAGGGGTGCCATAGCATAATCTAACTTGAATACTTACCATAGTGCCATAGTATATATCTTTGATATTTGTTTTCAGTAAGTCATCATTACCCCCTCCAAGGACCTCATTGTCCCAACCATTGCAATACGAGGCGGACCGCCTCCGGACAGGCACCCTAACAGGCGAGTACTTTTTTTCTATTTTTACTAAATAAAAACCCCTCCAACCTGCCTCCATGCCTGCTTGTATTCTTGTCTGATGACAGGTAAGAGAACATACTAGTTTCAGTTATGGTTTTCACTTAACTTTGGTGTAATTTGTGTTGTTGTCTGCATACACTTACAGACCGCTGTGTATCCCTCAACACCCACAACGCCGCGTTCCCTGTGCATGTGCTTGGCTAGGGTGGGGAGCCTTGCAAGTGGTCTGCAGGAAGCCGATTGAGCGCTGTGTGGTGGTTCAGTATTTGGGCCATGCGAATGTGTCTTGTTGAGTAGGTGGTCGTGGGGGAGACGGAAGCCCTTTTTTAAGCTTTCCAAGTATCGTTGTTGCGGGACTGCGTTGCTTGGAGACAAGCATAAATAGGAAGTGGTGCTTTTAGCACAACTTACTTCCTGCTTGGTTTTGCTGGTATGGAGCCTGTAGATGAATCTACTGTTGCTCCTGGGAAAGCTGCTATAAAAAGAAAGCATGTGCAGGAATTGGAGGAGGATGATTTATTGCATATATCAAGATCCGATCTGCACGATCTCATTAATAATGTGGACCAAGCAGCTTTAAATAAACCACAAGCCAAAGGGCAGAAGGGTGAAGTCTATGAGGGTATGGACAATTCGCCTAAGGGCATATATGTGCAGGGGAAGGTTGTTTCTGATATGCTGGCACACATTCTCAAAGTCCTTGTTTTTGACCTAAAAACCCTAGAAGTAGATGGGTTTTATTCACAGTACAGTTATCCGTTGTGAACGATTTACCTATGCATGACATTATTAAGGAGAACCTTGCTAAGGAATGGAAGGATGTCGATAAGCAAGGTATTCCCTGTTTTTTGAGCAAACAATATCTCCTGGCTTAATTTGAGGATCAATATCCACAGATTCCATAGATCAACTCCATTTTATCATCTATTGTATCTTCATCCCCTTTGTCATTGAATGAGGTGACTCTTTCAGATCTGGTTAAGAAGAAAGTTGAGACAGCTCTAAAGGTGTCCATGCAGCCTCTAATTTTGCAATTCGGGCTAGTACTTAGTCAGCCTGCGCCTCACAGGTTCTAATTAGGAACTTTGAAAGAATATTTGATTGCCTTCAGGAACAGGGGGATCCGATGCCTGTTCTGGCTCATATGGAGATGTTTGACCAGTTCCTATTGAATGTCACTTTTGATACTCTGTGGGCTTTTTTCTCCTCTTCAGCTGCTGCTGTGGCTGGACTAAATCATGGCATCTAGAATCTACAAAAATGGAATTGATTCATAAAATGCCATTTGAAGGTCCTATGTTATTTAGGGACTATATGAACACTATGGTTTAAGTATCGCTGAGGAAAATAAGATATTAAAACCTTTTCAATCAGTTCAGAAGAAGACATATATTTTTTTATTAACAACATTTTCAAAATGTGGCCGAGCTCGTGGTTGGGGAACCGTGTTCGCCAATAAATCCTGACCTCAGAATCAACAGACCTAGGTAGCAAGCCAAAAATGGCCATCCCAAAGTTGAGTCCAGACTTCAGTTTTTCCTAGATCAGTGGCTTCAGCTGTTATTGGACCAGTGGGTTCTCTCAATCATCAGCCAAGATTATCAGATTCCCTTTGTTGGACTTCCTCCAGTGGACCAGTTTTGTGTTACTCCATTGTCAAAAGACCCTCTAAAACATGATGCAATGTTGTCAGCGGTGGAGAAACTGCTCTTCAAAAGGGTCATTATCAGAGTGCTGCCTGCAGAAGAGGGACTGGGGTTCCATTCTATTCTTTTCTTAGTCTGCCAACCTCATAGTTCCTTCTGGAAAATCGCGGATTTGAAGAATCTCCACAAATAGGTGAACGTATAGCCCTTTCGGATGAACACATTGCAGTCCTTTATTCCTCTTATCCACAGGGACGAGTTTTTGGCAACCTTGGATTTCGAAGATGCTTATTTTCACATCCCGATCCATGCAGAAAGCCAAAGGTTTTTAAGATTTGCAGTGAGAAATGTTCATTTCCAGGTCCAAGTGCTACCATTCGGTATGTTAACTGCTTCTCGAACCATCACCAATGTATTGACTCCCGGCTGTGGGTGTTTTACAGCCTCAAGGGCTCTCAACAATTGCTCTCCTTCAATAGTTGGGATTCAGATTGAACTTTCTGAAATCACAACTGACGCCTGTTCAAAGTTTCATTTTATTGGAGCAATATTTGACAATCAGATAGGGGCAGTCTTTCTACAGTTTTCTCAATGAGAGACTCTGCAAAGACTCCTTAGGGTTCTATTATTCCAGCAGACTGCTCTGGCCAGGAACTGGTTTGAAGATTCAGAGACTGAAGGCGTCCATCAGAGCAGTGGTTCTTTGGGCTTGTCTACATCTCAAACCTCTCATCAATTATCTGTTGTCCCACTAGGATCTCTCCCTGGTAGACTATGACTTCCCTGTTCTCCTCCATCTTGCTGTGGCTCAGGCCTTGGGTTGGTGGCTGCACACTCCCAACTTGGAGAGGGGAGTCAGTTTTCAGCTCCCTCCTCCATAGTTATTGACCACTGATGCCAGTCTGTGGGGTTGGAGGGATACGCTGGGGTCATTGGAAGCAAAGGGTCAATAGTCTCAGAGGGACAGTGCTCATTCCTAAAATTGGTGAGAGTTGGGAGCAATTTGAGAGGCAGTTCAGGTGTTTTAGTCTGAGTTGTTGGGTGTGAATCTGCTGATTTGTACTGGCAATCAGGTGGCGCATTTCAATTTGAATTGGCAGGGAGGTTCACAAAGGTGCCCCTCTCAATCATCCAGCTACCCTGATTTGTTCTTGGGGGAGTCTCATCTCATAGCCATGAGGGCCATTTATATCCTGGGTGAGCTCAATTATAATGCAGATATTTTGACCCTCAATCTGCCCTTATCTGTCCCTTACCACCTGTCACGGCCCCTCGTTAGTGACATTTCTCTCCTGTTTAGGGATCCATGGATCAATCTTTTTGCCTCTCCCCACAATGCCCTCCGACTGAGGTTTTGTTCGGAAATAGTTTGTCCACAGTCTTGGGCGGTGAACGCATATTCAATTCCTTGGCCTTCGGGTGTTCTGTTTGCATTCCCTCTAATTCCCATCCTCCCCAGGGTGCTACAGAAGATTCGGTGGAGAAGGTTTGGTGATCTTGATAACCCCCTTTTGGCCTTGTTGCCTTTGGTTTCCTCTGTTGCTTCTGTTGTCACAGAACAACTTTGTCAGGCTGCCGGTGATTCAGACCCCACTTCAGTATACGGTTCTGTCATTGCCTTGCCTCCGTCAACTGAAATTGGCAGCTTGGCTCTTGAGCATTTAGCATTAGAAACTATAGGTTGCTCTTCTCTGTTGGAAGTGAATATAAAGAAGTCTTGTAAAGAATTTACTCTTAAATCCTATAATGAAAACTGGGGCTCTTTTGTGAAGTGGTGTAGGGTAGATCCTGTAAGGGGGATTCCTGTTTAGATTCTTGTGTTTCTTCAAGATGATTTTTAAAGACTTTTGCCCCTTCTACTTTGGCTGCTCGGTGGGTAGCAATTAGAGGTTGTCGAGAGTCTGGGGAAGATCTGGCAGCCATCGTTCCTTTGGTGGTCTATCTGTTGAAGAGTTTTTAGCTACGTCACTCAGTGTCACCAGTGAATGTTCCTTCGCAGGACTTGCCTACTGTTCTTCAGGATCTCTAAATGTCCCCTTGTGAACCTTTCCTTGAGAAAGACTTGAGTTGGTTGTCTACTAAAATGACTTCTCTTCTGGCCATCACTTCAGCTCGAAGGTTGGGGGAGTTGGGAGCTTTTTTGATGTCCTATCCCTATTTGCAAATTTTCCCCTTATAAGGTTATACTGAGGTTATATTCAGCTTTGTTCCTAAGGTCTCTTCCCAGTTCCATTTACAACAGAGAGTTATTATTTAAATTTTTCCTGAGGGTAGTGAGGATCAAGTTCCTTCCTCTTTGGATGTTTGAAGGGTTCTTCAGATCTATTTACAAGGCATTAAGGCCCATATTTATACTTTTTGACGCAAAACTGCGCCAACGCAGTTTTGCCTCAAAAAAATTAGCGCCGGCTAACGCCATTCTGAAGCGCCATGCGGGCGCCGTATTTATTGAATGACGTTAGCCGGCGTTAGCCGCCGGCGCCGTCTGGTGTGCGTTAAAAAAAACGACGTACACCAGGCAGCGCCGGCGTAGGGGGATATGGGGCTTGGGCGTCAAGAAATGGGGCAAGTCAGGTTGAGGCAATTTTTTCGCCTCAACCCGATTTGCGCCATTTTTTTTCACTCCCAACCCCCATAGAAATGACTCCTGTCTTAGCAAAGACAGGAGTCATGCCCCCTTGCCCAATGGCCATGCCCAGGGGACTTCTGTCCCCTGGGCATGGTCATTGGGCATAGTGGCATGTAGGGGGGCACAAATCAGGCCCCCCTATGCCACAAAAAAAATTAAAAAAATACACTTACCTGAACTTACCTTAATGTCCCTGGGATGGGTCCCTCCAGCCTTGGGTGTCCTCCTGGGGTGGGCATGGGTAACAGGGGGTGTCCCTGGGGGTATGGGGGGGCACCTCTGGGCTCCTTCAGAGCCCACAGGTCCCTTAACGCCTGCCTTTTGCAGGCGCTAAAAAACGGCGCAAAAACGGCCGTACGTCATTTTTTTTGACCCGCCCACTCCCGGGCGTGATTTTTGCCCGGGAGTATAAATCCCACGCACATGCCTCGGAGTCGATTTTTTAGACGGGAACTCCTACCTTGCATATAATTAACGCAAAGTAGGTGTCCACGCTAAAAAATGACGCTAACTCCATGGACTTTGGCACTAGACGCGTCTAACGCCAAAGTATAAATATGGAGTTAGTTTTGCGTCGAAATTGCGTCAAAAAAAAGATGCTATTTCGGCGCAAACGGAGTATAAATATGCCCCTAAGGATTTTCATCTTTCTTCTTTTCTGTTTGCCTCTTTTGGTGTGGTTAAGAAAGGGAAAAAGGTTACTACCTCTGCGCTCAGTAGATGGGTGCAGCAAGTGGAATCCTCCTGTTCAAGGGCGTTCTATCATATCTGTTTCAGCTTCATGGGCTGAAGGGCTGCAACGTGTCAGTCGCCTCACACTTTTATTAAGCACTATTGACTAGATGTGTTGTATGCTTTGGAGGATAATTTTGGTGTTGGTGTTGTGAAGACAGCTGTGAAATAAGCTTGATTTATTAAAGACTAAGGCCCTGATTTGTTCTTGGGGGAGTCTCATCTCATAGCCATGAGGGCCATTTATATCCTGGGTGAGCTCAATTATAATGCAGATATTTTGACCCTCAATCTGCCCTTATCTGTCCCTTACCACCTGTCACGGCCCCTCGTTAGTGACATTTCTCTCCTGTTTAGGGATACATGGATCAATCTTTTTGCCTCTCCCCACAATGCCCTCCGACTGAGGTTTTGTTCGGAAATAGTTTGTCCACAGGCTTGGGTGGTGAACGCATATTCAATTCCTTGGCCTTCGGGTGTTCTGTTTGCATTCCCTCTAATTCCCATCCTCCCCAGGGTGCTACAGAAGATTCGGTGGAGAAGGTTTGGTGATCTTGATAACCCCCTTTTGGCCTTGTTGCCTTTGGTTTCCTCTGTTGCTTCAGTTGTCACAGAACAACTTTGTCAGGCTGCCGGTGATTCAGACCCCACTTCAGTATACGGTTCTGTCATTGCCTTGCCTCCGTCAACTGAAATTGGCAGCTTGGCTCTTGAGCATTTAGCATTAGAAACTATAGGTTGCTCTTCTCTGTTGGAAGTGAATATAAAGAAGTCTTGTAAAGAATTTACTCTTAAATCCTATAATGAAAACTGGGGCTCTTTTGTGAAGTGGTGTAGGGTAGATCCTGTAAGGGGGATTCCTGTTTAGATTCTTGTGTTTCTTCAAGATGATTTTTAAAGACTTTTGCCCCTTCTACTTTGGCTGCTCGGTGGGTAGCAATTAGAGGTTGTCGAGAGTCTGGGGAAGATCTGGCAGCCATCGTTCCTTTGGTGGTCTATCTGTTGAAGAGTTTTTAGCTACGTCACTCAGTGTCACCAGTGAATGTTCCTTCGCAGGACTTGCCTACTGTTCTTCAGGATCTCTAAATGTCCCCTTGTGAACCTTTCCTTGAGAAAGACTTGAGTTGGTTGTCTACTAAAATGACTTCTCTTCTGGCCATCACTTCAGCTCGAAGGTTGGGGGAGTTGGGAGCTTTTTTGATGTCCTATCCCTATTTGCAAATTTTCCCCTTATAAGGTTATACTGAGGTTATATTCAGCTTTGTTCCTAAGGTCTCTTCCCAGTTCCATTTACAACAGAGAGTTATTATTTCAATTTTTCCTGAGGGTAGTGAGGATCAAGTTCCTTCCTCTTTGGATGTTTGAAGGGTTCTTCAGATCTATTTACAAGGCATTAAGGCCCATATTTATACTTTTTGACGCAAAACTGCGCCAACGCAGTTTTGCCTCAAAAAAATTAGCGCCGGCTAACGCCATTCTGAAGCGCCATGCGGGCGCCGTATTTATTGAATGACGTTAGCCGCCGGCGCCGTCTGGTGTGCGTTAAAAAAAACGACGTACACCAGGCAGCGCCGGCGTAGGGGGATATGGGGCTTGGGCGTCAAGAAATGGGGCAAGTCAGGTTGAGGCAATTTTTTCGCCTCAACCCGATTTGCGCCATTTTTTTTCACTCCCAACCCCCATAGAAATGACTCCTGTCTTGGCAAAGACAGGAGTCATGCCCCCTTGCCCAATGGCCATGCCCAGGGGACTTCTGTCCCCTGGGCATGGTCATTGGGCATAGTGGCATGTAGGGGGGCACAAATCAGGCCCCCCTATGCCACAAAAAAAATAAAAAAAATACACTTACCTGAACTTACCTTAATGTCCCTGGGATGGATCCCTCCAGCCTTGGGTGTCCTCCTGGGGTGGGCATGGGTAACAGGGGGTGTCCCTGGGGGCATGGGGGGGCACCTCTGGGCTCCTTCAGAGCCCACAGGTCCCTTAACGCCTGCCTTTTGCAGGCGCTAAAAAACGGCGCAAAAGCGGCCGTACGTCATTTTTTTTGACCCGCCCACTCCCGGGCGTGATTTTTGCCCGGGAGTATAAATCCCACGCACATACCTCGGAGTCGAATTTTTAGACGGGAACTCCTACTTTGCATATAATTAACGCAAAGTAGGTGTCCACGCTAAAAAATTACGCTAACTCCATGGACTTTGCCGCTAGACGCGTCTAACGCCAAAGTATAAATATGGAGTTAGTTTTGCGTCGAAATTGCGTCAAAAAAAAACGATGCAATTTCGGTGCAAACGGAGTATAAATATGCCCCTAAGGATTTTCATCTTTCTTCTGTTCTGTTTGCCTCTTTTGGTGTGGTTAAGAAAGGGAAAAAGGTTACTACCTCTGCGCTCAGTAGATGGGTGCTGCAAGTGGAATCCTCCTGTTCAAGGGCGTTCTATCATATCTGTTTCAGCTTCATGGGCTGAAGGGCTGCAACGTGTCAGTCGCCTCACACTTTTATTAAGCACTATTGACTAGATGTGTTGTATGCTTTGGAGGATAATTTTGGTGTTGGTGTTGTGAAGACAGCTGTGACATAAGCTTGATTTATTAAAGACTAAGGCCCTGATTTATTCTTTTTGGTGCAAAACTGCACTAACGCAGTTTTGCACCAAAAAGTTTAGCACCGGCTTGCACCATTTCTGTGCACCAGCCGGGCAACATATTTATGGAATGGTGCAAGCCGGTGCAAAGGGTAGGCTAATGTAAAATAAAAATGACATTAGTCGGGTGGGGCTCGCGGTATGGAAGAAGTGGTTTTTGCACCAAAAAACGACATTAGGCAGGTTAGAGTAAAAAAAATTACTCTAACCTGCCTAGAGTCATTTTCTGATGCAAAACAATCCATACCACATGGCTCCTGTCTTAGAAAAATCAGGAGTCATGCCCACCACCCCAATGGCCAGCACAGGGGACCAGGGTCCAGTGGGCATGGCCATTGCACCCTGCGCCATGTATGGGGGCCCATTTCAGGGCCCTCTATGGCACTTTAAAAAATAAAATAAAATACTTACCTGGGATGGGGTCCCCCATCCTCCCCTGTCCCTCTGGTGTTGGTGGGGGTGTCCCTGGGGCTGGGAAGGGCACCTGTGGGCTTATTGCATGGTGTTGCAACATGGATATAGGCCCACCGGTCCCCTAACGCCTGCCCTGACCCAGGCGTAAAACAATTGGGCAAAGCAAGCTTTGCACCATTTTTTGACCCCTCCTCCCTTCCGTGCACCATTTTTGCAAGGTAGTATAAATATGGCGTTAAGGCCATAGAGTCATTTTTTTGCACGGGAACGCTTCCTTGCATCTCATTAAGGCAAGGTAGGTTTCCACGTCCCAAAAATGACTTTAACTCTATAAATGTGGCAATAGTTTTACACCAAATTAGAGTAAAAAAAATGACGCTAATTTGGTGCAAACAGGGTATAAATATAGGCCCACAGGTCCCCTAACGCCTGCCCTGACCCAGGCGTTAAAAAATAGGGCAAAGCAAGCTTTGCACCATTTTTTGACCCCTCCTCCCTTCCGTGCACCATATTTGCACAGGAGTATAAATGTGTCGTTAAGGCCATATAGTCATTTTTTGCACGGGAACGCCTACCTTGCATCTCATTAAGGCAAGGTAGGTTTCCACGTCCAAAAAATGACTTTAACTCTATAAATGTAGCAATAGTTTTACACCGAATTAGAGTAAAAAAATGACGCTAATTTGGTGTAAACAAGGTATAAATATGCCCCTTGGTTATCCTGCTGTCTCTGTGTCAAGCTTTTTTTCCATGGCTCTTAAAGTCCTCATAGTGCACAGACTGGGACGAGGAAGTCCTATGAGGGAGTAATGAACCATTACTTACCAGTAAACTTCATTACCCCGATTGAAGTCCTTCTCCTCCCAGTTATGTCCCCTCCTTTCCCCTCCTTTCCCCCTTCTGTTGGTTGTTTGGTCTTGTTACTAACTAGCAGACATGGAGGCAGGTGGAAGGGGCCTTTATTTAGTAAAAAATAAAAAAATTACTAGTGTGTTAGAGTGCTTGTCGGGAGACGGAAAGCCTCATATTGTAGCGATTGGGACGAGGAGGACCTTAATCAGGGTAATCATGTTTACCGGTATGTAATGGTTCACTGGACTACTAGAACTGTTATATCTTAGGAAAATACCATCAAGTGCATATTTTCATGTTACAGTATGTTCCAGCAGTGTTAATCCATTCCAGAAATGTTCATCCTATTCTACCTCAACTCTTGAAGCTACCATGAAAGTGAAATTCATATCCAAATACCCAGTTGTTGTTCACAGAGCATTGAAAATAACTTTTGCCAATGCACATCTAGCTCACCAATTTCATCACATCCAAAGTTTCCATTCATTGATTTTCTGGGATGCCACACAACCCCGCTCCCTTATTATTGCAGTAATCTTCTCAAAGTTCTCAACTTTTATATGCACATTCAAGTGAGAGGAACCAAGATAAAATATATAAAACTGTTTTATTAGATCTCTTTTATAGTCTGTCATAAACATTGGCACTCCTCTTTTGAGTATGCCTTCCTCTTTTAATGGTTCAAGAGATCCTTGCACTCCTTTCTCTGGATAGTAACTTCTTTTTCCTCCTACTTTTTCCCAACATCCCATTCTCCAGCACACACTCCGGGACATGTTCTCTTCTTTCAAGCATTTCCATGACTCAACCCTACCACAAACTGTCCAACCCACTTTGCTTGCAGTGGTTTGGAAAACACAAACAAGTCCTTTTTAGGTCACGCGCAAGCGTACGACCTCTTGTATACTTTTAAGTATACTTCCTCTGTGGGCTTCCAGCTATTTCATTTGTTAGTTTCAGTGTAATTTAAAAATCCTTTCTTAATAGTGGTCAGTCATGCCTCTTTGTCCCTCCTTCTTCTGTGTGGGAGCAGGGAGCAACTACGATATAATTACGTTTTGTCCTGTTTACCTGGTCTGTAGGGGACATTTTGTTGTTTTGTTTCCTGCTCCTGAACAGGGAAGCTTCCATTTTCATCTGCAGAGCATTCTTCCTCTGAGCTTAGCTGTAAAAAAGGCTACAATTCAGGCTGTTATCTTGGTCACATTTGGGCTTTGTGGGCTCTCTGCACCCTCTCACAGCTGCCTACCTCCTGCCCTTCCTTGGCTTAAATTTTTTCTTTAGCAAGTGTGCCTGCCTATGTGCTGAGAGCCAGGGCAGAGGACCCCTTGTAATAAGTTATGGCCTAGCACCCTGACCTACAAGGGCTCCCCAATCCTTAGAGACAGTGCTCACTTTTGCTTCAGTACTAGGATCCCACTGGCAGCTCCATCAGTGCACCTCAGTTCACACACTCCAAGCCCTCACCCATGCCATTCCCAGGAACCACACACGCTGTCTGCCAGAGCACCTCAGTTCTTGCAGTCAGTACACTCTGCTGCTCCAATACTGGGACCTGGGGCACAGCTCCATCAGTGTGCTGCAGTTCACCCACTCCAAGCCCTCAGCTGTGCTGGTGCCATGAACCCCACACATGCTGTCTACCAGAGCACCTCAGGTCTTGCAGCCAGTACACTCTGCTGCTCCCGTACTGGGATGTCAGGCGCAGCTCCATCAGTCCACCACATTTCACACAGTCCAAGCCCTTAGCGTGCCAGTGCCAGTAACCCCACACACACTGTCTGCCAGAACACCTCAGTCCTTGCAGTCAATACACTCTGCTGCTCCAGTACTGGGACCTCGGGCGCAGCTCCATCAGTTCACCACAGTTCAGACACTCCAAGCCCTCAGCCATGCCAGTCCCAGGAATCACACGCTCTGTCTGCCAGAGCACCTCAGTTCTTGCCATCAGTACACTCTGCTGCTCCAGTACTGGGACCTCGGTCACAGCTGCATCAGTGCACCTCAGTCCACACACTTCAAGCCCTCAGCCGTGCCAGTGTCATGAACCCCACACACGCTGTCTGCCAGAGCACCTTAGTTCTTGCAGTCAGTACACTCTGCTGCTCCAGTACTGGGACCTCAGGCGCAGCTCCATCAGTGCGCTGCCGTTCACCCACTCCAAGCCCTCAGCTGTGCCATTGCCACGAACCCCACACATGCTGTCTACCAGGGCACCTCAGGTCTTGCAGCCAGTACACTCTGCTGCCCCCGTACTGAGACGTCAGGCGCTGCTCCATCAGTCCACCACATTTCACACAGTCAATGCCCTTAGCATGCCAGTGCCAGGAACCACACACACACTGTCTGCCAGATCACCTCAGTTCTTGCAGTCAATACACTCTGCGGCTCCAGTACTGGGACCTCGGGCAGAGCTCCATCAGTTCGCCACAGTTCATACGCTCAAAGCCCTCACCCATGCCAGTCCCAGGAATCACACACTCTGTCTGCCAGAGCACCTCAGTTCTTACCATCAGTACACTCTGCTGCTCCAGTACTGGGCCCTCGGTCACAGCTCCATCAGTGCACCTCAGTCCACACACTTCAAGCCCTCTGCTGTGCCAGTGTCATGAACCCCACACACGCTGTCTGCCAGAGCAACTCAGTTCTTGTAGTCAGTACTCTCTGCTGCTCCAGTACTGGGACCTGGGGTGCAGCTCCAGCAGTGCACCGCAGTTCACACACTCCAAGCCCTCAGCTGTGCTAGTGCCAGTAACCCCACACACACTGTCTGCCAGAGCACCTCAGTTCTTAATGTCAGTACACACTGCTGCTCCAGTACTTGGACCTCGGGCGCAGCTCCACAGTACACCTCAGTTCATACACTCACAGCCCCTCAGCCATGCAATTGCCAGAACGCCACACACGCTGTCTGCCAGAGCACCTCAGTTCTGAATTTCAGTACACACTGCTGCTCCAGTACTTGGACTTCGGGCGCAGCTCCATCAGTACACCTCAGTTCACACACTCACAGCCCCTCAGCCATGCAATTGTCAGAACGCCACACGTGCTGTCTACCAGAGCACCTCAGTTCTTACAGCCAGTATACTCTGCTGCTCCAGTACTGGGACCTCAGGCGCAGCTCCATCAGTGCACTGTATTTCACACACTCCAAGCACTCAGGGTGCCAGTGCCTGGAACCCCACACACAATGTCTGTCAGAGCACCTCACTTCTTGCAGTCTGTACACTCTGCTGCTCTAGTACTGGGACCTTGGGCGCAGCTCCATTAGTGTGCCGCAGTTCACACACTCCAAGCCCTCAGCTGTGCCAGTGCAAGGAACCCCACACATGCTGTCTACCAGAGCACCTCAGTTCTTGCAGCCAGTACACTCTGCTGCTCCATTACTGGGACCTCGGGCGCAGCTCCATCATTACACTGCAGTTCACACTCTCCAAGTCCTCAGCCGTGCCAGTGCCACGAACCCCACACACGCTGTCTATCAGAGCACCTCAGTTCTTGCAGTCAGTACACTCTACTGCTCCAATACTGGGACCTCGGGTGCAGCTCCATCAGTGCACCGCAGTTCACACACTCTAAGCCCTCAACCGTGCCAGTGCCAAGAACCCCACACACGCTGTCTGCCAGAGCACCTCTGTTCTTGCAGTCAATACACTCTGCTGCTCCAATACAGTGACCTCTGGTGCAGCTCTATCAGTGCACCAGAGTTCACACTCTCCAAGCCCTCAGCCATGCCAGTGCCAAGAACCCCACACTCGCTGTCTGCCAGAGCACCTCAGTTCTTAATGTTAGTACACACTGCTGCTCCAGTACTTGGACATCCGGCGCAGCTCTTTCAGTACACCTCAGTTCACACACTCAAAGCCCTTCAGCCATGCCAGTGTCAGAACGCCACACAGGCTGTCTGCCAGAGCACCTCAGTTCTTACCGACAGTACACACTGCTGATCCAGTACTGGGACCTCAGATGCATTTCCATCAGTGCACATCGGTTCACACACTCTAAGGGCCAGATGTAGCAAGGCATTAACGCCTCGCAAACTGCGAAAATCGCGGTTTGCGAGGCGCAAAAGCCCCATCGCAATGCCCATTCCCATTTTGCGAGTTGGTAACCTGGTTGCTGGCTTGCAAAATGGTACTGCGAGTCACAAATAGGAAGGCGATGCAGGATTGCTTTGTGACCTCGAACGCGGTCGCAAAGCAATTTGCAGTTACCACCAGTGTCACACTGGTGGTAACCCATTCGCAAAAGGGACGGGAATCCCCATGGGACCCCTTCCCCTTTGTGAATGGCCTGGAAAACAGGTTTTCATAACAGACAGTGGTCCTATGGACCACTGCCTGCTCTGGAAAAATGAAACTGAAATGTTTCATTTTTCAATTTGCAATGCATCTCGTTTTCCTTTAAGGAAAACAATCTGCATTACAAAAAAAATTAAAAAACTACTTTATTTAAAAAGCAGTCACAGACATGGTGGTCTGCTGTCCCCAGCAGGCCACCGTCCCTGTGAGTGCTGTGACTCGCAAGGGGGTCGCAAATTGCAACCCACCTCATTAATATTGATGAGGTGGGCCTTTGCGACCCCCTTGCGACTCGCAGATGGTGTCAGGGACACCATCTTGCATCCGGCATTGCGACTCGCAAATTGTGAGTCACTCAGACTCGCAATTTGCGAGTCGCAATGCCGGAATTTCATACATCTGGCCCTAAGTCCCTCAGCATTGCCCATGCCAGAACCTCAAACACAGTCAGTATACACAGCTGTTCCAGTACTGGGAGCTCAGGCGCAGCTCCATCAGTGCACCTCAGTTCCCACACTCTAAGCCCCTCAGCCGTGCCCGTGCCAGAACCCCACACACCTTCTGCTAGAGCACCTCAGTTTTTACAGTCAGTACACTTTGCTGTTCCAGTACTAGGACATCGGGCGCAGCTCCATCAGTGCACCTCAGTTCTACCCCGGCGAGGTCACTTCCTTTCCTATACTGGGTCCTAGCTCACACACAGTTTCATTACAGCAGCTCAGTTCTAATATTCAGTCCTACTGC
Organism: Pleurodeles waltl; assembly: GCF_031143425.1. NCBI lineage: Eukaryota > Metazoa > Chordata > Amphibia > Caudata > Salamandridae > Pleurodeles > Pleurodeles waltl. The sequence continues at coordinate 871,614,228 of NC_090447.1, forward strand.
CAAGCAAGTACTGGACCCAAAAGAGCAAAAGACAGCTCAGCCAGTACACCTCAAGTCTAACATCCAACTCCACTGTTCATGGGAATCACCACTGCTCCACCAGAAAACATCAATTCTAACATTCAGTGCACATTTCTTCTCAGCACAAAGGCACACACACATTGCCCTTGAGGACTCCTCGCTTCTGTGGTTCAGAGACAATGCCACTCCCATACTGAAACCCACTTGCAGATTCACCAGGACACCTTGAGGCTAACACTCAGGAACACTGGCAGGCCAATGCTAGGTTCCACACATAGCTGCATTAACATACCTCACTTCTGACCTTGTGTGCCTGTTACCATTCCAGTACTGCAGCCCACTTACAACTCTGTCAGTGCACCTCAAACCTAACCTGCATCACCCCATTATTCCAATACCAGGAATTACACAGCGCTTTGTTTCTCATTCCTCACCCGCTGCCTTTCTGTTATTCCAGGAGTGGGTCAGGACAGGGCCGGGACACAGCTCTGTCTATACCACCAATCCAGATCTGAAGGGCCCAATATTACTGTATTGGGGTTCACATACAACTCTGCTAATGCACATCCTGCTGTTCTGCAGTGCCCCCTGCTGTTCCACGCTCTACATTATGTTTGAGGATGTGGGGGAGCCAATTAAATCTGTTCTTAGCTACCATCTTTAATTGGGAGGGTCTGTTTTACCTATCTCACTCCGTTCTTCTCTTTACTCTGTTTACTCTCAATGTTTTCTTTCTCCCCCACTTTTATATTTCCAGCTCTTAAAATCTACATGTTAACAGTTTCGCTCTTTCTTTCAACTGTTTATTTCTACTCCTCTCCCTTTTTTTATTTCCTTCTTTCTCTTGCTACCTCCTCTTTCAATCTCACAAAAACTTGGTTATTTCTTTCCTTGTTTCATTCCTCTCTTTCTCCTTAATCAGGCATTCATTCTTTTACTATTTTTTCTTCCCTTCATTCTTTCTTTGCCTTTTTTTATTTGCTCTTTCCTTTGACTCGGTATGCGTCCATGACACTGTTACTATGCCACTTTGTTCTCCTTCTTTACTCCCGACTCCCTCTTTCCTTTCACCCTCAAATCCATCCCAAATTATATTTGTGTTATGATGTTTTGAGCATTACATTCTAATGCCAAATGTTTATTTCTGATAAAGGTTTATATGATAATTGTATATGTTTTAAGACAGAGGAAGAAGGTAAATGGAAGTGCTTTAGTCAAATGCTGGGCCCTGGAATTCCATGGTAGGAGAAAACTGAATTATGAGGCAGGGTTGCCTAATTTGTGGGGCAAGAAAAGTCCAATCATAAATTTACAATGCCAATAACCCTAACTCAAGACAATGTGAGACCTATTGCATTGCAAATGTGTGTTTATCTATCTGACCAGACTTAATCCTCAGCCATTCTCCCACAGTAAACTTTTCAACACCATACCCTATTTCTTTCTTTGTCCTCCTTACTCTTATGTTACATTTCGAGCTGGGAGATGTTCCATGGGTGGAAGATGGGTGTTCAGTGCATCCACCCATAGATTTGACGCAATTCCAGATTTATAAGAGGATGGCGTAACAAGGAGAAAAATCTTTTTTTTTCCGTGTTATTTCCTCTTTCTATGCGTTATACATTCTCCATCACACATAGAACGAGGAAAATGCTTCTTTGGATTGTTTTGTGCTGGAAGGAGTCATTTACTATATACAAACAGTCCTGTCCAATATTTAGGCACCCTTGCTCTTATGTACAGTGCACCAGCACAATGAAAGAGCAGAAATACTCCATATCTTTGTAAACATGGAGTATTTGTTGTTCTCTCCCTTTCAGACAACGCAGTGGCAGTGAGGTTCCTTGAGTGCTGCATTGTGTGAAATAAAAATAAATATGCTCCCATATTTTGTTGTGCTGCAACCGTTGTCAGGTCCTCACATTTCTTTGGTGACCAAGATATTACCGAGTTTGTGATTGTGTAAGTCATTTGGAGATTATATGAGAAGAACATGGCAAACAGAGGTGTGCTCAGCAATGCTGCTTTCACAATTACCTATTTGTTTTTGAGGCTGGTTTGTTGATCCGATGGCTGATATGAGGTTCCTGAATTTCACGGGACAGAGATAATATGATGGTTATCTCACAAGCCGCCTGCTGCCCAGGAGTATAATTGTATCGTCTGTGACGTGGTTGCAGCTCAGTAAATGTGTCATAAAATTAGCATTTCAATTATGTGCATGAGGGCTTGGGTAGTAGATGTAACACAGGAGTATGTGGTCACCTGTTTTTTGTGTGTTTGTATTGTGTATGTTTTTTTGGTCAAACCTACTGTACAGCTGCTGCTCTGTCTGTTGCGAGGCATATTTCTTACCAAGAACATAGAGGGGCATGAAGCCTGCTCATTTCATACCATTGGTTGGCTTCCTTTTCCACTCTCATGTGCCTACTTCTTATCGATCAATCTTGTTAGCTCGTTAGCTTGTCAATCTTGTATTTATCCCTCCCATGGAGCCTTGCATCTTTTCCATTGCTGTCATTGGCTGGCATCTCTGCTTTCATTACTTGCTTTTCAAGCACTACTTGTTTTCTGTTTATCACTCCATGAGAGTGCATGCGTTTTGAAGCAGTCTCCCTAATGTACTCCTCTCCCTCTATATTGGTCATCCGCCCTCTCCATGCTTCGCTTGCTCGTGTGCTTTTCCCCGTAGCCTCCACCCCTGCACCCTCTGTGTTGCTTCCCTGTCCCTCTGCTTAATTCACCTCTCCTGCTGTCTTAATTTTGCTTTCATGTCCATTCCCCTATGCCTTCCCGTGTTACTTTCACATTCATTCCTCTCCCATCCATCCCAGCATGTTGCTTCGGGGGATGCTGTTCAGTGTGGCTAAAAACCATTGGCAAAGCCAATAGGTCACAGCGGTGAGACCTATTTTTTTGGCAATGCTTCTTAATCGGTGGGGTTTAGTTGACTCTCTATTCTTTGCACAAAGGGACAGATTTATGTCAGCCTTGCACCGTTCCAATGCCACAATAGTGTCATATTTTTGACTCTAATGTAGCATTTGAAGGGGAAAAACGCAGTGCCATATTTACAAAGTGGCGCAATGCTTGCATTGCTCCACTTTGTAACCCCTTTGTAGCCCCTTGCGCCACATTATGCCTACGCCAGGCATAATGTATGCAAGGGGGCTGTTCTGGCGCTGGGGCGGCTGTAAAAATGGAGCAAAGGAATCTATGCGATTCCTTTGCGCCATTTGTATCTGCATTTTTTAATGCCTGCTAAGTGCAGGCGTTAAACAGAGGCTCCCATTGATTACAATGGGCCTCTGGGTGCCTTCCAGGATTAGTGTCATTGTTTTTTACACTAATCCTGCAAAGCACCGGATTAGCGTAAAAAATTATGACGCTAGTCACACTAACTACTGCCATGGTGCGCCCTATTTTAAATACGGTGCTACCATTGTGGTGTTAGGGGGCCGCTAAGGAGTGCAAGAAAAGTGGCGCTGCACCATTATTAGCACATGCATGACTGGGAGCGAGAAGAGTATTGGCCTTTCTGGTGAGTTTCCTTTTTCTAGAGCGGGCTCTGGTACATGATGTCCTTGAAATACAAAAAACAAATATGATTTTTTATTGATTTTCACGTAGCCCAAGTGAGCTGCAATTTTCTGAATGACATCTTGAATTGTGTTAATTTGATCATCTCCGTTAAATGTTATATTTGAATAAAGATGAAAATTGGATAGGGCATGCTCCTGTGATATATGTAATAATAGAATTTTATCAATTAGAAGATAAGATATATGCTGTTCGACCTCAGAAGTAGCTCGAATGCCTAGTAGTCCAGTATAAAATGTGATACTTTTATGTCGCTAAAGACCTTGCTGATGCATATTTTTGTTATTGCTGGATTCTGCAAGTGGTCATTGGCAATACGTCATTTTATATTTCTGTCTCAGACTGACCGCAGCTACAAAATGAATCACTCTCAGATTATTTTTTAACTGGTGTCATGTAAAATGGATACTCACACGCACAATACTGAATAAGGCTAATTAGGTAATATGTGGGAACCAGGGTCGGACTGACCCTTAGGGCAGTCAGGCAGTGCCTGATGGGCTGGTCTGACAGGTCAGTCTGTGGGCCGTTTTTTTTGGCTACTTGTGATCCTGTTTTATGGTCTGCTGGGCCGTTTTTTAGGTCGAGCGCGCAAGCGCTTTGACTAGTAGCAGCTCGCTTCGCTCGGGCGGCGGGGACGGCGTGTGTTGGTGGTGGTGGGATAAAATATAACTTAAAATATATATATATATTTCTTTAAAACTTACCTGATCCACCGCTCATCTTTCTCCTGTAGCTGCAGGCAGGCAGAGGCTCCCATCCTGCCCTGCAGCCAATCCTGACGCTGCTTATAGCAGCATCAGGATTGACTTGGAGGGCCCAGCCGAGGCGCTCCCAAGCAGAGTGGGAGCCTGTACATGCTCTCTCCAGCCCGGCAACTTTGTTGCTGGGCTGGAGAGGGCTTACTGCATATGTATGTGTGGCCACCCAAGACGGCCAGCCAAACATACATGTGCACTGAGGGGAGTGCACAGTGCACTCCCCTCACTGCTGGTCGCCGCTGTGGCACGCCCCTTTAACTAACGAAACGATAATAAACATAGTTTGTTTTCGTTTCGTTTGTTAATGTTTTTTCCGCTTCTGCTGTTGCCTGGGGAGGCGACGCTCCTCTGCCCTAACGGAGGAGCCGCCACTGGCTCTGACCTATTTTAAGTATTGTGGGCTTTTAACCACGCCCACCGCATGCCCATCACTATCACTCATTTGTGGGCTTGACTTTTAAAAATCCTTTGTTATCATTGGTAACTACTTTACGTTTGTCCCTGCTTGGGGTGGTTTGGTTGCCGCCTTGGACATCGACCCTGTTACGTAGATAATTGCAAGTTTGCCCATACATTTGACTACTGGCAAACGTCTTTTTCCTTTTGTGTCTCTCCTTCGCACTCATGCTCATGGGGCCGTGGCACTTTGAATCGGCTCGCTTATGTCAACTGTTTTACTTTTCATTTTCAATTTAAGTGGCAAGAAAAGTCCAGTTAGGAATTTACAACATTAACAGCTCTAACGTGAGCAAACTTGAGACCCATTGCATTGTAAATTCTTGTTACTCTTGATTTCACTGATTTTAAAACAAACATCATCTGTAGTGAGCTGAAATCCATGCAGTTATCCATACCTTGCAAAACACTTAACAAGTTCAGAAATTCCACAATTACTTGCCAGTATTCATCATTATTCTGAGTCGTAGTCTTCCTAGTCCCAGCCATGTCAAAATGAGCATTCCTGCTGTCACCAACAACATTCAACAATAAATTAAAAAACCTAACTTTATCTCCCAAACTTTCCACCCCAGGAAGACACTATCCTGTGAACCATATAGGAGTTGCCGAAATGCTTGAACTTTCTGCACTACCAAGCACATTCAAATAAAACACAATTTTTCCACCTCTTCCACAGGAGGGAAGGGCAGGAAAGTGGGACTGGGACAAGGAAGACTATGACTAAATCTAATAAAGATTACCAGTAAGTAATTGCAGCATTACCGTCCTCGTCCATCTTCTTCGTCCCAGTCGTTACAAAATGAGTGCATACTCAAACCACATAATAAATAAACATTGTCTTACCAGACCACACAGAAATTGACTATAGTGAGCTTATTCAAATATCCAGATAGTGGCAAAAAATTTCTTGATTGCCAACAAAACATCAGACTAAAATGAAGTCAGCAGATCTCCCACTTTCAACATATTGTAGAAATAAACCTGTGCAGGGAAGAGCAAGTACACATGTGTTTTAAAGAAACTCCCATAAATGTTGTCCAGGAAGATGAATTCTCCCTGGTGGAGTGGCCCTGAATTTTGTGAGGCAAGGGAACTTCTGTTTTTTGGTAAGGAAAGGAAATAACCATTTTTACTCATCAACTCAAAGTGGAGACCGTGGGGCTATGGCATTTACTTGCATGGCTGAAGGTCACAAATAAGGACCCTGCCTTCGTAGAAGTGGAAGTCCTTTCCTGGTAAATGGATAGAACCCTGTTTAAGTCTAAGGAATGCCACTGAGTGTCCTGTTCTGATGATGGTGTAGGACAAAAAGTAGGAACAGCCACATCCTCTGCAATGGAAAGAAGGGATCTTTGTCAAAAAGGTCGGATCTAGCCTCTAAACCACTTTGCCTTGGAAAAACGTTATATAAGGGCCAGGGACTAAAATGGTGCCATTTTCACCCAATCTAAGCCCTGAAGTCACCACTACCTGAATACCTTTACGATTAAATAGTTTCAGGAAACTGTGGGTTCAAACAGCGAAGTCTGCAAGATGTTGAAAACCAGCGGTAAATTCCAGGAGGACACAGAGGCTTCTCTAAAGATGTGAAACCAGAAGATCGAAATAAGTAAGAGCGAGACCTCCAAATGCTCTTATCGCAGGCTACTGGCTGCAGAACAGTGAAACAGCCAGCCCTAACAACAACCTATCCTTGAGAAATTCCATAACTTTCCCACCTTCACAAGGTAAAGAAGAAGAAATCTTCGAAGCACACTACATGGAATAAGTCTTCCAATGTCTACTGTAGACTTTAAAGTGCTTTGTTTCCTGAAATTTTGAATATTTAGGGCTATGTTTTCTGAACAACCAAGACTCTCTAATCTCCGCCTCTCAAGTTTCAGACCTCCAGGAAGATGTGTAATAAAAATCTCTCAGGCAGATGGGGAAATCTGACAGGGAAGGGAACGACTGGAAATAGCCATTGGTGGGTCCACCGTGACTTGCTATAGTAATGGGTACCAAGGACAACGGGTCCAGGTTGGCACCACCAATATCTCCACTCTTTCCTCTTTGTTTTTGGACAAAACCTTTCAAATGAGGGACAATTTATGAAAGGCATAAAGGAGCAGCTTGGGCCACTAGAAGCTAAGTGCGGACACCATTCACGCCCCAGAGGATGGAGGTAGGGAGCGAAATATGGGGAAAAGTGTGCCATGGGAGAAGCAAACAGATCCACCTGAGGGGTTAAGAATCTCCTCATAGTCCTCCAAAATATCTGAGGGCAAGGTGCTATATCTATTGAGGAGGAATTCATGCAGTCTTCCATACCATGCAAAACACCTATAAAGCGTGTCTTTAATTCAGAAATGCTCCAATTTGCAAACATGGTTCACTTTTTTGACCATCTAATTCACAAATTGGGTCATTTTTATTTTGGGGCCCAGCCCTATTTTCTGTCCCAGACATACCCAGGTCAGCACACAAAGAGGCACAACATGTAGGAAACCACAACATTTTTTTTTTTTTTTTCCAAAACGTTTTATTGAGGATTCCATTTTACATCCCTTGCGGGTACTATGATTAAAAAAACACACAAAAAGGGAATGGCTGGGGATCCACAGTCTGTGTATAGTTAAGTGATTTACATGAATAAACAATTTAAAGCAATTGTGAGGCAGGGGAAGGGATGAGAGAAAACAGACTGCAGAACATCAATATAGGATCAATATTCGTGTGTAATCAGCAGTATTTGTAACTCAATTTGAGCTGGATGTGGATAATCATACCAGCATACCATTGTAAGTCAGTGTCTCAATGGGCATGAATAGCTCAGGACTCCTGTTAAGATAGAATGGGCCAAGTTTAATGGAATACAAGGAACCTCTAATGGAATGTAGGAGGTAAAACATGGAACTGGGAAGAAGTTTGGGATAAGGAGAAAGAACGGGGTGGGGAACATGTAGCTTAGGCAGTAACAATGGGTTATGACTTGGTAGTGTGGTGAATGCGTGGGCAAATGTGTGTGGCTAGGGCAATGGGGGCAAGGGAATGATGTTCACCGGCGTGTTGCACCTACTAAGTGGTCCCTTGGGGGAAGGAAAAGAGAGGTGGGGGGGTGATGGCAAGCAACTTGTTTGTACAGTGGTAGTTGCTGGGGGCAACTCTAGGTGTGTGTCAAGAAGTCGTTAGTGGTCCTGGATTTTCTGAGACAGGAGACCTTAAAAGGCTTTGAGTCTGGGAGGAGGGGGGTCCCCAGCAGTGAGATCTTTGAGCTCTTCAAGCATGGTGTTTCAAACAGTTGCAATGGGGCATTTATGAAGTCTTTGGGCTACTTCCCAAAGTAATGTCAAACCTTCTGCCTCCCCCCAGTGTACCATTGCTCTTTGCCATTGGGGCAGGGTCGTGGAATGCTGAGCTCTCCAGTGTAGGGTTAGAAAGCGTGTTGCTATTAAGAGGCCTACATTAGCAAATTGTGCTCAAACCTTGTGGTGTTTCCCCCTGCAGAAGAGACACAGAGCCCTTGCTTCCAAGTGTTTAAGGTAGTTAACTCAGTGACTGTTGTTAGTATATTGTGTACGGCTTGCCATTAATTAGTGATGGTGTACAGGTCCACAGCATGTGTTTATGGTCAGCCATTTGAGTTTGGCACCTAGGGCAAACTAGGTTTGCCATTAAAAACATGCGTTTGAATCAGGGGGGCATGAGATACGCCCTGTGAAGTACCATATATTGAATATTTTTGAGTTTTTTTTCTGGGAAAGGTCTGGGGGGGACTCAAAGGCTTTAGATCATTCCGTATCATGTAGTGGTCTATCTAGGTCTTCCTCCCAGAGCTGTCAATGTAGGCCCCATGTGCTCCCTTATAGCTCTGTAGAGCCATGTTATTAAATGGCATTCCACACTCATAATGTATATTGTGTGGATTGCTAGATGGGTAGACAGTTCATTGTCAATTGGGCCCCATAATGACAGTAATATTGCTATTAGCTGTCCATTCAATAGGAATTGTCCTGAGTGAACACCGTAGTCTTATAGTTGGTCAAACCTGAGGAATTTGGAATTTTGAAAGAGGCCACCTACTGTATCTAGGGAGTGTTTGCACCGGACAGACAATTAGTCAGCTTTGAAAGGTCTAAAGGGTCCAAGAAGGTCCTGGAGGGGAATTGTGGAAAAATAATTAGGGGTGTGTTTTGATTTTTGAGAGTTTCGGGCTAGACATTTCCTAGCAACCTATACATGGAGGGATGAAGAGTGGTGCTGTTTAATATTGGGATGGAGGAGTTATCAGTGTATGTGGTGGGGAAGAGGACTGTCTACTGTGCTTGTCTCATATAGATTCTGACCTGCCAGCCAACAGGAAACCCATTGTAGCTGCGCCACCAGATAGTAGGCCACGCTCGAAATCATTTCGAGGCCTCCTTGACCCACCAGCAACTGGAGCTTATTAGGGAGACCCCTCTACTCCGTCTTCCAACAGCATGTCACCTAGCATTCGGTCCAGATCCCAGAAGAATATTTGACTGGGAAAGACTGGGACATTGGCAAAGTAGTATAATAGTCTGGGGAGGACTATCATTTTGGAGAGGGCCACTCAGCACGTTAGGGTGAGTCGTGGCGCTGCCAGAATCCTAATTGGACTTTGAGGGATGTAAAGACTCATTGTAGATTACTGTCAAATAGGTCTTGTTGCGAGTGGTAAAACCTGATTCCATGATACTGAACCGCGGCCACCTTCCATTCCAGTTTGAACCTACAAGTCGAAAGTCTCATGGAGGTGCATCTTGATTGAGTGGAAAGATGCAGGATTTCTCCCAATTCACCCAGAGTCCAGCGATCAACTCGAAGTCCTGAAAGGACTCTGATATGGAGGTGAGCTCCATCGCTCCATATATGTATAGGAGGAGGCTGTCGGCACAAAGTGAGATGGCATGCATAGTCCCATCAAGGGGGGTGCCCCATTGCTATCCCTCCAGACAGAGACGGTGAGCCAGTGGCTCCATGTTGATCACAAAAAGAATCGCAAAGAAGAGGCAGCCCTGTCATGTGCCACGGCCGACTGGGAAGGATGCTGAGATGAGGTATCCCACCCGTGCCCTAGAAGCCGGGTCTGTGTATAGGAGTTTTGTATGTGTCAGCAGTCATGGACCTATTCCCACCCTCTGATGGGAATAGGGAATTGAAGGTCTTGTCAAGATCTAATATAAGACTCACTGCTTGAGGGTAGTGCATAGATGTTTGGCCCATGATGTGGAAAAGGCGTCTTATATTATTGGAGGTATTACTACCCAGAACAAAGTCATTTTGGTCAGAGTGTACTAAAGTGGGGAGGATCTGTTGGTATCAGTCTGCAAGGATTTTGCCTAGGATTTTATAGTTGATGCCCAATAAGGCCACCGGTCTGTATGAAGTTAGCTGTGTAGGGTTCCAGTCCAGTTTTAATCTAGAGACAAGCAGGAATTCCGGGAGGGAAGGAAGGAGGGTGCCAGTAGTAAGGGCCTAGTTGTAAATGTCAATCAATTTTGGGACTAGATAGGTGGAGAAGTGATTGTAATATTCTATAGGGAGTCCGTCCAACCCTGGGGTCTTGTTGCGGGATAAGTTGTGTATTGCCTTTTTTACCTCTTTTATTGTAATCAACTCATTCAAGTCAGTGCATTCAAGAGAGTGAGGGGAGCCAGGAAGCATCTAATAGTGTTGATGAGAGTGGCAGAGGGAGCCCTGTACAGGTTTGTATAGTGTTTGCTAAAGGCTTGGAGGATGGCCGTCTTCGAGCGTAGAGAGTTACCTGTGGTTTGGGCTATTTCTGTGATTGGTGGGGTTTCAGTGTCCTGAAGGGCTAGCCACTCGAGTATCTGTCCGGGTTTATCCAGTGTTGCATGGCGTCTGGATGAGTATTCTGTATAATTTAAACAGTGTAAGAGCGTGGTTTGCTTTGGCCTCCATGAGAGCTTGGCAGATGGAATCATCCGAGGTTGGTGCGATTACCAAGTGTCACCACCTTTGCTTCAGCTTTTTGGACAGCAGTAGTTAATTCCCTGCGCATGTCGGTGATATATTGGGGCATATTTATACTTCGTTTGCGCCGAATTTGCGTCGTTTTTTTCGACGCAAATTCGACGCAAAACTAACTCCATATTTATACTTTGGCGTTAGACGCGTCTAGCGCCAAAGTTCATGGAGTTAGCGTCATTTTTTTGCGTGAACACCTTCCTTGCGCTAATGATATGCAAGGTAGGCGTTCCCGTCTTAAAAAATGACTCCGATGCATATGCGTCGTATTTATACTCTCGGGCAAAAATGACGCCCGGGAGTGGGCGGGTCTAAAAAACCCGCATTAGCGCCGGATTTTAACGCCTGGGTCAGGGCAGGCGTTAAGGGACCTCTGGGCTCAGAATGAGCCAGAGGTGCCCTCCCCTGCCCCCAGGGACACCCCCTGCCACCCTTGCCCACCCCAGGAGGACACCCAAGGATGGAGGGACCCACCCCAGGGACATTAAGGTAAGTTCAGGTAAGTAATTTTTTAAAAAATAAATTTGTGGCATGGGGGGCCTGATTTGTGCCCCCCTACATGCCACTATGCCCAATGACCATGCCCAGGGGACAGAAGTCCCCTGGGCATGGCCATTGGGCAAGGGGGCATGACTCCTGTCTTTGCTAAGACAGGAGTCATTTCAATGGGGGTTGGGAGTGAAAAAGAAATGGCGCAAATCGGGTTGAGGCGATTTTTTTGCCTCAGCCTGACTTGCACCATTTTTGCACGCCCATACTCCATTTTCCTCCTACGCCGGCGCTGCCTGGTGTACGTCGTTTTTTTTAACGCACACCAGACGGCGCTGGCGGCTAATGCAGGCTAACGTCATTCAATAAATACGGCGCCCGCATGGCGCTTCAGAATGGCGTTAGCCGGCGCTAATTTTTTTGACGCAAAACTGCGTTAGCGCAGTTTTGCGTCAAAAAGTATAAATATGGGCCATTGTATGCATAAGCCCCTAATGACTACTTTAAAGAAATCCATTTTGACTGCTCGGGAGGTGGCTGTACCATGTTTGGGTTTGAAGTTTTGGAAAATGTGGGTTAATTGTGTGTTGCAGAAGACCTGGTCATCTTTTACGTCCTTGGATAACCACCAAGTGGGCACTGGAGGAGTGGTGTGCCCCATTCAATGTCCAGTATCTGAGTGGTTTTGTCTGACAGTACACAGCCTAAGTAATTTGACTGTGTGAGGCAGGTGATCAATTCAAGGGAGCAGAGCAATCGGTCTAGCTGGATGTGCAAGTCATGGGGGGCCGAGTAATGGGAGTACAAGTGCTGATTGGGTTATGAGATCTCCCGGCATCCAAGAGGGGCCATTGTTCAACAAGAAGGTTTATTGAGGCACAACAGCACTTGTGACACTGCTGGTTAGGAGTCAACCACCACAATTCGATAATTACCCTCCAGCCCCCTCAGAATTCCAAAATGATGGTGTGGGGCTTTGTGATGCCACAGCATCATATAACATCTGCTGATACCACAGGTAATATGTATGCAATAGTTGCCAAAAAAAGAAGGATACATTTTTTTATTGCCAAGACTGCTGATACTGAATCCACATTATCAGGAGTGAGTGTTAATTAGAGGTGTGCAAGGTGGTATATGTATTTTGTCCATTAGGCGTCCCCCTACCATTTGCTTAAACAAAATGCTGCAGGCAGATTTTTAGGTCACAGCCTAAAAACATCTTGGGGACTTTCAGAAAGTTTACCTAGAAATGCATTCCACCCATTGATTACCATTGGCTTTGTGGTTTGTAACTCATATTTTCTGGCTTTCTATTTGCTGGCTTTATTTGTTTGTCCCTCCTGTTGCCTAAACCATGTTTACAGTATTCTTCCACAAACTCACTTTCTGTAAACAGGCCTTTAAATATTGTTCTTATCTTGCCACATTTGCTGTGCATTCAAAGTCAGAGGTCAAATGTCAGGCACTGTCTTTTGAGAGTGCTTATTTACTTTTCTTTCTCTGACTTCCAAGTGAGACGATTTAGGTGATAATCTTGCTGAATATTAGGGGTAGGAAATACATTTTTTTCAGCACCCTGCATTCTTTAAATGAACTGTGTATGTATTTCAGAATATATCAGAATTAGGAACACAAATGAACCAATTTTTTTGTTATTTCTTAAGTGTGTTGGAAACAAATCATTTAAAATGATCAAAATAAATCAATATACTAGGTGATGCAATTTCCCCAAATTTTTGTATGTGCACTGTATAGTTGTATTTATTAGTAAAACTGTAAGTTTGAGCAAATGTGTGAGGATTTGGGTGTACTATATAATATGCTGGGTAACCTTATCATGCAGTACACTCGCAAATACCATCTTGGGTCTAGTCAGGTATGTTTACTTAACCTTAAGTTCAACCCTGGGTGCCTGTACCTGGGAGCAGTGAGTCTTAGAAAAGGAACATTGTGTAAAGCATTTAACAGGCCCAAACAACGAAATAAGAAAGTCACATGACATGAAAGAAACAAGACACCGATTTATAAACATGGAGCTTGTTTTTATGATTTTTTATAGACACTAATCATTAAAATCCATTGAAGGGTTCTGGAGATACAGATTTTGGAAGCAATAAATAACTTAAACTGCAAACAAGCATTAGCCCACAAACAAATGTGGAAACTTTGGAAAGGTTTGAAACAGTTAGATCCATATTTATACTTTTTGACTCAAAACTGCACCAATTCAGTTTTGCGTCAAAAAGTTTAACGCCGGCTAACGCCATTTCTTACCGCCACTCTGGCGTAAAATGTATACTTTGATGCATGGCGGCGCAAACCACTGGTGTGAGTCTTTTTTTTTTACCCAAACCAATGCGTCACTTCGTAAAGAAAAATGACGTTAACGCGTCAAAAATGACTTTGATCCGGTTTACGACGTCGCAAACCGGATACGTGCCTTTTTTGTCACAATTGCGTCAAAAAGCGGCGCAAACACTGCAAAATGTGCAAAGGAGAGCCAAAATGGATCCCAGAAGCTTTGAGACCCCAGGAAGATGACAACGGACCAGGAAGCAACCAGAAGGACACACAAAAGACTCAGGAGAGGGAGAAGAAGAAAAGGAAGTGTCTGTTCAGTGCATACTGGTGAAAGAGGTGACGGAACACCAGCACCAACTTTTTGTCACCTCTAAATTGCCAATTGGTAGGAGAGAGGCAATTTGGCAACAAATTGTTGACAAGATAAACAGTGTGGCAGAAGTACGGAGAACAGTCATCGAGTGCAAGAAACGCTGGCATGACTGCAAGCACAGGACCAAGGAAAAGATGGCCAGGAACAGGAAGGCAGCACTGCAGACTGGTGGTGGGAGTCCAGCACCGCTGGAGGCCCTGGACCACATGGAGGAGATGGTGGCAGCCGTCATCCCTGAGGAGATCGTCACAGGGATTCAAGGACAGGACAGCGCAGACTGCCAGGAGACAACACAGATGCAGGGTAAGTTGCATAGGAAACTAAAATGGCTATTTGTAAACTGTAAGCAGGGGGCAGACCTACCTACTACACAATGCATGGAAGTCATGATATTCAGGGAGTGGAATGGCAAAGGGGCACGGCACGGCACAGGGGCATGGACTGTTCAGAGGAAACCTGGGGCACAGTACTACACTACACCAACAACATTTGCATTGGGGTATGCTGCCATGCCAAGGATGATGGACAGGTAAAGCCAGTCCAGGAGGGTAGGGTACAACGTAAAACTGGCCTGCTGTCACATGACAGCTGGTATTGCCGCTACGTGAACTAGGGCTCAATTAACAGTCTCAGGCCATATCCGCAAGTGGAATTTAACATTGACAACAGTTGCCACTACCACCTCTGCTGTTGTGTGCAGGTCAAGTAGCTAATGTCAGTTACATGCCCATGGATCAAACACACCCAAATTAGAGGGTTCAGGATGACAACATTATCAATCCCCTGTAATCAATAAAAATGTGCTAAACCAGTCAAATGTGAATGTCCATAGTCTCTACAAACATCAGCCATTGTCATAAACATTATGAGGTACACAGCAGTAATGTCACATCCATGCTGCATATGTCAGGGTCCACCCTGTGCCTGGGTCACAATAGCTGCAATGACACCATGCAACATCCCAACTGTTATACTGCTCAGACAACAGCATTGAGGGGGAGGACATATGTAACTGGCTAGTGAAATACACCCGCACAGTCAGAAGATGAAATGGAACACTGCTAGGACCACCAGTGCAATCCAATGTAGCACACATTCCCCAAAATCAACATTACACACTACCAATGCTGACATCTGTAGTGTGCGATGCCATTGCTATACAGAGTATATGCTAGGTCTCAGCATCATATAGCTGGATGTGAAATATCAGAGACTGGGGCAGTTCCACATTGTTAAGTGTGGTGCAAGTGCCATCAGAACACCCACAGCCAGTGCAAGGCAACAACATGAGAATGGAAGTAGACGAAGGGTTCAGTAGGACAAGAAGGTGGCAACATACAATTTTGGCAGAACCTACACCTAGAGGATATGACGCTGACATTTCCCCAAACTGCCCACACTACATGTGACATGCAGGTTGGGCATAGACCTGGGAGACTGCTAATATTAAAGACAGGAACAATGAACAGGAACCAATATCACAATGTACAACTAATAGGAAGTCAGGCACGTCACATAACAAATGCCGCAACACAGACACACTAATTGTATTGTATCTCATTGCAGAGGACGATGGCTCTCCTGGGGATATGCCTGTCCTGGACTTCCCTGATGACATGGATGACGAGCTGACAAACATCAGCCAGCAGACCCTCCAAGATGTTCTTGGAACCCTCCAGACCCCACCTTCAGTTGCAAGGAGGAGCACAGATACAGCAGCCATCACAGAGGACCCACCCAGCACCCCAATTGTATGACCTGCCAGCTCCATCCCAGCTGAGGACTCTGACGAAACTGGCACCAGCTTTGAGAGGACTGTAGTTGGAGTACAGCGGGAGCTGGCCAAAGAGGTGTGGGTGGGGATGCAAAATATGGCAGCCAGCATAGAGGGGGTGCATTCCTGCATGATGTCAACTGCAGAACAGGCAGCAACCATGCGAGGGCGAACATCAATCTTGCAAGAACTTCAACAAAGTGTGAAGGAAATCAGCACAGCAGTAAGAGAGTTGACACAACACCTCCAACAACAAACCTTTCAACGCATGCACAAATGCAATATTGACCCCCTCAGGGCCGACCTGGCTGTCTACCAGACTGATGTAGCTACTATCTTTGAGAACCAGCAGCTCCTCCTTGCTGCAGTACTGCCCTTCATAGCCCCACAGTTGGCAGCTACCGGGATTTCTGACTCCACGTCTTCAAACACTGAAGTGTGTGTGGCCCCTTCACACCCACCACCACCAAGGGCAGAGGAGACTACACACACATCAGAAGATGAAGACGTGGAACAGATCACCTTCACCTGTAATAGTACCCGGTAGCACTAGTCCCTGCCAAATGGCCACTTATAACCAAGATCCTGTGCTTTGTAACATGCCAGTCTTGCAACAGCTGCTCACAAGCACTGTTTTCCAGCCCACTGTTTACCTTGTCACTATGCCCTGTGATTGTCTCTCACTACCTCGTTGGCAATTCATGTCCCTCTGCACTGTATGACACTTAACCCCAGCATGTCCAATGACATGTCCTTTTGCACTTTTGTAGGATCACAATGGAAGGTGTCACACTAATGGACTCACAATCCTGGACTATGTAAAATAGCACCACAGCACTTTAAAATAAATAGCACTTACACAACCACTTTGTTTCTGTTTAATGTGACACATCAAACGTGAGGGAGATTAGTGATGTTTGCCTTGTGTCAATGCCCATTGAATGTCAATACAACTGCCCTGAAAGAATGTGGGCAGATAACTATGCACTGTGGTCTCGATTGTACCATCATCTGCCCTCCCTCAGTGTTAATTCTGAGGTAAATAGAAACTATACCGTATAATGCTGTGTTGGACAGAATAAGTCTTCTTCAAGGGATGTCTAAGCAGAAAAATATTGTCTTCTAAATTTTCTTCCAGACAATCTTTACGTATGTGACATTTGACTCAAATTTTTCCTCCCTCACACACACCATACAGCAGGAATGGATGTGTATGAGTGCACATACAAATAAGTAACCTGGCTGTACAATGTAACAAATGATAGGTGTGTGTTATGTATACTATACTACATGAGGTTATGCCACCACTCACCTTATCAGGGTTCACATGAACATCAGGCTGCAGGCAGATGTAACACAGTGTCCTCAATACCAAATCTGGTCTCAAAGTATGTCAGATTGAAAACATACATCCAAACTTAACAACACATTGGGATCCATAGTAACCTTGAGTGGTGGGTGCAATGGATGGCAGATGCATAGAGAAGTAGCTTTGGTGTAGCTGCCAATGTGACAGCTCAATTGGGATTTGGATGCAGGATGGAACACAAATGCAAATACTAAATTGACACTGTTCACCCATGCCAAGGCCCTGATCCCCAGCATATGACACATACTGTAAAGGAGTACCTAAATATTTATTTAACAGTAAAAAAGGATACTAAAACTAGGGAAAACACCTTAACTAACCTAACCTATCCTAACTACACATTACCCATTACCCAACTGGTCCAAACTACCCTAACGTAAAAAACACTCTAAACATCAACCCCCAACCCCCTTATATGATGGGACACATGGAGGACAACGTATACTAACCTAAACACATACTATCCTATACTAAACAAATCTATATGTTTTTGTATTTGTTTATTTTTTTAATTTTTTTATTTAATACACAAAAACCCCAACATCATCCCCCACCCACCCACACCCATGAAAAAAACATGTAAAAATATCATACCCTCCACCTCCAACCCACTACTGATAACAAAACTAACAGCCTATTCTAACCTAACACTAAGCCGCCTAAACCCAATAATTAAAAGAACCAGGAAAGAGGTGTGAGAGGAGGGTATCATGGGTGAGGGTATCATATTCACAAGTTCACCCTCCGCAGGGTCTTCTTAATGGCACGCACCCTCTTATTTATTTGCGACACCTCCTGCTGCAGCCTGTCCATTCTGAGCAACATCCATGCAGGTCACGTTGCTTAGCACGAAAATCACCAGTGTCAATGACTGCAGCAGGGATGGTCTGAGTGCCAGTTGTTGAGGGTTGTCCAGTTGGTGGTGCCATGCTTGGAGGGGGAGGTGCAGGTGCTGCTGTCAGTGGTCCTGGAGCTGAGGAAGTTGATGGTCCTGCAGTGGTGGCTGGCATCCTTGGTGCCGCCTGGGTCGTAGTGGTGGTGCTGGTGGTGGCGGCTGTTTTGGACACAGAAGGGCCCGCTTGGGCAAATGCCCTCCACAACCTTGAGGCTCTTTCATGGCGATAACGCCATGCCATGTAGCGGAACCCAGACTCCACATCCAGAATGTGGCGGTAACGCATCGCCCTCTGCTGAAATTCACGGATCTGGCTGGCATCCATATTGGCTGCTGTTAAAAAAGATAAAGCCAAACATTAGGTACATCATTGTATGATACAGCCAGTGATGAGAATCAGACAATACATCTAATGTAGCTGAAACAGGCCATATCACCATACAGATCACAGATTCACCCTGAGGAAGTACATGCCAACGCAGCCTACACATGTCCTATCTAACAGCACAGCAATGCTCTAAAAGATGTGTACCAACTTAAATGATTTCAGCATCATTGTTCAGCCATTAGTCACGTAACAAATGCTACAAGTCCTCCACTTTGACAGGCCAACTAATGACTATCTTCTGGATGATAATCAAGGGCCACAAGATCTGTGATTTGTAAATGGAATTGCCTGGATGGTATGCAGTTGCTAATCAAGAGTGGGTATCCTAGGTTTGGACAAGTGATTTACAGATTTACAGGTCTGTGTACTACACTTGGATCATCACATCAAGGTACACATTTCATAACCCTAAGCCTGTGCCTCAGGGGGAGTTGGACACGCAACACATACTTTCAAACATCAAGGACACCCAGGAAGCTTTGGACAGCTGTACATGGGTTTAGTCAGCCCACCACAGGTAAGGAGGGTGTCCAACTAGGATAGACACAAACCTTGGACAATCCCATCCACATTTATGTTTGAAATTGCAGACAATTGTCAACATCATTTGATACCACCAATACCTGTCCTACAACAAGCAGATAGATGCAAGCACACATCTGGGCATGAGCTGCATGCACACCTATGACATTGTACTCAAGTGCCACATACACATAGCACAACATGTGGAGCTAGATGCTGCTAGGGAGTCAAACATACAGTCCAACATGCTCATTAGTGAACAGGGAGGCTCATACCTGTGGGTAAGACTTTGGCATCCCTATTCTGTGAGATTCAGGGTCTAACTTGCTGACTAAATCATGAAAATGGCCCTTTTGCTAAATGTTCTTTACAAGAAATTTAACAACAAATGTCACCCTATTCACATGGCCATGCCTACAGGGCTGCACTACAATCCCAAAATATGACTATACGCTACTGATTGTCCAACTCAAATATGGTGAAAAAAAAGTGAAACTCCAGTCAAGTTATATATCAGATCATGTGCCAGCACATCATAACTTGCTATGTGTCCAACACACAGGAGTAAATCACACAACAGCTACAAACACAACACAGAACAGAAATATCCACTCTTACTGGATATGTCTGGGTCCGCAAATCGAGCCACTTTGCCAATTGTGTAAAAAGCAGGTCCACCTGTAAAGCATGGAAGGGTGAAATGTGCTCAATGTCTGTACACTGTACAACACTTTCAAATAAGATTACTGTGTGTGACATTATTTCTGAAAGTCCATCCTCTCAGGCATGATGATACTCCAACATACATAGCACTGCAAACATGTATAGACCCTGTCACTCCAGTGAGTGGTACACACACATCTGCACACATGGACTGGCCCCATCAATTGGTTGCAGACTCATTTATGGCGTGTACTAATTTAATCATTTGTAGTAATGAGAGACATGCAAAGCCACATTCCTGGAGCACAGCAATGCCAGTCACTCAGGTATTGTGGCTTGTGCATCAAGGGACAATCAGTTACTGTGTGATGCTCTTGTAGGTTGATTGAAGGTCATGATTTATTATGCTTTTTATGGTCCCTTACATGTAGGGCCTGTGTTGTGTGTAGGTTAAATTTGCTACATTAACAGTGTACCCTGAGCCACATATGCCCCCTATGGCACCATAATGGCAGGGATCCTGTGCGTTACCAGGTGACAATTTGAGGCAAAACATGGATTGGCCATTTTTAATATTTTAATACAACAATGAAATATATGCTGACAGTGTATATTGTGGTCATCCATGACAGAATGCATGGGCACAGGTGTAGTCATTGCTCCTGAAATGTGTCACTCGTTGCCCTGTGTACCCATAATGGGTTTTGGAAATCACAGTTAGCCACATTCATCATCTTACATTTGCCAAGTTGGGAGATCAGTGGGTATGCAGCAAACTGACACTGTCACATTATTGAAACATGGTTTAGCAAATGTACTACTGTGTCAATCATGATGATGTAGGTTTCAGTTTGTATGTACCTTCGGAATGGCAGCAGTCACAGGAATGCTGGTCTTCTGATCTTAGCATACACCCATGTCTGTGATAGCCTCCATATAGGGAAGTTAGTTATTGTACATATGCTGCACTAGATCAGCAGGGTTGTACCAAACGTAAACTAGCAAAGTGTTAGGGAACTTTAGATGGATGATGGAATTGGTCAGGGGTCCCTCGCACAAAATCATGCACGTAATACATTGTGACCATGCATTCCCCAACGTCAGGTATCCCATGATGACCCCATAACTTATGAGAAGTGCATGGCTATAGAGTAACACAGATGGGAAATGCATTAGCTCTGTTCCAGCTATTGTGCCCAAGACCAATTCAAAACACACAGGTACAATGAACAAAGGATAGTTGTTATCCCTCAATTTGTATCATTTGCTTCATGTTATATGCTACAGCTATGGAAAATAGCACCAAACATTTAGATATGAACCTGTGTGAATTACTTTGGCATCCATTCCTAATTTAATTGTGGCACAACCAAGTCAAACTATCAGCCTAAGATATTACTGGAGGTTAGAAAGAAATTGGTACATATGGGCCGGAATACAGTTCAGACATGTATTCAAAATAATTGGGGAACACCTTAAGTCTTTGAATTAGCTTGTGAATAACATCTCTTTCCTGGTACACTCACAGACCATAGATAAAACATATGTTTGAGCCGCATTACCATCATCTATTGACGTGAAAACAACACTAATTTACAAGATCCATTTGTGTTTTGTAAGTTAGTGCAGCTGTTGCGTCAACAAATGACGGTAATGTGTAGCAATTATTGTATAACTCAGGGCCACTGTATGTTTAACTTGCATTCCACATGTCCAAAAACATTGCCTGCAACATTTCAACAAATCTGCTACTGTCACTACAGAGCATTTAAATGTGCACATTACTCTGAATTGTACTTACCAACAGGGCCACCAATCACAATACCTAGGTGGTCCAGCAGGTCTTGCTCTCTGGCAACAAGGTCAGACCAGCAGTGCTTCAGTTGGTGGTCGTTGCACGGTGTGTTGAAGATGTGATGCAGATGGTACAACACCTTTGACCACCGGAGCCTCCTTGCCTCTGTGTGATACCCCTGTATCACCCTGCCACCTGCTTCTATCATCAAGGGGAGGAAGTGGCACATCAGCCAAATGAATGCCCCCAGCTCCTCCTCACCCATTCTCCCCAGACGTGGCGTACCCAACATGACAGAAATAATAGGAAAAATAAAGGGTACAGAGGATAATAAAGGGAAAGGAGGGAGGAAAATGAAAGAAAAGTAACCCTAAAACAGCCCAGCTATCCCCAAACTAACAATACCCACAACAGACTCCTAACAGTTAAAAGACAAAATTAAACACCAAGGGGCATATTTATACTCCGTTTGCGCCGAATTTGCGTCGTTTTTTTCGACGCAAATTCAACGCAAAACTAACTCCATATTTATACTTTGGCGTTAGACGCGTCTAGCGCCAAAGTTCATGGAGTTAGCGTCATTTTTTTGCGTGAACACCTTCCTTGCGTTAATGAGATGCAAGGTAGGCGTTCCCGTCTTAAAAAATGACTCCCAGGCATGTGCGTGGTATTTATACTCCCGGGCAAAAATCACGCCTGGGAGTGGGCGGGGCAAAAAAACCCGCATTTGCGCCTCTTTTTAACGCCTGGGTCAGGGCAGGCGTTAAGGGACCTGTGGGCTCAGAATGAGCCCAGAGGTGCCCTCCCCTGCCCCCAGGGACACTCCCTGCCACCCTTGCCCACCCCAGGAGGACACCCAAGGATGGAGGGACCCATCCCAGGGAAGAAAAGGTAAGTTGTGGTAAGTATTTTTGTAAAAAAAATTTGTGGCATAGGGGGGCCTGATTTGTGCCCCCCTATATGCCACTATGCCCAATGACCATGCCCAGGGGACAGAAGTCCCCTGGGCATGGCCATTGGACAAGGGGGCATGACTCCTGTCTTTGCTAAGACAGGAGTCATGTTAATGGCGTCTGGGCGCCCAAACAAAATGGCGCAAATCGGGTTAAGACGATTTTTTTGCCTCAGCCTGACTTGCCCCATTTTGGGACGCCCAAACGCCATTTTTCCCTACGCCGGCGCTGCCTGGTGTACGTCGTTTTTTTTCACGCACACCTGGCAGCGCCGGTCGGCTAACGCCGGCTAACGCCATTCAATAAATACGGCACCCGCATGGCGCTTCAGAATGGCGTTAGCCGGCGCTAATTTTTTTGGCGCAAAACTGCGTTAGCGCAGTTTTGCATCAAAAAGTATAAATATGGCCCCAAATATGACAAATAAACACTTACAATGAACAACTGAGACAATTACACATAAAACAGATGACAAATAGGATGGCACCCAGGAGACAAAAGCACAATTGGGACACACAAAACTCTAAGCACAGCCACACAGTCCAGAAAAATCACAGACTGCAAAGTGAAAGTGAAAGTACACCCACTGTACCAATTCTGTAAATAGGATATCCTATTACATCACTTCCTGCCTCAAATGTGGTGCATTTTTATTATGATGCCACAAAATATTATGAGGCTTACAGTCTGTGCATCATTTTGTTTTTACGCAAATGCTTAAAAATTACCCCTCATCCATAGTTCAAAATATTGAGCATTGGTAACCAATTTTATGGGGTACAGTGTAGGAATTACCCCTCAGGCCAATGGATGTATCATGGCTGTGAGCGTAATTTTTCTACGCATATGTGGTGATTTTTGATGCATTTTCGTCTTTTTTGACGCGTTTGTATCAAAATTTATGTCTTTTACTGGGTTTGGGTCATTTCTCACATTTTTATAGTACATGACAGCTGTAACTGTACAGAGATAGGCTGTTTGCACCTGCATTGTGCATTCCAGTGTTTGGGCACATGTGGGAGATCACACTACTGTGGACCATGATACTCCAGTTGTTGTACCGGATGAGCACTCTTCACTGACGCAATAGATACCCAAACTTTTGGAATACAAATTAGTATTACCCAGTTTGAGCAGGTTGTGCGTCAATAGAGGATAGCAAGGCTATGCAACTTAATACATTAACTCATTGCCTGTGTATCAATGTCTGTGAATTGGCTGTTTCAATTTTAGTTGGGCCTCTTTGTGACCATCACAAGAAGTGTTTTCATGAATGTGCTTGTATGTATGTGTTGTAAATGTGGATAACCATCAGATGCTATTCAGTGTGGAAATGAGTCAGGAAATGTGTTTGTCATACACGTAGCAACTAATGCTGTGTTAACTTCTTTGACTTCTGGGACAAAAGCATCTCCCATGACAAACTATGCACAGGATAGATGAGGACGGTTGATAATGGCAATGTTACAAGAGTAAGCCATCACATGTACTGGAATGTTGGATACCACTTCCTGGTCACTTGTTTGTATACTACCCATGAGTCAGGCATTTGAAAATGTTATGTAGGTACAGTGTTTGTGACACAGAGTCCCAAAACCAATTCACAAATATAATGTCACTCCACAGTTTGAGTCATATAAATGACCTATGTTTCTCTTGTGGCAGTGGAGGACCAGCAGACCAATCAGCATGTGTTCACATATTTCCAGTGGTTAATTGCACAAAGGTGTCCATTTCAAGTGTGTGGCCATATGTACCCTGTGTCATTATTGGGCTCCATGTTGTCAAAGTTACGTGCAGGTCTAGTCATGAGTCTGTGGAGCCATTTCCTGCATTAACAGAGTATCCTTCAAAGCAGAATTGAATGAAAGCCAAAAAGGAATTGACAACACACATGGGGATAGTCCAGCTATGGCACTGCAGACGTTTTATGAGACTGACAACAGGGCAACCTTGATGTGCTTACAAAGTTAATGGATCAGTAATTTAAAACCGCCAGGTTTAATCACAACATTTGTACACAGGGTGGCCTCTAAAATTCCCACTGCAACCGGGAACATCACTGCCTCTGTGCTGATTAATCTCACAGCTAGTCACCACGCAAACACCATCATTATGTTGCAGCCAATGTGAATCTGTGTGTGGACCGTCAGGGCACAAACATGTTTTGTCCTTTCATGCACATTAGCAAACGTTGTTTGTTGTGCTGGAGGCACCATACCCAGTCCATCCATACAGCCATGGTACACTGTCACTGTTTGTCACTCATGCATACATGAAACCCAGACAAGGGATAGGGCCGGGATTAGGCCATTTGAAGACATGTCCCAGACCATGATACGATAAGTAAACTGATTACGCTATATAATCTATTTGAGGATTCATCGTAGACCTACCAGACACAATATCCCAGGAGGAAAGTGAGGGCATGGAAAGCATCTATGAGACAAATGTTGCCACAGGGAACCTTTATGGTAACACAAAGACAATCAGGCTAACAGGATGGAGGCTCTGTCAGGAACTAACATGAACAAGGCAAATACACAGTGAGCAGACTCTGACTGGGAAAAGCTGGAACAACACTGTGGAAAATGAAAACTGTATTTGTCTGTGGGCTGCAACGTTACACAATCACCCAAAGCCTGTTTTACACAAGTGATTTATACGGCAATGCACAACAAGGATATACATAAAATGGCAGCTTCTAAGCCATTCCAGGCAGCAGCAAGGGCAGTGCAGGTTCAAATGGCTGGTCTGCATGGAAGTGCTCACAGGTGTGTGCAGCTTCAGTCTCTCACAAGTCCTGTAGGTGAGAATCAAGTGGAAAGGGCCAACAGTATCTTTCACATGGGAAGCAAATGACAGGTGATTACAGGTCCTACAGACTACCAGGCAGTGCATTATCAACCTGAAGTCCATGTAAACAGATAAACTATGACTATGGCATGCCATACTAAAGAGGGAAGCATATAGTAGGGACTTATAAGTAAGTCAGGCTTTGCCAATTGGGTGTATCCAATTTGACATGCAATTTGTACGAGGTCAGGGCACTGCCACTGAGATCTGGTTAGCAGGCTTCAGTGCACTCTCAGAGTCGAAAACCAGCAGAATCAGTCCAGAAATAATAGGAAAAATAAAGGGTACAGAGGATAATAAAGGGAAAGGAGGGAGGAAAATGAAAGAAAAGTAACCCTAAAACAGCCCAGCTATCCCCAAACTAACAATACCCACAACAGACTCCTAACAGTTAAAAGACAAAATTAAACACCAAGGGGCATATTTATACTCCGTTTGCGCCGAATTTGCGTCGTTTTTTTCGACGCAAATTCAACGCAAAACTAACTCCATATTTATACTTTGGCGTTAGACGCGTCTAGCGCCAAAGTTCATGGAGTTAGCGTCATTTTTTTGCGTGAACACCTTCCTTGCGTTAATGAGATGCAAGGTAGGCGTTCCCGTCTTAAAAAATGACTCCCAGGCATGTGCGTGGTATTTATACTCCCGGGCAAAAATCACGCCCGGGAGTGGGCGGGGCAAAAAACCCCGCATTTGCGCCTCTTTTTAACGCCTGGGTCAGGGCAGGCGTTAAGCGACCTGTGGGCTCAGAATGAGCCCAGAGGTGCCCTCCCCTGCCCCCAGGGACACCCCCTGCCACCCTTGCCCACCCCAGGAGGACACCCAAGGATGGAGGGACCCATCCCAGGGAAGAAAAGGTAAGTTGTGGTAAGTATTTTTGTAAAAAGATTTTGTGGCATAGGGGGGCCTGATTTGTGCCCCCCTACATGCCACTATGCCCCATGACCATGCCCAGGGGACAGAAGTCCCCTGGGCATGGCCATTGGGCAAGGGGGCATGACTCCTGTCTTTGCTAAGACAGGAGTCATGTTAATGGCGTCTGGGCGCCCAAACAAAATGGCGCAAATCGGGTTAAGACGATTTTTTTGCCTCAGCCTGACTTGCCCCATTTTGGGACGCCCAAACGCCATTTTTCCCTACGCCGGCGCTGCCTGGTGTACGTCGTTTTTTTTCACGCACACCTGGCAGCGCCGGTCGGCTAACGCCATTCAATAAATACGGCGCCCGCATGGCGCTTCAGAATGGCGTTAGCCGGCGCTAATTTTTTTGGCGCAAAACTGCGTTAGCGCAGTTTTGCATCAAAAAGTATAAATATGGCCCCAAATATGACAAATAAACACTTACAATGAACAACTGAGACAATTACACATAAAACAGATGACAAATAGGATGGCACCCAGGAGACAAAAACACAATTGGGACACACAAAACTCTAAGCACAGCCACACAGTCTAGAAAAATCACAGACTGCAAAGTGAAAGTGAAAGTACACCCACTGTACCAATTCTGTAAATAGGATATCCTATTACATCACTTCCTGCCTCAAATGTGGTGCATTTTTATTATGATGCCACAAAATATTATGAGGCTTACAGTCTGTGCATCATTTTGTTTTTACGCAAATGCTTAAAAATTACCCCTCATCCATAGTTCAAAATATTGAGCATTGGTAACCAATTTTATGGGGTACAGTGTAGGAATTACCCCTCAGGCCAATGGATGTATCATGGCTGTGAGCGTAATTTTTCTACGCATATGTGGTGATTTTTGATGCATTTTCGTCTTTTTTTGACGCGTTTGTATCAAAATTTATGTCTTTTACTGGGTTTGGGTCATTTCTCACATTTTTATAGTACATGACAGCTGTAACTGTACAGAGATAGGCTGTTTGCACCTGCATTGTGCATTCCAGTGTTTGGGCACATGTGGGAGATCACACTACTGTGGACCATGATACTCCAGTTGTTGTACCGGATGAGCACTCTTCACTGACGCAATAGATACCCAAACTTTTGGAATACAAATTAGTATTACCCAGTTTGAGCAGGTTGTGCGTCAATAGAGGATAGCAAGGCTATGCAAATTAATACATTAACTCATTGCCTGTGTATCAATGTCTGTGAATTGGCTGTTTCAATTTTAGTTGGGCCTCTGTGTGACCATCACAAGAAGTGTTTTCATGAATGTGCTTGTATGTATGTGTTGTAAATGTGGATAACCATCAGATGCTATTCAGTGTGGAAATGAGTCAGGAAATGTGTTTGTCATACACGTAGCAACTAATGCTGTGTTAACTTCTCTGACTTCTGGGACAAAAGCATCTCCCATGACAAACTATGCACAGGATAGATGAGGACGGTTGATAATGGCAATGTTACAAGAGTAAGCCATCACATGTACTGGAATGTTGGATACCACTTCCTGGTCACTTGTTTGTATACTACCCATGAGTCAGGCATTTGAAAATGTTATGTAGGTACAGTGTTTGTGACACAGAGTCCCAAAACCAATTCACAAATATAATGTCACTCCACAGTTTGAGTCATATAAATGACCTATGTTTCTCTTGTGGCAGTGGAGGACCAGCAGACCAATCAGCATGTGTTCACATATTTCCAGTGGTTAATTGCACAAAGGTGTCCATTTCAAGTGTGTGGCCATATGTACCCTGTGTCATTATTGGGCTCCATGTTGTCAAAGTTACGTGCAGGTCTAGTCATGAGTCTGTGGAGCCATTTCCTGCATTAACAGAGTATCCTTCAAAGCAGAATTGAATGAAAGCCAAAAAGGAATTGACAACACACATGGGGATAGTCCAGCTATGGCACTGCAGACGTTTTATGAGACTGACAACAGGGCAACCTTGATGTGCTTACAAAGTTAATGGATCAGTAATTTAAAACCGCCAGGTTTAATCACAACATTTGTACACAGGGTGGCCTCTAAAATTCCCACTGCAACCGGGAACATCACTGCCTCTGTGCTGATTAATCTCACAGCTAGTCACCACGCAAACACCATCATTATGTTGCAGCCAATGTGAATCTGTGTGTGGACCGTCAGGGCACAAACATGTTTTGTCCTTTCATGCACATTAGCAAACGTTGTTTGTTGTGCTGGAGGCACCATACCCAGTCCATCCATACAGCCATGGTACACTGTCACTGTTTGTCACTCATGCATACATGAAACCCAGACAAGGGATAGGGCCGGGATTAGGCCATTTGAAGACATGTCCCAGACCATGATACGATAAGTAAACTGATTACGCTATATAATCTATTTGAGGATTCATCGTAGACCTACCAGACACAATATCCCAGGAGGAAAGTGAGGGCATGGAAAGCATCTATGAGACAAATGTTGCCACAGGGAACCTTTATGGTAACACAAAGACAATCAGGCTAACAGGATGGAGGCTCTGTCAGGAACTAACATGAACAAGGCAAATACACAGTGAGCAGACTCTGACTGGGAAAAGCTGGAACAACACTGTGGAAAATGAAAACTGTATTTGTCTGTGGGCTGCAACGTTACACAATCACCCAAAGCCTGTTTTACACAAGTGATTTATACGGCAATGCACAACAAGGATATACATAAAATGGCAGCTTCTAAGCCATTCCAGGCAGCAGCAAGGGCAGTGCAGGTTCAAATGGCTGGTCTGCATGGAAGTGCTCACAGGTGTGTGCAGCTTCAGTCTCTCACAAGTCCTGTAGGTGAGAATCAAGTGGAAAGGGCCAACAGTATCTTTCACATGGGAAGCAAATGACAGGTGATTACAGGTCCTACAGACTACCAGGCAGTGCATTATCAACCTGAAGTCCATGTAAACAGATAAACTATGACTATGGCATGCCATACTAAAGAGGGAAGCATATAGTAGGGACTTATAAGTAAGTCAGGCTTTGCCAATTGGGTGTATCCAATTTGACATGCAATTTGTACGAGGTCAGGGCACTGCCACTGAGATCTGGTTAGCAGGCTTCAGTGCACTCTCAGAGTCGAAAACCAGCAGAATCAGTCCAGAAATAATAGGAAAAATAAAGGGTACAGAGGATAATAAAGGGAAAGGAGGGAGGAAAATGAAAGAAAAGTAACCCTAAAACAGCCCAGCTATCCCCAAACTAACAATACCCACAACAGACTCCTAACAGTTAAAAGACAAAATTAAACACCAAGGGGCATATTTATACTCCGTTTGCGCCGAATTTGCGTCGTTTTTTTCGACGCAAATTCAACGCAAAACTAACTCCATATTTATACTTTGGCGTTAGACGCGTCTAGCGCCAAAGTTCATGGAGTTAGCGTCATTTTTTTGCGTGAACACCTTCCTTGCGTTAATGAGATGCAAGGTAGGCGTTCCCGTCTTAAAAAATGACTCCCAGGCATGTGCGTGGTATTTATACTCCCGGGCAAAAATCACGCCCGGGAGTGGGCGGGGCAAAAAACCCCGCATTTGCGCCTCTTTTTAACGCCTGGGTCAGGGCAGGCGTTAAGCGACCTGTGGGCTCAGAATGAGCCCAGAGGTGCCCTCCCCTGCCCCCAGGGACACCCCCTGCCACCCTTGCCCACCCCAGGAGGACACCCAAGGATGGAGGGACCCATCCCAGGGAAGAAAAGGTAAGTTGTGGTAAGTATTTTTGTAAAAAGATTTTGTGGCATAGGGGGGCCTGATTTGTGCCCCCCTACATGCCACTATGCCCCATGACCATGCCCAGGGGACAGAAGTCCCCTGGGCATGGCCATTGGGCAAGGGGGCATGACTCCTGTCTTTGCTAAGACAGGAGTCATGTTAATGGCGTCTGGGCGCCCAAACAAAATGGCGCAAATCGGGTTAAGACGATTTTTTTGCCTCAGCCTGACTTGCCCCATTTTGGGACGCCCAAACGCCATTTTTCCCTACGCCGGCGCTGCCTGGTGTACGTCGTTTTTTTTCACGCACACCTGGCAGCGCCGGTCGGCTAACGCCATTCAATAAATACGGCGCCCGCATGGCGCTTCAGAATGGCGTTAGCCGGCGCTAATTTTTTTGGCGCAAAACTGCGTTAGCGCAGTTTTGCATCAAAAAGTATAAATATGGCCCCAAATATGACAAATAAACACTTACAATGAACAACTGAGACAATTACACATAAAACAGATGACAAATAGGATGGCACCCAGGAGACAAAAACACAATTGGGACACACAAAACTCTAAGCACAGCCACACAGTCTAGAAAAATCACAGACTGCAAAGTGAAAGTGAAAGTACACCCACTGTACCAATTCTGTAAATAGGATATCCTATTACATCACTTCCTGCCTCAAATGTGGTGCATTTTTATTATGATGCCACAAAATATTATGAGGCTTACAGTCTGTGCATCATTTTGTTTTTACGCAAATGCTTAAAAATTACCCCTCATCCATAGTTCAAAATATTGAGCATTGGTAACCAATTTTATGGGGTACAGTGTAGGAATTACCCCTCAGGCCAATGGATGTATCATGGCTGTGAGCGTAATTTTTCTACGCATATGTGGTGATTTTTGATGCATTTTCGTCTTTTTTTGACGCGTTTGTATCAAAATTTATGTCTTTTACTGGGTTTGGGTCATTTCTCACATTTTTATAGTACATGACAGCTGTAACTGTACAGAGATAGGCTGTTTGCACCTGCATTGTGCATTCCAGTGTTTGGGCACATGTGGGAGATCACACTACTGTGGACCATGATACTCCAGTTGTTGTACCGGATGAGCACTCTTCACTGACGCAATAGATACCCAAACTTTTGGAATACAAATTAGTATTACCCAGTTTGAGCAGGTTGTGCGTCAATAGAGG
The DNA here is from genome assembly GCF_031143425.1 of Pleurodeles waltl. Taxonomy (NCBI): domain Eukaryota; kingdom Metazoa; phylum Chordata; class Amphibia; order Caudata; family Salamandridae; genus Pleurodeles; species Pleurodeles waltl. Next base: position 871,645,272 of record NC_090447.1, read on the forward strand.
ATAGCAAGGCTATGCAAATTAATACATTAACTCATTGCCTGTGTATCAATGTCTGTGAATTGGCTGTTTCAATTTTAGTTGGGCCTCTGTGTGACCATCACAAGAAGTGTTTTCATGAATGTGCTTGTATGTATGTGTTGTAAATGTGGATAACCATCAGATGCTATTCAGTGTGGAAATGAGTCAGGAAATGTGTTTGTCATACACGTAGCAACTAATGCTGTGTTAACTTCTCTGACTTCTGGGACAAAAGCATCTCCCATGACAAACTATGCACAGGATAGATGAGGACGGTTGATAATGGCAATGTTACAAGAGTAAGCCATCACATGTACTGGAATGTTGGATACCACTTCCTGGTCACTTGTTTGTATACTACCCATGAGTCAGGCATTTGAAAATGTTATGTAGGTACAGTGTTTGTGACACAGAGTCCCAAAACCAATTCACAAATATAATGTCACTCCACAGTTTGAGTCATATAAATGACCTATGTTTCTCTTGTGGCAGTGGAGGACCAGCAGACCAATCAGCATGTGTTCACATATTTCCAGTGGTTAATTGCACAAAGGTGTCCATTTCAAGTGTGTGGCCATATGTACCCTGTGTCATTATTGGGCTCCATGTTGTCAAAGTTACGTGCAGGTCTAGTCATGAGTCTGTGGAGCCATTTCCTGCATTAACAGAGTATCCTTCAAAGCAGAATTGAACGAAAGCCAAAAAGGAATTGACAACACACATGGGGATAGTCCAGCTATGGCACTGCAGACGTTTTATGAGACTGACAACAGGGCAACCTTGATGTGCTTACAAAGTTAATGGATCAGTAATTTAAAACCGCCAGGTTTAATCACAACATTTGTACACAGGGTGGCCTCTAAAATTCCCACTGCAACCGGGAACATCACTGCCTCTGTGCTGATTAATCTCACAGCTAGTCACCACGCAAACACCATCATTATGTTGCAGCCAATGTGAATCTGTGTGTGGACCGTCAGGGCACAAACATGTTTTGTCCTTTCATGCACATTAGCAAACGTTGTTTGTTGTGCTGGAGGCACCATACCCAGTCCATCCATACAGCCATGGTACACTGTCACTGTTTGTCACTCATGCATACATGAAACCCAGACAAGGGATAGGGCCGGGATTAGGCCATTTGAAGACATGTCCCAGACCATGATACGATAAGTAAACTGATTACGCTATATAATCTATTTGAGGATTCATCGTAGACCTACCAGACACAATATCCCAGGAGGAAAGTGAGGGCATGGAAAGCATCTATGAGACAAATGTTGCCACAGGGAACCTTTATGGTAACACAAAGACAATTAGGCTAACAGGATGGAGGCTCTGTCAGGAACTAACATGAACAAGGCAAATACACAGTGAGCAGACTCTGACTGGGAAAAGCTGGAACAACACTGTGGAAAATGAAAACTGTATTTGTCTGTGGGCTGCAACGTTACACAATCACCCAAAGCCTGTTTTACACAAGTGATTTATACGGCAATGCACAACAAGGATATACATAAAATGGCAGCTTCTAAGCCATTCCAGGCAGCAGCAAGGGCAGTACAGGTTCAAATGGCTGGTCTGCATGGACGTGCTCACAGGTGTGTGCAGCTTCAGTCTCTCACAAGTCCTGTAGGTGAGAATCAAGTGGAAAGGGCCAACAGTATCTTTCACATGGGAAGCAATGGACAGGTGATTACAGGTCCTACAGACTACCAGGCAGTGCATTATCAACCTGAAGTCCATGTAAACAGATAAACTATGACTATGGCATGCCATACTAAAGAGGGAAGCATATAGTAGGGACTTATAAGTAAGTCAGGCTTTGCCAATTGGGTGTATCCAATTTGACATGCAATTTGTATGAGGTCAGGGCACTGCCACTGAGATCTGGTTAGCAGGCTTCAGTGCACTCTCAGAGTCGAAAACCAGCAGAATCAGTCCAAAAATGTGAGGATGAACATGCAAAAAGAGGCATTTCCTTACAAAATGTAATGGTCTTTTCAACTGAAAATGCGTTGTCTGTAATGGCACTGTGCCACAATACCATGCATACTCTGCTCTACGCCACTCTACTCAGCACCACTCCACCTTACACCTCCCCACACCACTGCACTGTGCACCACTGCATTCTTTGCCGTTGCACTCTATATCACTCCAGTCTACTCTGAACAACTCCACTCTGTGTCACTGTACTGTACTCCATTTTGCAATACTGCACTCTGTGCCACTGCATTCTATGCCAATACACTATACACCAATGCACCTTACTCTGTAATACTCAACTCTGTGTCCCTGCACTCTATGCCTATCGACTGTATGTCACTCTAATCTACTCTGCACCACTGCACTCTATGCCCCTGCTCTCTACACCACTTTACTTTACGCCATTACACTCTATACTACTCTACGCTACTTCACTCGACCCTGCCCCACTCCACTCCATGCCACTTCACTCTACTCTGAAACAATCTACTCTATTCCACTGCACTCTACGTTACTCCTCTCCACTCTGTGCCACTCCACTCTATGCCACTGCACTCCATGCCACTCTACTCCTAACCTCTGCACTCTTCGCCAATGCACTCTACACAACTTCACTCTATGTTACTGCACTCTATTCCACTGCACTCTACTTTGCATCATTGTACTCTAAGCAACTGCTCTTTAAGCCACTCTACTCTACTCTACACCACTACACTCTGTCACTCTACTCTGCAACACTGCACTATATGCCACTGCGCTCAACAGCACTATACTCTACTCTGCACCACTCTATGCTACCCTTTTCTGCACCCCTCAGCTCCACTGCACTCTATACCACTTGACTCTACTCTGCACTCTATACCACTGCACTCTATGCCACTCAACTTGACTCTGTGCCACTGCCCTCTGCATTATTCAACTCTGCACCACTCCACTCCGCACCACTCTAAGGCACTCTACTCTACACCACTGTACTCTCTGCCTCTCTACTCTGTGTCACGCTACTCCACCCCACTCTACTCTTCACCGCTCCACTCTGCACCACTGCACTCTACTATGCTCCACTCTAATTTATGCCTTTGCAATCTACAACTCTGCATTGTATGCCACTGAATTCGATGCCACTGCACTCTGTGTCACTATAGTCTGCAGAACTCTATGCCAATGAACTCTACACCAGTCCACTATATGCCACTCCAGTGAAAGCCACTCTATGCAACTCCAATACACAACACTCTCTGCCACTCCACTCTACAACACTATTCCACTCCTCACCATTCTACTCCATGACACTCCACGTGACTCTCCTCTACACCATTAACTTTTAGCCATGCTGAACAGCAGCCACAATGGTGTACAACATAGCTAAAACACTTAGGCAAACCCAATAGCTCTTGCATAGGTAAGACCTATTGGCTTTGGCAATGCTTATTCTTACTACTACCAGTAATCCTTCGGTGGCCATACTTGTCAAGAGCAGTAGTACATACACAGTTCTACTTGTTGCACCTCAGTTTTCTAGCCACATCACATCTTTTGTGTGAACATATGTAAATTTGCCTAAAGTTCTTTAGACATCACAAGCACTAATGGAGTACAGAACAGACATAGGCAATGATGCTGTCAACTGGGTCATTCTGGCTGTGAGGCTTTTTGAACAGATGGTTCTCTAGTTTTGGACATAAACACAGGAACACAGGGACATATTTAAGAAAAGTGGCACTGCACTTCCCTTGTGCCCCTTAGCACCTTCCTAACACCACCATGTGTGCGCCGTATTTGAAATACAGCACGCCATGGTGGTAGTCAGAATTTTTTATGCCAGTCCGGAGCTGTGAAGGATTAGAATCAAAAATGTTGATGCTAAGCCTGCAAAGCTCATTGAGGCCCATTGTAATCAATGGTGTGCCTCCTTTTAATGCCTGCTCTAAGCAGGCGTTAAAAGTGCCAAATACAATGATGCAAAGAAATCTCTTAGATTTCTTTGCACCATTTTTTCAGTCCCCCTAACGGGGTAACTCCCCCTTTACATACACTATGCCTAGCGCAGGCATAATGTAGTGCAAAGTGTTACAAAGTGGCGCAATGCATGCATTGTGCCACTTTGTAAATGTGGCGCAGGGATTTTGTCCTTGTTGGGCCACATTAGCGTAAAAACAAAATGACACTAATTTGAAGCAAAGTGGTGCTAGGGGTTCTTAAATATGCCCCATAGTTCCTGTGGTCTTATGCATGGCTTGGCAAAAGTTGTAGTAGAAAGAGTTGGTTGACTGCACAGGAGTGAAGGCATCAATTAGGAAAAAAAAAGTGTGAAAGATGAAAGCCAAAGGCTTGCAGGGCACTCAATGTGAAAGAGTGCCTATACTGGAAGATAGAGAGGCACTGTCACGTCCAACAGTGGAATGCACCTTAACAGGGGGTTTGGGCACACACACGGGAGATGTCATGTTAACAGGATCAGTTATCATCATCCGTTGGACGCAACCATGAATGCCCTCTTCATTTGTGGTGCATCCTCCTCCCCTTGTCAGCACATTCAAGAGGCAGCACTCCCCCAGGGGTTTGGGAGTCCTGGAGGTACCATGCCGGCTCTGAGGGAAAAACTAAGGCAGGAAGTGACTGTGCCATGCCGGGGCGGTACATCCATGCCATCAGCCCAGTACCCCATGGCTGAAGTCCTACAGACTTTAATTGAGCCATCTCAATTCAAGATGAAGGAACAACTTCCTTTGAATGCCATTTTCATTCCAGATCATTTTTCACCATTTAAATCTCCTGCATACTTCATCCTGCATGTCTCAATGCTCCTAAATGTTTGTCCGGCCTTTCTTGATCTTTAATTTCCTCAAGCCTTTCTCTGAGGAATGTGGTGCTGTTGTTGTGGGCAAATCAAGAGTTTTCTTTCCTGCTATAAGCTTTTTTCACCTAGCAGTTTCCTTAGAGGCCACATTCCAGATTTGTGTTTCTTTTACTGGTTGGCAAGTGTATTCTGGAGCAGATCTTCCAATCTTCGAACCAAGAACCTTCAGACCCAAATTACCCTTCTTGCATCCAGTCCTTGAGAGATTGCTATACCAATGTGGTCTAATATAGATAGATCCATAACAAGCCTTGTAAGTCTACAAAGGACTGAAGGATGAGATCAAGGATGAGCATATCCACTTTCCTCATCCTGCTTCTCTGAACGAGGTGATTGAGTCAGCATTGTACAGCAAACATCGCCTGAATGAGAGAAGGAAGGAAAGGAAGGCTGTTCAAAATCTGCCTTCTGCCTTAACTCCAATGATGCCACACCCGGAATAGAGAGTCCATCTTCTACTTCAGTTTCTGAAGAACCTATGTAATAGAGATCACCAGAGGCCCTATATCAGAAGATAGAAGCATAGACAGTGACCAGAAGGGCTCTGTCTGTGTTGTGGAGAGAGTAGTCACCTTTTATGTCAGTGTCCTGTAAGACCTGTGAAGGCTACGTTAAATAAGAGGAAGAAAGATTGGGTAATGGATTAATTCCTCAGGTCATGTCACCTGAACCCTCAGGAAATTCTGTATTTGCCCATTTATTTCTATTACCAATTTCTGGTTGAATTTTTCCTCCCTTATTTCTGTGTTGGCCATGCTGGACTCTGAAGCAACGGGTATGTTCATGGATAGGGAGTGGGTATTCAAGAACAATTTAGCAGTTCACGCCAAAGTTAAAGTGGATACTGTACAGAGACTAGATAATAATATCTCAATAGTTTCCAGATCAGTCACTCAGTGTACTGAGCCTTTACAAGGTGGTGTATACTCATCAGAAACATTTGGAATTTGTTTTCCTGAAATCATCAAACTACCCTGTGATTGTTGAGGTTCCATGGTTATCCCGTCATAACCGATACATCAGAAAGTCCATTAGGATATTGTCCTTCAGCTCTAAATATTGTATACAGAATTGTCTTAACTCTAAACAAGCTGATATTCACAATGCACTGACCTTTGAAAAATCTGTGATTCCTTAGTTAAAAAAGGAAATGCTTGCGTCAGTGAGAGGTACCAAGGTGTATTCCAAACCAGACCTCAGAGGAGCATATCATTTACTAAGGATAAAGGCTGGAGATGAATACAAAACAGACTTCTGGACCCCGTATGGGCTTTTTGAATACCAGGTGATGCCTCTTGGTCTGAGCAATGCTCCATCAATATTCCAACGTGTCATTCATCGACAGCTTCGATTCAGAACTATTACATTTAAATGTCATAGTTTATCTAGACAATTTCTTGATATTTTCGAAGTCCCTGCTAGAACATTGTCAACGCATTCAAGATGTTCTTCAACATTTGAGGAATCACTCCTTCATAAGTAAGTTGGAGAAATGGCTATTTGAACAAACTGAAGTGGAGTAACTGGGTTTTATTATCTCTCACAGAGGTGTTTCTGTGAATCCTAGAAAGACCAGATTAGTGTTAAGTTTGCTGCCTCCCTTGTTTATAAAGGAAACCCAAAGATTTCTAGGGTGTGCCAACTTTGATAGCCAGTTCATCTGTAACATTTCTGATTAGACTTGCACTAACTCATCTCTACTGAAAAAAATAAACCTTGAGTGCAGGCGTTCACTGAATGGCTGAGCTGAAGTGGCCTTTGAAGCTATGGGCAAAGCTTTTACTTTGGTTCCAGTCCTTAGGTAACCAGATCCAGTGAAGAAGTATGTAGTGAAAAATGACATATCTAAAACAGCATTGGAGCAATTTTGATGGAACAGCAAGAAGATGATGGGCTGGAACACCCTATTTTTAACCATACAAGAACTCAGTCACCCTGTGAACAAAATTATTCATTAATAGAAAGGGAAGTGTTAGCCGTGGAAGAAAACTCATCTAATATCAGAACGGTCCACCACAAACTTTAGGAATTGTAAGAATTTTACTGTTGAAATAATCAACAAGTCAGACAGTTGTGGTGGTGGCCGCAAGTCCTCATGTGGTGCAGAGGTGAAGCATGTGTGTTGCATAGGGTTGCTTGCCTGTGGGAGGCTGGATATAGGGCCTGGCCACAGGCCAAACCCTGTGGCCAACACCATGCCTCCCACAGGCGAAGGCCGTGCATGTGGGGGGTTGGCTTTACGTATGATAACAAAATGTTACTTTACATTAAAACAACTCTAGAAATTCACTGAATAAACAAAGAAACAAAGGTTAAAGTGATGCTATTGTTAAGAATTATAATCATATCTTATTTTAAAGCGAAAAAACCTTGGAATTCACTAGTCACTTTAGTGCACATGTTATACTTATTTGAAATAACTACCTCAATTATTTTATGTAGGAGGGTGTTGAAGTACTACTTTTTGGGTATTTGTGATACAGGAGTAACTGCAGTCCTAAGCTGGTATACATGTAATAGTGTTTGTATCCTTTTTGGCTGTTGCAACTGTGGAAGCGCAGTTTGTGAATGCCAATGGGTGTACGTTTTTGAGGGTGGGTACATGTCTTTTTCTAAATCCCTCCTTAACCCTCCCTAAACACTCTCCTTTTTTCTCCCTTAACTCCTCCAATTTTTTAGTAAGTACTCCACATTTCCCAGCCACTTCCCCATGTCCCTCCCACATATACTACTAAAACTTAGGCTAGGTGTACATGTGCGGAGATGTCCACGTTTGGGCCAGAGATCTCTGTACAGAAAACATAGGAGAGGCAGAGGCAGAGTCCTCACACATGCAGGTTAGTGAACAGCATTTTGTTGTATGTGAGTAGTACTATTACAGTACTACTAAACGTCCTACAAGAAGCAGTTTGTGAATCATTCCATTTACTTTAACAACCTTGTTCTGACCATATAAAGTAAATTTATGAAGTGCTATTTCAAGACATTGTCTGCAAGGTGATATAGTCTAATGATGTTCTCAAATGTTGCAGAAGTGGAGTGGCTATGGCCTCAAGTTAGTAGTAATTGCATCATTACTTATCAAATCCATAAATAACGATACCCTCTGGACCATCATTTATCAAATGTAATAAATAATGGTAATTACGAGTTTTGCCTGAAAATGGCACATAATAAATGGATTTTGGCACTTCACCCTGTAAATTTCTGCAGATATGAGCTGTTGAAATGTATGGAACAAAATCCATCATGCTCATAACGCCAACACCTATACAAACTGTGATTAGCAATGGAGTCTGAATTTTAGGATACACTCGTAATTGGGGCCAATGTGTAAAATAAGCCACATAACAGGCACCAACACCACTTAAAGGCACACTAGCACAACACAAGAATAGACAAAACACCTAAACAACAAGAAAACAAAAGAACACAGCCCAAGAAAATGGTAAAAGCTCTATACTCTAAAACCACAACCACAGAAAACACAACAGAACACCAACCATGGCATAAAAGCATAACAGCATATCGGCATAACAAAATCACAACCACATAAAAACAAGAAAAACAAATAATGGCAAAACACAACACAATGCAAATCAAAAGTACACAACATAGTACAACAATACTTCACAACAGAACACAAAACACAACCGCAATGCATTACAACATAGCCGAATACTCCAGTACAACCTACAACGTTACAAGACAACACACCAAAATTGTGTTGTGTTGTTGTTTTGTTGATGTATTCTCTTAATGTAATTTTGTAGTTTGTTGTGTTTATGTTGTGATGTGCAGTTACTTTGATGTGATGGAGGTGTGTTGATATATTATTACTTAGATATCTTGTGTTGTTTTGTTGTTGCTGTGATGTCCTCTTGATGTGTTGTGTGCAGCAATGAGATTTTTCTGTGTTGTCATTGCATTAAGTTGATCTTTGGTTTTGCTCATTTGGTGTAATATTGTAATGTGAAGATGTATTGTTCTCATGTATTATTTTTCCATTGCTTTTTGTTAGTATGTTGTATTGTTATCACATGTGTTTTCTGGTTGTTGTGTTGTCATGTTGTGTTCCTGATGCATTGTGTTAAGATTTATTGTTATTGTATTTCTGTTTCATTGTAATTTTTGGTAGGTTCTGGGTTGTACTGCTGTTTTGCTGTGTTGTTCTTCATGTTCTGAGATATAGTTGCACAGTCACATGTATCATTGTGCTGTTTTTGTTGTGTAATGATGCACTGTGTTGTGGTGTTAGTGTATAATGTTGTTGTGATGGGGGTTATCATGATGTGCCATTGTTTGGCATGGTTATGTTTTGGTTTTGCTATATTCTTTGGTATTTCTCTGGGTATTACTGTGGTGTTGTGTTATTATGATGATGTGATGCATTGTTTTGTTGTATTTAATTGCAACAAACCAATCTCCTCAAATCCACTTTCACTATACAGTAGCAAATGGTGTCCCACAAATACTGCACTACTTCACTAGCTTCCATAGGAGAACATTTCTAAAGTTGGTAAAATATACCATTTCAACACCCTACATTTTGGGGGTCATTCTGACCTCGGCGGTAAAAGGCCCTTACCGCCGGTCAGAAGTCCGCCATTCTACCGCCGCGGCCGCGGTAAACCGCCACGGTCATTCTGACCACCAACTGTGAAACCGCCAAAAACCCGACATCCACGGAAGGCCGCCTCATCAGCGGGCAGCGGAAAACTGGAGATGACCAAACCTCCACCGCCACGCCAACACAAACACGCCCATGCCATCCTGACCCACGAATCCACGCGGCGGTCTTTCAACCGCGGTATTCCATTGGCGGTACACACCGCAGCGCTCAAAATACACACACAGCTCCAAAACACAGCCACATTGGACAATTTGAAATACACACACCTGATACACATACAAACACCACTCCCACACATCCAATCAACTATAAAACACACACCCACATCACCCACAAACCCCCACTAGTTGGAAATCGGAGAGAAGGCGATAGAGAGAGAGCGAGCGAGCACAGCAATCGAAAACCCCAACACACACAGGAACCCAACATCATCACCCACACCACATCTACGCACACATCACCACACATCACCACGCACATCACCACAAACACCACCCCACACCTCATCCACACCACCCCATGGCACCCCAAAGACACCCCAGGTTCTCGGACCAAGAACTCAGGATCATGGTAGAGGAAATTATAATTTATGCCTTTGCAATCTACAACTCTGCATTGTATGCCACTGAATTCGATGCCACTGCACTCTGTGTCACTATAGTCTGCAGAACTCTATGCCAATGAACTCTACACCAGTCCACTATATGCCACTCCAGTGAAAGCCACTCTATGCAACTCCAATACACAACACTCTCTGCCACTCCACTCTACAACACTATTCCACTCCTCACCATTCTACTCCATGACACTCCACGTGACTCTCCTCTACACCATTAACTTTTAGCCATGCTGAACAGCAGCCACAATGGTGTACAACATAGCTAAAACACTTAGGCAAACCCAATAGCTCTTGCATAGGTAAGACCTATTGGCTTTGGCAATGCTTATTCTTACTACTACCAGTAATCCTTCGGTGGCCATACTTGTCAAGAGCAGTAGTACATACACAGTTCTACTTGTTGCACCTCAGTTTTCTAGCCACATCACATCTTTTGTGTGAACATATGTAAATTTGCCTAAAGTTCTTTAGACATCACAAGCACTAATGGAGTACAGAACAGACATAGGCAATGATGCTGTCAACTGGGTCATTCTGGCTGTGAGGCTTTTTGAACAGATGGTTCTCTAGTTTTGGACATAAACACAGGAACACAGGGACATATTTAAGAAAAGTGGCACTGCACTTCCCTTGTGCCCCTTAGCACCTTCCTAACACCACCATGTGTGCGCCGTATTTGAAATACAGCACGCCATGGTGGTAGTCAGAATTTTTTATGCCAGTCCGGAGCTGTGAAGGATTAGAATCAAAAATGTTGATGCTAAGCCTGCAAAGCTCATTGAGGCCCATTGTAATCAATGGTGTGCCTCCTTTTAATGCCTGCTCTAAGCAGGCGTTAAAAGTGCCAAATACAATGATGCAAAGAAATCTCTTAGATTTCTTTGCACCATTTTTTCAGTCCCCCTAACGGGGTAACTCCCCCTTTACATACACTATGCCTAGCGCAGGCATAATGTAGTGCAAAGTGTTACAAAGTGGCGCAATGCATGCATTGTGCCACTTTGTAAATGTGGCGCAGGGATTTTGTCCTTGTTGGGCCACATTAGCGTAAAAACAAAATGACACTAATTTGAAGCAAAGTGGTGCTAGGGGTTCTTAAATATGCCCCATAGTTCCTGTGGTCTTATGCATGGCTTGGCAAAAGTTGTAGTAGAAAGAGTTGGTTGACTGCACAGGAGTGAAGGCATCAATTAGGAAAAAAAAAGTGTGAAAGATGAAAGCCAAAGGCTTGCATGGCACTCAATGTGAAAGAGTGCCTATACTGGAAGATAGAGAGGCACTGTCACGTCCAACAGTGGAATGCACCTTAACAGGGGGTTTGGGCACACACACGGGAGATGTCATGTTAACAGGATCAGTTATCATCATCCGTTGGACGCAACCATGAATGCCCTCTTCATTTGTGGTGCATCCTCCTCCCCTTGTCAGCACATTCAAGAGGCAGCACTCCCCCAGGGGTTTGGGAGTCCTGGAGGTACCATGCCGGCTCTGAGGGAAAAACTAAGGCAGGAAGTGACTGTGCCATGCCGGGGCGGTACATCCATGCCATCAGCCCAGTACCCCATGGCTGAAGTCCTACAGACTTTAATTGAGCCATCTCAATTCAAGATGAAGGAACAACTTCCTTTGAATGCCATTTTCATTCCAGATCATTTTTCACCATTTAAATCTCCTGCATACTTCATCCTGCATGTCTCAATGCTCCTAAATGTTTGTCCGGCCTTTCTTGATCTTTAATTTCCTCAAGCCTTTCTCTGAGGAATGTGGTGCTGTTGTTGTGGGCAAATCAAGAGTTTTCTTTCCTGCTATAAGCTTTTTTCACCTAGCAGTTTCCTTAGAGGCCACATTCCAGATTTGTGTTTCTTTTACTGGTTGGCAAGTGTATTCTGGAGCAGATCTTCCAATCTTCGAACCAAGAACCTTCAGACCCAAATTACCCTTCTTGCATCCAGTCCTTGAGAGATTGCTATACCAATGTGGTCTAATATAGATAGATCCATAACAAGCCTTGTAAGTCTACAAAGGACTGAAGGATGAGATCAAGGATGAGCATATCCACTTTCCTCATCCTGCTTCTCTGAACGAGGTGATTGAGTCAGCATTGTACAGCAAACATCGCCTGAATGAGAGAAGGAAGGAAAGGAAGGCTGTTCAAAATCTGCCTTCTGCCTTAACTCCAATGATGCCACACCCGGAATAGAGAGTCCATCTTCTACTTCAGTTTCTGAAGAACCTATGTAATAGAGATCACCAGAGGCCCTATATCAGAAGATAGAAGCATAGACAGTGACCAGAAGGGCTCTGTCTGTGTTGTGGAGAGAGTAGTCACCTTTTATGTCAGTGTCCTGTAAGACCTGTGAAGGCTACGTTAAATAAGAGGAAGAAAGATTGGGTAATGGATTAATTCCTCAGGTCATGTCACCTGAACCCTTAGGAAATTCTGTATTTGCCCATTTATTTCTATTACCAATTTCTGGTTGAATTTTTCCTCCCTTATTTCTGTGTTGGCCATGCTGGACTCTGAAGCAACGGGTATGTTCATGGATAGGGAGTGGGTATTCAAGAACAATTTAGCAGTTCACGCCAAAGTTAAAGTGGATACTGTACAGAGACTAGATAATAATATCTCAATAGTTTCCAGATCAGTCACTCAGTGTACTGAGCCTTTACAAGGTGGTGTATACTCATCAGAAACATTTGGAATTTGTTTTCCTGAAATCATCAAACTACCCTGTGATTGTTGAGGTTCCATGGTTATCCCGTCATAACCGATACATCTGAAAGTCCATTAGGATATTGTCCTTCAGCTCTAAATATTGTATACAGAATTGTCTTAACTCTAAACAAGCTGATATTCACAATGCACTGACCTTTGAAAAATCTGTGATTCCTTAGTTAAAAAAGGAAATGCTTGCGTCAGTGAGAGGTACCAAGGTGTATTCCAAACCAGACCTCAGAGGAGCATATCATTTACTAAGGATAAAGGCTGGAGATGAATACAAAACAGACTTCTGGACCCCGTATGGGCTTTTTGAATACCAGGTGATGCCTCTTGGTCTGAGCAATGCTCCATCAATATTCCAACGTGTCATTCATCGACAGCTTCGATTCAGAACTATTACATTTAAATGTCATAGTTTATCTAGACAATTTCTTGATATTTTCGAAGTCCCTGCTAGAACATTGTCAACGCATTCAAGATGTTCTTCAACATTTGAGGAATCACTCCTTCATAAGTAAGTTGGAGAAATGGCTATTTGAACAAACTGAAGTGGAGTAACTGGGTTTTATTATCTCTCACAGAGGTGTTTCTGTGAATCCTAGAAAGACCAGATTAGTGTTAAGTTTGCTGCCTCCCTTGTTTACAAAGGAAACCCAAAGATTTCTAGGGTGTGCCAACTTTGATAGCCAGTTCATCTGTAACATTTCTGATTAGACTTGCACTAACTCATCTCTACTGAAAAAAATAAACCTTGAGTGCAGGCGTTCACTGAATGGCTGAGCTGAAGTGGCCTTTGAAGCTATGGGCAAAGCTTTTACTTTGGTTCCAGTCCTTAGGTAACCAGATCCAGTGAAGAAGTATGTAGTGAAAAATGACATATCTAAAACAGCATTGGAGCAATTTTGATGGAACAGCAAGAAGATGATGGGCTGGAACACCCTATTTTTAACCATACAAGAACTCAGTCACCCTGTGAACAAAATTATTCATTAATAGAAAGGGAAGTGTTAGCCGTGGAAGAAAACTCATCTAATATCAGAACGGTCCACCACAAACTTTAGGAATTGTAAGAATTTTACTGTTGAAATAATCAACAAGTCAGACAGTTGTGGTGGTGGCCGCAAGTCCTCATGTGGTGCAGAGGTGAAGCATGTGTGTTGCTTGCCTGTGGGAGGCTGGATATAGGGCCTGGCCACAGGCCAAACCCTGTGGCCAACACCATGCCTCCCACAGGCGAAGGCCGTGCATGTGGGGGGTTGGCTTTACGTATGATAACAAAATGTTACTTTACATTAAAACAACTCTAGAAATTCACTGAATAAACAAAGAAACAAAGGTTAAAGTGATGCTATTGTTAAGAATTATAATCATATCTTATTTTAAAGCGAAAAAACCTTGGAATTCACTAGTCACTTTAGTGCACATGTTATACTTATTTGAAATAACTACCTCAATTATTTTATGTAGGAGGGTGTTGAAGTACTACTTTTTGGGTATTTGTGATACAGGAGTAACTGCAGTCCTAAGCTGGTATACATGTAATAGTGTTTGTATCCTTTTTGGCTGTTGCAACTGTGGAAGCGCAGTTTGTGAATGCCAATGGGTGTACGTTTTTGAGGGTGGGTACATGTCTTTTTCTAAATCCCTCCTTAACCCTCCCTAAACACTCTCCTTTTTTCTCCCTTAACTCCTCCAATTTTTTAGTAAGTACTCCACATTTCCCAGCCACTTCCCCATGTCCCTCCCACATATACTACTAAAACTTAGGCTAGGTGTACATGTGCGGAGATGTCCACGTTTGGGCCAGAGATCTCTGTACAGAAAACATAGGAGAGGCAGAGGCAGAGTCCTCACACATGCAGGTTAGTGAACAGCATTTTGTTGTATGTGAGTAGTACTATTACAGTACTACTAAACGTCCTACAAGAAGCAGTTTGTGAATCATTCCATTTACTTTAACAACCTTGTTCTGACCATATAAAGTAAATTTATGAAGTGCTATTTCAAGACATTGTCTGCAAGGTGATATAGTCTAATGATGTTCTCAAATGTTGCAGAAGTGGAGTGGCTATGGCCTCAAGTTAGTAGTAATTGCATCATTACTTATCAAATCCATAAATAACGATACCCTCTGGACCATCATTTATCAAATGTAATAAATAATGGTAATTACGAGTTTTGCCTGAAAATGGCACATAATAAATGGATTTTGGCACTTCACCCTGTAAATTTCTGCAGATATGAGCTGTTGAAATGTATGGAACAAAATCCATCATGCTCATAACGCCAACACCTATACAAACTGTGATTAGCAATGGAGTCTGAATTTTAGGATACACTCGTAATTGGGGCCAATGTGTAAAATAAGCCACATAACAGGCACCAACACCACTTAAAGGCACACTAGCACAACACAAGAATAGACAAAACACCTAAACAACAAGAAAACAAAAGAACACAGCCCAAGAAAATGGTAAAAGCTCTATACTCTAAAACCACAACCACAGAAAACACAACAGAACACCAACCATGGCATAAAAGCATAACAGCATATCGGCATAACAAAATCACAACCACATAAAAACAAGAAAAACAAATAATGGCAAAACACAACACAATGCAAATCAAAAGTACACAACATAGTACAACAATACTTCACAACAGAACACAAAACACAACCGCAATGCATTACAACATAGCCGAATACTCCAGTACAACCTACAACGTTACAAGACAACACACCAAAATTGTGTTGTGTTGTTGTTTTGTTGATGTATTCTCTTAATGTAATTTTGTAGTTTGTTGTGTTTATGTTGTGATGTGCAGTTACTTTGATGTGATGGAGGTGTGTTGATATATTATTACTTAGATATCTTGTGTTGTTTTGTTGTTGCTGTGATGTCCTCTTGATGTGTTGTGTGCAGCAATGAGATTTTTCTGTGTTGTCATTGCATTAAGTTGATCTTTGGTTTTGCTCATTTGGTGTAATATTGTAATGTGAAGATGTATTGTTCTCATGTATTATTTTTCCATTGCTTTTTGTTAGTATGTTGTATTGTTATCACATGTGTTTTCTGGTTGTTGTGTTGTCATGTTGTGTTCCTGATGCATTGTGTTAAGATTTATTGTTATTGTATTTCTGTTTCATTGTAATTTTTGGTAGGTTCTGGGTTGTACTGCTGTTTTGCTGTGTTGTTCTTCATGTTCTGAGATATAGTTGCACAGTCACATGTATCATTGTGCTGTTTTTGTTGTGTAATGATGCACTGTGTTGTGGTGTTAGTGTATAATGTTGTTGTGATGGGGGTTATCATGATGTGCCATTGTTTGGCATGGTTATGTTTTGGTTTTGCTATATTCTTTGGTATTTCTCTGGGTATTACTGTGGTGTTGTGTTATTATGATGATGTGATGCATTGTTTTGTTGTATTTAATTGCAACAAACCAATCTCCTCAAATCCACTTTCACTATACAGTAGCAAATGGTGTCCCACAAATACTGCACTACTTCACTAGCTTCCATAGGAGAACATTTCTAAAGTTGGTAAAATATACCATTTCAACACCCTACATTTTGGGGGTCATTCTGACCTCGGCGGTAAAAGGCCCTTACCGCCGGTCAGAAGTCCGCCATTCTACCGCCGCGGCCGCGGTAAACCGCCACGGTCATTCTGACCACCAACTGTGAAACCGCCAAAAACCCGACATCCACGGAAGGCCGCCTCATCAGCGGGCAGCGGAAAACTGGAGATGACCAAACCTCCACCGCCACGCCAACACAAACACGCCCATGCCATTCTGACCCACGAATCCACGCGGCGGTCTTTCAACCGCGGTATTCCATTGGCGGTACACACCGCAGCGCTCAAAATACACACACAGCTCCAAAACACAGCCACATTGGACAATTTGAAATACACACACCTGATACACATACAAACACCACTCCCACACATCCAATCAACTATAAAACACACACCCACATCACCCACAAACCCCCACTAGTTGGAAATCGGAGAGAAGGCGATAGAGAGAGAGCGAGCGAGCACAGCAATCGAAAACCCCAACACACACAGGAACCCAACATCATCACCCACACCACATCTACGCACACATCACTACACATCACCACGCACATCACCACAAACACCACCCCACACCTCATCCACACCACCCCATGGCACCCCAAAGACACCCCAGGTTCTCGGACCAAGAACTCAGGATCATGGTGGAGGAAATTATAATTTATGCCTTTGCAATCTACAACTCTGCATTGTATGCCACTGAATTCGATGCCACTGCACTCTGTGTCACTATAGTCTGCAGAACTCTATGCCAATGAACTCTACACCAGTCCACTATATGCCACTCCAGTGAAAGCCACTCTATGCAACTCCAATACACAACACTCTCTGCCACTCCACTCTACAACACTATTCCACTCCTCACCATTCTACTCCATGACACTCCACGTGACTCTCCTCTACACCATTAACTTTTAGCCATGCTGAACAGCAGCCACAATGGTGTACAACATAGCTAAAACACTTAGGCAAACCCAATAGCTCTTGCATAGGTAAGACCTATTGGCTTTGGCAATGCTTATTCTTACTACTACCAGTAATCCTTCGGTGGCCATACTTGTCAAGAGCAGTAGTACATACACAGTTCTACTTGTTGCACCTCAGTTTTCTAGCCACATCACATCTTTTGTGTGAACATATGTAAATTTGCCTAAAGTTCTTTAGACATCACAAGCACTAATGGAGTACAGAACAGACATAGGCAATGATGCTGTCAACTGGGTCATTCTGGCTGTGAGGCTTTTTGAACAGATGGTTCTCTAGTTTTGGACATAAACACAGGAACACAGGGACATATTTAAGAAAAGTGGCACTGCACTTCCCTTGTGCCCCTTAGCACCTTCCTAACACCACCATGTGTGCGCCGTATTTGAAATACAGCACGCCATGGTGGTAGTCAGAGTTTTTTATGCCAGTCCGGAGCTGTGAAGGATTAGAATCAAAAATGTTGATGCTAAGCCTGCAAAGCTCATTGAGGCCCATTGTAATCAATGGTGTGCCTCCTTTTAATGCCTGCTCTAAGCAGGCGTTAAAAGTGCCAAATACAATGATGCAAAGAAATCTCTTAGATTTCTTTGCACCATTTTTTCAGTCCCCCTAACGGGGTAACTCCCCCTTTACATACACTATGCCTAGCGCAGGCATAATGTAGTGCAAAGTGTTACAAAGTGGCGCAATGCATGCATTGTGCCACTTTGTAAATGTGGCGCAGGGATTTTGTCCTTGTTGGGCCACATTAGCGTAAAAACAAAATGACACTAATTTGAAGCAAAGTGGTGCTAGGGGTTCTTAAATATGCCCCATAGTTCCTGTGGTCTTATGCATGGCTTGGCAAAAGTTGTAGTAGAAAGAGTTGGTTGACTGCACAGGAGTGAAGGCATCAATTAGGAAAAAAAAAGTGTGAAAGATGAAAGCCAAAGGCTTGCAGGGCACTCAATGTGAAAGAGTGCCTATACTGGAAGATAGAGAGGCACTGTCACGTCCAACAGTGGAATGCACCTTAACAGGGGGTTTGGGCACACACACGGGAGATGTCATGTTAACAGGATCAGTTATCATCATCCGTTGGACGCAACCATGAATGCCCTCTTCATTTGTGGTGCATCCTCCTCCCCTTGTCAGCACATTCAAGAGGCAGCACTCCCCCAGGGGTTTGGGAGTCCTGGAGGTACCATGCCGGCTCTGAGGGAAAAACTAAGGCAGGAAGTGACTGTGCCATGCCGGGGCGGTACATCCATGCCATCAGCCCAGTACCCCATGGCTGAAGTCCTACAGACTTTAATTGAGCCATCTCAATTCAAGATGAAGGAACAACTTCCTTTGAATGCCATTTTCATTCCAGATCATTTTTCACCATTTAAATCTCCTGCATACTTCATCCTGCATGTCTCAATGCTCCTAAATGTTTGTCCGGCCTTTCTTGATCTTTAATTTCCTCAAGCCTTTCTCTGAGGAATGTGGTGCTGTTGTTGTGGGCAAATCAAGAGTTTTCTTTCCTGCTATAAGCTTTTTTCACCTAGCAGTTTCCTTAGAGGCCACATTCCAGATTTGTGTTTCTTTTACTGGTTGGCAAGTGTATTCTGGAGCAGATCTTCCAATCTTCGAACCAAGAACCTTCAGACCCAAATTACCCTTCTTGCATCCAGTCCTTGAGAGATTGCTATACCAATGTGGTCTAATATAGATAGATCCATAACAAGCCTTGTAAGTCTACAAAGGACTGAAGGATGAGATCAAGGATGAGCATATCCACTTTCCTCATCCTGCTTCTCTGAACGAGGTGATTGAGTCAGCATTGTACAGCAAACATCGCCTGAATGAGAGAAGGAAGGAAAGGAAGGCTGTTCAAAATCTGCCTTCTGCCTTAACTCCAATGATGCCACACCCGGAATAGAGAGTCCATCTTCTACTTCAGTTTCTGAAGAACCTATGTAATAGAGATCACCAGAGGCCCTATATCAGAAGATAGAAGCATAGACAGTGACCAGAAGGGCTCTGTCTGTGTTGTGAAGAGAGTAGTCACCTTTTATGTCAGTGTCCTGTAAGACCTGTGAAGGCTACGTTAAATAAGAGGAAGAAAGATTGGGTAATGGATTAATTCCTCAGGTCATGTCACCTGAACCCTCAGGAAATTCTGTATTTGCCCATTTATTTCTATTACCAATTTCTGGTTGAATTTTTCCTCCCTTATTTCTGTGTTGGCCATGCTGGACTCTGAAGCAACGGGTATGTTCATGGATAGGGAGTGGGTATTCAAGAACAATTTAGCAGTTCACGCCAAAGTTAAAGTGGATACTGTACAGAGACTAGATAATAATATCTCAATAGTTTCCAGATCAGTCACTCAGTGTACTGAGCCTTTACAAGGTGGTGTATACTCATCAGAAACATTTGGAATTTGTTTTCCTGAAATCATCAAACTACCCTGTGATTGTTGAGGTTCCATGGTTATCCCGTCATAACCGATACATCAGAAAGTCCATTAGGATATTGTCCTTCAGCTCTAAATATTGTATACAGAATTGTCTTAACTCTAAACAAGCTGATATTCACAATGCACTGACCTTTGAAAAATCTGTGATTCCTTAGTTAAAAAAGGAAATGCTTGCGTCAGTGAGAGGTACCAAGGTGTATTCCAAACCAGACCTCAGAGGAGCATATCATTTACTAAGGATAAAGGCTGGAGATGAATACAAAACAGACTTCTGGACCCCGTATGGGCTTTTTGAATACCAGGTGATGCCTCTTGGTCTGAGCAATGCTCCATCAATATTCCAACGTGTCATTCATCGACAGCTTCGATTCAGAACTATTACATTTAAATGTCATAGTTTATCTAGACAATTTCTTGATATTTTCGAAGTCCCTGCTAGAACATTGTCAACGCATTCAAGATGTTCTTCAACATTTGAGGAATCACTCCTTCATAAGTAAGTTGGAGAAATGGCTATTTGAACAAACTGAAGTGGAGTAACTGGGTTTTATTATCTCTCACAGAGGTGTTTCTGTGAATCCTAGAAAGACCAGATTAGTGTTAAGTTTGCTGCCTCCCTTGTTTATAAAGGAAACCCAAAGATTTCTAGGGTGTGCCAACTTTGATAGCCAGTTCATCTGTAACATTTCTGATTAGACTTGCACTAACTCATCTCTACTGAAAAAAATAAACCTTGAGTGCAGGCGTTCACTGAATGGCTGAGCTGAAGTGGCCTTTGAAGCTATGGGCAAAGCTTTTACTTTGGTTCCAGTCCTTAGGTAACCAGATCCAGTGAAGAAGTATGTAGTGAAAAATGACATATCTAAAACAGCATTGGAGCAATTTTGATGGAACAGCAAGAAGATGATGGGCTGGAACACCCTATTTTTAACCATACAAGAACTCAGTCACCCTGTGAACAAAATTATTCATTAATAGAAAGGGAAGTGTTAGCCGTGGAAGAAAACTCATCTAATATCAGAACGGTCCACCACAAACTTTAGGAATTGTAAGAATTTTACTGTTGAAATAATCAACAAGTCAGACAGTTGTGGTGGTGGCCGCAAGTCCTCATGTGGTGCAGAGGTGAAGCATGTGTGTTGCTTGCCTGTGGGAGGCTGGATATAGGGCCTGGCCACAGGCCAAACCCTGTGGCCAACACCATGCCTCCCACAGGCGAAGGCCGTGCATGTGGGGGGTTGGCTTTACGTATGATAACAAAATGTTACTTTACATTAAAACAACTCTAGAAATTCACTGAATAAACAAAGAAACAAAGGTTAAAGTGATGCTATTGTTAAGAATTATAATCATATCTTATTTTAAAGCGAAAAAACCTTGGAATTCACTAGTCACTTTAGTGCACATGTTATACTTATTTGAAATAACTACCTCAATTATTTTATGTAGGAGGGTGTTGAAGTACTACTTTTTGGGTATTTGTGATACAGGAGTAACTGCAGTCCTAAGCTGGTATACATGTAATAGTGTTTGTATCCTTTTTGGCTGTTGCAACTGTGGAAGCGCAGTTTGTGAATGCCAATGGGTGTCGTTTTTGAGGGTGGGTACATGTCTTTTTCTAAATCCCTCCTTAACCCTCCCTAAACACTCTCCTTTTTTCTCCCTTAACTCCTCCAATTTTTTAGTAAGTACTCCACATTTCCCAGCCACTTCCCCATGTCCCTCCCACATATACTACTAAAACTTAGGCTAGGTGTACATGTGCGGAGATGTCCACGTTTGGGCCAGAGATCTCTGTACAGAAAACATAGGAGAGGCAGAGGCAGAGTCCTCACACATGCAGGTTAGTGAACAGCATTTTGTTGTATGTGAGTAGTACTATTACAGTACTACTAAACGTCCTACAAGAAGCAGTTTGTGAATCATTCCATTTACTTTAACAACCTTGTTCTGACCATATAAAGTAAATTTATGAAGTGCTATTTCAAGACATTGTCTGCAAGGTGATATAGTCTAATGATGTTCTCAAATGTTGCAGAAGTGGAGTGGCTATGGCCTCAAGTTAGTAGTAATTGCATCATTACTTATCAAATCCATAAATAACGATACCCTCTGGACCATCATTTATCAAATGTAATAAATAATGGTAATTACGAGTTTTGCCTGAAAATGGCACATAATAAATGGATTTTGGCACTTCACCCTGTAAATTTCTGCAGATATGAGCTGTTGAAATGTATGGAACAAAATCCATCATGCTCATAACGCCAACACCTATACAAACTGTGATTAGCAATGGAGTCTGAATTTTAGGATACACTCGTAATTGGGGCCAATGTGTAAAATAAGCCACATAACAGGCACCAACACCACTTAAAGGCACACTAGCACAACACAAGAATAGACAAAACACCTAAACAACAAGAAAACAAAAGAACACAGCCCAAGAAAATGGTAAAAGCTCTATACTCTAAAACCACAACCACAGAAAACACAACAGAACACCAACCATGGCATAAAAGCATAACAGCATATCGGCATAACAAAATCACAACCACATAAAAACAAGAAAAACAAATAATGGCAAAACACAACACAATGCAAATCAAAAGTACACAACATAGTACAACAATACTTCACAACAGAACACAAAACACAACCGCAATGCATTACAACATAGCCGAATACTCCAGTACAACCTACAACGTTACAAGACAACACACCAAAATTGTGTTGTGTTGTTGTTTTGTTGATGTATTCTCTTAATGTAATTTTGTAGTTTGTTGTGTTTATGTTGTGATGTGCAGTTACTTTGATGTGATGGAGGTGTGTTGATATATTATTACTTAGATATCTTGTGTTGTTTTGTTGTTGCTGTGATGTCCTCTTGATGTGTTGTGTGCAGCAATGAGATTTTTCTGTGTTGTCATTGCATTAAGTTGATCTTTGGTTTTGCTCATTTGGTGTAATATTGTAATGTGAAGATGTATTGTTCTCATGTATTATTTTTCCATTGCTTTTTGTTAGTATGTTGTATTGTTATCACATGTGTTTTCTGGTTGTTGTGTTGTCATGTTGTGTTCCTGATGCATTGTGTTAAGATTTATTGTTATTGTATTTCTGTTTCATTGTAATTTTTGGTAGGTTCTGGGTTGTACTGCTGTTTTGCTGTGTTGTTCTTCATGTTCTGAGATATAGTTGCACAGTCACATGTATCATTGTGCTGTTTTTGTTGTGTAATGATGCACTGTGTTGTGGTGTTAGTGTATAATGTTGTTGTGATGGGGGTTATCATGATGTGCCATTGTTTGGCATGGTTATGTTTTGGTTTTGCTATATTCTTTGGTATTTCTCTGGGTATTACTGTGGTGTTGTGTTATTATGATGATGTGATGCATTGTTTTGTTGTATTTAATTGCAACAAACCAATCTCCTCAAATCCACTTTCACTATACAGTAGCAAATGGTGTCCCACAAATACTGCACTACTTCACTAGCTTCCATAGGAGAACATTTCTAAAGTTGGTAAAATATACAATTTCAACACCCTACATTTTGGGGGTCATTCTGACCTCGGCGGTAAAAGGCCCTTACCGCCGGTCAGAAGTCCGCCATTCTACCGCCGCGGCCGCGGTAAACCGCCACGGTCATTCTGACCACCAACTGTGAAACCGCCAAAAACCCGACATCCACGGAAGGCCGCCTCATCAGCGGGCAGCGGAAAACTGGAGATGACCAAACCTCCACCGCCACGCCAACACAAACACGCCCATGCCATTCTGACCCACGAATCCACGCGGCGGTCTTTCAACCGCGGTATTCCATTGGCGGTACACACCGCAGCGCTCAAAATACACACACAGCTCCAAAACACAGCCACATTGGACAATTTGAAATACACACACCTGATACACATACAAACACCACTCCCACACATCCAATCAACTATAAAACACACACCCACATCACCCACAAACCCCCACTAGTTGGAAATCGGAGAGAAGGCGATAGAGAGAGAGCGAGCGAGCACAGCAATCGAAAACCCCAACACACACAGGAACCCAACATCATCACCCACACCACATCTACGCACACATCACCACACATCACCACGCACATCACCACAAACACCACCCCACACCTCATCCACACCACCCCATGGCACCCCAAAGACACCCCAGGTTCTCGGACCAAGAACTCAGGATCATGGTGGAGGAAATTATAATTTATGCCTTTGCAATCTACAACTCTGCATTGTATGCCACTGAATTCGATGCCACTGCACTCTGTGTCACTATAGTCTGCAGAACTCTATGCCAATGAACTCTACACCAGTCCACTATATGCCACTCCAGTGAAAGCCACTCTATGCAACTCCAATACACAACACTCTCTGCCACTCCACTCTACAACACTATTCCACTCCTCACCATTCTACTCCATGACACTCCACGTGACTCTCCTCTACACCATTAACTTTTAGCCATGCTGAACAGCAGCCACAATGGTGTACAACATAGCTAAAACACTTAGGCAAACCCAATAGCTCTTGCATAGGTAAGACCTATTGGCTTTGGCAATGCTTATTCTTACTACTACCAGTAATCCTTCGGTGGCCATACTTGTCAAGAGCAGTAGTACATACACAGTTCTACTTGTTGCACCTCAGTTTTCTAGCCACATCACATCTTTTGTGTGAACATATGTAAATTTGCCTAAAGTTCTTTAGACATCACAAGCACTAATGGAGTACAGAACAGACATAGGCAATGATACTGTCAACTGGGTCATTCTGGCTGTGAGGCTTTTTGAACAGATGGTTCTCTAGTTTTGGACATAAACACAGGAACACAGGGACATATTTAAGAAAAGTGGCACTGCACTTCCCTTGTGCCCCTTAGCACCTTCCTAACACCACCATGTGTGCGCCGTATTTGAAATACAGCACGCCATGGTGGTAGTCAGAATTTTTTATGCCAGTCCGGAGCTGTGAAGGATTAGAATCAAAAATGTTGATGCTAAGCCTGCAAAGCTCATTGAGGCCCATTGTAATCAATGGTGTGCCTCCTTTTAATGCCTGCTCTAAGCAGGCGTTAAAAGTGCCAAATACAATGATGCAAAGAAATCTCTTAGATTTCTTTGCACCATTTTTTCAGTCCCCCTAACGGGGTAACTCCCCCTTTACATACACTATGCCTAGCGCAGGCATAATGTAGTGCAAAGTGTTACAAAGTGGCGCAATGCATGCATTGTGCCACTTTGTAAATGTGGCGCAGGGATTTTGTCCTTGTTGGGCCACATTAGCGTAAAAACAAAATGACACTAATTTGAAGCAAAGTGGTGCTAGGGGTTCTTAAATATGCCCCATAGTTCCTGTGGTCTTATGCATGGCTTGGCAAAAGTTGTAGTAGAAAGAGTTGGTTGACTGCACAGGAGTGAAGGCATCAATTAGGAAAAAAAAAGTGTGAAAGATGAAAGCCAAAGGCTTGCAGGGCACTCAATGTGAAAGAGTGCCTATACTGGAAGATAGAGAGGCACTGTCACGTCCAACAGTGGAATGCACCTTAACAGGGGGTTTGGGCACACACACGGGAGATGTCATGTTAACAGGATCAGTTATCATCATCCGTTGGACGCAACCATGAATGCCCTCTTCATTTGTGGTGCATCCTCCTCCCCTTGTCAGCACATTCAAGAGGCAGCACTCCCCCAGGGGTTTGGGAGTCCTGGAGGTACCATGCCGGCTCTGAGGGAAAAACTAAGGCAGGAAGTGACTGTGCCATGCCGGGGCGGTACATCCATGCCATCAGCCCAGTACCCCATGGCTGAAGTCCTACAGACTTTAATTGAGCCATCTCAATTCAAGATGAAGGAACAACTTCCTTTGAATGCCATTTTCATTCCAGATCATTTTTCACCATTTAAATCTCCTGCATACTTCATCCTGCATGTCTCAATGCTCCTAAATGTTTGTCCGGCCTTTCTTGATCTTTAATTTCCTCAAGCCTTTCTCTGAGGAATGTGGTGCTGTTGTTGTG
The DNA here is from genome assembly GCF_031143425.1 of Pleurodeles waltl. Classification (NCBI taxonomy): domain Eukaryota; kingdom Metazoa; phylum Chordata; class Amphibia; order Caudata; family Salamandridae; genus Pleurodeles; species Pleurodeles waltl. The sequence continues at coordinate 871,671,165 of NC_090447.1, forward strand.
GGCAAATCAAGAGTTTTCTTTCCTGCTATAAGCTTTTTTCACCTAGCAGTTTCCTTAGAGGCCACATTCCAGATTTGTGTTTCTTTTACTGGTTGGCAAGTGTATTCTGGAGCAGATCTTCCAATCTTCGAACCAAGAACCTTCAGACCCAAATTACCCTTCTTGCATCCAGTCCTTGAGAGATTGCTATACCAATGTGGTCTAATATAGATAGATCCATAACAAGCCTTGTAAGTCTACAAAGGACTGAAGGATGAGATCAAGGATGAGCATATCCACTTTCCTCATCCTGCTTCTCTGAACGAGGTGATTGAGTCAGCATTGTACAGCAAACATCGCCTGAATGAGAGAAGGAAGGAAAGGAAGGCTGTTCAAAATCTGCCTTCTGCCTTAACTCCAATGATGCCACACCCGGAATAGAGAGTCCATCTTCTACTTCAGTTTCTGAAGAACCTATGTAATAGAGATCACCAGAGGCCCTATATCAGAAGATAGAAGCATAGACAGTGACCAGAAGGGCTCTGTCTGTGTTGTGGAGAGAGTAGTCACCTTTTATGTCAGTGTCCTGTAAGACCTGTGAAGGCTACGTTAAATAAGAGGAAGAAAGATTGGGTAATGGATTAATTCCTCAGGTCATGTCACCTGAACCCTCAGGAAATTCTGTATTTGCCCATTTATTTCTATTACCAATTTCTGGTTGAATTTTTCCTCCCTTATTTCTGTGTTGGCCATGCTGGACTCTGAAGCAACGGGTATGTTCATGGATAGGGAGTGGGTATTCAAGAACAATTTAGCAGTTCACGCCAAAGTTAAAGTGGATACTGTACAGAGACTAGATAATAATATCTCAATAGTTTCCAGATCAGTCACTCAGTGTACTGAGCCTTTACAAGGTGGTGTATACTCATCAGAAACATTTGGAATTTGTTTTCCTGAAATCATCAAACTACCCTGTGATTGTTGAGGTTCCATGGTTATCCCGTCATAACCGATACATCAGAAAGTCCATTAGAATATTGTCCTTCAGCTCTAAATATTGTATACAGAATTGTCTTAACTCTAAACAAGCTGATATTCACAATGCACTGACCTTTGAAAAATCTGTGATTCCTTAGTTAAAAAAGGAAATGCTTGCGTCAGTGAGAGGTACCAAGGTGTATTCCAAACCAGACCTCAGAGGAGCATATCATTTACTAAGGATAAAGGCTGGAGATGAATACAAAACAGACTTCTGGACCCCGTATGGGCTTTTTGAATACCAGGTGATGCCTCTTGGTCTGAGCAATGCTCCATCAATATTCCAACGTGTCATTCATCGACAGCTTCGATTCAGAACTATTACATTTAAATGTCATAGTTTATCTAGACAATTTCTTGATATTTTCGAAGTCCCTGCTAGAACATTGTCAACGCATTCAAGATGTTCTTCAACATTTGAGGAATCACTCCTTCATAAGTAAGTTGGAGAAATGGCTATTTGAACAAACTGAAGTGGAGTAACTGGGTTTTATTATCTCTCACAGAGGTGTTTCTGTGAATCCTAGAAAGACCAGATTAGTGTTAAGTTTGCTGCCTCCCTTGTTTATAAAGGAAAC